>NC_047586.1:19644416-20971332 GCF_011004845.1 Esox lucius
GCGGGCAACCGGCCTGCCCCAAGGCAGAAAAGGTGGTATGACCTCTTCCAGAAGGTATGTATATTGCCAAAAGATAACAGAAAAACAGGTAGATGGCATTTGTAATTACACAGTATTATTTCCAGATATACTTGTTATTATACCTTTACTACTAATGAAGGGTAGCTTTGGTTTGTAAAGTATCATTGTATGCAGCCACAGGAACATCAGATGACTAAACGTAGCTTCTTATAAATGTTTTCAATTGTTACAGATAGAGAGGTGTCCCCTGCAAACGCGTGGACAGACGAGCCTGTTTGGTGGACCACAGACATGTTCATGTGGATTTCACCAGCAGAGGGTAATGTAAAATTGGCTTTATTCCTGATGAAAATATATCACATTCTTGAGTACTGATGCATTTTTGTTTTGTACCTTTTTAACAGCTTCCCAGTAGACCAGCACATGCCTCTGCCGTTTCCCCTGCCACTGCTCCTGCCCCCTCTGCTGCTCCTGCCTCCTCGGCTGCTCCTGGCACCTTTTGAATTCATATTTTACATGGTCATATAGGTCAACAGTGTAAGTCCCAAACAATCTCTTAATCACTTTGCTGTGATATAATACAGATTTCTCACATTGGTGCATTTCTTTCATTGTGTATTGTGTATTTTTCCATCTCTTTCAGTTTACTAAATCACGTTTTGGAGGTTCGCATGGTGCCACAGCTAAGCCAAACGTGAATGTGGTTAGGAAAGCTGTTCAGGTAAATATGCTGAGCTTTCTAGTGAATATGAGTCTCACAGAGACTATTGTTATTACTGTTATCAACACATTACACAATATCATTGTGCTATTTTCCTTTCTCCCAGCCCCCTTCCAGCCCTGCTAGGGCCTCTGTGAGGACCACCTCCCCTTTCTCCCAGCCCCCTTCCAGCCCTGCTAGGGCCTCTGTGAGGACCACCTCCCCTTTCTCCCAGCCCCCTTCCAGCCCTGGCCTCTGTAAGGACCTCCGCCGCTGGTGCCTTCTCCCAGGCTATTGTAAGTGCTCTGCATTTTGATATCTCCTTTTAGAATGTTATGATGGTAATGTTGCAATGATAATGAGTTATTATATTTATTGATTCTTGTTTTGAAAGAATCGAGAGGGGTCAGCTGAGGTGGCTTGGGCATCTGTTTCGGATGCCTCCGGAACGCCTTCCTGGGAAGGTGTTCCGGTCCCGTCCCACCGGGAGGAGACCCCGGGGAAGACCTAGGACACCCTGGAGGGACTATGTCTCCCAGCTGGCCTGGGAACACCTCGGTGTCCCCCCGGAAGAGCTGAAGGAAGTGTCTGGGGAGAGGGAAGTCTGGGAATCTCTGCTTAGACTGCTGCCCCCGCCACCCGGCCCCGGATGAAGCGGAAGAAGATGGATGGATGGATGTTTTGAATTAGGATGAGCATGAGCTCTCAGCTCCTGGCCCTGCTCCTGGCCCTGCTCCTGGCCCTGCTCCTGGCCCTGCTCCTGGCCCTTCTCCATTCTGGCTGCCTGTGGAAATGATGAAGACAATCCCTGTTCAAGATCAGCGGTGGATTGCTTCTACTTTGATCCATGCTGCGCCCAGATGTCAAGCTCTGGTATGAGCCACGAGTCCCCTCCTTGATTTATCATCAGGCTCCAACACCAGACCGCTTTTTTACTCACCGGCTCCTGGCGTGGATGCCCTACCACCTGTGGAAGGTGAGGGTGATCTGTCCCACCTGTGGGAACCAGTTGACAGGATATGGTGTCCACAAGAGGGCACGCAAGGTCCTGGACATCGACAGGTACTACCTGATGGTGACGGAGACACTCAGGTGCACTGTGTGTTGCCTCAACCATCTGGCCACCAGTCAGACTGTCCTGGACCAGCTGGACCTGCCTCGCCGGAGGAAGTTCCGGCTGATCTTGACGCGGAAGTGAGCTTTTATCCACATCTTCTTTAATGTTGAAATTAAATTATGTGTGAAATAATGATGTTTACTCTGGTATGCAGGTCTTTGACAACATTTGGACAAATACGTGAAAACAGTCTTTGTTTTTTTCATAAAGGTATGCATGTGACATACGGGTCATCTGTATGCTAAGAGAGCGAACCCTGGGCAACAGCCCAACCCGTCTGGTCAAGCAGCTGAGGGAGAACCATAGTGAGGAGTGGTTGGACCGCCTGGCTGACTACTTTGGGGAATGTGCTGCTTTTGTGGACCAGCCCAGCCTCTTCCCAGTGGCCTGCCAGGAGCCCCCGGAGCCTCTTGATGTCCCCACCAGCCGATGGCTCCTGTCTGTTTATGGACGGGACATCATCACGCGAATGGCTCATATCAAGGCCAGAATAACCTCCACCTTTGGGTCCATTTTAAAAATGGACTCCACCAAGAAGGTGATAAGCAGCTGAAAAAAAAAGACTGATTCTCAAAACATTACTGATTCTCATGAAACACACACACGTGCGCACACACTGTCTCAGCCTGAGAGTAGGACTGCAAGTGGTAAATAATCCTTTCTCAATGTTAGTTTGTTACAATACAGTCACATCAGTTTATTTCATAGAACCGGACTACTAAAGTTGATGGGCATTTTTGTGTGTTTAGATATTCAACATTTCTAAGTGTTTTGCTGTATGTTTTGTGTAATTTCAGATCATGAGGAAGCTGTCGGGGACAGCACGGGGGACTGCTCTGTGGCTGAGCTCTGTGAGCAATGAGACCGGTCAGATACTCATCAGCGTCCTGACTGCTCAGGAGGGACCTGGTCTGGACCTGATGGTCTCGGGTCTCATGCGTCGCTACAGCCAGGCAGGTGTGGCCCCTCCAGTGCTGCTGTACGTGGACTGTGGCTGCTGTGTGGAGCAGGGTCAGAGCAAGCTCCAGGGCAGGTTCGGAGGGTGGCCAGACCTCTACATCAGGCTGGACATCTGGCATTTCATGCGGCGGCTGGCAGCAGGATCCACCACTGACGCACATCCCCTGTACCCCACTTTTATGAGCCGACTGTCAGTCTGCATCTTTGAGTGGGATGCCGGGGATGTGGCTCTTTTGCGTCAGTCCAAGAGGGAGCAGCTCAGACGGGAGGGTGTGCCTGTTAGCACCAATGACATGGTGGACAGGCACATCACCAAGAACGACCTGGCTCTCTACTGCCGGAGGAGGACCCGCGGTGAGGTAGCCACCATGCGCTGCATTGACCACCTGCTGCAGGAGCTGATGGGGGACAAGGGGAGAGACCTGCTCGGGGTGCCACCCCTGGACTGGGTCAGGATGGAGCACATCTGGCGCGTTCAGCAGAGGCACGTGAAGTGCATCCAGGACGTGCCAGGTGTGCCTCTCTATACGGAGAAGGGAACCACCACCACTAAGGACGGGGTGGTTTTGACCCAGTACAGGTGTGCCCGAGGCTCCACGTCCCTGGAGTCCTTCCACCTCCACCTGAACAGGTTCATTCCAGGTTGGGATCAGTTACACCGATCACTTTGATTAATGATTCATTCAGATATTGCTTTTGACCAATTAACATTCAAGTGGTCTTAATTAAATATATTTTCTAAATGGATTTACATTCTTATTCAGGAACCAGTGCCAACAGCCTGTACTTCCAGCTGTATCTCCTGGAAGGCCTGAACAGGTGGAATCAGGACCGAGCTGCTGCATCCCTCTCCACCAAACCCTCCTCACTGCTGAGCTACGCTGGGGACGTGGTTCAGTGTGTGAACGAAAACAGCATGAAGGTGTTTGGCCGGAAATATGTGTCCTCTTTCCGCCCCCCTACCAAGTACACTGGTAAGTTACCCTATATCAAGCAAAATAAGGATTTTGTTCTTGGAATTAGGATTCTTTAGAAACATATTCTCTGTTAAGATTTTCCATGTCTTTCTGTGCATGCTGATTTGCATTTTATTGTATTTCTCTTACTTCTAGGAGAGCTGATAGGCATGGACTATCTGCCACGTCAGACAGGGCAGCCTTTGCAGAGTGTGGACCCCGACACAGAGGAGACTGACCATCTGCTGGAGGACCTGGCCGTGGACGGTGAGGAGGAGGAGGAAGATGAAGGCTTTGATGAATTCACACTGGACTCCACAGTTGGTAGTCTTCTGGATGACATCTCCACCGTCTCCACCACCAGCTGTCCTGCTCCCTCTGCTTCCAGTCCTGCTCCCTCTTGTCCCCGGTCTGCTCCCTCTGCTTCCAGTCCTGCTCCCTCTGGTCACCAGCCTGCTCCCTCTGCTTCCAGTCCTGCTCCCTCTGGTCCCCAGCCTGCCACCTCCACCACTCCACAGCCTGCTTCCAGTCCACCAGCTGTCACACCTTAGGTGCCTGAAGAGCAATGGGTATGTTAATGTTCATTTAAACATAATTGAATAACATCCACATAAGAATATAAAGATACAGCCTGTTTATGTATCCGGCACTAAAGTCACATTAATGTTTCAGGCCGTGGATGAGCACAACAGGCCGGGCATGGATCGTGTGGATAGCCTGGCTGAGTGTTTGGTGGAGCTGAGGAACCAGACCAGGCTGACCCTAAAAAACCAGCAGGTCAGCAACATTATTTGTTATTTAAAATGATTGTAAACAAACCCATGCCTAGATTTAAACATTTCAATGCTTCATAGTATGAATGATTGTTTTCCTTTCCCTCATAGGTCAGCAACATTGTGGGTCTGTGGGAGAACCTTGTGGACTATGATAAGCAGAGGGTGGTGTTGGCATCCAGGCACCAGGACAGGCTTACCACAGGGAGGTTCAGGTCTCCTAAAAAGAAGGCAGAGTTCACACCCTCAGTTCCACTGCTTCACCTGCCCAGTGGCCAGACTGCTGCCGTCTTGTGGAGGCCATCTTTGTCAGGCTCTGTTCCATCCACAGGAGTCCCAAGAAGAAGGGGACGCTGACAAGATGGACTCTCATTTTGCAGGACTACTGCAAAATACGGCAGCTGGTTCTGACCAATGGGGCCATAATGCAGGCAACAACTCTGCAGCTGGTGGAGGTGAACCAGACCACCCTCATCCAGTGGCACAACGGCAGGGTCAAGAGGCAGGATCTGGCAGTGCTACTGCAGGGGATTAACCTGCCTGGTCTTCTCCCAGTGGCTTCCGAGCCTTTGGACCCTGCCAATGTCCGCCCAGCAGTTGCTCCACCCCAACACCAGGGAGAAACATTAGTTTATCCCCTGCCCAGGAGCACTGCAGGGCAGGCAAAGTCGAAGAGACAGTCCACCACTTTGATCATGCCACCAGTGGCAGTGCGACCAAGACTGGAAGCACAGAGGCAGCTATTCCCCCAGGCTTCAACTTTTCCATTCATTGTTCCGGCAGCCCCTGTCCTTCCTGGAGCTCCCTCCTATCCTGTCCCCAACGCTCCCCGCCCAGCCCCCAATGACCCCCGCCCTGCCCCTGTCCCCACTTTATATTCCATCCCCCTAGCCCATCGTTTCCTTGTACTGACCCCTGCCTGTCCTGCTCCATCTGCTCCACCTCCACCTCGAAAGTACCAGAGAAAAGTGGAGGCTAACACTTGCAGGAAGTGTGGGCATCATCGCACAGCCCAGACTGGGCACAGTCAGTATGAGTGGCGAATATATTGCCCAGCCACTGAGACTCTCTCTAAAGAGCAGTGGCTGGAGGAAATGAAGAGGAAATAGCTCTCTTTAATATAGTTCCTCAAATGTAATACAGTTGTAATATAGCGTGTATTAATATCTGTAATATAGTTTTAATATAATGTGTCATCCGTTACTTAGTTGTTATATAGTATATTAGCCAATTACTTTGTTAAAGTTTGTTAAATCCGTTCTGCACTCGTGTGTATGTTTTTGTGTCCTCAAGAATATATTTAAAATTTTGTTTGGTGGATGTGTGTGTGCGTGTGTGTGTGTGAGGTCTTTAATAAACATATTTTGGCACTTTTAGCTATTTGCTGTTCTATCATTTTATCTCTTACTTATTCCATATGTTTTTCAGTCAAAATGGCAATGAAGAAAACATCAGGATCAAGTCGGATTTATTATATTCATGTCACATGTACAGGGATACACAGGTGTACACAATGCAGTTTGATACTTGCTTATAATCTCTCTACAGTTTAGCTGTGCATTCATTGCAAACATTTTGGTAGAAGTACAATAAAGGGCATTAACTTTAAATTAATTATTTCAGGAGCCTCTACTTCACTACCAGGGACTTTTACACTAATAAAAACATACTTATATCACAATCATGGTAACAACATTATTAAAACTCAGTTTAACTTTAATTCACCATATCAATAAGAGTAACACTTTAGAGCACTATTCCTAGCATGCGCTTCCTTCTGGAGGCGGGACTCCCAGTGCCAAAAGAGTGACTGGATCCAAAGGTCCCGGGTTTGACTCCTGACAAAGACATAAAATTATTTTTTTGGTATTCTGAATAAATACGCCAGTCAGTAAAACACATGTTGCGGGCATCTCCCATTTTTCATTTTCTTTCATTTTTTCTTCTCTTTTTCTCAATTTTTTCTCTCTTTTCTTTCTCTCTTTTTCCCCCTTTCTTCCCCTTTTTTCACCTTTCTTCCCTCCCTTTAACAGACTATTGTTCCCCAGCTTTGGTGCAGGACCTGACATTGATAGGGTGTTGGTAGAATGTAATTTTACCCTTGTACTTATTCTATTTTAATCCTTTATTTGAAGTTGTGTACTGGCCAGTACAAATTTAACATTACATCTTAAATAGTTATTTATAATTTAAATAAACAATGTAAGTTACTTATCTCTCACTTACCTCATTGATACTTACTTTGGACTTGTGTCTGAGGTGTGGCCTGGGGTTCTGCAGAAACTGACATGAAAAGAAAGGTAATAAATACTAACCTTTGGCATTCCCATGGTATATTTGCTTGGTCTTGTGAAGGTGTGAAAATCATCTTTTGAAAGTGTGAAATGACAAGCTATTTTCATTTCAGGGTGAGGTTAACACTGTCAATATTGAAAGACAGCCCATGTTCTCTTTCCTCAGAAACACAGATGTGGGCTGAGGTCAATGACATCCACTGAAGCACCAGTTACAGGAATACACTGACCTATTTGTTTATTTTCAATTACTTTAACCTTTTCAAAATACAGTACATCAGGAAGAATCTTTAGTTTGTGAACACATACATGGTCTTGCATGACCACTCTCTACTGTAGGAACTGGAGACAGCAATGTGTCCTTATTTCCCTTAGATTCATTACCATGTTACTGACCTATATTACAATCTACAATTTGTCCTCTTGGCCAAGACACTGCCAAGTGATTTTTCTCCTACAGCTAGCCTGCTACAGCATCACCCTTCGGACAACAAAGCCCTTTTTACCTATGATTAACTTTCCTATAGGGTCTAATGAGGAGATGTGGATGTGAGCAAAAAGCTATTTATAATCGGAATCCTCCCACACATACTTTATGTTCCTGTAATTCCGCAAAAATCTGTTAATAAAATGATCCTATTAGAAAATGTTTTCCGGAATCATTTCTTTATAGTAATAAAATACTACTGCATGTTTATATGGCCATTTCACATATGCTTCTGTATTTTTGTTACTATGTCTATACATGATTCTGTCTACACAGTTGCTTGACTAATATTTTTTTATGAATAATATTATCAAATATAGTTTGACAATCAACAAACATAAGCATGTTTTCCTCCAGAATCTGAAACATGCAAATCTTTTCAATGTTAATGAAATGTGTACATCAGGGCTTCTCAAACCTGTTCCTGGAGAGCTACTGTCCTGTAGGTTCTGTCTCTAACACCAGTTGTGATTAACCTGATTTAGCCTGTTAATTATTAGAATCAGTTGTGCTGGATAAGGGTCGGAAAGACTACATCAGAATGGTAACAATACAGGAACAGGGTTGGGCAGATCTAATATAACGTTTCAATAGTACAGAAAAATACTTGTTTAACCATGGGTTTCATTCAATTAATAGTCATTTGAAAAGAAAACATATTTACAGTCCTCATGGTATAGTGGAAATGTATGTGCTGTATGTAAAGAATTTTGCACACAGAAATGATGGTGAGTTTAGTTGAGTGGCTAGTGTCTAATGTTCATATTGTGTGGAGAAACCATCCAAATACGCTAAAATAGACATTCTGGGCCAGTTCTGCTGCAGGTTAGGGCAGGTCCTAACAAATTAGTGAACTTCATTTTCTACCAGCCACAAAGTAGGACTGATAACCTGTAGGCACTCTGCCTTCCATGGAATGAGTTTTACACCAGTGTTGTACGTAGATCCAAGTGTTTTTCTTGCTTCCAACACTGGGCCTCAAGTGTTTCCAGGTAAATGGAATTGGTCTCCCTCATCAACTTCAGGTATTCACTAGGTGCACTCATAAATACACTCAGTATCGGAATATTGTACATATAGGTATAGGTAAATCCATCTGATTAGTGCCAAATCAAACCACACGTTTCCTCTAGAAAACCCTGAGTTTTAGATTTTGGTTGTTGCTCTGGTCATTTGTAGACACTGTCATAAGCTAGAAGGGAAGGTGTCACAATCACTTACAGTGAAAAAACGATTCTACAATCTAAAAATGTGACCACATTGAGGAAGTGTTGGTGGAGTGGTGAGCAGAGATGATACTGAGATGAGAAACTCATAGTGAACCCAGACTTTGACGGAGGAGAGAAAGAGATGACAATGACTTTGGGACTGCTACTCATCCTTGTATTCCTACTAACAGGTAAGACAGAAAAGATCAGTGAGAGAAATAGTCAATGTGTTATAATACACATTACACTTTGTGGTGAAAGGGGCTCTTTGGGTTATTTCACCACTAGATGTTTCCATAGAGGTTCAAATGTGGTCTGTGTTTCGTTAGGGTACAAGGTGTCTTTAGTAAAAATATTTGCATCAGTTCACCAAAACATATTGACTAAATGTTGTAAAAGATATTGACAAAATGCTAAAAGGTATGATGCATCACTAGCTCAGTCTATTCAGAGAATATCATTAGAGAAATTAAACCTCTTTCATAAAGATACATTTATAAAATTAAAATCGTATACCTCTTTGCTATTGAAGGATGTTTTTATATTCTTTGGAAAAGTACACAGAGATTCTTAAACCCGGTCCATGGAACATCTCCGGTTCATGGAGGAATGCCTGGCAGTTTGTTGCATATCCCGGGCTTCTATCTCAATGTTGCCTATTTTGCAGTTGGAATGAGCTTGCATTGGGGGAACAGCTGAGTCATAACCTACTGTTGGAATATATAATTTGTATAATGGTTACCTTAGTAAGAACATTCTCGGTCAAAAATCAGGGGTGAAAGAAAAGCTTTATTAAAAGCATGGCAGCAGAGTTGCGAAAAGTGAGTTTTGATCTTTCTCTTTCTGAGTGTATTAGTGTATAATATATATTTTAGGCAACTAAATTACTAAAATAATTTCTCCCAACTCACTTGTTTATTCTGAATTTTACAGATGAGCAAAACAAAATGACAATTAATTAAAATTAGTGTATTTTCTAAAATATTTAGTGACCAATACAGCCACCCTTCTTTTCAATCACTGCCATGAGCCTTCCATCCATGGAGTCTGTCAGTTTCTTGATCTGTTTACAATCAACTCTCGCTGAAGCATCAACCAAAGCCTCCCAAATGCTGTTCAAAGAGGTGTATTGTCTTCCCTGACTGTAAATCTCACGTTAGAGAAGGGCCCACCAATTCAGTCAGGTGAGGAAGGGGACCAGTTCATTATTCAGGCATCTTTGAGGCTGTTGCTTGCTAGCCAACAGTGGAGTGCATGGATGCATGTGATGGAGTATTGTACTGCATAAAGATCATGGCCTTCTTAAATGCTGAGGACTTCTTCCTGTACCACTGCTTGAAGAAAATATCTTCCAGAAACTGGCAGTAGGTATGAGAGTTGAATTTCAGTCCATCTTCAACCCAAAAAGGTCCAACTATGTCATCCTTAATGATAGCAGCCCATACCAGTACCCCTCCCCACCTTGATGGCACCTGACTCGAAGTGGTGCCGTGTCCATTAATGATCTAGTCACAGGGCCATCCGTCTGGTCCATCAAGAGTCACTCTCATTTCAACTGTCCACAATACATTTGAAAAATCTGTCTTCAGGTATTTCTTTGCCCAATATAAATGCTTCATATATAGTGGTCTTACCCCTCCTTGAACTGCCACCTTAACGTCGTGGAGGGGTTGGAGTACCCGAGTGACCCTAGGAGCTATGTTGTCTGGGGCTATATGCCCCTGGTAGGGTCTCCCAAGGCAAACAGGTCCTAGGCGACGGGTCAGACTAAGAGCGGTTCAAAACCCCTTAATGATGAACAACATTATGAGTTCCGTGACGTCGCCCGGTATGGCGCAGCCGGGGCCCCACCCTGGAGCCAGGCCCGGGGTTGGGGCTCGTATGCGAGCGCCTGGTGGCCGGGCCTTTCCCCATGGGGCCCGGCCGGGCTCAGCCCGAAGGTGCGACATGGAGCCGCCTTCCCGTGGGCTCACCACCCACAGGAGGGACCATAAGGGGCCGGTGCGGAGAGGATCAGGAGGCAGTCTAAGGCAGGGGCCTAGACAACCCGATCCCTGGACACGGAAACTAGCTCTAGGGACGTGGAATGTCACCTCGCTGGCGGGGAAGGAGCTTGCGATCGTGTGTGAGGTTGAGAGGTTCCGACTAGAGATAGTCGGGATCACCTCTACGCATGGCTTGGGCTCTGGAACCACACTCCTTGAGAGAGGATGGACTCTTCACCACTCTGGAGTTGCCCATGGTGGGAGGCGGCGGGCTGGTGTGGGTTTGCTTATAGCTCCCCAGCTCTGCCGCCATGTGTTGGAGTTTACCCCGGTGAACGAGAGGGTCATTTCCCTGCGCCTACGGGTCGGGGATAGGTCTCTCACTGTTGTTTGTGCCTACGGGCCGAACGGCAGTGCAGAGTACCCAACCTTCTTGGACTCTCTGGGAGGGGTGCTGGAAAGTGCTCCGACTGGGGACTCCATTGTTCTACAGGGGGACTTCAACGCCCACGTGGGCAGTGACACCTGGAGGGGCGTGATTGGGAGGAACGGCCCCCCTGATCTGAACCCGAGCAGTGTTCAGTTATTGGACTTCTGTGCTAGTCACAGTTTGTCCATAACGAACACCATGTTCAAGCATAAGGGTGTACATCAGTGCACGTGGCACCAGGACACCCTAGGCCGCAGGTCGATGATCGACTTTGTTGTCGTTTCATCTGACCTGCGGCCGAATGTCTTGGACACTCGGGTGAAGAGAGGGGCGGAGCTGTCAACTGATCACCACCTGGTGGTGAGTTGGATCCGATGGCGGGGGAGGAAGCTGGACAGACTCTGTCAGAGAGATCTTTAACTCCCACCTCCGGCAGAACTTCGACTGGATCCCGAGAGAGGTTGGAGATATTGAGTCCGAGTGGACCATGTTCTCCACCGCCATTGTCGAAGCGGCCGCTCGGAGCTGTGGCCGTAAGGTCTCCGGTGCCTGTCGAGGCGGCAATCCCCGAACCTGGTGGTGGACACCGGAAGTAAGGGATGCTGTCAAGCTGAAGAAGGAGTCCTATCAGGCCTGGTTGGCTTGTGGGACTCCTGAGGCAGCTGACGGGTACCGACAGGCCAAGCGGACTGCAGCCCGGGTGGTTGTGGAGGCAAAAACTCGGGCCTGGGAGGAGTTCGGTGAGGCCATGGAGAAGGACTATCGGCTGGCCTCGAAGAGATTCTGGCAAACCATCCAGCGCCTCAGGAGAGGGAAACAGTGCCCTACCAACGCTGTTTACAGTAGAGGTGGGCAGCTGTTGACCTCAACTGGGGATGTCGTCGGGCGGTGGAAGGAGTACTTTGAGGATCTCCTCAATCCCGCTGTCACGTCTTCCATTGAGGAAGCAGAGGCTGAGGGCTCAGAGGTGGACTTGTCCATCACTCGGGCTGAAGTCACAGAGGTGGTTAAGAAACTCCTCGGTGGCAAGGCACCGGGGGTGGATGAGATCCGCCCTGTGTACCTCAAGTCTCTGGACGTTGTGGGGCTGTCTTGGCTGACACGCCTGTGCAACATCGCATGGCAGTCGGGGTGGTGGTCCCTCTTTTTAAGAAGGGGGACCGGAGGGTGTGTTCCAATTATAGGGGGATCACACTACTCATACCTCCCCGGGAAAGTCTATGCCAGGGTTCTGGAGAGGAGAATACGGCCGATAGTAGAACCTCGGATTCAGGAGGAACAGTGTGGTTTTCGTCCAGGCCGTGGAACACTGGACCAGCTCTATACCCTCTACAGGGTGATGGAGGGTTCATGGGAATTTGCCCAACCAATCCACATGTGTTTTGTGGATTTGGAGAAGGCATTCGACTGTGTCCCTCGTGGCATCCTGTGGAGGGTGCTTCGGGAATATGGGGTCCTGGGTCCTTTGCTAAGGGCGGTCAGGTCCCTGTACGACCGAAGCAGGAGCTTGGTCCGCATTGCCGGCAGTAAGTCAGACTTGTTCATGTTGGACTCCGGCAGGGCTGCCCTTTGTCACCGGTTCTGTTCGTAATTTTTATGGACAGAATTTCTAGGCGCAGCCAGGGGCCGGAGGGTGTCAGGTTTGGGGACCACACGATTTCGTCTCTGCTCCTTGCGGATGATGTTGTCGTGTTGGCCCCTTCAAGCCAGGACCTTCAGCATGCACTTGGACGGTTTGCAGCCGAGTGTGAAGCGGTGGGGATGAAAATCAGTACCTCCAAATCCGAGGCCATGGTGCTCAGTCGGAAAAGGGTGGCTTTCCCACTTCAGGTTGGTGGAGAGTGCCTGCCTCAAGTGGATGAGTTTAAGTATCTAGGGGTCCTGTTCACGAGTGAGGGAAGGATGGAACGGGAGATTGACAGACGGATCGGTGCAGCTTCTGCAGAGATGTATCAGTCTGTCTTGGTGAAGAAAGAGCTGAGCCGTAAGGCAAAGCTCTCGATTTACCGGTCAATCTACGTTCCTACTCTCACCTATGGTCATGAGCTTTGGGTCATGACCGAAAGGACAAGATCCCGGATACAGGCGGCCGAAATGAACTTTCTCCGCAGGGTGGCTGGGCGATCCCTTAGAGATAGGGTGAGAAGGTTGGTCACCCGGGAGGAGCTCAGAGTAGAGCCGCTGCTCCTCCACATCGAGAGGGGTCAGCTGAGGTGGCTTGGGCATCTATTTCGGATGCCTCCGGAACGCCTTCCTGGGAAGGCGTTCCGGTCCCGTCCCACCGGGAGGAGACCCCGGGGAAGACCTAGGACACGCTGGAGGGACTATGTCTCCCGGCTGGCCTGGGAACGCCTCGGTGTCCCCCCGGAAGAGCTGGAGGAAGTGTCTGGGGAGAGGGAAGTCTGGGCATCCCTGCTTAGACTGCTGCCCCCGCGACCCGGCTAAGCGGAAGATGATGGATGGATGGATGGATATAGTGGTCTTCTTTCAGCCTTCTTGACCTTGGGCAGGTCTCTGAGCACCTGAGACCTTGAACTTCTGGACATTCCAGGTAAGTTGCAATCCTGGAATATAGTGTCGCTGGAGGATAATGGGTTCCTGGTAGCTTCACATGTAATTCTTAATTTGCGTAGTTGATTATTTGCTACAAAACATTTGATTGTCTGGTAGCCACAGATCAATTGTTTAGCTATTTCAAGTGTGTTGCATCCATCTGAAAGACATAAAAAAAAAAAAAAAACTTTTCAGTGTCAGTTAAATCACTGCCTAATAATTACGCTCACCTTGATATAAAGAGTAATTCACTTTCACCACACCCTCCCTCATTACACAAATATGTATCACCTGAAAATGATTAAATCCCATGAGCATTCAAAGTTTATATGGTTTGGAATTTGGAAAATGTGCATAGAAATAATGATACGATCAGAATACTCACTTGCCTAATAATTGTGCATGCAGTGTAGAGTTGCTAGCAGTTACTGTCTTTGTGTCTTGCCAGAACAGAGGGCAACTTTAACCCTCTTTCCCCTGTTGCAAACTGTAATCTTGTTTTGGCCTAGTCCTCAATGTCCTCATTGTTTGTAGAATGAAAATAAATAAATCATGAATTGGAATTTATTGAAAGATAATATTATTTAATGACAAAAATGGACATGGTGCTATTCTACATGGTTTGCAGTCACATTGGGCTCATTTTAAAAGTTTAAAAGACAAATGTATAAAAATCTAGGCATTAGTATAAACATTGAAATATGTAGATTAAGGTAAGCTTCACAATTAGAGAAGTAATGTGTCTTTTAATATAAGACAGTAAGTTCAAGGAAGCTTTTCAGGTTCAAGGAAAAGCCTTTCAAAGTAATTATTTCTATTAGGGTACACGTGATGGTGCCTTTCACTAATTAAAACAACAGCTTGATCATTTTGAATAATATGTTTAAAGACGGATTTATGAATTGGGAAAATAGTGTCTTGCAAAGGTATTCAGGTATTCAGGTAACCAATTTTATAATTTTACTGAATAATATATGGTAAACAAGTTTTGTTCTGTCTGATATTTTTCAATACCAACTATGTTGCATTCTTGTTTAGTATGTACCAGATTCGCACACAATGTAGGAATGATTTGGGGATCATCTTGGCAAATTTGCTCCAAGATGTTCAGGTTGTTTGGACACCACTTGTGGATGGCAATTTTCAAATAGTGCCACATATCCTGATTGGGGTTGGGATTAAGACTTGGCGTCTGAGGAGTCTGAATACATTTGGAAGGCGGTGTTTATCATCCATTTTTGAAATGTAAATTTTAAAACAAACTTTCTCAGTGTCATGGAAAACATTTCCCTTTTTTCCACAAAAAAGATGCAATAACTAAGGAGTTGGTGAATTCAAAAAATTGATTTTAACGAAGATCATAAAAGCTGTAGTGATCTGCAGAACAACCCCAAAAAACCTAAGACTCAGATCTCACTCAGTTGAATTCAAAAATATATTGATTATACATTGTTGAAGCGTGTAAAGTGTGAGACTTCATACATTTTTAGGAAAATGTCTATAAACATTGTTTTGCTAAAAAAAAAAACTCTGATGAAGAGATTACAAATAACTATAATTGAATACGGCAATTTCACTGATACATTAGCCAGATCTCAGGGGGAATATGTAAATGTTGCTGCTTCAAGACACTGCCTGATAATGGGCCTCTGTACGCCTACGTACAGTATCTCACAACAATGAGTACACCCCTCACATTTTTGTAAATATTCGAGTATATATTTTTATGTGTCTGATGAGACCAAGATAAACTTATTTGGTTCAGAGGGTGTCAAGCGTTTGTGGCAGCAACCAAGTGTGTCTTGCCTACAGCCAAGCATGATGGTGGGAGTGTCATGGTCTGGAGCTGCATAAGTGCTGCCGGCACTGGGGAGCTACAGTTCATTGAGGGAACCGTGAATGCCAACATGTACTGTGACATATTGAAGCAGAGCATGATCCCCTCCCTTCAGACAGTGGGCTGCAGGGCAGTATCCCAACATGATAACGACCCCAAACACACCTCCAAGACGACCACTGCCTTGCTAAAGAAGCTGAGGGTAAAGGTGATGGAGTGGCCAAGCATATCTCCAGACCTAAACCCTATTGAGCATTTGTGGGGCATCCTCAAATGGAAGGTGGAGGAGCGCAAGCTCTCTAACATCCACCAACTCCGTGATGTCGTCATGGAGGAGTGGAAGAGGACTCTGTGATCTGTGAAGCAATCTGTGAAGCTCTGGTGAACTCCATGCCCAAGAGGGTTAAGGCAGTGCTGGAAAATTATGGTGGCCACACAAAATATTGACACTTTGGGTCCAATTTAGACATTTTCAATAAAGGGGGTACTTACTTTTGTTGCCAGCAGTTAATACATTAATGGCTGTGTGTTGAGCTATTTTGAGGGGACAGCAAATTTACACTGTTATACAAGCTGTACACTCACTACTTTACATTGTAGCAAAGTGACATTTCTCAAGTGTTGTCACATGAAAAGTTATACTCAAATATTTACAGAAATGTGAGGGGTGTACTAACTTTTGTGAGATACTGTACATGCAAAATGTAAACTAGCATCAATTTTGAAAGACTATGATGGGGGAGTATGAACAGTATGGTAGGAGCATTGAGAATTATAAATACATATGAGTGTATATGCTTATGAATGGTACATGCACAATATTATTCTATTGCCCATTAAAAGTACCTGAAAGGGCATCAGAGTAAAACTACATACTTTAAAGTTAAACAACTTACTTCACCTAGTTAACAGGTGTAAATTAATCTGCGTGAGCTTATTAGCTTGTTTCGCCTCATTGGCTGTCTAACACAAATTTACAACCAAGTTGTGAAAATATTAATTTTATATTCATAATTTCTTAACGGTCACAAAAACTAGTTAAGAAATTATACTCTGAAGATAATTTCAATAAATGAATCAAATGTATTTTTAAAGCCCTTTTTACATAATCAGTTGTCATGAAGTGCTTTTACAAAACAACCATCCTGAAACCCCAAGGAGCAAGCAACAAAAATGTTGAAGAACAGTGGCTAGAAAAAACTCCCTAAGAGGGGCCACTTTTGTTTTTTTAAGAGTACAAGTTGTAACAAAAAACCCTTTAATGATGATAAAAATTTTGAGGACTGTGACATCGCCCGGTATGGCACAGCCGGGGCCCCACCCTGGAGCCAGGCCCGGGGTTTGGGCTCATATGCGAGAGCCTGGTGGCCGGGCCTTTCCCCACGGGGTCCGGCCGAGCTCAGCCCGAAGGAGCGACGTGGGGCCGCCTTCCCGTGGGCTCACCACCTGCAGGAGGGACCATAGGTGAAGAAATGAGCTTTCTCCGCAGGGTGGCTGGGCGATCCCTTAGAGGAGCTCAGAGTAGAGCCGCTGCTCCTCCACATCGAGAGGGGTCAGCTGAGGTGGCTTGGGCATCTGTTCCGGATGCCTCCTGAACGCCTTCCTGGGAAAATCAAACTTAACAGGCAGCCAGTGTAAAGAGACGGGTCCTGGTGTAATGTGTTCAAATCTTTTAGTACTACTTTGTATTTGTGATGGTAATTCCATCGATAGGTACTCTAAGGAGTAAGTGCAGAGAAAATATTCTCTTGGCACAATTAACAGTTTATTTGCAAATCGAGAGACGCGTCAAAAGCTTACAAAATAACCCTGAGGAATCTCTGAGGTTCTGGGAGGGGACGTGTGGGCCCAGTAGATGAGGTGGTCAAGAACATCCAGCAGAAGCTACTGACGCTCCACAGGACACTGAGGAGGCCCAGGATCGCTGTGCAACGCTCGCTGAATGTCCGCGTCCGCGTCACACACAACCGGCGCCACAATGCACGAGGCCGGCAGATACAATGTTTCATTTACCCGCCTTCCACCCGCGTCGCACAACCGAGACAGCGCGTCTGCCTTGGCGTTTCTCGTACCCGGCACTGATGAAAGCGTGAAATGAAACCAGGCAAAAAACAACGCCCACCTGGCCTGACAAGGGTTCAGTCTCTTTGCTGCCCAGATGTACTCCAGGTTACGGTGGTCGGTCCAGAATACAAACGGGTGTCTTGCTCCCTCGAGCCAATGTCTCCAAACAGTCAAGGCGCTAAACACAGCCAACAGCTCCCTATAACCGACGTCATAGTTGCGCTCTGCCTCACTGAGTACAAAGCGCAGGGGCGACGCTTAGGAGGGTTACCTGACAGTTGGGATAACACAGCACCTATCCCCACCTCCGAGGCATCCACCTCCACTATGAACGGCAGTGACGGATCGGGGTGAACCAGAACCGGGGAAGAGGTGAACATTCTCTTAAGGGTGCGAAATGCGACGTCTGCCTCGGCCGTCCAGGTGATCAGGCTTGGCCCACCATTTAATAAGGAAGTAATAGGAGCTGCTACCTTGCCGAAGCCCTGTAAAAACCTACGGTAGAAATTGGCAAACCCAATAAACTGCTGCACCGCCTTAACCGTGGTGGGAACGGGCCAATTACGCACAGGTGACACGCGATCGACCTCCATTTCCACCCCACCGGCGAAAATCCGAAACCAGAGGAAAGAGACGGCTCGCTGGAAGAACGCACACTTCTCTGCTTTAGCGTACAGGCCTTGCTCCCACAACCACTTCAGCACCCCGCGAACGAGAGACACATGCTCAGCACGCGTAGTGGAATACACGAGGATGTCGTCAATGTAAACCTCAACTCCGCGCCCCAGCATGTCCCTAAATACATCGCTCACAAAGGACTGAAACACTGCCGGGGCATTCATCAACCCATACGGCATCCCCAGGTATTCGTAGTGCCCCATTGTGGTGCTCAAGGCACTCGTCTCCCTCTCGGATTCTCACCAAACTGTACGCGCTCCTGAGGTCCAGTTTCGTGAAGAAGCGCACCCCATGCATTGACTCGATGTATTGGGAAATCAGGGGGATGGGATATGAATACCGGAACGTCAGTTAATTTAACGCCCTGTAGTCAATGCATGGACGCAAAGCCCCATCCTTCTTCCTCACAAAAAAGAAACTTGAGGAGGCGGGCGAGGTGGAACCGCGGATCTGTCCCTGCTGCAGGGATTCAGCCACATAGGTCTCCATCGCTGCTGTCTCTGCCTGCGACTGGGGATACACATGACAATAATAGGTTTATCGCACAATCCCCGGGCCGATGTGTGGATAAACGACTAGCCATAGTCTTAGAAAAGACCAGCGCCAAATCTGCATTTTCCGGGGGAATGCGCACTGCAGAGACATTGTCTGGACTTTCCACCAAGGTCGCACCAACGAAAACACCTAGACACCTCTCCTGACACCCCTGAGACCACCCTGTCAACACCCTCTGCGACCAGGAAATCGTTGGGTTGTGTCCCGACAACATGGAAGACCCAGCACCATAGGGAAAGCAGGAGAGTGAATAACATGAAATTCAATCTATTCTGTATGTGCGTGCTGCATAGTCATAGTGAGGGGCACAGTGACGTTCTCAACTAGATCGGTACCCAGAGGTTTGCTGTACAAGCCTGTAATGGACCTAGGCCTGGGCAACGGCAACAGCGGAATGCGCAACCTATGGGTGTAACCTCTGTCCATAAAATTCCCAGCTGCGCCTGAGTCTACGAGCGCCTTACACTGAGAATTAGCAAGGAAATTGGGAAATGCCACCAAAAGTGTCATGTGAGTTGCAGCGAGCCCTGACAGTGTGTGTGGTCTACTCACCTGACTCGGTGTAGGAATGTCAGGCTTCCTCCACTCGACCCTTCTCTGCTGAAAACAGTGGTAGACAGAGTGCCCCTTCCTCCCACAAAAGGAGCATTCCCTAGGCTGCACCATCTCCCTATGTGCGGCGCCTCCCACCTCCATGGGTTCAGGCCTGATGATGGGGTGTGCTGGAGGGGGCTGATCATTCCCGGTGCATCCGCGGGTGGCTAGCAGGTTGTCCAACCGGATCGCCATGTCGACTTGTTGCTGCATTTTTTTGAATCATGGACACGGTTGTCACGGTTGTGGGACAGGACACGAGGCGTAGGGCAGGAGAGAGAAGTCATTCCTCTTCATTACAAAACAAAAGAAAAAACAACAAAAGACAAGGTACACTGCAAACTGAAACACAGAACTCAAACAATGAACCAAACTGGGCAGAGATTCCTTGATGCACCTCTGTGGAGAGGCAGTGATTTTGGACCCATGGTGCATAGAGTTGTCTAGAGGAACCTCTGAGCACAGGCCCTGACTGAGGCCCTCATGTGCATAGAGATGCCTAGAGGCACCTCAGCCAGGACCTATCAGTTCACTGTTCAAAATCCAACATCTGTGATGGTATGTGGGTGCGTAGTGCACATGGCATGGGTAACTGTCACATCTGTTATTGGATCAGCTTTTAGAGCAACATATCCAGACAATGTATTTTTCATTGAAGGCCTTGCTTATTTCAGCAAGAAAGAATCCGGGTGCTTAACTGGCCTACCTGTAGTCAAGACCTGTCATCCATTGAAAACATTTGGCACATTATGAAAAATACTATAAAGAAGACCCGGAACTGTTGAGCAGCTGAAATCCTATATCAAGCAAGAATGGAAAATAATTTCACTTTCATAACTACAGAAAATGATCTCAGTTCCCAAACACTTACAGTGTTGTTAACAGAAGAGGAGATGCAACAAAGTAATTAACATGCACCTGTCCCAACTTTTGGTAACCCTTCAAAGTACAGCCTGTTACTTACAGGGTAGATTGTAGGTAAGAATGGGTAGTTATGTAAGAACAATGTAGGTGTTATGTGTACTTATATGATCGAAGAACGATACGACTCCAAAACGACTTAGTAAACAGACAGGTGATAAAAAAAGCAAGTTTAAAAGTATATAATTGTCATTCTAATTCGTGCTCCTGAATTTAGCATTTAAATGTGACTTTACTAATTATTTTATTGCAAGTTTGCTCGCAGGATTAAGAATTAAGGAGAAAAGATCATGCGCATTTATCCACTTTATGCAACTTTTCAATGCCAACACATGCTTTGGGCATCAGATCTTGCCAAACCAAAAACCGTCTTGACATCAATCACAGATGTATGAATTGATTCCACAGAAAGCACTTATCTGTTGGGTGTCCTACAGTCCCCACTGCTTCACCTCAAAAATAGGCGCCCACATGAACGTTTTTTACACTAATATGCTGGTTCAAAAGCGCTCCAAAGTAGGCTATCATTTCATCGCGTTGAAAGCAAGAAGCTGACAAATGAAATGGATAGGCTTATCAAATAAGAGTTAGTCCGATTTTACTGTTGTTGAGGACAATTAAACTTTAACATTAGAAGGCATACTTTAAATACGCCAATCTCCTTAAATGTTGTGTCGTTTCCAAATGCAGATACAATTATCCATTAGCTTGCGGTGGAAATACACACTAAAATGTGTCTATTTTGTAAAAACACTTAATAAAAGTAAAATAAATGTGTTGTAAATTATCATTTGTATGAAGCGGTGTCTGTTACCATGTAGTTACAATGTAGTTACAAGGAAAGAGGGCTGTAATTTAAAGCAGTGTCTGTTCCCACATAGTTACAATGTAGTTACAAGGAAAGAGGGCTGTAATATGAAGCAGTGTCTGTTCCCACATAGTTACAATGTAGTTACAAGGAAAGAGGGCTGTAATATGAAGCGGTGTCAGTAGTTAGTGTAGGGTATATTGTGTCAGAATGGTGATTTATGGCCCTAGGGGGCGGGACTTCCATATTGATGTGACAGGTGGGCGGGACATCCGGTTTGCATGGGTGGGACTTCCGTTATGACGTATGTTAGGGTGGGACTTCCGGTATGACGTATGTTAGGGTGGGACTTCCTGTATGACGTATGTTAGGGTGGGACTTCCGGTATGACGTATGTTAGGGTGGGACTTCAGGAGTGACGTATGCATGTCCGGTGACTTTGTGATTTATGATTACATTGATGTGTCAGTGTTTGATGTTTTACAACGCCTGATGAGCAAACCAGACTAGTGTTATAACAGGTGGGCTATGTTTGATGATTAACAAATGGGGTTTAGGGTTCCGGAATGTTAAATTCCCAGGCAGTAAATAAGTGTTGTGTCAGCGGTATGGTGTTTGGTGTTAAACAAAAGGGGGGCCAGGGTTCCAATGCCTTGTGGTACAGATGTAAACTTCCATGTTTTGCAATGTGGTTGTAACATGGTGTTTTTCCACAAACACAGAGTTACATGTGAGAGACGTGTTTTTCTGTAAGATATAAAGAAGGGGGTGGGACGGGACTTACGAGTTCGGATAGTTTTCAGCCCAACATTCATTTTAACAAGAGATGGGCTTCAAGGTTATATCTGCCCAGTAGTAATGGTCCCTAAATAACCACTAATACAAACTGTAGTATATGCAGGTTAGAAACCATCCCGTGTCTCACGGTTTGTAGTCCAACACAGAATTACAGCAAATTAACATCGCATGAGCAATGCTTTTATTTTGAAGGAGCATCTATGGCCCAGGGCCAACCACACATTTCGCAAAGGTAGATTGTGTCGTGGTTGGGGTTTTTTAAAATATTGTTATAAATAAAAACAAGTGTATGTATGAGCAATGTTGAGTTTTGTAATGAAAATTGTTAAGTCAGCATTAACTTCTAAGTTGCATTATATGGCAAAACGTTACAAAGTTACCAGCAAGGTCGCGTATAAATTTGCATGAACAACGGGGAATCGTTGACAGGTAAGGATAGGTTATTTCAGGTAATTAAAACATTCGTAAAGGCGTCTTTTGAAATTGTACAACAGAGATCAACGCAAGATTGTTTTCTACACATTGGTAGAAATGTTTAATAATAGGCAAACGTTGGTTAAAAAAAAATACTATAGTATTTGTGTTCGTATGGGATTATGCTGTCACTTCCGGGTGAAGATGTGGTGCATTCTCTTAATGAACAACTCGTGAAATCTGATTTTGTATTGCTGCATTATGGTCCTGTGTTTGTTAAATGTTGAACTGAGTAATATCGATATGGTGACAATAGCAAGCGTTTATATGTAAGCAGATGAGTTTATCGTTAATATATACAATTATATGACGTGTGTCACGGCTGAGCCGCGAAAATTAACGAGAACGGCTGTTCTACCAGACGTGATATAGCAATATATTTGGTTGCCAAGTGGCTACAAAAATCTGAACTAAATAGTTAAGTTTTATCCTGAATTTGTATCATTGCAGCATGTATAGTTCTAACACAATTTGAATCTAACGTGAAGAACGATGACATGTAACCAATGACAAAGTTAAGAGGCGTGACTTGCTGGAGGAGCCCCGGCTGCGATGTGAAGACAGTAATTAAACCCCGCAGCATCCGCAAAAGACAGCTGGTGGTTCAAGCGGGGTGTATATCGTTGCTGTTGTAAGTACAAGTTATTTTATTTGAAGTAATTTATTTGAATTGTGATGCAACTTTTTAAGAATTTGTAAATCAATTTTACGATTGCGCAATCCATTCATTTTTAGCTGTCTTTCATGTTGCCTGTTTAAATCTCCGGTTTAGGTTGAGCGGATTTGAACACCGACCGTGTTTGGTAAACACATTTTTGGACCTCCAAATCTTGGTAAGTAGACTTTTGACATTATTGTTAATCAGCTTTAATTACCTGTATACGCTTGTTAATCCTATTTGTATTTAGTTCAAGTGACCGGCATCTGCGTCAGTTGGACTGGGTGGCCAGACTGTGATCTTACACAACCTGAGCAGATACTTTGTGTAAGTTTAATTATTTACAGACATTTTTAGTCTTGTTCTAAAGTGTTATTTACAATTATGACTATGCATACTGACCCTTGGTACAACATTCTATATTCCAACAGATTGAGGACAGCCGGGTGATGAAACAAAGTACATTACCACAATGGGGTCAGTTACGGATACCCTTCCTTGTGGCTGCACAGCGTGAGGGGATTTTTGTTTTCTTTCAGGCTTGAAAGCTGAAGGTAATACAGCCAACTCTTCAAAACTGCGCTGTATGTAAATGTGTGTTTGAGTTAGAATATTTAAATCTGAAAAGTGGATTGTTATTTACACGTTAAACCAGAGAAATGGCGAAAGATAATGCTAACGACAGTCCAGACACGGAACAGCCAACAACCTTTACAAATAATCAATCGACCATACCCCAAAATACAAATGAACCAACCGTTACTTTGTTACACAGCGATGCGCACAATAATCCTCAGATACAAGGCTTGTTAACCGAGCTTAGTAGCCCCCATTTTTCACACGATCTAGTTGACACTCCTTCGAGCTCTCTGATGCAAACTCAGTGCAGTGATGGCGATGTTAGAGTTATACAGCGTAATGCGTTTGACAATGTTGAATTACGACAGTTTATAAATTTACAAAATACTGGTGAAGTTGGTGATTTTGGCACATTCTACACAAGTATTATGGCAGGCTTGGATACTTTGATTGTTAGAGCCTCAGACTTTGTACAAGGGCCCGGTGATCGTCTGCAGATTGAGTTGATTGGTGAATCTCTGATAGATCCCGTACATGTGACCATGAGAGCGGATGAATATAATGAACGCACGTTTGGTAATTTACTTGAAAGTGTTATTCAGAGTAATACGGAGCTTATGATTGATGAATCACTAGAACTGGTGGTACAAATTGTCAAAAACTGTGAGGGTGGTGCCCCACGACGTAAAGCTCAAACATTGTTGATAGATCAGATTATCAATAAAAAAAGAAGACATTTATATGTGGCTGTGAATAATGATTCTACGTGTTTTTCTGTTTGTTTGATGGGTATGTTGAACCCGCAGTACACATATCCCGAGGCCCTGGTTAGTGGTCGTGAGCTACATAAGGGGGCTGGTTTAGCGTTAGATGAATGTGTGTCATTCACAGATATTGTTCGGTTTGAAGAAATGACAGGGTGTAAAATTGTTGTCTTTCACCGAACACGGGATGGTCACTTTACCAAGTTTCAAAACAGCAAGGAAACCTACCCTAGAACTGTCTTTATGTCCTTACACGATAACCATTTCTACGGTATCATGAATCTGAAGGGTTTTCTGGGTGTGTCTTATGTTTGTGACTGGTGCTATACCGGTTTCAACACACGTGGTGATCATGGTTGTAAACATAGCTGTAGTGTCTGTCTTCATGAAGATTGTCATACCCAACCCCGTAACACAAAGCAGTGCCCTGACTGTAAAAGGATATGTTATTCAGATTTTTGTTATAGCCAGCATAAACGTTTGAAGCACCATAAAAGTGTGGATCGTTGGGTTAGCAGGTGTGACCAGAAGAAATACTGTGTCGATTGTGGTCGCTATTACAATGTCAGTATTACCAACTATAAAGCACACCGGTGCATTGCTAACATGTGCCCCAATTGTAATGTGGATCTGGCTTTTGAAATGAATCATCAGTGTTTTATAAAACCCTCCAAGCCCGAGGACCCCAGTGAGCGCTACATATTTTATGATTTTGAGACTATTGCCAATCCGGTGAATGGTGTACACACTGCAAATTTTGTGTGTGCAATAAGCTTTGATAACAAGACGTGGTGTTCAGCCGGAGATGGTTGTGTCACTGCTTTTTTTCAAAAGTTTAGGCAACCGAAATATAATGACTACACATTTATAGCACACAACTCTAAAGGTTTCGATGGTTACATCTTGATGCAGTACCTTGCTAACAATGGTATTGGCACGACACTTATTGCTAATGGTAGCAAGCTCATGATTTTTACAGACAGCACATTCAATCAGAGATACATTGATAGTCATTGCTTTCTACCTATGAAGCTGTCAGCCTTGCCACGTGCTATGGGTTTTAAGGATTCGAAAAAAGGCTACTTTCCTTACAAATTTAACATCAAGGAGAATGAGAACTATGTTGGCCCCCATCCGGAACCGCATTACTATGGCGTGAATACCATGATGGCTAAAGAAAAAGATGAGTTTTTGCAATGGTATGCAACTGTTTCCGCAGACCCCTTTGTCATGCAGGATGAAATAAAGGCTTACTGCGTGAATGATGTGGTCATCTTGAGAGAGGGTTGTATGCGCTACAGACTCGAGTTCCTGGAGTGTGGTGGTGTTGACCCATTCCGGTCAATTACGATTGCTTCGGCTTGCATGAAAGTCTTTTGCAACAGATTCCTCACCAAGGACACCATTGCATTGGTCCCCTCAGACAACTACAACTGTTGTCAGAAGACATTCTCAAACAGCTCAATACAGTGGCTTGAATATGTGGCCTCCGATAAGAATATATCAATACAGCACGCCCTGAACAGGGGTGAAGTGAAAATCGGTCCCTACTACGTTGATGGTTATGCTGAACGTGATGGTTTTAGCACGGCCTATGAATTTCTATGTTGTTTCTGGCACGGTCACCCAAAGTGTCATTGTTCAACCAGCATCAATCCAATGACAAAGATCCAGTATGGGTTGATGCACCAGCAATGGTTGACAAAGCTAGAGGCTTTGAAAGAACAACACAACGTACATGTTCAATACATATGGGAGTGTGAGTGGAACCGGCTTAAAAACACATCCGCAGATGTCAAAGCTTTCTTGAAGACCTTTGGTTCTCCAGAGCGCCTTGACCCTCGGGATGCTCTTTTTGGTGGTCGTACTAATGCGATTCATCTGAAGTTTACGGCTCGAGAAGGGGAGACTATTCAGTATAATGATGTATGTAGTCTTTACCCATTCTGCAACAAGACAAAGACTTATCCGATTGGGCATCCAGACATAATCTTTCGAGATTTCAAACCCCTAGACACTTACTTTGGTATTGTTAAGGCTACAGTGTGTCCACCGAAAGGCCTTTATCACCCCGTTTTACCACACAGGGTTGGCGGTAAGCTGTTCTTTCCATTGTGTAGATTATGTGCAGAGTCTGAAAACCAGGTAACTGATTGTTCACATACTGATTCAGAAAGATCTTTAACCGGTACCTGGGTTTCTATTGAGCTGGTTAAAGCTGTTGAGAAAGGTTATCGCATTGTGGAAATATTTGAAATCTGGGATTTCACCAGGACATCAGATGATCTTTTTGCTGATTACATGAGAACATTCCTGAAGCACAAGCAGGAAGCTAGTGGCTTCCCACCATCTGTGGTTGACGATGAGGCTAAAGACCGGTATATCCGTGAATATCATGAAAAGGAGGGTGTGCAGCTTGACAAGGAAAACATTGTTGTAAACAGTGCTAGGCGATCTTTAGCTAAATTGGCAATGAATAGTCTTTGGGGTAAGATGGGTGAGCGGACTAACCTTATGAACACAATGTTAATTACAGATCCAGAGGAGTTTAGCCACTACCTTTTTTCCAGTGAAATAGATGTTGGTTATTTCTCGTTCATCTCAGACACTGTTGCGATGGTACAGTGGCGTTACACAAAACAGACACCAATCAAACCACGTAACGGCAACATATTTATTGCCGCGTTCACAACAGCTTATGCTAGACTCGAGTTGTATTCACTCTTGGAAAAGTTGGATAGACGTGTACTCTACACAGACACTGATTCCGTGATCTTTGTCACACGCCATGGGGATTGGGTCCCCCCACTGGGCCCGTTCTTGGGTGACTTGACCGATGAGTTACCGGATGGTGACAGCATAGCTCAATTTGTTAGTGGTGGGCCAAAGACATATGGTTACAAAACCGTTAAAGGTCTGACCTGTCTCAAAGCAAAAGGCATTACACTCAACAGCTACAACACAACCATTGTTAATTTGGAGACGCTGACACGACTGGTTGACAACTTTTTACGGGGTGAGGGCGGTGATGATGATCATGTCCTTGCTAATGCAGACTCAATTGCTAGAGATAAAAGAACATTCACGTTGAAAAACCGAGTAGTGTCTAAGCGTTTCAGAGTTGTGTACAACAAGCGTGTACTGCTCCCTGATTACAGCACAAGGCCTTATGGGTACTAAACCACAGTCTAGGATGGATAGCGGTTTTGACCCGCGACTACAACACCCGTTCAGCTGTGTCATTAGTGGCCCCAGTAACTCTGGTAAAACATATTTTGTGAAGATGTTGTTGGATAATGCAGAGGTTGTATTCTCCAAAGAAATTCAAAATATCGTCTGGGTTTATTCATGTTGGCAACCGCTGTATGACGAACTGTTGAAAGTATGGGAGATACATTTCATAGAAGGTCTACCAACATCGCTGTGTGATGACAATCTGCTACCGATTCAGAAAAACGACCTTTTAATTATTGACGATTTAATGAAAAGTGCATCAGAGAGTTTGGAGATGGAGAGAGTTTTCACACAATATTCACACCACCGTAACCTGAGTGCAATTTACCTCGTCCAAAACATGTTTGTTAAAGGCAAATCTAGTAGAACTATTAACTTGAACACAAACTACCTCATCTTGTTTAAAAACCTCCGCGACAATCAGCAGATTAGTATTTTAGGCAGACAGATATACCCCGGTCTTTCTCGATTCTTCATGGAGAGTTTTAAAGATGCAACACATCCGCCTTTTGGTTATTTACTTATTGACTTTAAAGCTACAACACCAGAAGACTACCGTCTGAGAACAGGGTTATTTTCAGGGGATTGGCCTGTCGTGTACGTTCCTAAGAAAGTTTGATCATGTCTAAACGCATTCGTAGAAATTTACCACTTTTGAAAATGATATTTAAGGCACCGGCAAGTCAACGAAAAGTTATTTTAGAATCAGCATCCACCGACCTCATTCTATCACTCTGTGAAATAGCGCTTAATCTAAGGCGCGGTAATATACCCTTAACCGAGTCGCAGCTCCGAAAAGTAAAGAGACAAAAAGCCAAAATTATATACATGTCTAGAAAGAACACTTCAGTTGCACGGAAAAGAAAAACCATCAACCAATCTGGAGGTTTTCTACTGCCGTTACTAAGCGTTGCAGTTCCATTCTTAACCAGTCTAATTGCATCGAGACAGGGTTAAACAACATGGAGCATGCTCAGAAAATGTTTCTGGTGCCACAACATCAGTTGGAAAAACTGCGAGAATCCAAAACGACTAGCACCTATGTAAGACAATCTGTTGAGAATGATTTGGACTCATCGATTCGCAATATACTGTTGAAGCCTGATATGGATTTACATGAGAAAGCTAAAAGATACTCTGCCATTTTACAAAGATTTTTGACTGTTGTGCGCCAGGGGGAGCTTGACACAAACACCCTGACTTTAAGTCTACCTGGGTCTGAGACCGGGTCTGCTGTAATAAACGTGACTGAGAATAAGCAAACTGTTGACCGAAATGTTGACCTTGTTGATGAAATTTTGGATAATGTGCCTGTGAAGCGTAGAAAGAATGTTGAATATATTCTTAATAGAATGCACAGGTCTAAAGATTTGACTTCATGGAATTCAAATGGTGAATTTGTTTTCAAAGGAGAGATAATCAAGGGCTCACACCTATTGGATCTTGTTAAAAGTGTGACAGCTACCAATAAAATTGCTGATGATAGAAGACCGTTGGGGTGGGGTGTGTTTTTAGAGGCCATGGAATGTCTCAACATGCCTTTTACAACTATTCCAAATGCGCATGTAAGACGTAAAATCAATTTGTATAAACAAAAGTCTGGTAACACAATGGATGATTTAGCCACACCACCAGCAACTGGTTTTCAAACAACCAAAGCATTCTTTGAACCTCATACCACGGACCCCGCAAAATGGCTTCCATTTTAATGTTTTTATTTGATTTGTGATACATTGTATGTTTGTTTTATCTTGAATAAATGTTGTATGAAGAATAATATGTAAACATTGATGTGGTTTTACAAATGTTTTTATTTTTTAATAATAAAGTTGACATACACGTGATTGGCTTTTCTATTTCTTCAACAACCATGGCACAAATTAAACGTTTCACAAGATTGAGCATGTTGTATGCAATTAAACATTTGCTTATCACGCTTACTCTGGTACATCTTAGCTACAAATTTTGAGACTAGGGCATCATTTTCTCGTAAATCATCAGCATAAAAAGACATAAAATCTTTATAACTCAGACCTTTTGTCATTAGAAAGAGAAAGAACAAACAATGCTGTCCACACGTGGTTGAAACCAGGTCCTGTACTTGTTTTGAACTGTATTCCACATTCTCACAGGTTTTCAGAAAGGCCTTGATTGACTTGGGAAAATATGTAAAATCCGGGGGATTTCCAAAACTGTCATAAAACCTTCCAATGCCATCATCCGTTATGTAAATAGCCAGCCAGTGCTCCCCAGGTTGATTGCTTGGGTGTGTATTAACAATCATCATTGATGCAACATCTCGGACAGGCACCCTAGGTAGTTGGTCACTTGCCAGCACACCATAGAAATGGGTCCTAGATGAAAATTGGTTCACCACACTGGTCAACTCTGCGGTATTCATTTCCACACAGTTCTCCTAATAGTAGTCAACCATGACTTGTCGCCGGTTTGACACTTCGATAATGGAATCAAAGATTGAATAAACAACTAAATTAATTGTGTGGGGTAGTGGTTGTCTGAACCTCATCTCAAGTCGTACATTCCCTGACTTGATCAAGGATATGTGCTGACCACATTCCTCGTCTGGCGCGCAGTTGAATGCATAAAGGGCATAGCCGTGTAAGAAGTCCGACCTGTCAATAGCCAAGGCTTGGTCCTTTAGGTGTTTTCCTGAAGCTAAGGCCAATTGGTAAAATTCACGCACTGCTGACCCTGTTGTGTAATTTGGTTGGAATGGTTTGCTAGGAAATTGCTGACCATCCACATACATAGCCATAAACTCCAAATTATAATGTTTGAAATTAAATGGATTCTTTGTGTAACTTCCGGTAAAACTGTCATTGTCCACCAATCCCATTACAATACATTTTGGCAGAGGTCCTAAAAATAGGTTTTCATACATTCGCCAAAAATAGGTTCTCTGTCTTCATACATTCGCCAGACATACGGTGTAGGAGTGCCATCTCTCTAAAATATATTCTTAATCAGATTTGTCGTGTTCCCTTTGAGCGTCCTCCGGGGTGTATGTCCTCTTTTAACCTTGGCTCTTGTTTTTGTCTCATTCTTGCGTTTTTTACTCTTGGGTAGGCTCCGCCTACCAGGTGGTCTCTTTCTAACACCTCGAGACATAACCATTAATCCAGAACCATCCTGCTGTTTTGTTTGTCGTGACATAACACTGTTGACAACATCGCCGACTATATTCCTAGCCACACTCTTCAGATGTGGTTTTGCTATGGAGAACCCGCGCTTCAACAAAGGTATTGCCATCCGGAAAAGCCCTCGGAAAAGGCCCCCTAGACCGGCCCCATACATTGCTGAGCTACCATGATACCCTGGTAAACCGTTACCGTCCTGTGTTGTGTAGTATTCAACATACCTTTGAGCATCATCTTAGAGCTTCTACGGCTGCATCTTAAACTCTAAAAGATTGTTTGACGGGTCTGAAGTGTAATTTTGCAATCACCTTCCCCACTACAAATGAAACCAGCTGGTTTTGATCAGATTTTACTTCAATACAGATCTCATCAAATTGACTCTTACTAAGAGGTACGTAGTGTGGCTTGTCGTACGTCACTGTGACAACTTCATTCTTTCTCCCTGTAATATGTACAGTTCGCAGCAGTGGGACATGACTGTCACCAACACATTGATAATCAATTATATCTGTGTAGATGTATAGGGTGTTAAACCCCGCCAGAATATCTGTGGGGTATGTTCCGTACCATGTGGCGGGCCACCGCTCGCCTGGTTTTAACCCCAATATCTGTTCCAGTTTTGCGCTAAATTTCAAACTAAACTGTGGTTCACCTTTTAGAAACACTCTATTTTTAAATTCATCGTACCCCACCGATAAACCATGTGTTTTTATATGACTGTTGAGCTCTATCAATAGTTTTAATATGCTGCTGTAATAACTGGTGTCGAGTGCATATTTCCAAGTTTTGTCGTTTTTCAAGTCATGTAGTTCAAATGCGTTTTCGCCCCGTGTAAAAGTATTCCACGTATGCGGGTATTGGAACTCTATCAAAGATACTTCCCAATCGCCTTTCAAATCTATACCTTTGGCAAATTTAGTGGTATAGCACGAACTTGTGTTGCTTGGATAGACATGTCTTGATGAGTTACTGGGCAGCGTTATGTAGAAGCCACCGTCACCCATGCTGATCGCAGTCAATGTAAATGACGTGATCCTGTAAACCCTGGAGTTTTATCCAGTTTCTAGGTCAACCACTTGTTCCGATGGTATCCAGCTGTTGAATTTCTCAGGCCAACCAAGCCACTTCACAAGACACATTTTCCTCCCTTTCTGTACTTTCTCATTCAAAACTGCTTCCACTTTAAAAGTTTTATCCTTGGCCACGATTATTTTCAGCAATTCCTGTTCATAAAAGGTCCCAACTATCACATCACCATCGTAATCTTTTATTCTATATACAGGAGGTACCCGAGGAATGCATTCTGTTATTGTAAAATATTCATCTGTGTACCCTTTTTCATAGCCTTTTGTAAACGCACCTCTCAGCTTTGAGAGTCTCACAGTATCCCCAACCTGGAACTTGTAGCTTTGATTACCATTTCTCGTTAATGTTGTGCCATACAGGTTCTTGAGAACTAATCTAACATTTTCTTCACAAACGTCAGCAGGCTTCATCTTAATAGACCGATGGTAGCTATGGTTGTACCCACAAACTAAATCTTGAATAACCTCAACATAGCGGTGAGTGTTGGCTGCTGTCAGATACCTCCACATTCGTGATTTAATTGTTTTATTAAACCTCTCAACGATACTCGCTTTGACATAATTTCCTGTAGCAAAATGTTTTATGTTGTACTTCTTCATCAACATTTCAAAATGTGAATTAAAAAACTCCTTCCCCTTGTCCGTTTGGACTTTTTGTGGTGTTCTTCCTTCTTTTAATATGTCTTCAAATGCTCGCTTTACCTCTATAGCGCTTTTATTTCTCAGCACGCGAATCCATGCGTATTTGCTTAATACATCTATGCATGTTAACATAAATTTCATGTTATCGTTTTCCACACTGTAAGCACTCATGTCAACCAAATCCAGCTGAAATTGTGAATTTATATCATGAACAATAACTCTATTTCTTTTAAAATGTATAGCTACAGGCCTGTGTAGCGTGTATGTATCCTGGGCAAGCAGCCAGTCATCGGCCTCACCATTTTTGAGGATCTCCCCGGTTTTTTCCAAGTATGCTCTTTTCAAACCCTCTCTACCCACATAAGCACCAGGGTTTGCCGGGTCATAGTAAATACTTTTCATAACCTGTTCAGACATCGTAGAGTGTTCGAGCAATAATGAGAATTAATACATGTTTAACAATGTTTTATTTGAGTTTTCGAAATTACACAACCAATATATTCAGAAAAGTTACACAAACATTCAGATTTCTCATAGTCTTTCTTTATATACATGTGAACATGAGAACTGAAGCTACCCCGGCCTTAGACTACAGACTCTTTGCTTTCATCAAACCATGACCCCGCTGCGTCGCATACAACATCCTCATTAAATTTATCCATGTACTCATCCCTGTTCTCACTCAGTCTCTGTGTGATGTTCGGCTCCAACTTGAGCTCGTGCAGAAAGTTCTCAGCGGCCTCGTGAACATCAGTCATCGGTGTGTGAAAACCAGATGCGTTCAAAGCCTTGACCAACACATGTTTCAGTCGCGGTGTTAAAACTGTCGCCACAATGTCATCATAATGGGCCTCAAAAAAATACTCAGGCGGTTCGAGACATGAATGTCTTGTCTGGCTCGGGTGGTCCACTTCGCATCCGATGCATGCTTTGTGTAGAATAGCCCCAACAACGTTTTCCAGAATCATACCCATTGTTGCTTTGATGATCTTTAAAATTTTTGGTGCAAGTTGTTTGTCCATTTTGTGATAACTCTTGTTAGCATTTGAAAGGTATGACAGGTTAAGAGGACCTAGCTGATCACCAACCCTGTCAATCCAATGGTAGTTTCTTGTTGGGTATGCCGGTGGAATCGAGCTGTCTGGGTCGGGTGTTCCGTAGAAGGCTTCAGCGTTGTCATCCCAGGCGTCACACAGCCAGTCCTCAGCCTTGGGTTCTTCAATCACCGCTTGGTTGTAATCTTGAGACATGTTTCGTAAATTCTTCCGACTGCTTGAATGTCACCGGCGGTCTGTCGGTTTTTATGCTGTGCTGATGAAGGTGTTGGCTTAAGGCGGGGCTTCGGGGTCTTAGGTCAGTCGATCAGTCCGCAGTCACAACGCCGATATTTTCCGGAAATAACTCCAATCTGACAGAGTCATACTCTTTCAGCCCCTCGACAACTTTAAACAGTACATCTACTGTATTATGTGGGCCTTGTTTTGGCCCCAAATAAAACACTTTTCGAAAGGTGGCCCATAAACTGGCATTAAAAACCATTTGATCAGTCACACCAGCCTTAAACACTAGGCCTTCGGGTAATTCATAAAATGCAACCTCTGGTTGCTCTGGGTTGAAGATGTATCCCCCGATCCGACCATCGTCCAATTTCCACTCCTGTGCCACCATATCCGGGTATAATTGATGGATTCGGGTTAAACTCTGCATCGGTTTCTTCGGGGCTGGCATGTTGATTGCATCTCTGCGGTCCATTTGCAATTTCTTGCCAAATCGCTGAGCTGCGTTTAAGCTGTTAGCTTTCACCGGTGTTTCACCCAAAACATTGATAGCAGCACAATCCTCCATGTTATGTAATGTGTAGGTAAGTTCGCTCAGGCAAGACTGAATGACCAACCCCGATGTCGGCGTGGTTTAAATACACATACCCCGCCAGTCAACCCATAAAACATGAAAGGTTAACAAACACCGTTTGTATGCCAGCTGTTGCAACACTTGTCAGAAGATAAAACACCAGGGTTTTATATTTGTCGAACACCATTTGCTGTACACCAAACAACTTACCGCTGACACAACACTTATTTACTGCCTGTGAATTTAACTTTCCGGAACCCTAAGCCCCATTTGTTAATCATCAAACATAACCCATCTGTTATAACACTAGTCTGGTTTGCTCATCAGGCGTTGTAAAACATCAAACACTGACACATCAATGTAATCATAAATCACAAAGTCACCGGACATGCATACGTCACTCCTGAAGTCCCACCCTAACATACGTCATACCGGAAGTCCCACCCTAACATACGTCATACCGGAAGTCCCACCCTAACATACGTCATACAGGAAGTCCCACCCTAACATACGTCATACCGGAAGTCCCACCCATGCAAACCGGATGTCCCGCCCACCTGTCACATCAATATGGAAGTCCCGCCCCCTAGGGCCATAAATCACCATTCTGACACAATATACCCTACACTAACTACTGGTGTCTGTTCCCACATGTTCCCACTACAATGTAGTTACAAGGAAAGAGGGCTGTAATTTAAAGCAGTGTCTGTTCCCACATAGTTACAATGTAGTTACAAGGAAAGAGGGCTGTAATTTAAAGCAGTGTCTGTTCCCACATAGTTACAATGTAGTTACAAGGAGAGAGGGCTGTAATTTAAAGCAGTGTCTGTTCCCACATAGTTACAATGTAGTTACAAGGAAAGAGGGCTGTAATTTAAAGCGTTGTCTGTACCTACATAGAAACACAGTAGTACCACCTACCCAGCAACTACGTTTGGTGTAGTTAAATGAAGCACAGTCTGATTCACAGTAGTTAAAACATGTAACACCTGAAACTAATTAATTAATGATTATTTAAAATGAAAGGTTATGTTCAAAATAATATAAACCTAAGATGTAAATTAATCAAAAAGTTTTAACCCAACATTTTTAAAACATTTTGTTGGAATCAAATACATTTTTCCAAAAATAATAAAATTTCTCTGGTACAATATTTGAGATGTTGTAATATTTACAATTAAATATAGTGATAAATGATTTGCACATCATTTTATTCTGTTTTGATATTCATTTTTTGCAGGGTCCCAACTTTTAGGGAAATGGGGTCATATGAAGGCAAAATTAGTATGAAATTAGTTTTTCATATTTTTATAAAAGACAATGACTCTCAACTGCTGGTGAGCAGTAGAATTTGATATAAAATCTTACACAACTGAAGAAAGAACCATGATCATTTGTAGGAAGTGATGCTAGTACACAGGGTCGTAGCACAAGATCCTGGGCCCTATGCATAGACAGTCCTGATGCCCCCCCCCATTATTTTTTAAATAATAATAATAATAATAATCAGGCCTCTGTACACATGCTCCCTGCTGTCTTCACTCCCATCATCCTCAATCACATCTTCTCTATCATCTTTCTCTATGAAGGATACATTTGATATTAACCTCTTATCCTAATTGTAATGTTATATAATAAAATACATTAAGATATTAGTGTTACTTAACACATTTCAGTCAAAATGGCTAAACACGGTTTGTTTTAATATTGATATAAGCTCACTTTGTATCAAATCCTAAGAGGAGGCTGAGGGGTCTGTTGCTACTCCAGTCCCTGCTGTGACAGTTTCTGAAACTGAGGGCCATGTGTTTCACAATGTTAGCCCTGGTAATCAGTACCGGTTTTACCCCCAGTCCGACGCCCCTGCTAGTACAGATGGTGATTAGTGGTAAAACTCTGACATAGAGAGAGGGAGGATCATGGCTGACATCTACCATTATATTTTATGTTGCCTTGTGACTATTTTATGTCTTACTATTAGGTAAGACAGCAAAGACAAGCATTATATCCAGATTAACAACACTTGTGAAGAATATCAAGTTACGTTCTTAAAATATAATGTATTGTGTTTTACCATTGAAACATATTCTGATTATTCTCTTGTCAGGTGTCAGTGGAGACACTCGTTCTCTTTTCACCAGAGTGGGAGATACTGTAAGTCTGTCATGTACCAATGTGGTTTATCCAAACTGCTCCTCAACTACATGGACCTATCACAGAACTGGATCACAAAATGCTATTGAAGAGGTTGCACTTGGGAAGATTGAAACTAACTCAGAGAGAGCAGACAGACTGAAAGTGGGGTCTCACTGTTCTCTACATATTAGTGATGTCAGAGCTGAGGATGCTGGAAAGTACACCTGTCAACAATACCTTAGTAATGGATCACAACATGGAAGTGATGCTCTTGTTCATCTGTCTGTTCTAACCAGTGAGTATTACTGTTTAAATGGAAGCTTATATCTCACAGTGCACTGTGGAGTTTGTAATCATCTTCAATGTTACCACTAAATATAATGAATCATTTCCTCCATGTATGTTTTCTCTCTCAGACTCCTCTTCAACACTAGTAACATATATAAAGCCTGATAGACCAGTAACATTAAGGTGCTTTCTGTACACATCTGATGGATTTGCACATCATTTTATTCTGTTTTTAATTTCATTTTATGCAGCGTCCCAACTTTTAGGGAAACAGGGTCATATGAAGGCAAAATCAGTATGTCAATAGTTTTTCATATTTTTATAATAGACAATGACTCTCAACTTCTGGTGAGCAGTAGAATTTGATATAAAATCTTACACAACTAAAGATGAAACATGACCACTTTGAGGAAGTGATGCTAGTACAGATGGTGATTAGTGGTGAAACTCTGACAGAGAGAGAGAGGATCATGGCTGACATCTACCATTATATTTTATGTTGCCTTGTGACTATTGTATGTCTTACTATCAGGTAAGACAGCAAAGACAAGGATGATATCCAGATTAAGAACACTTTTGAAGAATATCAAGTAACGTTCTTGTAATATTATGTATTGTGTTTTACCATTGAAACTTATTCTGATTATTATCTTGTCAGGTGTCAGTGGAGACACTCGTTCTCTGTTCACCAGAGTGGGAGATACTGTAAGTCTGTCATGTACCAATGTGGTTTATCAAGACTGCTCCTCAACTACATGGAACCATCACATAAAAAGATTAGAGACTACTATTGAAGAGGTTGGACATGGGAAGATTAAAACTAACTCAGAGAGAGCAGACAGACTGAAAGTGGGGTCTGACTGTTCTCTACATGTTCGTGATGTCAGAGCTGAGGATGCTGGAATCTACAACTGTAAACAATACCTTAGTAATGGATCACAACATGGAGGTGATGCTCCTGTTCATCTGTCTGTTCTAACCAGTGAGTATTACTGTTTAAATTGAAGCTTATATTTCACAGTGCACCGTGGAGTTTGTAGTCGTCTTCAATGTGACCATTAATATACTGAATAAGTTCATCCATGTATGTTTTCTCTCTCAGACTCCTTGTCAACACCAGTGACAGATGTAAAGCCTGATAGACCAGTAACATTAAGGTGCTTTCTGTACACATATGAAGGATCTGGGATATGTTCCCGTGGTGTTACAGAACATGTTAGTCTCCTCTGGGTGGATGAGGCAGGTAATAAGCTGAAGAAAGACTCCAGACACCAGGTCACACAAACATCTGACTGTGACATCACTCTGACTCTGACTCTCCAGAAGGAGGACAACAACAGGAAGTGGATATGTCAGCTGACTATAAATGAAAAGGAGATCTCCATTGATTTCAACTTCATGGTCCCAGGTAATCATTGTATGATTTGTAAAGATATAGTACATCTTCCATGTGCAATCTGGATAAATACCTATCACCTGAAACTGTAGGAGAACCTTGGCCATGAACAGCCGATACCATTTTTAATGTATGGCCTTAAAAATGTACGGTGACTTCAAGATTATACTTCATATAAGGATTGTTCCATAAAAGTTTTCCATACATGTATGGTCGGAATTTGTCTTTCTAATAGCTTGAAAATTTGTTGAATCTTTTGATCTACCAAAGTCAAGACACTTGAATTCCTGGAATTCAGAAAGTTTTTAGGGTATGTTACCGGTCAAGATAACCAACATTATTCTGCAGTTGTTTTAGACTGGTAATGTAAAAGCGTGTAAAAACCATAAAATTAGGAATTAGAATACCATCCCTATCATAAAAAAGCCCCAAGATATTTACAGAAAGTTTTGTCTAGTGGTCTTGAGAATGAAGTGGATTTCCTGTAGATGTCCCAGACTATATTAAAGTAAACAACAGGGTTATTGTTATAGAGAATGAAGTGGATTTCCTGGCTATATTGTTCAGTGAATATTTTTGAAAACACATACATTTTAATTAATTGTCATTTTGTGTTACTTATTTGTAACATTTTACTTTTTTGCAGTAGAATGCAAATTGTCTGCCAGTATTTTCTGATAACATGCTGCATCCAAATTACAGTGTGCCAGAATCTGTTAGGCGTGTCAATGTGATTTTGTGACATTGGCGCAGTAAAGGCTTCTTTCTGGCAACTCGACCATGCAGGTCATTTCAGTTCAATCATTGCCGTATTGTGCTTCTTGAAACAACCACAATGTTTTTTTCCAGAGCAGCCTGTATTTCTCCTGAGGTTACCTGTGGGTTTTTCTTTGTATCCTGAACAATTCTTCTGGCAGTTTTGGCTGAAATCTTTCTTGGTTTACCTGACCATGGCGTGGTATCCAGAGATCCCGAAATGTTCCACTTCATAATAAGTGATTGACAGCGCTGACTAGCATTAGCATGGCTTTGGAGATCTTTTTACATCCTTTTACATCTTTATAAAGGTCCATTAGCTTATTGTTGTAGCTTTTGACAGTTGTTTTCTGCTCCCCATGGCTCAGTAATTACTCTGTTACTGTAGCTCTCATGTGGATGCACTGAGCAAACTCATTGACTCTTTATATATAGACATTATTTGCAATTTTAAAAGCCACAGGTGAGGGAAATTAACCTTTAATTGACATTTTCACCTGTGTGTGTCACCTTGTGTGTTTCTAACAGAGCCAAACATTCAAGGGTATGTAAACTTTTGATCACGTCAATTTGGGTGATTTCTGTTTTCATTATGATTTAAAAAGGAGCCATACAGCTATGTGATAATAAATGGCTTCATACGATCACTATCCTTGAATAAAAGACAGTTATATTGCATAATCAGTCATATTTTAAAAATAAATGCAAACATTTCACAATTTCTGCCAGGGTATATGTTGCGACCTAGAAGTGTTATTTTATAATTTCATAATATAATAAAATAGGAATATGGGTAGAGTTCTGTGGGGGAGGTCACAGTAATTTCATTGTAATTACATTTTATGGTTATTCTGGATATTGCTCTGATTTATGTTATTGAAAGGTAAAAGTTACGTTTTTTGATGAGGTCAGAAGCCCACGCGGTGGCGTGTGGAAGAGGAGAGCCAAGTTTGGTGAACGGAGGTGATAACGCTGTTGTTGAGGGATGTTGTGTTGCTTCGTGTGAAAGAATGATTCCAACAGAACTGGCAAAATAAAGTTGCAAAAGAAAAGACGGTGTCTGTTTTTAGGGTGCAACATAAACTTGGTGTTTCCGCCCAGTCGGAGTCCATCACGAACCAAGCAAGAGTAAGAGCTAGCTGCTAGTTACCTAGCTACCAACGTTGTTAATACTGCGGTGCTCCAGACGAAGCATTGAAGGTAAATGTCCTCTATTATGTCAAAAGTGCAACAGATGTCGTCTGCGTGGGAAACTCTTGTAGCTGAGATAGAAGAAAAGTTACTGACACTGACAGCACCAGATTTGAATTATACACTCACCTAAAGGATTATTAGGAACACCTGTTCAATTTCTCACGAATGCAATTATCTAATCAACCAATCACATGGCAGTTGCTTCAATGCATTTAGGGGTGTGGTCCTGGTCAAGAGAATCTCCTGAACTCCAAACTGAATGTCAGAATGGGAAAGAAAGGTGATTTAAGCAATGGTTGTTGGTGCCAATCTGCTCAGTTACTGGGATTTTCACCCATCCATTTCTAGGGTTTACAAAGAATGGTGTGAAAAGGGCAAAACATCCAGTATGCGGCAGTCCTGTGGGTGAAAATGCCTTGTTGATGCTAGGAATGGGCCGACTGATTCAAGCTGATAGAAGAGCAACTTTGACTGAAATAACCACTTGTTACAACCGAGGTATGCAGCAAAGCATTTGTGAAGACACAACACGCATAACCTTGAGGCGCATGGGCTACAACAGCAGAAGACCCCACCGGGTACCACTCATCTCCACTACAAATAGGAAAAAGAGGCTACAATTTGCACGAGCTCACCAAAATTGGACAGTTGAAGACTGGAAAAATTTTGCCTGGTCTGATGAGTTTCGATTTCTGTTGAGACATTCAGATGGTAGAGTCAGAATATGGCGTAAACAGAATGAGAACATGGATCCATCATGCCTTGTTACCACTGTGCAGGCTGGTGGTGGTGGTGTAATGGTGTGGGGGATGTTTTCTTGGCACACTTTAGGCCCCTTAGTGCCAATTGGTCATCGTTTAAATGCCACAGCCTACCTGAGCATTATTTTTGACCATGTCCATCCCTTTATGACCAGCATGTACCCATCCTCTGATGGCTACTTCCAGCAGGATAATGCACCATGTCACAAAGCTCGAATCATTTCAAATTGGTTTCTTGAACATGACAATGAGTTCACTGTACTGAAATGGCCCCCACAGTCACCAGATCTCAACCCAATAGAGCATCTTTGGGATGTGGTGGAACGGGAGCTTCGTGCCCTGGATGTGCATCCCACAAATCTCCATCAACTGCAAGATGCTATCCTATCAATATGGGCCAACATTTCTAAAGAATGCTTTCAGCACCTTGTTGAATCAATGCCACGTAGAATTAAGGCAGTTCTGAAGGCGAAAGGGGGTCAAACACAGTATTAGTATGGTGTTCCTAATAATCCTTTAGGTGAATATATATGCTGGGCACTCAGTCTAATGATGGATAAAAGTGAGAAAGACTTACCTCGTAAGCTGAGGAGGCAGATTCTCCAGTATCTAGATGGGGAAGATGTTATTTCACAAGAGGATGAAGGGATGTCTCTATTGCTGCATGTAAATGACAAAATTGAGGAAATCAAAGGGAAAAATTATGATAATGGCGTATCCCAGCCCCAACAGAGGGCGCAAGACCATCACCCGGTGGTTGAGAATGATATCGCACCCAGTAACCCAAATGAACAAGAAGGACATTTTTCCGTCCCGACTGCAACAGGAGCAGCTTCCCAAAATGTTTCTTTTGTCCATCCACTGTTCAGAAAGAGTTAAAAAGAATTGGACAAATTGGAGAACCAAATCAAAAGGAAAAATTAGCGTACACTAGTTTGGAAAGACAAATCCAAAGAGCACTGAAAAAAGGATATGATGAGGGAGAAGTCGTAGAAGCTGTCATTCAAGCTATAGCTCCAGGAACAAAACTGAAGAGTTACCTTGAAAGTAGAGTTGATCTGTCATTGCAAGCTCTCAGACAGATATTACGGACTCATTACATTGAGAAGGATGCTGCAGACTTGTACCACTCCCTCACCCGCGCTGTTCAAGATTCAAAAGAAACACCCATTCAGTTTTTACTGCGAGCCATGGATCTGAGACAACAAATTGTCTTTGCTTCAGATAGAGTTAAATCTGGTTTGGAGTACAGCGCAGAGCTAATCCAAAATAATTTCCTCCAAACCGTACTCACTGGACGCCATCCATGGAGACATAAAATAATACTTGCAAGATTGAAGATGAAGTCCTTTTGGAGAAAATGACAGCTGCATACACTCTGGAAACGGAAAGAAAGAATAAGTTGTCAACTTCATCAAAAGCAAAGATGATCAAGATTGCAGCGTTAAGTGAGGAAAGTGAGGAATGTGAAAAGGAAAGCTACTCACACAAACCAAACAATACGAATAGACACTGTGAGACGAACAAACGTGACACACTGATGGAAAAGGTGGACCAAGGTAATAAAGCTATATGTGAAGCTATTCAGAACCTCACCACTCAAATTGCTAGTCTCCACCAGACCTCTAAGTCTTCACCAACGAGAGTGAGTGAACAGTCAAACCAAAGATATCGACCACAGCCACAGACTGTAAATAGGAGACAGTGTCAGCAGTGTCAATTGTCCAATCCAGATGGAAGGTGTAGTCACTGTTATAAGTGTAGCAGTGCAGAACACTGGGCATCAGGTTGTAGAATGAGAAATACCTCAGCCAGTACAAACAAAATTGAAATCCTGATTCATCCTGCCGAAAACACAGACAACGCGCATCTGTTCAACTTAAGAGCACCACTCACTGGTAAACAACGACAAACAGCCAAGCTAGTAGGGAAGAGATGCCTAGTTCGAGCCTCACTAGGAGGAGTTGACACTCCAATACTGTGGGACACCGGTTCACAGGTGTCAATAGTGGGAACTGCTTGAGGAAGGAGCGTTGGAGCTTTCAGCTGCAAATGGAACAGACATTCTGTATGATGGATGGAGTGACAAACCTGTTGTGGTTCCAATCCTGGTTGCCAGCAGTGACATTGAAAGCCTGCATGCAAAGAACGTATAATGCAATCCCTAGACACCTCTACCAAGAAGTGAAAACTCACATACAGGACTTACTCAGCCGAGGCTGGATCCAGAAGTCTTGTTCTTCATATTCTTCACGTGTAGTATGCGTCAGGAAGAAAGATGGGGGTCTACGCTGGTGCATAGACTACAGATTGCTGAACGGGAAAACACAGCCAGATCATCATCCAATCCCGAGGATACAGGAGATCTTGGAAAACCTGGGGGGCAATTCCTGGTTCACGGTGTTGGACCAGGACAAGGCTTACCATCAGGGCTTTATGAGTGAGAAAAGCAGACTCTGCACCGCATTCATAACACCATGGGGACTGTATGAATGGGTGAGGATCCCGTTTGGGCTTACTAATGCGCCCGCAGCTTTTCAGCGCTACATGGAGGGATGCCTGGGAGATCTGAGCGTTGTTAGCAGATCTCACTGTGAACCTCGACGGCTGCATGGTCGTATCCCAAAAAACTGTAAAAAACCTTGGCGTTACCCTTGACCCTGACCTCTCCTTTGAAGAACATATAACATATGTCTCAAGAGTTGCTTATTTTCATCTTCGAAACATCGCAAAAATTAGAAACTTTCTATCAAAAACTGTTGCAGAAAAATTAATCCATTCTTTCGTTACTTCTAGATTAGATTACTGCAATGCTCTTCTCTCTGGTTATCCAGACAAATGAATAAATAAACTTCAATTAGTGCTGCACACAGCTGCTAGAATCCTAACTAGAACAAAAAAATTTGAACACATTACTCCTGTCCTGGCATCCTTACATTGGCTGCCTGTTAGGGTTAGGGCTGATTTTAAGGTTTTACTCTTAACCTATAAATCAATACATGGACTTGCTCCTACTTACCTTGCTGAAATGATCCAGCCATACATACCTACACGTAACCTTAGATCGCAAGATGCAGGCCTTTTAATTGTACCTAGAATTTCTAAACAAACAGTTGGTGGCAGGGCCTTTTCTCATAGAGCTCCACTCTTGTGGAATGATCTGCCAATTAAGGTTAGAAATGCAAACTCAGTGCAAACTTTCAAGTGTCTACTAAAAACTCATCTCTACAGCACGATTTATAATTAGGTGTAGCCTGGCCCAGGGGCGTGAAGGTGACCAGTAGGCTTGATACTGTCCACCCTTGCTGTCTTGCCAGGTGGGCTCTCGTCGCCACTGGGATGCCCTCCCTCCAATGCCTTTTGGGGGAAGAGTCACTGGCTTGTTTTTGACTCTCTGTTGCGCACTTGTGCAGTTGGGCTGTACGCTGCTAGCAATACTCGGCCCTCATTCAGGGGGGTTGCAGTTGGTGGGTGTCCCTTTGGTTGATGCCTGGCAATGTGGTTGGATTGATTTCCTGCCCGTTGGGCCCTGTCCGGGGCCTCCCCCGGGTAGGGCCACAGTGTCACCGGACCCCCCCGTCTCAGTTCCAAGGTGTTACGCTGCTATATTATTGTGCTGGGGGATATGAGGGATGTACTACTAACTTTTCTCAGTTTCCTCCAGTTTTACATTTTAGAAGGAGATGAGGTCCTGGTCCACACCTGGTTTGGGGGGCCCGTTGCTGTCCCTGTCCTTGTCCACCTGGTAATACTTCTGACCTAGTCTAAAATCAAATAGACTCTGGATTTAGCCCAGAGAAATGTATTTATTATTCCAATTGGACTCTTAATATCTCACCCGGCACAGCCAGAAGAGGACTGGTCACCCCTCTGAGCCTGGGTCCTCTCTAGGTTTCTTCCTAAAATTCGACCTTCTTAGGGAGTTTTTCCTAGCCACTGAAATTCAACACTACTGTTGTTTGCTCCTTTGGGTTTAAGGCAGGGTGTCTCTGTAAAGCACTTTGTGACAACTGCTGTTGTAAAAAGCGCTTTATAAATACATTTGATTGATTGATAGCCAAACCTCTTTATGAACTGTTAGCAAAGCCTAAGTCGGAACAGACACAAAGCCAAAAGAGAAAGAATGTGAGCCGTAGGTCTGCTCAGTTACCACTGTCCCATCCTGTCCAGTGGACAATGATTCATCAAGAAACACTGAACAGAATGGTAGATCATCTGACATATCTACCAGTGATGGCATATCCGGACTTGGAGAAACCCTTTGTACTTCACGTGGATGCATCAGAAGAGGGCTTAGGTGCAGTTTTGTACCAACGTCAAGAGGGTGTTCTTAGAGTCATTGCCTATGGCTCACGGACATTGTCACCGGCAGAAAATAATTACAAGCTACATTCTGGCAAAGTAGAATTCTTGGCACTAAAATGGGCCATCACAGAACGTTTTCGTGACTACCTGTTCCATGCACCTGACTTTGTTGTTAGAGACAATAATCCCTTGACCTATGTCACGAGGTCAGCAAAGCTCAATGCAGCAGGACACCGCTGGGTGGTGGAGCTGGCAGATTATAGGTTGAAGTACAGACCCGGAACAGCAAACAGAGACGCAGATTTCCTGTCATGAAGACAAAAGCCCATTGAAGAGATCATGCAAGAGTGTACAGAGGAATGCCCTCAGGAAGCTATTGAATGCATCGGTAAAGCTCTGGAAAGAGATCAAATCCAAGATGTTGATTGGATCTATGCTGTCACATGCAACATCGATGCACTGCCAGAGGGGTGTAACATCTCAGAGCCAATCCTGCCTCTTGCAGTGGAAGACATCAGAGTTGCCCAGAGCGCAGACTTAGCTATTAGCAGGGCTCTGGCTTTAAAGAAAACACATGCATTCCTGAAACATAAAGACAAGCAGGCAGAAAGTGAAGCAGTGAGACAACTTCTCAGAGAGTGGCCCCATCTGAAGATTGATGGAGATGGCATCGAATGGTGGCTCTCGCAAGAGAACAGTTCTTCTGGACGAAAAAAAGACAGGAAATGGAACACTATGTTAACCAAGTGTGTCGCAGCTAAAAAGGAAAAAACCTAACAGAATAATCAGGACACCTATCCAAAGCATTGAGACCTCTGCACCGTTTGAGATGATATCCATCGACTACTTACACCTGACATGCAGGGCCAAGCATGTCAGTCACCTCCACATCTTCTAATGGTAATATATTTAATATTAATTAAACACACATTTATTTTAGTCTAACATCAGAATTTCTGCTCCTGTGAATGCTTTTGTTATAAGTAAAAATAATACATCCTAGCATTTGGAAATCTATATACTATACACTACCATTTAAAGGTTTGGGTCACATAGAAATGTCCTTGTTGTCGGATGAAAAGCAAATTTACTGCATCAGCAATTGTGGGTTTGATTACAGGCTCATAATGGCCAGAAATAAAGAACTTTGATTTGAAACTCACCAGTCTATTATTGTTCTCAGGATTGAAAGCTATTCAATGTGAAAAATTGCCAAGAAACTGATCACGTATGTTGTGGAAATTTCTTATACAATGTATTCTGACTGTATAAAGTAGTGAGTCCCACTGTTAAGATAGGTACAGGAATGTGTGGGACCTGGTATTTGCATAGGGGACATCTATTGTCTGTCCAGATGGAGATCAGTGGGTTTTAGGACAGGATAGGAGAAGATACAACAGGGGGCAGTAAGGTCAGTTGGCCCCTTTGGGTAAACACTACAGTAAACATTATGGCAGGAAGGATAAGGTGAGGGAAGATAGCATTTGACTTGTGTGATAGAACAAAGGGAAAGGTGTTTGATTGACATGAAACAGATGGCAGCATCTTACCACACCCCTTTTTCCTATGTGATATATACGGTTGAATGAGCTACATTAGTTAGAGGCTCCTCAGACGATTATGTTTGCGTAAGCGGTTGACGCGTCTCTCATAATAGTCTCTGTGCTTAATAATTAATAAAACGGTTATGATGTACAAAGAGAACTTTGTCTCTGTGTCCCTTACTCCGAGTGTCGATACATGGAATTACCATCACACGTACAAAACTGTACTACTCCCTCCACAGAACAGCACAAACCGGCTTTAACCAGAATAGAAAGATTGGGAGGCCCCAGTGCACAACTTAGTAAGAGGACAAATACATTAGTGTCTAGTTTGAGAAACAGATGCCTCACAGGTCCTCATCTGGCAGCTCCACTAAACAATACCTGCAAAACACCAGTCTCAATGTCAACAGTGAAGTGGCAGCTCTGGGTTGCTGGCCTTATACGTGGAGTAGCAAAGACAAAGCCATATCTCAGAATTGCCACATTCAAAACTAAATTGCAATTGTTTACACTTTGTTGTACAGTTTTGTATAGTACAGCTAACAAACACAAACCTATTTATTTGCAAAATGTGGTCAAATTCCAAATTCCATGCCTATGCCCAGCTACATCTAACTTCACTAGGACAGCATGGGAATTTTGGCACCGCTTTCCCTCCTTGGGTAACAAAAGTTATATACAGTTGTGCTCAAAGGTTTGCATACCCTTGAAGAAATTATCATATATGTACCATTTGTAAAGAACACATGAGTGAACAGGCAAGAAACCTGTCTTTCATATTCAACTGTAGGTCACAACAGGATGGCACAATCATAAAACAAAATATGGCAACAAAGAAAAAAATGTACTGACACCTTTTCAAAAGTCGGCATACCCTTAGTTCTTAATATTGTATGTTGCCCTCTTTAGCATCAATGACAGCATGCACTCTTTTGTAATAGTTGTCTTTGAGCCTCCCCCCCGTGTGGCTTTATGAAATTAAGGTCAGGAGACTGATGGCCACTTCAGAACCTTCACCTTTTTCTGCTGTAACCACTAGAGCAGGGGTGTCAAACCGGTTCCACGGAGGGCCGAGTGTCTGCAGGTCTTTGGGTTTTCCTTTAAATTGGTTCCCAGGTCAGACCTGAACAACCAGGTGGGGGTAGAAATTAACCAATTAGTGAACTCATTAATCAATCAGGTACAAGGTGAGAGCGAAAACCTGCAGACACTCGGCCCTCCGTGGAACCGGTTTGACACCTGTGAACTAGAGGGTCAGTTTTGACTGAACATTATTGTTCTACCTTACCTTGGTATCAAGAAACCCCCGAATTATCCACTTCTTAATAAGTGATTGAATAGTACTGAGTGGAATTTGCAAGGCTTTTGATATCTTTTTACATTATTTTACATATTTATAAACTTCCATTACCTTGTTATGCAGATCTTTGGAAATTTTTTGGGCGTTCCCCATGGCTCAGTATCAACTCTGCTCAGTTCATCCACGTGAGAGCTAACAAACTCATAGACTATTTATACACAGACATTAATTGCAATTTAAAAGTCTTCAGGTGTGGGAAATTCACCTTTAAATGCAATTTTCACGTGTGTGTGTCACCTTGTGTGTCTGTAACAAGGCCAAACATTCAAGGGTATGTAAACTTTTGATCAGGACCATTTGAGTGATTTCTGTTATCATTATGATTTAAAAAGGACGATGTGGTATCTATCCTTAAATAAAATAACTTAAATTAAGGATGGAACGGGAGATTGACAGACGGATCGGTGCAGCTTCTGCAGTAATGCGGTCGATGTATCGGTCTGTCGAGGTGAAGAAAGAGCTGAGCCGCAAGGCAAAGCTTTCGATTTACCGGTCAATCTACGTCCATACTCTCACCTATGGTCATGAGCTTTGGGTCATGCCCAAAAGCACAAGATCCCGGATACAGGCGGCTGAATGAGCTTTCTCCGAAGGGTGGCTGGGCAATCCCTTAGAGATAGGGTGAGAAGCTCGGTCACCCGGGAGGAGCTCAGAGTAGAGCCGCTGTTCTTCCACATTGAGAGTGGTCAGCAGAGGTGGCTTGGGCATCTGTTCCGGATGCCTCCTGGACGCCTTCCCGGGAAGGTGTTCTGGGCCCGTCCCACCGGGAGGAGACCCCGGGGAAGACCTAGGACACGCTGGAGGGACTATGTCTCCCGGCTGGCCTGGGAACGCCTCAGTGTCCCCCCGGAAGAGCTAGAGGAATTGTCTAGGGAGAGGGAAGTCTGGGCATCTCTGCTTAGACTGCTGCCCCCGCGACCCGGCCCCGGATAAGTGGAAGAAGATGGATGTAAACCGCTATGTTTGGCAAAAACACTGAAAACACTGCAGACCACCAAAAGAACACAATCCCAATTAATATCACAGCAACTGTGTCTGGTCACCTTTTGGTAAGCACACTCCATTTTGTGCACCAATGAATCCAATTGCCATTCTAACCGAGCGAGATGGGAGATCCTGTCAAAAAGATCACCTGTCTGCAGAATTCCATCATTCTGGCCTTTAAGGGTAGACTGGCCACTCAAAAGCCGCTCCTAAAATGCCTAAAATGCATATGATATGCCCCCTCAAGGACTGAGAGCATGAGAAAGAAGATTCAATGCTTAGACAAATTTGGTCTGAATGCCAAACTGTACAACTGGCAAAAAATAAGGTAGCACTCACCCCTTAGCTAATACATCTCTATTGTAAAGCATGGTGTTGGGAGTGTCATGTTATGGGACTGCTTCTCAACAGCAGGGACTGGTAGACTGGTCAGGATTCAGGGAAGGATGAAGTGATCTAGATTGCATAGGACCTCCGACTGGTGTAAAGAATCATCTTTCAGGACAACAATGACCCAAAGCACAAGAGCAAGAAAAAGCCCAGACATGACCTACCTTGAACATCTGTTGAGGGGGATGCAGATCACTGTTCACTGATGCTCCACCTCTTTACTGACAGCGCTTGAAAATATTGACAAAGAACAACAGGAGAAACCACCAAAACCAAGTTGTACAAATCTGGTAGAGGCAGACAAATGTGCTTCTACAAAGTCATGAATAGTGTCTGAATACATATGTGCATGTGTGCCTTCTGTCTTCCTTCTAGAGACTGAAGTGAATAATGATTTAGGAGATTGCAGAAGAGAATGCAAACACAGAGTCAGTGGGTGTGGATCTATTCTATACTTTCCTTCTCCTTTAGTCTAACAAGTTACCTGGTCTTAGATGCTTGTATGAATGTTTTTTAGGAAGCAGGTAACTAAGTGGTTAACCATCTGACCAGCAACCAAAAGGTTCCTGAATTGAATCTCCTAGCCATTGAGGTGGAACATCTAGTCCCAAACTATTGCTTTAACAATAAATATTTTTTGGTAAACAACAACACTAATCATTTGGGTATATGAGGCTTGCCACTAATTAAAATATGTTCCTATCCAGGAAGTACAGCCTCTACTTCAGGACCAGTCTCATCAGCCACCACCCCATCTTCAACTGGTAATGGATTTTATAACATTTATTTTTGCAAAAATGTAGATTTAACAAGAATTTGAGTGTGGAAGCATCATTATTTTTTTTGACACTTTTGATCAAACAACTGTGAGTTCTGTCAAGACACCCACCCAGCAGCAGTTAAAAACTGGTATGTAATAACAGTCCCAAACATAATTACATTCAACTCCAGATCCCTCCAAAAGTATGCTTCCAAAATTACAAGTTCAACAATTTCAACAGAAACCTACAACAAGTGTTGTTGTTAGACAACTTGAGGTGGTCAAACCTGCATTTGAAATCAGTCTTTAAAGGCTGAACAAAATCTTGTCAACCTTTTTCGTTTCTAGAGTCTGTTATCCACTCTAGGGAATTCTCTACGGAATATAGATTGTAGTGTTGCAAATAATAATAATAAAAATAACATTGAGTTTTTCTGAAAATTATATTACTATTCGAAAAGTTTTGGGTTTGAGAAATCATTGTGTTCAAATAAAACCATACCTCTTATGTTTTTGCGCAAAATATGTCTTATTGTTTGTTTTGTTTATTTTCTGCTTTTACTTTTGCTTAATTTTTTTATTTGATTTTGGAGAAAGTCCAGATCTTAGAGGAAAATTGTAATACAGAAATATGAGTAGTTAAGAAATGGGCGTCATTTGAGGAACATTCCTTGGGCAGCACTAATGTCTGTTTAATTACATTTGAGTAAACAAGGATGCATCCACCCTCAGGTTCTCCTTCAACACAGAACATCCCTGTTGTTGTGGGAACGTCTGTGGGAGTGTTTGTGGCATAATGATATGCCCCCTCAAGGACTGAGAGCATGAGAAAGAAGATTCTCTGCTTAGACAAATTTGGTCTGAATTCCAAACTGTACAACTGGCAAAAATAAGGTAGCACTCACCCCCTAGCTAATATATCTCTATTGTAAAGCATGGTGTTGTCAGTGTCATGTTATGGGAACGCATCTCAACAGCAGGGACTGGTAGACTGGTAGATTCAGGGAAGGATGAAGCAATCCAGATTGCATAGGACCTCCGACTGATGTGAAGAATCATCTTTGAGGAAAACAATGACCCAATGCACAAGAGCAAGACAAAGCCCAGACATGACCTACCTTGAACATCTGTTGAGGGGACCTGCAGATCACTGTTCACTGATGCTCCACCTCTTTACTGACAGAACTCTGAGAAAATAGACATGGAACAACAGGAGCAACCACCAAAACCAAGTTGTACAAATCTGGTAGAGGCAGACAAAGGTGCTTCTACAAAGTCCTGAATAGTGTCTGAATACATATGTGTATGTGTGCCTTCTGTCTTCCTTCTAGAGACTGAAGTGAATAATGATTTAGCAGATTGCAGAAGAGAATGCAAACACAGAGTCAGTGGGTGTGGATCTATTCTATACTTTCCTTCTCCTTTAGTCTAACAAATTACCTGGTCTTAGATGCTTGTATGAATGTTTTTTAGGAAGCAGGTAACTAAGTGGCTCTGACCAGCAACCAAAAGGTTCCTGAATTGAATCTCCTAGCCATTGAGGTGGAACATCTAGTCCCAAACTATTGCTTTAACAATAAATATTTTTTGGTAAACAACAACACTAATCATTTGGGTATATGAGGCTTGCCACTAATTAAAATATGTTCCTATCCAGGAAGTACAGCCTCTACTTCAGGACCAGTCTCATCAGCCACCACCCCATCTTCAACTGGTAATGGATTTTATAACATTTATTTTTGCAAAAATGTAGATTTAACAAGAATTTGAGTGTGGAAGCATCATTATTTTTTTTGACACTTTTGATCAAACAACTGTGAGTTCTGTCAAGACACCCACCCAGCAGCAGTTAAAAACTGGTATGTAATAACAGTCCCAAACATAATTACATTCAACTCCAGATCCCTCCAAAAGTATGCTTCCAAAATTACAAGTTCAACAATTTCAACAGAAACCTACAACAAGTGTTGTTGTTAGACAACTTGAGGTGGTCAAACCTGCATTTGAAATCAGTCTTTAAAGGCTGAACAAAATCTTGTCAACCTTTTTCGTTTCTAGAGTCTATTATCCACTCTAGGGAATTCTCTACGGAATATAGATTGTAGTGTTGCAAATAATAATAATAAAAATAACATTGAGTTTTTCTGAAAATTATATTACTATTCGAAAAGTTTTGGGTTTGAGAAATCATTGTGTTCAAATAAAACCATACCTCTTATGTTTTTGCGCAAAATATGTCTTATTGTTTGTTTTGTTTATTTTCTGCTTTTACTTTTGCTTAATTTTTTTATTTGATTTTGGAGAAAGTCCAGATCTTAGAGGAAAATTGTAATACAGAAATATGAGTAGTTAAGAAATGGGCGTTATTTGAGGAACATTCCTTGGGCAGCACTAATGTCTGTTTAATTACATTTGAGTAAACAAGGATGCATCCACCCTCAGGTTCTCCTTCAACACAGAACATCCCTGTTGTTGTGGGAACGTCTGTGGGAGTGTTTGTGGCATAATGATATGCCCCCTCAAGGACTGAGAGCATGAGAAAGAAGATTCTCTGCTTAGACAAATTTGGTCTGAATTCCAAACTGTACAACTGGCAAAAATAAGGTAGCACTCACCCCCTAGCTAATATATCTCTATTGTAAAGCATGGTGTTGTCAGTGTCATGTTATGGGAACGCATCTCAACAGCAGGGACTGGTAGACTGGTAGATTCAGGGAAGGATGAAGCAATCCAGATTGCATAGGACCTCCGACTGATGTGAAGAATCATCTTTGAGGAAAACAATGACCCAATGCACAAGAGCAAGACAAAGCCCAGACATGACCTACCTTGAACATCTGTTGAGGGGACCTGCAGATCACTGTTCACTGATGCTCCACCTCTTTACTGACAGAACTCTGAGAAAATAGACATGGAACAACAGGAGCAACCACCAAAACCAAGTTGTACAAATCTGGTAGAGGCAGACAAAGGTGCTTCTACAAAGTCCTGAATAGTGTCTGAATACATATGTGTATGTGTGCCTTCTGTCTTCCTTCTAGAGACTGAAGTGAATAATGATTTAGCAGATTGCAGAAGAGAATGCAAACACAGAGTCAGTGGGTGTGGATCTATTCTATACTTTCCTTCTCCTTTAGTCTAACAAATTACCTGGTCTTAGATGCTTGTATGAATGTTTTTTAGGAAGCAGGTAACTAAGTGGCTCTGACCAGCAACCAAAAGGTTCCTGAATTGAATCTCCTAGCCATTGAGGTGGAACATCTAGTCCCAAACTATTGCTTTAACAATAAATATTTTTTGGTAAACAACAACACTAATCATTTGGGTATATGAGGCTTGCCACTAATTAAAATATGTTCCTATCCAGGAAGTACAGCCTCTACTTCAGGACCAGTCTCATCAGCCACCACCCCATCTTCAACTGGTAATGGATTTTATAACATTTATTTTTGCAAAAATGTAGATTTAACAAGAATTTGAGTGTGGAAGCATCATTATTTTTTTTGACACTTTTGATCAAACAACTGTGAGTTCTGTCAAGACACCCACCCAGCAGCAGTTAAAAACTGGTATGTAATAACAGTCCCAAACATAATTACATTCAACTCCAGATCCCTCCAAAAGTATGCTTCCAAAATTACAAGTTCAACAATTTCAACAGAAACCTACAACAAGTGTTGTTGTTAGACAACTTGAGGTGGTCAAACCTGCATTTGAAATCAGTCTTTAAAGGCTGAACAAAATCTTGTCAACCTTTTTCGTTTCTAGAGTCTATTATCCACTCTAGGGAATTCTCTACGGAATATAGATTGTAGTGTTGCAAATAATAATAATAAAAATAACATTGAGTTTTTCTGAAAATTATATTACTATTCGAAAAGTTTTGGGTTTGAGAAATCATTGTGTTCAAATAAAACCATACCTCTTATGTTTTTGCGCAAAATATGTCTTATTGTTTGTTTTGTTTATTTTCTGCTTTTACTTTTGCTTAATTTTTTTATTTGATTTTGGAGAAAGTCCAGATCTTAGAGGAAAATTGTAATACAGAAATATGAGTAGTTAAGAAATGGGCGTTATTTGAGGAACATTCCTTGGGCAGCACTAATGTCTGTTTAATTACATTTGAGTAAACAAGGATGCATCCACCCTCAGGTTCTCCTTCAACACAGAACATCCCTGTTGTTGTGGGAACGTCTGTGGGAGTGTTTGTGGCATAATGATATGCCCCCTCAAGGACTGAGAGCATGAGAAAGAAGATTCTCTGCTTAGACAAATTTGGTCTGAATTCCAAACTGTACAACTGGCAAAAATAAGGTAGCACTCACCCCCTAGCTAATATATCTCTATTGTAAAGCATGGTGTTGTCAGTGTCATGTTATGGGAACGCATCTCAACAGCAGGGACTGGTAGACTGGTAGATTCAGGGAAGGATGAAGCAATCCAGATTGCATAGGACCTCCGACTGATGTGAAGAATCATCTTTGAGGAAAACAATGACCCAATGCACAAGAGCAAGACAAAGCCCAGACATGACCTACCTTGAACATCTGTTGAGGGGACCTGCAGATCACTGTTCACTGATGCTCCACCTCTTTACTGACAGAACTCTGAGAAAATAGACATGGAACAACAGGAGCAACCACCAAAACCAAGTTGTACAAATCTGGTAGAGGCAGACAAAGGTGCTTCTACAAAGTCCTGAATAGTGTCTGAATACATATGTGTATGTGTGCCTTCTGTCTTCCTTCTAGAGACTGAAGTGAATAATGATTTAGCAGATTGCAGAAGAGAATGCAAACACAGAGTCAGTGGGTGTGGATCTATTCTATACTTTCCTTCTCCTTTAGTCTAACAAATTACCTGGTCTTAGATGCTTGTATGAATGTTTTTTAGGAAGCAGGTAACTAAGTGGCTCTGACCAGCAACCAAAAGGTTCCTGAATTGAATCTCCTAGCCATTGAGGTGGAACATCTAGTCCCAAACTATTGCTTTAACAATAAATATTTTTTGGTAAACAACAACACTAATCATTTGGGTATATGAGGCTTGCCACTAATTAAAATATGTTCCTATCCAGGAAGTACAGCCTCTACTTCAGGACCAGTCTCATCAGCCACCACCCCATCTTCAACTGGTAATGGATTTTATAACATTTATTTTTGCAAAATTGTAGATTTAACAAGAATTTGAGTGTGGAAGCATCATTATTTTTTTTGACACTTTTGATCAAACAACTGTGAGTTCTGTCAAGACACCCACCCAGCAGCAGTTAAAAACTGGTATGTAATAACAGTCCCAAACATAATTACATTCAACTCCAGATCCTTCCAAAAGTATGCTTCCAAAATTACAAGTTCAACAATTTCAACAGAAACCTACAACAAGTGTTGTTGTTAGACAACTTGAGGTGGTCAAACCTGCATTTGAAATCAGTCTTTAAAGGCTGAACAAAATCTTGTCAACTTTTTTCGTTTCTACAGTCTGTTATCCACTCTAGGGAATTCTCTACGGAATATAGATTGTAGTGTTGCAAATAATAATAATAAAAATAACATTGAGTTTTTCTGAAAATTATATTACTATTCGAAAAGTTTTGGGTTTGAGAAATCATTGTGTTCAAATAAAACCATACCTCTTATGTTTTTGCGCAAAATATGTCGTATTGTTTGTTTTGTTTATTTTCTGCTTTTACTTTTGCTTAATTTTTTTATTTGATTTTGGAAAATTGTAATACAGAAATATGAGTAGTTAATCATTGGGCGTCATTTGAGGAACATTCCTTGGGCAGCACTAATGTCTGTTTAATTACATTTGAGTAAACAAGGATGCATCCACCCTCAGGTTCTCCTTCAACACAGAACATCCTTGTTGTTGTGGGAACGTCTGTGAGAGTGTTGGTGGCAGTTTCCATGTCTGTCATTGTCACTGTCATCATATTACGCAGGAGAACCAGTAAGTATTGATGTTGATCATTTTTCTTTTTGTTTAATAAAATGCATCACTAGCTCAGTAATACACATGGAGACAGGTCCTCTGATGTTTTTTTTTTATTGCTTTCTTCAGAGATTCAAATGGCAGCAGATGTCAGCCTTGTGAGTAACACAGACCTTGTATTGTGTCTTCAAGTATTAAACTATTGTTATACTTATTTAACTAAAGGTCCCACTATATATCAAGCCATTCATTACTATTTTTATTCAATTCTAGGGTCTTAATGCAATAAATCAATGTACCCCACAAGACAATGAAGACAGGGTCAGTTCATCAATATGTTACAGTATTTGATCATATGAAACGTTTTAACCCATATTGTTGTTAAAATGAGACTAACATTATGTAAATTATTCACTTGTAGAGTCAACCTGCTGGCAGTATCACCTATGCCTCCATCAACCACGTAGACCAAAATCCCCTCCAGAGAGTTTTCGTAAGTGAAACTAATGTACATACTGTTGTGTCTTCTTCCGACAGGACTTTCAAAACGTTTCCTTTGTTGTGATTGTGTGTGTGTGTGTGTGTAGGCCCATTTTGAGAATGCAGTGACCTACGCCTCAGTTATGACCTCTACTGACAGAGGAAGAGAGACAGAGAACCCTGCTGACCCCAACTCCTTTTATTCTACTATCAATGAACCTCAGGGGAGTTAAGCCATACAAACTTCAGTCATTCATTTAAATACACCATAGTTTCAGTACCCAGAAGTACTTTTTGTATGTGTGCTGGCCAGCTACTCAATACGGTTCTGGTAAGAGACGTTTTGATGTAATACATTAAGATATATGTTAAATCAGATTTCCTGGGCATAACAATGTGTGTCCTACAAGTACACATTACACTTTTCTATTCCCAATTAAAATAACCCAGTTCTCTAAAATAGGCATACAAATTAAAATATCCAAACATTTTGCTAAGTATTTTATTGAATCGAATGCAGGCATGTTGTAGTGTTTTTAACATGATGAAGAAAAACAACAACATTGTTCATGATTGCATATATACTTTAGTTGAATGATTAGGTTTGTGATAATAAATGAAACTTTTTTTTAATAAATGGCCTCCACAAAACCCCATCTCTCTCAGAACTGTAAAGCAGTGTTTTGTAAAATTCAACTTTCTAAAGTGTCTAGTGACAAAAACATTTCACTGTAGCTCTGTATAATTAAATAAAACCTCATACTAAAAAGCAGTTGAAATACTGCATTTAAATGACAGTATCTCACAGAATTGAGTACACCCCTCACATTTTTTTAAATATTTGATTATATCTTTTCATGTGACAACACTGAAGAAATGACACTCTGCTACAATGTAAAGTAATGAGCGTAGAGCTTCTTTAACCGTGTAAATTTGCTGTCACCTCAAAATAACTCAGAACACAGCCTCCCTGGTGTCATGTGACTCGTTAGTGTTACAAAGTCTCAGGTGTGAATGGGGAGCAGGTGTGTTAAATTTGGTGTTATCGCTCTCACAATCCCTCAACATTGCATCTCATGGCAATGAACTCTGTGAGGATCTAAAAAAAAGAATTGTTGCTCTACATAAAGATGTCATGTCATCTTCTTCCGCTTATCCGGGGCCGGGTCGCGGGGGCAGCAGTCTAAGCAGGGATGCCCAGACTTCCCTCTCCCCAGACACTTCCTCTAGCTCTTCCGGGGGGACACCGAGGCGTTCCCAGGCCAGCCGGGAGACATAGTCCCTCCAGCGAGTCCTAGGTCTTCCCCGGGGTCTCCTCCCGGTGGGACGGGACCGGAACACCTTCCCAGGAAAGCGTTCCGGAGGCATCCGAAAAAGATGCCCAAGCCACCTCAGCTGACCCCTCTCGATGTGGAGGAGCAGCGGCTCTACTCTGAGCTCCTCCCGGGTGACCGAGCTTCTCACCCTATCTCTAAGGGATCGCCCGGCCACCCTGCGGAGAAAGCTCATTTCGGCCGCCTGTATCCGGGACCCAAAGCTCATGACCATAGGTGAGAGTAGGAACGTAGATTGACTGGTAAATCGAGAGCTTCGCCTTGCGGCTCAGCTCTTTCTTCACCACGACAGACCGATACATCGACTGCATTACTGCAGAAGCTGCACCGATCCGTCTGTCAATCTTCCGTTCCATCCTTCCCTCACTCGTGAACAAGACCCCTACTTAAACTCCTCCACTTGAGGCAGTCACTCTCCACCAACCTGAAGCGGGCAAGCCACCCTTTTCCGACTGAGGACCATGGCCTCGGATTTGGAGGTACTGATTTTCATCCCCACCGCTTCACACTCGGCTGCAAACCGTCCCAGCGCATGCTGAAGGTCCTGGTTAGAAGGGGCCAACACGACAACATCATCTGCAAAAAGCAGAGACGAAATTGTGTGGTCCCCAAACCTGACACCCTCCGGCCCCTGGCTGCGCCTAGAAATTCTGTCCATAAAAATTACGAACAGAACCGGTGACAAAGGGCAGCCCTGCCGGAGTCCAACATGCACTGGGAACAAGTCTGACTTACTGCCGGCAATGCGGACCAAGCTCCTGCTTCGGTTGTACAGGGACCTGACAGCCCTTAGCAAAGGACCCAGGACCCCATATTCCCCAAGCACCCTCCACAAGATGCCGCGAGGGACACAGTCGAATGCCTTCTCCAAATCCACAAAACACATGTGGATTGGTTGGGCAAACTCCCATGAACCCTCCAACACCCCGTAGAGGGTATAGAGCTGGTCCAGTGTTCCACGGCCCGGACGAAAACCACACTGTTCCTCCTGAATCCGAGGTTCTACTATCGGCCGTATTCTCCTCTCCAGTACCCTGGCATAGACTTTCCCGGGGAGGCTGAGAAGTGTGATCCCCCTATAGTTGGAACACACCCTCCGGTCCCCCTTCTTAAAAAGAGGGACCACCACACCGGTCTGCCATCCCTGAGGCACTGTCCCCGACCGCCACGCGATGTTGCACAGGCGTGTCAACCAAGACAGCCCCACAACATCCAGAGACTTGAGGTACTCAGGGCGGATCTCATCCACCCCCGGTGCCTTGCCACCGAGGAGTTTCTTGACCACCTCAGTGACTTCAGCCCGGGTGATGGACTAGTCCACCTCTGAGCCCTCATCCTCTGCTTCCTCAATGGAAGAAGTGACAGCGGGATTGAGGAGATCCTCGAAGTATTTCTTCCACCGCCCAACGACATCCTCAGTTGAGGTCAACAGCTCCCCACCTCTACTGTAAACAGCGTTGGTAGGGCACTGTTTCCCTCTCCTGAGGCGCCGGATGGTTTGCCAGAATCTCTTCGAGGCCAGCCGATAGTCCTTCTCCATGGCCTCACCGAACTCCTCCCAGGCCCGAGTTTTTGCCTCCACAACCACCCGGGCTGCAGCCCGCTTGGCCTGTCGGTACCCGTCAGCTGCGTCAGGAGTCCCACAAGCCAACCAGGCCTGATAGGACTCCTTCTTCAGCTTGACGGCATCCCTTACTTCCGGTGTCCACCATCGGGTTCGGGGATTGTCGCCTCGACAGGCACCGGAGACCTTACGGCCACAGCTCCGAGCGGCCGCTTCGACAATGGCGGTGGAGAACATGGTCCACTCGGACTCAATATCTCCAACCTCCCTCGGGATCCAGTCGAAGCTCTGCCGGAGGTGGGAGTTAAAGATCTCTCTGACAGGAGACTCGGCCAGACGTTCCCAGCAGACCCTTACAGTTCGCTTGGGCCTGCCGAGTCTGTCCAGCTTTCTCCCCCGCCATCGGATCCAACTCACCACCAGGTGGTGATCAGTTGACAGCTCCGCCCCTCTCTTCACCCGAGTGTCCAAGACATACGGCCGCAGGTCAGATGAGACGACAACAAAGTCGATCATCGACCTGCGGCCTAGGGTGTCCTGGTGCCACGTGCACTGATGGACACCCTTATGCTTGAACATGGTGTTCGTTATGGACAAACTGTGACTAGCACAGAAGTCCAATAACTGAACACCACTCGGGTTCAGATCAGGGGGGCCGTTCCTCCCAATCACGCCCCTCCAGGTGTCACTGTCGTTGCCCACGTGGGCGTTGAAGTCCCCCAGTAGAACAATAGAGTCCACAGTCGGAGCACTTTCCAGCACCCCTCCCAGAGACTCCAAGAAGGTCGGGTACTCTGCACTGCCGTTCGGCCCGTAGGCACAAACAACAGTGAGAGACCTATCCCCGACCCGTAGGCGCAGGGAAACGACCCTCTCGTTCACCGGGGTAAACTCCAACACATGGCGGCAGAGCTGGGGAGCTATAAGCAAACCCACACCAGCCCGCCGCCTCTCACCATGGGCAACTCCAGAGTGGTGAAGAGTCCATCCTCTCTCAAGGAGTGTGGTTCCAGAGCCCAAGCCGTGCGTAGAGGTGATCCCGACTACCTCTAATCGGAACCTCTCAACCTCACGCACTAACTCAGGCTCTTTCCCCGCCAGCGAGGTGACATTCCACGTCCCTAGAGCTAGTTTCTGTGTCCAGAGATCGGGTTGTCTAGGCCCCTGCCTTCGACTGCCGCCCGATCCTCTTCGCACCGGCCCCTTATGGTCCCTCCTGTGGGTGGTGAGCCCACGGGAGGGCGGCCCCACGTCACCCGTTCGGGCTGAGCCCGGCCGGGCCCCATGGGGGAAGGCCCGGCCACCAGGCGCTCGCATACGAGCCCCAACCCCGGGCCTGGCTCCAGGGTGGGGCCCCGGCTGCGCCATACCGGGCGACGTCACGGTACTCATTATGTTGTTCTTCATTAAGGGGGGTTTGAACCGCTCTTAGTCTGACCCGTCGCCTAAGACCTGTTTGCCTTGGGAGACCCTACCAGGGGCATATAGCCCCAGACAACATAGCTCCTAGGGTCACTCGGGTACTCAAACCCCTCCACCACGTTAAGGTGGCAGTTTTTGGAGGGGTACATAAAGATGGCCTATGCTATAATAAGATTGCCAAGACCCTGAAACTGAGCTGCAGCATGGTGGCCAAGACCATACAGTGGTTTAACAGGACAGGTTCCACTCAGAACAGGCCTTGCCATGGTCGACCAAAGAAGTTGAGTGCATGTGCTCAGCGACATATCCAGAAGTTGTCTTTGGGAAATTGATGTATGAGTGCTGCCAGCATTGCTGCAGAGGTTGGAAGGTAAGCCTGTCAGTGCTCAGACCATACGTCGCACACTGGATCAAATTGTTCTGCATGGCTGTCGTCCCAGAAGGAAGCCTCTTCTAATGATTATGCACAAGAAAGGCTGCAAAATGTTTGCTGAAGACAAGCAGACTAAGGACATGGATTACTGGGACCATGTCCTGTGGTCTGATGAGACCAACATAAACTTATTTGGTGCAGATGGTGTCAATTGTGTGTGGCTGCAACTAGGTAAGGAGTACAAAGACAAGTGTCTTGCCTACAGACAAGCATGGTGTTGGGAATGTCATGGTCTGGGGCTGCATGAGTGCTGCTGGCACTGGGGAGCTACAGTTCATTGAGGGAACCATGAACACCATGTACTGTGAAATACTGAAGCAGAGCATGATCCCCTCCCTTCGGAGACTGGGCCGCAGGGCAGTATTCCAACATGATAACGACCCCAAACACACCTCCAAGACGACTACTACAAGACGACTACTGCCTTGCTAAAGAAGCTGAGAGTAAAGGTGATGGACTGGCCAAGCATGTCTCCGGACCTAAACCCTATTGAGCATCTGTGGGGCATCATCAAATGGAAGGTGGAGAAGCGCAAGCTCTCGAACATCCACCAGCTACGTGATGTTGTCATGAAGTTGTGGAAGAGTTCTCCAGTGGCAACCTGTGAAGCTCTGGTGAACTCCATGACCAAGAGGGTTAAGGCAGTGCTGGAAAATAATGGTGGCCACACAAAATATTGACACTTTGGGCCCAATTCGGAAATTTTCACTTAGGGTTTTACGCACTTTTTTTGCCAGTGGTTTAGGCATTAATGGCTGTATGTTGTGTTATTTTTAGGAGACACAAAATTTACACTGTTATACAAACTGTACACTCACAACTTTACACTGTAGCAAAGTGTCATTTATTCAGTGTTGTCACATAAAAAGATATCATCAAATACTTTTACTCACTCATACTTTTACTTTTGTGAGATACTGTATTTAGACATTAAATTGGACCTACTGAAAATGTTTTTTTATTGCTGTTCTTTTTTGGCCTGCTTATCATTTCACCAAGCAATTTGACTGACCTTGAACAGTTCTGCAAGGACAGTTAGGCATGGAAAGTAAGTAGAGACACATTTAAAGAGACTTATGGCTGAACAAGTGTTTAACACGAACAAGTGGTTTCCAATTAAACATGATCATGAGGTCTACTATCGACTTTTTAACAATTTTACTTGTGTTTAAGTGATCTCTGATAACTGTTATTCAAGATTTCTTTCTGACCACATTTATTCTGTGAAGATGACGGTTCATTTTAATAATGAGTTGGTCAATTCTTAACACAATTCCAGTAATTTCAACAATCTCTTCGTTCTTTTCTTTGCTTGATGCCAGACAATAATTTTATCCATCTGAAAGAAATTAACAAAACAGTTTGTGTCTAACCATAAGTGAAAATGTCCAAGTATGTTACAGTAGAAAGTATCTGCAATGATGTTCAAATACACTTCAGTTGCCAAGTCTAAATGTGCAATGAAGGCAAATAGAGGAGGGCAGAACATGTCCAAATATTATAGTAGACACGTACATGTATCAGTCAATGCCAGTGACAGTGGCAGATATTGCAAGGCAGTGACAGAGTCCAGTAGTACACAGGGATGTTATGGTTGGTGATGGGTCACAGAGTCCAGTTGTACACAGGGATGTTATGGTTAGTGATGGGTCACAGAGTCCAGTAGTACACAGGGAGGTTATGGTTAGTGATGGTCACAGAGTCTAGTAGTACACAGGGAGGTTATGGTTAGAGATGGGTCACAGAGTCCAGTAGTACACAGGGAGGTCATGGTTAGTGATTGGTCACAGAGTCCAGTAACACACAGGGAGGTTATGGTTAGTGATGGGTCACAAAGTCCAGTAACACACAGGGAGGTTATGGTTAGTGATGGGTCAAAGAGTCCAGTAGTACACAGGGAGGTTATGGTTAGTGATGGGTCAAAGAGTCCAGTAGTACACAGGGAGGTTATGGTTAGTAATGGGTCACAGAGTCCAGTAGTACACAGGGAGGTCATGGTTAGTGATGGGTCACAGAGTCCAGTAGCACACAGGGAGGTTATGGTTAGTGATTGGTCACAGAGTCTAGTAGTACACAGGGAGGTTATGGTTGGTGATGGTCACAGAGTCTAGTAGTACACAGGGAGGTTATGGTTAGTGATGGGTCACAGAGTTCAGTAGTACACAGGGAGGTTATGGTTAGTGATGGGTCACAGAGTTCAGTAGTACACAGGGAGGTTATGGTTAGTGATGGGTCACAGAGTCCAGTAGTACACAGGGAGGTTATAAATAAATACAAACTGTGCTTCTGGCCCTCTGCTGCCATCTAGTGGCCGTTTGGTGTACTTACAGGCCAGGAGCTGCAATTCGTTTTTATGTAAATTCATAATAAAGGGCTTCATATCAATTATGGATCCCAACTTTTTATGGGAACCCATATTTTTTAAATTGTATTATTAATTGTATTCATTAGATACAGTCTAAAACAATGTTATGTGCCAGTAAAGGCATGATAGTATCACAAATAGTAATTGGAACAAAGCTTCATTATGGTTTCATTATAATTTTGTCATACCATATCGCAGACATGTCCTCTGCAGAACATTTTGCATTTCCAACACATTCATTTTTGCCACGCAAACAGAGCCGGCTAAGAAGAGCGAATGTCTCTTACTAAGTGGGTGAGTACCCCTTGTTAAATAGCGTAGTGGTTGGAGAAGCAGACTTGTGAACTATTGGTCACAAGTTTGTATCTCCTCGCAGGCGAAGTGAAGAACGCATTGTGAATTATTTCGTATTGGCAGAAACTTCGCTGGCTAAAACCTGAAACTGTATACGGTTATATTGCGCCTGTTTCTGGCATGGAATACTTCATCTTCAGTCTCGCTAGCAATTGCTCTATTCTTATGATTATTCCTAGGATGTTAGTAAATACTAGTAAGCCGATTACTGGCTCATAAGCTGTTAAAACGTCCAGTGGCAATAGCAATACAGTTCATAGATGCTACTTGTGTTTCAGGTAAACTTAATATGAAACGTTAGTCCGTTTTACACAATCCTCAATGGAGTCTAGCTACTGCTAAAACATGTAATGCTGTCGTGTAGTGGTTAAAGACAGTGCCTCTCCTGTGGAAGACCTAAGTTCGAATCTATTGAGAGTAACAACATTTATTAGTTATTTCTGTTAGATTCCACGATTCTCTCGTCTTTTCACTTGATGAAAAATGTAATTATCGTCGGCTTTATTGATAGTTATTATATAAATGTAATTCACGAATGAAAGAAAAAATACATTGTTTTGGCATGAAAGAACAAAAAACGTTCTTATGCCATGAAATTAAATAGTTTTGGCATACTTACTAGCAATTGCTCAATTCTTACGACTTTTCCAGTAAGTTAGTAGATACCAGTAAAGCTTAATTACTGGCTAATACGCTGTTAAATCAGCAAGTGGCAAACGCCATACATAGCCGCTATTTGTGGTGGAGGTAAACTTAGTAAGAAATGTTAGTCATTTTAACTGTATAAATGTCATTCACGAATGACCAATTTACTTTTAAAACGGCCAATGGCAAAAGAGGATTTGTTCAGACAAGAGGCTATACTGACTAGCAGCAAATGTACAGCTCTGTGGTGGTTAATGACACAGCCTTTCACGTGGGCGACCCTGGTTCGAATGTTGAGGTGGCAAACCTTTCTATTGTGGGCGTGCTGAACTAGGCTTGTCTGGTTTCTTGTTTAAATAGTGCCTCAGAAGTCTGTTTTTATGTGTTATTATTGTAGCTGAATAATATTTAAACCCTTGTATCTATTGGACATTTATTTAATATTGTTTAAGATAATAATATGGGCTCTTTAATGATTTATGGGTGAAATTATTATTATTACATTAGTTGGAAGTTCTTCATTTCAGAATAGTGATATTTCTAATGCAGAAAAATATATACATTATAGTATTAAAAATAAATCTTGAATATACAGGTTAATGTTTTTGCTTTCTTTTCTGTTGTACATAAAGAGAATTCAGGTGTATTTTTCTTAATGAAACATTTGGTATAGGAGATGTCTCTATGGAATCATCTAATTCTAATAGGTAGTGTTAAAAGCTAGCCTGTCACTGCAGACCCCTCTATGTACACAGGTAAGGACATTGAGATCCTGAACCAATCCCTAGACCCTATGCAGCTGAAGACCAGAGAGGAGGATGTAGTTACTTTGTAGGGATTAGTTAGCCTTACAACCACTGCCTCTGGTGGGCTTGTATGGCGGTTATTTTTTGCTTGTGGAAGCCTCCGGGAAACTCCCTCTTGAATGTTTCATGTCCCTGAACCCACCCGAGGAAACAGGAACCACCCAGGTAGGCAGACTGAGGACTCTTCAAGGTGTAGTAGAAGTGCTTTTTCTCTTCATGTCACACCGATAAAAAACCTCCAGTCTTTACTAGTAGGTCTACAGGCTGAATGTATGAATGGAAAGTCAGTCAAGAGATTCCTCCATACTTGTATTGAACTATATTTGTGCAGATTCGAGCTGCATCACTGCTTGTCTTACATACTGGGTGTTAATGAGACTAGTATGGGTTATTGCTTACATGGAGTGTGTCTGAAAACAGGTGGGAGGATCAACACAAGCAGGTGAATGAAAAACCAAGTGGCTGGTTGGTTGCCATGCAAGACTGTTTTGCATTTCTGGTTTCTGTTCCATTGTAGTTGTATTTTAGCTAGGCCTAACCCTTTTTTTTTACTTAAACATTCCTAAGCAGTCTTGCTAATTATCCTAACCTGTGTTAATTCTCCTAAACTGCTACTCTAATTCTCTTAACATGCTAAACCGGCTTAGTTGAAATGCTAAAAGGAGGTTTCTATACATCCCTTTATGTTGAACGGTCTTGAGTGATAACCAATCTGACCAGTTAGCTCCTAGGTTACATTCACTCATGTAGGTCCTCCCAGTTGTTCCTCAATGCCCACTTTCAGACACACATGTCTCAAATCAGACCTAGTTGTATGTTGTAATAAAATATTTCTCGGATAACTGAACATAATGTTTCTGACCAGAAACACTAAGAGTGTAATAACATTACTCAGCTTTAACATAATGGGTCTGGGAGTAGTGAGGCTGTTATTGTTTTGGATCTATTTGGGCCCCTCCACAGGTCCTGCCCAGGAGATGCAAGGTGTACAGTAGCTGTCCAAGATCTTGCAAAGGGCCTCTGCTCGTGAGGAACAAGATGAGTCACCAGTAGTTACAAAATTATTGGGATTTATCAAACTGGCATACGCTTCCCTTGATAAATCAGATCCACTATACTTCAGTGTACGTGAACGACTATGACTATGTAATTTCAGTCCATAGGTACTCTTCAACTGTGAGTGACGGAATCTTAAACAAAAATCCAGAAAATCACATTGTATGATTTTTAGGTAATTGATTAGCATTTTATTGCATGACATAAGTATTTCATGCATCAGAATAGCATAACTTAATATTTGTTACAGAAACCTCGCATCGCATCATCTTCCGCTTATCCGGGGCCGGGTCGCGGGGGCAGCAGTCTAAGCAGGGATGCCCAGACTTCCCTCTCCCCAGACACTTCCTCCAGCTCTTCCGGGGGGACACCGAGGCGTTCCCAGGCCAGCCGGGAGACATAGTCCCTCCAGCGTGTCCTAGGTCTTCCCCGGGGTCTCTTCCCGGTGGGACGGGACCGGAACACCTTCCCAGGAAGGCGTTGCGGAGGCATCCGAAACAGATGCCCAAGCCACCTCAGCTGACCCCTCTCGATGTGGAGGAGCAGCGGCTCTACTCTGAGCTCCTCCCGGGTGACCGAGCTTCTCACCCTATCTCTAAGGGATCGCCCAGCCACCCTGCGGAGAAAGCTCATTTCGGCCGCCTGTATCCGGGATCTTGTCCTTTCGGTCATGACCCAAAGCTCATGACCATAGGTGAGAGTAGGAACGTAGATTGACCGGTAAATCGAGAGCTTCGCCTTGCGGCTCAGCTCTTTCTTCACCACGACAGACCGATACATCGACCGCATTACTGCAGAAGCTGCACCGATCCGTCTGTCAATCTCCCGTTCCATCCTTCCCTCACTCGTGAACAGGACCCCTAGATACTTAAACTCCTCCACTTGAGGCAGGCACTCTCCACCAACCTGAAGTGGGCAAGCCACCCTTTTCCGACTGAGGACCATGGCCTCGGATTTGGAGGTACTGATTTTCATCCCCACCGCTTCACACTCGGCTGCAAACCGTCCAAGTGCATGCTGAAGGTCCTGGCTTGAAGGGGCCAACACGACAACATCATCCGCAAAGAGCAGAGACGAAATCGTGTGGTCCCCAAACCTGACACCCTCCGGCCCCTGGCTGCGCCTAGAAATTCTGTCCATAAAAATTACGAACAGAACCGGTGACAAAGGGCAGCCCTGCCGGAGTCCAACATGCACAGGGAACAAGTCTGACTTACTGCCGGCAATGCGGACCAAGCTCCTGCTTCGGTCGTACAGGGACCTGACAGCCCTTAGCAAAGGACCCAGGACCCCATATTCCCGAAGCACTCTCCACAGGATGCCGCGAGGGACACAGTCGAATGCCTTCTCCAAATCCACAAAACACATGTGGACTGGTTGGGCAAACTCCCATGAACCCTCCATCACCCCGTAGAGGGTATAGAGTTGGTCCAGTGTTCCACGGCCTGGACGAAAACCACACTGTTCCTCCTGAATCCGAGGTTCTACTATCGGCCGTATTCTCCTCTCCAGAACCCTGGCATAGACTTTCCCGGGGAGGCTGAGAAGTGTGATCCCCCTATAGTTGGAACACACCCTCCGGTCCCCCTTCTTATAAAGAGGGACCACCACCCCGGTCTGCCATCCCAGAGGCACTGTCCCCGACTGCCACGCGATGTTGCACAGGCGTGTCAACCAAGACAGCCCCACAACATCCAGAGACTTGAGGTACTCAGGGCGGATCTCATCCACCCCCGGTGCCTTGCCACCGAGGAGTTTCTTAACCACCTCGGTGACTTCAGCCCGGGTGATGGACGAGTTACAGAAACCTTTGTTTGCAATTACAGAGATCATACGTTTCCTGTAGTTCTTGACCAGGTTTGCACACACTGCAGCAGGGATTTTGGACCACTCCTCCATGCAGACCTTCTCCAGATCTTACAGGTTTCGTGGCTGTCGCTGGGCAATATGGATTTTCAGCTCCCTCCAAAGATTTTCTATTGGGTTCAGGTCTGGAAACTGGTTAGGCCACTCCAGGACCTTGAGATGCTTCTTACGGAGCCACTCCTTAGTTGCCCTGGCTGTGTGTTTCGGGTCGTTGTCATGCTGGAAGACCCAGCCAAGATCACACGATACATGGCCCCATCCATCCTCCCCTCAATACGGTGCAGTCGTCCTGTCCCCTTTACAGAAAAGCATCCTCAAAGAATGATGTTTCCACCTCCATTCTTCAGGCTTGGGAAGGTGTTTTTGGGGTTGTACTCATTCTTTTTCTTTCTCCATACACAGCGAGTGGAGTTTAGACCAAAAAGCTCTATTTTTGTCCCATCAGACCACATAACCTTCTTCCATTCCTCCTCTGGATCATCCAGATGTTCATTGGCAAACTTCAGACGGGCCTGGACATGCGCTGGCTTGAGCAGGGGGATCTTGCGTGCGCTGTAGGATTTTAATCCATGACGGCGTAGTGTGTTAGTAATGGTTTTCTTTGAGACTGTGATCACAGGTCTCTTCAGGTCATTGACCAGGTCCTGCCGTGTAGTTCTGGGCTGATTCCTCACCTTCCTCGTGATCATTGATGCCCCACGAGGTGAGATCTTGCATGGAGCCCCAGACCGAGGGAGATTGACCGTCATCTTGAACTTCTTCCATTTTCTAATAATTGCGCCAACAGTTGTTGCCTTCTCACCAAGCTGCTTGCCTATTGTCCTGTAGCCCATCCCAGCCTTGTGCATGTCTACAATTGTATCCCCGATGTCCTTACACAGCTCTCTGATCTTGGCCAATGTGGAGAGCTTGGAGTCTGTTTGATTGAGTGTGTGAACAGGTGCCTTTTATACTGGTAACAAGTTCAAACAGGTGCATTTAATACAGGTAATGAGTGGAGAACAGGAGGGCTTCTTAAAGAAAATCTAACAGGTCTGTGAGAGCCGTAGTTCTTACTGGTTTGTAGGTGATCAAATACTTATGTCATGCAATAAAATGCAAATTAATTATTAAAAAAATCATCAGACTGATGGCTTGTGGGTAGAAACTGTTCCTGTGTCTGTTCGTTCAATAAAGTTCATCTCCAATATATTGAAGTTCATCTGTTAGTAGTGGCTTCACTGGGATGCCAAAAAATGCCCCTCCAACATTATAGTGTTAGACTGGACACAGCCTACCGGTGACAGGTATAAATCCTATCAGACCAGTAACATTAAGGTGTCCTCTGTTGATGTTAGTCTGCTCTGGGTGAATGAGCCTGGTAGAGAGACTCCAGATCATACAGATGTCTTGCTGTGATATTAACAAGCAGAAATCACACTCCAAACAAGAGGTAATGAACTGCACCACAAAAAAGTCAGAAATGCAGAATTGTAGTTGCATCTAGAAATACATACTCTGCCTACTGCATACATACTCTGCGTACTGTAATACACCTGACTTTGGCCCAATCAGCAGTACAACTTATTCAACAAACCATGTCAATGATAATGTAAATAGATTAAAATACTGTACCTGTAGAATATGGGGAAGTGTCTGACAAGGATGGTCTTGCAGTAGAAGCTGTACTTCCTGAATAGCAAATGAGAACAAACAGGGTGACCACTTTCTATTTGTGAATAACGGTGACCTCACATACCAGAGTGAATACTGATAATATCTGTTCTATGAACATTCATGTTAACTTCTGGGATCAGGTAACTGGTGAGGATAAAGGGAGACTATATAGAATAAAGAACTGTACAGAATAAATCCACATTCCTGACTCACTTAATGCTGCTTGTAAAGTTTTTTCTACTGTACTCTTCTGTATCTGATTGAACCTTTTGAACTGTCAAAGTCAACCCTTGACCTCTTAGCCAGTTCCTCAGACATTTTTCATTGCAACCCTTAAATCAGTCTTATTTAGACCGGGGACACCAGGTGAGTGTAATTAATGATGAGGTAAAACAAGGAAAATAGCAGGCTCCTGACCTCATAGGGTAAGAGTAGAGTACTTCTGCTCTAGAGCATATTATTAACTAAAATATAGGGAGTTGGCAGTTCTTGGCCAAGGTTCTTCTACACATTCAGGTGATTGGTATTTATCTAGATGGCACATGGAAGATGTACTATATCTTTACAAATCATACAATCATTACCTGGGGCCATGAAAGAGAAGTCAATGGAGATCTCCTTCTTTTCATTTATATTCAGCTGACATGTCCACTTCCTGTTGTTGTCCTCCTTCTGTAGTGTCAGAGTCAGAGTGATGTCACAGTCAGGTGTTTGTGTGACCTGGTGTCTGGAGTCATTCTTCAGGTTATTTCCTGCCTCATCCACCCAGAGGAGACTAACATGTTCTGGAACACCACGGGAACATATCCCAGGTCCCTCAGATGTGTACAGAAAGCACCTTAATGTTACTGCTCTATCAGGCTTTATATCTGTCACTGGTGTTGAAGTCTGAGAGAGAAAACATACATGGAGGAATTTATTCAATATAATGTTTTTAATGTAGTGGTCACATTGAATGACTTCAAACACACTACACAGTGCCCAGTGAAATATAAGCCCCCATTTAAACAGTAATACTCACTGGTTAGAACAGACAGATGAACAGGAATATCATTTACATTTTCTGGTCCACCTACTCTAAGGAATTGTTTACAGGTGTACTTTCCAGCATCCTCAGCTCTGACATCACTAACATGTAGAGAACAGTCAGACTTTCAGTCTGTCTGCTCTCTCTGAGTTAGTTTTAATATTCCCATGTCCAACCTCTTCAATAGTCTGTAATCCAGTTCTGTGATAGGTCCATACAGTTGAGGAGCAGTCTTGATAAACCACATTGGTACATGACAGACTTACAGTATCTCCCACTCTGGTGAACAGAGAATGAATGTTTCCACTGACACCTGACAAAAATGATATAAAATTCTTGTTTAAAAGTATAATAAACATACTGTATATTTGGTTTACTGTTACACTGCTGTGTGAAGGCAAATATACCAATGAGGAAGTAACATTTAAAGTGGATTATTACAGACTGTGTCTGTGATATGCAAAATATGATTGAATAAATAGTATCTGTCTCTGGGAACAAGTCTGACTTACTGCCGGCAATGCGGACCAAGCTCCTGCTTCGGTCGTATAGGGACCTGACAGCCCTTAGCAAAGGACCCAGGACCCCATATTCCCGAAGCACCCTCCACAGGACGCCGCAAGGGACACAGTCGAATGCCTTCTCCAAATCCACAAAACACATGTGGACTGGTTGGGCAAACTCCCATGAACCCTCCATCACCCTGTACAGGGTATAGAGCTGGTTCAGTGTTCCACGGCCCGGACGAAAACCACACTGTTCCTCCTGAATCCGAGGTTCTACTATCGGCCGTATTCTCCTCTCCAGAACCCTGGCATAGACTTTCCCGGGGAGGCTGAGAAGTGTGATCCCCCTATAGTTGGAACACACCCTCCGGTCCCCCTTCTTAAAAAGAGGGACCACCACCCCGGTCTGCCATCCCAAAGGCACTGTCCCCGACCGCCACGCGATGTTGCACAGGCGTGTCAACCAAGACAGCCCCACAACATCCAGAGACTTGAGGTACTCAGGGCGGATCTCATCCACCCCCAGTGCCTTGCCACTCCGGCAGGGCTGCCCTTTGTCACCGGTTCTGTTCATAATTTTTATGGACAGAATTTCTAGGCGCAGCCAGGGGCCGGAGGGTGTCAGGTTTGGGGACCACACGATTTCGTCTTTGCTCTTTGCGGATGATGTTGTCGTGTTGGCCCCTTCAAGCCAGGACCTTCAGCATGCACTGGGACGGTTTGCAGCCGAGTGTGAAGCGGTGGGGATGAGAATCAGTACCTCCTAATCCGAGGCCATGGTCCTCAGTCGGAAAAGGGTGGCTTGCCCACTTCAGGTTGGTGGAGAGTGCTTGCCTCAAGTGGAGGAGTTTAAGTATCTAGGGATCTTGTTCACGAGTGAGGGAAGGATGGAACGGGAGATTGACAGACGGATCGGTGCAGCTTCTGCAGTAATGCGGTCGATGTATCGGTCTGTCGTGGTGAAGAAAGAGCTGAGCCGTAAGGCGAAGCTCTCGATTTACCGGTCAATCTACGTTCCTACTCTCACCTATGGTCATGAGCTTTGGGTCATGACCGAAAGGACAAGATCCCGGATACAGGCGGCCGAAATGAGCTTTCTCCGCAGGGTGGCTGGGCAATCCCTTAGAGATAGGGTGAGAAGCTCAGTCACCCGGGAGGAGCTTGGAGTAGAGCCGCTGCTCCTCCACATCGAGAGGGGTCAGCTGAGGTGGGTACGCATTCCTGGGAAGGTGTTCCGGTCCCGTCCCACCGGGAGGAGACCCTGGGGAAGACCTAGGACACGCTGGAGGGACTATGTCTCCCGGCTGGCCTGGGAACGCCTCGGTGTCCCCCCGGAAGAGCTGGAGGAAGTGTCTGGGGAGAGGGAAGTCTGGGCATCTCTGCTTAGACTGCTGCCCCCGCGACCCGGCCCCGGATGAAGCGGAAGAAGATGAATGAAAAAAGTATCTGTCTCTCACCTGTTAGCACATACAATAGAGCCACAAGCAGTCTGACAAAACAATGATGTTCCTAAGCCATAGTTCTTTCTCTCTACTCTGTCAGGGTTTTCAACACTATTCATTTCTCATCACAGTATCATCTCTCCTCACCACTACAGAATCAGTTCCTCAAAAAGGTCTCATGTTTTTCACTAGAAAAAATTATTCATGTTTTTCTCTCTAAAATAAATTATCACTTATTTCTCTAGTTGAAAACGTTGTTACATGTTTCACTTTTCAGCTGGCATTTACATAAAGATGTCAAACTGTGAACTTTACCACCATGTTACAAACCAGCCAATCTTAAATGTAACAGAGGTTGTTGAATCTGTCCTGATAAAAGCACAATTAAATTAAACTTTTCATTAAAATAACAACTATTAATTTATATTTCATTAATCCATATAGACTGGCCAGAGCAAAGAATCTGAGAGTTCTTCTTTTACCCAGGAGATCCCTGTACCCCTAAAGCACATCTCACAAGTAAGTTATTGAAAATCTCCTTGAGGATAACAAGCCTAAGTTAACCTTTAAGCATATCTGTGCTCCTGTTTTTGTTCTGCCCAGTTAGAGGCAGCTGTTAGATTCTGTCCACTTTTGATCCATGAACAAAATTAATGCAACCGGTATCCAGGGCAGTCCAAGATGTTGATCTTCCATGGTTCTTACATGTTCTCCAATAATTACAAAGTTAACAGTCTTTTATGCCAGGACATATAGGAGGCGGTCAGTGGTCATAGCCAACTGTTATACAGTTCAGAGTTAGTCAGCACTTAAAGTGTTTTGTTAAGTGTGTAATGCCCATATTCTATCACAGCTGCACTGCGTTTGCTCTAATTTAGGACCTTATTTAAGTTACCCTTTTTGCCTTTTGAGTTGTTGATCATTGTTTGTGTTTGTACTCAGTTTGTGGGCTAACGCGCCTTTTGTTATTTTGAGTTCAGTTTTGTAAAGGAGAACATTAAAAGATGTTTCCTTACACTCGCTCTGTGCTTTGTGTCCTGCCACGTGACAGAATCATCCACCAACCAAGGTCCAAGTGGAGCTGGACCATGGGGGAACTTCTCAGAGACAAACAGCAGGTCACCGATGAGGAGTGCCTCCATGGTCTAGCCCTGGACCAAGCCAGGGATTCAGGGCATCGGCGACTCTGGCGGGGACAAGGTTGATGTTCCCACACACAGGCCCAGCGGCCAGCCCAGGAGACACCCAATTATATTTTTGGGGGAGGTGGTGCCCCTGCTGCCAGACCAATGAGGGCTCATTGAAAAGCTCCTGCTGTCAGGGGCGCAGGGGGTGATGGAGGAGGAGAGGACCTGCCAGACCTCCATTCCCTGCATGTCGGTTCCCCACACCAGGGCTCCAGTGCCGGTCCCCTGCCCTGAGCACCCTCCGCTCCGGTACCACATCCTGCTCCGGTACCATATCCTGCTCCGGTACCACATCCTGCTCTTGTACCACGTCCTGCTCTGGTACCACGTCCTGCTTCGGTACCACGTCCTGCTCCGGTACCATGTCCTGCTCCGGGGGGCAGCCTGCACCTGTCCCAGCGCCACAACCATGGCATGATCGCAGAGGTGCCTCTAGGCATCACTGTGCTCCTGTTTTTGTTCTTCCCAATTAGAAGCAGCTGCACTGCGTTCCCTCTAATTGGGGATCCTATTTAAGATGCTCCTTTTTTTGTTTTTGTCTTATAGATCATTGTTTGTGCCAGTCGTGTTTGTGTGTTGCGCCTCAGTTTGCGGTTTTATCTCCTTTTGTTGTTTTGTGCTTAAAAATAAAAAGATGTTTCACTACACTCGCTCTGTGCCTGGTGTCCTGCCCTGTGACAGTGACACAGTATTGTAGTGGTGTGTGTAGAAGTGGCTATACTCTAATTTTGCCAAATACCTTTCAAAAATAAAGCTGCCCACAAAATGAACCAAATTATATGATTCAAGTTCCCAAACACACTAAAACCAGACTTACCAGAAACCGAAAGGTTGCTAGATCAAATCCCCAAGCTGATTAATGGTCCCTAAGCAGAGCAGTTAACCCTACATTTGTCCTGGTCACACTACTACAATACTGAATGCAATTAATAAAAGGTGTAGCTTTGATTCATAATGAATCTGATAAGAGCTTTGTGCCATTGTGTTCTAATGCAGTAAGGCAGGTGCATTCTGGGGAGGGTAGCAGATACACCTGTCTGTGCTGACATAGTATTTTACATGACATGCTAATTGCATGGGTGTAATATCCTTATCATTTGTGAACTCTTGTCATGTTATGGAATTACGATCAATGATCTGCCAGTGATTCCTGCTCGATTGTAGAGTACCGTGTCTGAGCCTGTGTGAATGTGCGTGAGCAATAACACATAGGGTGGTCAATCTCCACCTCATCCTCCTGCAACAACACCGCCCCCGCAGCAACAGCCCTGGCATCCACCTCCACCTTGAATGGTTTGCTGAAGTCAGGACTACTGAGAACAGGTGCACTACATAGAAGATCCTTAACAGTGGCAAAGGCGCGTTGACACTTATCTGTCCACAAGAAAGGTTCTGAAGGGTTGAGCAGACCGGTCAGTGGGGCCACCACAGACGAAAAGTTCCTGCAAAAGGAACAATAGTAACCCGCCATATCAAGGAAACAATGCAGCTCGCGCCTCGTGGTTGGTATAGGAAAACTGGCAATGGCAGTGACTTTTTCAGACACCCGTCGTACCATCCCCCCTCCAACCTGCTTCCCGAGGTAACGGTAGCACGACCAAACTCACATTTGGCTAGGTTGAGGGTCAACGAAGCAGCAGCCAAACGGCCAAACACAGTTTTTAGTGTCCTCATGTGGGCTGCCCAGGTAGATGAATGACTAAATTGTCCAAATAAGCACAACAATCACGGACATCAGCTAAGATTGTATTGACTAAGCACTGGCTGAATCCAACTTGCCTGGTTCCTTTTTTTTTTCTTTTTGCGATATTTTTGCTTATATATTATTCTTCTTTATTCTCATTTGACAAATAAACCCTGAAACCTGAACCTGTAATTGCAAACAAAGGTTTCTGCACCAAATATTCAGTTCTGATTTTCTGATGTATCAAATATGTCATGCAATAAAATGCAAATGAATTACTTAAAAATCATACAATGTGATTTTCGGGATTTTTGTTTAAGATTCCATCACTCACAGTTGAAGTTTACCTATGATAAAAATGACTTCCACATGCTTTGTAAGTAGGAAACCCTGCAAAATCAGTGTATCAAATACCTGTTCTCCCTACTGTACCGATTTCTTTGATGGTCTGCATCAATCATACGCTCTGGTGGTATGAGAATGTTGTGGAGTCTGTCTAGAAATGTGGGAATATGGGTTGTGTTGTATGGTGAATATGGGCTGTGTTGTATGGTGAATATGGGCGGTGTTGTATGGTGAATATGGGCTGTGTTGTATGGTGAATATGGGCTGTGTTGTATGGTGAATATGGGCTGTGTTGTATGGTGAATATAGGCTGTGTTGTAAGGTGAATATGGGCTGTGTTGTATGGTGAATATGGGCTGTGTTGTATGGTGAATATGGGCTGTGTTGTATGGTGAATATGGGCTGTGTTGTATGGTGAATATGGGCTGTGTTGTATGGTGAATATGGGCTGTGTTGTATGGTGAATATGGGCTGTGTTGTATGGTGAATATGGGCTGTGTTGTATGGTGAATATGGGCTGTGTTGTATGGTGAATATGGGCTGTGTTGTATGGTGAATATGAGCTGTGTTGTATGGTGAATATGGGCTGTGTTGTATGGTGAATATGGGCTGTGTTGTATGGTGAATATGGGCTGTGTTGTATGGTGAATATAGGCTGTGTTGTAAGGTGAATATGGGCTGTGTTGTATGGTGAATATGGGCTGTGTTGTATGGTGAATATGGGCTGTGTTGTATGGTGAATATGGGCTGTGTTGTATGGTGAATATGGGCTGTGTTGTAAGGTGAATATGGGCTGTGTTGTATGGTGAATATGGGCTGTGTTGTATGGTGAATATGGGCTGTGTTGTATGGTGAATATGGGCTGTGTTGTATGGTGAATATGGGCTGTGTTGTATGGTGAATATGGGCTGTGTTGTATGGTGAATATGAGCTGTGTTGTATGGTGAATATGGGCTGTGTTGTATGGTGAATATGGGCTGTGTTGTATGGTGAATATGGGCTGTGTTGTATGGTGAATATGGGCTGTGTTGTATGGTGAATATGGGCTGTGTTGTAAGGTGAATATGGGCTGTGTTGTATGGTGAATATGGGCTGTGTTGTATGGTGAATATGGGCTGTGTTGTATGGTGAATATGGGCTGTGTTGTATGGTGAATATGGGCTGTGTTGTATGGTGAATATGGGCTGTGTTGTATGGTGAATATGGGCTGTGTTGTATGGTCAATATGGGCTGTGTTGTATGGTGAATATGAGCTGTGTTGTATGGTGAATATGGGCTGTGTTGTATGGTGAATATGGGCTGTGTTGTATGGTGAATATGGGCTGTGTTGTATGGTGAATATGAGCTGTGTTGTATGGTGAATATGGGCTGTGTTGTATGGTGAATATGGGCTGTGTTGTATGGTGAATATGGGCTGTGTTGTATGGTGAATATAGGCTGTGTTGTAAGGTGAATATGGGCTGTGTTGTATGGTGAATATGGGCTGTGTTGTATGGTGAATATGGGCTGTGTTGTATGGTGAATATGGGCTGTGTTGTATGGTGAATATGGGCTGTGTTGTAAGGTGAATATGGGCTGTGTTGTATGGTGAATATGGGCTGTGTTGTATGGTGAATATGGGCTGTGTTGTATGGTCAATATGGGCTGTGTTGTATGGTGAATATGGGCTGTGTTGTATGGTGAATATGGGCTGTGTTGTATGGTGAATATAGGCTGTGTTGTAAGGTGAATATGGGCTGTGTTGTATGGTGAATATGGGCTGTGTTGTATGGTGAATATGGGCTGTGTTGTATGGTGAATATGGGCTGTGTTGTATGGTGAATATGGGCTGTGTTGTATGGTGAATATGGGCTGTGTTGTATGGTGAATATGGGCTGTGTTGTATGGTGAATATGGGCTGTGTTGTATGGTCAATATGGGCTGTGTTGTATGGTGAATATGAGCTGTGTTGTATGGTGAATATGGGCTGTGTTGTATGGTGAATATGGGCTGTGTTGTATGGTGAATATGGGCTGTGTTGTATGGTGAATATGGGCTGTGTTGTATGGTGAATATGGGCTGTGTTGTATGGTGAATATGGGCTGTGTTGTATGGTGAATATGGGCTGTGTTGTATGGTGATTATGGGCTGTGTTGTATGGTCCAAGGTTGGCATGACGGTGGAGGACACCATGCGTATTGGAGATGGCAGCACACATTGTGATGTTCCCACCACGTTGGCCAGGAACATCTATAATGGCTCTGTGGCCAATGACGTTTCTCCCCTTTCTTCTGGTCTTTGCTAGGTTGAACCCAGCCTCATCTATAAAGATGAACTCATGTGGGATTGCATGAGCATCCATTTCCAGTACTCACTGAAAACAAAGAACAAAAATCAGTAAATATGGTATCCAGTACACTGGGAAACAATGTAGTGTGTAGTGTACTGCAGTCAATATTGTACTTACATCCACATATGCTCGTCTGACCTCTTTGTTTCTTTGAGAGTTTCTCTCAAACGGCACCTTATAAAGTTGTTTCATTCTGATTTGGTTTCATTATGATGTGCACAGACTGACTCGTTGAATGTTATTGAAAATGATGTTTTCTTGGATGATGTGGCTTTGAATTTCTCGTAATCGGATGTCATTATTTTCTAAAACCAAGTTTACAATGGCAGCTTCCTGTACCCCAGTGAACATTTGGCCACCTCCTCGACCAAGGTTGCGTCTCTCAGTCCTTATATATACATATATAAATATATATATATATAAATAAAAATAAATGTATATATACAATATTTCCTCCACAGTACAGTTAATTGTACAGGAAACTTGTACAGTTAGTGTATGACATCAGCCATTCACACTATGACATGGGGTGTACTACATAGTGTGAAATATATTTTGGTTACATACCTGTCTTCCAGTCTAAATGTCCGGATGACACAGGCGACAGTAAAATGGCTGCACTCTCTGTCCAGCCTCTCGCCTTGTCAGGCCATGGTTGATGACATGATCAACTAAGGTTCCTCTGATTTCCTTGGAAAGTTGTTGTCTTCTTTGACCATGAACTCCTCTATCAGCTCTACCCCTACCTCTCACTCTTCCTCCCCCTCTCATTCACACCCTCCCTGTTCCTCTTCCTCTTCCTCTCTCTACAACGTCTTCCATTGTTGTTGTAAAAAAAAGAAAAGGTGCTCACCTGTGGTCTTTTCATAGTGCTTACTTCCTGATTGAAGTGGTAACAATTAACCACTGAGGTGTTTGGCCAGGTGGCACACAAATAGCTCATGTAGTGTCATTTTGAATTGCAGTGTTTTGAAATGGCAAACGTGACTTTATGTCAGAGTGTTGTGTCTTATGCAGAGAACCGTGTTGCAGAAAATGTCTTTAGATTTTTGGAGACTTGAGAAGATGTTTTTCTCTCTGTGTGTCAGTTTAAATAATTGTGCTTTGCATGTCATTTTAGTGTGTTAGCAATTGGAAAAAACTGTAAGTTTACCTCCACTCTAGTGTCTATGAACTGTATATCCACTGGCCGTTTTAACAGCTTATTAGCCAGTAACAGGCTTACTAGTATCTACTAACGTCCTAGGAATAATCATAGAATTGAACAATTGCTAGCGAGACTGGAGATGAACTATTCCATGCCAGAAACAGTCGCAAAATAACCGTATACAGTTTCAATTAAGGCTTACAATAACCTAACTACTGTATGTTAAGCCAGCAAATGTGTTTGTCTATCCTGACTCAAAACGCATGCACGGATGCATGCTTTGAAAATCCACTAGAAAAAGTCTCAATATAATGGTAAACTGTTTTATTTCAGGGTTACTATAATGTAGATATTAACGATTTTAGCCAGCAATGTTTTTGTCTATATGGAATAATTTATAATTCATACTTCACATTGCCTGTGAGGAGACAAAAACTTGGGACCAATACTTCACAAGTACGCTTTTCTGACCACTACGCTATTTAACAGGGGGTACTCAGTTAGTCAGTCACTCAGTAAGAAACATTCACTCTTCTTAGCCGGATCCGCTTAGGCAGGCCGGCAAAAACACATTTAAAATAACTCACAAATGTTGTGCAACTGTAAAATCGACGTCAGTGAGAGATTCATTCTTCCTCTTTATCATGTTTTTGTGCTGAGTGTGCTGAGTCCTCGTCCACCACCTCTGACACATACTCTTCCTCCTCATCCACCACCTATGACACATACTCTTCCTCCTCATCCACACCTCTGACACATACTCTTCCTCCCTGTCCACCACCTCTGACACATACTCTTCCTCCTCATCCACTACCTCTGACACATACTCTTCCTCCTCATCCACTACCTCTGACACATACTCTTCCTCCTCATCCACCACCTCTGACACATACTCTTCCTCCTCATCCACCACCTCTGACACATACTCTTCCTCCTCATCCATCACCTCTGACACATACTCTTCCTCCTCATCCACCACCTCTGACACATACTCTTCCTCCTCATCCACCACCTCTGACACATACTCTTCCTCCTTGTCCGCAACCTCTGACACATACTCTTCTCCTCTGCCTCAGACCTGTGCCACCTGTGTACACTGAACTGAGTTACATTCTGAACAATTGGCTTGATCACATCATTAGAAACAAGTGTGAACTATATGAGTCACTGTGTGTAAACGATGACAACTGTGTTATAGTTGTGTTTAACTTTTGACACTTAACTTCTAAAAAATCTACATCTACTTCAATTTCTAGGACATTAGATGTCAGTGTTAGACTTCTGCAGGACCTGGCTTGTTTTGACAGTAATCAGAGTTTTTTATTTTATTATGCCTTACCTTTCCTATAGTAGGATGTAATATTTCTCTATACCTTGAAAAATAAATAAATAAATAATATATATATATATATATATGACCATTTAATAACACTAATGTTAGGAGGTTTCTTATCAACTACATGGAACTATAATAGAGCTGGAACCAAGGATATTATTTAAAAGCTCATCATGTGGAATGTCAATAAAGGAAATCATCCTGACAAAGATGGCAGTGGAAAATAAGATAAAAAGCGAGAACTCATTAGCCTGTGTAATTGTCACTTATACTGTAGATAATGATTATTGAATGTTAACATTGTATGACTAGTTTAGTTGTAATCATTTATATTACACATTTCTGATTGCACAACTCTGTTTCCTGTCAATACACCCACCAGTACTCTGCCCTGTCTGGTTACGTAAAAATAGCCCCAAACATTGACAGGAAGTACTGCTTGTCTAGTGCTCTAGATTGTACGTGGTAGATTACAGTGAAGAAAATAGTAATTATGTTCACATCCCTTCTCTGTCACTAAAGCAGTAAAGCAGTGACAGAGAATGATCTTCATTGTGGCTGTAGGAGTTGCTGTAGGAATGGCTGTGGGAGTTTCTGTTGGTATTGCTGTGTGTGTAATTGCTGCAGTCATCATAGTACGCAGGGAAACCAGTAAGTACAGGCATTCATCTTTGTTTCTTTGTGTTTAATAGAATGCAAAAAAACAACAATAAAACATATATAACCAACTGTTTTCTTTAATGGGCTCTTTTCAGCGAATCAAATTCCAGCTGATGGCAGCTTTGTGAGTAATAACCACTGGTGTTGATGAAGAGTGGCTTAATGTATTAAACTACTGTTGTAATAAATTAACTAACAGGCTAACTATTATATTTCACTATTTTATTACAATATAAAACCAAAATATGTGCACTTGCGTTTTAACATTTTTCTGACTATTTCACATTATTACTCATGTAAGTGTCTCATCAAATGTGTTTTCAATACATCCTTCATGTAGCAGAGGGTCTGCAGAATCCCAGAATATAAAGCACAACCTTTTACTATAAAGGATTACCATTTTAGAAGCCAAAATGTCAAGACAGTGGCACAGTAGAACCTTCCAATCACAAGTTTATCTTGTAATAGGTGGGACAATTCTATGATGCCTCAAGGCCCTCTAGAGGGCCCAAGTATACGTCACTAATTCAGAGCCAATAGCGAGCCTTATCTTGTTTTCTCCTGCTTCAGCCTAGATAGCTGGCTAGCTTTTTTGCAGGAAGGATGGCTATGGCTAAGCTGTCAGTCCTGGCTTTGATCTTAATAAAAAAATTACTTATTTCAGATTTAAAATCAAAAGACAAGCTATATGAACCTGGTATTGCTTATTTTAACAAGTTGAAATAATAAATATTATTTCAACTTAAGATCACTGGTAAAAACAAAGGTGGTGACGTTGCAATTAGAAGTACTGGGTACATGACATTTCATGTTGTGGTGCGTTTTTCTATTGTTCCATGCTGGAAACAGAACATGGAATACAGTGCAACTTTTTTCTCTGACTGCATTTACTGTCCATGGTCTTTTAACAATGTGAGTAGTTGAGTAGTAGTGTGGTAGAATTTTCCGCAATTGAGTCACGGTTTTCCAATAGTCACGGTTCGCCACTAAATATTACATACAGTATTATATTGCCACTGAGTTGTATTGCCTCTGTATTGCCAACCTTATATTGAATGAATGAATCTGTCTTCATAGTTTTTGTTTACCTGTTGTATTTGATTGAAGTAAGGGAGGCTTTAATCAATGATACGCAAAAGACGCATGAGTGACTTACCGCAAATTACCAGCAAAAGTTGGACAGCTTTTGTGCTGGTAAGATGTGTTTTCATGCTCTCTCCCATTCCAAGGGAGTCCCTTGGTTACGCTAGCACGTTTAAAAGTCGTTTATTCTGGTTTAAAACTGCATGGAAATGTAACAATAGAAAATTGCTAAAGTGTTCCTGAGTTTTGCCTTTGGTTATGGTCGGCAAAAACGGCCTTTACATCTGTCAAATCTGTTGAAGATTTCCCCTCATTTTCATGTTTTCTGTCTCGCTGTGTGCCTATGGCTTGTCATTTCCATGGACTCTATGACTAAATATGCCATAATATGAAATATATATATTTATACACTGAACAAAATTATAAACGCAACAATTTTATTTTTGCCCCCATTTATCATGAGCTGAACTCAAAGATCTTAGACTTTCTCTATGTACATGTCTATTTCTCTCAAATATTGTTCACAAATCTGTCTAAATCTGTTTTAGTGAGTACTTTGCCGAGATAATCCATCCACCTCACAGGTGTGGCATATCAAGATGCTGATTAGACAGCATGATTATTGCACAGGTGTGCCTTAGGCTGGCCACAATAAAAGGCCAATCTAAAATGTGCAGTTCCATCTCACAGCACAATGCCACAGATGTCGCAAGTTTTGAGGGAGTGTGCAATTGGCATGCTGACTGCAGGAATGTCCACCAGAGCTATTGCCCGTGAATTTAATGTTTATTTCTTTACCATAAGCAATCTCTAAAAGTTAATGACTAATAAATGCATGTGGGCGGAGTCCAGAGTCTATTAAACCTAGTGTCCAGATGGACAAGGACAGGGACAACCCGGGGGGCAGCTGAAATCATCAGGTATTTTCTTGTTCTGCAACACAACCATGAGGACTTTGTACAGGGACAGCAATAAGTCTTTACAGCCTGGTACTCCGGAGGTGTGGGCCAAGACCTCATGTCCTCCTAAGTTTAAACAGGGCAGGAGACAAGGAAAATGTAGAGAGTGCATTCCTTAGATTTACAGGGGAGAAGGAGAACTGACCCTACTCCCCCGGCACAATAATATAGCAGTGTAAGACCTTGGGGCTGAGACAGGGGGGTCCAGTGACAACATGGCCATATCTGGAGGAGGAATTGTTTAGGAATTACAGCTCTTTAATATGTAGCCCCTTCTTTTTCAAGGGACCAAAAGGCTGTGTAAGAGCTATTTGACCAAGGAGAGTGATGATGTGCTCAACAGTCACCCAACCTCAACCCAATTGTGATGGTTTAGGAACTCAGCATATGTGGGAACTCCTTCAACACTGTTGGAAATGCATTTCAGGTGGCTACCTCATGAAGCTGTTGAGAGAAAATAACACACCCTCTCGTGCCATATTGTGTACACAAAGTTCAGTGACTGAGATGGCCAGTGTTGCAATTGGCATATTTGTTTATTGCATTAAAAAGGGTTCTAATGGTATGTTTATTTAATCAGTTAAGTTCATCTTTTCTATAATTCAAACAAATTGGGCAACTCCTTCAAATTTACCTTTCTGGTCTGCACAGGCTGCCATTTCTTCTGTGCGGCAGACCCGCGTGAGCTGCATTGGGGAAACATTGGTAGGACCTGAATGCAATAAACCACAGTACTTCACCAGCCAATGAAGACAGAGTCATTGCTGCAATGTGTCACATGATGTGGTCATATAAGATCTTGATCTGACCTCGTTTTTACAAAAGTGAGATTAACATTCTATTTATATTATAAACTTGTAGAGTCAACCTGATGAAAGTATCACCTATGCCTTCATCAACCACTCCATCGACCATTCCTATCAGAGAAATAACGTAAGTAAAGCTATAATAATGTACATATTGTTAAGATTTGTCTCTCTATTCTGTGGGAAGCATTTACTTTGTTGTAACGGTGTCTGTGTGTGTGTGAATGTGTGTGTGATTTTAGGTCAATGGTGAAGATGCCTACCTACCTACCTATGTCTCAGCTAGGACCTCTTCTGACAGAGGAAGAGAGACAAAGAACCCTGCTAACACCAGCCCTCTCTATTCTACTGTGTATCAACCTTATAGACCCAAGAAATCAACATAAAGACTACACTCACTCAATCATACATACATAATATCAATATCCAGATATATATTTTTTGTGCGATAGCAACCAGCTCAATTTCGTGATGGTAACATACATTTTCATTCAATTATTTTAAACATGTTAAGTCAGATTCCCTGGGCATACCAAGTGTGACCGATGGACAGAGACAGCTACAAATTACAATGTTTTTACAGTGTTTACAAATTCATTGAAATGTAGTTCTATCCAATGAAATAAATATTACAGAATACTCAAAAGCAGTTGAAATACATATTTCAGATATATTAACCAGAATTCCAGTGTTTCAGATTTCTTTATTGGATATATTCACCAGCAAATGAAAAATTTCAGCGCAGCAATGTGTCACATTATGTGTTCATATAAAACTTGATCCGATATAGTTTTTACAATAGAATGAGATCAAAATATTTAAATAATACACTTGAAGTGTCAACCAGCTGAATGTTTCACCTACAGTATTTTTATACCCTGCTGATTTTGCAGGTTTTCCTACTTGCATGTAGAGGTCTGTAAATTTTTATCATAGGTACACTTCAACTGTGAGTGATGGAATTAAAAACAAGATTTCCGTTCTTGGGGTGGTACTCATCCTTCTTCTTCCTAATGGAGTTTGAACCAAAAAGCTCTATTTTTGTCTCATCAGACCACATGACCTTCTCCCATTCCTCCTCTGGATCATCCAGATGGTCATTGGCAAACTTCAGACAGGCCTGGACATGCGCTGGCTTGAGCAGGGGGACCTTGCGTGCACTGCAGGATTTTAATCCATGACGGCATAATGTGTTACTAATGGTTTTATTTGAGACTGTGGTCCCAGCTCTCTTCAGGTCATTGACCAGGTCCTGCCGTATAGTTCTGGGCTGATCCCTCACCTTCCTCATGATCATTGATGCCCCAAGAGGTGAGATCTTGCATGGAGTTTGTTCTGTATGGGGCTGCGTAGCCGCAGACCAGTCAGGGTGCCCATGCTGACCCTTGCCAATGTAGAAAGCACCTAAAATGGGCACATGAGCATCAGGACTGGACCATGGAGCAATGGAAGAAGATGGCCTGGTCTGATGAATCACGTTTTCTTTTAAATCACATGGAAGTCCGAGTGTGTGTGCATCGCTTACCTGGAGAACACATGGCACCTGGATGCATTATGGGATGAAGGCAAGCAGCTGGAGGCAGTGTGATGCTTTGGGCAATGTTCTACTGGGAAACCTCCTGCCATTCATGTGGATGTTACTTTGACAGGTACCACCTACCTGAGCATTGTTGCAGACCTTGTTCATTGCAACGGTTTTCCCTGATGGCATTGACCTCTTTGATCATTATTGTTAGAATAACAAATTGTATTGTTTTATAAAGAATTAGCTCAGTTGTGTAACGGTCCCAGCCGGAAAGGACTGTTCTGCTTGATGTTTACTGTGTGTCCTTGGTTTATCATGTCCTTCTTTGGTCTTTCCTGCTCTCGTTTCAGATTATCGGTCTATTCCTTTCACCTGTGTTTAGCCCCCACCTGTTTCTGTTCTCCTTGTTAGTCAGTATATTTTGTTCATCCATTTTCTCCCTGTCATTGTTGGTCATTGTGTTGTGTAAGCCCATGTCACGTTCAAGCGTTAGGTTTTGTTTTATATCTTTTGTTTTTATAACTTGTTTTTTCCTTTGTGTTTATTAACAGCTCAGTGTCTTCAAACTCTGCGTCTGCCTCTGTCTCCCCACGGATCGTTACAAGTTGTTTTACTCTTCAGGGGTACACAAAATTATGTTGATAGTCCATGATCCTCTGTTTGCCAGTGACAATCTCGTCCTATTCAATCCTTTTGACATGAACTAAATCAGCTGTGGTTAAAATAATCCAGTAAATGAGGTTTGTCTGTTTTGCTGCCTGACAAGGCTCCACTGAGGTCCAGGTGTGGTGGTGGTGACTCTGAAGTGCTGAAAGGACAATGTCTATGTGGGGCCTGATATAAGTCAACACAGTTGGTCTCCAATATATTGCATTTCATCTATTAGTAGTGGCTTCACTGGGATGAAAAAAACTCAAAGATAAGCATGTTAGAATGGACACTGCCTACCGGTGACAGATATAAATCCTGACAGACCAGTAACATTAAGGTGTCCTCTGCTGATGTTAGTATGCTCTGGGTGGATGAGGCTGGTACTGACATCTTGCTGTGTCAATAACAAGCAGAAATCACATGCCAAGCAAGAGGTATGAACTGTACCACAGAAAAGTCAAATACTTTTTTATATAAACTGTGTACTGACCAATGTAATACACCTCACTTTCAATGTAAATAGATAAAAATACTGTACCTGTAGAGGATGGGGAAGTGTCTGACAAGGATGGTCCTGCAGTAGAAGCTGTACTTCCTGAATAGTAAATGAGAACAAACAGGGCGACCACTTTTTATTTGTGAATAAGGGTGACCAGCCTCACATACCAGAGTGAATACTGATAATATCTGTTCTATGAACATTTATGTTAACTTGTGGGATCAGGTAACTGGTGAGGATAAAGGGAGACTATATAGAAAAAAGAACTGTACAAAAGAAATTCACATCCCTGACTCACTTAATGCTGTTTGTAAAGTTTTCTCTACTGTAATCTTCTGTATCTGATTGAACCTTTAGAACTGTCAAAGTCAGGACTTTCCCCCAGACGTGAGGGCCAGTTCATGTGGGCCAGGACCCGATGTGATTGTGATTTAGAGAGGGATTGAGAATGGACCAGGCAGCCACCCAACTGCTCTCCTCTGGGCTGTAGCCATCCCAGTCAACAAGGCATTGGAGGATACCACCCGGTCGCCTGGAGTCCAAGACAGAGTGGACCACGTAAGCCGGTTCACCACCGATGTCCAACGGATGGGGGGCACTGTGCCGGGACAGAGAGGGATGGTGGAGAGGGATGTGATGTCATGTGTTCACTTCATTTTTGTGTCTGTTTCAGTGCTCTTTAAAATGAAGCAGCTTGTTCTGTATTGATGCTCTTGGAGGACTGCTGGCAATTTCACTCTATTCTTCACTTATAATGACATCTATTTTGTGTTTTGTCTCTTTAAGCTGTGTTTAGCTGTGAGAAAGACAGTAGCCACTTGGTTTTGTGAGATGTGTTTTGCTCAAAACAGGATCTTCTGCATGATGTAATTCTGTTTTGTTAGCAGTAGGAGTCATCATATTTTTACATTCTCATAAGGAATATCTGTCATGGTTTAGCCGGTACATCCTCACACTGTGTTGGTAGTTTCATGTTTCCCTTTCATCACAAACAGTTCCTGAACTCGTTAATTGTGTCTTCATCACTGATTACTACACCTGATTCCCCTTTTTTCATTGTGAGTTTATATAAATGTGTCCTCTGCTGGTCCTGTGTTGTCGATCGTTCTTAACAGTACCTGGTGACTCATATTTCATAATTAGAAATATTATGAAAGAAATATACAAATATTTTGTTTTATATATCCAGAATGTATTTTATAAATGATTAATCATGTTAAGTAACAAAATTATCTGGTTCTATGTTGTAACTGATAAATTACAACTTTGGGAACAAAGGACAGTAAAAAACAAATTCGGATCAGTAAGTTTCAAATCCACTGGGCCAGTGGCAAAAAGTTTTAACATTGAGCCCTGGCCTGGTTCCACCACTCAACCACCTCATGACAATATCTGTTATCCTCTTTGACAAGCTGTTAAAATGTGATTGACTTATCCTGGTATAGTAAATAAAACCTTGTATTCAATTACTTACAGAAACTCAGCTGAAGGTCATGGTAATAAAGGGACTAGTCTGTAACTTCATTAAGGCTTTAGGATCACTTATTTACAATGTCAATTAGAAGGGCTAAACAATACTGCTGACTAGGTTGTAGCCAATAAGGGAAGGTCATTGGAGTCTGTAACGGGAAGGGACACTGGGAACAGACACAGAGGGTGTGTCCAGGGCCCTGGTGGGCATTTAATGAAAACAATACAAAGGATGAGGGAAGAGGGGGTGGAGAAATCAAAAACACACCCCTTTATTAGGGAGACGGCTTTTTCTCTGGGACAACCTGCTGGTAGTGGTTTGGGAGGAAGGGGCACTGGCTGATGTATCTTTGTTTGGAAAGGGACAATGTCAGGGACAATGTCTAGCCATAACACTGCAACTACACAGACATTGTAGATGAAACTAAGTCGAACGTAGAAGGATAATACTGGTAAATTACATAGTAGTAAGGGGACAGTCATTTGCATTGCAACTACCCAAGATAATATGGAGCTAACAGGTAAGTGAATGGGATAGTTACGGAAGCATAACTATACAATTCAGACCATTTCTAGCAGCAACAATATGAACATTTGTGGAAGGAATAATGAGTATTCAAGGAACCAGTAGGTACACTCGAAATACACATGCAATAAGTTTGACAAAGTTGGACAAGGGAGAAGGCTAATGCTGAATTACACCTATAGAATACAGCTTTGCAGTAAAACTACATGGTGTAGAAGTGTAAATACAGGGGAATTTAACAAGGGAGTTAACGGTAATGTCAGAAAAGTGCAACATATCAGCTGTTGTTGGTTAATTGTCACATTCTTACGTCCCCGTCCTGGCACCAAGTTTCAAAGACCTGCCAGTTATTCACATAGACAGAACACAGAGGGTGTCCCAGAATCCTTAGTTATCACAATAACATTCAGGGGGAGTCATTTGTCACATCCTGTCTGGGGCGTTCCTTCTCTTTATCTGAGAGACAATCCTGTTCAGAGTTGAAATCAACAAGCTTTCCGGCAATGGTTGGCAAAAGCTGCCAAGACTGAAGGAGAAAGGGTGGTTGCAGGCAGGAATGGAGGAAGGTAGGTTTCTGTGGTGAGGGTATCATGGTGGAGCAAACCACTTACAGGGGAAAGACATTGCTGAGGGGCAACATGAATAATGTAATGGGTATTTCCTGCCTGTGAGGTGACAGTTGGTGGAGAACTGACATCCTGATCACTTCCACATGGTTGTAGCAAACCCCAATGCAAACATAAATGATGTTCAACCCACAAGTTTGAATGGTCAGCAAATTGCAAGAAAGATGCCGAAAAATAACCATGACACCAGATGATGATCATTTGCAATGTCTTGTTGTAATTTCGATTTTGTATGCAGAGACCACTGAAGAAATACAGACAAAAAAGCTTTTATCAATACAAAGTAAATAAATTATAATATATAAAGACATCTATATCTGTATCAAGACATAGGCCTTCGCTAAAGTAAGAGAAGGCCTAAGTGACTGATCCCCACTGTTAGGGATGGCCTTTTGTCCCACATTATGATATGGATTCATGTAGCTTGTTAATAGATTTGTTGAATTAGGTTACTGTTGCGAGTGAATAGTGGTGAATTGAAAAAACCCATATCCAGAGGGATGATTTCTCATAGAGATGGGAGGGTCGTTGTTGAGGAAGAACTGGAGGCTCTGCCCAAGATGGAGTCCAACATAAAAGGAAAAGTAGTGGTAAGAAGATAGGGGGAACATGCCACTAACAAAAATACAGATCAAACCACACTGGATCCTTTACAAAGCTCTATACTGGACAGTTTAATTTCCTCAGATTTCTTTATTTGCCACTGGATTTACAGCACATGCACACAGTTGACACATACATGTTTTTGGCATGTAAAATTGGGAGGAATCCAACTGACCAATTGAGTTGTCTGCATTGTGAAATAAGCACTGAGAACAAGGTTAGGAAGAGTGAAGTTAATGGATTTACAATACCGAAGTTAGTCAAATTCTATCTATGGGGGCAAAGCCAGGCTTTGTAAATGTGGGCCTGGATAGAGGAACAGTCATGTACCTTTTGTACCACATAGTAACAAACACAATGTTTGGCCCCGTCTCATCCAAACTGAATAGACTACCTTGACAAATAGGGATCAACAGCTTTACAACAGACCTTGTAACTCGTGGCTCTTACTTCACCTCATCAACAGTGTATCAACTGACATGGAGAATCTGTAACAAAGCATGTTGATTACTTTATTATACATTGTTGGTTATATGTGACTAACTCGGCCTTCCAGAATCAGGACATGAGTGAAGATGAGGAGGCATCGTTGATAACATGAGGTGAATTATACAAACAGAGGGGTTTCTGACAGATTGGAATGGACGCTGGGATGGGTGGAGACTCCACCTCTGGAGCCGGAAGGGGTGCCGGGACAAGTGGGGCTCTGCCCCCAGAGCAGGACATGGTGCCGGGACAGGTGGAGTTCTGCCCCCAGAGCAGGACATGGTGCCGGGAGAGGTGGAGTCTCCGCCCCAGTAGCAGGATGAGGCAAAGGGATGGAGGACGGAAGCTCCACCCCCGAATCAGTACAGAGCGTTGGAGCAGGAGGCCGCTCCAATCAAATCAATCAATCAAAATTTATTTATAAAGCGCTTTTTACAACAGCAGTTGTCACAAAGTGCTTTACAGAGACACCCGGCCTTAAACCCCAAGGAGGAAACAACAGCAGGGTTGAATTTCAGTGGCTAGGAAAAACTCCCTAAGAAGGTCGGATTTTAGGAAGAAACCTAGAGAGGACCCAGGCTCAGAGGGGTGACCAGTCCTCTTCTGGCTGTGCCGGGTGAGATATTAAGAGTCCAATTAGAATAATAAATCTCCTTCTAAAATTTAAAATTGGAGGAAACTGAGAAAAGTTAGTAGTACATCCCTCATGTCCCCCAGCACAATAATATAGCAGCGTAACACCATGGAAACTGAGACGGGGGGGTCCGGTGACACTGTGGCCCTACCCGGGGGAGGCCCCGGACAGGGCCCAACAGGCAGGAAATCAATCCAACCACATTGCCAGGCATCAACCAAAGGGACACCCACCAACCGCAACCCCCCTGAATGAGGGCCGAGTATTGCTAGCAGCGTACAGCCCAACTGCACAAGTGCGCAATAGAGAGTCAACAACAAGCCAGTGACTCTTCCCCCGAAGGGCATTGGAGGGAGGGCATCCCAGTGGCGACGACAGCCCACCTGGCAAGACAGCAAGGGTGGACAGTATCAAGCCTACTGGTCACCTTCACGCCCCCGGGTCAGGCTACACCTAATTATAATCCGTGCTGTAGAGATGAGTTTTTAGTAGACACTTGAAAGTTTGCACTGAGTTTGCATTTCTAACCTTAATTGGCAGATCATTCCACAGGAGTGGAGCTCTATGAGAAAAGGCCCTGCCGCCAACTGTTTGTTTAGAAATTCTAGGTACAATTAAAAGGCCTGCATCTGGCGATCTAAGGTTACGTGTAGGTATGTATGGCAGAGTAAAACCTTAAAATCAGCCCTAACCCTAACAAGCAGCCAATGTAAGGATGCCAGGACAGGAGTAATGTGTTCAAATTTTTTTGTTCTAGTTAGGATTCTAGCAGCTGTGTGCAGCACAAATTGAAGTTTATTTATTAATTTGTCTGGATAACCAGAGAGAAGAGCATTGCAGTAATCTAATCTAGAAGTAACGAAAGCATGAATTAATTTTTCTGCATCAGTTTTTGATAGGAAGTTTCTAATTTTTGCGATGTTTCGAAGATGAAAATAAGCAACTCTTGAGACATATTTCATATGTTCTTCAAAAGAGAGGTCAGGGTCAAGGGTAACGCCAAGGTTTTTTACAGTTTTTTGGGATACGACCATGCAGCCGTCGAGGTTCACATTGAGATCTGCTAACAACGCTCTTTGTTTTTTGGGTCCTAAAAGGAGCATTTCTGTTTTATTTGAGTTTAGGAGCAAGAAATTCTCTGTCATCCACTTCCTAATATCTGAAACGCATGCTTCCAAAATAGCTAATTTAGGGGCTTCTCCATGCTTCATTGAAATATATAACTGTGTGTCATCAGCATAACAGTGAAAGTTAATATTGTGATTTCGGATTACATCGCCCAGAGGGAGCATGTATAGTGAGAAAAGTAATGGGCCCAGAACCGAGCCTTGAGGAACTCCAAAGCATACCTTTGACTTGTCAGAGGATATGCCATCCACACTAACGAACTGATATCTTTCAGATAAATAAGATTTAAACCAGGCTAGAACATGTCCACGTAGCCCAATATTGGTTTCCAGTCTCTCTAAGAGAAGGGAGTGATCAATAGTGTCAAAAGCAGCACTAAGATCAAGAAGCAACAGGACGGATGCGGAACCTTTGTCTGAGGCCATTAGAAGGCCATTTGTTACCTTCACGAGTGCAGTCTCAGTACTATGATGAGATCTAAAACCAGACTGGAATATTTCATAAATGTTTTTTGTCTTTAGGAAGGCATTCAGTTGTTGGGAAACACATTTTTCTAAGATTTTTGAGAGGAACGGGAGGTTCGATATTGGCCTATAATTGTTTAATATGTCGGGATCTAGATTCGATTTTTTTAGAAGAGGCTTAATTTCCGCAATTTTTAATGAGTTTGGTACGCATCCGGAGGAAAGGGAGCAATTTATTATGTTCAGCATTGGCTGACCTAGCACGGGAAATAACTCCTTAAGTAATTTTGTAGGAATCGGGTCTAGCTGAGAGTTTGTGGGTTTAGAACTCATTACAAATTTTGTAAATGTGTCGAGCGATACAGTATCAAAAAACTCAAGTGTCCCCATTGACACCTGATCAGGGAGGTTCCGGAAATTTTTTGGACAACTGAGATTTTTAGGACCATAACTATTTAAGGATTCAGTTATTTGTTTTTTTCTAATGGTGACAATCTTTTCATCAAAGTAGTTCATGTATTCATTACAACTAAAGTGAAGACCCACTTCACTTGCTAAGCTTTGCTTTTTTGTTAACTTTGCAACTGTATCAAAGAGAAATTTTGGATTGTTTTTGTTCGCCTCAATCAGGTTGGAGAAATAAGCTGATCGAGCAGACGTGAGTGATTTTCGGTATTGTACTGTACTGTCTATCCAGGCTAGTCTAAATACTTCCAACTTGGTGGAGCGCCACTTTCGCTCCAATTTTCTGGAGGCTTACTTAAGTGCTCTAGTATTGTCAGTGTACCAAGGAGCAAGTTTCTTATTGCGTATTTCTTTAGTTTTTAGTGGTGCAACTATGTCTAATGTATTTCGCAGTATTGAGTTTAGATCCTCGATTTGATCGTTTACAGATTTATTTACTGTGTCATTTATGAGCGAACTAGTAAGAATATCGCGGAATTTATTTGTAATCCGAGAATTTATAGTACGGCTTTTGAAACTCATTGTTTGGGGGGCAAGTGGATTTCTTGTTTTAACGGTAAATGTAATAAGACAGTGATCCGATAATCCAGGATTTTGGGGATAAATTATTAGATCTACAATATCTATTTCTCGTGACAGGACTAAATCTAAGGTATGATTGTGGCAATGTGTTGGACCTGAGACATGTTGGATGATACCCATTGAGTCGATTATGGCTTGAAAGGCTTTTTGAAGAGGATCATTGGGGTTTTCCATATGGATATTGAAATCGCCAAAAATTAGAATACTATCTGCCATGACTACAAGGTTAGACAAGAATTCTGGAAACTCATTGAGGAACAATGTGTATGGCCCGGGGGGCCTATAAATAGTAGCTATGTAAAATGATTTATCGGCCTGGTTAACTTTCATAAGTAAAACTTCGAAAGAATGAAACTCTGTGATATGTTTGAGAGTAAGTTTATATTTACTGTCATAAATATTAGCGACACCCCCTCCTTTTCTGGACGCACGAGGGATATGATCACTAGTATAGCCAGGAGGAGAGGCCTCATTTAAGGCAGTGAATTCATTAGGCTTTAGCCACGTTTCACATAAACCAATAGCATCTAGTTTATGATCAGAGATTAATTCATTTACCGCAACTGCCTTTGGAGCAAGAGATCTAATATTTAGGAGTCCCATTTTGAGATGCGAAGTGATACAATTATTTTTATTTTTGACCGAGGTGGAGGAAGGCTTTATCTTAATAAGGTTGTTTTTGTTAGCACTACCTTGTTTAACTTTTCTCAGCCCAGTCACAGTGACAATAGGTAAAGCTGTACTAACTACTCTGGCTATGCTATTGACAGACTCCACTATGCTAGCAGGCTGGCTAACAGCCTGCAGCCTGACCTGCACCCTATCTCATGTTAAAGCTATAGGAGTGAGACTCCTGTCAATGTTCCTAGACAAAAGAAGAGCACCACTCCAGCTAGGATGGAGTCCGTCGCTCCTCAACAGATCAGGCCTGGCCCTATTTCTGGGAGAGCTCCACCCTCGAATCCATACGGGGAGCCGGAGCGAGAGGAAGCACCGCCCCCAGACCAGTATGGGGTGCAGGAGCGGGAGGGGAGCAAGAAGCGCCAGAGTAACTGGAGGCTGGACCGGTGGTACCAGACCGGGACCCGACGTCACGGAGTGCTGATTGGCACATGTCACCAGCCTCTCCAAACCCCACCTGACCTCCCTTCAGGCCAGTCTCTGACCCTCTCTGGGGGATGCTGTGGGCTGGCAGCTGTCTCCCTCCTTCCCCAGTACTGGTCATATGGAGGCTCACTTCTGAGCCCCCACAAGTTGTAGGATGGGATCAGTCTTCCTCTTCCATTACTGGGTTGACGAAGCACTCCCGTTTTGCCAGGGGCTCATCTGCGAACCCCCGTGATTTCTCTGGGTTCATAGGGGCTGAGGACGGTGTCTGTTATGGGGCTCTGGTTCCTCTGGCCAGGGATCCAGACCCCAACTCCACACCTCCTTGAATGTGCTTTGGATCTTTTTGGCCGGCTGCTCTGTCCTGTTGTGGTGGTTCATTCTTTTTCAGGGAAGGCAAGACCCGCGGAGCAGAGCAAACATGGAATATTCCTTTATTATTTCTAGAAATCACTATCCCCAATCAGACGCAATAGGGAGCAGCTTCCTCAAATCACAGACAATAGGGAGCAGCAGCCTCTGATTGTGGATAATTAAACAAAAGTGCACATAGAGCTGCCAAGAGGCATCTCTGCACTCAGGCCCTGACTGTGGCCTCCAGGCACATAGAGATGCTTTGAGGCACCTCAGCCAGGACCTGACATAGGGTGTTGGTAGAATGTAATTTTACCCTTGTACTTATTCTATTTTAATCCTTTATTTGAAGTTGTGTACTGGCCAGTACAAATTTAACATTACATCTTAAATAGTTATTTGTAATTGAAATAAACAATGTAAGTTACTTATCTCTCACTTACCTCATTGACACTTACTTTGGACTTGTGTCTGTGGTGTGGCCTGGGGTTCTACAGAAACTGAAATGAAAAGAAAGGTAATAAATACTAACCTTTGGCATTCACATGGTATATTTGCTTGGTCTTGTGAAGGTGTGAAAATCATCTTTTGAAGGTGTGAAATGACAAGCTATTTTCATTTCAGGGTGAGGTTGACACTGTTAATGTTGAAAGATAGCCCATGTTCCCTTTCTCTGTCTCTCTCATCAGAAAAAACAGAAGTGGGCTGAGGTCAAGGGCATCCACTGAAGCAACAGTTACAGGCATAGACTGACCTATTTGTTTATTTTCAATTACTTTAACCTTTTCAAAATACAGTACATCAGGAAGAATCTTTAGTTTGTGAACATATACATGGTCTTGCATGACCACTCTCTACTGTAGGAACTGGAGACAGTAATGTGTCCTTATTTCCTTTAGATTCATTACCATGTTACTGACCTACATTACAATCTGTAATATGTCCTCTTGGGCAAGACACTGCCAAGTGATTTTTCTCCTACAGCTAGCCTGCTACAGCATCACCCTTCCGACAACAAAGCCCTTTTTACCTATGATTAACTTTCCTATAAGGTCTAATGAGGAGATGTGGATGTGAGGAGAAAGCAATTTAAATCTTACATGTCTGTTACCTAGTCAGGCCAGCTTCAATGACACATTGATAACTGACACCAAGTCATTACAGGATGGATTCTGGCCTGTTAAAAGGTTTACCTTATCTGAACTGTCGGTCTGTTAAAACAGATGAGATGTTTTCTGGAAATGATGTGTACCCTTCCAGGAATCCTCCCACACATACTTTATGTTCCTGTAATTCCACGAAAATATGTTAATAAAATGATCCTATTAGAATATGTTTTCCGGAATCAATTCTTTATATTAATAAAATACTACTGCATGTTTATATGGCCATTTCACATATGCTTCTGTATTTTTGTTACTATGTCTATGTCTATACAGTTGCTTGACTAATATTTTTTTTTATGAATACAATTATCAAATATAGTTTGACAATCAACAAACATAAGCATGTTTTCCTCCAGAATCTGAAACATGCACATCTTTTCAATGTTAATGAAATGTGTACATCAGGGCTTCTCAAACCTGTTCCTGGAGAGCTACTGTCCTGTAGGTTCTGTCTCTAACACCAGTTGTGATGAACCTGATTTAGCCAGTTAATTATTAGAATCAGTTGTGCTGGATAAGGGTTGGAAAGACTACATCAGAATGGTAACAATACAGGAACAGGGTTGGGCTGATATAGTTTCAATAGTACAGAAAAAAAAACATGTTTAACTATGGGTTTCATTCAATTAATAGTCATTTGAAAAGAAAACATATTCACAATCCTCATGGTATGGTGGAAATGTATGTGCTGTATGTAAAGAATTTTGCACACAAAAATGATGGCAAGTTTAGTTGAGTGGCTAGTGTCTAATGTTCCTATTCTGTGGAGAAACCATCCAAATACGGTTGCTAAAATAAACATTCTGGGCCAGTTCTGCTGCAGTGTTGATCTACTTCATATTGTTTGGGGTGTCAGACACATTTCACAAAGGGCAAAGTATCGGCAGTTTTTTTGTCTTCCTTTTAATTGGTCCAGTTACGACCTAGACAACCAGGTTTAGGCAGGTCCTAACAAATTAGTGACCTTCATTTTCTACCAGCCACAAAGTAGGACTGATAACCTGTAGACACTCTGCCTTCCATGGAATGAGTGTGACACCAGTGTTGTACATAGATCCAAGTGTTTTATCTTACTTCCAACACTGGGCCTCAAGTGTTTCCAGGTAAATGTTTTTTGTTGCTTTGGTCATTTGTAGACACTGTCATAAGCTAGAAGGGAAAATGTCACTATCACTTACAGTGAAAAACAATTCTACAATCAAAAAATGTGACCACATTGAGGAAGTGTTGGTGGAGTGGTGAGCAGAGATGATAATGAGATGAGAAACTCATAGTGAACCCAGACTTTGACGGAGGAGAGAAAGAGATGACAATGACTTTGGGACTGCTACTCATCCTTGTGTTCCTACTAACAGGTAAGACAGAAAAGATCAGTGAGAGAAATATTCAATGTGTTATAATACACATTACACTTTGTGGTGAAAGGGGCTCTTTGGGTTATTTCACCACTACATTTTTCCATAGTGTTTCAAATATGATGTGTGTTTCTTTAGGGTTTACCCTGCCTTAGTGTTTAGATACTCGTGTAGATCTTGTCAGTACAAGGTGTCTTTAATCAACATATTTGCATAAGTTTACCAAAAGATATTGACTAAATGTGGTAAAAGATATTGACAAAATGCTAAAAAGTATGATGTATCATTAGCTCAGTCTATACCAGGAATATCATTAGAGAAATAAAACCTCTTTCTTAAAGATAAGTTTATAAAATTAAAATCTTATACCTCTTTGCTATTGAAGGATGTTTTATATTCTGTGGAAAAGTACACAGAGATTCTTAAACCCGGTCCATGGAACATCTCCGGTTCATGGAGGAATGCCTGGCAGTTTGTTGCATTTCCCGGGCTTCTATCTCAATGTTGCCTATTTTGCAGTTGGAATGGGCTTGCATTGGGGGACCAGCTGAGTAATAACCTACTGTTGGAATATATCATTTGTATAGTGGTTACCTTAGTAAGAACATCCTCGGTAAAAAATCAAGGGTGAAAGAGAAGCTTTAATAAAAGCATCGCAGCAGAGTTGCGAAAAGTGAGTTTTGATCTTTCTCAATAAGTGTATGAGTGTATAATATATATTTTAGGCAACTAAGTTACTAAAATAATTTCTCCCAACTCACTTTTTATTCTGAATTTTTACAGATGAGTAACACAAAATGACAATTAATTAAAATTAGTGTATTTTCAAAAATATTCAGTGACCAATACAGCCACCCTTCTTTTCAATAACTTCCATGAGCCTTCCATCCATGGAGTTTGTCAGTTTCTTGATCTGTTTACAATCAACTTTCGCTGAAGCAGCAACTACATCCTCCCAAATTCAGTTCAAAGAGACGTGTTGTCTTCCCTGACTGTAAATCTCACATTTGAGAAGGGCCCACAAATTCTCAATAGGATTTAAGTCAGGTGAGGAAGGGGGCCAGGTCATTATTCAGGCATCTTTAAGGCTGTTGCTTGCTAGCCAACAGTGGAATACTTGGATGCATGTGATGGAGCATTGTCCTGCATAAAGATCATGGCCTTCTTAAATGCTGGGGACTTCTTCCTGTACCACTGCTTGAAGAAAATATCTTCCAGAAACTGGCAGTAGGTATGAGAGTTGAGTTTCAGTCCATCTTCAACCCAAAACAGTCCAACTACCTCATCCTTAATGACAGCAGCCCATACCAGTACCCCTCCTCCACCTTGCTGGCACCTGACTCGAAGTGGTGCCGTGTCCATTAATGATCTAGTCACGGGCCCATCCATCTGGTCCATCAAGAGTCACTCTCATTTCATCTGTCCATAATACCTATGAAAAATCTGTCTTCAGGTATTTCTTTGCCCAATATATAGTGGTCTTCTTTCAGGCTTCTTGCCCATGGCCAGGTCTCTGAGCACCTGAAACCTTGAACTTCCAGGTAAGTTGCAATTCTGGAATATAGTGGCGCTGGAGGATAATGGGTTCCTGGTAGCTTCACATGTGATTCTTAATTTGCTTATTTTCTTCTCCATGCATGTTTTGCGCCCCAGTTGATTATTTGCAACAAAACATTTGATTTTCTGGTAGCCACGCATCAATTGTTTAGCTATTTCAAGTGTGTGGCATCCATCTGAAAGGCATTTAAAAATAAGTTACTTTTCAGTGTCAGTTAAATCACTGCCTAATAATTACGCTCACCTTGATATAAAGAGTAATTCACTTTCACCACACCCTCCCTCATTACACAAATATGTATCACCTGAAAATGATTAAATCCCATGAGCATTCAAGTTTATATGGTTTGGAGTTTGGAAAATGTGCATAGAAATAATGATACGATCAGAATACTCACTTGCCTAATAATTGTGCATGCCGTGTAGAGTTGCTAGCAGTTACTATCTTTGTGTCTTGCCAGAACAGAGGGCAACTTCATCCCTCTTTCCCCTGTTGCAAACTGTAATCTTGGTTTGGCCTAGTCCTCAATGTCCTCATTGTTTGTAGAAAGAAAATAAATAAATCATGAATCGGAATCTATTGAAATATAATATTATTTAATGACAAAATGGACATGGTGCTATTCTACAAAAACAGGGTTTGCAGTCACATTGGGCTCATTTTAAAAGTAAGTTCAAGGAAGCTTTTCAGGTTCAAGGAAAAGCCTTTCAAAGTAATTGTTTATATTAGGGTACAAGTGATGGTGCCTTTTACTAAATAAAACAACAGCTTGATCATTTTGAATAATATGTTTAAAGGCGGATTTATGAATTGGGAAAATAGTGTCTTGCAAAGGTATTCAGACTTCTTAACCAATTTTATATTCTTACTGAATAATATATGGTAAACTGAAGTTTTGTTCTGTCTGATATTTTTTTGAAAAATAAACTGAAAAGTTGTTTGCAAAGTTTTCAATACCAACTATGTTGCATTCTTGTTTAGTATGTACCAGATTCGCACACAATGTAGGAGTGATTTGGGGATCATCTTGGCAAATTTGCTCCAAGATGTTCATGTTGTTTGGACACCACTTGTGGATGGCAATTTTCAAATAGTGCCACATATCCTGAATGGGATTGGGATTAAGACTTGGCGTCTGAGGAGTCTGAATACATTTGGAAGGCAGTGTTTATCATCCATTTTTGAAATGTAAATTTTAAAACACACTTTCTCAGTGTCAAGGAAAACATTTCAATTTTGTTGGTGAGTTGGTGAATTCAAAAAATGTATTTTAACGAAGATCATAAAAGCTGTAGTGATCTGCAGAACAACCCCAAAAAACCTAAGACTCAGATCTCACTCAGTTGAATTCAAAAATATATTGATTATATATTGTTGAAGCGTGTAAAGTGTGAGACTTCATACATTTTTAGGAAAATGTCTATAAACATTGTTTTGCTAAAAAAAACAACTCTGATGAAGACATTACAAATAACTATAATTGAATACAGCAATTCCACTGATACATTAGCCTGATCTCAGGAGGCATATATAAATGTTGCTGCTTCAAGACACTGCCTGATAATGGGCCTCTGTACACCTACGTACAGTATCTCACAACAATGAGTACACCCCTCACATATTTGTAAATATTTGAGTATATATTTTTATGTGTCTGATGAGACCAAGATAAACTTATTTGGTTCAGAGGGTGTCTAGCGTGTGTGGCAGCAACCAAGTGTGTCTTGCCTACAGCCAAGCATGATGGTGGGAGTGTCATGGTCTGGAGCTGCATAAGTGCTGCTGGCACTGGGGAGCTACAGTTCATTGAGGGAACCATGAATGCCAACATGTACTGTGACATACTGAAGCAAAGCATGATCCCCTCCCTTCAGAGACTGGGCTGCAGGGCAGTATCCCAACATGATAACGACCCCAAACACACCTCCAAGACGACCACTGCCTTGCTAAAGAAGCTGAGGGTAAAGGTGATGGAGTGGCCAAGCATATCTCCAGACCTAAACCCTATTGAGCATTTGTGGGGCATCCTCAAATGGAAGGTGGAGAAGCGCAAGCTCTCTAACATCCACCAACTCCGTGATGTCGTCATGGAGGAGTGGAAGAGGACTCCAGTTGCAATCTGTGAAGCTCTGGTGAACTCCATGCCCAAGAGGGTTAAGGCAGTGCTGGAAAATTATGGTGGCCACACAAAATATTGACACTTTGGGTCCAATTATGACATTTTCAATAAGGGGGGTACTTACTTTTGTTGCCAGCAGTTAATACATTAATGGCTGTGTGTTGAGCTATTTTGAGGGGACAGCAAATGTACACTATTATACAAGCTGTACACTCACTACTTTACATTGTAGCAAAGTGTCATTTCTCAAGTGTTGTCACATGAAAAGTTATACTCAAATATTTACAAAAATGTGAGGGGTGTACTAACTTTTGTGAGATACTGTACATACAAAATGTAAACTAGCATCAATTTTGAAAGACTATGATGGGGGAGTATGAACAGTATGGTAGAAGCATTGAGAATTATAAATACATATGAGTGTATATGCTTATGAATGGTACATGCAAAATATTATTCTATTGCCCATTAAAAGTACCTGAAAGGGCATCAGAGTAAACTACATACTTTAGAGTTAAACAACATACTTCACCTAGTTAACAGGTGTAAATTAATCTGCGTGAGCTTAATAGCTTGTTTCGCCTCATTGGCTGTCTAACACAAATTTACAAGTTGTGAAAATATTCATTTTATATTCATAATTTCTTAACGGTCACAAAAACTAGTTAAGAAATTATACTCTGAAGATAATTTCAATAAATGAATCAAATGTATTTTTAAAGCCCTTTTTACATCATCAGTTGTCATGAAGTGCTTTTACAAAACAACCATCCTGAAACCCCAAGGAGCAAGCAACAAAAATGCTGAAGAACAGTGGCTAGAAAAAACTCCCTAAGAGGGGCCACTTTTTTTTTTTTAAGAGTACAAGTTGTAACAAAAACCCTTTAATGATGATAACAATTTTGAGGACCGTGACGTCGCCCGTTATGGCGCAGCCGGGGCCCCACCCTGGAGCCAGGCCCGGGGTTTGGGCTCATATGCGAGAGCCTGGTGGCCGGGCCTTTCCCCACGGGGTCCGGCCGAGCTCAGCCCGAAGGAGCGACGTGGGGCCGCCTTCCCGTGGGCTCACCACCTGCAGGAGGGATCATAGGTGAAGAAAGGGTGGCTGGGCAATCCCTAAGAGATAGGGTGAGAAGCTCGGTCACCCGGGAGGAGCTCAGATTAGAGCCGCTGCTCCTCCACATCGAGAGGAGTCAGCTGAGGTGGCTTGGGAATCTGTTCCGGATACCTCCTGAACGCCTTCCTGGGAAAATCTAACTTAACAGGAAGCCAGTGTAATGAGACTAGTCCCGGAGTAATGTGTTCAAATCTTTTAGTTCTAGTTTGTATTTGTGATGGTAATTCCATCGATAGGTACTCTAAGGAGTAAGTACAGAGAAAATATTCTCTTGGCACAATTAACAGTTTATTTGCAAATCGAGAGACGCGTGAAAAGATTACTAAATAACCCTGAGGAATCTCTAAGGTTCTGGGAGGGGACGTGTGGGCCCAGTAGATGAGACGGTCACGAACATCCAGCGGAACATACTGACGCTCCGCAGGATACTGAGGAGGCCCAGGATCGCTGTGCAACGCTCACTGAATGTCCGCGTCCACGTCCCACACAACCGGCACCACAATGCACAAGGCGGGCAGAATCGGTGTCTCATCTACCCGCCTTACACCCGCGTCGCACAACTGAAACAGCGCGTCTGCCTTGGCGTTTTTCGTACCCGGCATGTATGAAAGAGTGAAATGAAACCAGACAAAAAACAACGCCCACCTGGCCTGACGAGGTTTCAGTCCCTTCGCCACCCGGATGTACTCCAGGTTACGGTGGTCAGTCCAGAATACAAACGGGTGTCTCGCTCCCTCGAGCCAATGTCTCCAAACAGTCAAGGCGCTAAACACAGCCAACAGCTCCCTATCACCGATGTCATAGTTGCGCTCTGCTTCACTGAGTAAAAAGCACAGGGGCGACGCTTAGGAGGGTTACCTGACAGTTGGGATAACACAGCACCTATCCCCACCTCCGAGGCAGACACCTCCACTATGAACGGCAGTGACGGATCGGGGTGAATCAGAACCGGGGCAGAGGTGAACTTTCTCTTAAGGGTGCGAAATGCGACATCTGCCTCGGCCGTCCAGGTGATCCGGCTCGGCCCACCATTTAATAAGGAAGTAATAGGAGCTGCTACCTTGCCGAAGCCCTGTATAAACCTATTGACAAACCCAATAAACTGCTGCACCGCCTTAACCGTGGTGGGAACGGGCCAATTACGCACGGCTGACACGCGATCGACCTCCATTTCCACCCCACCGGCGAAAATCCGAAACCTGAGGAAAGAGACGGCTCGCTGGAAGAACGCGCACTTCTCTGCTTTAGCGTACAGGCCTTGCTCCCAAAACCACTTCAGCACCCTGCGAACGAGAGACACATGCTCAGCACGCGTAGTGGAATACACGAGGATGTCGTAAATGTAAACCTCAACTCCACGCCCCAGCATGTCCCTAAACACATCATTCACAAAGGACTGAAACACTGCCGGGGCATTCATCAACCCATACGGCATCACCAGGTATTCGTAGTGCCCCGCGGTGGTGCTGAAGGCACTCGTCTCCCTCTCGGATTCTCACCAAACTGTACGCGCTCCTGAGGTCCAGTTTTGTGAAGAAGCGCACCCCATGCATTGACTCGATGTATTGGGAAATCAGGGGGATGGGATATGAATACCGGAACGTCAGTTAATTGAACGCCCTGTAGTCAATGCATGGACGCAAAGCCCCATCCTTCTTCCTCACAAAAAATAAACTTGAGGAGGCGGGCGAGGTGGAACGGCGGATCTGTCCCTGCTGCAGGGATTCAGCCACATAGGTCTCCATCGCTGCTGTCTCTGCCTGCGACAGGGGATACACATGACAATAAGGCGGCAGAGCATCTCCCTTTAGGTTTATTGCACAATCCCCAGGCCGATGTGATGGTAAACGACTAGCCATAGTCTTAGAAAAGACCAGCGCCAAATCTGCATTTTCCGGGGGAATGCGCACTGCAGAGACATTTTCTGGACTTTCCACCAAGGTCGCACCAACGAAAACACCAAGACACCTCTACTGACACCCCTGAGACCACCCTGTCAACACCCTCTGTGACCAGGAAATCGTTGGGTTGTGTCCCGACAACCACGGAAGACCCAACACCACAGGGAAAGCAGGAGAGTGAATAACATGAAATTCAATCTGTTCTGTATGGGCATGCTGCATAGTCATAGTGAGGGGAACCGCAACATTCTCAACTAGATCGGTACCCAGAGCTTTGCTGTACAAGCCCATAATGGACCTAGGCCTGGGCAACGGCACCAGCGGAATGCGCAACCTCTTGGCGTAACCGCTGTCCATAAAATTCCCAGCTGCGCCGAAGTCTACGAGCGCCTTACACTGAGAATTAGCAAGGATATCGGGGAAGGCCACCAAAAGTGTCATGTGAGTCGCTGACAGTGTGTGTGGTCTACTCACCTGACTCGGTGTAGGAGTGTCAGGCTTCCTCCGCTCGACCCTTCTCTGCTGAAAACAATGGGAGACACAGTGCCCCTTCCTCCCACAAAAGGAGCATTCCCTAGGCCGCACCGTCTCCCTATGTGCGGCGACTCCCTATGTGTGGCGCCTCCCACCTCCATGGGTTCAGGCCTGACGACGGGGTGTGCCGGAGGGGGCAGATCATTACCGGTGCGTCCGCGGGTGGCTAGCAGGTTGTCCAACCGGATCGCCATGTCGACGAGCTGGTCAATCGTCAAGATGGCGTTCCGACATGCTAGCTCCCTACGGACGTCAGGCTGTGAGTGGCACCGGAAATGATCTATAAGTGCCCTCTGGTTCCAGCCCGACCCCGCCGTAAAACAAAGTAATTTTCCAAAAATCTTAAGGAGAAACAACTGAACACAATCCGAACAAAATCCCCAAAAGAAGGGAAGCGTCAAAGCGCAAACAAACAGGTTGTGTTCTGTAAAGCACTGTACACTACATCCAACAATGAACAATACCACACAAAGACACCTAGAAACACAGGAACTAATATAGGCAACCTAATGAGGGAATGGACACCAGGTGTGTGCAATAACAAGACAAGACAGTGCCGTGGGAGGAGGAGCGGCGTGGCTAGAAGGCCGGTGATGACGCACGCCGAATACCACGTCGGGGGGGGGTGGCGCGCGTCTTCCACACGCGTCCTTGTTTCTTATTGGGGGTTGTGTCCGTCCAATATATATTGTAATTACAGCCTTGCTAAAGATAAACTATCACTCACTTTGTTAAAATAAACCGCAGGGTGGATTTTGTGTTGAAGTAGAGATTGTCATTCGGTGATTTCATAATTTTTCATGGTGTCTTTCAATAATAAGAAGCAATTTCTGAAAGGACACAGTCACATTAACATAGCATTTCCTGACTGCATCATAATATAATACTCATAATTACGTACATAAGGTATTTTCTGTTTCCTACAGTATATTATGAGAATGCACATATACATCTGACTATATAACGTATTGTATTTTGGCCTGCTGTGTTTGGTGTTTGACTTTAGACTGAACTGAGTGCGTTTGTTGTTAATGTTATGAATTAAACTGCATGTTCTGTTTAAAGAGAGTGTTGCTTGTCGGAATCAGGGGCACAGTTGTGGGGTGCTGATGATTGTATGGATTAACCATAATTAGTGTATTGACCATAATCCTGTTACAGTTTTGTTACAATATGTAGATCAGGTTGTAGTCTATGCATTGTGTGTGTGTGTGTGTGTGTGTGTGTGAGCGTGTGCGATATTAGCCTTACTATTACAGTACCATTAAAATGTGAATTGCGCACTGGTTCTGGACAGATTAGTTACTTCATGGTAGCACTGAAGACCCAGGGTCTAGGGTCACAGTTTGCCACTCCATTGGAGGGAATCTTTTGTTTCGGGGTCTTAATGTGACGGTGAGGTGACGGACAGCCCGTCTTCTCCCGCTTTTCCTGGTTTTCTTTTCATCCATGAACACATCCCGGTCTCATCTTTGATTTTCCCTCAAACCAGGTTCCAATTCAGTCATTATTATGTGTTTAAATGTATCTCCTCTGCTCCCCTCATTTGTGTCTGTCATTGTTCCGTCTTTGTTTGTTCATGTACGTGGTGAGTGTTTCATTTTGGTTTATACCCTTTGCTTTTCATTCAGATTTGTTTGAGTGCTCAGTGTTTTATTTACAAATTAAATTACGCTACATGGACTGGCACTCTGCCTGCGCCTGGTTCCTCCTCTCCGCCACTCTGCCTGTGCCTGGTTCCTCCTCTCCGCCACTCTGCCTGCGCCTGGTTCCTCCTCTCCGCCACTCTGCCTGCGCCTGGTTCCTCCTCTCCGCCCCTCTGCCTGCGCCTGGTTCCTCCTCTCCGCCACTACACCAACCGTGACATATAACGTAATCATCACATGGGGATCTCATAATCTACGGTACACAATATCATTAAATGATTCAGAGAATCCAGAGAAATCTCTGTATGTCAGGGACAAGGCTGAAAACCAATATTGGATGTCTGTGATCTTTGGGCCCCCAGGTGGCACTGCATTAAAAACAGACATGATTATGTAGTGGACATCACTGCATGGGCTCAGGAACACATCCAAAACCATTGTCTGTGAACACAGTTTTTCGCTGCATTTTTTGGAATCATGGACACGGTTGTCACGGTTGTGGGACAGGACACGAGGCGTAGGGCAGGAGAGAGAAGTCATTCCTCTTCATTAAAAAACAAAAGAAAAAACAACAAAAGACAAGGTACACTGCAAACTGAAACACAGAACTCAAACAATGAACCAAACTGGGCAGAGATTCCTTGATGCACCTCTGTGGAGAGGCCGTGATTTTGGACCCATGGTGCATAGAGTTGTCTAGAGGAACCTCTGAGCAAAGGCCCTGACTGAGGCCCTCAGGTGCATAGAGATGCCTAGAGGCACCTCAGCCAGGACCTGACATAGCGTCCTCCGGGTTACAAAATAAAGTTACCACCTGGCTTGTTATCAGTTCACTGTTCAAAATCCAACATCTGTGATGGTATGTGCACATGGCATGGGTAACTGTCACATCTGTTATTGGATCCGCTTTTAGAGCAACATATGCTGCCATCCAGACAATGTCTTTTTCATTGAAGGCCTTGCTTATTTCAGCAAGAAAGAATCCGGGTGCTTAACTGGCCTACCTGTAGTCAAGACATGTCATCCATTGAAAACATTTGGCACATTATGAAAAATACTACAAAGAAGACCCGGAACTGTTGAGCAGCTGAAATCCTATATCAAGCAAGAATGGAAAATAATTTCACTTTCATAACTACAGAAAATGATCTCAGTCCCCAAACACTTGTTGTTAACAGAAAAGGAGATGCAACAAAGTAATTAACATGCACCTGTCCCAACTTTTGGTAACCCTTCAAATTACAGCCTGTTACTTACAGGGTAGATTGTAGGTAAGAATGGGTAGTTATGTAGGAACAATGTAGGTGTTATGTGTACTTATATGAACGAAGAACGATACGACTCCAAAACGACTTAGTAAACAGACAGGTGATAAAAAAAGCAAGTTTTGTCATTGTAATTCTAATTCGTGCTCCTGAATTTAGCATTTAAATGTGACTTTATTAATTATTTTATTGCAAGTTTGCTCACAGGATTAAGAATTAAGGAGAAAAGATAATGCGCATTTCTCCATTTTACGCAACTTTTCAATGCCAACACATGCTTTGGGCATCAGATCTTGCCAAACCAAATACCGTCTTGACATCAATCACAGATGTATGAATTGATTCCAGAGAAAGCACTTATCTGTTGGGTGTCTTACTGTCCCCACTGCTTCTCCTCAAAAATAGGCGCCCACATGAAAGTTTTTTACACTAATATGCTGGTTCAAAAGCAAGAAGCTGACAAATGAAATGGATAGGCTTAACAAATAAGAGTTTGTCCGATTTTACTGTTGTTGAGGACAATTAAACTTTAACATTAGAAGGCATACTTTAAATACGCCAATCTCCTTAAATGTTGTGTTGTTTCCAAATGCAGATACAATTATCCATTAGCTTGTGGTGGAAATACACACTAAAATGTGTCTATTTTGTAATAACACTTAATGAAAGTAAAATAAATATGTTGTAAATTATCATTTGTATGAAGCGGTGTCTGTTACCATGTAGTTACAATGTAGTTACAAGGAAAGAGGGCTGTAATATGAAGCGGTGTCTGTTCCCGCATAGTTACAATGTAGTTACAAGGAAAGAGGGCTGTAATTTAAAGCAGTGTCTGTTACCACATAGTACCAATGTAGTTACAAGGAAAGAGGGCTGTAATTAAAAGCAGTGTCTGTTCCCACATAGTTACAATGTAGTTACAAGGAAAGAGGGCTGTAATTTAAAGCAGTGTCTGTTCCCACATAGTTACAATGTAGTTACAAGGAAAGAGGGCTGTAATTTAAAGCAGTGTCTGTTACCACATAGTACCAATATAGTTACAAGGAAAGAGGGCTGTAATTTAAAGCGGTGTCTGTTCCCACATAGTTACAATGTAGTTACAAGGAAAGAGGGCTGTAATTTAAAGCGGTGTCTGTTCCCACATAGTTACAATGTAGTTACAAGGAAAGAGGGCTGTTATTTAAAGCGGTGTCTGTTCCCACATAGTTACAATGTAGTTACAAGGAAAGAGGGCTGTAATTTAAAGCGGTGTCTGTACCTACATAGAAACACCATAGTACCACCTACCCAGCAACTACGTTTGGTGTAGTTAAATGAAGCACAGTCTGATTCACAGTAGTTAAAACATGTAACACCTGAAACTAATTAATTAATGATTATTTAAAATGAAAGGTTATGTTCAAAATGATATAAACCTAAGATGTAAATTAATCAAAAAGTTTTAAACCAACATTTTTAAAACATTTTGTTGGAATCAAATAAATGTTTCCAAAAATAATAAAATTTCTCTACAATATTTGAGATGTTGTAATATTTACAATTAAATATAGTGATAAATTATTTGCACATCATTTTATTCTGTTTTGATTTTCATTTTACGCAGGGTCCCAACTTTTAGGGAAATGGGGTCTTATGAAGGCAAAATTAGTACGACATTAGTTTTTCATATTTTTATAATAGACAATGACTCTCAACTGCTGGTGAGCAGTAGAATTTGATATAAAATCTTACACAACTGAAGAAAGAACCATGATCATTTGTAGGAAGTGATGCTAGTACACAGGGGCGTAGCACAAGATCCTGGGCCCTATGCATAGACAGTCCTAATGGCCCCCCCCCATTATTTTTTAAATAATAATAATAATAATAATAATAGGGCCTCTTTACACATGCTCCCTGCTGTCTTCACTCCCATCATCCTCAATCACATCTTCTCTATCATCTTTCTCTATGAAGGATACATTTGATATTAACCTCTTATCCTAATTGTAATGTTATATAATAAAATACATTAAGATATTAGTGTTACTTAACACATTTCAGTCAAAATGGCTAAACACGGTTTGTTTTAATATTGATATAAGCTCACTTTGTATCAAATCCTAAGAGGAGGCTGAGGGGTCTGTTGCTACTCCAGTCCCTGCTGTGACAGTTTCTGAAACTGAGGGCCATGTGTTTCACAATGTTAGCCCTGGTAATCAGTACCGGTTTTACCCCCAGTCCGACGCCCCTGCTAGTACAGATGGTGATTAGTGGTAAAACTCTGACATAGAGAGAGGGAGGATCATGGCTGACATCTACCATTATATTTTATGTTGCCTTGTGACTATTTTATGTCTTACTATTAGGTAAGACAGCAAAGACAAGCATTATATCCAGATTAACAACACTTGTGAAGAATATCAAGTTACGTTCTTGAAATATAATGTATTGTGTTTTACCATTGAAACATATTCTGATTATTCTCTTGTCAGGTGTCAGTGGAGACACTCGTTCTCTGTACACCAGAGTGGGAGATACTGTAAGTCTGTCATGTACCAATGTGGTTTATCCAAACTGCTCCTCAACTACATGGACCTATCAAAGAACTGGATCACAAAATGCTATTGAAGAGGTTGGACATGGGAAGATTGAAACTAACTCAGAGAGAGCAGACAGACTGAAAGTGGGGTCTCACTGTTCTCTACATATTAGTGATGTCAGAGCTGAGGATGCTGGAAAGTACACCTGTCAACAATACCTTAGTAATGGATCACAACATGGAAGTGATGCTCCTGTTCATCTGTCTGTTCTAAACAGTGAGTATTAGTGTTTAAATGGAAGCTTATATTTCACAGTGCACTGTGGAGTTTCTAATCATCTTCAATGTGACCACTAAATATAATGAATCATTTCCTCCATGTATGTTTTCTCTCTCAGACTCCTCTTCAACACTAGTAACAGATATAAAGCCTGATAGACCGGTAACATTAAGGTGCTTTCTGTACACATCTGATGGATTTGCACATCATTTTATTTTGTTTTTAATTTCATTTTATGCAGCGTCCCAACTTTTATGGAAACAGGGTCATATGAAGGCAAAATCAGTATGTCAATAGTTTTTCATATTTTGATAATAGACAATGACTCTCAACTTCTGGTGAGCAGTGGAATTTGATATAAAATCTTACACAACTGAAGATGAAACATGACCACTTTGAGGAAGTGATGCTAGTACAGATGGTGTTTAGTGGTGAAACTCTGACAGAGAGAGAGAGGATCATGGCAGACATCTACCATTATATTTTATGTTGCCTTGTGACTATTGTATGTCTTACTATCAGGTAAGACAGCAAAGACAAGGATGATATCCAGATTAAGAACACTTGTGAAGAATATCAAGTAACGTTCTTGTAATAATATGTATTGTGTTTTACCATTGAAACATATTCTGATTATTATCTTGTCAGGTGTCAGTGGAGACACTCATTCTCTGTTCACCAGAGTGGGAGATAATGTAAGTCTGTCATGTACCAATGTGGTTTATCCAAACTGCTCCTCAACTACATGGAACCATCACATAAAAAGATTAGAGACTACTATTGAAGAGGTTGGACATGGGAAGATTAAAACTAACTCAGAGAGAGCAGACAGACTGAAAGTGGGGTCTGACTGTTCTCTACATGTTCGTGATGTCAGAGCTGAGGATGCTGGAATCTACAACTGTAAACAAATCCTTAGTAATGGATCACAACATGGAGGGGATGCTCCTGTTCATCTGTCTGTTCTAACCAGTGAGTATTACTGTTTAAATGGGAGCTTAGATCTCACAGTGCACCGTGGAGTTTGTAGTCATCTTCAATGTGACCACTACATTAATATACTGAATAAGTTCATCCATGTATGTTTTCTCTCTCAGACTCCTTGTCAACACCAGTGACCGATACAAAGCCTGATAGACCAGTAACATTAAGGTGCTTTCTGTACACATATGATGGACCTGGGAACTGTTCCCGTGGTGTTACAGAACATGTTAGTCTCCTCTGGTTGGATGAGACAGGTAATAAGCTGAAGAAAGACTCCAGACACCAGGTCACACAAACATCTGACTGTGACATCACTCTGACTCTCCAGAAGGAGGACAACAACAGGAAGTGGATATGTCAGCTGACTATAAATGAAAAGGAGATATCCATTGATTTCAACTTCATGGTCCCAGGTAATCATTGTATGATTTGTAAAGATATAGTACATCTTCCATGCGTATGACAGTCATCAATCCTGTCCCCACCTCAGATTATAAAGGTCAAGAAACATTGACATCAACAGGTTATTACCAGTGTTAACGGTGTTCAGCAGAAAACCAGACTCAACATGACATCATGATTAAAACATTTCCCCCAAAGTCCATTGAACAATCAAAACCCCCCTTGTCCGTATCATGATCCATGCGACAAAATCATACAAAAGACTTATGCATATCCTGTTGTACCTGTGACAGATTTCTACCTGTAAAATAGGGAAAACATCTACCTTTGTCAGGGACCATCTATAATAGGGAACAATTCACTGTCCAAACAAACCATGATAGCCATCATAATGTAGATAATTAAGCATCATCACAAATACGCCGAAGTCCAATACTGGGATTGTCATCGTGTAGAGTTTCCCACCTGTCTTGCGAGAAACAAACCTTCATACATATGAAATCACCATATCAGTTTATTTAGGAAAATCTTAGATTGTAAGGAAAGAAGTAAGTTTCCAATCAAGTGTCCTTCAGTTCTCGTCTTCAGTTTTCTTTGTCTTGCATCAGTGATGAAAGTTCCAAAATCAATTATTGCAGTCAGTGTGATGTGGACCCAGCAATTTGCCAAGTCAGTGTAGGTGTATAATGGATAAGTGAGTTTCCAACACTTCACTTAATCAAGATTAACACCACAACAGTGTATTCCACTGTGTTGGGACCATGTGACCTGTCCAGTCAACTGGCCCGTGGTACTCTGACCTGTAGTATGTGGAGTCCTTCAGGACTCAGGTGGACTCTCCTCTCATCTCACTGTCGATGATTCATCTAGAAATGGAGTGTGAAGCCAAGTGATCTGACCCTGGCATCGTTCTGCCATGTGAGTGGTCAGGAAAATATGAAACAGATTCAACCAATGTGGTTGTAGAAGTCCTTCTTGAACATGTTGCTGGTACTCACACACTCAGTTGTCTGTGTCCAGTCAGTGACATGTATCATCAGAAAAGGGGTTGTGATGTCCTGATCTGTTGAAAGTATAACTGCAAAACAACGATTAGTGTGGTTCAACAGTCCATCGGACTTTCATCCACTGGGTATTAGGGCTGTGCAATTAATCGCAATCGCAAAAAAATCGCGATTTAAGCACATGCGATTTCTAAACCGCATAAGGCTGCAATTTTATCTATTAATTTATTTAGATTTTTATACAGAATGCGTTCTTGTGCGCATGATTTTAATATGTTAACCAACCAGATCTTACGCAGCGCACAGCTAAGCTGAGCGGGAGAAAGATGTTAACCAATCAGAGCTCACTCAGCGCACGACGAAGCTGAGCGGGAGAACCGAATAGGCGAGCGGGAGGAAAGAACATAAAATATGGATGCAGGTCAAAATAAAAATGAATTGGTGCCAAAAAGAAATTCAACGTCAGTCTGGGAGTATTTTGGATTCAGGAGAGAGGATGTGTCACAGAGCAAGGTAATTTGCAAGACTTGTGAAATGATTATTCCAACGAAACGGAGCAATACTACAAATCTGTTCCAACACTTAAAACAGCGATCATGATCAATGCATGTCGACAAAGTCAATCGAAACAAACAAAAGCACACATCATAGCCAGCCCGAACAGCCTGAACAAGTATCCATTGCTCAAGCATTTGCAAGCGCCGTGCCTTATGAGAAAGGATCAAAACGGCACAAAGAAATTACAGAAGCAATCACCTATCATATATGCAAAGATATGATGCCTGCGCACATCGTCAGTAAAGACGGCTTCCGAAGACTAATTCAAACACTTGACAAAAGATACCAGCTGCCATCTCGCACTCATTTCACACGATTTGCTATTCCCGAAATGTATGAGAAATGTAAGGCGGGCGTTGAACACGAGCTCAAGCAGGTGAAATACTTCGCCACGACCACAGATTTGTGGTCCAGCAGAACGATGGAGCCATACATGAGTTTAACGGTCCACTATATGAATGACAACTTTGAAATGAAAAGTCGATGTTTGCAAACAGCATTCTTCCCAGAAGATCACACTGGAGAAAATATATCTGAAGGTTTAAAAGAAGCTTTAGCATCATGGGGACTTTGTGAAGAGCAACAAGTGTCTATCACCACAGACAATGGAACTAATATAGTGAAGGCTGTCACTTTGAACAACTGGACACGATTGCAGTGCTTCGGACACAGACTGCATTTGGCAATTGGTAAGTTAGATTTTATTATACATTTATTATACTTCACATTAAGTAATGTATAATTTACATTAGGACACTTTGTAGGGCATACTTTTTTTATTAAGAAACAAATTGCGCAAAGATGTTTAATATGAAAACGTATTATAATGTTTTGTAATAGTATTTTCAACTTGTACCATAGTTGGTACCATAAGTCTGAAGGAAACCGATTGTCATCAGAAATTTTTGGATGTCATTTTCTTTTTATTTTTCCATAACTTACATGCCTGATAAAGCAGCCGAGCGTTGCAATGCTTTGTATATAGCGTTACCAAGGAAACCGCTCTGTTAACGTTAGTTCATGTCAGCCTCCTACTGGCAGAGAATGAATTTGCATATATGTCGCCACAAATACTAATATTTTAGCTAACAATAAACAATTTTCTTTTTCAGCATTTATTCATTCTTGTTAATGTTAGTTCATGTCACTACAGCTATTCATGTTAGTTCATGGTGCATTAACTAATGTTAACAATGACAACGTTTGATTATAATGTATTAATAAATGCTAAAATTAACATGAACTAACATTATTAGTATTGCTCATTGTCAGTTCATTTTAGCTAATGTATTAACTAGTTGTTAACAAATAGCACCTTTTTGTAAAGTGTTACTCAATAGTTTTATATTTAAATGAATGAAATACACAATTTCATTAAGTTTTACAATATTTTATTTTTTAGAAAATGCAATCAAAGATGAACCTCGCATTTCCCGAGCCAACGGATTGTGTAAAAAGCTAGTGGGACATTTTTCCCACAGTTGGAAAAAAAAGAAGATGTTAGCCGAAGCCCAGGAAGAACTCCAGCTTCCCCAACATGCCCTCATAACATCATGCCCAACAAGATGGGGCTCAATGCAACAAATGATAGACAGGGTTTTGGAGCAGAGGGCACTGTCCCAGGTCCTGTCAGCTGACCGTAAAACAAGACACCTAGTGCCCCAATGGCAAGACACAGATGTTCTAGAATCTGTAAGTAAGGCATTAGGTCCACTTCAGGAGTTCACGGATGCCCTTTCCAGTGAAAACTACATCAGTGTGTCGTATGTGAAACCGGTTCTTCACCTGCTGAACACCAAGATACTTGCAGTGGAGGATGAAGATACTGACTTGACAAAGACTATAAAGTCAAAAATTCTGAACTACCTCAACAAACATTATGAGGATGAAACTACCCAAGAGCTTCTGGATACAGCAACATTTTTGGATCCAAGATTCAAAACCAGCTACACTGATGAGGTTAAACTTCCAAACATTAAGGCCAGGGTCATGTCTGACATGGAAATGAGTTCACACAAGGTGAGTTAATTTATGTAAACTGGATGAAACTGTCATCTCCTTAGATAAACACTATTTCATATGGCTTTTTAATCTTTTCTTTCTGTTCTGTATGTCGAAGGATACATCTGAATCTGTGAGTAACACATGCAGAGAGAATCCTGACATCGATCTACCTCCACAAGGCAAAAAAGCACGGAAGTCCTTAGGAAGCTTCTTCAAAACGACATCAGCCATGCCAGCAGCTCTGCGACTTGAAGAAGCCATAGCCGCTGAGTTAAACAGCTACCTGCTTTCTCCATCCATTGACAGTGAGGAAGATCCTCTGAAATGGTGGAGACTCCATCAGATACATTTTCCAAGAATGAGCAGGGTTGCACAAAAGTATCTTTGTATTCCTGCCACCAGCTCACCTTCGGAGAGAGTGTTTAGTACTGGGGGAAATGTGGTGACATGTCACCGGTCATGCTTAAAACCAGAAATGGTGGACATGCTGGTTTTTCTTGCAAAAAACCTTTAAGAGAGCAATCTTTTTTTCTTTTTTTTTTTTGATTTAGGTTAGTTTTTAATTATTGTTATGACTGGAATTGAGGCTAGTTAATCTTTATTTTTTTCATGTTGTCTGTTTAAGACAATTTATTACAGTTTTATCAAGCAGTTAGTACTACTGTGTACAGTATGTTATTACTGTAACTAGAGTTTGAGGTTAGTTAATCTTAATTTATTTTATGTTGTCTGTTTTAAAGACAATTTTACTACAGTTTTGTTTATTAAACTTAATACTATGTTATTTCATTGTGAAATGTTTTGTTATGCACTTCTTGTGCACTGAATACATTTAGAATGTATGGCTGTAGCTTGTTTGAAAAAGCAAAAACAGTTGCCAAAATCGCAAATAAAATCGCAATCGCAATATTCGTTCAAAAAAATCGCAATATGATTATTTTGTCCATATTGCACAGCCCTACTGGGTATGGTTCCGTCAACTCCCAACAATGAAGACAATAGATCAGTCCTGAAAACTTGTGGATCTCAGAAGTTCCATCATAAGAGTGAAGTGTACACTCTATTCAGACAAGTTTCCATAAAAGTCTATGTCTAAGTTCCTTTCCCATCCAGAACTGGCTTGGTTGTTTTATGACTCCTTGTGCTATATTAATGCCCGATAGCAGCTAGCAGTGGAATAAAATTGTCAGACTTGACTTTGCTTAGCCAAATCAGAAATGGTTAGATCTATACTATTCAACCATTAAAATGTTAGACCTTACATCAACCAAAACAATTTCCAAATAAACCAATTAAAAACATCCTGTAAATGGAAAATGTAAAACATAACAGATGCCAATGCTCCGTTATAACTATGCAAACAGGAAAAACTAATTTTTTCACAAAACTCCTTATAAATACCAATTTGATTTGCCTTGAGCCCTAAGCTCAACTCTTTCCAATCATAATCAATTATCATATCATACATCCCCCCTGCCTTCACTTCATTAAGTCAATGGAAAATGACACCATGAGTGAATGCAAAACAATGACAAATAAGGCTACAGGAGGCGCCATCCTGAACCCACACTGGCCATCTTTTCAGGACAGACATGAAAAATAGAGAATTGGTAGTAGGGATGGATCTATAATCCATTCGATAAGGAGTTGCATCCTGTATATTCATCAAAACAAAGTGAACAATTTAAAAAACACAAACATTCACTAATACAAAGACATCAATGTGCAACACGGTCGCTTGTGCGAAGGAATTATAAACCATATAACCCATTAACAAATTTTACCACATAGCTAAACAGCTCTCAAATTTGTCTTTGCCACAGTACCATCACACAGGTCTGTGAAATTGGCTATCATGCATTTATAATATCCTGTAGTTTCTTGGCACATGCCTAACTAAATTGTTCGGCCCCCAGGGGATAAACTGTGCAACTAAATTGTAGGAGTGAAAAACTCCAGCCCATGTGCAGTGGTTTACCTGTTGCAACCACCAGGGCAATTGTATTAGCATAGCGACAGCATACAACTTTAGAATTTTTACAGGCAACGGCCAAACTACCTCATGAAAAGCAGTGTCTTGTGTAACCTCCTAAATTTTAGGGAATTCGCAAAGTTAGATTCATTTTTATTCCAAATAGTGGCGGTCAGCTAAACCTTAAATCACAACTTTATGCTTTTTCTTTGTTCTATCATCAACAATGGGGGATGACTTTTGGTCTCTACCCTCACTTCAGTTGGTTTCAAAATCATACATTTCAACATTAAAGCTATTGAGAGGAAAATATATTTAGCTTTCACTTAATGTTTGTTTATCCCAAAACTGTATATGCTTTTGTTGATAAAATTACCATAGATGAGACCAGACTGAACACTTGAATTTAACCCTTAGTAATAGGCTACTCTGATGTAATGGGAAAGGTTGCTACTATGAGCTCCACCCATTTATGGTAATCCATTAAAAAGGCCAAATGTTAGTTTATGGTCCTCAGACTATCCTATCAATTTAGCCGACATCCTTGGTTAACTGGAGATTTTGATTTAGTGTCCAACCCATCTAATATTTTCGCAGTTTGTAGAAATGTGCTCATCATTATCTATACAACAACTCAACATTAGGGTGGAAATTAAGAAACTCTTAAGAATGGCAATCCAGACAGAAAACAGATGTATGAAGTCACTAAAATCAAGGTACAATAAGTAATCCAAAGGAAACTCAATGTAGGCCTTAAACACGGTTACATCAATTACCTATTTGTTCATTAGTCAATTTACCATTTTAGAATTTAAACTCCATTAACGAGTATCAGGTGTTGGTTTTGAAAACAAGCATTATCCCAGTTATTGTTGGTAAATACAAATAAGAGAAACTATATTATTTAACCAAACTCAATTCAGCATTTAAAATACATCTAATTGTTATGTTGGGGAATAAACTCGCTTCAGCTGTATTACACTTTTTTTTTTTTAAGGCTATGACTATATTGGATTCAAATTCAGTCCTTATGGAACACTGCGTGTCTCCTTAACGTACAAGTCTATCACCATGTGGATTCTTCATCCTACCACTTATACAATATAAAAGGAGAGCGAAAACACAATACGTTAACCTTTTTGTAAGACAACCTTGAGACTATTTTACCAGATTAGAAAATCATTGTACCAAATTCTAATTCATCATAGGTTTCAGATGTACCCACTTGTGCTAGCGAACAGCTCAGCAAGCAACAGACAAGTACCACGTGGTGGGCCTTGATTAAGGCCTACCTACATTGTGAGACCCCCCTTGAGGCCTTACGGTTTTAAACATTATCATCAACGCAATAAATACGTTTGACTCAAAATTACAGAAGTACACATGACAAAACAGGTTATTTCTTGAATACCTATTAAAACATGTTCAAGCATGACAGAACAAAACAGGCTATTTCGAATGCCTATTAAAACATGCTATATAACATTCAATTGCTTCTCAAACTACATGTAATATTTAATTAAATAAGCTTGGCTATTACCGAGGAAGGTGATCAGGTTTCCTTGATAAGTTCCAGCTTCATTTAATGATTAAGTACGATACATTTTTAGGAAATAAACATTTAAGAACTCTGAATCAATGATTATGAAAGCTCACGTCAGTTCCTAGTATTGTCCATGATTCCAGGATCCCATAAGAGAGACTCCATCTTGAGACTACTGTCGGTCAGCCAGGTGGTCAAACAGAATGAATCTTCGTCCATTTCGATTGTCTCCTTTTGCGCCTTTCGACTGTTGTCCTTTCTCGGCCATCTTAACTTTCCTCTGTCTTCTCTCTTCGTCTGTACCACACTCTCCATCTGTCCATATACAACTTCCTCGGAATCCATCTTGTTTAGCCGGAAAACGTTCTTTTTCTTTCTGTCCATTTCGAGTCCAGGCATCGTTGTTAATGATCCTTTTCGTTCTTGATGGTATCCTATTCGCGCCTTGCTTTTTAAACATGAACGCATCATGCGCGTCAGAGGCTGCAGTCCTCTTGTTGTATTTGTACAACTGGACGGCATTATATTTTTACTTGTACAAGTCACTGTATAATTGCCGAAAAATACAATATCACACACTAATCCCGAAAAGGAAAATGAAGTGTCATCATACTATGGCGACATGGAATACAGTTCAGCACTGAAGCACACCGGTCAACGCCCCAACAAATTGAGACGGACTGTCCGCACCCGCAGACAGATTCCACGCAATAAAAATCACGGCCTAGTCGGGTCGTCATAGGGCTTGTTTGACAAACTAACGCTTTTTGCAATCTTGACAGTTCGTTCTATGGCGTAGTTTAATGACTCACTGTTCAGTTGTTTTCAGCAACCAGTAACCGGGAAAAACAACTTCTTCCTCGCGATTGCAAATCGAGCCCCTAAGCTCTCCAGCTGAAGTTCAGCAGAATCGTTAAAACATATCCATCGGGTCGCGGCAGCATCGTGTTAGAAATTGGCCGTTTCGTATAGTGGTTGTAATAATTAGCATACCCGTTTGTCAAGGGAGAGAGAAAGTATATTATTTATTGCAGCATTAGAAAGTCTTGTTCATGAGGTTACGGACCTGGTCTTCCTTACACAACCTCAATCTCATCTCAGTCAATCTCTTCTCACTGTAATGTTGGTTACCAGCTAGCCTAAACATTAAGGGCGTTTCTAAATTTTTAGGAGTCAACCCCCATGCCATATGGCCATCGTAAACATTCCTGTCATTTGAGCGCTACCTACTGAGAGATAATCTAAACAGAGAGGTTTCTGTTGTTCTCATTATCTAGGCACATTCACTTCCAATGAAACGTACATTCATATTGTAATTGTTAATGCTCAGATTCTACATTAGTTACACAGATTTCATCTGTAATCACTCTGGTATGTCAAGCTAGTCACACAGATTGACCAAGAAAAAAATTTAACCTTGTTTGTTCTCAACTTATAAATCAGATGTATAAGCCTCTACCAAAGGACCAACTATGTCAACCACTTCCCCACGTTCTGAAAGTAATTTATTTGATACATTATGTAGAACTTCTTTTATGTGCCATGTGAGTTCATAAAAATGTATACTTTTCTTATGAAGCAGTGTTTCCCATATATCTAGTCTGGGTTTTTCCCTCTATTCTTTGAGAATGGGACGATACGTTTTTGCTTTACATTTTTAATTGCAGTTTTGTTTTGTTTTGATACAACACCTATGATTCCTGTCAAGACCATCACCAGTACCCCTCAGCACTCTGGTACTTTTTATGGTAATGCCATCTGTAAGAACTCTCAATGGAAGTAAGTACAGAGACAACATAATCTTGGCACAAATTAAAGGTTGCAAGGAGAGACTCGTCAAAAATATACAAAATAAACCTGTGACGAAGCTCTGAGGAAAACAGAACAGTCACAGTATTTATACAGGTAAAAGTGGTGTGTTATGACTGCTCATTCATTCTCTAAAGACAACATCTGTACCATTATTCCTTCATCTGTCCTGTCCTGGGTGTTACCCAAATCACCTCCACTTCCACCAAAGGGGCTAGGGTATCATCGTAAGAAACAGTCGGCCATATTCCTGAAGAACAGAGGACAGATAGCCTAATTGGTTTAGGCAGATAAACAGATGGTCAGAGAACCCAATGATCTACTGATATCATTCAGACATGTCACAAACAAAGACCAGAGTCTTTTATAGCAGGCAATAGAAAAGCAGACAATGCTAAAGTGTACATCAGTTAAAGAAATTCCATTCCAAGTTGAAATAAATACTAATTAAACATTTAGACAAGTCAGCTTGTAGAAAATCAGGCAGTGTGAAGAGAAGAACCCACATACAGTTGTGCTCAAAAGTTTGCAGACCCTTATCCTCCAGTGCCACCATATTCCAGAACTCCAACCTACCTGGAGTGTCCAGAACAACAAGCTGTCAAGTTCTCACAGACATGGCCAAGTTCAAGAAGGCTGAAAGAAGACCACCACTGAATATGATTCACATGTTGAAGCATATGGATTGAGGAAAGAAATACCTGAAGACAGATTTGTCTAAAGTTTTATGGACAGATGAAATGAGAAAGACTCTTGATGGGCCAGATGGATGGGACCATGGCTGGATCACTAATGGACCCGGCACCACTTTTAGTCAGGTGCCAGCAAGGTTGGGGAGGGGTACTGGTATGGACTGCTATTATTAAGGATGAGTTTGTTGGACCTTTTTGTGTTGAAGATGGACTGAAACTCAACTCCTAAACCTATTGTCAGTTTCTGGAAGATATTTTCTTCAAGCAGTGGTACAGGAAGAAGTCCTCAGCATTCAAGAAGGCCATGATCTTTGTGCAGTACAATGCTCCATTACATGCATCCAAGTACTCCACTGTTGGCTAGCAAGCAAGGGCCTCAAAGATGCCCGAATAATGACCTGGCCCCCTAGCTCACCTGACTTAAATTATTAATTAATATTGAGAATTTGTGGGCCCTTCTCAAACACGAGGTTTACAGTCAGGGAAGACTATACGCCTCTTTGAACTGCATTTGGGAGGCTGTAGTTGCTGCTTCAGCGAAAGTTGTTCGTGAACAGATCAAGATAGATCGATGGATAGAAGGCTCATGGCAGTTATTGAAAAGAGGGGTGGCTATATTGTTCAGTGAATATTTTTGAAAACACATACATTTTAATTAATTGTCATTTTGTGTTACTTATTTGTAACATTTTACTTTTTTGCAGAAGAATGCAAATTGTCTGCCAGTATTTTCTGATAACATGCTGCATCCAAATTACAGTGTGCCAGAATCTGTTAGGCGTGTCAATGTGATTTTGTGTCATTGGCGCAGTAAAGGCTTCTTTCTGGCAACTCGACCATGCAGGTCATTTCTGTTCAATCATTGTCGTATTGTGCTTCTTGAAACAACCACACTGTCTTTTTCCAGAGCAGCCTGTATTTCTCCTGAGGTTACCTGTGGGTTTTTCTTTGTATCCTGAACAATTCTTCTGGCAGTTTTGGCTGAAATCTTTCTTGGTTTACCTGACCTTGGCATGGTATCCAGAGATCCCGAAATGTTCCACTTCTTAATAAGTGATTGACAGCGCTGACTAGCATTAGCATGGCTTTGGAGATCTTTTTACATCCTTTTATATCTTTATAAAGGTCCATTAGCTTATTGTTGTAGCTTTTGACAGTTGTTTTCTGCTCCCCATGGTTTAGTAATTACTCTGTTACTGTAGCTCTCATGTGGATGCACTGAGCAAACTCATTGACTCTTTATATATAGACATTATTTGCAATTTTAAAAGCCACAGGTGAGGGAAATTAACCTTTAATTGACATTTTCACCTGTGTGTGTCACCTTGTGTGTTTCTAACAGAGCCAAACATTCAAGGGTATGTAAACTTTTGATCATGTCAATTTAGGTGATTTCTGTTTTCATTATGATTTAAAAAGGAGCCATACAGCTATGTGATAATAAATGGGTTCATACAATCACTATCCTTGAATAAAAGACAGTTATATTGCATGATCAGTCATATTTTCAAAATAAATGCAAATATTTCACAATTTCTGCCAGGGTATATGTTGCAACCTAGAAGTGTTATTTAGTAATTTCATAATTTAATTAAAAAGGAATATGGGTAGAGTTATGTGGGGGAGGTCACAGTAATTTCATTGTAATTACATTTTATGGTTATTCTGGATATTGCTCTGATTTATGTTATTGAAAGGTAAAAGTTACGTTTTTTGTTGAGGTCAGAAGCCCGCGCAGTGGCATGTGGAAGAGGAGAGCCAAGTTTGGTGAACGGAGGTGAGATCGCTGTTGTTGAGGGATGTTGTGTTGCTTCGTGTGAAAGAATGATTCCAACAGAACTGGCAAAATAAAGTTGCAAAAGAAAAGACGGTGTCTGTTTTAAGGGTGCAACATGAACTTGGTGTTTCCGCCCGGTCGGAGTCCATCACGAACCAAGCAAGAGTAAGAGCTAGCTGCTAGCTACCTAGCTACCAACGTTGTCAATACTGCGGTGCTCCAGACGAAGCATTGAAGGTAAATGTCCTCTATTATGTCAAAAGTGCAACAGATGTCGTCTGTGTGGGAAACTCTTGTAGATGAGATAGAAGAAAAGTTACTGACACTGACAGCACCAGATTTGAAATATTTGTGGTCCTGGTCAAGACAATCTCCTGAACTCCAAACTGAATGTCAGAATGGGAAAGAAAGGTGATTTAAGCAATGGTTGTTGGTGCCAGACGGGCCGGTCTGAGTATTTCACAATCTGCTCAGTTACTGGGATTTTCACCCATCCATTTCTAGGGTTTACAAAGAATAGTGTGAGAAAGGCAAAACATCCAGTATGCGGCAGTCCTGTGGGCGAAAATGCCTTGTTGGTGCTAGAGGTCAGAGGAGAATGGGCCGACTGATTCAAGCTGATAGAAGAGCAACTTTGACTGAAATAACCACTTGTTACAACCGAGGTATGCAGCAAAGCATTTGTGAAGCCACAACACGCACAACCTTGAGGCGCATGGGCTACAACAGCAGAAAACCCCACCGGGTACCACTCATCTCCACTACAAATAAGAAAAAGAGGCTACAATTTGCACGAGCTCACCAAAATTGGACAGTTGAAGACTGGAACATTTTGCCTGGTCTGATGAGTTTCGATTTCTATTGAGACATTCAGATGGCGTAAACAGAATGAGAACATGGATCCATCATGCCTTGTTTCCACTGTGCAGGCTGGTGGTGGTGGTGTAATGGTGTGGGGGATGTTTTCTTGGTACACTTTAGACCCCTTAGTGCCAATTGGGCATCGTTTAAATGCCACAGCCTACCTGAGCATTATTTTTGACCATGTCCATCCCTTTATGACCACCATGTACCCATCCTCTGATGGCTACTTCCAGCAGGATAATGCACCATGTCACAAAGCTCGAATCATTTCAAATTGGTTTCTTGAACATGACAATGAGTTCACTGTACTGAAATGGCCCCCACAGTCACCAGATCTCAACCCAATAGAGCATCTTTGGGATGTGGTGGAACGGGAGCTTCGTGCCCTGGATGTGCACAAACCTCCATCAACTGCAAGATGCTATCCTATCAATATGGGCCAACATTTCTAAAGAATGCTTTCAGCACCTTGTTGAATCAATGCCACGTAGAATTAAGGCAGTTCTGAAGGTGAAAGGGGTTCAAACACAGTATTAGTATGGTGTTCCTAATAATACTTTAGGTGAATGTATATGCTGGGCATTCAGTCTAATGGTGGATAAAAGTGAAAAAGACTTACCTCGTAAGCTGAGGAGGCAGATTCTCCAGTATCTAGATGGGGAAGATGTTATTTTACAAGAGGATGAAGGGATGTCTCTATTGCTGCATGTAAATGACAAAATTGAGGAAATCAAAGGGAAAAATTATTATAATGGCGTATCCCAGCCCCAACAGAGGGCGCAAGACCATCACCCGGTGGTTGAGAATGATATCGCACCCAGTAATCCAAATGAACAAGAAGGACATTTTTCCGTCCCGACTGCAACAGGTGGAGCTTCCCAACATTTTTCTTTTGTCCATCCACTGTTCAGAAGAGAGTTAAAAATAATTACAAGCTACATTCTGGCAAACTAGAATTCTTGGCACTAAAATGGGCCATCACAGAACGTTTTCGTGACTACCTGTTCCATGCACCTGACTTTGTTGTATATAGAGACAATAATCCCTTGACCTATGTCACGAGGTCAGCAAAGCTCAATGCAGCAGGACACCACTGGGTGGCGGAGCTGGCGGATTATAGGTTGAAGTACAGACCCGGAACAGCAAACAGAGACGCAGATTTCCTGTCATGAAGACAAAAGCCCATTGAAGAGATCATGCAAGAGTGTACAGAAGAATGCCCTCAGGAAGCTATTGAATGCATCGGTAAAGCTCTGGAAAGAGATCAAATCCAAGATGTTGATTGGATCTATGCTGTCACATGCAACATCATTGCACTGCCAGAGGGGTGTAACATCTCAGTTGCCCAGAGCGCAGACTTAGCTATTAGCAGGGCTCTGGCTTTAAAGAAAACACATGCATTCCTGAAACATAAAGACAAGCTGGCAGAAAGTGAAGCAGTGAGACAACTTCTCAGAGAGTGGCCCCATCTGAAGATTGATGGAGATGGCATCGAATGGTGGCTCTCGCGAGAGAACAGTTCTTCTGGACAAAAATGAGACAGGAAATGGAACACTATGTTACCCAAGTGTGTCGCAGCATAAAAAGGAAAAAACCTAACAGAATAATCAGGGCACCTATCCAAAGCATTGAGACCTCTGCACCGTTTGAGATGATATCCATCGACTACTTACACTTGGACAAGTGTAAAGGGGGTGAGGAGTATATACTTGTAGTTGTGGATAATTTTACTAAATACGCACAAGCCTACGCAACGAAAGACAAGTATGGGAAGACCGCGGCCAGAAAACTCTTTGATGATTTTATTATGCGTTTTGGTTTCCCATCCAAGATACATCATGATCAGAGAAAAGAGTTTGAAAATACTCTCTTTCGCAAGCTACAAGACTACTGCGGTATTCATCATTCACGCAGGGCCAAGCATGTCAGTCACCTCCACATCTTCTAATGATAATATATTTAATCTTAATTAAACACACATTTATTTTAGTCTCACATCAGAATTTCTGCTCCTGTGAATGCTTTTGTTGTAAGTAAAAATAATACATCCTAGCATTTGGAAATCTATATACTGTACACTACCATTTAAAGGTTTGGGTCACATAGAAATGTCCTTGTTGTCAGATGAAAAGCAAATTCACTGCATCAGCAATTGTGGGTTTGATTACAGGCTCAAAATGGAAAGAAATAAACAACTTTGATTTGAAACTCACCAGTCTATTATTGTTCTCAGAATTGAAAGCTATTCAATGTGAATAATTGCCAAGAAACTGATCACATACAAAACTGTACTACTCCCTCCACAGAACAGCACAAACCGGCTTTAACCAGAATAGAAAGATTGGTAGGCCCCAGTGCACAACTTAGTAAGAGGACAAATACATTAGTGTCTAGTTTGAGAAACAGATGCCTCACAGGTCCTCATCTGGAAGCTCCATTAAACAGTACCTGCAAAACACCAGTCTCAATGTCAACAGTGAAGTGGCAGCTCTGGGTTACTGGCCTTATACGTGGAGTTGCAAAGACAAAGCCATATCTCAGAATTGCCACATTCAAAACTAAATTGCAATTGTTTACACTTTTTTGTACAGTTTTGTATAGTACAGCTAACAAACACAAACCTATTTATTTGCAAAACGTGGTCAAATTCCAAATTCCATGCCTATGCCCAGCTACATCTGTAATAACTTCACTAGGACAGCATGGGAATTTTGGCACCGCTTTCCCTCCTTGGGTAACAAAAGTTATATACAGTTGTGCTCAAAGGTTTGCATACCCTTGAAGAAATTATCATATATGTACCATTTGTAAAGAACACATGAGTGAACAGGCAAGAAACCTGTCTTTCATATTCAACTGTAGGTCACAACAGGATGGCACAATCAAAATATGGCAACAAAGAAAAAAGGGACGTGCTTCATCCGGGGCCTGGTCGCGGGGGCAGCAGTCTAAGCAGAGATGCCCAGACTTCCCTCTCCCCAGACACTTCCTCCAGCTCTTCCGGGGGGACACCGAGGCGTTCCCAGGCCAGCCGGGAGACATAGTCCCTCCAGCATGTCCTAGGTCTTCCCCGGGGTCTCCTCCCGGTGGGACGGGACCGGAAACACCTTCCCAGGAAGGCGTTCAGGAGGCATCCGAAACAGATGCCCAAGCCACCTCAGCTGACCCATCTCGATGTGGAGGAGCAGCGACTCTACTCTGAGCTCCTCCCGGGTGACCGAGCTTCTCACCCTATCTCTAAGGGAACGCCTAGCCACCCTGCGGAGAAAGCTCATTTCGGCCGCCTGTATCCGGGATCTTGTCCTTTCGGTCATGACCCAAAGCTCATGACCATAGGTGAGAGTAGGAACGTAGATTGACCGGTAAATCGAGAGCTTCGCCTTGAGGCTCAGCTCTTTCTTCACCACGACAGACCGATACATCGACCGCATTACTGCAGAAGCTGCACCGATCCGTCTGTCAATCTCCCGTTCCATCCTTCCCTCACTTGTGAACAAGACCCCTAGATACTTAAACTCCTCCACTTGAGGCAGGCACTCTCCACCAACCTGAAGTGGGCAAGCCACCCTTTTCCGACTGAGGACCATGGCCTTGGATTTGAGGTACTGATTCTCATCCCCGCTTCACACTTGGCTGCAAAACATCCCAGTGCATGATGAAGGTCCTGGTTTGAAGGGGCCAACACGACAACATCACCAGGTGGTGATCAGTTGACAGCTCCGCCCCTCTCTTCACCCGAGTGTCCAAGACATACGGCCGCAGGTCAGATAAAACGACAACAAAGTCGATCATCGACCTGCGGCCTAGGGTGTCCTGGTGGCATGTGCACTGATGGACACCCTTATGCTTGAACATGGTGTTCGTTATGGACAAACTGTGACTAGCACAGAAGTCCAATAACTGAACACCACTCGGGTTCAGACAGGGGGGCCGTTCCTCCCAATCACACCCCTCCAGGTGTCACTGTCCTTTCCCACGTGGGCGTTGAAGTCCCCCAGTAGAACGATAGAGTCCCAAGTCGGAGCACTTTCCAGCACCCCTCCCTGGGACTCCAAGAAGGTCGGGTACTCTGCACTGCCGTTCGGCCCGTAGGCACAAACAACAGTGAGAGACCTATCCCCGACCCGAAGGCGCAGGGAAACGACCCTCTCATTCACCGGGGTAAACTCCAACACATGGCGGCAGAGCTGGGGAGCTATAAGCAAACCCACACCAGCCCGCCGCCTCTCACCATGGGCAACTCCAGAGTGGTAAAGAGTCCATCCTCTCTCAAGGAGTGTGGTTCCAGAGCCCAAGCCGTGCGTAGAGGTGATCCCGACTACCTCTAGTCAGAACCTCTCAACCTCATATCAGGCTCCTTCCCCGCCAGCGAGGTGACGTTCCACGTCCCTAGAGCTAGTTTCCGTGTCCAGGGATCGGGTTGTCTAGGCCCTCGCCTTCGACTGCCGCCCGATCCTCTCAGCACCGGCCCCTTATGGTCCCTCCTGTGGGTGATGAGCCCACAGGAAGGCGGCCCCATGTCGCTCCTTCGGGCTGAGCCCGGCCGGGCCCCATGGGGAAAGGCCCGGCCACCAGGCGCTCGCGTATGAGCCCCAACCCCGGGCCTGGCTCCAGGGTGGGGCCCCGGCTGCGCCATACCGGGCGACGTCACGGAACTCAAATAATTTTTCATCATTAAGGGGGGTTTTGAACCGCTCTTAGTCTGACCCGTCGCCTAGGACCTGTTTGCCTTGGGAGACCCTACCAGAGGCATATAGCCCCAGACAACATAGCTCCTAGGGTCACTCGGGTACTCAAACCCCTCCACCACGTTAAGGTGGCAGTTCATGGAGGAGTGCACCAATGAATCCAATTGCCATTCTAACCGAGCGAGATGGGAGATCCTGCCAGAAGGATCACCTGTCTGCAGAATTCCATCAATCAGACCTTGTAGGGTATACTAGCTACACAAAAGTCGCTCCTGATATGCCTAAAATGCATATGATATGTCCCCTCAAGGACAGACAGCATGAGAAAGAAGATTCTCTGCTTAGACAAATTTGGTCTGAATGCCAAACTGTTCAACTGGCAAAAATAAGGTAGCACTCACCCCCTAGCTAATACATCTCTATTGTAAAGCCTGGTGTTGTCACTGTCATGTTATGGGAATGCATCTCAACAGCAGGGACTGGTAGACTGGTCAGGATTCAGGGAAGGATGAAGCGATCTAGATTGCATAGGACCTCCGACTGGTGTAAAGAATCATCTTTCAGGACAACAATGACCCAAAGCACAAGAGCAAGAAAAAGCCCAGACATGACCTACCTTGAACATCTGTTGAGGGGACCTGCAGATCACTGTTCACTGATGCTCCACCTCTTTACTGACAGAGCTTGAAAATATTGACAAGGAACAACAGGAGCTAACAGCAAAACCAAGTTGTACAAATCTGGTAGAGGCAGACAAATGTGCTTCTACAAAGTCATGAATATTGTCTGAATACAAATGTGTATGTGTGCCTTCTGTCTTCCTTCTGGAGACTGAAGTGAATAATGATTTAGCTGATTGCAGAAGAGAAAACTCCAAAATGCAACACAGAGTCAGTGGATGTGGATCTATTCTTGAATTTTCTGTCTCCCTTTAGTCCTACAAGTTACCTGGTCTTAGATGCTTATATGAATGTTTTTTTAGGTAGCAGGTAACTAAGTGGTTAGACCATCTGACCAGTAACCAAAAGGTTCCTAAATTGAATCTCCTAGCCATTGAGGTGGAACATCTAGTCCCAAACTATTGCTTTAACAATAAATATTTTTTGGTAAACAACAACACTAATCATTTGGGTATATGAGGCTTGCCACTAATTAAAATATGTTCCTATCCAGGAAGTACAGCCTCTACTTCAGGACCAGTCTCATCAGCCACCACCCCATCTTCAACTGGTAATGGATTTTATAAAATTTATTTTTGCACAATTGTAGATTTAACAAGAATTTGAGTGATGAAAGTATAATTATTTTAGGCACTTCTCATCAAATTACTGTGAGTTCTGTCAAGACACCCACCCAGCAGCAGTTAAAAACTGGTATGTAATAACAGTCCTAAACATAATTACATTCAACTCCAGTTCCCTCCAAAAGTATGCTTCCAAAATTACAAGTTCAACATTTTCAACAGAAACCTACAACACGTGTTGTTGTTAGACAACTTGAGGTAGTCAAACCTGAGTTTGAAATCAGTCTTTAAAGGCTGAACAAAATCTTGTCAACCTGTTTTCTTTCTAAATGTAGAGTCTGTTATCCACTCTAGGGAATTCTCTACGGAATATAGATTGTAGGTTTGCAAATAATAATAATAATAATAAAAATAATATTGAGTTTTTCTGAAAATTATATTGCTATTCGAGAAGTTTTGGGTTTGAGAAATCATTGTGTTCAAATAAAACCATACCTCATGTTTTTGCGCAAAATATGTCTTATTGTTTATTTTCTTTATTTTCTGCTTTTACTTTTGCTTAATTTTTTTATTTGATTTTGGAGAAAGTCCAGATTGTCTAGGCACCATATCTTAGAGGGAAATTGTAATACAGAAATATCAGTAGTTAAGCACTGGGCGTCATTTGAGGAACATACCTTGGGCAGCACTAATGTCTGTTTAATTACATTTGAGTAAACAAGGATGCATCCACCCTCAGGTTCTCCTTCAACACAGAACATTCCTGTTGTTGTGGGAACGTCTGTGGGAGTGTTTGTGGCATAATGATATGCCCCCTCAAGGACTGACAGCATGAGAAAGAAGATTCTCTGCTTAGACAAATTTGGTCTGAATGCCAAACTGTACAACTGGCAAAAATAAGGTAGCACTCACCCCCTAGCTAATACATCTCTATTGTAAAGCCTGGTGTTGTCACTGTCATGTTATGGGAATGCATCTCAACAGCAGGGACTGGTAGACTGGTCAGGATTCAGGGAAGGATGAAGCGATCTAGATTGCATAGGACCTCCGACTGGTGTAAAGAATCATCTTTCAGGACAACAATGACCCAAAGCACAAGAGCAAGAAAAAGCCCAGACATGACCTACCTTGAATATCTGTTGAGGGGACCTGCAGATCACTGTTCACTGATGCTCCACCTCTTTACTGACAGAGCTTGAAAATATTGACAAGGAACAACAGGAGCTAACACCAAAACCAAGTTGTACAAATCTGGTAGAGGCAGACAAATGTGCTTCTACAAAGTCATGAATAGTGTCTGAATACAAATGTGTATGTGTGCCTTCTGTCTTCCTTCTGGAGACTGAAGTGAATAATGATTTAGCTGATTGCAGAAGAGAAAACTCCAAAATGCAACACAGAGTCAGTGGATGTGGATCTATTCTTGAATTTTCTGTCTCCCTTTAGTCCTACAAGTTACCTGGTCTTAGATGCTTATATGAATGTTTTTTTAGGTAGCAGGTAACTAAGTGGTTAGACCATCTGACCAGTAACCAAAAGGTTCCTAAATTGAATCTCCTAGCCATTGAGGTGGAACATCTAGTCCCAAACTATTGCTTTAACAATAAATATTTTTTGGTAAACAACAACACTAATCATTTGGGTATATGAGGCTTGCCACTAATTAAAATATGTTCCTATCCAGGAAGTACAGCCTCTACTTCAGGACCAGCCTCATCAGCCACCACCCCATCTTCAACTGGTAATGGATTTTATAACATTTATTTTTGCACAATTGTAGATTTAACAAGAATTTGAGTAATGAAAGTATAATTATTTTAGGCACTTCTCATCAAATTACTGTGAGTTCTGTCAAGACACCCACCCAGCAGCAGTTAAAAACTGGTATGTAATAACAGTCCTAAACATAATTACATTCAATTCCAGTTCCCTCCAAAAGTATGCTTCCAAAATTACAAGTTCAACATTTTCAACAGAAACCTACAACAAGTGTTGTTGTTAGACAACTTGAGGTAGTCAAACCTGTGTTTGAAATCAGTCTTTAAAGGCTGAACAAAATCTTGTCAACCTGTTTTCTTTCTAAATGTAGAGTCTGTTATCCACTCTAGGGAATTCTCTACGGAATATAGATTGTAGGGTTGCAAATAATAATAATAATAATAAAAATAATATTGAGTTTTTCTGAAAATTATATTACTATTCGAGAAGTTTTGGGTTTGAGAAATCATTGTGTTCAAATAAAACCATACCTCATGTTTTTGCGCAAAATATGTCTTATTGTTTATTTTCTTTATTTTCTGCTTTTACTTTTGCTTAATTTTTTTATTTGATTTTGGAGAAAGTCCAGATTGTCTAGGCACCATATCTTAGAGGGAAATTGTAATACAGAAATATCAGTAGTTAAGCATTGGGCGTCATTTGAGGAACATACCTTGGGCAGCACTAATGTCTGTTTAATTACATTTGAGTAAACAAGGATGCATCCACCCTCAGGTTCTCCTTCAACACAGAACATTCCTGTTGTTGTGGGAACGTCTGTGGGAGTGTTTGTGGCATAATGATATGCCCCCTCAAGGACTGACAGCATGAGAAAGAAGATTCTCTGCTTAGACAAATTTGGTCTGAATGCCAAACTGTACAACTGGCAAAAATAAGGTAGCACTCACCCCCTAGCTAATACATCTCTATTGTAAAGCATGGTGTTGGGAGTGTCATGTTATGGGAATGCTTCTCAACAGCAGGGACTGGTAGACTGGTCAGGATTCAGGGAAGGATGAAGCGATCTAGATTGCTTAGGACCTCCGACTGGTGTAAAGAATCATCTTTCAGGACAACAATGACCCAAAGCACAAGAGCAAGAAAAAGCCCAGACATGACCTACCTTGAACATCTGTTGAGGGGACCTGCAGATCACTGTTCACTGATGCTCCACCTCTTTACTGACAGAGCTTGAAAATATTGACAAGGAACAACAGGAGCTAACACCAAAACCAAGTTGTACAAATCTGGTAGAGGCAGACAAATGTGCTTCTACAAAGTCATGAATAGTGTCTGAATACAAATGTGCATGTGTGCCTTCTGTCTTCCTTCTGGAGAGTGAAGTGAATAATGATTTAGGAGATTGCAGAAGAGAAAACTCCAAAATGCAACACAGAGTCAGTGGATGTGGATCTATTCTATAATTTTCCGTCTCCCTTTAGTCCTACAAGTTACCTGGTCTTAGATGCTTATATGAATGTTTTTTTAGGCAGCTGGTAACTAAGTGGTTAGACCATCTGACCAGTAACCAAAAGGTTCCTAAATTGAATCTCCTAGCCATTGAGGTGGAACATCTAGTCCCAAACTATTGCTTTAACAATAAATACTTTTTGGTAAACAACAACACTAATCATTTGGGTATATGAGGCTTGCCACTAATTAAAATATGTTCCTATCCAGGAAGTACAGCCTCTACTTCAGGACCAGTCACATCAGCCACCACCCCATCTTCAACTGGTAATGGATTTTATAACATTTATTATTGTACAATTGTAGATTTAACAAGAATTTGAGTAATGAAAGTATAATTTTTTTAGGCACTTCTCATCAAATTACTGTGAGTTCTGTCAAGACACCCACCCAGCAGCAGTTAAAAACTGGTATGTAATAACAGTCCTAAACATAATTACATTCAACTCCAGATCCCTCCAAAAGTATGCTTCCAAAATTACAAGTTCAACAATTTCAACAGAAACCTACAACAATTGTTGTTGTTAGACAACTTGAGGTAGTCAAACCTGTGTTTGAAATCAGTCTTTAAAGGCTGAACAAAATCTTGTCAACCTGTTTTCTTTCTAAACGTAGAGTCTGTTATCCATTCTAGGGAATTCTCTACGGAATATAGATTGTAGGGTTGCAAATAATAATAATAAAAATAATATTGAGTTTTTCTGAAAATTATATTACTATTCGAGAAGTTTTGGGTTTGAGAAATCATTGTGTTCAAATAAAACCATACCTCTTATGTTTTTGCGCAAAATATGTCTTATTGTTTGTTTTGTTAATTTTCTGCTTTTACTTTTGCTTAATTTTTTTATTTGATTTTGGAGAAAGTCCAGATTGTCTAGGCACCATATCTTAGAGGAAAATTGTAATACAGAAATATCAGTAGTTAAGCATTGGGCGTCATTTGAGGAACATACCTTGGGCAGCACTAATGTCTGTTTAATTACATTTGAGTAAACAAGGATGCATCCACCCACAGGTTCTCCTTCAACACAGAATATCCCTGTTGTTGTGGGAACGTCTGTGGGAGTGTTTGTGGCAGTTTCCATGTCTGTCATTGTCACTGTCATCATATTACGCAGGAGAACCAGTAAGTATTGATGTTGATCTTTTTTTTTTGTTTAATAAAATGCATCACTAGCTCAGTAATACACATGGAGACAGGTCCTCTGATGTTTTTTTTTAATTGCTTTCTTCAGAGATTCAAATGGCAGCTGATGCCAGCCTTGTGAGTTACCTTGTATTCTGTCTTCAAGTATTATTTAACTATTGTTGTACATAATTAACTAAAGGTCCCACTATAAATACTGTCATTCATTACTATTGTTATTCATTTCTAGGGTCTTAATGCAATAAATCACTGTACCCCACAAGACAACGAAGACAGGGTCAGTTCATCAATATGTTACAGTATATGATCAAATGAAACATGTTTTAACCCATATTGTTGTAAAAATGAGACTAACATTATGTAAATTATTCACTTGTAGAGTCAACCTGCTGGCAGTATCACCTATGCCTCCATCAACCACGTAGACCAAAATCCCCTCCAGAGTGTTGTCGTAAGTGAAACTAATGTACATACTGTTGTGTCTTCTTCCTACAGGACTTTCAAAACGTTTCCTTTGTTGTGATTGTGTGTGTGTGTGTGTGTGTGTGTAGGCCCATGGTGAGGATGCATTGAACTACGCCTCAGTTATGCCCTCTACTGAAACAGGAAGAGAGACAGAGAACGCTGCTGACCCAAACTCCTTTTATTCTACTATCAATGCACCTCAGGGGAGTTAAGCCATACAAACATTTTATTTTTTAAATGTAGAAAAAAGTTTGTGTGTAACCAGAAGTGAAAATGTCCAAGTATTAAGTATATGTATGTTACAGTAGAATGTATCTGTAATGATGTTCAAATACACTTCAGTTGCCAAGTCTAAATGTGCAATGAAGGCAAATAGAGGGGGGCAGAACATGTCCAAGTATTAAAGTAGACCTGTATATGTAACAGATGAAAAATTCCTTATCAGTCAATGCCAGTGACAGTGGCAGATATTGCAAGGCAGTGACAGAGTCCAGTAGTACACAGGGAGGTTATGGTTAGTGATGGGTCACAGAGTCCAGTAGTACACAGAGAGGTTATGGTTAGTGATGGGTCACAGACTCCAGTAGAACACAGGGAGGTTATGGTTAGTGATGGGTCACAGAGTCCAGTAGTACACAGGGAGGTTATGGTTATTGATGGGTCACAGAGTCCAGTAGTACACAGGGAGGTTATGGTTAGTGATGGGTCACAGAGTCCAGTAGTACACAGGAAGGTTATGGTTAGTGATGGGTCACAGAGTCCAGTAGTACACAGGAAGGTTATGGTTAGTGATGGGTCACAGAGTGCAGTAGTACATAGGGAGGTTATGGTTAGTGATGGGTCACAGAGTGCAGTAGTACATAGGGAGGTTATGGTTAGTGATGGGTCACAGAGTCCAGTAGTACACAGGAAGGTTATGGTTAGTGATGGGTCACAGAGTCCAGTAGTACACAGGAAGGTTATGGTTAGTGATGGGTCACAGAGTGCAGTAGTACATAGGGAGGTTATGGTTAGTGATGGGTCACAGAGTCCAGTAGTACACAGGGAGGTTATGGTTAGTGATGGGTCACAGACCCAGACCCCTCTGCAGAACATTTTGCCTTTCCAACACATTCATTTTTGCAGGACCATGCAAACAGAGCCGGCTAAGAAGAGTGAATGTCTCTTATTGAGTTGGTGAGTGTGTGAGTGAGTGAGTGATTGTGTGAGCGAGTTAGTACCCCTTGTTAAATAGCGTAGTGGTTAGAGAAGCAGACTTGTGTACTATAGGTCACAAGTTTGTATCTCCTCGCAGGCGAAGCGAAGAACGCATTGTGAATTATTCCGTATTGGCGGAAACTTCGCTGGCTAAAACCGAAACCTGAAACTGTATACAGTTATATTGCGACTGTTTCTGGCATGGAATAGTTCATCTTCAGTCTCGCTAGCAATTGCTCTATTCTTATGATTATTCCTAGGATGTTAGTAGATACTAGTAAGCCAAATTACTGGCTAATGAACTGTTAAAACATCCAGTGGCAAAAGCAATACTGTTCATAGATGCTACTTGTGTTTGAGGTGAACTTAATAAGAAATGTTAGTCCATTTTACACAATCCTCAATGGAGTCTAGCTACTGCTAAAACATGTAATGCCATCGTGTAGTGGTTAAAGACAGTGCCTCTCCTGTGGAAGACCTAAGTTCGAATCTATTGAGAGTAACAACATTTATTAGTTATATCTGTTAGATTCCACGATTCTCTCGTCTTTTCACTTGATGAAAAAGTTAGTTATTGTCGGCTTTATTGATTGTAATTCATGAATGAAAGAAAAAGTACATTGTTTTGGCATGAAAGAACAAAATACGTTCTCATGCCATGAAATGAAATAGCTTTGGCAGACTTGCTAGCAATTGCTCAATTCTTATGACAATTCCAGTAATTTAGTAGATACCGGTAAAGCTCATTACTGGCTAATACGCTGTTAAATCAGCCAGTGGCAAACGCAATACATAGCCGTTATTTGGGGTGGAGGTAAACTTAGTAAGAAATGTTAGTCATTTTAACTGTATAAATGTAATTCACGAATGACCAATTAACTATTGAAATGGCCAATGGCAAAAGAGGATTTGTTCAGACAAGAGGCTATACTGACTATCAGCAAATATACAGCTCTGTGATGTGGTGGTTACTGACACAGCCTTTCACGTGGGCGACCCTGGTTCGAATGTTGGGATGGCAATTTTATCGATCAGAACTCTTTAAGAAGGAAGTACAGAAACGAAATACTCTTGGCACAAATTAACAGTTTCTTTATTATTTGCATATAAGAGAGACGCGTCAAACGCTTACTTACATAATCATTCGAGGAGTCTCTAACTAAATATAGCTCATTCAACCGTATATACCACATAGAAAAAGGGGTGTTGTTAGCCATCTGTCTTGTCAATGAAACACACTCCCCCTGTTCTATCACATGTCATAGGTTTCAAACAAGTCACATGTTGTCCTCCCCCATCTGGTTAACTTTCTCAACCCTTGAGGGGGACCTTAAGCATCTGGACAAACAACAGAGACACTGAAGGGTTATACAGATGGGCAGATTTATGATTAACCCTATAATCTGCTGGTGCCGGTCAAGGATGCCCCCTAGGACAAATACCAAATCCCTGTCAACATCTCTAACTAGTAACTCATTCTCACATCCAAACAATGGGACTCAGTCCTTTAAACAGTAAGAATGCATCAGGTTTCAGAATTTCCACAACAATGTCGAGGTGGCAAACCTTTCTATTGCGGGCGTGCTGAACTAGGCTTGCCTGGTTTCTTGTTTAAATAGTGCCTCAAAAGTCTGTTTGTATGTGCTATTATTGTAGCTGAATAATATTTAAACCCTTGTATCTATTGGACATTTGTTTTAATATTGTTTAAGATAAAAAATGGGCTCTTTAAGGATTTATGGGTGAAATTATTATTATTACACTAATTGGAAGTTCTTCATTTCAGAATAGTGATATTTCTAATGCAGAAAAATATATACATTATAATATTAAAAATAAATCTTGAATATACAGGTTAATGTTTTTGCTTTCTTTTCTGTTGTACTTAAAGAGAATTCAGGTGTATTTTTCTTAATGAAAAATTTGGTATAGATGTCTCTATGGAATCCTGTAATTCTTATAGATAGTTCTAAAAGCTAGCCTGTCACTGCAGACCCCTCTATGTACACAGGTAAGCCCAGGGACGTCCTGAACCCATCCCTAAACCCTATGCAGCTGAAGACCAGAGAGGAGGATGTAGTTACTTCGTAGGGATTAGTTAGCCTTACAACCACTGCCTCTGGTGGGCTTGTATGGCGGTTATATTTTGCTTGAGGAAGCCTCCGGGAAACTCCCTTTTGAATGTTTCATGTCCCTGAACCCACCCGAGGAGACAAGAACCACCCATGTAGGCAGACTGAGGAATCTTCAAGGTGTAGTAGGAGTGCTTTTTCCCTCCATGTCACACCGATTAAAAAAGCTTTGACAGACCTTGTCGTTTCCGACCTCCAGTCTTTACTAGTAGGTCTACGGGCTGAATGTATGAATGGACAGTCAGTCAAGAGATTCCTCCATGCTTGTATTGAACTATATTAGTGCAGAGTCGAGCTGCATCACTGCTTGTCTTACATACTGGGTGTTAATGAGACTAGTATGGGTTACTGCATACATGGAGTGTGTCTGAAAACAGGAGGGAGGATCAACACAAGCAAGTGAATAAAAAAACAAGTGGCTGGTTGGTTGCCATGCAAGACTGTTTTGCATTTCTGGTTTCTGTTCCATTGTAGTTGTATTTTAGCTAGGCCTAACCCTCTTTTTTACTTAAACATTCCTAAGCAGTCATGCTAATTATCCTAACCTGTGTTAATTCTCCTAAACTGCTACTCTAATTCTCTTAACGTGCTAAACCGGCTTAGTTGAAATGCTAAAAGGAGGTTTCTATACATCCCTTTATGTTGAATGGTCTTGTGTGACAACCAATCTGACGAGTTTGCTGCTAGGTTTCCATACACCCACTCATGTAGGTCCTCCCAGTTGTTCCTCAACGCCCACTTTCTGACACACTCAAATCAGACCTAGTAGTATGTTGTAATGAAATATGTCTCGGGTAACTGAACAAAATGTTTCTGACCTGAAACACTAAGAGTGTGATAACATTAATCAGCTTTAACATAATGGGTCTGGGAGTAGTGAGGCTGTTATTGTTTTGGATCTCTTTGGGCCCCTCCACAGGTCCTGCCCAGGAGATGCAAGGTGTACAGTAGCGGTCCAAGATCCTGCAAAGGGCCTCTGCTTATGAGGAACAAGATGACAATGCATGAAAATACATTTCCCATAACATGAACTTCAAATAGCCTAATATCTGATATAGAATCTAACAAAAACAACAATTATTTTTCGAAACGTATCAAGTAGCCCAACAAGCAGTCATAAATATTCCGCATTGCAAGAGATGGAGACACCGACATGTCGAAAAAACATAAAGAACCTCTAGGTCGTGAAAGTGAGTATCTGTAAATAAATTGGCATATTGTAGTGCGGTAAGATTTTTCCCCTGTGTTTCAGGTGACATTCCTCAACCAGCTTTTCCGAAATTGCATGGTATTTCTCCAGTTTAACCGCTAGGCTGTGCATACGCATTGGTTGAAATTTGCGTAGAGATATGTACACTTTACCGTCAATTTCAACATTGATAAATGTCAACCTTTGTGTCAAAACTGGCGTACTCATGGTTTACGCACATATTTGTGTTTACGCACGATTGATACATCAGAATCAGCTTTTTTCTCCAGGTATGTGTACATATACGAGAAATTTGACTCTGGATTATACAGGCTCATGATGAGCTTACATAATCACATGATGGTGGATGTGATTATGTGTATATATATATATATATATATATATATATATATATATATATATATATATATATATATATATTTGTATACACTCACCTAAAGGATTATTAGGAACACCTGTTCAATTTCTCATGAATGCAATTATCTAATCAACCAATCACATGGCAGTTGCTTCAATGCATTTAGGGGTGTAGTCCTGGTCAAGACAATCTCCTGAACTCCAAACTGAATGTCAGAATGGGAAAGAAAGGTGATTTAAGCAATTTTGAGCGTGGCATGGTTGTTGGTGCCAGATGGGCCGGTCTGAGTATTTCACAATCTGCTCAGTTACTGGGATTTTCACGCACAACCATTTCTAGACTTTACAAAGAATGGTGTGAAAAGGGCAAAACATCCAGAATGCGGCAGTCCTGTGGGCGATAATGCCTTGTTGATGCTAGAGGTCAGAGGAGAATGGGCCGATTGATTCAAGCTGATAGAAGAGCAACTTTGACTGAAATAACCACTCGTTACAAACAAGTTATGCAGCAAAGCATTTGTGAAGCCACAACACGCACAACCTTGAGGCGGATGGGCTACAACAGCAGAAGACCACACCAGGTACCGCTCATCTCCACTACAAATAGGAAAAAGAGGCTACAATTTGCACAAGCTCACCAAAATTAGACAGTTGAAGACTGGAAGAATGTTGCCTGGTCTGATGAGTCTCGATTTCTATTGAGACATTCAGATGGTAGAGTCAGAATTTGGCGTAAACAGAATGAGAACATGGATCCATCATGCCTTGTTACCACTGTGCAGGCTGGTAGTGGTGGTGTAATGGTGTGGGGGATGTTTTCTTGGCACATTTTAGGCCCCTTAGTGCCAATTGGGCATCGTTTAAATGCCACGGCCTACCTGAGCATTGTTTCTGACCATGTCCATCCCTTTATGACCACCATGTACCTATCCTCTGATGGCTTCTTCCAGCAGGATAATGCACCATGTCACAAAGCTTGAATCATTTCAAATTGGTTTCTTAAACATGACAATGAGTTCACTGTACTGAAATGGCCCCCACAGTCACCAGATCTCAACCCAATAGAGCATCTTTGGGTTGTGGTGGAACGGGAGCTTTGTGCCCTGGATGTGCATCCCACAAATCAACTGCAAGATGCTATCCTATCAATATGGGCCAACATTTCTAAAGAATGCTTTCAGCACCTTGTTGAATCAATGCCACGTAGAATGAAGGCAGTTCTGAAGGCGGAAGGGGGTCAAACACAGTATTAGTATGGTGTTCCTAATAATCCTTTAGGTGAGTGTATATTCACCATATTCATGCTTGAAGAGTCTTGTAATACGATTTCAGACACCCCTAAATTGCATGATAGTATTACCTCTAAGGTCTAAGGTCGGTTGACGCACGGGCGCGTCCATGAATAAATTTTTTATTCACTGCTCCGTAGCTATAGAAGTTAGATGCTTCATTCTTCTTCCACGTTAATATTGATATTCTGCTACGAATAACAATGTATTGTTTGTGTACTTTCGTCAACCAGAAGCCCCACAATCGCGACCACAAAACCTCTAGTTGTTGCGCCGGCGCGTCCAGGTCACACACTTTTATTAATTGCTCCAGAACTGTAGAAGTTAAAGGCTTCATTTCTCTTCCATGTGAACGAGGACATTCCATTGCAAATAACAATGTCTCATTTGTGTACTTTCGTAAACCAGAAGCATCGCAATCGTGATCACAAATATAGTCCTTCAGGATTTCAGCAGCACTTACCATGCTCCCAATGAAGTCATTATGCACTTGGATTGCATTGAAGACATTCAGGTGCTACAAGCAATTGTTTTGAGTAAAAAGAAATGGCCAAATGGCGAAAGAAGTGGAATAAATGATTATGGAGAGTGAGGAGAGTGAAAATGGCTCTGAACATTCAGGCGATGAAAAGTATCAGGATGGAATCGACCCATTTGTAATATAGGGTAATTGTAGCCAAAATGCCATGTTTATTATTATTTTGCATTGTTTTAGTGGAATTACTAGGCCTATATGATAACTTGATATAACGGTACGGTAGCCAGTGGTCAAATGTGCACCTATGCTGTGTTGTGTCACCTGTGGATATAACTATCCAAAGGAAGACTGGACACATCCCTGTTCTAATCTCCACCACTTCCAGATATGGCACATGTAGGGAATTCCAAAGGAAATTCCCAATAAAAATTAAGTACAATATGTACAATATGAAGTACAATATGACAGAATATGTTCAGTGGGCATTTTCAATGATTATCAGAATTTGTGAGAAAAAAATGGATGTGGATGAGATACATATTTTTATATATTTTCAAAACCATTCAACTTGTAGTTATTCCCTGGGGGTATCTAAAGGTAATGTAAAACAGGCTAACTATTATATTTTACTATTTTATTTCAATACAAAACGAAAATATGTGCAAATGCGTTTACAATAAATTCGGACTATTTCACATTATTACTCATGTAAGTGTCTCATAAAATGTGTTTTCAATACATCCTTCATGTAGCTGAGGGTCTGCAGAATCCCATAATATAAAGCACTTCCTTCTACTATAAAGGATGACCATTTTTGAAGCCAAAATTTTAATACCCTAGACCTCAGAGGTTAACTTTGACGCTTGTTGAATGTCTCATATGCCTGCTAAGGATTGATACAAATCTGTATATATTTTTATATATTATAATTTGTAATGTTATTTTCATTGATTTATAATTTTTTGTCTTAACGGTAATGATCTTCCTATTGAATTTCTTGAGTTAGTATTGGAAAAATAAGGGTTAACATAGAAGGGAAAACAATCAGAGCCTTAATTCCAATCAGAATTTTTCTTTGGTAGTATCTTTGTAGAAATAATCTAGCTGGGCTCAGCGCTAAGCCCGAGGCTTTGAATAGAAGGCACCAGCCAAAGTCATTGACATTGACTTCAATTACAACAGCATTTGGAATGACAGTAGATCCTTCCAATCACAAGTCAATCTTGTAATAGGTGGGACAATTTTATGATGCCTCAAGGCCCTCTAGAGGCCAATAGTGAGCCTTATCTTGAGCCTAGCTAGCTGGCTAGCTTTTTGCAGTAAGGATGGCTATGGCTAAGCTGTCAGGGCTGGCTTTGATCTTAATCGAATAATGACTTATTTCAGATTTAAAATCAAAAGACAAGCTATATGAACCTGCTATTGCTTATTTTAAGGACAGGAGAATGGACTTTAAATGATAATCATAATGTGAGTGAACTTTTTGTTTTAATTTCCATTTTTGTTGCTATCTCAATGTGTAAAATATTATTTCAACTTTAGATCACTGGTAAAAACAAAGGTGGTGACGTTGCAATTAGAAGTACTGGGTACATGACATTTCATGTTGTGGTGCGTTCCTTAGATTTACAAGGATTTACAGTGGAGAAGGAGAACTGACCCTACTCCCCCGGCACAATAATATAGCAGCGTAAGACCTTGGGGCTGAGACAGGGGGGTCCAGTGACAATGTGGCCATATCCGGAGGAGGAATTGTTTAGGAATTACAGCTCTTTAATATGTAGCCCCTTCTTTTTCAAGGGACCAAAAGGCTGTGTAAGGGTTATTTGACCAAGGAGAGTGATGATGTGCTCAACAATCACCCAACCTCAACCCAATTGTGATGGTTTTGGAACTCTTAGTGCTCAGCATATGTGGGAACTCCTTCAACACTGTTGGAAATGCATTTCAGGTGGCTACCTCATGAAGCTGTTGAGAGAAAATAACACACCCTCTCGTGCCATATTGTGTACACAAAGTTCAGTGACTGAGATGGCCGTTGCTGCAATTGGCATATTTGTTTATTGCATTAAAAAGGGTTCTAATGGTATTTTTATTTAATCAATTATGTTTATCTTTTCTATAATTCAAACAAATTGGGCAACTCATTCAAGTTTACCTTTGTGGTCTGCTCAATTTCGTGATGGGAACATACAGTTTCATTCAATTATTTTAAACATGTTAAGTCAGATTCCCTGGGCATAGAAACGGGTGTCCGATGGACAGAGACAGCCACAAATTACAATGTTTTTACAGTGTTTACAAATTCATTGAAATGTAGTTCTATCCAGTGAAATAAATATTATAGCATACTCAAAAGCAGTTGAAATACATATTTCAGATATATTAACCAGAATTCCAGTGTTTCAGATTTCTTCATTGGATACATTCACGAGCCAATGAGAAATGTCAGCGCAGCAATGTGTCACATTATGTGTTCATATAAAACTTGATCTGATATAGTTTTTACAATTGAATGAGATTGAACTATTTAAATAATATGCTTGAAGTGTCACCTATAACTGAAAGTATCACCTATAGTGGGGAGAACAAGGAGTGGCCTAGACCTGAAGGATCTGGAGAAGGTCTGTATGGAGGAGTGGGCATAAATCCCTGCTGCAATTATCTCTGTAATTGCAAATAAAGGTTTCTATACCAAATAATTAGTTCTGCTTTTCTGATGTATCAAATAAACAATAGATGTAAATTAAAGAGCATTGAAGATGGGGCATGGCTGGGTTTTCCAGCATGACAAGACCCAAAATACACAGCCAGGGCAACTAAGGAGTTGCTCGGTAAGAAGCATCTTAAGGTCCTGGAGTAGCCAGTCTCCAGACCTGAACCCAATAGAACATCTTTGGAGGGAGCTGTAAGTCTGTATTGCCCAGCGACAGCCCCGAAACCTGAAGGATCTGGAGAAGGTCTGTATGGAGGAGTAGGCCAAAATCCCTACTGCAGTGTGTGCAAACCTGGTCAAGAACTACAGGAAACATATGATCTCTGTAATTGCAAACAAAAGTTTCTGTACCAAATATTAAGTTCTGCTTTTCTGATGTATCAAATACTTATGTCATGCAATAAAATGCAAATTAATTACTTATAAATCATACAATGTGATTTTCTGGATTATTGTTTTAGATTCCGTCTCTCATAGTTGAAGTGTACCTATGATAAAAATGACAGACCTCTACATGCTTTGTAAGGAGGAAAACTGCCAAAATCGTCAGTGTATCAAATACTTGTTCTATATGCCTCCATCGAATATTCTATCGACCATTTCATCTCAGATTATTAGTGGAAGTGGAGCTAATGTATATATATTATTAAGATTTCTATTGAGATTCTACAATCGCCATGGGCTTTAGAGCGGTTGTTGTGTACCATGTGTCATGGAAATTCATGAACTAATGTACATTTCAGAAATGTCTGCTTTTATATTACCTGGTATGTTACTCTGGTCTTTGTTTGTGACACATATGTCTGCATAATATCAGAGAATCATTAGGTACTCTGACCATCTGTTAATCTGCCTAAACCAATAAGGGTATCTGTCCTTTGTTCATTAGGAATGTGGCCCTTGGGGGAGGTAGGGGCGATTGGTCCCTTCAGGTAAACACAACAGTAAACACCTAGGGCATGAAGGATAAGGGGGGGGGGCATCCCACCCTTTGGGTAAAACCTGTGTGACATAAGACAGCTGGGCAGCATCTTACCACACCCCTTTTAACTGTAATAAATACTGACTGTTCATGTATTTACCTCTGAGATTCCTCAGAGTGTTATTTTGTAAGCTTGTGATGCATCTCTGTATTTGAAAATAAACTACTAATAATGCCAAGGGAATCATCTCAGATAAATGCCTTTCATTCACTAAAACACAGTTGTTCATTTTGTCCGCAGCTTTATTAGCTACAAAAAGGGGGAAACTGATAAGTATACAGAAAAGAGATATCATACAATTAACAAGTTTAAACATATGTAAACATGACAATGGAGCACTTTTCTCTCCAGCTGACTTTAAGTATTGTATATCCTGGTAATCACAACCATGTCAGCTATAAATAAAAACACATGAAAACAGACTTCTGGGACACTATTTAGAAAACTCATGTGTTGTTTTACATTTCTGCAATACAGTATGATGAAAAATAATGAAACAATAATGAAGTTTTGTTTCTATGTTATTTTCTGATATTTCCATGCCATTATTGTCATATTACATTGCTTTAGGCTGAAACCAATTAATACAATAAATTATACTATGTAAAAAAAACTTAGGTTCCCCAAATAATATTTGTGCTTCAACATAGAGATGAAACAGAATTGTATGAAATAGGCATAGTAATTTTTTTATGAATTAAGTGTAATGACACCAAATGGTGTGGCTCACCACCCACAGGAGGGACCATAAGGGGCCGGTGCGAAGAGGATCGGGCGGCAGTCGAAGGCAGGGGCCTAGACAACCCGATCTCTGGACACGGAAACTAGCTCTAGGGACGTGGAATGTCACCTCGCTGGCGGGGAAGGAGCCTGAGCTAGTGCGTGAGGTTGAGAGGTTCCGATTAGAGGTAGTCGGGATCACCTCTACGCACGGCTTGGGCTCTGGAACCACACTCCTTGAGAGAGGATGGACTCTTCACCACTCTGGAGTTGCCCATGGTGAGAGGCGGCGGGCTGGTGTGGGTTTGCTTATAGCTCCCCAGCTCTGCCGCCATGTGTTGGAGTTTACCCCGGTGAACGAGAGGGTCGTTTCCCTGCGCCTACGGGTCGGGGATAGGTCTCTCACTGTTGTTTGTGCCTACGGGCCGAACGGCAGTGCAGAGTACCCGACCTTCTTGGAGTCTCTGGGAGGGGTGCTGGAAAGTGCTCCGACTGGGGACTCTATTGTTCTACTGGGGGACTTCAACGCCCACGTGGGCAACGACAGTGACACCTGGAGGGGCGTGATTGGGAGGAACGGCCCCCCTGATCTGAACCCGAGTGGTGTTCAGTTATTGGACTTCTGTGCTAGTCACAGTTTGTCCATAACGAACACCATGTTCAAGCATAAGGGTGTCCATCAGTGCACGTGGCACCAGGACACCCTAGGCCGCAGGTCGATGATCGACTTTGTTGTCGTCTCATCTGACCTGCGGCCGTATGTCTTGGACACTCGGGTGAAGAGAGGGGCGGAGCTGTCAACTGATCACCACCTGGTGGTGAGTTGGATCCGATGGCGGGGGAGAAAGCTGGACAGACTCGGCAGGCCCAAGCGTACTGTAAGGGTCTGCTGGGAACGTCTGGCCGAGTCTCCTGTCAGAGAGATCTTTAACTCCCACCTCCGGCAGAGCTTCGACTGGATCCCGAGGGAGGTTGGAGATATTGAGTCCGAGTGGACCATGTTCTCCACCGCCATTGTCGAAGCGGCCGCTCGGAGCTGTGGCCGTAAGGTCTCCGGTGCCTGTCGAGGCGGCAATCCCCGAACCCGGTGGTGGACACCGGAAGTAAGGGATGCCGTCAAGCTGAAGAAGGAGTCCTATCAGGCCTGGTTGGCTTGTGGGACTCCTGACGCAGCTGACGGGTACCGACAGGCCAAGCGGGCTGCAGCCCGGGTGGTTGTGGAGGCAAAAACTCGGGCCTGGGAGGAGTTCGGTGAGGCCATGGAGAAGGACTATCGGCTGGCCTCGAAGAGATTCTGGCAAACCATCCGGCGCCTCAGGAGAGGGAAACAGTGCCCTACCAACGCTGTTTACAGTAGAGGTGGGCAGCTGTTGACCTCAACTGAGGATGTCGTCGGGCGGTGGAAGGAATACTTCGAGGATCTCCTCAATCCCGCCGTCACGTCTTCCATTGAGGAAGCAGAGGATGAGGGCTCAGAGGTGGACTCGTCCATCACCCGGGCTGAAGTCACCGAGGTGGTTAAGAAACTCCTCGGTGGCAAGGCACCGGGGGTGGATGAGATCCGCCCTGAGTACCTCAAGTCTCTGGATGTTGTGGGGCTGTCTTGGCTGACACGCCTGTGCAACATCGCGTGGCAGTCGGGGACAGTGCCTCTGGGATGGCAGACCGGGGTGGTGGTCCCTCTTTATAAGAAGGGGGACCGGAGGGTGTGTTCCAACTATAGGGGGATCACACTTCTCAGCCTCCCCGGGAAAGTCTATGCCAGGGTTCTGGAGAGGAGAATACGGCCGATAGTAGAACCTCGGATTCAGGAGGAACAGTGTGGTTTTCGTCCAGGCCGCGGAACACTGGACCAGCTCTATACCCTCTACAGGGTGATGGAGGGTTCATGGGAGTTTGCCCAACCAGTCCACATGTGTTTTGTGGATTTGGAGAAGGCATTCGACTGTGTCCCTCGTGGCATCCTGTGGAGGGTGCTTCGGGAATATGGGGTCCTGGGTCCTTTGCTAAGGGCTGTCAGGTCCCTGTACGACCGAAGCAGGAGCTTGGTCCGCATTGCCGGCAGTAAGTCAGACTTGTTCCCTGTGCATGTTGGACTCCGGCAGGGCTGCCCTTTGTCACCGGTTCTGTTCGTAATTTTTATGGACAGAATTTCTAGGCGCAGCCAGGGGCCGGAGGGTGTCAGGTTTGGGGACCACACGATTTCGTCTCTGCTCTTTGCGGATGATGTTGTCGTGTTGGCCCCTTCAAGCCAGGACCTTCAGCATGCACTTGGACGGTTTGCAGCCGAGTGTGAAGCGGTGGGGATGAAAATCAGTACCTCCAAATCCGAGGCCATGGTCCTCAGTCGGAAAAGGGTGGCTTGCCCACTTCAGGTTGGTGGAGAGTGCCTGCCTCAAGTGGAGGAGTTTAAGTATCTAGGGGTCCTGTTCACGAGTGAGGGAAGGATGGAACGGGAGATTGACAGACGGATCGGTGCAGCTTCTGCAGTAATGCGGTCGATGTATCGGTCTGTCGTGGTGAAGAAAGAGCTGAGCCGCAAGGCGAAGCTCTCGATTTACCGGTCAATCTACGTTCCTACTCTCACCTATGGTCATGAGCTTTGGGTCATGACCGAAAGGACAAGATCCCGGATACAGGCGGCCGAAATGAGCTTTCTCCGCAGGGTGGCTGGGCGATCCCTTAGAGATAGGGTGAGAAGCTCGGTCACCCGGGAGGAGCTCAGAGTAGAGCCGCTGCTCCTCCACATCGAGAGGGGTCAGCTGAGGTGGCTTGGGCATCTGTTTCGGATGCCTCCGGAACGCCTTCCTGGGAAGGTGTTCCGGTCCCGTCCCACCGGGAAGAGACCCCGGGGAAGACCTAGGACACGCTGGAGGGACTATGTCTCCCGGCTGGCCTGGGAACGCCTCGGTGTCCCCCCGGAAGAGCTGGAGGAAGTGTCTGGGGAGAGGGAAGTCTGGGCATCCCTGCTTAGACTGCTGCCCCCGCGACCCGGCCCCGGATTAAGCGGAAGATGATGCGATGCGATGCGATGCGACACCAAATGGCGGTGTAGATGGCAGCAGAGGATCATTAGCACAGTTTGTCTATTCTTTTCCTAAAATAAATTTGTATGAAACCCAGATTTTTTCCAAATACCAAATGACATCCCCATAGTATGTTGACAGAAGACATTTTTTATATAATATTTATAATACAAACTACATAATACGGTGCTATAGGTCATAAATAACGATGTACTAACTTCTAATCTGGATGGGTTGTCAGTCAGAGCTGTTTGAGCTGGATGGTCATTGGCCTGGTAGAAAGTGCATAAATGGAACGAAAACTACGTTGGTAATCGCCATTATTGATCAGTTATGAACCATGATGTTGACCGTCACTATGGGAGTGACCTATATGTTGTATAGGTCATGTCTCCAGTCAATGTAAACATATTACAAGTGCCATTTGTGAAAACTAAACAAAGGAATACTTGAATAATTTATTGTTAGAATAACAAATTGCATTGTTTTGTAAATAATTATCTCAGTTGTGTAATGGTCCCAGGTGGAGAGGACTGTTCTGCTTCGTGTGTTCTGTGTGTCTTTGGCTTATCACGTCCTTGTTTGGTCTTTCCTGCTCTCGTTTCAGATAATCGGTCTATTCCTTTCACCTGTGTTTAGCCCCCACCTGTTTCTGTTCTCCTTGTTAGTCAGTATATATAGTTCATCCATTTTCTCCCTGTCATTGTTGGTCATTGTGTTGTGTAAGCCCATGTCATGTTCAAGCGTTTGGTTTTGTTTTATATATTTTGTTTTTATAACTCGGTTTTGGTTTTTCCTTTGTGTTTATTCAAAGCTCAGATTCTTCAAACTCTGCGTCTGCCTCCGTCTCCCCACGGATCGTTACAAGTTGTTTCACTCTTCAGGGGTAGACAATATTATGTTGATAGTCCTGGATCCTCTGTTTGCCAGTGACAATCTCGTCCTATTCAATCCTTTTGAAATGAACTAAATCAGCTGTGATTTAAATAATCCAGTAAATGAGGTTTGTCTGTTTTGCACCTGACAAGGCTCCACTGAGGTCCAGGTGTGGTGGTGGTGACTCTGAAGTGCTGAAAGGACAATGTCTATGTGGGGCCTGATATAAGTCGATACACTTGGTCTCCAATATATTGCATTTCATCTATTAGTAGTGGCTTCACTGGGATGGAAAAATTATCATGTTAAAATGGACACTGCCTACCGGTGACAGATATAAGGTGTCCTCTGTGGTAATAACATGAAATCACACTCCAAGCATGAGGTATGAACTGTACCACAGAAAAGTCAAAACCACCAAAATGTTTTTTTTTTTTGTTGCATCTAAAATATAAAAACGGTGTATTGACCAATAAAATACACTTTACTTTCAGTGTAAATAGATTAAAATACTGTATCTGTAGAAGATGGGGAAGTGTCTGACAAGGATGGTCCTGCAATAGAAGCTGTAATTCCACTTTTTATTTGTGAATAAGTGTGACCAGCCTCACATACCGGAGTGAATGCTGATAATATCTGTTCTATGAACATTCATGTTAACTTGTGGGATCAGGTAACTGGTGAGGATAAAGGGAGACTATATCAAATAAAGAACTGTACACAATAAATCCACATCCCTGACTCACTTAATTCTGTTTGTAAAGTTTTCTCTACTGTAATCTTCTGTATCTGATTGAACCTTTAGAACTGTCAAAGTCAGGACTTTCCCCCAGACGTGAGGGCCAGTTCATGTGGGCCAGGACCCAATGTGATTGTGATTTAGAGAGGGATTGAGAATGGACCGGGCAGCCACCCAACTGCTCTCCTCTGGGCCGTAGCCATCCCAGTCAACAAGGCATTGGAGGATACCACCCGGTCACCTGGAGTCCATGACGGAGCGGACCACGTAAGCCGGTTCACCACCGATGTCCAACGGATGGGGGGCACTGTGCCGGGACAGAGAGGGATGGTGGAGAGGGATGTGATGTCATGTAAGTGTTCCCTTCATTTTCATGCCTGTTTCAGTGCTCTTTAAAATGTTTTTTTTATCCAGAAGCAGCTTGTTCTGTATTGATTCTCTGGGAGGACTGCTGGCTATTTCACTCTAGTCCTCACTTATAATGACATCTATTTTGTGTTTTGTCTCTTTAAGCTGTGTTTAGCTGTGAGAAAGACAGTAGCCACTTGGTTTTGTGAGATGAGTTTTGCTCAAAACAGGATGTTCTGCATGATGTAATTCTGTTTTGTTAGCAGTAGGAGCCATCATATTTTTACATTCTCATAAGGAATATCTGTCATGGTTTAGCCGGTACATCCTCACACTGTGTTGGTAGTTTCATGTTTCCCTTTCATCACAAACAGTTCCTGGACTCGTTAATTGTGTCTTCATCACTGATTACTACACCTGATTCCCCTTTTTTCATTATGTGTTTATATAAATGTGTCCTCTGCTGGTCCTGTGTTTTCGATCGTTCTTAAAAGTACCTGGTGAGTTTTTTGTCCGTTCGCTGTGATCTGTCAATGCTTTTCTTTGCTGCCTTGCAGCTCCTTGACCAGCTGTTGACCAGTCAAGAGTTGAGCAGTGATGTGACGTGTGGCTGTCTGGTATTGTTTTTAAATAAAGCATTTAAAAACTCATGCAAGTCAATCAACTGAAGATGGCGGTGAAGGATAACCACAAGCTCAGATATTTTACCTCAGTGCAAAAAATAATGTACCTGTATCGACATCATTGGCACTCAGATTCACTGTCATCTGTCCTAAGTTCACGGCTAGAGCGGACAATTGTGGGTCTTTTTACAAAGGCACTGACAACTTTCACAAACAATCCCCGACCAGCCATGCTAATAGTGAACAGCACCTGGTCACCATGACAGCCAAGCAGGTGTCTGACAATCCGTCTTCAGGGCCCTTGGTTGTATCAGGAATTTAAATGCAGATGCCCATTGAGTGATTGTACAACATAACAAATGCATACCTAGTAACTGATGGACCAGCCAGTGGTCTTGTTCCCTGGGGTGAATGATTTAATGTTTTGTTTAAAAATCAGGGTTTGTTTGAAAGTCAAATGCTTTTTTGACTTACCTTTATTTATTTTCATAATTAGAAATATTATGATAGAAATATAAAAATATTTTGTTTTATATATCCAGAATGAATTTTATAAATGATTAATCATGTTAAGTAACAAAAGTATCTGGTTCCATGTTGTAATTGATAAAGTATAACTTTTGGAACAAGGGACAGTAAAAAAAATTTCAGACCAGTAAGTTTCAAATCCACAGGGCCAGTGGCAAAAAGTTTTAACATTGAGCCCTGGCCTGGTTCCTCAACTCAACCACCTCATGACAATATCTGTTATCCTCTTTGACAAGCTGACTTATCCTGGTATAGTAAACAAAACCTTGTATTCAATTAATTACAGAAACTCAGCTGAAGGTTATGGTAATAAAGGGACTAGTCTGTTACTTCATTAAGGCTTTAGGATCACTTATTTACTATGTCAATTAGAAGGGCTAAACAATACTGCTGACTATGTTGTAGCCAATAAGGGAAGGTCATTGGAGTCTGTAATGGGAAGGGACACTGGGAACAGACACAGAGGGTGTGTCCAGCCCCCTGGTGGGCATTTAATGAAAACAATACAAAGGATGAGGAAAGAGGGGGTGGAGAAATCAAAAACCCACCCCTTTATTAGGGAGACGGCTTTTCCTCTGGGACAACCTGCTGGTAGTGGTTTGGGAGGAATGGGCGCTGGCTGATGCTTTGTTTGGAAAGGGACAATGTCAGGGACAATGTCTAGCCATAACACTGCAACTACACAGACATTGTAGATTAAACTAAGTGGAACGAAGAAGGCTAATACTGGTAAATTACATATTAATTAGGGGACAGTCATTTGCATTGCAACTACCCAAGATAATATGGAGCTAACAGGTAAGTGAATGGGATAGTTATGGTGGCAGAACCATACAATTCAGACCATTTCTAGCAGCAACAATATGAACATTTGTGGAAGGAATAATGAGTATTCAAGGAACCAGTAGGTACACTCGAAATACACATGCAATAAAAGTTTGACAATGTTGGACAAGGGAGAAGGCTAATGCTGAATTACACCTATATAATACAGCTTTGCAGTAAAACTACATGGTGTAGAAGTGTAAATACAGGGGAATTTAACAATAGAGTTGTGCTGAAATAACAGTAATGTCAGAAAAGTAATGAAATACAGGAGTGCAACATATCAGTTGTTGTTGGTTAATTGTCACATTCTTACGTGGTTGTTACGGTCTTCATTCTGGGCAAACAAACAATAAATGGGTAACTACAATGGCCGTACCTAGTGTTGCGGTCTCAGTTACAAAGTGTTTTTCCTACACCTTTCCTAGCAGTTACCTACTAATAACTGCAGAAACATGGTTACAATTAATGTGTAGTTACCATGTTGTTAACCAGTTGTTTCCACTTTGCTTCTTTGTTGTTTCCTCAAAATAACCTAGTTATTACCTTGTTATTTCCATCCTGCCAAATAAAGTGCAACCGTTATTCCCTTTTGGGTAAAAGAAAACATTAACCTCTGCAACCAACCTATGGAGCGCAGGAACGTCCCCAATCTGGCACCAAGTTTCAAAGACCTGCCAGTTATACACATAGACAGAACACAGAGGGTGTCCCAGAATCCTGAGTTCTCACAATAACATTCAGGGGGAGTCATTTGTCACATCCTGTCTGGGGCGTTCCTGCTCTTTATCTGAGAGACAATCCTGTTCAGAGTTGAGACCAACAGGCTGTCTAGCAATGGTTGGCAAAAGCTGCCAAGACTGAAGGAGAAAGGGTGGTTGCAGGCAGGAATGGAGGAAGGTAGGTTTCTGTGGTGAGGGTATCCTGGTGGAGCAAACCACTTACAGGGAAGACATTGCTGAGGGGCAACATGAGTAATGTAATGGGTATCTCCTACCTGTGAGGTGACAGTTGGTGGAGAACTGACATCCTGATAAATGATGTTCAACACACAAGTTTGAATGGTCACTTTTATTTTCATAGACCGCACATAGCAAGAAAGATGCCGAAAAACAACCATGACACCAGATGATGATCATTTGCAATGTCTTGTTGCAAGTTAGATTTTGTCCATGCAGAGACCACTGAAGAATTAAAAACAAAAAAGCTTTTGCCAATACAAAGTAATTAAATTATAATATATAAAGACATCTATATCTGTATCAATACATAGGCCTTCGCTGAAGTCATAGAAGGCCTAAGTGACTGATCCCCACTGTTAGGGATGGCCTTTTTTTCTGCATTATGATTTGAATATATGTAGCTTGTTAATACATTTGTTGAATTAGGTTACTGTTGCGAGTGAATAGTGGTGAATTGAAAAAACCCATATCCAGAGGGATGATTTCTCAGAGAGATGGGATGGTCGTTGTTGAGGAAGAACTGCAGGCTCTGCCCAAGATGGAGTCCAACATAAAAGGAAAAGTAGTGGTAAGAAGTTAGGGGGAACATGCCACTAATAAAAATACAGATAAAACCACACTGGATCTTTTACAAAGCTTTATACTCGACACTTTTATTTCCTCTGATTTCTTTGTTTGCCACTGGATTTACAGCACATGCACACAGTTGACACATACATGTTTTTGGCATGCAAAATTATACAGGCAATATCATGTCATGTGTAAATCAGCCTTTTTATTGGTAGAATATTATGTAAACAGAGAAAGCTCGTTCCCAGACCCATCTGACCAATTGAGTTGTCTGCATTATGGATTTACAATACCTAGGTTAGTAAAAATTATATCTTGGAGGGCAAAGCCAGGCTTTGTAAATTTGGGCCTGGATAGAGGAACAGTCATGTACCTTTTTTACCACACAGTAACAAACACAATGTTTGGCCCCGTCTCATCCAAACTGAATAGTCTCCCTTGACAAATAGGGATCAACAGCTTTACAACAGACCTTATAACTCGTGCCTCCTACTTCACCTCATCAACAGTGTATCAAATTATATGGAGAATCTGTAACAAAGCATGTTGAGTACTTTATTATACATTGTTGGTTATATGTGACTAACTTGGCCTTTCAGAATCAGGACATGAATGAAGATGAGGAGGCATCGTTGATAACATGAGGTGAATTATACAAAAAGAGTTGTTTCTGACAGATTGGAATGGACGCTGGGATGGGTGGAGACTCCACCTCTGGAGCCGGAAGGGATGCCGGGACAAGTGGAGCTCTGCCCCCAGAGCAGGTCATGGTGCCGGGACAGGTGGGGCTCTGCCCCCAGAGCAGGTCATGGTGCCGGGACAGGTGGGGCTCTGCCCCCAGAGCAGGACATGGTCCCGGGACAGGTGGGGCTCTGCCCCCAGAGCAGGTCATGGTGCCGGGACAGGTGAGGTTCTGCCCCCAGAGCAGGTTATGGTGCCAGGACAGGTGGAGTCTCCGCCCCAGGAGCAGGATGAGGCAAAGGGATGGAGGGCAGAAGCTCCACCCCCGAATCAGTACAGAGTTTCGGAGCAGGAGGCCACTCCACCCTCGAATCCATACGGGGAGCCAGAGTGAGAGGAATCCTTTATGTGAAGTAGTGTACTAGCCAGTACAAATTGAAAATTACATCTTAAATTGTTATTTATAATTGAAATAAACAATGTAAGTTACTTATCTCTCACTCATTGATACTTTGGACTTGTGTCTGAGGTGTGGCCTGGGATCCTACAGAAACTGAAATGAAAAGAAAGGTAATAGATACTAACCTTTGGCATTCCCACGGTATATTTGCTTGGTCTTGTGAAGGTGTGAAAGTCATCTTTCGAAGTTGTGAAAAGCATTTCTCATTTCAGGGTGAGGATGACACTGTTAATGTTGAAAGATAGCCCATGTTCTCTTTCTCTGTCTCTCTCATCAGAAAAAAACAGAAGTGGGCTGAGGTCAATGACATCCACTGAAGCAACAGTTAAAGGCATAGACTGACCTATTTGTTTATTTTCAAAATATTTTACCTTTTCAAATTGTAATTCCTTCCACTATCTGAATGTTTTAATAAAGAGGAAATGATAGCACATCAGAAAGAATCTTTAGTGTGTGAAGACATACATGTTCTTGCATGACCACACAGTACAGTATAAACAGCAGACTGATTCCTTATGTCCCTTATATTCATTACAATGTTACTAACCTGTATTACAATCTGCAGAATGTCCTCTTGGGTAAGACACTGCCAAGTGATTTTTCTCCAACAGACAACCAGCATCACCATTTGGACAACAAAGCCTATTTGTCCTATGATGAGCTCTCCTATTGGGTCTAATGAGGAGATGTGGATGTGAGGAGAAAGCAATTTAAATTAAATCTCTGTTACCTATTCGGGCCAGCTTCACTGACACATTGATAACTGACACCAAGTCATTACAGGATGGATTCTGGTCTGTTAAAACGTTTTAAATAACTGAACTGTTGGTCTGTTAAAACCAAGATGTTTTATGGGAACTGTGTGTATCCTTTCAGGAATCCTCCCACCTACTTTATTTTCCTGTAATTCCACAAAAAGCTGTTAATAAAATGATATTAAAATACAATACTACTGCATGCTTATTTTGCCATTTCATATATGATTCTGTCTACAGAGACTAATTTAAAACAATAATAATAATATTATCAAATATAGTTTTACAATTAATAAAAGTAAGCATGTTTTCCTCCAGAATCTGAAACATGCACATATTTTCCATGTCAATGAAATGTGTACAGTACATCAGGGATTCCTAAGCCTGTTCCTGGAGAGGTTCTGTCTCTAACACCAGTTGTGATTAACCTGATTTAGCCTGTTCAACATCACAAACAACAGTTGTGCTGGATAAACGTAGGAAAGGATGGTAACACTACGGCTAGCCACCGAAAAGAGGGCGTGCACTTCAGTCTGCTGTATCTGCTTGTGCAGCATTTTTTTCCAGCAGAGATGCTATTGTAACCCTTTTATTCTTGTACTGATTATTTTATTTATTTTAATATTGTAAAAACATTGGTAGTTTATAAATAAAATAGACTTTGACTATTGCTTGTGTAAAGGACCTTTGTTTAGACATGTACAGTAAATATGTACAGTATAATATTTTCCCGAACTAATGGGCATTTTCCACTGCATGGTACCGGCTCAACTCGTCTATAGCCTCGACGTTAATGCTTCATGGGGGACAGTTCTTTACTGTGTTTAACCACTGCCGTGTCTGTAGATGGCGCTATAGCGAATTGCACATGTGTAAGGCAAGACCACATGTCTATGGGCAAGACAGTAGCCATTTGGTTCCCGCACTGTTGTCCCGAGAAAACTAGAGTGAACATTCATTTTAGCGACTTGGTCCTCTCGTCAACTCTTGTTCAAAGTGTATAAGGTATAAGCTATATGCTCTAAATTGGACAATACAACATGTGGATTATCACATTGTTTTACTACAATTTGATGAACTCCCGAAACAAACAAAGCTCAAGGATTTTTTGGACATTAGACCAAAAATTATTGAACGCCGAGTCACCTACATCTATGGTGAGTTCTGTTCAATTATAAATAATTATAAAAAAAATAATTATAAAAAAAGTGTTAAGAGTAAGAACATACTGACTGTTTTGTATTAAACAATGACTGTTTGCAATATTCTATTAACATTCTAATTCTTTAGTCAAAGTTCTAAACCATTGGCGGGAAAACAAGTTATAGAAACTGAGCTTGAAAAAAACTGCGTTGGCCTGATATGAAATACCTACAGTCATAGACATAATAAAGAGTAGACGCAGCATCGACCACTACTGGCTACTGGCGCTGACGAGCCGTGGGGCCGCCATCTTGGACCGGTCCGCCGCTCCACTCAGTGTAATCTCTTTTGGCAGGTGAAATGAGCTGTCAGCGCATTAAATTAATCATACCTCAGTGAATACCTTACTGATTGTCACACGTTTTATTTTTTGCTGCAAAGGTCATATATGTCAATGTCAATGAATTTGTCATACATTCGTCTCTGCTCTTTGCGGATGATGTTGTCATGTTGGCCCCTTCAAACCAGGACCTTCAGCATGCACTGGGACGGTTTGCAGCCGAGTGTGAAGCGGTGGGGATAAGAATCAGGACCTCCAAATCCGAGGCCATGGTCCTCAGTCGGAAAAGGGTGGCTTGCCCACTTCAGGTTGGTGGAGAGTGCCTGCCTCAAGTGGAGGAGTTTAAGTATCTAGGGGTCCTGTTTACGAGTGAGGGAAGGATGGAACGGGAGATTGACAGACGGCTGCAGCTTCTGCAGTAATACGGTCGATGTATCGGTCTGTCGTGGTGAAGAAAGAGCTGAGCCGCAAGGGGAAGCTCTCGATTTACTGGTCAATCTACGCTACTACTCTCACCTTTGATCCTGAGCTTTGGGTCATGACCGAAAGGACAAGATCCCGGATACAGGCGGCCGAAATGAGCTTTCTCCGCAGGGTGGCTGGGCGATCCCTTAGAGATAGGGTGAGAAGCTCGGTCACCCGGGAGGAGCTCAGAGTAGAATCGCTGCTCCTCCACATCGAGAGGGGTCAGCTGAGATGGCTTGGGCATCTGTTTCAGATGCCTCCGGAACGCCTTCCTGGGAAGGGACTAAGTCTCCCAGCTGGCCTGGGAACGCCTTGGTGTTCCCCCGGAAGAGCTGGAGGAAGTGTCTGGGGAGAGGGAAATCTGGGCATCTCTGCTTAGACTGCTGCCCCCGCGACCCGGCCACCGATGAAGCGGAAGAAGATGTATGTATGTAGGTCATACATGTAGCTATGACACAGGACACGTGGTTCGGCATATTTTAATATTCATAATGGGCTTAACAGTAATAGAATATTCTGATATATGATATAAAGCAAAGGTCTCAAACCGGTTCCACGGAGGGCCGAGTGTCTGCAGGTTTTCGCTCTCACCTTGTACTTAATTGACTAATTAGGTCAATAATTGGTTAGTTTCTAACCCCACCTGGTTGTTTAGGTCTGAACTGGGAACCAATTTAAAGGAAAACCCAAAAACATGCAGACACGTGGCCCTCCGTGGAACCAGTTTGAGACCTCTGATATAAAGTGATCAGACGTCCGAAATCAAAACTGGGAACATAATCCCCAAAAAGGGAGAAAAACGGATGTTTCCAGTTTGACGATCATTCTGATTGAAACACATAATGTGTAAATAGTGGCAGTAAAATCAGATATATATATTTTTTTCTCTCTTTTTAATTTCGCAGCCCCCCTCCCAACATACACACACAAGTCCCAGTACTCTGTCTAAAATAGCAGGATGAAATGAAAAGTGACAGTTTTTATTTAAACTGCACATTTACTTTGCTGAAACTCCCTTGAAAAGTCTGCAAACTTAATTACTGTAGCAATTTTCAAAACACAGTTACAAAGTGCTTTACAGAACACAGAGGGAAAGAGATCAGGGTAAAGACAATCACAAACACAAAGACATAATGTAAAGATAAACTTCACTATACACAATCTCGCAAACCCAGTGTAAGGCAAACGAGACCAAAATGTTGATTCCTGGAGACACACACCATGAGGCTAGAGTTCATGAAACACAAACAAACAGAGGTATTTACAGACCCACCTACACTTACAGCAGTATTCACATATAATGTGACAGACCACTGTTTCCAGGCAGTTTTAAGCCATTGCTTTCAGTTTCAGTGTTAATCTTGTCAGAATTATGACAAATATGACATTAAGATACGTGTGATGAGTAAGGTTAAAGTACAGATATAAAGCTTAGAATTAGTTTTGGGATGCCGGAATTTAGGATTAAAGTCTTGAATTGTCGTGGATCCACACACACGCACACACTCTTAAACCCCTGAAAGAGGACAGTTTTGCAGAGCTTCTTCCACATGCTCCCTTTCTGCAGTTCACGAGAGGTGAGCTTGGCAATGGGGTGCAGCCTTATTTTGAGAAACACAGACACAACCAATGACAACAAGTCAGAATGATGGTTGTCGGTGCCAAACTGTGTCTCCACAATGTGTTCTCCAAGAAGAAAAACATCCTCCGTTCCAATCTCCTCCCGGACGATGTGTGTGACTGTCGACACCTTAGGAGCTTGCATTGGTGAAGCTTGGCGGATCACCCTCTCTGCAGCTCTCAGCACCTTATTAAAAAAATAATTACAAAAATACATTATATTTATATAGCGCTTTACACCGTGCTCAAAGACACTTTACAAAACAGAGAAAATAATAACAAAGCAACCTTAATATACAAAGATTAAAATAATAAAAAAAAACAAGATAATAAAATCAAACCTTCACTGTGTCTTGTGATGGAATCACTAGGCCTCCATTGTTTTTCAGGGTTAGAAGGTGGTAGCTCTTATCAAATGAAGATGGTACAGTATCTCTGACCAAGCTCGAACGGCACACATCACAGGACAGTTTTTGTAGAATCTGCTGGACTACAAACCCTGCTATGTAGACCAGAGCATTTTCCACCAGACCACCAAACCGAGTGGGGAGATAACTGTGGTGAAACACAAGGGCCAAATGTTGGTGAATGGAGATGGGTGCTCTTCAGCAGTTTCAGGAGAGGACATCTCCACAGCAGACAGGGACACAGTGTTATCCTGGGCTGCCACATTGCCTGTCTTACCAGGTGAGACACCACACCGAACCATCAGCGGCGGAAGATGGCCTGGAACTGGCGTGCCGATGGATTGTTATTCCAGACCCCTTGTATGGAAAACAGGTACACAATACATACATTACTCACAAGACAAAGATATTCATTAGGTATATTTTCCTAATTAATTGTAATTAAAAGAACACCAACCCTACCTGATGCTCTGTTTGAATTAAATAGGAACTCCAAGTGATCTTGGCTGGACTGTAGGTGAGCACATACCGTTGAACTTTGAGCAGTTAAGGAATCATCAGCATCAACATGTCGATATTCATGACAAATCTGATGACCGGCAAGTACCTGCAAAAGAAAACGTTTTATTACTCTGATCATGGCAAAAAAAGACACCCCAAGAAAGCCCCATGTGATTTTGTTAATTGAAAGCAGTAAAGTGAATTTTCCATCACATCCATCAGTAATGTGTAATCACCTAGTCTTGAGTGCCTATCACAGGGGTGCAAACTCACAGAGAATGAAAATGGTAAACAGCTACCAGGGCAGATAGATAATTAGTTTGCCTCCATGTTTTTAGGAATGGGATCATTTTCTTGTTTAACATATACAGTATACTTGTAGACAAAGGAAAATTAACTTGGAACAATGTAATTGCAGAACTGGGATAAAATGAAAACAACACATGCAATACCTACCATTTTGACACCTACATGTACTTGATGTTGTGTAATACATACCATTTAGAAACATCTAGGACTTGAAAAACACACTGAATACAAGATAATTCCAACAGAAACAAAACTGCATATCACTACACAAAAACTAAGACCCAGTCAAATGTAGCTAGCTAAGTAACACAAACACAGAAGTAGGCTAGTTCACCACATAGGATGCTACTTTAAGTTAATTTTTAAGCTAATTTCACATTACAAGAAAAGTGTAGCTTGTGTGGCCAAGCTACTTGGTAAATAAAGGAGTTACTACTACTGAAAAGTTACTTGATTCTGGAAATAGTGAAGCTACCACCAAAATACTAAGTTACTAGCTAAGCTAGTACTGCTCAACAATGATAATACTGTGATAAATGATGTGCCACTTGTGTAAAATTAGCTGACCAATGTTATATGTTGAAGTCTAACACTTCCCCGAGTTGGTTTGTTGGAAAGGAGAATAAAACACCAGGAGTCAGGTCTAATTACCGTATCATATGTCCATTTATTACAGAAGCTTCTGGAGACACGTGTCGCTGCACAATGTCTAAGGATCAACAGTCAAAACATAATTTTTATACTTCTACTACGCCCAAAAAGATAGAGGCGTTAACTTACAAAGTGTGTGCCATTGGCCCAATCCCAGTTTTATTCCTTATAGGATAACTGCAAGTATCCCCTTGCCCCCCTTCTGGTTTCTGTCTTGTCTGTCTGACTATGTGTGTGTGTCTCTGACCTGTGACCTGTTTCTCACAAAACAGACATACTAAATCTTTCTCTCCCCGGCAACCGCATTTAATATTTTGTTTCATTGGTTACAACAGCTTATAATATTTCACTAACTCATACAATCACTACATCTACATATACCAGTAATATTTGTTTAATTTCTACAATAGCATTCTTGTGTCAGCTGTAATCTAAGTCATAGCATAGCATAGCATAGCATCATCTTCCGCTTATCCGGGGCCGGGTCGCGGGGGCAGCAGTCTAAGCAGGGATGCCCAGACTTCCCTCTTCCCAGACACATCCTTCAGCTCTTCCGGGGGGACACCGAGGCGTTCCCAGGCCAGCCGGGAGACATAGTCCCTCCAGCGTGTCCTAGGTCTTCCCCGGGGTCTCTTCCCGGTGGGACGGGACCGGAACACCTTCCCAGGAAGGCGTTCCGGAGGCATCCGAAACAGATGCCCAAGCCACCTCAGCTGACCCCTCTCGATGTGGAGGAGCAGCGGCTCTACTCTGAGCTCCTCCCGGGTGACCGAGCTTCTCACCCTATCTCTAAGGGATCGCCCAGCCACCCTGCGGAGAAAGCTCATTTCGGCCGCCTGTATCCGGGATCTTGTCCTTTCGGTCATGACCCAAAGCTCATGACCATAGGTGAGAGTAGGAACGTAGATTGACCGGTAAATCGAGAGCTTCGCCTTGCGGCTCAGCTCTTTCTTCACCACGACAGACCGATACATTTCTGCATTACTGCAGAAGCTGCACCGATCCGTCTGTCAATCTCCCGTTCCATCCTTCCCTCACTCGTGAACAGGACCCCTAGATACTTAAACTCCTCCACTTGAGGCAGGCACTCTCCACCAACCTGAAGTGGGCAAGCCACCCTTTTCCGACTGAGGACCATGGCCTCGGATTTGGAGGTACTGATTTTCATCCCCACCGCTTCACACTCGGCTCCAAACCGTCCAAGTGCATGCTGAAGGTCCTGGCTTGAAGGGGCCAACACGACAACATCATCCGCAAAGAGCAGAGATGAAATCGTGTGGTCCCCAAACCTGACACCCTCCGGCCCCTGGCTGCGCCTAGAAATTCTGTCCATAAAAATTACGAACAGAACCGGTGACAAAGGGCAGCCCTGCCGGAGTCCAACATGCACAGGGAACAAGTCTGACTTACTGCCGGCAATGCGGACCAAGCTCCTGCTTCGGTCGTACAGGGACCTGACAGCCCTTAGCAAAGGACCCAGGACCCCATATTCCCGAAGCACTCTCCACAGGATGCCGCGTGGGACACAGTCGAATGCCTTCTCCAAATCCACAAAACACATGTGGACTGGTTGGGCAAACTCCCATGAACCCTCCATCACCCTGTAGAGGGTATAGAGCTGGTCCAGTGTTCCACGGCCTGGACGAAAACCACACTGTTCCTCCTGAATCCGAGGTTCTACTATCGGCCGTATTCTCCTCTCCAGAACCCTGGCATAGACTTTCCCGGGGAGGCTGAGAAGTGTGATCCCCCTATAGTTGGAACACACCCTCCGGTCCCCCTTCTTAAAAAGAGGGACCACCACCCCGGTCTGCCATCCCAGAGGCACTGTCCCCGACTGCCACGCGATGTTGCACAGGCGTGTCAACCAAGACAGCCCCACAACATCCAGAGACTTGAGGTACTCAGGGCGGATCTCATCCACCCCCGGTGCCTTGCCACCGAGGAGTTTCTTAACCACCTCGGTGACTTCAGCCCGGGTGATGGACGAGTCCACCTCTGAGCCCTCATCCTCTGCTTCCTCAATGGAAGACGTGACGGCGGGATTGAGGAGATCCTCGAAGTACTCCTTCCACCGCCCGACGACATCCCCAGTTGAGGTCAACAGCTCCCCACCTCTACTGTAAACAGCGTTGGTAGGGCACTGTTTCCCTCTCCTGAGGCGCCGGATGGTTTGCCAGAATCTCTTCGAGGCCAGCCGATAGTCCTTCTCCATGGCCTCACCGAACTCCTCCCAGGCCCGAGTTTTTGCCTCCACAACCACCCGGGCTGCAGTCCGCTTGGCCTGTCGGTACCCGTCAGCTGCCTCTGGAGTCCCACAAGCCAACCAGGCCTGATAGGACTCCTTCTTCAGCTTGACAGCATCCCTTACTTCCGGTGTCCACCACCGGGTTCGGGGATTGCCGCCTCGACAGGCACCGGAGACCTTACGGCCACAGCTCCGAACGGCCGCTTCGATAATGGCGGTGGAGAACATGGTCCACTCTGACTCAATATCTCCAGCCTCCCTCGGGATCCAGTCAAAGCTCTGCCGGAGGTGGGAGTTAAAGATCTCTCTGACAGGAGACTTTACAGTACGCTTGGGCCTGCCGAGTCTGTCCAGCTTCCTCCCCCGCCATCGGATCCAACTCACAACCAGGTGGTGATCAGTTGACAGCTCCGCCCCTCTCTTCACCCGAGTGTCCAAGACATATGGCCGCAGGTCAGATGAAACGACAACATCATCGACCTGCGGCCTAGGGTGTCCTGGTGCCACGTGCACTGATGGACACCCTTATGCTTGAACATGGTGTTCGTAATGGACAAACTGTGACTAGCACAGAAGTCCAATAACTGAACACCGCTCGGGTTCAGATCAGGGGGGCCGTTCCTCCCAATCACGCCCCTCCAGGTGTCACTGTCGTTGCCGTGGGCGTTGAAGTCAGTGTTATGGAATACTATAATCTAAGTCAGTGTTATGGAATATTACTTATCAAGTCATAGCTAGGTGAACACCGGCTGGTGCAGTAAACATAGCCTAGGTAGCTGGCTACGATTTCAGTACAGTAATATCAAAGATCCTTGCTCCTTCTCAACTCTCTGGTAATATTCTTGTCACAAAATACAACCAATAGTACGGTAATGTTATCCTCAGGTTCGGAATGTTTTGTGCTTCTTCGCATATCAACAGTTGAACAGGTATGGTAACATCGTTAGCTAAATTGTCTAAATCATGTTTCTTTGGGTATCAACAAGTTAGAATTTTATAATATGTGCTTACACCTTTTAACTTTTATGAACTGATACGTAACGTTGGCTAAATCATGTTTCTTTGTGTAACGTTATCCACTTCATGTGGATAACGTTACTCTTGGCAGTAAATTTAGACTAGCTAAACCTGGACCTGTTGCAATTTTGTTACTGAGGTGTCTGTGTATCCACATTGTTCTTAACTAGCCTGTGTGTGTCTTATGCTGCCAGTTTTTTAAACTTATTTTCTAAACATTGCTTTCAGGTGATGACGTTTTCTGTAGTTTGGTTCCCGGAGGAGGATGACTGTGTGGCAGCAGTTCCACGCCAGGTATGTGAATTACATGTTGATCTCGTAATTGCTGCAATGTTTACTTGGTTTCACCATATTTACCTGTTCACCAACTTTTATGTTTCTTTTTAGGATGGAGCAAGCACAGTACTCCTAGGCACCAGAGAGGTACTCCACGCCACCATGTAGAGGATGGCTACATAGGTACGTGTGGGTTCATTCACTTAACCCAGATGCTAAACTTGTTATTAAAGCATGTTGCTTCCAATTTAATTTGTCAATTTCAATGTATTTTTAAGGGCAAGAAGGCAGAGGTAGGGGGAAGTGTTAGCTCTGCACATGAAGGTATGAATGAACATTTTGGCGGACACAGCGATTTGAGTTCTGATTGTAAAATATCCAGATATTTAGGACTGAATAATTAACTGTCTGCCTTTACTTTCAGAACATTTGGAGAAGATCAAGTGGCTGACTTAAGAGAAGGTCGAGCTGAGGGCACAGATAGCTCTACATTCAGGTAAAAACAAGAATATAGTTATTGTAACAACTCGTCGTGGTGTAGTGTTGGAGGAACCAGGCGCAGGCAGTACTCTCGTTCGTGGGTTTTTATTAAAACAACAAACAAACCAAACACGAACGGAAAACGAAACTAACTACTGACTGAATGAAAATAAAGTGCGCGACAACGCGTCTTAAACAATAAACATTCAACAGTACGTTAACAACACTCACCGGTATACTAACAGACAGCGACAGCGACAATGATCCACAATGTGGGGAGCAGAGGGGAAACATATATACACATACAAATGATACAAATTGGGACCTGGTGTGGAAGATTGGAAACATGTGACAGTCCGGGATGTGTTTGTGAGGTATGGGAACTGAGGAACTATGGCACGGTGGCGCTGCTGCTCACCGCACTGTGACAGTACCCCCCCCCCCAAAGGGGAGGGCCAAGACGAACCCCAGCCCAAGGGAGGGGGGGGCAGGGCAGCGCAGTACCCCCATCGGCACAAACCCGCCGAGGGGGCGGAACAGCCGAGACTAACCAGGGTGGCGGAGCCGTCGGGACAGGCCGGGGAGGCAGAACCGGCTGAAGATCAGGAGCCGGCGGAGGGTCAGGAGCCGGGAGAGCCGACGGAGGGTCGGTAGCCGGTGGAGGGTTAGAGGCCGGGAGAGCCGACGGAGGGTCGATAGCCGGCGGAGGGTTAGAGGCCGGGAGTGCCGACGGAGGGTCGGTGGCCGGGAGAGCCGGCGGAGGGTCGGTAGCCGGGAGAGCCGACGGTGGGTCGGTAGCCGGGAGAGCCGACGGTGGGTCGGTAGCCGGGAGAGCCGACGGTGGGTCGGTAGCCGGGAGAGCCGACGGTGGGTCGGTAGCCGGGAGAGCCGACGGTGGGTCGGTAGCCGGGAGAGCCGACGGTGGGTCGGTAGCCGGGAGAGCCGACGGTGGGTCGGTAGCCGGGAGAGCCGACGGTGGGTCGGTAGCCGGAAGAGCCGACGGTGGGTCGGTAGCCGGAAGAGCCGAAGGAGGGGCCGGGGCGGCCGGGACAGGAGAGGGCGGTGGCAGCCAAACCCCGGCAAGCTCAGGCGGTGCAGGCCACTCCTCCTTGGCCTCAGGCGGTGCAGGCCACTCCTCCTCGGCCTCAGGCGGTGCAGGCCACTCCTCCTCGGCCTCAGGCGGTGCAGGCCACTCCTCCTCGGCCTCAGGCGGTGCAGGCCACTCCTCCTCGGCCTCAGGCGGTGCAGGCCACTCCTCCTCGGCCTCAGGCGGTGCAGGCCACTCCTCCTCGGCCTCAGGCGGTGCAGGCCACTCCTCCTCGGCCTCAGGCGGTGCAGGCCACTCCTCCTCGGCCTCAGGCGGTGCAGGCCACTCCTCCTCGGCCTCAGGCGGTGCAGGCCACTCCTCCTCGGCCTCAGGCGGTGCAGGCCACTCCTCCTCGGCCTCAGGCGGTGCAGGCCACTCCTCCTCGGCCTCAGGCGGTGCAGGCCACTCCTCCTCGGCCTCAGGCGGTGCAGGCCACTCCTCCTCGGCCTCAGGCGGTGCAGGCTGCTGCCACTGGCAGGAAGGAGGCGCTGGCTGCTGCTCCAATGCAGCAGGGGGCGCTGACTGCCGCTGCTGGCAGGTAGGAGGCGCTGGCTGCTGCTCCAATGCAGCAGGGCGCGCTGACTGCCGCTGCTGGCAGGTAGGAGGCGCTGGCTGCTGCTCCAATGCAGCAGGGCGCGCTGACTGCCGCTGCTGGCAGGTAGGAGGCGTTGGCTGATGCTCCAATGCAGCAGGGGGCAATCGGCGCCGTGGCGCAGGGACAGGGGCGGCGGAAGGCCGCGGAGCAGGAAGCGGTGTGCGCCTAATTGCCAGCCTACAGCCTGGCCAGCCTGCACGGGGTCGAGGAGGCCCCGGACATAGAGGGGGCGCCGTCGGGACTTCCCTCGGGCACCCTCTCAGCCCCCCCCTAAAATTTTCCTGGGGGGACCTCGGACCGAGCGTTGGGCACCTTGCCCTCTTCTTCCTCCGGCCTCGCCTATGTCCTTCCTGCCTCCTGCATGTCCTGCAGGAGACCCTTCACCAGCTCCCCTTGTTCTTTGGTGAGGGGCTTGACCACTCCATACTGGTCCATGCCCCACAGCGGCACCCCGGACCCGTCTTGGGGCAACCCCCAGCACTGCTCCCCAAGGGGATCCTCCTCCACTCTCTCATAGACCGCTTCATCATCGTCCGATGAGAGGGAGTCAGACCCCCAATCGCCCCTCCACGTATACACCCTCTCTGGAGGGGCTGCCTGCTGGCTCCAGTTGCGGTGGATCATTCTGTAACGACTCGTCGTGGTGTAGTGTTGGAGGAACCAGGCGCAGGCAGTACTCTCGTTCGTGGGTTTTTATTAAAACAACAAACAAACCAAACACGAACGGAAAACGAAACTAACTACTGACTGAATGAAAATAAAGTGCACGACAACGCGTCTTAAACAATAAACATTCAACAGTACGTTAACAACACTCACCAGTATACTAACAGACAGCGACAATGATCCACAATGTGGGGAGCAGAGGGGAAACATATATACACATACAAATGATACAAATTGGGACCTGGTGTGGAAGATTGGAAACATGTGACAGTCCGGGATGTGTTTGTGAGGTATGGGAACTGAGGAACTATGGCACGGTGGCGCTGCTGCTCACCGCACTGTGACAGTTATGCTAGCATCTTGTCTTAATTAAACTGCATCTGTCTGAACGTGTGCCCTTTACTGAAATGCAGTACTGTGCAGCCTTTCTGAAATTACATGTATACACTCACCTAAAGGATTATTAGGAACACCTGTTAAATTTCTCATGAATTCCATTATCTAATCAACCACATGGCAGTTGCTTCAATGCATTTAGGGGTGTGGTCCTGGTCAAGACAATCTCCTAAACTCCAAACTGAATGTCAGAATGGGAAAGAAAGGTGATTTAAGCAATTTTGAGCGTGACATGGTTGTTGGTGCCAGACGGGCCGGTCTGAGTATTTCACAATCTGCTCAGTTACTGGGATTTTCACTCACAACCATTTCTAGGGTTTACAAAGAATGGTGTGAAAAGGGAAAAACATCCAGTATGCGGCAGTCCTGTGGGCGACAATGCCTTGTTGATGCTAGAGGTCAGAGGAGAATGGGCCGACTGATTCAAGCTGATAGAAGAGCAACTTTGACTGAAATAACCACTTGTTACAACCGAGGTATGCAGCAAAGCATTTGTGAAGCCACAACACGCACAACCTTGAGGCGGATGGGCTACAACAGCAGAAGACCCCACCGGGTACCACTCATCTCCACTACAAATAGGAAAAAGAGGCTACAATTTGCATAAGCTCACCAAAATTGGACAGTTGAAGACTGGAAGAATGTTGCCTGGTCTGATGAGTCTCGATTTCTGTTGAGACATTCAGATGGTAGAGTCCGAATTTGGCGTAAACAGAATGAGAACATGGATCCATCATGCCTTGTTTCCACTGTGCAGGCTGGTGGTGGTGGTGTAATGGTGTGGGGGATGTTTTCTTGGCACACTTAGTGCCAATTGGGCATCGTTTAAATGCCACGGCCTATCTGAGCATTGTTTCTGACCATGTCCATCCCTTTATGACCACCATCTACCCATCCTCTAATGGCTACTTCCAGCAGGATAATGCACCATGTCACAAAGCTCGAATCATTTCAAATTGGTTTCTTGAACATGACAATGAGTTCACTGTACTGAAATGGCCCCCACAGTCACCAGATCTCAACCCAATAGTGCATCTTGGGGATGTGGTGGAACGGGAGCTTTGTGCCCTGGATGTGCATCCCACAAATCTCCATCAACTGCAAGATGCTATCCAATCAATATGGGGCCAACATTTCTAAAGAATGCTTTCAGCACCATGTTGAATCAATGCCATGGAGAATTAAGGCAGTTCTGAAGGCGAAAGGGGGTCAAACACAGAATTAGTATTGTTGAATCTGGGAATTAACAATTACAATATGAATGTATGTTTCATTGGAAGTGCATGTGTCACAATAATGAGAACAACAGAAACATCTTTGTTTAGATTATCTCTCTGTAGGTTGTGCTTGAATGACCAGAGGAATGTTTACGATGGCCATATGGCATGGGGGGTTGACTTCTAAAAACATGGTCTTTGCTAGTTAGAAACGCCTTCAGTGTATATATCAGCTTTTAACCAACATTACAGTGAGAAGATAATGGAACGTTCACCGAATGACATCTGTGCTGCAATTCTCCAATAAACTTGAGCGAACTTCTCCCTCGATTTGATACGGGTTCTACATTATTTTACCACTATACGTAACCGCCGATTTCTAACAGTATGGTGTTCCTAATAATCCTTTAGGTGAGTGTATGTCAGTTTTGTTTATTTCACTATTAAGCTATTGACATTTTTGTGCTTTTTAGCTTTTGATAAACGTCTGACTGAAAATAATGTCAAGCTGAGGGCACAGCTGGCTCTACAATCAGGTAAAAACAAGACTATAGTTGCACTAGCATGTTGTCTTCATGAAACATTTCATTTGTCTTGAATGTCATGCAATTCTCAAAATCATGTCAGACTATTTAAGTACAATATCTGATTACTGTATTACAGGAGCCATAAGGAAGAATCTTTCCAACCGGGATGCCACTGATGAGGCTGTCCAGAACCAGGTCCACAGGTACCATAAAGGGGCAGCTGACCATGCAGGGTGGGAGATGTCGCGGCGGTACAAGGGACCTGCCGTGAATATGAATGACATCTCCAGCACAAGCAATATTGAATATATAAATGAATACATGATATATATGAATATATATGATTGAAGATCATATATATTGAATAAATATGATATTCAATAACTTTGGATTGCTGCTAGGTCATACTTATGTATATTACTGCCATTCTACTGCCCTTGTTTATTTTGTATTGTATTATGTTTATTTTGTACTTTCACATTCAAATACTGTAATTTTATTATATCTGTTGCTGGACATGTTTTCTTGCACTATTTGATTTTGTAAAATTTTTATTTATTTTGTATGCTTGCTGAATAATGCATGTTTTTTTGTATGCATTGTGGCAGACTACAAGGAGAGGTGAGGGGAGTGGTGATTGAAGGAAGGTATCTTGCGGCTCGTTGGCTCCACCCCCGAGCCTTATATGGACTTCCTCTTCCGACACAGACAGGCTGGGATTAATTGGGTAATTAGGTATTGGAGGGTAAAAGGGAAGCAGCTGGTTTTAGGGGGAGAGAGAGGGTAGAAGAAGGTGGGACAGTGCGAAGAGAGGAGTGATGAGAAAATATAGAATTGTGTGACTACTTGGTGTGACCTGGACTGGCTGACTAACCCCCTGTGTACCGAACTGATTTGGATGAGAACCTGTTGGTGGATTACCTGTGGACTCCCCGTGGATAGAAGACGATGATAATGGAGTGTGGACCGTGAAGCAGTGGACGGTGAAGTAGTGACAAAATCCCCTCCTACGCTGTGAATTGTGCTTAATAAACTTTCCAACTGTGTTCAACTGTACTCCTGGTGCCGGCTTGTGTTATTGTGCTGGTGACGTGGAAGCCCACACCCCCGGGCTTGCCACAGCATCTTGCACAATTTGAAATTAATTGTTTAGATTTTTTTCAGTTCATTTTCATTTGTGATATGACCAAAATTATTATAAAGGATTATTATAAATTAAAACCTAATATTGGGGCATGAGGCATCCCGCTGGGTTTATTGCATAAAAGCGGCTAGCCGCCGTCGGGCCGCTGGTGAGCTGCTGGTGAACCGCTGATCAGGGTATTGTTGGAAGGCATTGTCATGAAAGCGGCCCACTGCAACAGCGCTATATTAAAAATAGCGGCCCGCTAGCCGGACGCTTTGCAGAAACGCTCGGCGGCCGCAGCAACAAAACGCTAGTGGGCCACCGGTTTGGTGACTGGCGTGTTGCTTGCTGGAAAAAAACTGTAACTCCCCTTACGTTACCAACTAAAATATTGTAATCAGATTACCGACACTTTTGAAAAAAGATATGATTACATTTGGATTACTGCAATTGAAAAGAATAGTCGCGTGAAATAATTATGACACCTTGCATGTTTGATTTTTCATATAATGTTTTAAAAACATTGTTATTTGAACCAAAATAACAATTGTTGGGTGTGATCATCATACGCCCAAAAGTGGGCGCGCATAACCAGATTAGTGACAGATGAAGCGCTACTTTTATTGGTAAAACAGAGTGTATCTACGATAATATAAGCCTACCCATATAAAATGTGATTTATCCACTCGATGCATCTTTCTCAGAACAATAATTGGCGATAGGCCTACCTGGTGTTATATATTCTTCCACTTTCAAGGTCTATTTGTCAATCGCATGGAGCTACCGTCAAGATAAGACATAAGTAATTTATCATGACATTCGAGGAGAAAATGTGTTGGGAAGCACTTTTCCAAAGGATAAAGTTATGCATTTGAAGCAGCCACCTTAACTCTGTCCATACAGGTCATGTGGTCCTGCTTTTGCTTTGCATCTCAGAGAATTGTGGTTGTCATTGGCTGCTGACCGCATTGAATTTAAGCTAAGCTATAATCACAGTTTATTTCTTTCATATGCGTTTTTAAAAACCTTTGCTGGTGGCCGTAATCACAGGTTACGTTTCACGCTGGTACAATGTATTTGTGTGTGGGTGTTCACAATTGCAAAGCTATGTAAACTCTAACATTGATTGATCCCACAAAATGTGTTCAGTTGGTTATAGGCTATTCCTATTTGTTTTCTAATGCCTCTTAATATTAAAGTAATTCAAAGTAATCAGATGACCTTACTGAGTTTGAGTAATCGAAAATGTTACTGATTACAAATGTGGACATGTTACTTGTAAACACAATGGAGTACTTTTAAAAAGTAACCTACCCATCACTGACTACAACAGGATTGTAACACTCCAGAAACAGGGTTGGGCAGGTCTGATATAAAGTGTCAATACTACAGAAACAACTGTTTAACCATGGGTTTCATTAAATTAGTTGTCAATAGAAAAGAAAACACATTTCCACTATACCATGAGGATCGTGAATATATGTGCTGTATGTAAAGAATTTTGAACACCGACACTATGGCCAGTTTAGTCTAGTGGCTAGTGTCTAATGTTCCTATTGTGTGGAGAAACCATCCAAATACTGTTGCTAAAATAGACATTCTGGGTCAATTCTGCTACAGTGTTGGTATACTTCATAGAGTCTGGGGTAACAAACACATTCCACAAAGGGCAAAGTATTGGCTGTTTTTTTGTCTTCCTTTTATTTGGCCCAGTTAAGACCTAGACAACCAGGTTAAGGCAGGTCCTTACTAATTAGTGTCCTTCATTTTCAACCAGTCACAAAGTAGGACTGATAACCTGCAGGCAGTTGGCCCTCCATGGAATTAGTTTTACACCAGTGTTGTAGGTAATCCAGGGGTTTATCTTACTTCCAACACTGGGCCTCAAGTGTTTCCAGGTAAATGGAATCGGTTTCTCACAAACTTCAGGTACTCACAAATACACTCAGTGTCTTAGTATAGTATTAGATACCTATCTGATTAGTACCGGATCAAACCACACATTTTCTCTAGAGAACCCTGAGTTTTAGTTTTTGGTTGTTTTGGTAATTTGTAGACACTGTCTTAAGCTAGAAGTGAAGGTTTCACAATTACTTAGTGTGAGAAAAAATTCTACAATCTAAAAATGTGACCACTTTGAGGAAGTGGTGGTGGAGTGGTGAGCAGAGATGAAACTGAGATGAGAAACTCATAGTGAACCCAGACTTTGACGGAGGAGAGAAAGAGATGACAATGACTTTGGGACTGCTCCTCATCCTTTTGTTCCTACTAACAGGTAAGACAGAAAAGATCAGTGAGAGAAATAGTCAATGTGTTATAATACACATTACACTGTGGTGAAAGGGTCTCTTTGGGTTATTTCACCACTACATTTTTCCATAGACGTTCAAATATGGTCTGTGTTTTGTTAGGGTTTACCCTGCCTTAGTGTTTTGATACTTGTGTAAATCTTGTCAGTACAAGGTGTCTTTAATCAACATATTTGCATCAGTTCACTAAAACATATTGACTCAATGAGGGATATTGACAAAATACTAAAAGGTATGATGCATCATTTTCTATACCAAGAATATCATTAGAAAAATAAAACCTCTTTCATAAAGATACCTTTATACAATTAAAATGTTATATCTTTTTGCTATTGAAGGATATTTTTATATTCTTTGGAAAAGTACACAGAGATTCTTAAACCCGGTCCTTGGTGTGATGGCAATTTCTAAAGTTCAAACAATTTATGAAAATGGGAGGTAAGACAGGGGAAAACTCAGTTGCACAATAAACAGTTTTTTTCCTGCAAGGAGAGAGTACACAGGTTACCAAGTAACAGTGAATAATCTCTAAAGCATTTAGAAGTACATTCAATACTTATAGATACATGGGTGGGGATTAGAATCTGCATGGTCATGCCACAAAAACAACACACGTTCCCAATCCATCCTACCCTCTGTCGTATATCTTCCTCTATACGGTCCTAAAACCCCTTGGTCTGCATCTACCCCCATCCTACTGAAGATTTACGTTAACCTCCACACCTCATACTTCCTTTCTCACAACACAACCAACATTCCTTTTCTTATCTAAACATGGGGACTCAATACTTTAATCAATAAGAATACATCAGTGACATTCCAGTGACCAGTATGAGGGAGTGTGAGAGTGATAACACCAAATTTAAAACACCTGCTCCCCATACACACCTGAGACCTTGTAACACTAACGGGTCACATGACACCGGGGAGGGAAAATGGCTAATTGGGCCTAATTTTGACACTTACGGGTGTACTCACTTGTTGCCAGCGGTTTAAACATTAATGGCTGTGTGTTGAATGATTTTGAGGGGATAGCAAATGTCCACTGTTATACAAGCTGTACACTCACTACTTTGCATTGTAGCAAAGTGTCATTTCTTCAGTGTTGTCACATGAAAAGATATAATCAAATATTTACAAAAAAGTGTGAGATATTGTATATAAATTATAAGGCAACTAAATTGCAAAAGCAATTCTCCCAACTCACTTGTTTATTCTATTTTTTTTTAAGTGGGTAAGTAACACAAAATGAAAAATGTAACACAAAATGACATATATGTATTAAAATATGTATTTTTTGCACCCCAGTTGACTATTTGCAACAAAACATTAGATTTTCTGGTGGCAACGCATTAATAGTTTAGCTATTTCAAGAGTGTTGCATCCATCTGAATGGCGTTTTGCAATTTTTGACTCAGTTAAATCTCTTTTTTGGCCCATTTTACCTGAGGTCATGAGGCTGCCTATTAATTATGCACACCTTGATATAAGATGTAATTCACTTTCATGACACCCTCCCTCATTACACAAATATACATCACCTGAAAATGATTCAATCCAATGAGCATTCAAGTTTATATGGTTTATATGGTTGTGGAATATGGAACATGGCAGTTCCACTGCTACATTAGCCTGGTCTCAGGGAGCTAAATGTTGCTGATTCAAGACACTGCCTGATAAAGGGCCTCTGTACGCCTATGTATACACTCTATTTTAAGCAAGCGTGCCGCACAAGCCCTGAAAAGTGAAGCCAAAACGTCTCGAGTTTGTTTTTAAAATAAGTTGGTTTTTAGTTAGTTATTTAATGCTCTAAAAACGGTGGTGTGACGTCGTGATTCACAGCTTTGATTGACAGCTATCTGAGCCAAGGAGCCACTGAAGCGCCATCCTCCTTCGGAGGACTGAGGAGATTGGAGCTTAACATTTAATAAATTTCTATAATTGATATAATTTCACACGGACATAATGGGTTGTCCTGCAGTACATTGTGCTAACCGATTTGGCATTTCCAATCGATCTTTGAATTTTTTTCGGTAAGTTAAATTTATAAGCTATTTAATTAGTAAATAAATGTAATGGGCTAGCTAACGTTAGCTAAAAGACAACAAGCCTCGTTAATAGCCATGTTAATAGCTAGCAGGTGATCGTTAGCTAGAAGTTACCAATTATTTTTGTATTAGGCCTATTCTAAATTAAGGTTAAACATGATGTAAGTTAGGCTATAACATATCGTCTAGGTTTAACAAGCAAAGGTTGTACTGTACTTGGACTTGCGATTGATTACGGTATGCGCATTCTGCGAGGGAGAGTGAGGGCGGGGCACAGGGGTGGGGCCGTTGATTTCGCGGCTTTACGGCTTTACTTCCTGCTCGAACTGGTCCCAAGATCGCTATCTGCGCAGACGCAAGTCCAAGATGTCAGCGCCGTATCGGGACACTGGCGGCTTCATTTTTCACCAAGGGAAAAGAGCGAAAGGGCGTCGTCCATTTTTTTTTTACAGTCTATGATTTTAAGCTACAATTATCATTTACAACATTAACAGTGTCTACACTGTAATTGTGATGCATTTGATGTTATTTTAATAGACAGAAAGTTGCATTTCTTTCGAAAAATCGGTAGTGTATTTTACGTACTGTAATTCACGTTTATTCATGTGGCTTATACACAGATAATGAAAACAAATCATAATAAATGAGTTTACATTTTTAAAACCGTTTCCACCTGTGAACTTTTTCCCGACATAGAGGTCTCAAAAACTCATGTAGCAAAAATGACACAATTGTTATTACAGGGTTGTCAAAAACATCTTATTCTTCACCAGATAATTTTTGGGAGCACCCCATGACAGATATTTAATATTAATGTACAAGGTATGTATGAGTCATAATTCTCTGGGCAAATGCAGTTTATATACAGGTGCGTTTAAAACTCAGGTTTGTATACACACAAAGCTATAAAATAAATGGTGCGGTTTATACACAGTGCAGGTTAGGAATTACAGTATTCCCCTAAGACCACGTTGGTATCAACATTTAGTATCTGTCCTACTCTGAAATGGAGTCTGTTCAGAAATTGTCCATCAATCCTTAGAATTAGATGGAGCACATACAGAAAAGCTGGCAGACAGCTCACTGAGGTGTGTGAAAATAATCTCAATCGATGGTGGGAGGATAGCAGGCCTCTATTTCAAGAATCTTTAGTTCTCGTTAATGACGACAACCATAACCTTCCTGTTTATTTAAGATTAGTGACTTTTTCTCTCAAAACCTTGTTGACATCACCTTGTTGCATGATGTTAGTAGGACTAGGTATAATTCTTCATTTTCACATGAAGATACAACCAAAGGTTTTAGATTGAATATATACAAAGAGTCTTCTCTAATAGAAATCCCCAATCAGAATTCATGTACTTGTTTTTAGCACAAATCATGGGCCGAAAAACATTAATTCTAACAGTCATGCCACACTGAACTGCCCATCAGCAGATCTTAAGTTAGTTTCCCACTTTCATGTGATTGTAGTCGTTATTGTTTATATACTCTCAACTGTGAGAGGCAGAATCTAAAACAAAAATCCATAAAATCACATTATATGATTTTTAAATAATTAATTAGCATTTTATTGCATGACATAAGTATGTGATCACCTACCAACAAGTAAGAATTCCGCCTCTCACAGACCAGTTTTTCTTTAAGAAGCCCTCCTGTTCTCCACTCATTACCTGTATTAACTGCACCTGTTTGAACTCGTTACCTGTATAAAAGACAACAGTCCACACACTCAATCAAATGGACTCCAACCTCTCCACAATGGCCAAGACCAGAGAGCTGTGTAAGGACATCAGGGATATAATTGTAGACCTGCACAAGGCTGGGATGGGCTACAGGACAATAGGCAAGCAGCTTGGTGAGAAGGCAACAACTGTTTGCGCAATTATTTGAAAATGGAAGAAGTTCAAGATGATGGTCAATCTCCCTCGGTCTGGGGCTCCATGCAAGATCCCACCTCGTGGGGCATCAATGATCATGAGGAAGGTGAGGGATAAGCCCAGAACTACACGGCAGGAGCTGGTCAATGACCTGAAGAGAGCTGGGACCTCAGTCTCAAAGAAAACCATTAGTAACACATGTCATGGATTAAAATCCTGCAGCGCACGCAAGGTCCCCCTGCTCAAGCCAGCACAAGTCCAGGCCCATCTAAGTTTGCCAATGACCATCTGGAAGATCCAGAGGAGGAATGGGAGAAGGTCATGTGGTCTGATGAGACAAAAATAGAGCTTTTTGGTCTAAACTCCATTCGCCGTGTTTGGAGAAAGAAGAAGGATGAGTACAACCCCAAGAACACCATCCCAACCATGAAGCATGGAGGTGGAAACGTCATTCTTTGGGGATGCTTTTCTGCAAAGGGGACAGGACTACTGTACCGTATTAAGGGGAGGATGGATGGGGCCATGTATCGCAAGATCTTGGCCAACAACCTCCTTCCGTCAGTAAGAGCATTGAAGATGGGTCGCAGCTGGGTCTTCCAGCATGACAACGACCCGAAACACACAGCCTAACTAAGCCAACTAAGGAGTGGCTCCGTAAGAAGCGTCTCAAGGTCCTGGAGTGGCCTAGCCAGTCTCCAGACCTGAACCCAAAAGAAAATCTTTGGAGGGAGCTGAAAGTCTGTATTGCCCAGCGACAGCCCCGAAACCTGAAGGATCTGGAGAAGGTCTGTATGGATGAGTGGGCATAAATCCCTGCTGCAGTGTGTGCAAACCTGGTCCAGAACTAAAGGAAATGTATGATCTCTGTAATTGCAAACAAAGGTTTCTGAAACAAATATTAAGTTCTACTTTTCTGATGTATCAAATACTTATGTCATGCAATAAAATGCAAATTAATTACTTAAACATCATACAATGTGATTTTCTGGATTTTTGTTTTAGATTCCGTCACTCACAGTTGAAGCTAATACCTATGATAACAATAACAGACTTCTACATGCTTTGTAAGTGGGAAAACCTGCAAAATCGGCAGTGTATCAAATACTTGTTCTCCCCACTGTAGGTTTTACCTGAAAGGGTGGGCAGGCCCCCCATCCTTATCCCAAGGAACTAAGGACACTGCTTATTCATTCCCTAAAGACAACATTTGTTCCTTATCCTTCCTGCCATAATATTTTACCCAAGTCAGGGCTAAGGGAACTTTGTAAAAGACCGTCAACCACATTTCTGAAGGACATACATCCTAATTGGTTTAGGCAATTTAACAAATGGTCAGAGTACCTAATGATCTTCTGATATCATTCAGACATGTCACAAACAAAAACCAGAGTTACATACCAGGTATTAGAAAAGCAAAGAAATGTAAATTTGGTCAAGAATTTCCTTAACATGTGGTATGCTCCGGATCATACTCCGTTCCAAGCCCTCTACATACTTTTTATCTTCCTATCTTTCTGCTACAGGTTGATCTTAGCATCATCTTTCCAAAGAATGCTGTTACAGAACTGGGCTGGCTTTTTTTTTTTTGATGTATTTGCTCTTGTGAAGTATTCTCTTTATAATAGACTTGGATAATGACATGCCTACCTCCTGGAGACTGTTCTTCAACTTGGCTGGATGTTGTGAAGGCGTTTTTCTTTACCATGGAAAGGATCCTAAAATCATTTACCACTCTTGTATTCTTTGGGCATCCAGGTCTTTTTGTGTTGCAGAGCTTTTTTTTTTTTTTATCTCAGAGTGTACCAAACTGTTGATTTGGCCACTACTAATGTTCCTGCTATCTCTCAGATGAATTGTTTTGAGAGCTCCTTTGACCGCATGTTGTGGGATCACAGCAACAACATCCAAATGCGAATGCAACACCTGGAGTCAACTCCAGACATTTTACCTGCTAAATTGATGAAGAAATAACAAACAAATAACACCTGTCCAAGAAACAGCTTTTGAGTCAATTGTCCAATTACTTTTGGTCCCAAGAAAAATAGGGGGCTACAAATTAAAGAGCTGTAATTCCTAAACCCTTCCACCAATTTGGATTTGGAAACCCTCAAATTAAAGCGGAGATGTGATTATTTAACTGTAGCTTGAATATAATTTGGTAAACTGCCATAATAACAATACTTGTGTCAGTGTCCAATTATTTACGGATCTGACTGTATAAGGTTGGCGATACAAAGACATGTTGACTCTTTGGCACTATAATACTGTATGTAATTTTCTCTGCCATAAAGGCAAAATGTCTGTGAATCGGCAACCTTTTATTGAATGAATGAATATGTCTTCATAGTTCTGGTTTACCTGTTGTAGTAGGAGGGCCTTTCATTTAAATAAGCAACTGCAAAGTTTGGAATGAGACAGGCGAGACGTTCAACTAATGTCAAGGTTAAGAAATTGCAATGATCCACTGTAGGGGTGTCTGAAATCGTATTATAAAATTCTTCCAGGCTTGAATATGGTAACTATATTATAATATTCATGATTACAGGGAAGAACGTTATATGCATGTTTCGACCCCCCCGACCTGATGTTTTTCCCTCTTTTGGGCCCAAATTTTTATCCCCACCGTACTTCGAACGCTGCCTAGAGGCACACCAGCCAGGACCTGACACCACGTCCTCCGTGCTTAAAAAGAAATAGACCATCCGGCTTGTTGTCAGCGCACTGTTCAAAAGCCAACATCTGTGTTGGGTGACTGTCCAGATCTGATATTGGAGCAGCTTTTGGAGCAACATATGCTGCCATGTCATTTACAGCATGGCTCCGTAGTAAAAAAAAGTCTGGGTGCTAAACTTGCCTGCCAGAATGTAAAAACATTTCACTTTCAAAAATAGAGCAATTGGTCTCAGTTCTCAAACGCTTACAGAGTGTTCTTAAACAGAAGAGGAGATGCAACACAGTAATTAACATGCACCTGTCCCAACCTTTTTGAAACTTATTGCTGTCATCAAATTCAAAATTGGGGTATATTTAAAAAAAAAAAAAAAAAGATTTCTATTTTCAGTTAGATATAGCAGAGATGGGGACAAGTCACACATGGTCAAGTCCAAGCAAGTCTCAAGTCTTAATCATCAAGTCTCGAGTCAAGTCTCAAGTCATAGTTCAGATAAATCAAGCAAGTCAAGTCAAGGCTTCACCCTAAGCAAGTCAAATCGAGTCCTTATAAGTTTCAAGTCAAGTCAAGTCACAGTACTAAAGAGATGAACACACACTCACACACACACACACACACACACACACACTGTCCTCTGTTTCTGACGTGCGCTTGGTGTGAAGCTCGATTTCAAAATCAAATATTTTTCTCCTCCGCGGTACAATTTCTTGGGGGGACGAAGCGGAGGGATCTTGAATCAGCCTGAAGGGGTTGTATTCGCTATAACAACCGCCTCGCCATACCTTATCCCGCTTATTACATACCTACCAAATAAATCAATAATTTGACACAAAATATTGATTTCAAAAGGAATGTATTGATTTAAAAACAATTGTATTGCTTCCTCTAAAGAAAATAGTCCATTCCGTCTTTGGTTAGAATCCTGCTGCGTCCATAGCAACGCGCTGTTTTTCATGGCAACGGTCTGTTATCAAGAAATAACACGCATTCTGCACTGGAATTCAGCCAATCCATGTAATAAGGGCTAATAATAACAACCTTATAAACTAATTATTGTGACTGAAAAACAGCCTAATATGTAATTACGCTGTAATTATTCTTGTCTGTATGAGTAAAAAAAAAAAACTCTTCGAAATGTTTCGGTGCTAGTAATCACATCGGCGCCTCCATGTTAGCTTTTCATGCAGTAAAGTTAACTGTTGTGGTGTAAGCACAATGCTTTTAAGTTTCCACACGCAGTCCACAAACACTTGAAAATACGCACATTTAATACAGAAATTATAGCCTACGTGTAATAATATACATGCCCGCTCATTTTAAGATGCCCATCAACATTAAAATTCAGGCTATGCCACTGTTATAGTCAAATTCCCTTACATCTATTTACCAGACGTATTCAGTAATGATAATGGTCACATTTCTAACAAGAAAAAAAACAAAACATAATATGCAACCAAGGCCAAATGATGACAAACAAAAGATTAATTAATTACATTAGTAACTTAATCGTTATAGATCTTAGTGAAACTGAATATAAAGAGATTACTTTCTTACCTTTCCTTGTGGTTCTTAAAATGACGAATGAAATTTGACGTTGTTGCATATTTTGCATCTGGCAAATCTTTTTTTATTCACACGGTCCAGTTTAAAGTCCTTGTATCCAAATCATAGACTGTAAAAATAATGGACGACGCCCTTTCGCTCTTTTCCATTGGTGAAAAATGAAGCCACCAGTGTCCTGATACGGCGCTGACATCTTGGACTTGCGTCTGCGCAGATAGCGATCTTGGGACCAGTTCTGCGCAGTAGTTATGCGCAGTAGCGAGAAGGAAGTAAAGCCGTAAAGCCGCGAAATCAACGGCCCCACCCCTGTGCCCCGCCCTCACTCTCCCTCGCAGAATGCGCATACCGTAATCAATCGCAAGTCCAAGTACAGTACAACCTTTGCTTATTAAACCTAGACGATATGTTATAGCCTAACTTACATCATGTTTAACCTTAATTTAGAATAGGCCTAATACAAAATTAATTGGTAACTTCTAGCTAACGATCACCTGCTAGCCATTAACATGGCTATTAACGAGGCTTGTTGTCTTTTAGCTAACGTTAGCTAGCCCATTACATTTATTTACTAATTAAATAGCTTATAAATTTAACTTACCGAAAAAAATTCAAAGATCGATTGGAAATGCCAGATCGGTTAGCACAATGTACTGCAGAACAACCCATTATGTCCGTGTGAAATTATATCAATTATAGAAATTTAGAGATTAAATGTAAAGTTCCAATCTCCTCACTCCTCCGATGATTCAGTGGCTCCTCGGCTCAGATAGCTGTCAATCACAGCTGTGAATCACGACGTCACACCACCGTTTTTTAGAGCATTAAATAACTAACTAAAAACAAACTTATTTTAAAAACAAACTCTTGAATTTACATTAGCGTGATACAAACTACAGTAAATGACAGAAACCAGCTTCGGAAAAAATATATTTGAAGGGTAATTTAATTGTTTAGTTGGTCTCGCGTCCCATTGAATAACATGGGGAGGGCGGGGTTTATGACCTATACTGGGACCACTCACCAGGGGGCGATCGAGACGTTTTGGCTTCACTTTTCAGGGCTTGTGCGGCACGCTTGATCCAAATGATGCTATTTGTGGAGCTCGACTAACGTTACTGTCTGCCATGTTTGGCGCGGTTTGAATTGTGCAGCGTTAAAGGCACATATGCTGATTAGTAGTGCTGATGTCACAACATATAGAATTATTTTATTGCTGTTTGTTTATTATAAGTTCAAGTCATTGTCGAGTCTTCCACTTCAAGTCAAGTCTCAAGCAACTTGTTCTCAAGTCAAAGTCAAGTCAAGTCATTTTCATACTTTAATCAAGCAAGTCACAAGTCCTGAAAATTGTGACAAGAGTCAGACTCGAGTCAAGTCATGTGACTCGAGTCCCCCACCTCTGAGATATAGGGATAAATGATTTGCACATGATTGCATTCTGTTTTTATCTTCATTTATCCAGCATCCTTACTTTTTGGCAACGGGGTATTAAGGCAAAATCAGTATGCCGTTAGTTTTTTTTATATATATATTTTTTTATATTTTTATATTAGAATAAGACTTTCAGCTGCTGGTGAGCAGTAGAATTTGGTATGAAATCTTAACAGTTGAAGAAAGAATCATGACCACTTTGAGGAAGTGAAGCTAGTACAGATGGTGTTTAGTGGTGAAACTCTGACAGAGAGAGAGAGGATCATGGCTGACATCTACCATTATATTTTATGTCGCCTTGTGACTATTTTATGTCTTACTATAAGGTAAGACAGCAAAGACAAGAATGCTATCCAGATTAACAATACTTGTGAAGAATATCAAGTAACTTTCTTGAAATATAATGTATTGTGTTTTACCATTGAAACATATTCTGATTATTCTCTTGTCAGGTGTCAGTGGAGACACTTGTTCTCTGTACACCAGAGTGGGAGATACTGTAAGTCTGTCATGTACCAATGTGGTTTATCCAAACTGCTCCTCAACTACATGGACCTATCACAGAACTGGATTACGGAGTGCTATTGAAGAGGTTGGACATGGGAAGATTAACACTAACTCAAAGAGAGCAGACAGACTGAAAGTGGGGTCTGACTGTTCTCTACATGTTCGTGATGTCAGAGGTGAGGATGCTGGAATCTACACCTGTCAACAATTACTTAGTAATGGATCACAATATAGAGGGGATGCTTCTGTTCATCTGTCTGTTCTAAACAGTGAGTATTACTGTTTAAATGGGAAACTTATATTTCACTTTGTACTGTGTAGTGTTGTACTTCTTTTATATGAAAATTAACCTTGTTTGTTCTCAATTACTACAAAGAAATAACAGCCTTGTCAACCACTTCCCCACCTTCTGAAAATAATGTATTTAAAATATATTGTTGTACTTCTTTTATATGCCATGTGAGTTCATAGAAATTCACATTTAAGACAATGACATTGATGATCACCTTCAGGCATAAAAAAAAAAACTTGCATCACTATTATATGTGCAAATATAATGTATTACTTCTTTAATGTGCCATCTGAATACACATCACTACGGTACCCTGCATCAGTCTGGTCCAGAAAAAAAGACTCAAACATATTTTGTCTGCTGCTCTTGAGGGTTAGGGTTGCAGATTGCAGTAGATCTTGTCTGTACTGTTCTTTCACCATTATTCATTATAAAAAGTGGTCTCCTTGTTGTTTCTCTACTATCCAGGACATACAGCCTCTACTGCAGGGACAACAATGCCAGTCACCTCCACATCTTCTATTGGTAATATATTTTATACTAATTAAACAAACACAGAACTTTTAGTTTCACATTAGATGTTTGTTCCTGTGAGTGCTTTCGTTGTCATTCAGAAAATAAAAAATGCTAGTAATTGGAGATCTATATACACTACCATTCAAAAGTTAGGGGCCACTTAGAAATGTCCCTGTTTTAAAAAAATAAGCTATTTTATTCTTCATTAAAATTACATCAAACTGATCAGAAATAAGGTGTAGACATTTTAATTTCCTAAAAGAATATTGTAGCTAGAATCGGCTGATTTGTAATGGAATATCTACATATGCGTAAAGAGGCCCATTATTAGCAACCATCACTTCTGTGTTTCAATGACACGTTGTGTTTTCTAATCCAAGTTTATCATTTTAAAAGGCCAATTGATCATCCAAAATCATTGCAAATATAGTTGCATAGCAACAATGGATGTGGTCCTCCAATATGGAGCGTATAGGTAAAAGGTCTGGTGGGGTACACTAACAGAATGAGATTCTGGCTGATATACATTGTGATATACTTCATGGTCCCAGGTAATCATTGTATGATTTGTAAAGATGTAATACATCTTCCATGTTCAATCTGGTTATATACCTATCAGCTGAAACTATAGAAGAACCTTGGCCACGAACTGACGATACCAATTTTAATGTATGGCCTTAGAAATGTAAGGTGACTTCAGTATTATACTTGATATAAGGACTGTTCTGCTAAAGCAGTTTTCCATAAATGTTTAGTCAGAGTTTGTCTTTCTAATACCTTAAAAATGTGTTGAAACTTTTGATCTACCAATGTCAAGACATTTGAATTCATGGTATTCAGACAGTTCTTATAGTATGTTACCTGTAAAGACAACTACATACATTTGTTCTGCACATGTCTGTGACTGGTAATGTATAAACCTGTAAAAACCATAGCATTAGGAATTAAAATACCATCCCTATCATAAAAAAGCACAAAACTTATTTATAGAAAGTTTGTTTTGTCTAGTGGTCTCGAGAATGAAGTGGATTTCCTGTAAACGTCACAGACTATATTAAAGTAAACTACAGGGTTAGGGTTATAGAGAATGAAGTGGATTTCCTGTAGATGTCACACACTATATTAGAGTAAACTACAGGGTTAGGGTTATAGAGAATGAAGTGGATTTCCTGTAGATGTCCCAGACTATATTAAAGAGAACTCTACAGGCGTTACAGAGTGAGTCAGTGGATGTGGATCTATTTTCTACTGTTCTGTCTCCCTTTAGACTCCCAGTTTACATGCATGCTAGTTACACAGATATCATCTGTAATCACTCTGGTATGTGTGGCTAGTCACCCTGATTCACCACGGAAGAAAATGTACCTTGTTTGTTCTCAATTACTAAAAATAAATAACAGCCTTGTCAACCACTTCCCCACCTTCTGAAAGTAACGTATTTAAAATATATTGTTGAACTTCTTTTATATGCCATGTGAGTTCATAGAAATTCATATTTAAGACAATGACATTGATGATCACCTTCAGGCATAAAAAAAAAAACTTGCATCACTATTATATGTGCAAATATAATGTATTACTTCTTTAATGTGCCATCTGAATACACATCACTACGGTACCCTGCATCAGTCTGGTCCAGAAAAAAAGACTCAAACATATTTTGTCTGCTGCTCTTGAGGGTTAGGGTTGCAGATTGCAGTAGATCTTGTCTGTACTGTTCTTTCACCATTATTCATTATAAAAAGTGGTCTCCTTGTTGTTTCTCTACTATCCAGGACATACAGCCTCTACTGCAGGGACTACAATGCCAGTCACCTCCACATCTTCTATTGGTAATATATTTTATACTAATTAAACAAACACAGAACTTTTAGTTTCACATTAGATGTTTGTTCCTGTGAGTGCTTTCGTTGTCATTCAGAAAATAAAAAATGCTAGTAATTGGAGATCTATATACACTACCATTCAAAAGTTAGGGGCCACTTAGAAATGTCCCTGTTTTAAAAAAATAAGCTATTTTATTCTTCATTAAAATTACATCAAACTGATCAGAAATAAGGTGTAGACATTTTAATTTCCTAAAAGAATATTGTAGCTAGAATCGGCTGATTTGTAATGGAATATCTACATATGCGTAAAGAGGCCCATTATTAGCAACCATCACTTCTGTGTTTCAATGACACGTTGTGTTTTCTAATCCAAGTTTATCATTTTAAAAGGCCAATTGATCATCCAAAATCATTGCAAATATAGTTGCATAGCAACAATGGATGTGGTCCTCCAATATGGAGCGTATAGGTAAAAGGTCTGGTGGGGTACACTAACAGAATGAGATTCTGGCTGATATACATTGTGATATACTTCATGGTCCCAGGTAATCATTGTATGATTTGTAAAGATATAATACATCTTCCATGTTCAATCTGGTTATATACCTATCAGCTGAAACTATAGAAGAACCTTGGCCACGAACTGACGATACCAATTTTAATGTATGGCCTTAGAAATGTAAGGTGACTTCAGTATTATACTTGATATAAGGACTGTTCTGCTAAAGCAGTTTTCCATAAATGTTTAGTCAGAGTTTGTCTTTCTAATACCTTAAAAATGTGTTGAAACTTTTGATCTACCAATGTCAAGACATTTGAATTCATGGTATTCAGACAGTTCTTATAGTATGTTACCTGTAAAGACAACTACATACATTTGTTCTGCACATGTCTGTGACTGGTAATGTATAAACCTGTAAAAACCATAGCATTAGGAATTAAAATACCATCCCTATCATAAAAAAGCACAAAACTTATTTATAGAAAGTTTGTTTTGTCTAGTGGTCTCGAGAATGAAGTGGATTTCCTGTAAACGTCACAGACTATATTAAAGTAAACTACAGGGTTAGGGTTATAGAGAATGAAGTGGATTTCCTGTAGATGTCACACACTATATTAGAGTAAACTACAGGGTTAGGGTTATAGAGAATGAAGTGGATTTCCTGTAGATGTCCCAGACTATATTAAAGAGAACTCTACAGGCGTTACAGAGTGAGTCAGTGGATGTGGATCTATTTTCTACTGTTCTGTCTCCCTTTAGACTCCCAGTTTACATGCATGCTAGTTACACAGATATCATCTGTAATCACTCTGGTATGTGTGGCTAGTCACCCTGATTCACCACGGAAGAAAATGTACCTTGTTTGTTCTCAATTACTAAAAATAAATAACAGCCTTGTCAACCACTTCCCCACCTTCTGAAAGTAACGTATTTAAAATATATTGTTGAACTTCTTTTATATGCCATGTGAGTTCATAGAAATTCATATTTAAGACAATGACATTGATGATCACCTTCAGGCATAAAAAAAAAAACTTGCATCACTATTATATGTGCAAAGTTAATGTATTACTTCTTTAATGTGCCATCTGAATACACATCACTACGGTACCCTGCATCAGTCTGGTCCAGAAAAAAAGACTCAAACATATTTTGTCTGCTGCTCTTGAGGGATAGGGTTGCAGATTGCAGTAGATCATGTCTGTACTGTTCTTTCACCATTATTCATTATAAAAAGTGGTCTCCTTGTTGTTTCTCTACTATCCAGGACATACAGCCTCTACTGCAGGGACAACAATGCCAGTCACCTCCACATCTTCTATTGGTAATATATTTTATACTAAATAAACAAACACAGAACTTTTAGTTTCACATCAGATGTTTGTTCCTGTGAGTGCTTTTGTTGACATTCAGAAAATAAAAAATACTAGTAATTGTAGATCTATATACACTACCATTCAAAAGTTAGGGGCCACTTAGAAATGTCCTTGTTTTCAAAAAAAGAAAAGCAAATTTATTCTTCATTACAATTACATCAAACTGATCAGAAATAAGGTGTAGACATTTTCATTCCCTAAAAGAATATTGTAGCTAGAAACGGCTGATTTGTAATGGAATATCTACATAGGGGTAAAGAGGCCCATTATTAGCAACCATCACTTCTGTGTTCCAATGACACGTTGTGTTTGCTAATCCAAGTTTATCATTTTAAAAGGCCAATTGATCATCCAAAATCATTGCAAATATAGTTGCATAGCAACAATGGATGTGGTCCTCCAATATGGTGCGTATAGGTAAAAGGTCTGGTGGGGTACACTAACAGAATGAGATTCTGGCTGATATACATTGTAGGCAAGTAGATGTCATTGTTCACATATTCTTTCTGACCACACTATATGGGGAGATGAATGAGGCAAAGGACAATAAGCATAGTGTCAGGCTTCGAGTGAAGGAAAGACAGCAGCGAAGCTTAACAATACTCTTGTGATGAGCAAGACAGCGACAAAGCTTAATTATGCTCTTTACCAAGAGAGACAATAACACACAAAGACATATATACTGCAGAGGGAACATATATACTGGGGAGAATGATGAGGAAGAGAATCAGGTGAGCTAAGACGAGACACAGGTGAAATGCATAAATGAGATGGGCGGTGGTGTCAGAAGGCCGGTGACGTCGAACGCTGGAGTCTGTCCGCTGCAGGGGGAGGAGAGGCAGCAGAGGGCGTAGTCGTCACACATAGAAGGAAACAGATATTTGTTTTTAAACAATGAAACAGAATAAAAACAACAGGAAATAGAATAAAGTAGAAACTGTATGAAAGACAAAGAATCTATAGATGAAATTAATAAAAACAACAGGACTAGAAATATACTACACACCATTTAAAAACAAACAGGGAATATTGTAGAGCTGCAACTTATAACTATTTTGATAATCGATTAATCGATTAATCTGATAGAAAGAAAATATCGGATCAGATCGGTCATCAATATTTGCTCCTTTTCTCACTCACGTCCATGTCACCTGCTCTCCCTGCCCTGTTGGCATCCTCATACCCTCTCTCTCACTCTTTCTTCACTCTGAACGCACCAGAGTGAACATGACAGAAAAATCAGTAAACAAGTTTCTTGCCATGATGTTCAGGAATGGATTACGAACCATTCCTGATCTGAATGGCAAAGATTATTATATAAATAAACAGTGACTCACCTCTTGTGCTACTGCATAATTATCTGACTGGTACATGATGGGGCGCTGAGTGACTCAGATTGACTTATACTATTTTATTTGAAAATCAAAAAAATAACAGAAGCACAACTGAACATTTTAACAGCACAAACAAGCGCAAACACCATGTACAATTAGCCTATTTTGACTAAATGTGGAGCATGTCGGTGGGCTGACTGACGTCATCACCAATAATTAAATATCTAATATAACAAATACCAAAGCAGCACAAACGAATCACAAACAAGACTATTTTGGTTGATTTTGGAGTATGTTGCGGGGCTGAGTGACCTCAGAATATCTATAAAATGATTGATGCACAAACGAAAATGTTAACAGCACAAAGCAGCACAAACGGAGCACAAACGATTGAGCCTATTTTGCCAAAGTTTTGTGTTGGGTGGGTGGCCAACCTCATGCAGGTTCCTAACGCCCTACCTGTTACAAAACATAGATCTGGGGAATTGCTAAAACATTGCTAATGATAGCTAGACAGTAGTTACAACTACTAAGCAAGTACGTTTTGGTGTAGTCAAATGAATCAGAGTCTGATTGACACTAGTTAAAACATGTAACACCTCAAACTAATTAATTAATGACAATTTAAAATGAGAGGGTATGTTCAAAATGAGGAGATCTGTAATTTTCACAGGCTTTTCCAATTTGCATGAATTTCATTGCAGCAACTCATAATGTGACTCGAGTGTGTATGACTGAATAGTGTGTAGGTGCCTGTATGCACTCCTGACAATGTCTGGGCATGCTCCTGATGAGACAGGGGATGGTGTCCTGGGGGATCTTCTCCTAGACCTGAATCAGGGCATCAGTGAGCTTCTGGAAAGTCTGTGGTGCTACTTGGCAGCGTCAGATGTACTGATACACAACGTACCAGAGGTTCACAATTGGATTCATGTCTGAGGCACGTGAGGGCCAGTCAATGCAATCAATACCTTCTTCATCCAGGTCACGTACTCATGTGTCATCCTGGAGGCGCTGGACTGCCTGTGCAACCTGAATGGGCTGCAGGTACCGCCTCATACTAACATTAGTGAAAAGGACACTGGCAAAACACAAAACTAGAGAAGAATTAGTCAGGAAGGATAAGAGAGAGTAATTGTCTGTAGCCACCACCACCAAAACCTTTCCCCTTTTTTAGGCTTTTGCCTCTCCAGTGCACCTGTTGTTGCTTTCATTTGCACCAAAACAGGTGACATTGTTTCACAATCGCTTATGCTTCCTAACTGGACAGATTGATATCCCTGAAGTTTAATTGACATATACTGTAATAATGTAAATATATTTTTTGAGCAGTGTAGTTGAAACTTGGGTAGACAAAAACAAATACAGTGAGGAGAACAAGTATTTGATACACTGACGATTTAGCAGGTTTTCCCATTTACAAAGCATGTAGAAGTCTGTCATTTTTATAATAGGTACAGTTCAACTGTGAGTGACGGAATCTAAAACAAAAATCCAGAAAATCACATTGTATGATTTTTAAGTAATTCATTTGCATTTTATTGCATGACCTGTAGTTCTTGACCAGGTTTGCACACACTGCAGCAGGTATTTTGGCCCACTCCTCCATACAGACCTTCTCCAGATCCTTCAGGTTTCGGGCTGTCGCTGGGCAATACAGACTTTCAGCTCCCTCCAAAGATTTTCTATTGGCTTCAGGTCTAGAGACTGGCTAGGACCTTGAGATGCTTCTTACGGAGCCACTCCTTAGTTGCCCTTGTTGTGTGTTTCGGGTCGTTGTCATGCTGGAAGACCCAGCCACGACCCATATTCAATGCTCTTACTGAGGATCTCGCGATAGATGGCCCCATCCATTCTCCCCTCAATACGGTGCAGTCGTCCTGTCCAGTTTGCAGAAAAGCATCCCCAAAAAATTATGTTTCCACCTCCATGCTTAACGGTTGGGGGATGGTGTTCTTCGGGTTGTACTCATCCTTCTTCTTCCTCAAATACGGCGAGTGGAGTTTAGACCAAAAAGCTCTATTTTTGTCTCATCAGACCACATGACCTAGTCCCATTCCTACTCTGGATCATCCAGATGGTCATTGGCAAACTTCAGACGGGCCTGGACATGCGCTGGCTTAAGCAGGGGAGACCTTGTGTGCGCTGCAGGATTTTAATCCATGACGGCGTAGTGTGTTACTAATGGTTTTCTTTGAGACTGTGGTCCCAGCTCTCTTCAGGTCATTGACCAGGTCCTGCCGTGTAGTTCTAGGCTGATCCCTCACCTTCCTCATGATCATTGATGCACCACGAGGTGAGATATTGCATGGAGCCCCAGACCGAGGGAGATTGACCGTCAACTTGAACTTCTTCCATTTTCTAATAATTGCGCCAACAGTTGTTGCCTTCTCACCAAGCTGCTTGCCTATTGTCCTGTAGCCCATCCCAGCCTTGTGCAGGTCTACAATTTTAACCCTGATGTCCTTACACAGCTCTCTGGTCTAGGCCATTGTGGAGAGGTTGGAGTCCATTTGATTGAGTGTGTGGACAGGTGTCTTTTATACAGGTAACGAGTTCAAATAGGTGCAATTAATACAGGTAATGAGTGGAGAACAGGAAGGCTTCTTAAAGAAAAACTAACAGAGCCGGATTTCTTACTGGTTGGTAGGTGATCAAATACATATGTCATGCAATAAAATGCAAATTAATTATTTAAAAATCATACACTGTGATCTTCTGGATTTTTGTTTTAGATTCCGTCTCTCACAGCTGAAGTATACCTATGATAAAAATGACAGACCTCTACATGCTTTGTAATTAGGAAAACCTGCAAAATCGGCAGTGTATCAAATACTTGTTCTCCCCACTGAATTATTGTGTCAAGGTTTAGATCTGGGAAAGGTTATAAAAAGTTCCCAGGAGCGCAGTTGGCTCCATCCTTGTGAAACAGAAGATTTCATCTCAGGGTACTGTGTATGCATCAACCATGAGAAGAACACTGAAGAATATGACATTAATTGGATGGTTGCTAGGAAAAAGCATCTGCTGTCAAAAGAACCAAGCTGCCCATGTAAACTTTGTTAGAGAATTCCTGAAGAGTTCTAGAAGTCCATTCTCTGGATGTATGATTTCAAAAGGTACATTTTTGGTCAAAATGTAACCCTCTATGTTTGGCAAAAACACTAAAAACTCTGCAGACCATCAAAAGAACAGCAACTGTCTGGTCACTTTTTGGTAAGCACACTCCATTTTGTGCACCAATGAATCCAATTGCCATTCTAACCAAGCTTAGATGGGCGATCCTGCCAGAAGGATCACCTGTCTGCAGAATTCCATCAATCTGGTCTTTTAGGGTAGACTGGCTAGACAAAAGACACTCCTGATATGACTTAAATGCATATAATATGCCCCCACAAGGACTGAGATCATGAGGAAGAAGATTGTCTGGTTAGACAAATGTGGCCTGAATGCCAAACTGTACAACTGGCAAAAATAAGGTTGCACATACCCCCTAGCTAATACATCTCTATTGTAAAGCATGGTGTTGTCAGTGTCATGTTATGGGAATGCATCTCAACAGCAGGGACTGGTAGACTGGTAGATTCAGGGAAGGATGAAGCGATCCAGATTGCATAGGACCTCCGACTGGTGTGAAGAATCATCTTTGAGGAAAACAATGACCCAAAGCACAAGAGCAAGACAAAGCCCAGACATGACCTACCTTGAACATCTGTTGAGGGGACCTGCAGATCACTGTTCACTGATGCTCCACCTCTTTACTGACAGAGCATGAGAAAATAGACATGGAACAACGGGAGAAACCACCAAAACCAAGTTGTACAAATCTGGTAGAGGCAGACAAAGGTGCTTCTACAAATTCTTGAATAGTGTCTGAATACATATGTGCATGTGTACCTTCTGTCTTCCTTCTAGAGACTGAAGTGAATAATGATTTAGGAGATTGCAGAAGAGAATGCAAACACAGAGTCAGTGGGTGTGGATCTATTCTATACTTTTCTGTCTCCTTTAGTCTTACAAGTTACCTGGTCTTAGATGCTTATATGAATGTTTTTTAGGCAGCAGGTGACTAAGTGGTTAGACCATCTGACCAGCAACCAAAAGGTTCCTAAATTAAGGTGGAACATCTAGTCCCAAACTATTGCTTTAACAATAAATATGTTTTGGTAAACAACAACACTAATCATTTGGGTATATGAGGCTTGCCACTAATTAAAATATGTTTCTATCCAGATAGTACAGCCTCTACTTCAGGACCAGTCTCATCAGCCACCACCCCATCTTCACCTGGTAATGGATTTTATAACATTTCTTTTTGAAAAAGTGTAGATTTAACAAGAATTTGAGTAGTGAAAGTATCATATTTTTTTAGACACTTCTCGTCAAATAACTGTGTGTCCTGTCAAGACAACCACCCAGCAGCAGTTAAAAACTGGTATGTAATAACAGTCCCAAACATAATTACATTCAACTCCAGATCCCTCCAAAAGTGTTCTTCCAAAATTACAAGTTCAACAATTTCAACAGAAACCTAAAATTAGTGTTGTTGTTAGACAACTTGAGGTAGTCAGACCTGCGTTTGAAATCAGTCTTTAAAGGCTGAACAAAATCTTGTCAACCTGTCTTTTCTTTCAAAACGTATAGTTTGTTATCCACTCTAGGGAATTATCTAGTAGGGTTGTAAATAATAATTATAAAAATAATATTTTGAGTTTTTCAGAAAAATATAATACTATTCCAGAAGTTTTGGGTCTGAAAAAAGATTGTGTTCAAATAAAACCATACCTCTTATGTTTTGCGCAAAATATGTTTGTGTTGTTTATTTTCTCCTTTTACTTTTGCTCAATTTCAGTGGAGACAATACTTTTTGATTTGATTTTAGAGAAAGTACAGATTGTCTAGGCACCAGATCTTAGAGGAAAATTGTAATACTGAAATATGAGTAGTTAATCATTGGGCGTCATTTGAGGAACATTCCTTGGGCAGCACTAATGTCTGTTTAATTACATTTGAGTAAACAAGGATGCACCACCCTCAGGTCCTCCTTCACCACAGAACATCCCTGTTGTTGTGGGAGTGTCTGTGAGAGTGTTTGTGGCAGTTTCCATGTCTGTCATTGTCACTGTCATCATTTTACGCTGGAGAACCAGTAAGTATTGATGTTGTTCATTTTTCTTTTTGTTTAATAAAATGCATCACTAGCTCAGTAATACACATGGAAACAGGTCCTCTGATGTTTTTTTTTTAAATTGCTTCCTTCAGAGATTCAAATGGCAGCAGATGTCAGCCTTGTGAGTAACACAGACCTTGTATTGTGTCTTCAAGTATTATTAAACTATTGTTGTACATAATTAACTAAAGGTCCCACTATATAAAGTCATTCATTACTATCGTTACTAATTTATATGATTTTAATGCAATAAATCACTGCACCCCACAAGACAATGAAGACAGGGTCAGTTCATCAATATGTTACAGTATTTGATCAAATGAAACATGTTTTAACCCATATTGTTGTTAAAATGAGACTAACATTATGTAATTATTCACTTGTAGAGTCAACCTGTTGGCAGTATCACCTATGACTCCATCAACCACATAGACCATAATCCCCTCCAGAGAGTTGTCGTTAGTGAAACTAATGTACATACTGTTGTGTCTTCTTCCTATAGGACTTTCAAAACATTTCCTTTGTGATTGTGTGTGTGTGTGTGTGTGTGTGTAGGCCCATGGTGAGAATGCAGTGAACTACGCCTCAGTTATGACCTCTACTGAAAGAGGAAGAGAGACAGAGAACCCTGCTGACCCCAACTCCTTTTATTCTACTATCAATGAACCTCAGGGGAGTTAAGCCATACAAACGTCAGTCATTCATTTAAATACACCATAGTTTCAGTACCCAGAAGTACTTTTTGTATGTGTGCTGGCCAGCTACTCAATACGGTTCTGGTAAGAGAAGTTTTTATATAATACATTAAGATATATGTTAAATCAGATTTCCTGGGCACAACAATGTGTGTCCTACAGGTACACATTACACTTTTCTATTCCAAAATAAAATAACCCAGTTCTCTAAAAGAATAGGCATACAAAGTAAGTATTGTTAAGTATTTTATTGAATCGAATGCAGGTATGTTGTAGTGTTTTTAACATGATGAAGAAAAACAACAACATTGTTCATGATTGCTTATATACTTTAGTTGAATTATTAGGTTTGTGATAATAAATGTTTTTTTTTATTTTTATAAATGGCCTCCACAAAACCCCATCTCTCTCAGAACAGTAAAGCAGTGTTTTGTAAAATTCAACTTTCTAAAGTGTCTAGTGACAAAAACATTTCACTGTAGCTCTGTATAATGAAATAAAACCTCATACTCAAAAGCAGTTGAAATACTGCATTTAAATGACAGTATCTCACAAAATTGAGTACACCCCTCACATTTTTAAAAATATTTGATTATATCTTTTCATGTGACAACACTGAAGAAATGACACTGCTACAATATCAAGTAGTGAGCGTAGAGCTTCTATAACAGTGTAAATTTGCTGTCCCCTCAAAATAACTCCAAGTACACAGGGAGGTTATGGTTAGTGATGGGTCACAGAGTCCAGTAGTACACAGGGAGGTTATGGTTAGTGATGGGTCACAGAATCCAGTAGTACACAGGGAGGTTATGGTTAGTGATGGGTCACAGAGTCCAGTAGTACACAGGGAGGTTATGGTTAGTGATGGGTCACAGAATCCAGTAGTACACAGGGAGGTTATGGTTTGTAATGGGTCACAGAGTCCAGTAGTCCAGAGCGAGGTTATAAATAAATACAAACTGCGCTTCTTGTCCTCTGCTGCTTTCTAGTGGCCGTTTGGTGTACTTACAGGCCAGGGGCTGCAGAACATTTTGCCTTTCCAACACATTCATTTTTGCCGGACCACACAAACAGAGACGGCTATGTCTCTTACTAAGTGGGTGAGTGGGTGAGTGAGTGAGTGACGGACTGACTGAGTGAGCGAGTGAGTACCCCTTGTTAAATAGCGTAGTGGTTAGAGAAGCAGACTTGTGAACTATAGGTCACAAGTTTGTGTCTCCTCGCAGGCGAAGCGAAGAACGCATTGTGAATTATTCCGTATTGGCGGAAACTTCGCTGGCTAAAACCGAAACCTGAAACTGTTTACGGTTATATTGCGACTGTTTCTGGCATGGAATAGTTCATCTTCAGTCTCGCTAGCAATTGCTCTATTCTTATGATTATTCCTAGGATGTTAGTAGATACTAGTAAGCCACATTACTGGCTAATAAGCTGTTAAAACGTCCAGTGGCAATAGCAATACAGTTCATAGATGCTACTTGTGTTTGAGGTAAACTTAATAAGAAATGTTAGTCCGTTTTACACAATCCTCAATAGAGTCTAGCTACTGCTAAAATATGTAATGCCGTCGTGTAGTGGTTAAAGACAGTGCCTCTCCTGTGGAAGACCTAAGTTTGAATCTATTGAGAGTAACAACATTTATTAGTTATTTCTGTTAGATTCCACGATTCTCTCATCCTTTCACTTGATGAAAAATGTCATTATCGTCAGCTTTATTGATAGTTATTATATAAATTTAATTCATGAATGAAAGAAAATGTACATTGTTTTGGCATGAAAGAACAAAATACGTTCTTATGCCATGAAATGAAATAGCTTTGGCAGACTTGCTAGCAATTGCTAAATTCTTATGACTATTCCAGTAAGTTAGTAGATACCAGTAAAGCTTATTACTGGCTAACACGCTGTTAAATCAGCCAGTGTCAAACGCAGTACATAGCCGCTATTTGTGGTGGAGGTAAAATTAGTAAGGAATGTTTTTTTAACTGTATTAATGTAATTCACGAATGACCAATTAACTATTGAAATGGCCAATGGCAAAAGAGGATTTGTTCAGACAAGAGGCTATACTGACTATCAGCAAATGTACAGCTCTGTGGTGGTTAACGACACAGCCTTTCACGTGGGCGACCCTGGTTCGAATGTCGAGGTAGCAAACCTTTCTATTGCGGGCGTGCTGAACTAGGCTTGCCTGGTTTCTTGTTTAAATAGTGCCTTTGAAGTCTGTTTTAATGTGTTGTTATTGTAGCTGAATAATATTTAAACCCTTGTATCTATTGGACATTTATTTTAATATTGTTTAAGATAAAAAAAAATGGGCTCTTTAAGGATTTATGGGTGAAATTATTATTATTACACTAGTTGGAAGTTCTTCATTTCAGTATAGTGATATTTCTAATGCAGGAAAATATATACATTATAATATTAAAAATAAATCTTGAATATACAGGTTAATGTTTTTTCTTTCTTTTCTGTTGTACATAAAGAGAATTCATGTGTATTTTTATTAATGAAACATTTAGTATAGGAGATATAGGAGAGTATCTATGGAATCCTCTAATTCTTATAGGTAGTGCTAAAAGCTAGCCTGTCACTGCAGACCCCCCTATGTACACAGGTAAGGACAGTCACGTCCTGAACCATTCCCTAGCCCCTATGCAGCTGGAGACCAGAGAGGAGGATGTAGTTACTTCGTAGGGATTAGTTAGCCTTACAACCACTGCCTCTGGTGGGCTTATATGGCGGTTATTTTTTGCTCGAGGAAGCCTCAGAGAAACTCCCTCTTGAATGTTTCATGTCCCTGAACCCACCTGAGGAGACAGGAACCACCCAGGTAGGCAGACTGAGGACTCTTCAAGGTGTAGTAGGAGTGCTTTTTCCCTCCATGTCACACCGATTAAAAAAGCTTTGACAGACCTTGTCGTTTCCGACCTCCAGTCTTTACTAGTAGGTCTACGGGCTGAATGTATGAATGGACAGTCAGTCAAGAGATTCCTCCATACTTGTATTGAACTATATTGGTGCAGAGTCGAGCTGCATCACTGCTTGTCTTACATACTGGGTGTTAATGAGACTAGTATGGGTTACTGCATACATGGAGTGTGTCTGAAAACAGGTGGGAGGATCAACACAAGCAGGTGAATGAAAAACCAAGTGGCTGGTTGGTTGCCATGGAAGAATGTTTTTGCATTTATGGTTTCTGTTCCATTGTAGTTGTATTTTAGCTAGGCCTAACCCTTTTTCAAACTTCAACTTTCTAAGCAGTCATGCTAATTATCCTAACCTGTGTTAATTCTCCTAAACTGCTACTCTAATTCTCTTAACATGCTAAACCGGCTTAGTTGAAATGCTAAAAGTAGGTTCCCATACATCCCTTTATGTTGAACGGTCTTACGTGACAACCAATTTGACCAGTTAGCTGCTAGGTTTCCATACACCCACTCATGTATGTCCTCCCAGTTGTTCCTCAACGCCCACTTTCAGACACACGTTTCTCAAATCAGACCTAGTAGTATGTTGTAATTAAATATTTCTCGGGTAACTGAACATAATGTTTGTGACCAGAAACACTAAGAGTGTGAAAACATTATTCAGCCTTAACATAATGGGTCTGGGAGTAGTGAGGTTGTTATTGTTCTGGATCTCTTTGGGCCCCTCCACAGGTCCTGCCCAGGAGATGCAATGTGTACAGTAACGGTCCAAGATCCTGCAAAGGGCCTCTGCTCATGAGGAACAAGATGACAATGCATGAAAATACATTTCCCATAACGTGAACTTCAAATAGCCTAATATCTGATATAGAATCTAACAAAAACAACAATTATTTTTCTAAACGTATCAAGTAGCCCAACAAGCAGTCATAAATATTCCGCATTGCAAGAGATGGAGACACCGACATGTCGAAAAAACATAAAGAACCTATAGGTCGTGAAAGTGAGTATCTGTAAATAAATTGGCATATTGTAGTGAGATGATTTTCCCCCTGTGTTTCAGGTGACATTCCTCAACCAGCTTTTCAAAATTGCATGGTATTTCTCCAGTTTAACCGCTAGGATGTGGATACGCATTGGTTGAAATTTGCGTAGAGATATGCACACTTTTCCGTCAATTTCAACATTGATAAATGTCAACCTTTGTGTCAAAACTGGCGTACTCATGGTTTACGCACATATTTGTGTTTACGCACGATTGATACATCAGAATCAGCTTTATTCGCCAGGTATGTGTACACATATGAGAAATTTGACTCTGGATTATACAGGCTCATGATGTGCTTACTCATCAAAAAAATATTTAAAAAAAATTTGACACTCAACAAGAGTCACCGACTGCAATATACAGTACACATAAATACACATAATAAACCAAAACAATTACATAGTAAGACTGATGAGACAATAGTGCAATGAGCAAGGTATAAAGGTGCTGGAAATAAATATTTTTGTACCGGTATTATTATTTACATAATGACGGTGGATGTGATTATGTGTGTATATATATATATACACTCACCTAAAGGATTATTAGGAACACCTGTTCAATTTCTCATGAATGCAATTATCTAATCAACCAATCACATGGCAGTTGCTTCAATGCATTTAGGGGTGTGGTCCTGGTCAAGACAATCTCCTGAACTCCAAACTGAATGTCAGAGTGGGAAAGAAAGGTGATCAACCTCAAGGTTGTGCGTGTTGTGGCTTCATAAATGCTTTGCTGCATACCAAAGTTGCTCTTCTATCAGCTTGAATCAGTCGGCCCATTCTCCTCTGACCTCTACCATCAACAAGGCATTTTCGCCCACAGGACTGCCGCATACTGGATGTTTTTCACTTTTCACACCATTCTTTGTAAACCCTAGAAATGGTTGTGCGTGAAAATCCCAGTAACTGAGCAGATTGTGAAATACTCAGACCGGCCCGTCTGGCACCAACAACCATGCCACGCTCAAAATTGCTTAAATCACCTTTCTTTCCCATTCTGACAAAAAAAAAGTAGCAGACAGGCGGATTTTAGGGTCAGAGTTACTGGGTTGTTATACAAGGATTGTGCCTGGCACTAATTGTCTGAAGTTGACTGTTCATCAGTGATGGCCTGTGGGTAGAAACTGTTCCTGTGTCTGTTCTTTTGGTGTACAGTGCTTTGTAGTGCATAACAGAGGGGAGGGGCTGGGACAGGTTGTATACATGAGGCCCCTGGTCCTGGGTGTGTTGGAGGACCTTTATCTTCTCTGTACTGGTAATGGTTTGTCTTAGAGCTGCTGTTCTCTCTGCCAGCCTTTAATGGAATAACACAGAGTCAATGAGTCACTGCTGCATTAATATGTCCATGTTCAACTGATGTAACATGATTAGCTGTGCTTTTCAGTCAGCTTGGCACATTCATTCTATATAAGATGCAGGGTGACAAATTGTAAGATCAAGTCAAGGACATAAACAGCATGCAGTAGTCTAGTGTAAGATATTTTATTGGCCTATATGTGAACAATATTAAAAATTGTTCACTGAAAAGGGGATTTATTTTGGGGGTGTGTCCCAACAGAAACATTATGGTACAGTTGTGTAGTTTGACCAGACCTGATCTGACTAGCCATGTGTCTCGGAGACTAATGGTCTTTTGCAGGGGGATCTGGATCTGATCATGAGGACATCAGGGTCATGCTACAGGATACAGCAGTGACAGTCTTCTCTCCACACAGGGGAAGCAGCTGGGTTGGCCTTTACCTTTCCACTGCAGGAAGGTATGACCTTGCTTCATCACAGCAACTCCTCAGCCGGTTCAAGAGTAAATGTGTCCTCAGAAGCATATCTTGCCAACCGGTTCTGTTTCTTATCAAACTGCTCACCCAGTAACCAGAACGTCTTTAGAGGAGAGAGCATTCTGCAGCAATCAAAATGGATCTTGCAGGTATATGACCTAACACAAGATCACAAGCTGTCCCGTCTGATGTCCTTTTCATCCACCCTGAACTGTACTGAACTGTTTCACACCAGACTGTAGGACCCCCAGGACTTATGGTGAACAGCAACCAGGATTTTGACTCCTGGACCTATCTTTTTGGGAAGGGGAGGCTAAACACAGGCAGTAACCTCTACCAATAAAGAACCATTAGTTGTTATTTTACCATACCATCATCTTCCGCTTATCCGGGGCCGGGTCGCGGGGGCAGCAGTCTAAGCAGGGATGCCCAGACTTCCCTCTCCCCAGACACTTCCTCCAGCTCTTCCGGGGGGACACCGAGGCGTTCCCAGGCCAGCCGGGAGACATAGTCCCTCCAGCGTGTCCTAGGTCTTCCTCGGGGTCTCCTCCCGGTGGAACGGGACCGGAACACCTTCCCAGGAAGGCGTTCCGGAGGCATCCGAAACAGATGCCCAAGCCACCTCAGCTGACCCCTCTCGATGTGGAGGAGCAGCGGCTCTACTCTGAGCTCCTCCCGGGTGACTGAGCTTCTCACCCTATCTTTAAGGGATCGCCCAGCCACCCTGCGGAGAAAGCTCATTTCGGCCGCCTGTATCCGGGATCTTGTCCTTTCGGTCATGAATAGTTGTTATTTTGTTAAGCTTAATTGTTTGGTAATGTGACAAGAGTGCTACACTCTTCATGGCTTGAATTTATGGATAACAGCTGCTTTTAGAGTTCCCAGGACATCATGGGTCTTTGGACCAGACCCAACTTGTTTTACGAGCGAAAGAGAGTCCGGGAGAGCTGAAGGGTTCACACAGATTTAACTGAGAAGAAGGAAGAGGGTTACATCAGAACTAGATTGGTTAATCAATATTCTATATCTAGGGGTTGCACGGTCAAACAAGGGCTTGGGTAAAGTAGAGGATTCCACTTCTCTTTAACTTGTTATATGTCACCACCTAGTGGTGAAACTCATGGGGACGTCTGTATGAATAAATTGTAATCGTTTTGGTTCCTTGTGAACTATAACACTTGTAGCTACAGCTTTTACTACTGCCTTCTGAGATGGTGACAAATTGATTGATAGGGACAAAACAAATGTATTGATATAATCACTTTTGCCCTATTCATGTGTTTGCAAATTACAGTGGAAATTACTAAACAGTGCAACTTACTAGGTTGTAAAAAAACTGGTAATTCAGTTTTACCATTAAGCGTGGAAGTGTAGACGTTCAGTAAAATACACACAGAGAGAGACACAATGAGTTGTACATATTGCAGTGGTTTTACTTTATTTAAAAAGTATAAGTATAAATACATTTAAATTGATTTCTCAATGCTGACTTTATTCCCTATGGCCAGAAAAAAAAAAAAAAAACACTCATCAGCCTCTCTTAAACAGCTTAATTTCATGCAAAAACACATTGTGAGCTTCCTAAGAAATTTGCAATACTGTTCTACAGAACACTCTGCAATAATCAATACTGTAAAACATTTCTAGACCTGTCTTCAACATTAAAGCTACAGACAGTTGAATGTCTTGGTCCAGAACAGGGAGAGTAGTGAGAAACAAGGATCATCCCTCCTGGACCTGATGATCAATACCAGAGATGTCTTCTATATGTAGAACAACACAACAACAGACATAAGAACACGTCTCTCAATTAACTCTAAAAGTGACTGTAAAGATGGAATAGTTCATTCGGATTAAAACATTCAGGATCATTATGTATATGAACAGACAATATAAATGATCAGGTTATAATTCAATTAATCGAACTGAAGGACAAGAAATAACAGAACAATTAGTTTGATTCTCCAGTTGGCCCATATCCATAATATTTAGGTCTATCCACTTCTAGTCCTTTAAGATCTGTGAACTCTGATGATATGAGAGTTGGAGGGAAGAGCAAGGAAGTAGGAACCTAAATGGAACTGTACCAATGTCAGAGATTCTCACCTGTTTGTGTTCTCAGAGGCTTGGGTGGGCTTTTCCTCATTGTGTAAATAGTTATTATGGAAGCCATGATGGTCAGTGCTACAAACTGCATGATGCGACTGATGGGTAACTCAGTATAACTGTTACCTGGACAATGAGACAGACAGTGTGTGATTTGGATCATTGGGATTGATTTATAAGCTTTGAAAAATGAAGATTTCACCCAAAACACCCACTAGATGATGATGAAGAGCAATATCCATCAGCCAAATCCCTCTACAACTTCACCTTCACCTGATCACCAAATACTGTAGCTTTACATTCCCACACATGGATTGTTTTGACTGTTTAGATCTTCCATAACATGTTAAAGTTTCTATAACATGTTAAACATGGACCAGTGATATTTGGCATCAGACAAGCAGAAATTCCACTGGAAGAAAAATATGTTTGATCTGCACTACAGAAAAACATTTTTAACACAGAAGCTAGTTGCATGTAGAAGATGGGGAAGTGTATGGCAAGGATGGTCCTGCAGTAGGAGCTGTACTTCCTGAATAGTAAATGAAAACAAACAGGGTGGCCACTTTTTATTTGTGAAAAAGGGTGACCAGCCTCACATACCAGAGAGACTACTGCTAATATCTGTTCTATGAACATTCATGTTAACTTGTGGGATCAGGTAACTGGTGAGGATAAAGGGAGACAATATAGAATAAAGAACTGTACAGAATAAATCCACATCCCTGACTCACTTAATGCTGTTTGTAAAGTTTTCTCTACTGTAATCTTCTGTATCTGATTGAAACTTTAGAACCGTCAAAGTCAACTCTCTACCTCAAAGCCAGTTCCAAAGAAATGTTTCATTGCAACCTTCTAATCAGGGTCTTATTTAGACCTGGGACACCAGGTGAGTGTAATTAATGATGAGGTAAAACAAGGAAAATAGCAGGATCCAGACCTCATAGGGTAGGATTAGAGTACTGCTGCTCTAGAGCATATTATTAACTAAAATATAGGGACGTGGCAGTTCTTGGCCAAAATTCTTCTACACATTCAGGTGTTAGGTATATATCCAGATGGCACATGGAAGATGTACTATATCTTTACAAATCATACAATGATTACCTGGGACCATGAAGTTGAAATCAAATGAGATCTTCTTCTTTTCATTAATATTCAGCTGACATGTCCACTTCCTGTTGTTGTCCTCCTTCTGGAGTGTCACAGTCAGAGTGATGTCACAGTCAGATGTTTGTGTGACCTGGAGTCGTTCTTCAGCTTATTACCTGCCTCATCCACCCAGAGGAGACTATCATGTTCTGTTATACCTTGGTGACATTTTCCAGGTCCATCAGATGTGTACCGAAAGCACCTTAATGTTACTGGTCTATCAGGCTTTATATCTGTTACTGGTGTTGACAAGGAGTCTGAGAGAGAAAACATACATGAAGGAAATTATTCATTATATTAATGTATTGGTCACACTTAATATGACTACAAACTACACAATGCCCAGTGAAATATAAGCTCCCATTTAAACACTAATACTCACTGGTTAGAACAGACAGATGAACAGGAGCATCATATCCATATTGGGGTCCACCCTCTGTAAGGAATTGTTGACAGGTGTTCCAGCATCCTCAGCTCTGACATCACTGACATGTAGAGAACAATCAGACCTCACTTTCAGTCTGTCTGCTCTCTGTGAGTTAGTTTTAATCTTCCCATGTCCAACCTCTTCAATAACTCTCTCTAATCCAGTTCTGTGATAGTTCCATACAGTTGAGGAGCAGTCTTGATTAACCACATTGGTACATGACAGACTTACATTATCTCCCACTCTGGTGAACAGAGAACGAATGTCTCCACTGACACCTGACAAAAATGATATAAAATGATTGTTAAAAAGTATGATACACATACTGTATATTTGGTTTACTGTTACACTGCTGTGTGAAGACAAATGTACTAATGAGGAAGGAACATTTAAAGTGTATTGTTTCAGATTGTCTGTGATATGCAAATTATGATTGAATAAATATTTTCTGTCTCTCAGTCGTCTCACCTGATTGCAGATACAATAGAGTCACAAGCAGTCTGACAAAACAATGGTGTTCCTCAGCCATAGCTCTTTCTCTCTACTCTGTCAGGGGTTTCAATAATATACATTTCTCAGATGCTGTAGGGGTGAGTACCATCGCTCCTCACCACTACAGAATCACTTCCTCAAAATGATCACATATTTTTCTCTAGTTAAAAACATTGTTAAACTAAATGATCATAATGATGTCAAACTGTGAACTTTACCACTATGTTACAAAGCATCCATCCATCCATCCATCTTCTTCCGCTTATCCGGGGCCGGGTCGCGGGGGCAGCAGTCTAAGCAGGGATGCCCAGACTTCCCTCTCCCCAGACACTTCCTCCAGCTCTTCCGGGGGGACACCGAGGCGTTCCCCGGCCAGCCGGGAGACATAGTCCCTCCAGCGTGTCCTAGGTCTTCCCCGGGGTCTCCTCCCGGTGGGACGGGACCGGAACACCTTCCCAGGAAGGCGTTTCAGAGGCATCCGAAACAGATGCCCAAGCCACCTCAGCTGACCCCTCTCGATGTGGAGGAGCAGCGGCTCTACTCTGAGCTCCTCCTGGGTGACCGAGCTTCTCACCCTATCTCTAAGGGATCGCCCGGCCACCCTGCAAAGAAAACTCATTTCGGCTGCCTGTATCCGGGATCTTGTCCTTTCGGTCATGACCCAAAGCTCATGACCATAGGTGAGAGTAGGAACGTAGATTGACTGGTAAATCGAGAGCTTCGCCTTGCGGCTCAGCTCTTTGTTCACCACGACAGACCGATACATCGACCGCATTACTGCAGAAGCTGCACCGATCCGTCTGTCAATCTCCCGTTCCATCCTTCCCTCACTCGTGAACAAGACCCCTAGATACTTAAACTCCTCCACTTGAGGCAGGCACTCTCCACCAACCTGAAGTGGGCAAGCCACCCTTTTCCGACTGAGGACCATGGCCTCGGATTTGGAGGTTCTGATTTTCTTCCCCACCGCTTCACACTCGGCTGCAAACCGTCCCAGTGCATGCTGAAGGTACTGGTTAGAAGGGGCCAACACGACAACATCATCTGCAAAGAGCAGAGACGAAATTGTCTCTGCTTGGGAGCCGCAGCCGGCTCCTCCGCCGGCTCTTCCGCAGGCTCCTGACCCTCCGCCGGCTCCCCCGTCTCCTATTCCTCCGCCAGCGCCCCCCGCTGCCTGGGAGCCGCAGCCAGCGCCGCCAGCGCCCCCTGCTGCCCGGGAGCCGCAGCCAGCGCCCCCCGCTGCCTGGGAGCCGCAGCCAGCGCCACCAGCACCCCCTGCTGCTTGGGAGCCGCAGCCAGCGCCCCCCGCTGCCTGGGAGCCGCAGCCAGCGCCACCAGCGCCCCCTGCTGCCCGGGAGCCGCAACCAGCGCCCCCCGCTGCCCTGTGGCCGCAGCCGCCAGCGCCCCCCGCTGCCCAGTGGCCACAGCCGCCAGCGCCCCCCGCTGCCCACTGGCCGCTGCCGCCCGGGGCCGCAGATGACTGGCCGCCGCCGCCCGGGGCCGCGGATGACTGGCTGCCGCCGCCTGAGCCAGCGGTTGACTGGCCGCCCGAGGCCGCGGATGACTGGCCGCCGCCGCCCGAGGCCGCGGATGACTGGCCGCCGCCGCCCGAGCCCGCGGTTGACTGGCCGCCTTGTCCCGCAGCGCCTTCACCTGCCCAGGAGCCCCCGCATCGTCCCACGGCGCCCTCGCCTGTCCCAGCCTCAGCGGCGCCCTCGCCTGTCCCGGCCTCAGCGGCGCCCTCGCCTGTCCCGGCCTCAGCGGCGCCCTCGCCTGTCCCGGCCTCAGCGGCGCCCTCGCCTGTCCCGGCTCCCCCGTTTCCTGCTCCCCCGCCGGCCGTCAACCCTCCGCCGGCTCCCTCGGCTCCTGTTCCTCCGCCGGCTGCCGACCTGCTGCCGGCTCCTATTCCCCCGCCGGCTCCCCCGTCTCCTATTCCTCTGCCGGCTCCTGTTCCTCCACCGGCTCCCCTGTCTCCTATTCCTCCGCCGGCTCCCCCGGCTCCTACTCCTCCGCCGGCTCTCCCGCCGGCTCCGGACCCTCCACCGGCTCCCCCGGCTCCTGCTCCTCCACCGGCTCCTGCTCCTCCGCCGGCTCTCCCGCCGGCTCCGGACCCTCCGCCGGCTCCCCCGGCTCCTGCTCCTCCACTGGCTCCTATTCCCCCGCCGGCTCCCCCGGCTCCTATTCCTCCGCCGGCTCTTCCGCCGGCTCCGGACCCTCAGCCGGCTCCCCCGGCTCCTGCTCCTCCGCCGGCTCCTACTCCTCCGCCGGCTCTTCCGCCGGCTCCCCCGGCTCCTGCTCCTCCGCCGGCTCCTACTCCTCCGCCGGCTCTTCCGCCGGCTCCTGACCCTCCACCGGTTTCCCCGTCTCCTACTCCTCCGCCGGCTCTTCCGCAGGCTCCTGTCCCTCCGCCGGCTCTCCCGTCTCCTGACCCTCTGCCTCCCCGGCCTGTCCCTGCGGCTCCGCCTCCCCGGCCTGTGCCGGCGGCTCCGGGCGCTGAGCCTCCACCGGTCCGGGTGTGGTCGTCCCGGACTTGCGGTCGGGAGCCCGCGCCTTTGGGGGGGGGTACTGTCATCTCTGCGCTGGGCTCGGGGCATAGCCGGGACAGGACAGGAGGTGGCCTTTAGCCACCTCTACTCCTTTTTTTGGTTTCCCCAATTGGAGGCAGGTGTTAGTTATTGCCTCCAATTGGGGACCCTATTTAAGTTTAGTTTGTTAGGCCCCAAGGCGTGGTTCATTTTGGTTTTGTGTATCCTGTGTAAGGAAGACCCACGTCACTGGTTGCTGCCTTTTTGTTTGTTGGAGTCCTTCTTTCTTTTGTTTGATTAAACATGGATTACCTTCCCTACCTCTACTCTGCGCCTGTGTCCTTTCCATCCCACGACCGTGACATACTCAGGGCGGATCTCATCCACCCCCGGTGCCTTGCCTCCGAGGAGTTTCTTGACCACCTCTGTGACTTCAGCCCGGGTGATGGACGAGTCCACCTCTGTGCCCTCATCCTCTGCTTCCTCAATGGAAGACGTGTCAGCGGGATTGAGGAGATCCTCGAAGTACTCCTTCCACCGCCCGACGACATCCTCAGTTGAGGTCAACAGCTGCCCACCTCTACTGTAAACAGCGTTGGTAGGGCACTGTTTCCCTCTCCTGAGGCGCCGGATGGTTTGCCAGAATCTCTTCGAGGCCAGCCGATAGTCCTTCTCCATGGCCTCACCGAACTCCTCCCAGGCCCGAGTTTTTGCCTCCACAACCACCCGGGCTGCAGCCCGCTTGGCCTGTCGGTACCCGTCAGCTGCCTCAGGAGTCCCACAAGCCAACCAGGCCTGATAGGACTCCTTCTTCAGCTTGACGGCATCCCTTACTTCCGGTGTTCACCACCGGGTTCTGGGATTGCCGCCTCGACAGGCACCGGAGACCTTACGGCCACAGCTCCGAGCGGCCGCTTCGACAATGGCGGTGGAGAGCATGGTCCACTCGGACTCAATATCTCCAACCTCCCTCGGGATCCAGTCGAAACTCTGCCGGAGGTGGGAGTTAAAGATCTCTCTGACAGGAGACTCGGCCAGATGTTCCCAGCAGACCCTTACAGTACGCTTGGGCCTGCCGAGTCTGTCCAGCTTCCTCCCCCGCCATCGGATCCAACTCACCACCAGGTGGTGATCAGTTGACAGCTCCGCCCCTCTCTTCACCCGAGTGTCCAAGACATACGGCCGCAGGTCAGATGAAACGACAACAAAGTCGATCATCGACCTGCGGCCTAGGGTGTCCTGGTGCCACGTGCACTGATGGACACCCTTATGCTTGAACATGGTGTTCGTTATGGACAAACTGTGTCTAGCACAGAAGTCCAATAATTGAACACCACTCGGGTTCAGATCCGGGGGGCCGTTCCTCCCAATCACGCCCCTCCAGGTGTCACTGTCGTTGCCCACGCGGGCGTTGAAGTCCCCCAGTAGAACAATAGAGTCCCCAGTCGGAGCACTTTCCAGCACCCCTCCCAGAGACTCCAAGAAGGTCGGGTACTCTGCACTGCCGTTCGGCCCGTAGGCACAAACAACAGTGAGAGACCTATCCCCGACCCGTAGGCGCAGGGAAACGACCCTCTCGTTCACCGGGGTAAACTCCAACACATGGCGGCAGAGCTGGGGAGCTATAAGCAAACCCACACCAGCCTGCCGCCTCTCACCATGGGCAACTCCAGAGTGGTGAAGAGTCCATCCTCTCTCAAGGAGTGTGGTTCCAGAGCCCAAGCCGTGCGTAGAGGTGATCCCGATTACCTCTAATCGGAACCTCTCAACCTCACGCACCAACTCAGGCTCCTTCCCTGCCAGCGAGGTGACATTCCACGTCCCTAGAGCCAGTTTCCGTGTCCAGAGATCGGGTTTTCTAGGCCCCTGCCTTCGACCGCCGCCCGATCCTCTCTGCACCGGCCCCTTATGGTCCCTCCTGTGGGTGGTGAGCCCACGGGAGGGCGGCCCCACGTCGCCTGTTCCGTCTGAGCCCGGCCGGGCCCCATGGGGAAAGGCCCGGCCACCAGGCGCTCGCATACGAGCCCCAACCCCGGGCCTGGCTCCAGGGTGGGGCCCCGGCTGCGCCATACCGGGCGACGTCACGGTACTCAAAATGTTTTTCTTCATTAAGGGGGTTTTGAACCGCTCTTAGTCTGACCCGTCGCCTAAGACATGTTTGCCTTGGGAGACCCTACCAGGGGCATATAGCCCCAGACAACATAGCTCCTAGGGTCACTCGGGTACTCAAACCCCTCCACCACGTTAAGGTGGCAGTTCTTGGAGGGGTGTTACAAAGCAACCAACCTTAAATGTAACAGAGGTTGTTGATTTTGTCCTGATAAAAACACAATTACACTAAATTTGACATTAAAATAAGAGAGTTCTTCTTTTACCCAGGAGATCCCTGCACCCCTAAAGCACATCTCACAAGTAGCTTTTTGAAAATCTCCTTGAGGATAACGAGCCTAAGTTAACTTCCCAAACCAACCACACTCCATCCAAGTAGTAAAAACTTAAAGTCAGTGAGTCACTGTGGTCAGGAGTTTGAATACTAGAGGGAGATTACTGGCACACCAATTAATCCAATAGACATTAATATTAAGGCAAAATCACAAAATCATGACACTAGACAGTGTCATACAGATGCCTTCAACTGCTGGTACATTCTCACAAAAGTGTAGCAACATCTTCAAGTAGAGACAAACACATGACCACATAGAGCAAGTGCTGCTTTAGTGCTGAGTAGAGATGAGACCACAGTAATCACATATCACAGTTTTTTTAAGTATCAGTGAAGACCAGTGTGTCTGGTCCTGGCTGAGGGCCTCTAGGCATCTCTATGCCCCTGGGGGTCACAGCCAGGGGCCTGACCGCAGAGGTGCCTTTAGACATCAATGTGCTCCTGTTTTTGTTCTGTCCAATAAGAGGCAGCTGCACTGCGTTGCCTCTAATTGGGGACACTATTTAAGTTACCCTTTTTGCCTATTGAGTTGTTGATCATTGTTTGTTTTTGTACTCAGTTTGTGGGCAGCTGCGCCTTTTGTTGGTTTCTGTTCAGTTTGGTAAAAACGAACATTACAAGTTTTCCCCAATCGATTTGACACATTTTCCAAACTCAGGTAACTGCCCCCCAAAACTGTTAACACAGCAAACTAAACACACTCTTATGTTGGTGAAACAGGTCAATATTTACTGCATAATAAAGCACTGCTTTTTATTCTAGTAACACATTTATTAAAAAGAAACACTAACATCAAATCTACAAGTGTGTTCTCTGTTGAACTGATAACACATTCAGCACTAGATACACAATGAAAATAGTTTTTGTGAAGTTCTTTAATGAATTGTTTAGTTGTATAACAATGAGATTTTGTCCCAAAAAATTATTACATAAATAAGTAAATAAACAAATAAGTGTACTGCAATCATTTAATCAATGAACTTTATTGATCATACCATGATTACATCTGGCCGAGAATTTCATTAACATCACAGCATATATTTTCACAAGTCATACATCATGAGACAAAACACTCTGAATGCTGGATCCATTCTTGTCATGATCGTGCCTCAATTTCTCCACAGGCCTCTTCCATCGCTTGAAGAGGACTTACTTGGTTGTAATCATATTCTTTCTTCCTCCAAGTGGAGAAGTGTACCTCAACTGGATTCAGGAAAGAAGAATATGGTGGAAGGAACACCATCCTGAAATGTGGGTGATGCTCAAACCACTCTGGCACCAGTGGAATCAAACCACTCTAACACCAGTGGAATCAAACCACTCTAACACCAGTGGAATCAAACCACTCTAACACCAGTGGAATCAAACCACTCTAACACCAGTGTTGAATGGTGGAGTTGGACATAGTCCCAAACAACTACAAAATTCTGCTCCATTCGCCCCTGATCAACCTGCGGAAAGAGGATTTCAATTGAGGAAGTTTAATTTCACCAGTGCTAGAAATCACAGCACACACCATATATAATATCCAGGAAAAAAATATCTTTGTTTACAGTAAAAGTGCAGTAATAGGCTTGCACATACTTGAAAAAACTGGAATAGCAACTTTTTAATTCTAACGGAGTTATACCTGTTTTTTTCAGATGTTATTTTTTCTTAGAACATGATCAGTAATAGAGAGACTGCATTGGTGAATGTTGTGGAATAGTTGATTGTCCTTTATTATTCTTTGCTGAATTTCTTTGAGGCGGAGGTTGTTGTTCTGGACCACCATGTCAACAATGGAATGCTCTTGTTCAATTTAAAATAGTCTTGTTTGTCCACCTTAATGTTCTCGAACTTTGTTCTCAAAATTCTGAATAATGTTTGGACAAGCAGGAACATTTATAGTACAAAACTAGGACTACATAAAACAAGATTACATAGACTCTCACTGTAGAAGTAGAATGGCATAGTTACTTACCGGTTTTCCCTCTGAAATGTGTGGATAGTTGAAGCCACTATTGACCTGTTTATATTAGGCTGGACTCTCTGCCCAGCTTCTGTCAAGGAGAGACCATGATTTATGACATGGTCAATTTTTTGTAAAGACCAATAGAAAGAGCTGCAATAGTTTTTTCCTGATATATGCACGTTTTGGCTGGCTGTATGAACTACTGTGAAAACATATGGGAATTTTGTGTGCATTGTTTTGAGAAAATTATGCATGTGATATGTAATTCGTATTAAATGAAGGAACATTTACTATCTGTTTAGGACAATTACAAAGTTTTCAGATCACCCACTCCAGGGCTCCAGTGCCGGTCCCCTGCCCTGAGCCCCCTCTGCTCCGGTACCACGTCCTGCTCCGGTACCACGTCGTGCTCCGGTACCACGTCCTGCTCCGGGGGGCAGCCTGCACCCGTCCCGGCGCCACATCCATGGCATGATCGCAGAGGTGCCTCTAGGCATCACTGTGCTCCTGTATTTATTCTTCCCAATTAGAAAACAGCTGCACTGCGTTCCCTCTAATTGGGGATCCTATTTAAGATGCTCCTTTTTTGTTTTTGTCTTATAGATCATTGTTTGTGCCAGTCGTGTTTGTGTGTTGCGCCTCAGTTTGCGTTTTGTCTCTCCTTTTGTTGTTTTGTGCTTAAAAATAAAAAGATGTTTCACTACACTCGCTCTGTGCCTGGTGTCCTGCCCCGTGACAGTGACACAGTATTGTAGTGGTGTGTGTAGAAGTAGCTATACTCTGATTTTACCAAATACCTTTCAAAAATAAAGCTGCCCAGAAAATGAACCAAATGGTATGATTCAAGTTCCCAACCACACTAAAACCAGACTTACCAGAAACCGAAAGGTTGCTAGATCAAATCCCCAAGCTGACTAATGGTCCCTAAGCAGAGCAGTTAATCCTACATTTTTCCTGGTCACACCACTACAATACTGAATGCAATTATTAACAGGTGTAGCTTTGATTCATAATGAATCTGATAAGAGCTTTGTACCATTGTGTTCTAATGCAGTAAGGCAGGTGCATTCTGGGGAGGGTAGCAGATACACCTGTCTGTGCTGACATAGTATTTGACATGCTAGTTGCATGGGTGTAATATACTTATCATTTGCTGAAGTCAGGACTACTGAGAACAGGTGCACTACATAGAAGATCCTTAACAGTGGCAAAGGCGCGTTGACACTTACCCTTCTCCTGACTGATATCGTTCAACAATGAGATCCCTCTGATGCTTTGGAAGCTCTCTGAGGACCATGGCTTTTGCTCTGAGATGCAATTAAGAAAATGTCTGGAAAATCCTATTAGAACATCTTAACTTTATTTATGATTAATCAGAGTCTGACAAATGATGGCAGGTGTGTAATGACTTTTATTTAAGATTTCAGTTTGTTTTTCAATTGAATTGTTCACATTATGGGTCACATTAAAAGTGGAAAAAGGCCTGACATGATTTATCCTTGTCTCATCATTTTAAATCACAAGAACCTGGCATTTTAACAGGGTGTGTAGACTTTTTATATCCTCTGTATATTGTGATTTAGTCTCTTTGAGCTATGTTTAGCAGTGAGAGAGAAACTACCCTTCTGGTTTTGTAAGATTACTTTTGCTCACAACAGGATGAGCTGCATGATATAATTCTCTTTTTTTCAGTTGGAGTCCTCATATTTCTACATTCTCATACGGTATAACTGTTATCCTCTTTGAAAAGCTGCTAAAATTAGATTGCCTTATCGTGGTAGAGTAAACTGAACCGGATTAATTCCAGAAACTCAGTTTTAGTCTGGTGCCTGTATTTGTCTATTTTACAAAATTTCCATTTATTCAGTGGCAAATGGAAGGGACCAGAGCAAGGGACAGTGAGTTTTCCACCATGGAGTAAATTAAGGCTGGGATTATATTGATTGGAAAACAAGCGCCTTGCTAAGAGTGCTTCCGGTGTTGGAGGAGTGTAGCTACATAAACGTGTTTTGTGGCTGAAAAACATGCAGAGTACAACAAAGTGTAAAAAGCTATTATAGTTTTTCACAATTGCTAAGAGATTTCTTGAAACCTTCACCCATTTTCTCAAAACTTTAAACACAGATCCAAATCTTCAAACTACATTCACAAAATCCTTGACTCTTCTTTTAAAATCACTCAAAACCATTTAATCTGTTCTCAGAATCAAACAATGCTTTTAGATCATACACATAGCCAGTCAAAATATAAACACTACAGGAGCATTCATTAGACTACACTACACCAAAAAATGGAAAACCGAGCACCCATGCAGTTAGAAAAAAAATAAACAAAAATGTAAATAGTAAATGCATTTTGCAATAAAAAAGAAACATATTCACAACTTAGTTCAGTGAATATATTGAATACTGTAAGTACTGCAAGTAATACAGTATTGAATGTCTGTATCTTCAGCAGTGGCATAAAAATACAGTAGTCCACTGCAAAAGCCCAATGATCAAAGAAAACTCTAAATGAACAAGAAACCAAGTTCAGCCGGCCTGCAACAGGAAGAGTTGCCATCTTGAGATTTGAACCCGGGTCACTCACGTGAAAGGCTGTGTCTTTAACCATTACATCACTGAGCTGTACATGTGCCAGCTGTCAGTATAGCATCTTGTCTATGCTGACACCCGGCACCTGTATATCCTGAATAAATCCTCTGTTGCCACTGGCCATTTTAGTTTTTCTCAATTGATTTGGTACATTTCTCCAAACTCAGGTAACTGCTCTCAAAACATTTAACACAGTGATCTGTACACTTTGTAATTGTCCTAAACAGATAGTAAATACTCCTTTATTTCATCCAAGTTACAAATCAAAAGCATAATTTTCTCAAAAGACTGTTCACAAAATTCCCTAATGTTATCACAGCAGTTCATACAGCCAACCAAATCTTTAATATATCAGGAAAAACATTTGCAGCTTTTTCACTGGTCTTCACAAAGATCACAAGCATTTTTGTACCATTTTCAAAACACAACAAACAAAACTAACCCCAAATTGATATCTGATGAGTCAGTAATCCACTCAACACAGAACAAGCCAATTTCCTAATTGAAAACGAATGAGGAAGAAAGACAGTAAAAAGAAGAATGAGCAGTGGAAAAGGAAGAGGTGTAAGAGTGAGAGGTGGTGGACAGGGTAGAGGGAGAAGAAGAGGAAGAGGAAATGGAGAAAGAGAAAGAAGAGCTGAGGATGTAGGATGTAGGAGAAAGAGAAAGAAGAGCTGAGGATATAGGAGAAAGAGAAGAATATAGAGGAGTAGAGGGAGAAGGGATGGATAGATTGGAGGGCAATGGTATAGTGGAAAGAGAAAGAGTAGAAAATATAAGAAGAGATGGACAGAGAGGAAGAGGAGGGCAAGGTGTATGAGGAGGGCAAGGTGTAAGAGGAGGGAGGAAAGGTAGAAGGATAGGGTACACATGTGTTTAAAATGAAATCAGAGCCACACTTATTGACCATGTCATACAGTTTTTCTCAATCGATTTGGTACATTTCTCCAAACTCAGGTAACTGCTCTCAAAACATTTAACAGAGTGAGAAGTGGTGGACAGGGTAGAGGGAGAAGAAGAGGAAGAGGAGATGGAAAAGGACCAAGAAGAGCTGAAGATGTAGGAGAAGGAGCGGTTTCAAATGAAATCAGAGCCACACTTATTGACCATGTCATAAATCATGGTCTCTCACTGAGAGAAGCTGGGCAGAGAGTTCAGCCCAACATAAACAGATCCAAAGTGGCTTCAATTATCCGCACATTTCAGAGGGAAAACCAGTAAGTAACTAAATCATTCTACTTCTACAATGAGAGTCCATGTTGTTTTGTTTGACATTTTCTACAGTCAATGTTCCTGCTTGTCCAAACATTTTTCAGAACTTAAGTTAGAGAACATTCAGGTGGATGAACATGACTTCTTTCAATTGAATAAGAGCATGCCATTGTTGACATGGTGGTCCCGAACAACACCCTCCGCCTCAAAGAAATTCAGCATGGAATAACACAGGACAATCAATTGTTCCACAATATCCACCAATGCAGTCTCTCCACAATTGATCGTTTTCTAAGGAGAAATGCAATCCGAATGAGAGGAACTCCGTTAGAGTGAAAGAGTTGCGATTCCAGTTTGTTCAAGTATGTGCAACCCAATTACTGCAATTTTACCGTCAACACGAATACATATTTTTCCTGATTTTTAAGTATGTGTCCATGTTAGCCTATGGGGCTTTCGGCCGGATTTCACTAGTGGGACATTTTGGGTCCTAGATTCATTTCTGTAACAGATACAACCTATTATGATGTATCCTTTTAATAGCAACCCCTCTGGCTACAATAAAAACACATAAAAACAGACTTCTGGGTCACTATTTATAAAACTCATCTGTTTGAAAGGCTAAAAAAAAATTTCTGAAAAAATTTCTGCCATTCAGCATCAATATCTTTTTTTGAAAGCATTATGAGATTTTGTGTCAATGGTATTTCCTCATACTTTCATGCCTTTACTATCAAATTACACTGTAATTGGGTTGAAAATAATGAAATAATTATATAATAGAAGGTAAAAAATATAGGCACCCCCAAAAAACCTAGAAATAAAACATTATGAAATAAATAAGATTGAATGTAAAAAACCCATGTAATGGGTGTAATGACTCAAAACGGCCAGCAGATGGCAGCACTAGATCGCTAGTTACGTTTGGACTTATATATTTTATAAACTCAGAAAAATTACCAACTTCTTCCCAAAAACTCAAGAACATCCCCCTACTATTTTGACTAAATATTAATTTTTATATCTTATATATAATACAAACGATGTATTATGGTTCAAAACATCATATATAGTGATGTACACGCTTGTAATATTTATACTGATGTACAAATGAGCCTTTCTAAGATGAATAGGCAATGTCGTTGCCTGGTGAAAAGTTCTCCTAGCAACCCAAACTATACAACTATACAACCCATATTATACACGGAAAACCCCAATTATACACGGAACGCTTCAGGAAAGTGGCTACAAATAATATACCATTGGAATCGGACGATTATGGCGAATCTATTTTTCGAAATATAAGTATGTGCAACCCAATTACTGCAATTTTACCGTCAACACGAATACATATTTTTCCTGATTTTTAAGTATGTGTCCATAAACTATTCCATGCTACTGTAAGTAAAAAAATGTCAGGCATATCTATGTATACTACTGCTTCAAAGTGTGAACTCAAACTTCAGCAACAGTTTCACAGTAGTATTGACTGCAATCAATGCCATTACTGTAAAACAGTAACTTACTGTATTGTACCTTGTGTTCTTTTTCTCTAGAAAATCTTGGAGTTGGATAGCAGTGCAACTCATTATGAGTACCTGTATATTGATGAAGCAGGCTTCAATCTTCACAAAAAAAGGAGAAGAGGGAGAAATGTGATTGGCCATCGTGCTACAGTCAATGTTCTTGGACAACGAGGAGGCAACATCACTCTCTGTGCCACAATTTCTACAACTGGTGTTGTAGCAAGGCTCCTACATTTTTTAAACCTCCTCAATGAAATCCTCTTTCTGCAGGGTGATCAGGAGCAAATGGTGCGGAATTTTGTAGTTGTTTGGGACAATGTCCAATAACATCATTCAGCACTAGTGAGAGAGTGGTTTGAGAATCACCCACATTTCAGGATGGTGTTCCTTCCACCATATTCTCCTTTCCTGAATCCAATTGAGGAATTCTTCTCCTCTTGGTGATGGAAAGTACATGATCGCAACCCTTACAACCAAGTAAGTCTTCTTCAAGCGATGGAAGAGACCTGTGGAGATATTGGGGCACAAGTATGTCAAAGATGGATACAGCATTCAAGGCATTTTTTCCCCACGATGCATGGCTCGTGAAAATATTTGCTGTGATTTTGATGAAATTCTCTGGCCAGATGTAATTGAGAGGCATGATCAATAAATTAATTGATTCAATGAATGCAGTAAATTGTATTTTTTATTTACCTATGTACTTATTTGCATAATGTAATTTTTTTGTGGGGTGACAACTCATTGGTATAAACCTGAACTCCTCATTAAAGAACTTAATGAAAAACGTGCATTTTCATTTATTTCTTTGTGTATCTTCAGCTGAATTTGTTATCAAATCAACAGAGAACACACATTTAGTTTTGATGTTAATATTTAATTTAAATAAATGCATTACTAGAATAAAATGTTGTGTTTCATTGTGCAGTGAATACTTAACTGTTTCGCCAACATAACAGTGTATTTATTTTGCTGTGTTAACTGTTTTGAGAGGAGTTAGCTGAGTTTGGAGAAATGTACCAAATCAATTGAGAAAAACTGTAATAGTTAATTGGCCATTCGTGAATGACATTGATACAGTTAAACTTGGGGGGGTGGGGTGGGGGGTGCTAAGCTACGCTTCATCTCTTATCCAGGCTGGGTCTGGCCACAGTACTTTGTCCACATCACAAGATACGTTTTCTCTTCACAAACATCGACGGAAGGTTCTCCTAGCATAGTGTATCCAACCTTGGACAGAGGCAACCTCTATGTCCCCACATGCGTCCTCCATTGCCTGGAGAAGCGACGTGCGGGCATAGGGTTGGCGATCACACAGAAGAATTCCTCTGTGGGATTTAGAAAAGGTGAATATGGGGGTAGGTACAAAACTACAAATTGTGGATGGGTGGCAAATCGGTTTTGGGCCCGAACAGCCTAAAAACTCTGAAAACTAACATTGTCCCATATAACCACAAATCTACCAGGCTCCTGATCTGGATCAGGGACAAGCATTGTGTAAATTGCAAAAAGCAGTGATTGGTAAGTGATCAGTTAAGCAATTAGTGTTTGCACATGTGAGGAGTGTGTGTGTGACCTGGTGAATAAGTGTAGCATTTTGATTGGGTGTGGTTAGAAAAGGAAAGCAAGTCACTTCCTGTAAGATTTTTGGGTTTTAGGTAGAGAATGGTGTGCAGTGTTTTGAAAAAAGTGTTTCATGCAATTGAAAACTGAGTCAAAGGCTGAGAAATAGCTCATGGTTTTGGAGATTTGGTGTGTAGTTTTACACTTTGAGTGAGAGGTTTCAAAAATCATGTGACATGAAAAGATTTTGTGTGTAAGCAGTAAGAAAAAAGTTAGTCAGTCAGTCAGTCACTCAGTTAGAGACATTCACTCTTCTTAGCCGGCTCCGCTTAGGCAGGCTGGCAAAAACACATTTAAAATAACTCACAAATGTTGTGCAACTGCAAAATCTACGTCAGTGAGAGATTCATTCTGCCTCATCATCATGTTTTTGTGCTGAGTGTGCTGAGTCCTCGTCCACCACCTATGACACATACTCTTCCTCCTCATCCACACCTCTGACACATACTCTTCCTCCTCCTCCATCACCTCTGACACATACTCTTCCTCCTCGTCCACCACCTCTGACACATACTCTTCCTCCTCGTCCACCACCTCTGACACATACTCTTCCTCCTCATCCACCACCTCTGACACATACTCTTCCTCCTCATCCACACCTCTGACACATACTCTTCCTCCTCCTCCACCACCTCTGACACATACTCTTCCTCCTCGTCCACCACCTCTGACACATACTCTTCCTCCTTGTCCGCAACCTCTGACACATACTCTTCCTCCTTGTCCGCAACCTCTGACACATACTCTTCCTCCCTGTCCACAACCTCTGACACATACTCTTCCTCCCTGTCCACAACCTCTGACACATACTCTTCCTCCTCATCCACCACCTCTGACACATACTCTTCCTCCTCATCCACCACCTCTGACACATACTCTTCCTCCTCATCCACCACCTCTGACACATACTCTTCCTCCTCATCCACCACCTCTGACACATACTCTTCCTCCTCATCCACCACCTCTGACACATACTCTTCTCCTCTGCCTCTGAGTTATATTCTGAAAAATTGGTTTGATCACATCATTAGAAACAAGTGTGAACTATTTTGAGTCACTGTGTGTAAACGATGACCACTGTGTTGTAGTTGTGTTTAACTTTTGATGCCTGTGTTTACCATTTTGAATAAGCAATAGATGTAAATTAAAGAGCATTGAAGATGGGGCGTGGCTGGGTCTTCCAGCATGAAAACGACCCGAAACACACAGCCAGGGCAACTAAGGAGTTGCTCTGTAAGAAGCATCTTAAGGTCCTGGAGTGGCCTACCCAGTCTCCAGACCTGAATTCAATAGAACATCTTAGGAGGGAGCTGAAAGTCTGTATTGCTACAGGACTACAGGAAACGTATGATCTCTGTAATGGCAAACAAAGGTTTCTGTACCAAATATTAAGTTCAACTTTTCTGATGTATCAAATACTTATGTCATGCAATAAAATGCAAATGAATTACTTAAAAATCATACAATGTGATTTTCTGGATTTTTGTTTTAGATTCCGTCTCTCACAGTTGAAGTGTACCTATGATAAAAATGACAGACCTCTACATGCTTTGTAAGTAGGAAAACCTGCAAAATCGTCAGTGTATCAAATACTTGTTCTCCCCACTGTATGCCTCCATCGAATATTCTATCGACCATTTCATCTCAGATTATTAATGGAAGTGGAGCTAATGTATATATATTATTAAGATTTCTATTGAGATTCTACAATCGCCATGGGCTTTAGAGCGGTTGTTGCGTACCATGTGTCATGGAAATTCATGAACTAATGTACATTTGAGAAATGTCTGCTTTTATATTACCTGGTATGTAACTCTGGTCTTTGTTTATGACACATATGTCTGCATAATATCAGAGAATCATTAGGTACTCTGACCATCTGTTAATCTGCCTAAACCAATAAGGGTATCTGTCCTTTGTTCATTAGGAATGTGGCCCTTGGGGGAGGTAGGGGCGATTGGTCCCTTCAGGTAAACACAACAGTAAACACCTAGGGCATGAAGGATAAGGTGGGGGGGACATCCCACCCTTTGGGTAAAACCTGTGTGACATAAGACAGCTGGGCAGCATCTTACCACACCCCTTTTAACTGTAATAAATACTGACTGTTCATGTATTTACCTCTGAGATTCCTCAGAGTGTTATTTTGTAAGCTTGTGACGCGTCTCTGTATTTGAAAATAAACTACTAATAATGCCAAGGGAATTTTCTCTGTACTAACTCCTTTAAGAGTTCCTATTGATGGAATTACCATCACATATGCCACACCTTTCCTAACCACTCCTGTAAAACCTGCATCTCACTCACGGGAAAAAAACAACTGTTGCTCCAAATTTGCTCCATTCATTCATGTCATAATTCTTTCCTATATATTTTGGCCATTTATTTTTTTAATATTGGAACATTAATATGTTTGATTTCAATAAAGCCTACAGCAAATTTTTATGAACATGAAAAGGTGACTCTATAGGTACTAATATTTTAAAACAGGCTGTCTTAGGCTATGCTTTCTCAAGAAAAATTTATATAATTTAATAGATTAGGTTATATTATTAGGTTATTGTTCAAAGTATATTTGTAGCCGATAAAGAAAGGGAAAAGCATTTGCGACATCCCATAGGCTGGCAGAAAAATCAAAAGCTAAGCATTTAAAAAACATTTTGCAACTAGGCTGCATAAAATATAATATTAGAGGTACCTATTTAGAATTAAATAAAGTCAGCTGAATGTCCATGGAAATATATAGACTTCTATTGTTTTTATATACAGCTACGGAAAAGATCAATAGGATTATCCAACTGATTCTGTTTTTTCACTAACATCAGAAAAAATCATAATACATTTATATGACGACTAATCAGAATGTTATCTTCCTACTAATTAAGATACTGAGAACAAAGGCTCCCTGCTTTTGTTGTTTTTGGCCTTGGCTACGAACCTGCATGTTGGTCTTCTAGGCGCTTTCTTTGACAACCCTCCTGCATTTGGTTTGTGGTGAGTGACACCTAGGTTATGCTGTGCTCTATCCAGGCTTTTTTTTAGAGAGGGATTGAGAATGGACTGGGCAGCCACCCAACTGCTCTCCTCTGGGCCGTAGCCATCCCAGTCAACAAGGCATTGGAGGATACCACCCGGTCACCTGGAGTCCAAGACAGAGCGGACCACGTAAGCCGGTTCACCACCGATGTCCAACGGATGGGGGGCACTGTGCCGGGTGAGAGAGGGATGATGGAGGGGGATGATGTCATGTGTTCCCTTCATTTTCATGCGTGTTTCAGTGCTCTTTAAAATGTTTTTTTTTTATCCAGAAGCAGCTTGTTCTGTATTGATTCTCTGGGAGGACAGCTGGCTATTTCACTCTAGTCCTCACTTATAATGACACCATTTTGTGGTTTTGTCTCTTTAAGCTGTGTTTAGCTGTGAGAAAGACAGTAGCCACTTGGTTTTGTGAGATGTGTTTTGCTCAAAACAGGATCTTCTGCATGATGTAATTCTGTTTTGTTTGCAGTAGGAGTCATCATATTTTTACATTCTCATGAGGAATATCTGTCATGGTTTAGCCGGTACAGCCTCACACTGTGCCGGTAGTTTCATGTTTCCCTTTCATCACAAACAGTTCCTGGACTCGTTAATTGTGTCTTCATAACTGATTACTACACCTGACTCCCCTTTTTTCATTATGTGTTTATATAAATGTGTCCTCTGCTGGTCCTGTGTTGTCGATTGTTCTTAAAAGTACCTGGTGAGTCTTTGGTCCGTTCGCTGTGATCTGTCAATGCTTTTCTTTGCATCAATTTTTGTTTTTGTATTTAGTTTTTATTTTATTAGAATTGACATTAGAATGCAAGTAAGCCTGCGCCTGCAGGGCTGGACAATAACGATGGACCGAAGGCCCCAGGCCAGTTAAAAGTCAATTAATCAAACTAGCAGGTCACTGTCCTGATCGGGCCACCGCAAAAACAATTTGAGATTGTAAAATAATAATCGCATTATAAACTCGACATCCTCCAGTTGTTTCGTAATATGGCACATGCACAAAACTGCCTTGCAGCTCCTTGACCAGTTGTTGACCAGTCAAAAGTTGAGCAGTGATGTGACGTGTGGCTGTCTGGTATTTGTTTTAAATAAAGCATGCAAGTCACTCAACTGAAGATGGTGGTGTAGGAAAACCACAAGCTCCAATCTTTTACCTCAGTGCAAAAAATAATGTACCTGTTTCGACGTCAGTGGAACTCAGATTCAGGACAGTCGTCTGTCCTAAGTTCGCGGCTAGGTCTTTCTACAAAGGCACTGACAACTTTCACAAACAATCCCCGACCAGCCATGCTATTAGTGAACAGCACCTGGTCAGCATGACAGCCAAGCAGGTTATCACACCGATGAACGAGTGGGGACCCAAATGCGGACACAGAGGCAGAGGAGGGCGGTCCAAAGTATTTATTGAACAACCAGGCAGTGGGCAGGCTCGTAGTGGTGGACAGGCAGGGTTCGTTATCGGACGATCAGATGGTCGAAGGTACAGGAGTGGGCAGGCAGGCTCGTGGTGGGGGACAGGCAGTGTTTGTTGTCGGGCGGTCAGATGGTCGAAGGTACAGGAGTGGGCAGGCAGGCTCGTGGTGGGGGACAGGCAGTGTTTGTTGTCGGGCGGTCAGATGGTCGAAGGTACAGGAGAGGGCAGGCAGGCTCGTAATCCGAAAGACAGGCAAGGGTCGTAACCGGGGAATGGAAGGACAGGTAGACTGGATGATGCACACATAGAACGCTGGAAACGACTGTACTGGACAAGACGATCTGGCAACTGCCAAACAGAGAACAGGGTTTAAATACACGGGGCTAATAGGGAACCGGGAACACCTGGTGAGGGGCGGGGACAAGACAACAGGTGAAACACATCAGGGTGTGACACAGGTGGCTGACAATCCATCTTCAGGGCCCTTGGTTGTATCAGGAATTTAAATGCAGATGCCCATTGGGTGATTGTACGACATAACAAATGCATACCTAACTGATGGACCAGCCAGTCGTCTTGTTCCCTAGGGTGAATGAGTTAGTGTTTTGTTTAAAAATCTGTGTTTTGTTTGAAAGTCAAATGCTTTTTTGACTTATCTATATTCATTTTCATAATTAGAAATATTATGAAAGAAATACACAAATATTTTGTTTTATATATCCAGAATGCATTTTATAAATTATTTATCATGTTGTAAATGCTAAATTACAACTTTTGGAACGAGGGACAGTAAAAAAAAAATTTCGGACCAGTAAGTTTCAAAGATTCAATGTGGAAAAAGGTTTTAACATTGAGCCCTGGCCTGGTTCCTCCACTCAACCACCTCATGACAATATCTGTTATCCTCTTTGACAAGCTGTTAAAATGTGATTGACTTATCTTGGTATAGTAAACAAAACCTTGTATTCAATTAATTACAGAAATTCAGCTGAAGGTTATGGTAATAAAGGGATTAGTCTGTAACTTCATTAAATCTTTAGGATCACTAATTTACAATGTCAATTAGAAGATCTAAACAATACTGCTGACTAAGTTGTAGCCAATAAGGGAAGGGAAGGTCATTGGAGTCTGTAACGGGAAGGGACACTGGGAACAGACACAGAGGGTGTGTCCTGCCCCCTGGTGGGCATTTAATGAAAACAATACAAAGGGTGAGGGAAGAGGTGATGGAGAGATCAAAAACACACCCCTTTATTAGGGTGACGGCTTTTTCTCTGGGACAACCTGCTGGTAGTGGTTTGGGAGGAAGGGGCGCTGGCTGATGTATCTTTGTTTGGAAAGGGACAATGTCAGGGACAATGTCTAGCCATAACACTGCAACTACACAGACATTGTAGATGAAACTAAGTGGAACGAAGAAGGCTAATACTGGTAAATTACATAGTACTAAGGGGACAGTCATTTGCATTGCAACTACCCAAGATAATATGGAGCTAACAGGTAAGTGAATGGGATAGTTACAGAGGCAGAACCATACAATTCAGACCATTTCTAGCAGCAACAATATGAACATTTGTGGAAGGAATAATGAGTATTCAAGGAACCAGTAGGTACACTCGAAATACACATGCAATAAAAGTTTGACAATGTTGGACAAGAGAGAAGGCTAATGCTGAATTACACCTATAGAATACAGCTTTGCAGTAAAACTACATGGTGTAGAAGTGAAAATACAGGGGAATTTAACAATGGAGTTGTGCTGAAATAACGTTGATGTCAGAAAAGTAATGAAATACAGGAGTGCAACATATCAGCTGTTGTTGGTTAATTGTCACATTCTTACGTGGATGTTGCGGTCTTCCTTCTGGGCAAACAAAAAATAAATGGGTAACTACAATGGCCGTACCTAGTGTTGCGGTCTCAGTTACAAAGCGTTTTTCCTAGCAGTTACCTACTAATAACTGCAGAAACATGGTTACAATTAATGTGTAGTTACCATGTTGTTAACCAGTTGTTTCCACTTTGTTTCTTTGTTGTTTCCTCGAATAACCTAGTAAAATAACCTAGTTATTACCTTCTTATTTCCATCCTGCCAAATAAAGTGGAACCCTTATTCCCTTTTGGGTAAAAGAAAACATTAACCTCTGCAACCAACCTATGGAGCTCAGGAACGTCCCCGTCCTGGCACCAAGTTTCAAAGACCTGCCAGTTATACACATAGACAGAACAAAGAGGGTGTCCCAGAATCCTTAGTTATCACAACAACATTCAGGGGGAGTCATTTTTCACATCCTGTCTGGGGCGTTCCTGCTCTTTATCTGAGAGACAATCCTGTTCAGAGTTGAGACCAACAGGCTTTCCGGCAATGGTTGGCAAAAGCTGCCAAGACTGAAGGAGAAAGGGTGGTTGCAGGCAGGAATGGAGGAAGGTAGGTTTCTGTGGTGAGGGTATCCTGGTGGAGCAAACCACTTACAGGGGAAAGACATTGCTGAGGGGCACCATGAGTAATGTAACGGGTATCTCCTGTCTGTGAGGTGACAGTTGGTGGAGAACTGACATCCTGATAAATGATTTTCAACACACAAGTTTGAATGGTCACTTTTATTTTCATAGACCGCACATAGCAAGAAAGATGCCGAAAAACAACCATGACACCAGATGATGATCATTTGCAATGTCAAGTTAGATTTTGCCATGCAGAGACTTTTATCAATACAAAGCTTTTATCAATACAAAGTAATTAAATTATAATATATAAAGACATCTATATCTGTATCAAGACATAGGCTTTCGCTGAAGAAATAGAAGGCCTAAGTGACTGATCAACACTGTTAGGGATGGCCTTTTTTTCTGCATTATGATTTGGATTTATGTAGCTTGTTAATACATTTGTTGAATTAGGTTACTGTTGCGAGTGAATAGTGGTGAATTGAAAAAAAACATATCCAGAGGGGGGTGATTTCACAGAGAGATGGGATGGTCGTTGTTGAGGAAGACCTGGAGGCTATGCCCAAGATGGAGTCCAACATAAGAGGAAAAGTAGTGGTAAGAAGTTAGGGGGAACATGCCACTAACAAAAATACAGATAAAACCACACTGGATCCTTTACAAAGCTTTATACTCTACAGTTTTATTTCCTCTGATTTCTTTGTTTGCCACTGGATTTACAGCACATGCACACAGTTGACACATACATGTTTTTGGCATGCAAAATTATACAGGCTATATCACGTCATGTATCAATCAGCTTATTTATTGGTAGAAAATTATGTAAACAGAGAAAGCTTGTTCCCAGACCCATCTGACCAATTGAGTTGTCTGCATTATGGATTTACAATACCTAGGTTAGTAAAAATTCTATCTTGGAGGGCAAAGCCAGGCTTTGTAAATTTGGGCCTGGATAGAGGAACAGTCATGTACCTTTTTTACCACACAGTAACAAACACAATGTTTGGCCCCGTCTCATCCAAACTGAATAGTCTACCTAGACAAATAGGGATCAACAGCTTTACAACAGACCTTGTAACTCGTGCCTCCTACTTCACCTCATCAACAGTATATCAAATGACATGGAGAATCTGTAACAAAGCATGTTGAGTACTTTATTACACATGTTTGGTTATATGTGACTAACTTGGCCTTTCAGAATCAGGACATGAGTGAAGATGAAGAGGCATCGTTGGTAACATGAGGTGAATTATACAAACAGAGTGGTTTCTGACAGATTGGAATGGACGCTGGGATGGGTGGAGACTCCACCTCTGGAGCCGTAAGGGATGCGGGACAAGTGGGGCTCTGCCCCCAGAGCAAGACATGGTGCCGGGACAGGTGGGGCTCTGCCCCCAGAGCAGGTCATGGTGCTGGGACAGGTGGGGCTCTGCCCCCAGAGCAGGTCATGGTGCCAGGACAGGTGGGTTTCTGCCCCCAGAGCAGGTCATGGTGCCGGGACAGGTGGGGCTCTGCCCCCAGAGCAGGTCATGGTGCCGGGACAGGTGGAGTCTCCGCCCCAGGAGCAGGATGAGGCAAAGGGATGGAGGGTGGAAGCTCCACCCCCGAATCAGTACAGAGTGTCGAAGCAGGAGGCCGCTCCACCCTCGAATCCATACAGGGAGCCGGAGTGAGAGGAATCCTTTATGTGAAGTAGTGTACTGGCCAGTACAAATTGAAAATTACATCTTAAATAGTTATTTATAATTGAAATAAACAATGTAAGTTACTTATCTCTCACTCATTGATACTTTGGACTTGTGTCTGAGGTGTTGCCTGGGATCCTACAGAAACTGAAATGAAAAGAAAGGTAATAGATACTAACCTTTGGAATCCCCACGGTATATTTGCTTGGTCTTGTGAAGGTGTGAAAGTCATCTTTCGAAGTTGTGAAAAGCGTTTTTCATTTCAGGGTGAGGTTGACACTGTTAATGTTGAAATATAGCCCATGTTCCCTTTCTCTGTCTTTTTCATCAGAAAAAACAGAAGTGGGCTGAGGTCAAGGGCATCCACTGAAGCAACAGTTACAGACATAGACAGACCTATTTGTTTATTTTCAAAAAGAGGAAATGATAGTACATCAGAAAGAATCTTTAGTGTGTGAAGACATACTTGCAGACTGATTCCTTATGTCCCTTATATTCATTACAATGTTACTAACCTGTATTACAATCTGCAGAATGTCCTCTTGGGTAAGACGCTGCCAAGTGATTTTTCTCCAACAGACAACCAGCATCACCATTTGGACAACAAAGCCTATTTGTCCTATGATGAGCTCTCCTATAGGGTCTAATGAGGAGATGTGGATGTGAGGAGAAAGCAATTTAAATTAAATCTCTGTTACCTATTCGGGCCAGCTTCACTGACACATTGATAACTGACACCAAGTCATTACAGGATGGATTCTGGTCTGTTAAAAAGTTTTAAATAACTGAACTGTTGGTCTGTTAAAACCGAGATTTATTATGGAAATTGTGTGTACCCTTCCAGGAATCCTCCCACCTAATTTATTTTCCTGTAATTCCACAAAAATCTGTTAATAAAATGATATTAAAATACAATACTACTGCATGTTTATTTTGCCATTTCACATATGCTTCTGTATTTTTGTCTACACATGATTCTGTCTACAGAGACTAAAATTTTAAAAAATAAATAATATTATCAAATATAGTTTTACAATTAATAAAAGTAAGCATGTTTTCCTCCAGAATCTGAAACATGCACATATTTTCAATGTAAATGAAATGTGTACCGTACATCAGGGATCGCCAAGCCTGTTCCTGGAGAGGTTCTGTCTCTAACACCAGTTGTGATTAACCTGATTTAGCCTGTTCAACATCACAAACAACAGTTGTGCTGGATAAATGTAGGAAAGGATGGTAACACTACGGATAGCCGCCGAAAAGAGGGCGTGCACATCAGTCTGCTGTATCTGCTTGTGTAGCAATTTTTTCCAGCAGAGATGCTTTTGTACCCCTCTTATTCTTGTACTGATTATTTGATTTATTTTAATATTGTAAAATCTTAGTGTACAGAATTTTGGTCAACATTGGTAGTTGACTTTGACTATTGCTTGTGTAAAGGACCTTTGTGTACAGTAAACACATCTCGCCAACCATAATATTTTCCCGTACTAATGGGCATTTTCCACTGCATGGTACCGGCTCAACTCGTCTATAGCCTCGACTTTAATGCTTCATGGGGGACAGTTCTTTACTGTGTTTATACACTGTCGTGTCCGAAGATGGCGCTATAGCGAATTGCACATGTGTAAGGCAAGACCACATGTCTATGGGCAAGACAGTAGCCATTTGGATCCCGCGCTGTTGTACTGTGAAAACTAGAACGAACATTCATTTTAGCGACTTGGTCCTCTCGTCAACTCTTGTTCAATGTGTATAAGATATAAGTTATATGCTCTGAATTGGACAATACAACATGTGGATTATCACATTGTTTTACTACAATTTGATGAACTCCCGAAACAAACAAGGAACAAGGATTTCTTGGACATCAGACCGAGAATTATTGAACGCCGAGTCACCTACATCTATGGTGAGTTCTGTTCAATTAGAAATAACTAGCGTTAAGAGTTAAGAGTAAGAACGTACTGACTGTTTTGTATTAAACAATGACTGTTTGCAATATTCTATTAACATTCGAAATCTTTAGTCAAAGTTCTAAACCATTGGCGGGAAAACAAGTTAAAGAAACTGAGCTTGAAAAAAACTGCGTTGGCCTGATATGAAATATCTACAGTCATAGACATAATAAAGAGTAGACGCCGCATCGACCGCTACTGCCTACTGGCGCTGACGATCCGTGGGGCCGCCATCTTGGACCGGTCCGCCGCTCCACTCAGTGTAATCTGTTTTGGCAGGTGAAATGAGCTGTCAGCACATTTAATTAATCATACCTCAGTGAATACCTTACTGATTTTCATAAGTTTTTTTTTTTGCTGCAAAGGTCATACATGTAGCTATGATACAGGACACATGGTTCGGTATATTTTAATATTCATAATGGGCTTAACAGTAATAGAATATTCTGATATGATATAAAGCAGAGGTCTCAAACCGGTTCCACGGAGGGCCGAGTGTCTGCAGGTTTTCGCTCTCACCTTGCACTTAATTGACTAATTAGGTCACTAATTGGTTAGTTTCTAACTCCACCTGGTTGTTTAAGTCTGAACTGGGAACAAATTTAAAGGAAAACCCCAAAACCTGCAGACACATGGCCCTCCGTGGAACCAGTTGGGCTCACCATGGGCAACTCCAGAGTGGTGAAGAGTCCATCCTCTCTCAAGGAGTGTGGTTCCAGAGCCCAAGCCGTGCGTAGAGGTGATCCCGACTACTTCTAGTCGGAACCTCTCAACCTCACGCACAATCTCAGGCTCCTTCCCTGCCAGCGAGGTGACGTTCCACGTCCCTAGAGCTAGTTTCCGTGTCCAGGGATCGGGTTGTCTAGGCCCCCACCTTCGACTGCCGCCCGATCCTCTCTGCACCGGCCCCTTATGGTCCCTCCTGTGGGTGGTGAGCCCACGGGAGGGCGGCCCCATGTCGCTCGTTCGGGCTGGGCCCGGCCGGGCCCCATGGGGAAAGGCCCGGCCACCAGGCGCTCGCGAACGAGCCCCAACCCCGGGCCTGGCTCCAGGGTGGGGCCCCGGCTGCGCCATACTGGGCGACGTCACGGAACTCAAATAATTTTTCATCATTAAGGGGTGTTTTGAACCACTCTTAGTCTGACCCGTCGCCTAGGACCTGTTTGCCTTGGGAGACCCTACCAGGGGCATATAGCCCCAGACAACATAGCTCCTAGGGTCACTCGGGTACTCAAACCCCTCCACCACGTTAAGGTGGCAGTTCAAGGAGGGGAAGAAACTCCTCGGTGGCAAGGCACCGGGGGTGGATGAGATCCGCCCTGAGTACCTCAAGTCTCTGGATGTTGTGGGGCTGTCTTGGTTGACACGCCTGTGCAACATCGCGTGGCAGTCGGGGAAAGTGCCTCTGGGATGGCAGACCGGGGTGGTGGTCCCTCTTTTTAAGAAGGGGGACCGGAGGGTGTGTTCCAACTATAGGGGATCACACTTCTCAGCCTCCCCGGGAAAGTCTATGCCAGGGTTCTGGAGAGGAGAATACGGCCGATAGTAGAACCTCGGATTCAGGAGGAACAGTGTGGTTTTCGTCCAGGCCGTGGAACACTGGACCAGCTCTATACCCTCTACAGGGTGATGGAGGGTTCATGGGAGTTTGCCCAACCAATCCACATGTGTTTTGTGGATTTGGAGAAGGCATTCGACTGTGTCCCTCGCGGCATCCTGTGGAGGGTGCTTCGGGAATATGGGGTCCTGGGTCCCTTGCTAAGGGCTGTCAGGTCCCTGTACGACCGAAGCAGGAGCTTGGTCCGCATTGCCGGCAGTAAGTCAGACTTGTTTCCTGTGCATGTTGGACTCCGGCAGGGCTGCCCTTTGTCACCGGTTCTGTTCGTAATTTTTATGGACAGAATTTCTAGGCGCAGCCAGGGGCCGGAGGGTGTCAGGTTTGGGGACCACACGATTTCGTCTCTGTTCTTTGCGGATGATGTTGTCGTGTTGGCCCCTTCAAGCCAGGACCTTCAGCATGCACTTGGACGGTTTGCAGCCGAGTGTGAAGCGGTGGGGATGAAAATCAGTACCTCCAAATCCGAGGCCATGGTGCTCAGTCGGAAAAGGGTGGCTTGCCCACTTCAGGTTGGTGGAGAGTACCTGCCTCAAGTGGAGGAGTTTAAGTATCTAGGGGTCCTGTTCACGAGTGAGGGAAGGATGGAACGGGAGATTGACAGACGGATCGGTGCAGCTTCTGCAGTAATGCGGTCGATGTATCGGTCTGTCGTGGTGAAGAAAGAGCTGAGCCGCAAGGCGAAGCTCTCGATTTACCAGTCAATCTACGTTCCTACTCTCACCTATGGTCATGAGCTTTGGGTCATGACCGAAAGGACAAGATCCCGGATACAGGCGGCCGAAATGAGCTTTCTCCGAAGGGTGGCTGGGCGATCCCTTAGAGATAGGGTGAGAAGCTCGGTCACCCGGGAGGAGCTCAGAGTAGAGCCGCTGCTCCTCCACATCGAGAGGGGTCTGCTGAGGTGGCTTGGGCATCTGTTTCGGATGCCTCCGGAACGCCTTCCTGGGAAGGTGTTCCGGTCCCGTCCCACCGGGAGGAGACCCCGGGGAAGACCTAGGACACGCTGGAGGGACTATGTCTCCCGGCTGGCCTGGGAACGCCTCGGTGTCCCCCCGGAAGAGCTGGAGGAAGTGTCTGGGGAGAGGGAAGTCTGGGCATCCCTGCTTAGACTGCTGCCCCCGCGACCCGGCCCCGGATAAGCGGAAGAATGTGATGATGAAATGTTGTATTTATTTTGTATGCTTGCTGGATAATGCATGTTTTTTTGTATGCATCTTGCACAATTTCGTCGGGCCGCAGGTGAGCCGCTGATCAGGGTATTGTTGGAAGGCATTGTCATGAAAGCGGTCCACCGGCGGCCCGCTAGCCGGACGCTTTGCAGAAACGCTCGGCGGCCGCAGTAGCAAAACGCTAGTGGGCCACCGGTTTGGTCACTGGCGTGTTGCTTGCTGGAAAAAAACTGTAACTCCCCTTACGTTACCAACTAAAATATTGTAATCAGATTACCGACACTTTTGAAAAAAGATGATTACATTTGGATTACTGCGATTGAAAAGAATAGTCGCGCGAAATAATTATGACACCTTGCATGTTTGATTTTTCATATAATGTTTTAAAAACATTGTTATTTGAACCAAAAGAACAATTGTGCGCCCATTATTGGGTGTGATAATTAGTGATTAGTGACAGATGAAGCGCTACTTTTATTGGTAAAAGCAGTGTATCTACGATAATGTAAGCCTACCCATATAAAATGTGATTTAGTTATCCACTCGACGCATCTTTCAATGATTGGCATACAATGATTGGCGATAGGCCTACCTGGTGTTATATATTTTTCCACTTTCAAGGTCTATTTGTGAAACGCATGGCGCTACCTTCAAGATAAGACATTATAAGTAATTTATCATGACATTTGAGGAGATAATGTGTTTGGAAGCACTTTTCCAAAGGATGAAGTTATGCATTTGAAGCAGCCACCTCAACTCTGTCCATACAGGTCATGTGATCCTGCTTTTGCTTTGCATCTCAGAGAATTGTGGTTGTCATTGGCTGCTGACCGCATTGAATTTAAGCTAAGCTATAATCACAGTTTATTTATTTCATTTGCGTTTTTAAAAACCATCGCTGGTGGCCATAATAATCACAGGTTACATTCACGCTGGTAAAATGTATTTGTGTGCGGGTGTTCACGATTGCAAACGTGCATTCGCGTTTCTCTGGCTTTTGCAACGTTTGTGTTTGTGGAGCAAAACATCAGACTATTGCAGATTTAGTGTAAGCACGTGTATGCAAATTCCGTTTTTGGCCAGCTATGTAAATTCTAACATTGATTGATCCCACAAAATGTGTTCAGTTGGTTATAGGCTATTCCTATTTGTTTTCTAATGCCTCTTAATGTTAAAGTAATTCAAAGTAATCGGATGACCTTACTGAGTTTTAGTAATCGAAAACGTTACAGATTACAAATGTGGACTGGTAACTTGTAAACACAATGGAGTACATTTAAAAAGTAACTACAACAGGATTGTAACACTCCAGAAACAGGTTTGGGCAGGTCTTATATAAAGTGTCAATAATACAGAAACAACTGTGTTTAACCATGGGTTTCATTAAATTAGTTGTCAATAGAAAAGAAAACATATTCACGATCCTCATGGTATAGTGGAAATGTATGTGCTGTATGTAAAGAATTTTGCACACAGACACTATGGCCAGTTTAGTCTAGTGGCTAGTGTCTAATGTTCCTATTGTGTGGAGAAACCATCCAAATACGGTTGGTAAAACAGACATTCTGGGTCAATTCTGCTGCAGTGTAGATCTACTTCATATAGTCTAACAAACACATTCCACAAAGGGCAAAGTATCGGCTGTTTTTTTGTCTTCCTTTTAATTGGTCCAGTTAAGACCTTGACAACCAGTTTAGGGCAGGTCCTTACTAATTAGTGTCCTTCATTTTCAACCAGTCACAAAATAGGACTGATAACCTGCAGGCACTTGGCCCTCCATGAAATTAGTTTTACATCAGTGTTGTAGGTAATTCAGGTGTTTATCTTGCTTCCAACACTGGGCTTCAAGTGTTTCCAGGTAAATGGAATCGGTCTCTCACATAAACTTCAGGTACTCACAAATACACTCAGTGTCTTAGTATAGTATGAGATACACCTATCTGATTAGTACCGGATCAAACCACACATTTTCTCTAGAGAACCCTGAGTTTTAGTTTTTGGTTGTTCTGGTAATTTGTAGACACTGTCATAAGCTAGAAGTGAAGGTTTCACACTTAGTGTGAGAAAAAATTCTACAATCTAAAAATGTGACCACATTGAGGAAGTGTTGGTGGAGTGGTGAGCAGAGATGAAACTGAGATGAGAAACTCATAGTGAACCCAGACTTTGACAGAGGAGAGAAAGAGATGACAATGACTTTGGGACTGCTACTCATCCTTGTGTTCCTACTAACAGGTAAGACAGAAAAGATCAGTGAGAGAAATAGTCAATGTGTTATAATACACATTACACTTTGTGGTGAAAGGGGCTCTTTGGGTTATTTCACCAATAGATGTTTCCATAGAGATTCAAATGTGGTCTGTGTTTTTATTAGGGTTTACCCTGCCTTAGCGTTTTGATACTCGTGTAAATCTTGTCAGTACAAGGTGTCTTTAATCAACATATTTGCATCAGTTCACCAAAAAATATTGACTCAATGAGGGATATTGACAAAATGCTAAAAGGTATGATGCATCACCACTCTCAGTCTATACCAAGAATATCATTAGAAAAATAAAACCTCTTTCATAAAGATACGTTTATACAATTAAAATGTTATATCTTTTTGCTATTGAAGGATATTATTATATTCTTTGGAAAAGTACACAGAGATTCTTAAACCCAGTCTTTGGAACGTCTCCAGTTCATGGAGGAATGCCTGGCAGTTTGTGGCATATCCCTCATGAAGAAGTCAAACTGACAGGTGTGATGGCAATTTTAAAGTTCAATCTATTTATGAAAATGCTAGGTATGACAGGGGAAAAATCATTTGCACAATAAACAGTTTTATTCCTGCAAGGAGAGTACACAGGTTACCAAGTAACGGTGAATAATCTCTAAAGCATTTAGAAGTACATTCAATACTTATAGAGGAATGGGTGGGGATTAGAATCTGCATGGTCATGCCACAAAAACAACACGTTCCCCATCCATCCTACCCTCTGTCGTATATCTTCCTCTATACGGTCCTAAAACCCCTTGGTCTGCATCTACCCCCATCCTACTGAAGATTTACGTTAACCTCCACACCTCATACTTCCTTTCTCACAACACAACCAACATTCCTTTTCTTATCTAAACATGGGGACTCAATACTTTAATCAATAAGAATACATCAGTGACATTCCAGTGAACAGTATGAGGGAGTGTGAGAGCGATAACACCAAATTTAAAACACCTGCTCCCCATACACACCTGAGACCTTGTAACACTAACGGGTCACATGACACCGGGGAGGGAAAATGGCTAATTGGGCCCAATTTGGACATTTTCACTTAGTGGTGTACTCACTTTTGTTGCCAGCGGTTTAGACATTAATGGCTGTGTGTTGAGTTATTTTTTAGGGGATAGCAATTTTTCACTGTTATACAAGCTGTACACTCACTACTTTACATTGTAGCAAAGTGTCATTTCTTCAGTGTTGTCACATGAAAAGATATAATCAAATATTTACAAAACAACTCACCTGTTTATTCTCAATTTTTTAAGTAAGTCACACAAAATGACAAATGTAGCACAAAATGACAATTTTTTGCGCCCCAGTTGACTATTTGCAACAAAACATTAGATTTTCTGGTGGCAACGCATTAATAGTTTAGCTTTTTCAAGAGTGTTGCATCAATCTAAAAGGCATTTTGCAATATATTACTCAGTTAAATCTCTTTTTTGGCCCATTTTACCTGAGGTCATGAGGCTGCCTATTAATTATGCACACCTTGATATAAGATGTAATTCACTTTCATGACACCTTCCCTCATTACACAAATATGCATAACCTGAAAATGATTCAATCCAATGAGCATTCAAGTTTGTATGGTTTATATGGTTGTGGAATATGGAATATGGCAGTTCCACTGCTACATTAGCCTGGTCTCAGGGAGAAAATGTAAATGTTGCTGATTCAAGACACTGCCTGATAAAGGGCTTCTGTACGCCTATGTATATACTCTATTTTAAGCTGCAATAATCATTTACAACATTAACAGTGTCTACACTGTATTTGTGATGTATTTGATGTTATTCTAATAGACACAAAGTTAGAAGTTTCTTTGGAAAAATAATGACAATTTCTGAACGACCCCAAACTGTTGATCGGTAGTGTATTTTACGTACTGTGATTCCCGTTTATTCCTGTGGCTTATACACAGATTATGAAAACAAATAATAATTAATGAGTTTACATTTTTTAAAACCGTTTCCACCTGTGAACTTTTTCACGACATAGAGGTCTCAAAAACTCATGTAGCAAAAATGACACAATTGTTATTACAGGGTTGTCAAAAACATCTTATTCTTCACCAGATTAATTTTGGCAGCACCCCATGACAGATGTTTAATATTAATGTACAAGGTATGTACAAGTCATAATTCTCTGGGTAAATACAGTTTAAATACAGGTGTGTTTAAAACTCAGGTTTGTATACACACAAAGCTATAAAATAAATGGTGTGGTTTATTCCTGTTTATTTAAGATTAGTGACTTTTTTTCTCTCAAAACCTTGTTGACATCACCTTGTTGCATGATGTTAGTAGGACTAGGTATAATTCTTCATTTTCACATGAAGATACAACCAAAGATTTTAGATTGAATATATACAATGAGTCTTCTCTAATAGAAATCCCCAATCAGAATTAATGTACTTGTTTTTAGCACAAATCATGGGCCGAAAAACAGTCATGCCACACTGAACTGCCCATCAGCAGATCTTAAGTTAGTTTCCCACTTTCATGTGATTGTAGTCGTTATTGTTTAAATACTTCACACTTCAACTGTGAGAGGCAGAATCTAAAACAACAATCCAGAAAATCACATTATATGATTAATTTAAATTTTATTGCATGACATAAGTATTTGATCACCTACCAACCAGTAAGAATTCCACCTCTCACAAACCAGTTTTTCTTTTAGAAGCCCTCCTGTTCTCCACTCATTACCTGTATTAACTGCACCTGTTTGAACTCGTTACCTGTATAAAAGACAACGGTCCACACACTCAATCAAACAGACTCCAACCTCTCCACAATGGCCAAGACCAGAGAGCTGTGTAAGGACATCAGGGTTAAAAATGTCGACCTGCACAAGGCTGGGATGGGCTACAGGACAATAGGCAAGCAGCTTGGTGAGAAGGCAACAACTGTTTGCGCAATTATTTGATAATGGAAGAAGTTCAAGATACTGGTCAATCTCCCTCGGTCTGGGGCTCCATGCAAGATCCCACCTCGTGGGGCATCAATGATCATGAGGAAGGTGAGGGATAAGCCCAGAACTACACGGCAGGACCTGGTCAATGACCTGAAGAGAGCTGGGACCTCAGTCTCAAAGAAAACCATTAGTAACACACTACGCCGTCATGGATTAAAATCCTGCAGCGCACGCAAGGTCCCCCTGCTCAAGCCAGCGCATGTCCAGGCCCATCTGAAGTTTGCCAATGACCATCTGGATGATCCAGAGTAGGAATGGGAGAAGGTCATGTGGTCTGATAAGACAAAAATAGAGCTTTTTGGTCTAAATTCCACTCGCCGTGTTTGGAGATAGAAGAAGGATGAGAACAACCCAAAGAACACCATCCCAACCATGAAGCTTGGAGGTGGAAACGTCATTCTTTGGGGATGCTTTTCTGCAAAGGGGACAGGACTACTGCACCATATTGAGGGAAGGATGGATGGGGCCATGTATCGCGAGATCTTGGTCAACAACCTCCTTCCCTCAGTAAGAGCATTGAAGATGGGTCGTGGCAGGGTCTTCCAGCATGACAACAACCCGAAACACACAGCCTAACTAAACCAACTAAGGAGTGGCTCCGTAAAAGAAGCATCTCAAGGTACTGGAGTGGCCTAGCCAGTCTCCAGACCTGAACCCAATAGAAAATCTTTGGAGGGAGCTGAAAGTCTGTATTGCCCAGCGACAGCCCCGAAAACTGAAGGATCTGGAGAAGGTCTGTATGGATGAGAGGGCAGAAATCCCTGCTGCAGTGTATGCAAATCTGGTCAAGAACTAAAGGAAACGTATGATCTCTGTAATTGCAAACAAAGGTTTCTATACCAAATATTAAGTTCTACTTTTCTGATGTATCAAATACTTATGTCATGTGTGACGACTACAAAAAATGTCATATGTGTTTTAAGAATATTCACAATTATTGTCTTTTATTTGAGCACAAGTTGTAGTATATTTTTATTTTAAATAGAAAGAAATAAGTATCCCAAGGGTTTTATTTTTATGTGATTTTTCTGCTTCTAAGTTAATTGTGTAGTGATTGCTCCGAGCCAGCAGGGGCAGGGTCGGGTGACGGGTTTACTGTAGCTGCGTGAGTTGTGAGTTTCTCATTACTGCAGAGAGCTCGAACCTGATTCACTGCCTCCTCGTTTCTCTCCTGGTTTACAGGTGGGTAAATGTACAAAAACACCTCAGAGGTAGAATGTAGCCATGCTTAAATGTATGTGGGATATGAGTGGATTGTTTTAGTGAAATAATTCTCGTTTATAACGAGTTTGAAACGAGACAGCAAAGTCCGGCTGAGTACGGTCGACCGACAACGCGCACATTACTTTAGAGAGCAAGTCAGCAAAACAAACACACTTTCCCATGCGCACATGCACCTGAAGATATCTTTTTGAGCTTGCAATGTTAACAGATATGGTTAACTCACTGTATGCCCCACCATCGGTTGGAAATGTTTTTTTGCTCAATAAGTTTAGACAAACATTTTTACAGTTAAAAATGATGTTTAAAGTTACACTTTAAGCACTTTATTAGTTTTGAGCATTATTTTGCAGTACTGTATTGACATGATACTGATAAAATACTGTGAATGGAAGATTCTAAGTATCTTTAAAAATAGATGGTGAATATTACCATTGTCTTTACATTTCATTTTGATAAATAGTGTAAAATACAAGCACTAAGAGAGGTGAACATGCATTTGGTGAGAAGAGGTTTATTTTATTGTGGATTTTGTACTGACATGGACACTGGAAATTCATTGTAATGTTAAAAAGACACTGAATATGCAATATGTGAAACATAGTGTTTGCTGAAGAAGATTCAGAAAATAAATTACTGCAGAGAGCTCGAACCTGATTCACTGCCTCCTCGTTTCTCTCCTGGTTTACAGGAATCAATCTGTTTTCCACGGTGCCGTTGCTACGGTACCCGTTACACATGCAATAAAATGCAAATCAATTACTTAAACATCATACAATGTGATTTTCTGGATTTTTGTTTTAGATTCCGTCACTCACAGTTGAAGAATACCTATGATAAAAATAACAGACTTCTACATGCTTTGTAAGTGGGAAAACCTGCAAAATCTGCAGTGTATCAAATACTTGTTCTCCCCACTGTAGGTTTTACCTGAAAGGGTGGGCAGGCCCCCCAACCTTATCCCAAGGAACTAAGGACACTGCTTATTCATTCCCTAAAGACAACATTTGTTCCTTATCCTTCCTGCCATAATATTTTACCCAAGTAGGGGCTAAGGGAAAATTGTAAAAGACCGTCAACCACATTTCTGAAGGACATACATCCTAATTGGTTTAGGCAATTTAACAAATGGTCAGAGTACCTAATGATCTTCTGATTTCATTCAGACATGTCACAAACAAAAACCAGAGTTACATACCAGGTATTAGAAAAGCAGAGAAATGTACATTTGTTCAAGAATTTCCATAACATGTGGTATGCTCCGGATCATAATCCGTTCCAAGCCCTCTACATACTTTTTCTTCTTATCTTTCTGCTACAGGTTGATCTTAGCATCATCTTTCCAAATAATGCTGTTACAGCACTGGGCTGGCTTTTTTTTAGATGTATTTGCTCTCGTGAAGTCTTCTCCTTATAATAGACTTGGATAATGACATGCCTACCTCCTGGAGACTGTTCTTCACTTGGCTGGATGTTGTGAAGTCGTTTTTCTTTACCATGGAAAGGATCCTAAAATCATTCACCACTCTTGTATTCATTGGGCATCCAGGTCTTTTTGTGTTGCAGAGCTCACCAGTGTGTTTTTTTTTTATCTCAGAGTGTACCAAACCGTTGATTTGGCCACTACTAATGTTCCTGCTATCTCTCAGATGAATTGTTTTGAGAGCTCCTTTGACCGCATGTTGTGGGATCACAGCAACAACATCCAAATGCGAATGCAACACCTGGAGTCAACTCCAGACATTTTACCTGCTTAATTGATGAAGAAATAACAAACGAATAGCCCACACCTGTCCAAGAAATAGCTTTTGAGTCAATTGTCCAATTACTTTTGGTCCCAAGAAAAATAGGGGGCTACAAATTAAAGAGCTGTAATTCCTAAACCCTTCCACCAATTTGGATGTGAAAACCCTCAAATTAAAGCAGAGATGTGATTATTTAACTGTAACTTGAATATATTTTGGTTAACTGCCCAAATAACAATTCTTGTTTCAGTGTCCAATTATTTAGGGATCTGACTGTATAAGGTTGGTGATACAAAGACATTTTGACCATCTGGCACTATAATACTGTGTGTAATTTTCTCTGCCATAAAGGCAAAATGTTTGTGAATCAGCAACCTTTTATTGAATGAATGAATATGTCTTCATAGTTCTGGTTCACCTGTTGTAGTAGGAGGGCCTTTCATTTAAATAAGCAACTGCAACGTTTGGAATGAGACAGGCGAGACGTTCAACTAATGTCAAGGTTAAGAAATGGTCCACTGTAGGGGTGTCTGAAATCGTATTATAAAATTCTTCCAGGCTTGAATATGGTAACTGTATTATAATATTCATGATTACAGGGAAGAACTTTATATGCATGTTTCCACCCCCCCGACCTGATGTTTTTACCTCTTTTGGGCCCAAATTTTGAAATCCTGTATCAAGCAAGAATGTAAAAACATTTCACTTTCAAAAATACAGCATTTGGTATCAGTTCTCAAACGCTTACAGAGTGTTGTTAACAGAAGAGGAGATGCAACACAGTAATTAACATTCACCTGTCCCAAACTTTTTGAAATGTATTGCTGGCATCAAATTCAAAATTTGGGTATAATTTTCCAAAAACGAAATAATTTTTCTGCCTCAACATTTGAAATGTTGTCTTTGCACTATTTTCAGTTAAATATAGGCATAAATGATTTGCACATGATTGCATTCTGTTTTTATCCAGCATCCTTACTTTTTGGCAACGGGGTATTGAGGCAAAATCAGTATGCCGTTAGTTTTTTTTATATATATATTTTTAAACATTTTTATATTAGAATAAGACTTTCAGCTGCTAGTGAGCAGTAGAATTTGGTATAAAATCTTAACAATTGAAGAAAGAAACACCACTTTGAGGAAGTGAAGCTAAACAGATGGTGTTTAGTGGTGAAACTCTGACAGAGAGAGAGAGGATCATGGCTGACATCTACCATTATATTTTATGTTGCCTTGTGACTATTTTATGCTTACTAATAAAATAGGTCATAAGGCAAAGACAAGAATGCTATCCAGATTAACAACACTTGTGGAAAAAATCAAGTAACTTTCTTTAAATATAACTGTATTGTGTTTTACCATTGAAACATATTCTGATTATTCTCTTGTCAGGTGTCAGTGGAGACACTCGTTCTCTGTTCACCAGAGTGGGAGATAATGTAAGTCTGTCATGTACCAATGTGGTTTATCAAGACTGCTCCTCAACTACATGGAACTATCACAGAACTGGATTACAGAGTGTGATTGAAGAGGTTGGACATGGGAAGATTCAAACTAACTCAAAGAGAGCAGACAGACTGAAAGTGGGGTCTGACTGTTCTCTACATGTTAGTGATGTCAGAGCTGAGGATGCTGGAATCTACACCTGTCAACAATTCCTTAAAGTGGGTGGACCACAATATGAAAGCCATGCTCCTGTTCATCTGTCTGTTCTAAACAGTGAGTATTACTGTTTAAATGGGAGCTTATATTTCACTGGGCACTGTGTAGTTTGTTTGAAGTCATTCAATGTGACCACTACATTAAATACAGTATACTGAATAAATTCCTCCATGTATGTTTTCTCTCTCAGACTCCTTGTCAACACCAGTAACAGATGTAAAGCCTGATAGACCAGTAACATTAAGGTGCTTTCTGTACACATCTGATGGACCTGGAATATGTTCCAGTGGTGTTACAGAACATGTTAGTCTCCTCTGGGTGGATCAGGCAGGAAATAACCTGACGAAAGACTCCAGACACCAGGTCATACAAACATCTAACTGTGACATCACTCTGACTGTGACACTCCAGAAGGAGGACAACAACAGGAAGTGGACATGTCAGCTGATTATTGATGGAAAGAAGAATATCTCATTGGATTTCAACGTCATGGTCCCAGGTAATCATTGTATGATTTCATGTTCAATCTGGTTATATACCTATCAGCTGAAACTATAGAAGAACCTTGGCCACGAACTGACAATACCAATTTTAATGTATGGCCTTATAAATGTAAGGTGACTTCAGTATTATACTTGATATAAGGGCTGTTCTGCTAAAGCAGTTTTCCATAAATGTTTGGTCAGAGTTTGTCTTTCTAATACCTAAAAATGTGTTGAAACTTTTGATCTACCAATGTCAAGACACTTGAATTCATGGTATTCATAAAGTTCTTATAGTATGTTACCTGTAAAGACAACTACATCATTTTTTTCTGCATATGTCTGTGACTGGTAATGTAAAAACCTGTATAAACCTTAGCATTAGGAAGTAAAATACCATCCCTATCGTAAAAGAGCACGAAACATATTTATAGAAAGTTTGTTTTGTTTAGTGGTCTTGAGAATGAAGTGGATTTCCTGTAGACGTCCCAGACTATATTAAAGAAAACTACAGGGTTAGGGTTATAGAGAATGAAGTGGATTTCCTGTAGATGTCACACACTATATTAAAGAAAACTCTACAGGCGTTACAGAGTGAGTCAGTGAATGTGGATCTATTTTCTACTGTTCTGTCTCCCTTTAGACTCCCAGTTTACATGCATGTTAGTTACACAGATACCATCTGTAATCACTTTAGTATGTGTGGCTAGTCACCCTGAAAGTTAACCTTGTTTGTAATGTATTTAAAATATATTGTTGTACTTCTTTTATATGCCATGTCTGCCCGCTGCAGGGGGAGGAGAGGCAGCAGAGGGCGTAGTCGTCACACATAGAAGGAAACAGATATTTGTTTTGAAACAATGAAACAGAATAAAAACAACAGGAAATTGAACACAGTATAAACTGTATGAAAGACAAAGAATCTATAGATGAAATGAATAAAAACAACAGGAATAGAAATATGCTACATACCATTTAAAAACAAACAGGGAATATTGTAGAGCTGCAACTTATAACTATTTTGATAATCGATTAATCTGATAGAAAGAAAATATCGGATCAGATCGGTCATCAATATTTGCTCCTTTTCTCACTCACGTCCATGTCACCCGCTCTCCCTGCCCTGTTGGCATCCTCATACCCAATCTCTCCCTCTTTCTTCACTCTGAACGCACCAGAGTGAACATGACAGAAAAATCAGTAAACAAGTTTCTTGCCATGATGTTCAGGAATGGATTACTAACCATTCCTGATCTGAATGGCAAAGATTATTATATAAATAAACATTGACTCACCTCTTGTGCTACTGGATAATTATCTGATTGGTACATGATGGGGGGCTGAGTGACTCAGATTGACTTATTTGAAAATCCCAAAAAATAACAGCAGCACAACTGAAAATTTTAACAGCCGGAACCCGCGCAAACACCATGTACAATGAGCCTATTTTGACTAGCATGTCGGGGGTTGACTGACGTCCTCACCAATAATTAAATATCTCCATCCATCCATCATCTTCCGCTTATCCGGGGCCGGGTCGCGGGGGCAGCAGTCTAAGCAGAGATGCCCAGACATCCCTCTCCCCAGACACTTCCTCCAGATCTTCCGGGGGGACACCGAGGCATTCCCAGGCCAGCCGGGAGACATAGTCCCTCCAGCGTGTCCTAGGTCTTCCCCGGGGTCTCCTCCCGTTGGGACGGGACCGGAACACCTTCCCAGGAAGGCGTTCCAAAGGCATCCGAAACAGATGCCCAAGCCACCTCAGCTGACCCCTCTCGATGTGGAGGAGCAGCGGCTCTACTCTGAGCTCCTCCCGGGTGACCGAGCTTCTCACCCTATCTCTAAGGGATCGCCCAGCCACCCTGCGGAGAAAGCTCATTTCGGCCGCCTGTATCCGGGATCTTGTCCTTTCGGTCATGACCCAAAGCTCATGACCATAGGTGAGAGTAGGAACGTAGATTGACCGGTAAATCGAGAGCTTCGCCTTGCGGCTCAGCTCTTTCTTCACCACGACAGACCAATACATCGACCGCCTTACTGCAGAAGCTGCACCGATCCGTCTGTCAATCTCCCGTTCCATCCTTCCCTCACTTGTGAACAAGACCCCTAGATACTTAAACTCCTCCACTTGAGGCAGGCACTCTCCACCAACCTGAAGTGGGCAAGCCACCCTTTTCCGACTGAGGACCAAATATCTAATATAACAAATACCAAAGCAGCACAAACGAATCACAAACAAACAAGACTATTTTGGTTGATTTTGGAGTATGTTGGGGGGCTGAGTCACCTCAGAATTTTGGGGGGCTGAGTGACCTTAGAATATCTATAAAATGATTGATGCACAAACGAAAATGTAAACAGAACAAAGCAGCATAAACGGAGCACAAACGATTGAGCCTATTTTGCCAAAGTTTTGTGTTGGGTGGGTGGCCAACCTCATGCAGGTTCCTAAAGCCCTACCTGTTACAAAACATAGATCTGGGGAATTGCTGGCCATGAACTGACATTACCAATTTTAATGTATGGCCTTAAAAATGTAAGGTGACTTCAGAATTATACTTGATATAAGGACTGTTCTGCTAAAGCAGTTTTCCATAAATGTTTGGTCAGAGTTTGTCTTTCTAATACCTTAAAAAATGTGTTGAAACTTTTGATCTACCAATGTCAAGACAATTGAATTTATGGTATTCAGAAAGGTCTTATAGTATGTTACCTGTAAAGACAACTACATACATTTTTTCTGCACATGTCTGTGACTGGTAATGTAAAAACCTGTATAAACCATAGCAGTAAGAATTAAAATACCATCCCTATCATAAAAAAGCACGAAACATATTTATAGAAAGTTTGTTTTGTTTAGTGGTCTTGAGAATGAAGTGGATTTCCTGTAGACGTCCCAGACTATATTAAAGAAAACTACAGGGTTAGGGTTATAGAGAATGAAGTGTATTTCCTGAAAATGTCACAGACTATATTAGAGTAAACTACAGGGTTAGGGTTATAGAGAATTAAGTGTATTTCCTGTAGATGTCACAGACTATATTAAAGAAAACTCTACAGGCGTTACAGAGTGAGTCAGTGGATGTGGATCTATTTTCTACTGTTCTGTCTCCCTTTAGACTCCCAGTTTACATGCATGTTAGTTACACAGATACCATCTGTAATCACTTTAGTATGTGTGGCTAGTCACCCTGAAAATTAACCTTGTTTGTTCTCAATTACTAAAAAGGAATAACAGCCTTGTCAACCACTTCCCCACCTTCTGAAAGTAATGTATTTAAAATATATTGTTGTACTTCTTTTATATGCCATGTGAGTCCATAGAAATTAATATTTAAGACAATGGCATTGATGATCACCTTCAGGCATAAAAAAAACATGCATCACTATTATATGTGCAAATATAATGTATTACTTATTTAATGTGCCATCTGAATACACATTACTACGGTACCCTGCATCAGTCTGGTCCAGAAAAAAGACTCAAACATATTTTGTCTGCTGCTCTTGAGGGTTAGGGTTGCAGATTGCAGTAGATCTTGTCTGTACTGTTCCTTCACCATTATTCATTATAAAAAGTGGTCTCCTTGTTGTTTCTCTACTATCCAGGACATACAGCCTCTACTGCAGGGACAACAATGCCAGTCACCTCCACATCTTCTATTGGTAATATATTTTATACTAAATAAACAAACACAGAACTTTTAGTTTCACATCAGATGTTTGTTCCTGTGAGTGCTTTTGTTGTCATTCAGAAAATAAAAAATACTAGTAATTGTAGATCTATATACACTACCATTCAAAAGTTAGGGGCCACTTAGAAATGTCCTTGTTTTCAAAAAAAGAAAAGCAAATTTATTCTTCATTACAATTACATCAAACGAAGCTTAACAATACTCTTGTGATCAGCAAGACAGCGACAAAGCTTAATTATGCTCTTTACCAAGAGAGACAATAACACACAAAGACATATATACTGCAGAGGGAACATATATACTGGGGGGAATGATGAGGATGAGAACCAGGTGCGCTAAGACGAGACTCAGGTGAAATGCATAATGAGATGGGCGGTGGTGTCAGAAGGCCGGTGACGTCGAACGCTGGAGTCTGTCTGCTGCAGGGGGAGGAGAGGCAGCAGAGGACGTAGTCGTCACACATAGAAGGAAACAGATATTTGTTTTGAAACAATGAAACAGAATAAAAACAACAGGAAATAGAACACAGTATAAACTGTATGAAAGACAAGAATCTATAGATGAAATGAATAAAAACAACAGGAATAGAAATATACTACACACCATTTAAAAACAAACAGGGAATATTGCAGAGCTGCAACTTATAACTATTTTGATAATCAATTAATCAATTAATCTGATAGAAAGAAAATATCGGATCAGATCAGTCATCAATATTTGCTCCTTTTCTCACTCACATCCATGTCACCCGCTCTCCCTGCCCTGTTGGCATCCTCATACCCTCTCTCTCCCTCTTTCTTCACTCTGAACGCACCAGAGTGAACATGACAGAAAAATCAGTAAACAAGTTTCTTGCCATGATGTTCAGGAATGGATTACTAACCATTCCTGATCTGAATGGCAAAGATTATTATATAAATAAACATTGACTCACCTCTTGTGCTACTACATAATTATCTGACTGGTACATGATGGGGGGCTGAGTGACTCAGATTGACTTATACTATTTTATTTGAAAACCAAAAAAATAACAGCAGCACAACTGAACATTTTAACAGCACAAACCAGCGCAAACACCATGTACAATGAGCCTATTCTGACTAAATGTGGAGCATGTCCGGGGGTTGACTGACGTCATCACCAATAATTAAATAACTAATATAACAAATACCAAAGCAGCACAAACGAATCACAAACAAACAAGACTCTTTTTTTGATTTTGGAGTATGTTGAGGGGCTGAGTGACTTTAGAATATCTATAAAATGATTGATGCACAAACGAAAACGTTAACAGCACAAAGCAGCACAAACGGAGCACAAACAATTGAGCCTATTTTGCCAAGTTTTGTGTTGGGTGGGTGGCCAACCTCATGCAGGTTCCTAAAGCCCTACCTGTTACAAAACATAGATCTGGGGAATTGCTAAAAAATTGCTTAAGATAGCTAGACAGTAGTTACACCTACTAAGCAAATTTGTTTTGGTGTAGTCAAATGAATCAGAGTCTGATTGACACTAGTTAAAACATGTAACACCTCAAACTAATTAATTAATGACAATTTAAAATGAGAGGGTATGTTCAAAATGAAATAAACCTAAGATGGAAATTAATCAAAATGAAATCTAGATGTCTGCACAATTTGGACAGAGATATAATGACATTTAAATAAGAAACAAGGCAAGCCTAGTTCAGCCAGCCCCCAATAGAAAGAATCTTGCTCTTGGGATTCAAACCCAGGGCGCCCAAATGAAAGGCTACATCATTAACCACTACAGCACAGAGCTGCATACTTGCCAGGTGTCAGTATAGCCTCTTGTGTCTATCCTGAACAAATCCTCTTTTGCCACTGGCCATTTCAACAGTTAATTGGCCTTTCGTGAATTACACTGATATATTAAACTGACTGACGTTTTTTTACTAAGTTTATCTCCACCACAAATAGTTTGCGACTGGATGTTTTAACAGCATATTAGCCAGTAAGAAGCTTTACCTGTATCTACTAACTTACTGGAATAGTCATAAGAACTGAGCAATTGATCGCGAGTCTGCCATAGCTATTTCATTTCATGGCATAAGAACGTATTTTCTTCTTTCATGGCAAAACAACATACTTTTTTCTATCATTCGTGAATGACATTGATACAATAACTATCAATAAAGGTGACGATAACTCACTTTTTAATCAAGTGAAAAGATGAGAAAATCGTGGAATCTACCGTAAATTATTAATAAATGTTGTTGATCTCAATAGATTCAATCTTACAGTAGGTCTTCCACATATGAGGCACTGTCTTTAACCACTTTGCCAAGGCATTAAGTTTCAGCAGTCGCTAGACTCCATTTAGTATTGTGTTAAACTAACTAACGTTACTTAATAAGTTTACATCCACCATAGCGTCTATGAACTGTGTGGCTTTTGCCACTGGCCGTTTTAACAGCTTATTAACCAGTAATAGGCTTACTAGTATCTACTAACGTCCAATGAAAAATCATAATAATTGAGCAAGAGCAACCTAGTGAGACTGAAGATGAACTTTTCCATGCAAGAAACAGTTGCAATATAACCGTATTCAGTTTCAGTTAAGGCTTACTATAACGTAACTACTGTATGTTAAGCTAGCAAATGTGTTTGTCTATCCTGACCCAAAACGCATGCACGGAAACGTACTTCGAAAACCCACCTGAAAAAGTCGCAATATAAACGTAAACTGTTTTATTTCAGGTTTACTATATTGTAGTTACTTGAGGTTTTAGCCAGCAAAGTTTTCGTCTTTACGGAGCAATTCATAATTCGCCTGTGAGGAGATATGAACTCGGGCCAGGGCGGTGGAGCTTCTGGGACAGGAGAGGGCGCTGTGGGTCGAGGTGGCAGTGGCCAGTTCTCGGCGGGCTCGGGCGGCAGCGGCAGGGTCAGGCAGCAGCGGTGGCCAGTCCTCGGCGGGCTCGGGCGGCAGCGGCGGGGTCAGGCAGCAGCGGTGGCCAGTCCTCAGCGGGCTCGGGCGACAGCGGCGACAACTGGGCAGCAGGAGGAGCTGGAGGATTCTGTGTAACCACACAGCCTCAATCCAGCTTGGCATAGAGGGGGAGTCACAAAGTTTTCCCTCTTAGAAGAGATAATGCCCTGTATAGAGAAGTTCAGTAAAACATTTTGTTTAGTATACATTCACTGGATTTGTCACAGACAACAACAAGTTCAGGAAAAAATACAACTGTGAACATTAAATGTTTTATAATTTACCATTGCCTGCTCAAATTCTACTGAAATCTTATTTACACATACCATTATGATGACACCAATGTGAACAAATATTTTTAAATAACACTTTTTACATCTTGTTGAATACATAGAAGAAAGATCTGTAATTTTCACAGGCTTTTCCAATTTGCATGAATTTCATCACAGCAACTCATAATGTGACTAGAGTGTGTATGACTGAATAGTGTGTAGGTGCCTGTATGCACTCCTGACAATGACAATGCGGAAGGTGTCCTGGGGGATCTCCTCCTAGACCTGAATCAGGGCATCAGTGAGCTTGTGGAATGTCTGTGGTGCTACTTGGCAGCGTCAGATGTACTGATACACAACGTACCAGAGGTTCACAATTGGATTCATGTCTGGGGCACGTGAGGGCCAGTCAATGCAATCAATGCCTTCTTCATCCAGGTCACGTACTCATGTGCCATCCTGGAGGAGCTGGACTGCCTGTGCAACCTGAATGGGCTGCAGGTACCGCCTCATACTAACATTAGTGACAGGGACACTGGCAGAACACAAAAACTAGAGAAGAATAAGTCAGGAAGGATAAGAAAGAGTAATTGTCTGTAGCCACCACCTGTAAAACCTTTCCCCTTTTTAGGGCTTATCTTGCTGTTACCTCTCCAGTGCACCTGTTGTTGCTTTCATTTGCACCAAAACTGGTGACATTGTTTCACAATCGCTTATGCTTCCTAACTGGACAGATTGAAATCCCTGAAGTTTAATTGACATATACTGTAATAATGAAATGTTCCCTGATATTTTTTGGGTAGTGTAGTTGAAACTTGGGGATACAAAAACAAATACAGTGAGGAGAACCAGTATTTGATACACTGCCGATTTAGCAGGTTTTCCCCCTTACAAAGCATGTAAAAGTCTGTAATTTTTATAATAGGTACACTTCAACTGTGAGTGACGGAATCTAAAATAAAAATCCAGAAAATCACATTGTATGATTTTTAAGTAATCAATTTGCATTTTATTGCATGACCTGTAGTTCTTGACCAGGTTTGCATTCACTGCAGCAGGGATTTTGGCCCACTCCTCCATACAGACCTTCTCCAGATCCTTCAGGTTTCGGGGCTGTCGCTGGGCAATACGGACTTTCAGCTCCCTCCAAAGATTTTCTATTGGCTTCAGGTCTGGAGACTGGCTAGGACCTTGAGATGCTTATTACGGAGCCACTCCTTATTTGCCCTTGCTGTGTGTTTCGGGTCGTTGTCATGCTGGAAGACCCAGCCACGACCCATATTCAATGCTCTTAATGAGGATCTCACGATACATGACCCCATCCATTCTCCCCTCAATACGGTGCAGTCGTCCTATCCACTTTGCAGAAAAGCATCCCCAAAGAATGATGTTTCCACCTCCATGCTTCACGGTTGGGATGGTGTTCTTCGGGTTGTACTCATCCTTCTTCTTCCTCAAATACAGCGAGTGGAGTTTAGACCAAAAAGCTCTATTTTTGTCTCATCAGACCACATGACCTTCTCCCATTCCTACTCTGGATCATCCAGATGGTCATTGGCAAACTTCAGACAGGCCTGGACATGCGCTGGCTTGAGCAGGGGGAACTTGCGTGCGCTGCAGGATTTTAATCCATGACGGTGTAATGTGTTACTAATGGTTTTCTTTGAGGTCCCAGCTCTCTTCAGGTCATTGACCAGGTCCTGCCGTGTAGTTCTGGGCTGATACCTCACCTTCCTCATGATCATTGATGCCCCACGAGGAGAGATCTTGCATGGAGCCCCAGACAGAGGGAGATTGACCGTCATCTTGAACTTCTTCCATTTTCTAATAATTGTGCCAACAGTTGTTGCCTTCTCACCAAACTGCTTGCCTTTTGTTTTGTAGCCCATCCCAGCCTTGTGCAGGTCTACACCTTACACAGCTCTCTGGTCTTGGCCATTGTGGAGAGGTTGGAGTCTGTTTGATGGTGTGGGCAGGTGTCTTTTATACAGGTAATGAGTTCAAACAGGTGCAGTTAATACAGGTAATGAGTGGAGAACAGGAAGGCTTCTTAAAGAAAAACTAACAGGTCTGTGAGAGCCAGAATTCTTACTGGTTGGTAGGTGATCAAATACATATGTCATTGTTACGCATGCCTCCCGCAGGAGAGGCGTGCGTAACAACCACTGACGAGCGGGCGTAGGGGCTCTCCAATCAGCCCAAAACCGACCAATCAGCTGCAACTGGCGATCAGGAAGCCAATTAGCCTGCAACCACCACATAGAACACCAAAGGACAAAAACACACACGAACACAGAGCAAAAGAAAGCTCTGGGGATGTAACAGTCATGCAATAAAAGGGAAATTAATTATTTAAAAATCATACACTGTGATTTTCTGGATTTTTGTTTTAGATTCCGTCTCTCACATCTGAGGTGTACCTATGATAATAATGACAGACCTCTACATGCTTTGTAAGTAGGAAAACCTGCAAAATCGGCAGTGTATCAAATACTTGTTCTCCCCACTGAATTATTGTGTCAAGGTATAGATCTGGGAAAGGTTATAAAAAGTTCCCAGGAACACAGTTGGCTCCATCCTTGTGAAACGGAAGATTTCATTTCAGGGTACTGTGTATGCATCAACCATGAGAAGAACACTGAATGAAAATGACATTCATTGGATGGTTGCTAGGAAAAAGCCTCTGCTGTCAAAAGAACCAAGCTGCCCATGTAAACTTTGTTAGAGACTTCCTGAAGAGTTCTAGAAGTCCATTCTATGGATGTATGATTTCAAAAGGTACCTTTTTGGTCAAAATGTAACCCGCTATGTTTGGCAAAAACACTAAAAACTCTGCTGACCATCAAAAGAACTCAATCCCAATTAATATGACAGCAACAGTCTGGTCACTTTTTGGTAAGCACAATCCATTTTGTGCACCAATGAATCCAATTGCCATTCTAACCAAGCTTAGATGGGCGATCCTGCCAGAAGGATCACCTGGCAGCAGAATTCCATCAATCTGGTCTTTTAGGGTAGACTGGCTAGACAAAAGCCACTCCTGATATGACTAAAATGCATATGATATGCCCCCTCAAGGACTGAGAGCATGAGGAAGAAGATTCTCTGGTTAGACAAATGTGGCCTGAATGCCAAACTGTACAACTGGCAAAAATAAGGTAGCACTCACCCCCTAGCTAATACATCTCTATTGTAAAGCATGGTGTTGTCAGTGTCATGTTATGGGAACGTATCTCAACAGCAGGGACTGGTAGACTGGTAGATTCAGGGAAGGATGAAGCGATCCAGATTGCATAGGACCTCCGACTGGTGTGAAGAATCATCTTTCAGGATAACAATGACCCAAAGCACAAGAGCAAGACAAAGCCCAGACATGACCTACCTTGAACATCTGTTGAGGGGACCTGCAGTTCACTGATGCTCCACCTCTTTACTGACAGAACTTGAGAAAATAGACATGGAAACACAGGAGAAACCACCAAAACCAAGTTGTGCAAATCTGGTAGAGGCAGACAAAGGTGCTTCTACAAAGTCCTGAATAGTGTCTGAATACAAATGTGCATGTGTGCCTTCTGTCTTCCTTCTAGAGACTGAAGTGAATAATGATTTAGCAGATTGCAGAAGAGAATGCAAACACAGAGTCAGTGGGTGTGGATCTATTCTATTCTTTTCCGTCTCCTTTTGTCTTACAAGTTACCTGGTCTTAGATGCTTATATGAATGTTTTTTAGGCAGCAGGTGACTAAGTGGTTAGACCATCTGACCAGTAACCAAAAGGTTCCTAAATGGAATGGAACATCTAGTCCCAAACTATTGATTTAACAATAAATACTTTTTGGTAAACAACAACACTAATCATTTGGGTATATGAGGCTTGCCACTAATTAAAATATGTTCCTATCCAGGAAGTACAGCCTCTACTTCAGCACCAGTCTCATCAGCCACCGCCCCGTCTTCAACTGGTAATGGATTTTATAAGATTTATTTTTTGCAAAAGTGTATATTTAACAAGAATTTGAGTAGTGAAAGTATCATTTTTTTTAGACACTTCTTATCAAACAACTGTGAGTTCTGTCAGGACAACCACCCAGCAGCAATTAAAAACTGGTATGTAACAGCCCCAAACATAATTACATTCAACTCCACATCCCTCCAAAAGTGTTCTTCCAAAATTACAAGTTCAACAATTTCAACAGAATCCTAAAATAAGTGTTGTTTTTAGACAACTTGAGGATATCAGACAGAATATAGATTGTAGGGTTGCAAATAATAACAATAAAAATAATATTTTGAGTTTTTCAGAAAAATATATTACTATTCCAGAAGTTTTGGGTCTGAAAAATGATTGTGTTCAAATAAAACAATACCTCTTATTTTTTTGCACAAAAAAATTCTTATTGTTTGTGTTGTTTATTTTCTGCTTTTACTTTTGCTTAATTTCAGTGGAGACAATACTTTTTGATTTGATTTTAGAGAAAGTACAGATTGTCCAGGCACCAGATCTTAGAGGAAAATTGTAATACAGAAATATGAATAGTTAAGCATTGGGCGTCATTTGAGGAACGTATCTTGGGCAGCACTAATGTCTATTTAAATACATTTGAGTAAACAATGCATCCACCCTCAGGTTCTCCTCCAACACAGAACATCCCTGTTGTTGTGGGAGTGTCTGTGGGAGTGTTTGTGGCAGTTTCCATATCCGTCATTGTCGCTGTCATCATATTACACAGGAGAACCAGTAAGTATTGATGTTGATCATTTTTCTTTTTGTTTAATAAAATGCATCACTAGCTCAGTAACACACATGGAGACAGGTCCTCTGATGTTTTTTTTAAATTGCTTTCTTCAGAGATTCAAATGACAAATGATGTCAGCCTTGTGAGTAACACAGACCTTGTATTGTGTCTTCAAGTATTAAACTATTGTTTTACTTAATTAACTAAAGGTCCCACTATATATAAAGTCATTAATTACTATTGTTATTCATTTCTAGGGTCTTAATGCAATAAATCACTCCACCCCACCAGACAATGAAGACAGGGTCAGTTCATAAATATGTTACAGTATTTGATCAAATGAAACATGTTTTAACCCATATTGTTGTTAAAATGAGACTAACATTATGTAAATTATTCACGTGTAGAGTCAACCTGCTGGCAGTATCACCTATGCCTCCATCAACCACGTAGACCAAAATCCCCACCAGAGAGTTGTCGTAAGTGAAACTAATGTACATACTGTTGTGTCTTCTTCCTATAGGACTTTCAAAACATTTCCTTTGTTGTGATGTTGTGATTGTGTGTGTGTAGGCCCATGGTGAGAATGCAGTGACCTACGCCTCAGTTATGACCTCTACTGACAGAGGAAGAAACACAAAGAACCCTGCTGACCCAACTCCTTTTATTCTACTATCAATGCACCTCAGGGGAGTTAAGCCATACAAATGTCAGTCATTCATTTAAATACACCATAGTTTCAGTACCCAGATATACTTTTTGTATGTGTGCTGGCCAGCTACTCAATACGGTTCTGGTAAGAGAAGTTTTTATGTAATACATTAAGATATATGTTGAATCAGATTTCCTGGGCATAACAATGTGTCTTACAGGTACACATTACACTTTTCTATTCCAAAATAAAATAACACAGTTCTCTAAAAGAATAGGCATGCAAATGTAAATACCCAAACATTTTGCTAAGTATTTTATTGAATCGAGGAGCAAGTGTGTTAAATATGGTGTCATCGCTCTCACACTCCCTCAACATGGCACCTCATGGCAAAGAACTCTGTAAGGATCTGAAAAAAAATTATTGTTGCTCTACACAAAGATGGCCTAAGCTATAATAAGATTGCCAAGACCCTGAAAACGAGCTGCAGCACGGCGGCCAAGAACATACATCGGTTTAACAAGACAGGTTCCACTCAGAACAGGCCTCGCCATGGTCGATCAAAGAAGTTGAGTGCACGTGCTCAGCGTCATATTCAGTGGATGTCTGGGAATAGATGTATGAGTGGTGCCAGCATTGCTGCAGAGGTTGACGGGTCAGCCTGTCAGTGCACAGATCATACTCTGCACACTGCATCAAATTGGTTTGCATAGCTGTCGTCCCAGAAGGAAGCCTTTTCTACTGATGATGCACAAGAAAGGCCGCAAACAGTTTGCTGAAGACAAGCAGACTAAGGACATGGATTACTGGAACCATGTCCTGTGCTCTGATGAGACCAAGATAAACTAATTTGGTTCAGATGGTGTCAATTGTGTGTGGCGGCAACCAGGTAAAGAGTACAAAGACAAATGTGTCTTGCCTATAGTCAAGCATGGTGGTGGGATTGTCATGGTCTGGGGCTGCATGAGTGCTGCCGGCACTGGGGAGCTACAATTCATTGAGGGAACCATGAATGCCAACATGTACTGTGACATACTGAAGCAGAGCATGATCCCCTCCCTTTGGAGTCTGGGCCGCAGGGCAGTTTTCCAACATGATAACGACCCCAAACACACCTCCAAGACGACCACTGCCTTGCTAAAGAAGCTGAGGGTAAAGGTGATGGACTGGCCAAGCATGTCTCTGGACCTAAACCCAATTGAGCATCTGTGGGGCATCCTCAAATGGAAGGTGGAAGAGCACAAGTATCTAACATCCTCCAGCTCTGTGATGTCGTCATGGAGGTGTGGAAGAGGACTCCAGTGGCAACCTGTGAAGTTCTGGTGAACTCCATGACCAAGAGGGTTCAGGCAGTGCTGGAAAATAATGGTGGCCGCACAAAATATTGATACTTTGGGCCCAATCTGGACATTTTCACTTAGGGGTGTACACACAATTTTTGCCAGTGGTTTAGGCATTAATGGCTGTGTGTTGTATTATTTTGAGGGCAAATTTACACTGTTATACAAGCTGTACACTCTCTACTTTACATTGTAGCAAAGTGTCATTTCTTCAGTATTGTCACATGAAAAGATATAATCAAATACTTACAAAAATGTGAGGGGTTTACTCACTTTTGTGAGATACTGTGTTTAGACATTAAATTGGACCTACTGAATAAATGTTTTTATTGCTGTTCTTTTATGGCTTGCTTATCATTTCAACAAGCAATTTGACTGAGCTTGAACAGTTCTGCAAGGACGAATGGACAAATATTGCACAGTGTATGTGTGGAAAGTTAGTAGAGACCTGTGGGGATTTCTTTAAGACTGCAAGGGAAGCTCGGCTTCCCCTATAATGTAAAAAATTATTATGGTCAAATATGTACTATTGTGTAAACATTTTATTGACAAAAATGTGTTAAAACACATTCATCTCTAAAACTAGTTAGTTCAGAATCAGCTACAGGTCTGCTGACTTGATTTTCTTCTCATACAATCCCGCAGCGTCACAATGCATTTCCACGTTGATGCCGAGTGTCCATCGACTTCAAATGGGGCTGCTTACAACAGTTTCTTTCAGTGCTCCGAAAGTAGATGGTGATTGGATAAATGCTGCGATTATGTCCCGCCCACGGACGAGCGTCTCTGGGGGTGAATGAGGAGTGGGGTGGCCCGGACTCTGGGCTTCCGCGTGATGATTGGAGGATCTGACGATCTGTCAAACTGCATCTCCTTTTGACTGACAGCGGTCTGTACTATAAGAAGTCACTGAAGCTATTTCGCGCTCAGTCTCATCACGGATTTCTCAAGTGTATTCGAAAGACAAACTGCTTCAATATTTCTTGATATTTGTTGGCGAAATTGCTAGCTGATTTGCATCATACATTTCACACAATTATAGGCTACACCACAATCCTTGTTTCAGTTTTACAAAGTTTAATATATTTTTTTTAGATAGTTCATAGCTCATTCATTCATATACAGTAGTAGGCTAGGCTAGCGTAGAACGCGGGTGAAACTGCGCACGATGGCAGATAGTTTATTAATGGCTTTGCTAAAATCAGGTCGACAATATTAGCACTGAGTAAAATTATATATATGATATATATATATATATATATATATCTATTGTTCTGTTACAAAATTAAATGTTATCGTCTGGGGTCCAAAAGACCCCAAAGACCCTGAGTGTCACTACAAATGAAGACCATCAGAGGGTTATAATATAGGCAAATGTAGAGTCCCCTCTTTGAAAATGAGCTTCCCCTCTTAGAAAGACCAGCAGCCGCCACTGGTAGAGACATACTGAAAGAGACTCATGGCTGCAATTCAATCAAAAGGTGGTTCCACCAAGCATTAACTCAGTCTGATTTGATGTTTTCATTTGTGACTCTACAGCAACAAAAGGTGTACATTTTGAAATAAACTGGCAACTTTCTAAACCGACTATATAATTCCATTTGATTTACTAAACATTGTACATAAAACTGTAAGCAAGGCAACATTGGTAATTAAAAGATAATGCATAATGAAAAAGCATTAATCTAAACATAAATCAAAGAAGTTGGCAGGGGACATACAGTGGGGACAACAAGTATTTGATACACTGCCGAATTTGCAGGTTTTCCTACTTACAAAGCATGTCCAGAAAATCACATTGTATGATTTTTAAATAATTAATACATAAGTATTTGATCACCTACCAACCAGTAAGAATTCCGGCTCTCACAGACATGTTAGTTTTTCTTTAAGAAGCCCTCCTGTTCTCCACTCATTACCTGTATTAACTGCACCTGTTTGAACTCGTTACCTGTATAAAAGACACCTGTCCACACACTGAATCAAACAGACTAAAACCTCTCCACAATGGCCAAGACCAGAGAGCTGTGTAAGGACTTCAGGGATTAAATTGTAGACCTGTACAAGGTTGGGGTGGACTACAGGACAATAGGCAAGCAGCTTGATGAGAAGGCAACAACTGTTGGCACAATTATTAGAAAATGGAAGAAGTTCAAAATGACTTTCAATCTCCCTCGGTCTGGGGCTCCATGCAAGATCTCACCTCGTGGGGCATCAATGATCATGAGGAAGGTGAGGTATCAGCCCAGAACTACACGGCAGGACCTGGTCAATGACCTGAAGAGAGCTGGGACCACAGTCTCAAAGAAAACCATTAGTAACACACATTAGAAACACACAGCCAGGGCAACTAAGGAGTGGCTCCGTAAGAAGCATCTCAACGTCCTGGAGAGGCCTAGCCAGTCTCCAGGCCTGAACCTAATGGAAAATCTTTGGAGGGAGCTGAAAGGCCGTAGCCCAGTGACAGAGAATGTTTGTATGAAGGAGTGGGACAAAATCCCTGCTGCAATGTGTGCAAACCTGGTCAAGAACTATAGGAAACGTATGATCTCTGTAATTGCAAACAAAGGTTTCTCTACCAAATATTAAGTTCTGCTTTTCTGATGTATCAAATACTTATGTCATGCAATCAAATGCAAATTAATTACTTAAATATCATAAAATGTGATTTTCTGGATTTTTGTTTTAGATTCCGTCACTAACAGTTGAAGAGTACCTATGATAAAAAATGATAGACTTCTACATGCTTTGTAAGTAGGAAAACCGGCAGTGTATCAAATACTTGTTCTGCCCACTGTATTAGATAAAGACTAGGTCCAAAATGAATAGGCTATGTGAACAAAGTGTCTTTGCAGGAGTCTCCCGAGGGATCTAGTGGGGCTATTGGGTTGATTTTAACACCAATGCATAGCCCTAGTAGGAAAGAATATCGTTGGTATAGGCATAGGCATTTGCCGGTTCCTTTGTTAACCCCATTTGAAATAAACGTTTGTGTTCATTGTTCCAGCATCGAAGGTTGGAGGAGACACTGCTTCAAAACAGTCCATAAGCTCATAGTTAGTAATGACAATGCCTGATTCAAATGGAGTTATAGAGCCGATATACAACATACTGCCGATAGGGGGCGTTAAGTTGCATAGGGCATCTTTAATTTTTTTGAGCATTGTATTTTAACAATAGAGAAGAAAATCAAAAGATATGTGTATACTTTGTATGAACATCATGTATTTCAATGAGAAACACATCTTTCTAGGTGTTTTTCTGATACTCAATAAATGGTAGAGTTGTGGACACATTTTTTTTGATGATCTGTGGTGTTTTTTGTGCTAAGAGTGGTGAAATATTACCACATACCTCTGGTAATAGTAACAAAGCGTCTGACAAAAACTGTAATCTGCACACAATACCCTGTTTAACTATATTTATTTTGTGAATGTATGAAACAAAACCATATGTAACTTGTGACATATGTAATTGCTTTTCATGTATTGTATTTTTCAACAAACAGAATATTGAACATAATTACATTCAACACAACAAGAGTTCAGGAATAATAATTCGATCAATACAACTAGTTTTTCACGTAAAATAACAAATACCATTCGCTACTTTATTATGAATCAAAGCTACATCCGTTATTATTTGCATTCAGTAGTGTAGTGGTGCGACAGGGTTAATTGTTCTGCTTAGGGACCATTTGCCAGCTTGGGGATTTGATCTAGCAACCTTTCGGATACTGGTAAGATTGTCTAGTTGTGATGGCTGTATGATGCTCCTAATCCAACAACAGTTTTAGGTGCTTCTACATTTGAAGGTTGACTACAGTACACTCACACCACTTCTACATTTCTCTGTGTTTCTGCTGACCTCAAAACTGGATTTCTGATCATTTATTTTTCAATTGAGCATAATTTAACTAAGCTGTTTGATGAATAACCAACTCTTATTCATGGGGGAACGGTAACAGGGCAGGAAGCGCTATTAGGGTTAACGTCTTGTTCAGGGACCAAACGACCAGGCCACCTTGTCAAAATCCTGGTTGAAGTATTATTGGGAACTAAAAAAAATATTTTTCTTCTTCTAGGCAGCTTTACTTTGCCAGAAAGGCTGTTTTGGAAGATATTTGGAAAAATCACAGTAAAACAACTTCTACCTGCACCAGTACAAAAAGGTCTTCACTGATATTTGAAAATAGTGATATGGTATTACTGTTTCATGGTCCCATCTCTAGTTGACCCTACAGCATCACTTACTCTAAGTGGTCATGTGTTTGTCTGTATTTATAGATTTTGCTCTACCTTTGTGAGAATGTACCAGCCGTTGAAGCCCTTGTCAACCTGTATGACAGTGTGTACTGATGTAATGATTTAGTGATTTTGTCTAAATATAATGATGTTTATTGGATTCATTGGTGTTGACTGTCAGTAAGTTGCCTCTAGGTATCAAACCCCTGACCACAATGACACGGATGACTCACTATTTCACTACTTGGATGGAGTTTATTCAGACAGGGAAATCAACTGAGACTCATTATCCTTGAGGAGATCATCAAAAAGCTCCTTGTGAGATGTGCTTAGGGGTACATGGATCTCCAGGGTAAAAAATAAATCCAGGATTCTTTGCACTGGCCAATCTTTATGGGTTATTATATTATAAATGAACAGTTGTGTGAGCTAATGTGAGCTCCTGAAGTACAACAGGTCTACAGGACCTTTAGCCCAGTAAAGACCGAAGTACTGGTTCGGATTGACAGAAACTGTGCGGTGTAAGCCTTCTCAGTGAAAAACTGTGGCAAAAGTGTCACAACATTTTCAACTAGAGAAAAACATTTTGAGGAAGTGGTTGTGTAGTGGTGAGTAGAGATGATGCTTTGGTGAGAAATGAATAGTGTTGAAAACTCTGACAGAGTAGAGAGAGAGAACTATGGGTTAGGAACATCACTGTTTTGTCAGACTGCTTGTGGCTCTATTGTATTTGCTAACAGTTGAGACAATTGACAGACAGACAAGATTTATTCAAAGATCATAACTTGCATTTCACAGAAAGTCTGAAACAATCCAATGAAACTTTCTCAATGCAAAGAAAACCAAGGAGCTCATTGTAAATTAAAGGAAGTCTAAGGGCCCCAGTTCTCATTTGTGGCGCTGATGTGGTGCGTGTGTCCTGCTTCAAATTCTTGGGTGTCCATATCTCCAAGGACCTTTTTTCGACCCTAAACACCTCAACCCTGGTCCAAAAGGTGCAGCAGTGCCTGTACTTTTTAAAGAGGCTGAAGAAGGCCTGCCTGTCCTCCAAGATCCCTGTGAACCTTTACCACTGCACAATTGAGAGCATTCTGACTAACTGTGACACAGTGTGGTTTAGTGGTTGCTCCACAGCCGACCGGAAGGCCCTGCAACGGGTGGTGAAAACCACACAGCACATCACTGGTTCCCAGCTTCCAGCCATCGTAGACCTCAAGCACAGGGAGCGCGGCATCATCAGGGACCCTTCATATCCATGTTTGCCCTCCCACCATCAGGCTGTCTTTCTAGAGTGGGCCAAAATCCCTGCTGCAGTGTGTGCAAACCTGGTCAAGAACTAAAGGAAACGTATGATCTCTGTAATTGCAAACAAAGGTTTCTCTACCAAATATAAAGTTCTACTTTTCTGATGTATCAAATATTTATGTCATGCAATGAAATGCAAATTAATTACTTAAAAATCATACAATGCGATTTTCTGGATTTTTGTTTTAGATTCCATCGCTCACAGTTGAAGAGTACCTATGAAAAAATTATAGACTTCTACATGCTTTGTAAGTGGGAAAACCTGCAAAATCGGCAGTGTATCAAATACCTGTTCTCCCCACTGTAAATGTGGGCAATTCCTTCGTTTTCTTCATTAATTAAGCAGATAAAAGTCCTGGAGTTGATTCCAGTTGTGGCATTTGGAAGCTATTGCTGTGAACCCACAATATGCGGTCAAAGGAGCTCTCAATGCAAGTCAAACAGGCCATTCTTTGGGTGCAAGAACAATCCATCAGAGAGATAGCAGGAACATTAGGAGCGGCCAAATCAACAGTTTTTTTTAATTCTGAGGAAAAAAGAACTCACTGGTGAGCTCTGCAACACAAAAGCCTGTATGTCCTTGGAAGACAACAGTGGTGGATGATCGTAGGATCCTGTCTATGGTCAATAAAAACTATTTCACAACATCCAGCCAATTGAAGAACACTCTCCAGAAAGTCGGCATATCATTATCCAAGACTACAATAAGGGTTCACCACAAGGTGCAAATGTAACGGGTACCGTAGCAACGGCACTGTGGAGAACAGATTGATTCCTGTAAACCAGGAGAGAAACGAGGAGACAGTGTATCAGGTTCGAGCTCTCTGCAGTAATTTATTTTCTGAATTTTCTTCAGCAAACACATCTGTATTGTTAAGAGTCATTTTATGTCTCACATATTACATTTTCAGTGTCTTTTTAACATTACAATGATTTTCCAGTGTCCATGTCAGTACATAATCCACAATAAAATAAACCTCTTCTCACCAAATGCATGTTCACCTCTCTTAGTGCTTGTATTTTACACTATTTATCAAAATGAAATGTAAAGACAATGGTAATATTCACCAGCTAGTTTTAAAGATACTTAGAATCTTCCATTCACAGTATTTTATCAGTATCATGTCAATACAGTACTGCAAAATAATACTAAAAACTAATAAAGTGCTTAAAGTTTAACTTTAAACTTCATTTTTAACTGTAAAAATGTTTGTCTAAACTTATTGAGCAAAAAACATTTCCAACCAACGGTGGGGAACAAACATACAGTGAGTTAGCCATATCTGTTAACATTGCAAGCTCAAAAAGATATCTTCATGTGCATGTGTTCATGGGGAAGTGTGTGTGTTGAGCTGACTTGCTCTCTAACGTAATGTACGCGTTGTCAGTCGACCGTTACTCTGCCGGACTTTGCCCTCTCATTTCAAACTCGTTATAAACAAAATCATAAACGACCTTAACGAAAATTATTTCACTAAAACAGTCCCACATACATTTCGGCATTGCTAAATTCTACCTCTGGGGTGTTTTTGTACATTTACCCATTGACATAATAAAGAGTAGATGCCGCATCGACCGCTACTGTCTACTGGCGCTGACGATCCGTGGGGCCGCCATCTTGGACCGGTCCGCCACTCCACTCAATGTAATCTGTTTTGGCAGGTGAAACGAGCTGTCAGCACATTTAATTAATCATACCTCACTGAATACCTTACTGATTTTCACGCGGGTTTTTTTGCTGCAAAGGTCATACATGTAGCTATGATACAGGACACATGGTTCGGTATATTTTAATATTCATAGTTTTATATTCATCAAAACTGTGAACATAATCCCCAAGAAGGGAGAAAAACAGGAACATTTCCAGTTTGACTATCATTCTGATTGAAACACCTAATGTGTAAATAGTGGCAGTAAAGTCAGAAATATATATTTCTCTCTCTCTCATTTCACAGCCCCCATCCCAACATACACACATGGGTCCCAGTCTAAAATAGCAGGATGAAATGAAAAGTGACAGTTTTTATTTATACTGCACATTTACTTTGTTGAAACTCCCTTGAAAAGTCTGCAAACTTAATTAATGTAGCAATTTTCAAAACACAGTTACAAGTGCTTTTCAGAACCCAGAGGGAAAGAGATCAGGGTTAAGACAATCACAAACACAAAGACATAATGTAAAGATAAACTTCATTATACACAAGCTCACAAACCCAGTGTAAGGCAAAGGAGAACAAAATGTTGATTCCTGGAGACACACCATGAGGTTAGAGTTCATGAAACACAAACAAACAGAGGTATTTACAGACCCACCTACACTTACAGCAGTATTCACATATAATGTGACAGACCACTGTTTTCAGGCAGTTTTAAGCCACTGCTTTCAGTTTCAGTGTTAATCTTGTCAGAATGATGACAGATATGACATAAAGATACTATGTGTGATGAGTAAGGTTAAAGTACAGATATAAAGCTTAGAATTAGTTTTGGGATGCTGGAATTTAGGATTAAAGTCTTGAATTGTCGTGGAACCACACACACGCACACGCTCTAAAACCCCTGAAAGAGGACAGTTCTTCCTCGTGCTCCCTTTCTGCAGTTCAAGAGAGGTGAGTTTGGTAATGTGGTGCAGCCTTAGTTTGAGAAACACAGACACAACCAATGACAACAAGTCAGAATGATGGTTGTCGATGCCAAACTGAGTCTCCTCAATGTGTTCCCCAAGCAGAAAAACATCCTCCGTTCCAATCTCCTCCCAGACGATGTCTGTGACTGTCGACAAAACTTAATTCAGAAAGACCCACAAACAAATACTAGAAGACAGCTGCAAAGCCTGGCAAAGCCTCACAACAGTGGAAACCAAGTGTTTGGTAATTTCCATGCGTTCCCGACTTCAAGCAGTAATTGCCTGCAAAGGATTCTCAACAAAGTATTAAAAATGAATATTTTACAATTTTGTTCATTTGTCCAATTACATTTGAGCCTCTGAAACAAGGTGACTGTGTACAAGAATGGTAGCAATTCTTAAACGTTTCATATTATATTTTTGTTCAACTCCTTGAACTAAAGCTGAAAGTCTGCTCTATGTGATGGTGTGCAGGTTCTATGTTAAACCTCTTTATATTCCTTACCAACAACCTCTTCCAATACAAAGCAGAGGTCACCTCAGGAAAGGAAGGGCAACAGTGACTAAAGTATCAAAAGGTGAAGCGGTGTTCATGGTCTGTCTGGGTCAGTGAAGAAGGATGAGCCTGGTCATGTGTGGAAGAACTACAGTCTGGGAATCTCCACCGCTTGGCCAGAGCTGGAGCTGGAAGACAGAGGTACACAGGAGGAGGCTGTTGAAGTATTATGGTTGTGAGGTTGGTGTACAGTATGGCTACATGTTATAACAGTGGTAGATTAGCATGGTTGTCAGTGTGGGCCCAACTGTCACTTGTCATGCTTGGTTCCTGGTCCTGTGTGTGTTGGTGGAACACTCTTCTCTGTACTGGTAATGGTTTGTCTTAAAGATGTTGTTCTCTGTGCCAGCCTGTAATGGAATAACACAGAGTCAATGAGTACTGCTGCATTAATATGTCCATGTTAACCTGTGGGCCTAGTAACATGGTTAGTTAGCTATGCTTTTCAATCAATTTGGCACATTCATTCTATAATAGATGCAGGGTGACAAATTGGAAGTTAAGGATGCATGTATGCAGTAGTCTAGTGTAAAATATGTTACTGGTGTATATGTGAAAAATATAAAAAATAGGAAAAAATATATATTAAAACTTGTCTTGGGGGTGTGTCCCAACAGACACACTATGGTACAGTCGTGCAGTTTGACCAGACCTGTTCTGACTAGCAATGTGCCTCAGAGACTTACAGTCTTTTGCAGGGGGATCTGGATCTGATCATGTGGACATCAGGGTCGTACTACAGAATACAGCAGAGACAGTCTTCTCTCCACACAGGGGAAGCAGCTGGGTTGGCCTCTACCTTTCCACTGCAGGAAGGTATGACCTTGCCTCATCACAGCAACTCCTCAGCCGGTTCAAGAGTAAATGTGTCCTCAGATGCAGCTCTTGCCAACTGGTTCTGTTTCTTATCAAACTGCTCGCCCAGTAACCAGAACGTCTTTAGAGGAGAGAGCATTCTCCAGCAAACAATTACAAATGAGCTTGCAGGTATGACCACAAGATGTCACTGTTGCACAATGAGACAAGGCAGTCCCGTCTGACATCCTGTCCATCCACCCTGAATGGTACTCAACCGTTTTGCACCAGACTGTAGGACACCCAGGACTTATGGTGAAAAGCAACTAGGATTTGAACTCCTGCATTTATATTTTTTGGAAGGGGAGGCTAAATGTAGGCAGTAATCCCTACCAATAATGTACCAGTAGTTGCCATAATGTACAGCTTAATTGATCAGCAATGTGACAGATGTGTTATTCTCTACTAATTCCTAGAAATGTGTGGATAACATCTGGTTTTAGTGTTTAGAGGACATCCTGTTGTTCACCCAACACAGCCAGAAGATGACTGGTCACCCCTCTGAGCCTGATTCCTCTCTTGGTTTCTTCCTAAATTTCAGCCCCTTTTAGGGAGAGTTTCTTAGCCACTGTGCTTCAACGCTGTTTTTGCTTGCTGCTTTTGGTTTCAGGCTGGGTCTTTTGTAAAAGTACATTGCCACAACTGCTGATGTAAAAAGGGCTTCATAAATCAATTTGATTGATGGATCTTTGGACCTGGCCCAGCTCGTTTTACGTGTGGGACCGGGAGGGATGGAGGGTTCACACAGATGTAACTGAGAGGAAGGAAGAGGGTTACACCAGAACTAGATTGGTTAATCAATGGTTTTGTTGGTTACATGTGGTTGCGGTTGGTTGGTGTCTCTCTGGTTGATGCTTGGCAAAGTGGGTGAAGTGACTTCCTGTATATTGGGCCCTTTGTGGGGTTACCCTCGAACAGGCCACAATGTCACTGAACCTCCCTGTCTCAGCCCCAATGTTTTACGCTGCTATATGATTGTTCCGGGGGAGTAGGGTCAGTTCTCCTTCTCCATTGTAAACCAATGTTAATCTAAGTAATGTACACTCTAAACGTTCCTTATCTCAGGCTCCATTTAAACTTAGGAGGACATGAGCCCTTAGACCTCACCTCAGGACCACCAGGCACCAAGCTGTCCATGTCCAAAGTCCTCTAGGTTGTGTTGCAGATCAAGCAGCTGACGATAGCTAACGATGTTAGTTGCCACTCCACTGATCATTTCTCCCCCCGATTCTCCCTGTCCTTGTCCATCTTGTAGTTCTGCTCACTTGGATGATGTTTTACTGACTCTCGACACAGCCCACATGCATCTATTAATTATTAAATGTTATACTATTAAAATCTTCACCCTGTCTTATTTAGACCCAAGACAGCAGGTGAGTGTAATGATTAGTTAAAACAAGAAAAACAGCAGGTTCCAGAACTCATATGGTAGGAGTTGAGTACTCCTACTCTAGAGCATATTATTAACTAAAATGTAGGGATGTGGCAGTTCATGGCCAATGTTCTTCTACAGTTTCAGATTATAGATATTTATCCAGATGGAAAATGGAAGATGTACTATATCATACAATGATTACCTGGAACCATGAAGGTGAAATCAATGGATATCTTCTTATTTTCATTTATATTCAGCTGACATGTCCACTTCATGTTGTTGTCCTCCTTCTGGAGTGTCACAGTCAGAGTGATGTCACAGTCAGATGTTTGTGTGACCTGGTGTCATGAGTCTATCTTCAGCTTATTACCTGCCTCATCCTCCCAGAGGAGACTAACAAGTTCTGGAACATCATGGGAACAAATGTGTTTCTGTACACAGTTCCTTCCAATGTGTACAGAAAGCATCTTAATGTAATTGGTCTATCAGGCTTTTTATCTGTCACTGGTATGGACGAGACGTCTGAGAGAGAAAACATACATGAAGGAAATTATTCATTATATTAATGTAGTGGTCACATTGAATGACTTCACACTACACAGTGCCCAGTGAAATAAAAGCTCAAATTTAAACAGTAAAACTCACTGGTTAGAACAGACAGTAAGAATCCCCTCCATGTTGTGGTCCTCCCAAGGAATTGTTTACAGATGTACATTCCAGCATCCTCAGCTCTGACATCACTAACATATAGAGATCAGTTTGACACCACTTTCAATTTGCCAATTCTCTCTGAGGTAGGACTGATCTTAGATTTAGATTAGATTCAGCTTTATTGTCATTGAACAAGTACAGTACAACAAAATGCAGTTGCCATTGAACTACAAGTGCAAATAGAAGTGGGCAGAAAATGAGTATTAAGTATAATGAATGTGACAAGTTGGATAAATTGTTGTGCAGGTACAAATGTCAATTTTAAATGGCATTCTAGATGTGCAATTGAGGCATATTGAAGGAGTAAGGTAGCATGTGCCATCGGTGTTGTGGAAATTCTGAAACCTGATGCATTCTTACTGATTAAAGGACTGAGTCCCATTGTTTGGATGTGAAGATGAGTGTGTTAGAGTGGGATCTGGTATTTGTCCTAGGGGGCATTCTTGATTGGTAAAAGTAGATTATAGGGTTAATCCTCTGCCTATCTGTCCAGATGCTTTAAATCCCCCTCAAGGGTTGAGAAGGTTATCCAGATGGGGGGAGGACAACATGTGACTTGTGACTTCATTGACAAGACAGATGGGCAACAACTTACCACGCCCTTTTTCTATGTAATATATACTGTTGAATTACATGTTTTGAGTCAGAGACTCCTCGGACGATTATGTTTGTAAGCGGTTGACGCGTCTCTCTTATTTGCAAATAATTAATAAACTGTTTAATTGTGCCAAGAGAATTTTGTCTCTGTACTTCCTTATTAAAGATGGAATTTCCATCACATCAGGAAGCAGAGATAACAGCAATGAGGCCCCTGAGATAGGTGTGTGTGTAACAACTGTAAAAATGTATGATGGAAATTCTAAAAGTGCAAAGAGGCAAATTGAATGTGCATGGTGAATGTGAAACTCAAATGCAGGGATGGCAGCAGTGAGGTTCCCGAGGTAGACACATACCTGAAACAACTGAAAACTTCCATTATCAAGCTTTGCAAGGTAGTGTCAGAGTAGTACAAAGGGAGTAGTGCAACATGGTCCCTGAGAAGCGGGGGTATAGTTAGTGATGGGTCACAGAGTTCAGCAGGGTTACAGTAGAAAAAGAAACTGTTCCTGAGCCTGCTGGTGCGAGAACGGGGAGATCTGTACCGCCAGCCTGATGGTGGGAGGGCAAACATGGATGTGAAGGGTCCCTGATGATGCCGCGCTCCCTGTGCTTGAGGTCTACGATGGCTGGAAGCTGGGAACCAGTCATGTGCTGTGTGGTTTTCATCACCAGTTGCAGGGCCTTCCGGTCGGCTGCGGAGCAACCACTAAACCACACTGTGTCACAGTTAGTCAGAATGCTCTTAATTGTGCAGTGGTAAAGGTTCACAAGGATCTTGGAGGACAGGCAGGCCTTCTTCAGCCTCTTTAAAAAGTACAGGCACTGCTGCACCTTTTTGACCAGGGTTGAGGTGTTTAGGGACGAAAAAAGGTCCTTGGAGATATGGACACCCAAGAATTTGAAGCAGGACACATGCACCACATCAGAGAACTGGGGCCTTTAGACTTCCTTTAATTTAGAATGAGCTCCTTGGTTTTCTTTGCATTGAGAAAGTTACATTTAAACTGGATTGTTTCAGATTTTCTGTGAAATGCAAGTTATGATCTTTGAATAAATCTTGTATGTCTGTCAATTGTCTCAACTGTTAGCAAATACAATAGAGACACAATAAGTCTGACAAAACAGTGATGTTCCTAAGCCATAGTTCTCTCTCTCTACTCTGTCAGGGTTTTCAACACTATTTATTTCTCACCAAAGTATCATCTCTACTCACCACTACACAACCACTTCCTCAAAATGTTTTTCTCTAGTTGAAAATGTTGTGACACTTTTGCCAAAGTTTTTCACTGAGAAGGCTTACACCTTACAGTTTCTGTAAATCCGAACCAGTACTTCGGTCTTTACTGGGCTAAAGGTCTTGTAGACCTGTTGTACTTCAGGAGCTCACATTAGCTCACACAACTGTTCATTTATAATATAATAACCCATAAAGATTGGCCAGTGCAAAGAATCCTGGATTTCTTTTTTACCCTGGAGATCCATGTATCCCTAAGCACATCTCACAAGGAGCTTTTTGATGATCTCCTCAAGGATAATGAGTCTGAGTTGATTTCCCTGTCTGAATAAACTCCATCCAAGTAGTGAAATAGTGATTAATCCGTGTCACTGTGGTAACGAGTTTGAATACTAGAGGCAACTTACTGACAGTCAACACCAATGAATCCAATAAACATCAATATATTTAGACAAAATCACTAAATCATTACATCTGTACACACTGTCATACAGGTTGACAAAGCCTTCAACTGCTGGTACATTCTCACAAAGGTATAGCAACATCTATAAATAGAGACAAACACATGACCACTTAGAGGAAGTGATGCTGTAGGGTCAACTAGAGATGGGACCATAAAACAGTAATCCCATATCACTTATTTCAAATATCAGTGAAGACCTGTTTTGTACTGGTGCAGGTAGAAGTTGTTATACTGTGATTTTTCCAAATATCTTCCAAAACAGCCTTTCTGGCAAAGTAAAGCTGCTAGAAAAAAAAGTTCCCTATAATGCTTCAACCAGGATTTTGACAAGGTGGCCTGGTTGTTTGGTCCCTAAACAAGACGTTAACCCTAATAGGCACTTCCCGTTACCGTTGGTTATTCATCAAATACCTTAGTTAAATTATGGTCAATTGAAAAATAAATTATCAGAAATCCAGTTTTGAGGTCAGCGGAAACAGAGAAATGTAGAAGTGGTGTGAGTGTACTGTAGTTAACCTTCAAATGTAGAGGCACCTAAAATTGTTGTTGGATTAGGTGCATCATACAGCCATCACAACTAGACAATCTTACCAGTATCCGAAAGGTTGCTAGATCAAATCCCCACGCTGGCAAATGGTCCCTAAGCAGAACAATTAACCTTGTCGCACCACTACACTACTGAATGCAATTAATAACAGATGTAGCTTTGATTCATAATAAAGTAGCGAATGGTATTTGTTATTTTACGTGACAAACTAGTTGTATTGATCTAATTATTATTATTTCTGAACTCTTGTTGTGTTGAAAGTAATCATGTTCAATATTCTGTTTTTTGAAAAATACAATACATGAAAAGCAAGTTACATATGGTTTTGTTTCATACATTCACAAAATAAATATAGTTAAACAGGGTATTGTGTGCAGATTACAGTTTTTGTCAGACGCTTTGTTACTATTACCAGAAGTATGTGGTAATATTTCACCACTCTTAGCACAAAAAACACCACAGATCATCAAAAAAGCCCCTTTTTCCACAACTCTACCATTTACTGAGTATCAGAAAAACATCTAGAAACACGTGTTTCACATTGAAATACATGATGTTCATACAAAGTTTACGCATAACTTTAGACAAGATTTTCTTATCTATTGTTAAAATACAATGGTCAAAAAAATGAAAGGTGCCCTATGCAACTTAACGCCCCCTATCGGCAGTATGTTGTATATCGGCTCTATAACTCCATTTGGATCAGGCATTGTCATTACTAACTATGAATATAACTAAGCATATAGACTGTTTTGAAGTAGTGTCACTAGAACCGTCAAATGCCTATGCCTATACCAACGATATTCTTTCCTACTAGGGCTATGCATTGGTGTTAAAATCAAATCAATAGCCCCATTAGATCCCTCGGGAGACTCCTGCAAAGACACTTTGTTCACATAGCCTATTCATTTTGGACCTAGTCTTTATCTAATACAGTGGGCAGAACAAGTATTTGATACACTGCCGGTTTTGCAGGTTTTCCTACTTACAAAGCATGTAGAAGTTTATAATTTTGTATCATAGGTACTCTTCAACTGTTAGTGACGGAATCTAAAACAAAAATACAGAAAATCACATTGTATGATTTTTATGTAATTAATTAGCATTTTATTGCATGACATAAGTATTTGATACATCAGAAAAGCAGAACTTAATGTTTGGTAGAGAAACCTTTGTTTGCAATTACAGAGATCATACGTTTCCTGTAGTTCTTGACCAGGTTTGTGCCCACTGCAGCAGGGAATTTGTCCCACTCCTCCATACAGACATTCTCCAGATCCTTCAGGTTTCGGACTGTCGCTGGGCAATACGGACTTTCAGCTCCCTCCAAACATTTTCTAATGGGATCAGGTGTGGAGATTGACTAGGCCACTACAGGACCTTGAGATGCTTCTTACGGACCCACTCCTTGGTTGCCCTGGCTGTGTGTTTCGGGTCGTTGTCATGCTGGAAGACCCAGCCACGACCCATCTTCAATGCTCTTACTGAGGAAAGGAGGTTGTTGGCCAAGATCTCACGATACATGGCCCCATCCATCCTCCCCTCAATACGGTGCAGTCGTCCTGTCCCCTTTGCAGAAAAGCATCCCCAAAGAATGATGTTTCCACTTTCACGGTTGTGATGGTGTTCTTGGGATTGTACTCTTCCTTCTGCTTCCTCCAAACACGGCGAGTGGAGTTTAGACCAAAAAGCTCTATTTTTGTCTTATCAGACCACATGACCTTCTCCAATTCCTCCTCTGGATCATTCAGATGGTCACTGGCAAACTTCAGACGGGCCTGGACATGCACTGGCTTGAGCAGGGGGAACTTGCGTGCGCTGCAGGATTTTAATCCATGACGGCATAGTGTGTTACTAATGGTTTTCTTTGAGACTGTGGTCCCAGCTCTCTTCAGGTCATTGACCAGGTCCTGCCGTGTAGTTCTGGGCTGATACCTCACCTTCCTCATGATCATCGATGCCCCACGAGGTGAAATCTTGCATGGAGCCCCAGACCGAGGGAGATTGAAAGTCATCTTGAATTTCTTCCATTTTCTAATAATTGCGCCAACAGTTGTCGCCTTCTCACCAAGCTGCTTGCATATTGTCCTGTAGCCCATCCCGGCCTTGTGCAGGTCTACAATTTTTGTTTTAGATTTTGTTTTAGATTTTTGTTTTAGATTCTGTCTCTCACAGTTGAAGAGTACTTATGATAAAAATGACAGACATCTACATGCTTTGTAAGTAGGAAAACTAGCAAAATCGGCAGTGTATCAAATACTTGTTCCCCCCACTGTACCCATATCGTGGAAATCACTGGAACATCTTTTGAGTCAATTGCCCAATTACTTTTGGTCCCTTGAAAAAGAGGGGTTTACATATAAAAGAGGTGTAATTCCTAAACCCTTCCTCCAATTTGGATGTGAATAGCTATTTTTAACTGTAACTTGAAATTATTTTGGTAAACAGCTAAAATAGCAAAATGTGTCAGTGTCCAATTGTTTGAAGACCTTACTGTATATCATCCAGTTGCTGTAAAATGTGCTTTCTCAAAACAAGCCAAGGAGGAAGGTACGTCTCCCAGAAGGCCATTGGCTGAAAGGCCTGCATCACCGAATGTGATTGGTGAAAGAACTGGATTTTGACCTGTTTTAGATTAACTCCAAATAGTCAATGAATTAATGTAACAAATTAATTCAATATATAAAGAGAGTATTACAATTACAGTTCAAGTAACAACGATAACATTTAAAATGTCTCCTAAGAAGTGTAAGTGCCGAAATGCATGCAGAAGGGAAGAAAATGCAAGAGAGAGCTTCCCCAAACCCCACTCTGGTTTATTCCCAACACTAAAGTTGTAAGGGACTCATTCCATTAAGTTCCTGGGGCCATCACATATGACAGTGTGGTATTATCTCGAAGATCAAGCAAGCTAAGGCAGTTAAAACCAACCCTTTTGTCCCTGCATTCATATCTTACAGAAATATCTGTTAACCATTAACATTTCAATGATAGCCAGCTAGGACAGAAATTAAGTACATAGGTATACATGTCTATGCAAATTATGAAGAATCATTGAACATGTACACTGATCAGTCATAACATTTTGACCACTAAGAGGTGAAGTGAATAACACTGATAATCTCATCATCATGGCACCTGTCAGTGGGTGGAATATATTAGGCATCAAGTGAACATTTTGTCCTCAAAGTTGATGTGTTAGAAGCAGGAAAAATGGGCAAGCATGAGGATCTGAGTGACTTTGACAAGGGCCCAAATTGTGAAGGCTAGACGACTGGATCAGTACCTATCAAAAGTGGTCCAAGGAAGGAAAAGTGGTGAACTGGAGACAGGGTCATGGGCGGCTCATTGATGATTGTGATGAGCTACTGTAGATCAAATTGATGAAAAAGTTCATGCTGGTACTGATAGAAAGGTTTCAGACCACACTGTGCACGTGAGCATCAGAGAAGGACCACGGACTTAAACAATATTAGGCAGGTGGTCAGAATTGTATAAGTGTATGAATGTATGCTTGTTATGTTTAGATTACAACAGAACATCTATTCATCTGTACACAGGAAGTCACGTTCAGTCAAAGCATGACAGTAATTAGCCAATGGGCTTGCAGTACTGTGTTGTGGATGCCTATAAAGTAAAGGACAACCAGACGTTCTCTGAGGTTAATTTGTTTGTAAGACCGAGTAAGATAACAAGGAAGGAGGTCTGTAACATCATGAACAATAAACTATCAAATGCTGCAATAAATAATTTAATTTCTCTTTCCCTTGATGACCGGGTATGCAATCATTATTTCACCACTATACGAACGGATGATTTCTAACAAGCTTATGGCTGATCGGTGTAAATAAACATAGAATTGACAATTTTCGGTTCCTTCATTGGCTGGAACAGAGTTTGCAGGAAAGTAGCGGCACGCCACCATGAATTCTAAATTGACATTCCACTGGCACTGAGCTATCTGGGGTGGCTAAACAACTCGTAGTGGGCTTCATTAGCCTACACAGCATGTTGACAACTTTTACTGAACAAATCCTACCTAGTGCAGCTTTAAACACTTATTTGAAAAATTATCACCAACACAGAAAAATTCAATATTTGCAACTTAAAACAATATTGGTAACATTAATAGTTAACTCCCCTGATGTTTATTGACAGTAGAATAGAGGGAGTTGGGGTCAGCAGGGTTCTCTGTCTCTCTTCCTATGTCAGTAGAGGTCATAACTGAGGCGTAGTTCACTGCATCCTCACCTTGGACCTACACACACACACACACACACACACACACATCACAGCAATTGCTGTGTTCAACGTCTTGTGGGAGGAAGAGGCAGCAGTATGTGCATTATAGTTTCACTTAAAACAACTCTCTGGGGGGGATTTTGGTTTATGTGGTAGATGGAAGCATAGGTGATACTGTCAGCAGATTGACTCTACAAGTGAATAATTTAAACAGGACTTTAGTGTCATTGCCCAACAACAATATGGGTAAAACCATGTTTCAAATGAACAAATACTGTAACATTGATGCACTGAACCTGTCTTCATTGTCTTGTGGGCTGCAGTGATTCATTTTATTCAGACCCTACATAAATGAATAACAATAGTAAGGAATGACTTGATATATAGTGGAACCTTTAATTAATTATCTACAACAATAGTTTAATACTTTAAGACACTCCTCATCAATACCAGGTATGTGTTACTCACAAGGCTGACATCAGCTGGCATTTGATTCTCTAGAGAAAGCAATTCACAAAAACATCAGAGGAACTGCCTCCAAGTGTATTATTGAACAATTTATGCATTTTAATAAACAAAAATACAAATGATGAATGTCAAAACTTTCTGGTTCTCCTTCTGCATAATATGATGACAGCAACAATGACACACGTGGACACTCCCACAGACACTCCCACAACCACAGGGATGTACTGGACCGAAACAGAACCTGAGAGGGGATGCATAGTTGTTTCTGTATTATAATTTTTGTCCAAGATCTGGCACTACATAATCCGTAGTTTCTTTACAGTCAACTCAAAAAGTATTGGCTCCACTGAAATTTAGCAAAAGTAAAAGAAAATAAGAAAATAAACAATACAACCAATGAGTCATATTTTGCACGTTTGTGTTGTCTATCTTTTGCTTTTGGTCAATTTCATGAACGGTGCAAATACTTCTTGAGTTGAATGTAGATAGGTTTGGGGGTCATTACTGTACATTACTAGTATTAAACCGCTGCAGGGTGGTTGTCTTGACTTAGACTCAGAGTAGTTTGATCAGAATTGACAAAAACAAATTATTCTACTGGATTGTTTTTCTACAGCAATCTGTAGATCTAGCCTAGATCTACAGATTAGATCTAGTACTGCAGACAGGTGATCCTTCAGGCAGGATCTCCCATCTTGCTCTGTTAGAATGGTAATTGGGTTCTTTGGTGCATTAAATGGGGCATGCTTACCAAAAATTGATAAGACAGACATTTTGACGGACCGCGTAAGCAGAGCCGGCCTAGAAGAGCGAATGTCTCTTACTGACTTGAGTGAGTACCTGACTGATTAACAGGCTACCCCTTATTAAATAGCATAGTGGTTAGGGACACAAACTACAGAGCACTAGGTTCTGTGTTTGATCCCTGTCACAGACAAACACATTTTGCCTTAGGATTTTTTCAGGACAGACCAAAACTTTGCTGGCTACAACCTTCAGTAGCATTGTTATAGCAAGCCTAAAATAAACTGTTTACTGTTATATTGCGACTATTTCTGGCCAATTTTTTTTATTATGCATAAGGATTTGTTTAGGATAAACAAAACACGATTCTCTCGTCTTTTCACTTGTTCCGAGCAGTGAAATTCTTATTGTGCCATGACACGTGACATCTACGCAGTAGCATTAAGTCAAATATAGAGCAAACAATAGAAAATATATATATATATACATAACCATGTTAACTAGCAGTAAGGAGTTTATGAACAATATGAAAGTAATACATATAATACATATGAATGTAATAGTTCCTATGATGGTACGCTAAAATATGTTAATGTACATTGAAGAAGTAGGAAGTCATCGGAGCATTTGAAGTATTCATGTGATCAGTACAATCATAGAACAATGTTGCTGATTGAGATGCATTATGGCCTGGGGGAACCAGTTGCTGTCATGTTACCTGTTTGTATAGGGTTCTTTTGGTGATCCTCAGGGTTAGGATTTCACCAAACACAGCGGTTTTGAATTTGACCAGAAAGGTACATTTTGTCCAGAGAATGGACTTCTAGAACCCTTCAGGTTTGTCCAGGAGGTCTCTGGCAACATTACTGCAAGTAGTTTGGTTATTTTTTGTCAATAGGGGCTTTTTCCCGGCTATTTCCATTTCCATTCAGTGTTCTTCTCACATCTTCATGTGTCACAAGTTCAGATAATTGTACTCCCTTCAGGCTGCTGGAGTGTATTCACTCAGCACTGTATACATGCTCCATATTTTCCAGACCAAGTTATTAGTGGAGCTTGATTGAATTTTTATGTCTGGTCTCCCCTGCATGCAACGTTTTTCAGAGGCACAGGCTACTGACAGTATTATTGTCCATCTTTCTCCTGGTGCTGTGTCAGCTCTTGGGTAGGTCATGACTTCAGATGTTGTTGGGCAACGCTGTATTTGGTTGTCTAGGTTGCATCTCCTTGAGACAGTCCGATATGTTTTGATGAATGGGCCCATTTTTCCCACCTCACTTTAGACTGTTTGTTGATCTCCGTGCTCGTCTGCAGGAACAACAGGCAAATAGGCATGCCTCTGTGTTAACTGTCTCACTGCTCCACCATCTGGTTAGGATCAGAGGATCTCACCCTTTCATTCACGCGGTGCTGTCTCCTCCACTAGAAAAGGGGGTAAGAGACCCTCCTAGCAAACAATGCTGGAGGATGATTGGGGTGCCGTTCCTCCCTCCTCTGTCCCTCAGGTGGGTGATGCCCCATGGTGTCTCTTTTGGTGCCCCCTGCCCCTCAGCCTTAGTGACTGGTTTGTTCCACTGTGAGCACTATTCTGATGCCCCCTCCTGTTCCTCCTGCCCTGTCTACAACTCCCCTTTCCTTCCTTGTTATCAGCCTGACGATCAGTGAGGGGGACATGAGGTTTCTCTGTGGCCCTTCGCTACTCTGACAAGCTGGTACAAACTTTAGTCGGTTTTGCAGCCATCCCTGTTTCGTGGTAGATTGTGTCATCTGTCGTAACTTCCGCTATTTATGTCCTGAGGTAGGAAACTGCTTCGTTACTGTGATAATGATAATGTGACCAATTGTTTGGGATGTTTGTGTGCCAGCGTTGTTGCAGGGCTCTTTGTATACAGTGTCCGTCCTACTGGGTGACAGGGGACATTTCTATGGTTCATCAGATTAAGGGTCTGGAGCCACCTCATGGGGTGCATGCTAACTCAACCTGGGAGGTGGGCTTCCCCTACTGCATAGTGTCACTACTACTATCCTGGCTCATCTATCTTAGTAGCACTGTATATTAAGGCTACATGATTTGGATATTATATTGAATCACAATTTGTTCTGATGAAAAATATAGCAATTACTTTTATGAATTGTGATTTTAAAACACAGTATTTCAACAATATAAAACACCAAAGAACATAAATTCCAAGACTCACTTAAGGAGATCTTTCCAGGTACCCTATGTAGCACAGTTTTTGGCTGTAATTGTGTAACATAATATTTGAATTCAACTCCAATTGCAAGTATACATATTTTTCAGAATTACAACAACAGCATTCACAGTAACAAATATTCTGCTATGAGACAAAAATCAGTGTGGGTGCAATTAATATGAAGTATATTACCAATAGAAGATGAGGTGACTGAAAAGGTTGGCCCAGCAGTAGAGGTTGTATGTCCTGGATAGTAGTAGAGAAATGAACAATGAATAATGTTCGAAGAACAGTACAGAAAAGATCCACTGTAATCTGCAAGAACTCATGAGCACCAGACAAAATATATTGGAGTCTTTTTTTCAGTGTGTGTTGCAGGGTACCAGTGGGGGTCTAGATAGGAATCAGAGGTGTTCAGAAGGCCGGTGACGCCGACTATTCATGCTTTATTTACATTCTTTCTTCAAACGATGAGGATATTGAGGTATTGAGGACCAGGCCAAACCAACGACTGCAGTTGGCAGTGTAACGTTTGTGGCTGGTGGAAACAAACACTAGGACGCAAACAAGGTCTTCACTGAATACGTGGTTTAATTGCAGGTCTCCAACATAAATCCATCTTCCAGAAAAAAGAAAAACGAACTCAACAGCCATGGGCTTAAAACATGAAAACTAGTTTATAAAACAAAAACAAAAACCAGGATACCCATAACCTACTGAATACTCAGAGCAGAAGAGCAGAATGCAAAGCCTGTCCTACAACAGACAGAAAATCCCAAACACTCCCCCAGATTCCCAAATAAAACACAGGTGTGTAACGCTCAGTTCATTCCCTCATGGAATCTCGTGCTTCCCTGGTGACTGGAACAGTTGTTAATAGGAAGGAGACGCCTAACATTGGATGGAAGAGGAGAGCCGATCCAGCGATGATGCTACAGGCAGCAGGGGAAGGATGGATTGAGTCCCCCTAAGAATAGAAAAGAGATTTATTGCCAAGTAAGTTTCACGACAAATTAGGAATTTGTTCTGGTCCAGTTGTTCCAGTTATATTGGAAATACACAAAGACAGTAACTGCCAGTAACTATATGGTGGGAAAATATTAGCACTAACAATCAAATTCAGCGTTATGTCGCCCTAAAAGTGCTTTACTCCACAAATTCTAAATTAAAGTTCCTAACACACTTTCTAGTATCTGTCTTAATTTGAGAATGTACTAATGATCATAAACTACACTGCTCCAAAAATTTGGGGAACATGTAATCATCACAGAATAACACCAAGTAAATTAAACATCATTGGCATGCCTCCCCAGACCATCACTGACCCACCGCCGAAACTGGTTATGCTGGATGATGTTGCAGGCAGCATAACATTCACCACAGTGTCTCCAGACTCTTTCATGTCTATCGCGTGTGCTGAGTGTGAACCTGCTCATCTGTAAAGAGAATGGGGTGCTAATGGCAGACCTGACAATTCTGGTGTTCTCTGGTGAATGCCAATTGAGCTGCACAGTGTCGAGCTGTGCGCTGACAGTTTAGTCAGAAACAGTCACACCCGTAGCCCGTTGGAGGAATATTTTGTAGGGGTCTGCCTGTGCTCCTCTTTAATTGATTATATTAGAAGAATTGCTGGGAGTTTGATACATTTTCACTGGATTTTTTTATGTAACTGTACTTGTTTCTTGTTTTTTTTCTGCAGACAGAGCGACAGAAACTCAAATGTTCCATTCCAAAATGATACATATGTAGAACTAGAGACCTACCTAGAACAACATGTGAGAAGGGCAGTGATTTCAGGCATATGTTTCAGAGCCCATCAAGATATTCAGCAACTGGTAAAGGTGATAATGGACCCGTCTGTCACATAAGTATGAAGGAAGCCTGTAGGACCAGCTGTTCACAATGTCAATGGGAATAACTGAACTGTTTCTAAAAAGGTACCAACTTTACTCCACGTACTTGAAGTGCTGTATTTTTTAGAAACAGTTCAGTAGTCTAATTCTGCTGTTAATGTGATTCCATTAACCACGTATTAGACTAAAGAATCAGCCGCTGATCGTACACTGTGTACCGGGGGGCAGAGCCACCCGCATAGCCGCAAATCTGGGGCTGGTGCTAGCGAAGTCTAAAACTGTCAAGTACAGAGAGTACAGAGAATATTGTTATTCATGTTGGCACCAACGACGTTAGGATGAAACAGTCAGAGGTTACGAAGCAGAACGTAGCATCCGCGTGTAACTTAGCTAGAAAGATGTGTCGGCATCAAGTAATTGTCTCTGGCCCCCACCCAGCTAAGGGTGGTGATGAGCTCTACAACAGATTTGCGCAACTCAATCGCTGAATGAAAACACATTTCTGCCCATTGCAGGAGGCAGAGTGTAGATAACTGGCCTTCTTTTTGGGACTCTCCCAGAAATAGGGCAAAGCCTGATCAGCTGAAGAGTGACACACTCCATTCTAGCTGGAGTGGTGCTCTTCGTTTATCTAGGGAACATTGACAGGAGTCTCACTCCTATAGCCTCACCATGAGATAGGGTGTAGGTCAGGCTGCAAGTTGTTAGCCATTCTGCTAGTATATTGGTTTGTCGATAGCATAGCCAAAGCAGTTACCATAGTTCTGCCTATTTCTGCCTAAAAGTTAAACAAAGTAGTGCTAACAATAGCAACCTAATTAAAATAAATCCTTCTTTCACCTCAGTAATTCATAAAAAAGACTGTATTGTCTCCCATCTTAAAATGGGACTCCTTAATGATAGATCCCTTGCTTCAAAGGCCCTTGCAATAAATTAATGAATCACTGATCATAAACTGGATGTGTGATATATGGCTTAAGCCTGATGAATTTACTCCATTAAATGAGGCCTCTCCTCCTGACTACTCTAGTGATGCCCTGCTAATATTTATGACAATGACTATAATATTACAATTAAACACATCATTGGTTTTCATTCTTTTGAAGTTTTACTAATGAAAGCTAACCAGGCTGAGAAATGAATGAATGAACTATCTAAAAAATATATATTAAACTTGGTAAAACTGAAACAAGGATTGTGGTGTAGCCTATAATTGCGTGAAATGTATGATGCAAATCGGCTAGCAATTTTGCCAAACAAATATCAAGAAATATTGCAGCAGTTTGTCTTTCAAATACACTTGAGAAATCCGCTATGGGACTGAGCGTGAAATAGCTTCAGTGACTTCTTATATTACAGACCGCTGTCAGTCAAAAGGAGATGCAGTTTAACAGATCGTCAGATCCTCCAATCATCACGCAGAAGCCCGGAGTCCGGGCCAGCCCAATCCTCATTCACCTCCAGAGACGCTAAGCGTCCGTGGGCGGGACATAATCGCAGCATCCAATCACCGTCTACTTTCGGAGCACTGAAAAAAACTGTTCTAAGCAGCGCCAATGAAGTCAATGGACGCTCGGCTTCAACAGGAAAATGCACTGTGACGCTGCGGGATTGTATGAGAAGAAAATCGAGTCAGCCGACCTGTAGCTGATTCTGAACTAACTAGTTTTAGAGATTAACGTGTTTTAACAAATTTTTTGTCAATACAATTTTTACACAATAGAACATATTTGACCATTATTTTTTTGACATTATAGGGGAAGCTGAGCATCCCTTGCAGTCTTAAAGAAATCCCCACTGATCTAAACCCACAAACTGTCAGCTAGACCCGATTCCAACAAAACAGCTTAAGGAGCTGCATCCTGTGCTAGGTCAGCCAATGTTGAACGTAATTAGTTGCTCCCTTTCCTCCGGATGTGTACCAAACTCACAAAAAATTAAGCCTCTTCTGAAAAAATCGAATTTTGATTAAGATATTTAAAAGAAAATTAGGACAATATCAAATCACCCGTTCCTCCCAAATATCTTAGAAACATTTGTTTCCCAACAATTGAATGCCTTCCTGAAGACAAATATCATTTATGAAATGTTCCAGTCCAGTTTCAGATCCCATCATAGTACTGAGACTGCACTCGTGAAGGTTACAAATTACCTTCTAATGGCCTTAGACAAAGGTTCCGCATCCGTTCTGTTGCTTCTTGACCTTAGTGCTGCTTTTGACACTACTGATCACTCCTTTCTCTTAGAGAGACTGGAAACCCATATTGGGCTACGTGGACACGTTCTAGCTTGGTTTAAATCTTATTTATCTGAAAGATATCAGTTTGTATGTGTGGATGGCATATCCTCTGACAAATCAAAGGTATGTTTTGGTCTTCCTCAAGGCTCGGTTCTGAGCCCATTATTGTTCTCACCATATATGCTGCCTCTGGGTGATGTCATCCGGAACCACAATGTCAATTTTCACTGTTATGCTGATTACACACAGTAATATTTCGATCAAATATGGAGAAACCCCAAAATTTGCCACTTTTGGAAGCATGGAAGTGGATGACAGAAAACGTCTTGCTTTTAAACTCAAGAAAAAAAGAAATGCTAATTTTAGGACCAAAGAAACAAAAATAGTTTTGTTGGCAGACCTTAGAGCAAACCTCAACGGTTGTATGGTTGTGTCCGAAATAAAACGTGAGAGACCTGGGCATTACCCTCGACCCTGATCTCTCCTAATATAAAATATATCTCAAGAGCTGCTTTTTCCATCTTCGGAACATTGCAAAAATTTGATTGCAAAAACAGATACAGAAAAACTAATCCATACTTTTGTCACTGCAAGATTAGATTACTGCAATGCTCTTCTCTCCGGTTCCCCTTATATCCAGTACTGTCCTAACCAATGAATGAGCCAGCTAACCGGGCTTTAATAGAGACAGACGATTCTGATTGGATAACATGTTTTCAGGACATGAACTTGACAGTAAGCTTAACTTTAGAACATAGATGAGAGAACATTTATTAAATGTATTGTATTAAATTAAATGAGATAGAAAGAAAAAAACAAAAAAAATATATATATATATACCATACCATACCATCTTCTTCCGCTTATCCGGGGCCGGGTCGCGGGGGCAGCAGTCTAAGCAGGGATGCCCAGACTTCCCTCTCCCCAGACACTTCCTCCAGCTCTTCCGGGGGGACACCGAGGCGTTCCCTGGCCAGCCGGGAGACATAGTCCCTCCAGCGTGTCCTAGGTCTTCCCCGGGGTCTCCTCCCGGTGGGACGGGACCGGAACACCTTCCCAGGAAGGCGTTCCGGAGGCATCCGAAAAAGATGCCCAAGCCACCTCAGCTGACCCCTCTCGATGTGGAGGAGCAGCGGCTCTACTCTGAGCTCCTCCCGGGTGACCGAGCTTCTCACCCTATCTCTAAGGGATCGCCCGGCCACCCTGCGGAGAAAGCTCATTTCGGCCGCCTGTATCCGGGATCTTGTCCTTTCGGTCATGACCCAAAGCTCATGACCATAGGTGAGAGTAGGAACGTAGATTGACTGGTAAATCGAGAGCTTCGCCTTGTGGCTCAGCTCTTTCTTCACCACGACAGACCGATACATCGACTGCATTACTGCAGAAGCTGCACCGATCCGTCTGTCAATCTCCCTTTCCATCCTTCCCTCACTCGTGAACAAGACCCCTAGATACTTAAACTCCTCCACTTGAGGCAGGCACTCTCCACCAACCTGAAGTGGGCAAGCCACCCTTTTCCGACTGAGGACCATGGCCTCGGATTTGGAGGTACTGATTTTCATCCCCACCGCTTCACACTCGGCTGCAAACCGTCCCAGCGCATGCTGAAGGTCCTGGTTAGAAGGGGCCAACACGACAACATCATCTGCAAAGAGCAGAGACGAAATTGTGTGGTCCCCAAACCTGACACCCTCCGGCCCCCGGCTGCGCCTAGAAATTCTGTCCATAAAAATTACGAACAGAACCGGTGACAAATATATATTTATTTATTTTAGTCCTTTTCTGAAGGCGTAGAAGGCCCTGAAGGTTCCCCACTGGGATTTACATGAGAAAGCTAAAAGATATTCTGCCATTTTACAAAGATTTTTGACTGTTGTGAGACAGAGGGAGCTTGATAAAAATACACTGACTTTAAGTCTACCCGGGTCTGAGACTGGGCTTATGTAGTAAACTTGACTGATTAACCTTATTGATGAAATTTGCCTGCGAAGCGTAGGGAAGAATGTTGAACAGGTCTAAAGATTTGACTTCATGGAATTCAAATGGTGAATTCATTTTCAAAGGAGAGATAATCAAGGGTTTGCACCTGTTGGATCTGGTTAAAAGTATGACAGCAACCGATAGAATTGCTGACAATAGAAGGCCGTTGGGGTGGGGGGTGTTTATAGAGGCCATGGCATGTCTCAACATGCCTTTTACAACTATTCCAAATGCGCTTGTAAGGTGTAAAATTTGTATAAACAAACGTCTAGCGACACAATGGATGATTTAGCCACTCCCCCAGCAACTGGCTATCAACCAACCAAAGCATTCTTTGTACCCCCTACCATAGACATCTTATTTAAAGGCTAGACGTCTCAAGGCGCACTCACTTCCGGCATCACCGGTGGCCATCTTGTCACAGGCAGGCTTCCTGTCGGGCTCTGTGGTACCTAATATAAGGTGAGTGATCAGCACTAACACAAATACACTTATCTCGCTGAAACCTTGACGGATTTACAAACAGTTTGGTTTCTTACAAACGTTATTAACGTGGCTATAATTCTGAATGCTTGAAAATGTTGAAATTGCAGCTTTTCTATTCTAAAAACGTCTAAATCGTGCAGCATAGTTGGATCACAGCTACTTGCGCAAGTTAGCAAGGCAGATATCACAAACGAGCTGTTCGATTATAGAGGTTTTACTGACACCAATAACGATTCTATGACATCTAATCTTTTGTCTAAATTACAATATTTGTGGATGTGGTTGTAGTTATTTGCTGGCTAATAACAATAAGCTTTGAGTGAGACCTATGGCAGCTAACGTTACAGTTTAGCTGCTAACCAACAAAGTTGCACATGCTTTTCAATCCGGTTGGTTCCTTTGTTGCTTGAAGGACAACAATATGTCCTGACCTACAGGTTCAGCCAGGACCACTTGGAGCTTCTCTTCAACTCCATCAGAGTATCTGGTAGGGTTCATAATTTATATTTACCAGCCGCAACACTAAGTGTCTTGTATTGTTTTCAGTTGTCGGTCCGTATGTTTTTTTACTTTTGGTAACATGTGTTTTCTGCAGACACACCTTAACCCTAAGACATACACAATACCTGGAAGTGTCACAAACCATTTTGAGTATTTAGAAAAATGCCTGTGTTTGACTATTTGTTTGCAGAACTTATCATCACTGATACAGTCTGAATTTTATGATAATGTCATTCAACCTATTTTATGTGGAAAGATCATTCAGGGGTGGCTAGTTCTAATTGGTCTTTTTTTGTAAAAATGTTTTAAGCATAAAACATTTTAAAGCATGTATTGAATATCTGTGTACAATTCTTGTATATCTTTTTTTTTCCTTAAACGAATAACAACCCTAATGCCAGCCAGTTCAAGTACATCTTTAAGATGTAAAGCTGATGGCCCAGTGTGGGGTTGTTAAACCATGCAGAGGCAATGTGACGGCACAGGGTGACACAGAGTCCCTACCAGCTGTCATCGACACCTCTACAAGCCTGTCAGCTGTAGATGTGTCCTATGCAGCAGGAGGAGAAGATCTTCCATCCCCGTTTGCTGACATTCCTGCCCTAGTACATGATCACAGCTACCTTCCCGTCCACTTCGATGGTCTTGTGGACAACGCTCTCATGTACATTTCAGGTGAAGGCTAACTGAAAGTAGATTTTCCCTGTAACCAAAAGTGCCAATAGTCACAATCTGGGGAAAAACAATCTCACGATTGTCCAAAAAGGGAAGTGTTCCCTTAATTTCCCCATGCTTATTAATGATTATTGTTATTAGTTATGATATTACTATCTAATATTTCAGGATTTGTTGTGCAACAGGCTCTGAAGAAGCTGTCGTGTGATGTCTGCCGTGCCAGCCTGGTGACAAGCTGCATCTGCCATCAAGGACCAGAGCTACCACATGCTGAATTTAAAAAACAATGGAGGTCTGGTGATTCCATCAGAGGGAACCATGAGTGTCATCAGGGCAGCAGAGTGGGTCATTCGGCAGTCATCAGGCAGTACCAGACAATCACAGCCCATCAAACTGCTTGAGGTTGTTTACATTGTCTGAAAAAGGATCGGTTCAGAGGATGTTTGTGTTGGGATAGACAGTATGGGATAGACATCCACCACCATAGGCTGTTAAAAATAATTCTGTCCCTGTTTTTTAAGTTAAGGCTGCACCACATCGCCAGAATTACAATCCTCAGCTTACAGAGCAACAACATGCGACAAACTTAATAAAACTGTCCTTTTCAAAGGGCTTTAGCCCAAGGTATGTGTTTTCAAGGTACTGTCCTCTTTTACTTCAACAGTAGTGTAGTGCTCTCTACAGCATTTATTTATTTGTGTATATATAAATGATTTATTTATATTTTGTGATGGCAATTTCTAAAGTCCAAACTATTTACGAAAATGGTAGGTAAGACAGAGGAAAACTCAATTTGCACAATAATCAGTTTATTCTTGCAAGGAGAGAATACACAGGTTACAAAGTAACAATGAATAATCTCTAAAGTAAAACAGGACAAGCATCATCATTTAAAGAAGAGTAAAAAGGGGTGTGGTAATATGTATGTCAATAAAACATTCACATGGTAATCCTTTTCAACCTTTTAGGAGTCACAATGTCTGGACACCCAAGGATAGACCCTAAAAGTGTTATACAGATTAACTCATTTACGAGTAACTAATCCACTAGTGCCGGTCAAGGATGATGTTCAAGGATGTCTCCCTGAGACAAACACCAGACCCCACTCTACCTACATTCCTTTACTTATCCAAACGTGGGGACTCAGTCCTTTAATCAATAAGAACACATCAGTGTAAGAAATTTCCCTGACAATCCGCCCTATATCATAAAATGTCATGTAATACAAACATGCAACGTTTAACCAATCAGACCATTTACATTTATTCATTAAGCTTCAGACTACTACAAACAATGCTCTTGAACAACATGATCTTTTATGATATCATCATCATCATCCCAGTAATTTGGGAACTGGAACATCTCTGAAACATCAGAATCCTCATTTACATGCTGCTGGACCATTACCTGTGTTGCATTCTTAGAAACACACACTTTTATTAAACAAGACAAAAATATACCACAAACAAACAAAAAGGCAATGGCGGCTAAAGCAGTAGTCAATAACTTGTATATTGTCATCCCCCAGGGACCAACCATAGAGGAAAGTCCTGAGAATGGGTCCCACCCATGAACTGTATGAAGCTCTTCTATTCCTTTATTAGTTTCTTGGACTAAATTAATTACCTTTTGTGATGCATCTGAAATGTATGTACAACATTCAGATCCCACCACCTTACAGACACCGCCCTGAGAAGCCAAAATCGTATCTAGGGCCATTCTGTTCTGCAGAGCAACTGAACGGGTTTCGCACAGCTCCGTGCCTATTTCCGCAATTGTGTCAGTTGTCAAATTCATGTGTTTCTCCAACACTTTGGACAGAGCCATTATCTCTTCCTGTGAGGTATATGTGCCATATCCTGGGATCAGAACACTAAATATACGTTGAGTTCTAGTAAGTGTTCGCTTAAGGCTGCCATTTCCCTGTGATCTGCTCGCCTAATCAAAGGGACCAAGTACGCCATATAGCATACTCCACCTGCGTCTCTAGGAATGCAACTGTATGCTTTCCCTCCACAGACTATATAGACCTGCTCCGGCAAAGCCCCTAAAGTCGTGAAGTTGGTTTGAGTTGTGGTGGAACAATCACTTTGTCCTAAACTCTGTGTGGCTCCTGAAGCATCTGTAATACAGAGTGAGACATTATGCAATTCATAAACAGGTATTGGTGACCAAATCTGGGCACAATCACGCAACCTGAATTTCTCAGGTATAGCTGGAGTAGAACAATTATGTAAATTGATGGTCATTGAATCTAAATTCATGTATCTCTCCCATGGGATATAGTTAACCACCGCATCAATACGAATTGAGAAACCCGAGGGTAAGGGATTACAGGTCATACCTGATCTGACTTCATCCTCCTCAGTGCGACAGTCTGTCTGCACCAGGATCATTTGAATCCTTACAATGAAGCCACGTGCTCCTACTCGCTCGGTGTAGGTTAGCCTAAATAATTTGGTTATATTCACTCCCACAGGACGACGGTGATTGTTAAATTCTACTATCACCATATAGACCAAATCTAAGTTAGCCCCACCCGGGTGGTCAGGAACGGCAGACGGGGTATAACAGTCCTTATCTGGTGGTGTCATTTGTGCTGCCACCTTGGTCCAACCGTGTGCCTGCCAGTCTGCTACTGAAAATGGGATAGGGGTTAACATAGGTGAACGTGAAGATGTTGGTATGTGTTGACAGATCCAACAATCAGTCATGTTCTTGTGTTTTGCAGTTAAAAGTGCTCTCCTTACTCTACTTGGTTCAGGACGTCGTGGTGCAGGAATAGGAACTACAGTAGTACGTGCAACTGTTAAGGGACATATCATAGCGGGTCTACCTTTAGGGAAGTCAGGTGATCTGCAAGGGGTGTCATCCTCATCGGTACTGAAACACCAGTAATCCTGGATTACTCCTAGTGGTTTGGAAATGTTAACAGTACAATAATCATTATCATAACATCTCCACCTATTCACATGGTTGGGCAAATAGTATGAGGGGAACATAGTATATAGGTGAGTCCAATACCACTTATTATCCTTCAACACTGGGCTTGTCAGTACATAGCAATCCCCATCCGGGGGGCAGTTCATCATGTCACAAGAGATTAACCTAGTCCGTTCAAAATCAGGCCCTATCTCTCGTTCTGACCTTTTCTTATGGAGTACAAATGTCTCTTTCCTTGCTTCATTAGGTGTCATGTTTACAATCTGTCCATGATCATCACAGTGCGGTTTGGAAATCCACACTAGCGATATGGCGACGACAATACTTAAAATCAACAGGCACCCGATGGTGCATCTCATTCCTCCGGACCTCCTGAGGGGGTTCCATGGCCTCTCTGGCTCCATGGTCGCAGGCTGTGTTGGAGTTGTTGGTCACTAGCACCACAACCCACGCCGCCCTTAGGTAACTTCAATTTACCTATTCTTTCGCCGTATATTCGTAAAGCCCTGTGTGTACCAATACTTATTTACAATATTCACCATCCCCCCTTTTGAAGCGTGATCTTTACCATGAGAGAGCACCGCATAGAAATGAAACAGATATTTTGGTAAGCAGAGGTTGCCATTAGGACCTATCCAAACAGTATCCACATAGGATGCCCCTGCTTTCTTCCAAGCGGTTCTCTCTTTAGGCGAAGCCTGAGATTGCGCTTCAACAAGATCAGAGAGGGAAACTGTGGGGGTCAGATGGGTCATCTGCAAAGCAGAATGAGGGGGGGTCTGAGCAGCGGCTTTAGCAGCTGCATCTGCCCTGCGATTCCCAAGAGAAACAACATCTCTGCCTGTAGTATGGGCCTCACATTTACAAATGGCTACTTCCTTAGGTAACAAAACAGCTTCCAAAAGGTTACGAATAAGGTGGCCATGTTGAATCCGTGTACCAGAAGAAGTAATAAACCCCCTCATTTTCCACAATGTACCAAAGTCATGTACAACACCAAAAGCATATCTACTGTCAGTGTAAATGGTAACACTTTGACCCTCAGCAAGGATGCAAGCTCGAGTGAGAGAAAACAGTTCTGCAGCTTGAGCAGAGAGATGGTGTGGCAGTCTGTGACCCTCAATCACATCATGATCAGTGACAATGGCATAACCCACATTATTGACAGCAGAAATAGGAGATTTACTAGCAGACCCATCAACATAAAAAACAAGATCACAATTCGGTAGAGGTTCATCAGACAAATCATCACGAGGAGTACACTGTTGGTTAATAACAGAGAGGCAGTCATGCGGCTCACCATCCACCTCAAAACAGGACTCCTTACAATAGTGACATGTGGTAAAGACAGTAGAACGTTATGATAATGCAGAAACCTAGCACCTGACAAATGACTAGTCTTGTGTTCCAACAAAATAGAAGCAACAGAGTGAGGAACTTGTAGCTCAAGTGGGTGATAACACACCAGAGGCCGAGACCGCAAAACAGCATCTGCTGCCGCTGCCACAGCCTTCAGACAGTAGGGAAGGCCTTGTGCTACAGCATCCAGTCTAGAAGATAAGTATGCAATTGGCCTCAACTTATCATCATGTTTCTGCATTAAGACTGAGGACATATAACCATTCTTTTCACAAACTGCTTGAACAAACTTCTTCTTAGGATCAGGGAGCCCTAAAGTAGGAGAGGTAGCCAAGGCCTGCTTTAAGGACCTAAAAGAAGCATCTCCCTCAGGGGTCCACACTACCCTATCATGAGACGCGAGCTTCTGGCCATGGGCCATGTCCTGTAAGGGCCGTACCAAACGAGCATATTCAGGAACCCATTGTCTACAGAAACCTGTCATGCCCAGAAAAGACAGAAGTTGAGTTTTAGTGAGAGGTTTTGGGATGCCAACAATGGCTTCTATTCTGTCTGCACTGAGACTTTTACCCTCTGGTGTTAGTTTATGGCCCAGAAAAATAACGTCTTTCTGGACTAGCTGTAGCTTATGTAAACTGGCTTTATGACCTTGCGAGGCCAAGTACTGTAGCAACAGTACAGTGTCCTTTTCACATGCATCTTTATCTGGAGAACAGACAAGAAGATCATCCACGTACTGAATAAGGGTGCTGCCATGTTTAAATTGGAACCCTTCCAAGTTATCTTTTAGCGCGGACGCAAACACAGCAGGAGATTCACAATAACCTTGAGGCAATCTGGTCCATGTGTACAATTGGCCAGAGAATTCAAATGCGAACCAAAATTGTGAATCCTTGTGCACAGGGATGCTAAAGAACACGTTGGCTAAGTCGATCACTGAGAAAAATTGACTATTACTCGGAATTTGAGTCATGATTGTATAAGGATCAGGTACAATCGGTGCGCGCGCATATACAGCCTCATTAACTTTTTTAAGATCTTGTACAAATCGCCAAGCTACAGGTTGTCCAACCACTTTGGCTTTCTTAACTGGAAAAATAGGAGTGCGACAGGGGCTGTTTGGACATGGAACAATTATACCTTTTTCTAACAATGCTTTAAACACAGGAGCTATCCCTTCAATAGCCTCCGCTTTCAATGGGTATTGAGCCTGGCATGGTCTATGGGGTCCTCTAGGTGTAACTACAAGAGGCTGTGCATTGTTAATCAACCCAACATCATATTTATGCTGTGACCACAAGGAGGGTGGAACTTCCGCTAACCTAGGATCTGTAGCAGCCACCTGGACTGCACAGACCTGACGGACCCAGTCGTCTTGCGGCACAAGATGTACTTCCCGTTTACCCAAAACGGTGCACCCAAACCTCTCTCTATAGGCCTGGGCTGCCACGGAAAATTCCACTCCCACCATGTGACAAGGGACCCAGTTCAACACTTCCTTGCACCCCTTCACCCAAGGACCCAAGCTCCCACGAATAACAATGATCAACAGACTGCGCACCATTTTGAACTGCTTGCAAAACAGTAAGTTTAATTCGCATGCCTTTGTCTGAACATTCTAATGTGATCCCTAACTGTGTCATCAAGTCCCTAGCTAACAAATTAACTGGACAACAATTGGAAAACAAAAATGAATGCCTCGGATAACGCTGGCCCTCGTCGTCTACAACCGACAGAGGGGGTGTAAATCGCTCCGTAGTCTGTCCTCCACTAGCCCCTACCGTAATTATAGTTCTACCACTCAATTTCGGAAGCGGATCCCATTCCTGGGCTCTAAGGACAGAATATCCAGCTCCAGAATCAACCAAAAATTCTATCTGTTTACCATTAATTGTAAGAAACATTGTGGGTTTAACTTGGTACTCTACATGTTCTCTAAATGCTTGTACATTAAGTGTCTGCATAACATCAATATATGCGGGGTCATGTAATGGATTGATCTCACCGGTAGATGTGTCCTGTCCTGCCCCCTCCGAGCGTAGAAACCCCTCCTCCTGGTAACCTTAGTTTCTCCGAGTTCCCCTTGGATTGTTCACTGTAAATCCACTGGAATTAAAATTGTCTCTATTGTTTTGTCCATCTTCCCTTGTGTCTTTTTCAGGACAATCGCGTACCCAATGTTCAAACGAGCCACACCGATGGCAACCTTTGTCATAGTTGTTTCGGTTAGCAGACCCTCGTCCTCTGCCTCTAGTCTTTGTTCGTCCTCTCACTCTGCCCCGTCCTCGGCCTCTTTGGTCGTAGCCGCTGTAAAAACCTAGTTGGGCCATCTGTAATTTTGTTTCACGTTTCCCTTTATCGGTTTGTCTCTTGTCCTCTTGGTCCTCGCAGACTTTTTCAGCGTGCTTGATATATGGCCAAACGATTTCCATGCGGCCCTCGTCCAAGGCCACACAGTGTTCCTTTACATGTTTCTGTAATGTTGGGAGCAGACCCGCAAACAATCTCATCTTACACTGTTGTTCCCAGGGAGAATCATTACCTCCATCTGGCTTGCGGCCCATTCCGCTGTGAATTTCGAATTCTTTCTCAAATCTATTACGATAGTCTGTAACTTTTTCTCCCTGTTTCTGTTTGCAATCAGAAATTTTCTCCCAGTTCATCCGTCTCAGGAAAAAAACACCTATACGTCCACATAACGCCATGATTATCAGCCTGTATTGAGAACCAACGGCCCAATTATACGGGCCAGTCTCCTTTCACCCTACCCCACCGTAACTGTAATGCTTTCATCATTACCATTTCTTCTTCAACTATTTGAAGAGTCCATCCTCTCTCAAGGAGTGTGGTTCCAGTGGTGGTCCCTCTTTATAAGAAGGGGGACTGGAGGGTGTGTTCCAACTATAGGGGGATCACACTTCTCAGCCTCCCCGGGAAAGTCTATGCCAGGGTTCTGGAGAGGAGAATACGGCCGATAGTAGAACCTCGGATTCAGGAGGAACAGTGTGGTTTTCGTCCAGGCCGTGGAACACTGGACCAGCTCTATACCCTCTACAGGGTGATGGAGGGTTCATGGGAGTTTGCCCAACCAGTCCACATGTGTTTTGTGGATTTGGAGACGGCATTCGACTGTGTCCCTCGCGGCATCCTGTGGAGAGTGCTTCGGGAATATGGGGTCCTGGGTCCTTTGCTAAGGGCTGTCAGGTCCCTTTACGACCGAAGCAGGAGCTTGGTCCGCATTGCCGGCAGTAAGTCAGACTTGTTCCCTGTGCATGTTGGACTCCGGCAGGGCTGCCCTTTGTCACCGGTTCTGTTTGTAATTTTTATGGACAGAATTTCTAGGCGCAGCCAGGGGCTTCGTCTCTGCTCTTTGCAGATGATGTTGTCGTGTTGGCCCCTTCAAGCCAGGACCTTCAGCATGCACTTGGACGGTTTGCAGCCGAGTGTGAAGCGGTGGGGATGAAAATCAGTACCTCCAAATCCGAGGCCATGGTCCTCAGTCGGAAAAGGGTGGCTTGCCCACTTCAGGTTGGTGGAGAGTGCCTGCCTCAAGTGGAGGAGTTTAAGTATCTAGGGGTCCTGTTCACGAGTGAGGGAAGGTTGGAACGGGAGATTGACAGACGGATCGGTGCAGCTTCTGCAGTAATGCGGTCGATGTATCGGTCTGTCGTGGTGAAGAAAGAGCTGAGCCGCAAGGCGAAGCTCTCGATTTACCGGTCAATCTACGTTCCTACTCTCACCTATGGTCATGAGCTTTGGGTCATGACCGAAAGGACAAGATCCCGGATACAGGCGGCCGAAATGAGCTTTCTCCGCAGGGTGGCTGGGCGATCCCTTAGAGATAGGGTGAGAAGCTCGGTCACCCGGGAGGAGCTCAGAGTAGAGCCGCTGCTCCTCCACATCGAGAGGGGTCAGCTGAGGTGGCTTGGGCATCTGTTTCGGATGCCTCCGGAACGCCTTCCTGGGAAGGTGTTCCGGTCCCGTCCCACCGGGAAGAGACCCCGGGGAAGACCTAGGACACGCTGGAGGGACTATGTCTCCCGGCTGGCCTGGGAACGCCTCGGTGTCCCCCCGGAAGAGCTGGAGGAAGTGTCTGGGGAGAGGGAAGTCTGGGCATCCCTGCTTAGACTGCTGCCCCCGCGACCCGGCCCCGGATAAGCGGAAGATGATGCTATGCTTCAACTATTTTCGGTTTATATTGGTCAAGCATCTGGAGGAAAACACGATTGAATTCCTCTCCACCTTCTTTCTCCGGGTTGGGCAGCGAACCGGCTACGTCTCTCAGGTCGGCAGGAGACCATGGGCGGTAGACTAAAAGAGTTGGGGGCGTGTTGCCTTCACCACCTGCAGCAGGATTCGCAACTTCTACCATCGGGAAATGACCTTCAGGCTTCCCAGACGACGTGACGCTCCTGGTCCTCCCTGCAATTGGGGATCTCGCACCAAGGTCGGCCACGAGCGAAGGATAAAACTTCCGGGCAGGAGGGGGACTGTTTTGAGACAGCTTCGGTGGCTTTTCCGCCGTTGATTCAGGTACAGCTGCAGACTTTTGCACAGTGTTATAAGGAGGAGGTCGTCGGGGAGGGCAGTCCAGGTCCGCATCCACTCTAGTAGGAGAAGCCAGAACACATTGATCAGTAGTCCCTACACTACTCTGTATAAATCTTTTATCAGTCTCTTCTTTCCACATACCATAAGCTTTCCAATCAACTTTTCGTTTCCCTTTCTGTATTTTTTTTAATTTTCCCCTGCTCGTATTCCTCCAACTTCTCTTTCAATCCATGCAACTGTCTTTGGCTAAAGCTGCCATTTTTCGGAAAACCCAAAACTTCCCAGAGATTCAATTGTTCACAAGTCCAAACACCATACTTCTCTTTCATTATCTCTGCTGGCCCAACGTAACTACGAGGGACGTTTAATGGTTTACTGCCGGACTTACCCATGTTCAGAAAACCTGGCAAATTAACGTGGCGAAATGCAAGATCTATTTTAGTCTAAATAGTGTGCTCTAACACATACTTGCGTCCTAACGCAAAAAGGGAGTCCTAACTCTTAGTATACTCGCGCCCTAACGCTGAAGTGCCCTAACACTCTTATCTCAATTAACGTGTTCCAAACACCTGTTAATAGACCCGTTGGCCCGTAAGTGAGATAATATAACTGCAGATTTAAAATGTGCCCTAACACATATCCAATGGCCTTTTCCCGACTGTATTGTGCTCTTACCTCCAGATTAAATTTCCACGGGTAACCTGTACTGATCATGCACGAGTCTCAGCTCCAGCCAGGCACTCCTTCTCAACCCCACAAAGGATAGCCTTTTTAGGGGGATAATGGAAGTTCCAGAAAATCTCTTTCTGGCCGTGCACGGTTAACCTGTTTGGAAAAAGGACTCAAACCGAGCAGGATTAGGATCCCGGACGAGCACCCCAAATTGTGATGGCAAGTCCAAACTATTTACGAAAATGGTAGGTAAGACAGAGGAAAACTCAATTTGCACAATAATCAGTTTATTCTTGCAAGGAGAGAATACACAGGTTACAAAGTAACAATGAATAATCTCTAAAGTAAAACAGGACAAGCATCATCATTTAAAGAAGAGTAAAAAGGCGTGTGGTAATATGTATGTCAATAAAACATTCACATGGTAATCCTTTTCAACCTTTTAGGAGTCACAATGTCTGGACACCCAAGGATAGACCCTAAACAGACCCCACTCTACCTACATTCCTTTACTTATCCAAACATGGGGACTCAGTCCTTTAATCAATAAGAACACATCAGTGTAAGAAATGTCCCTGACAATTTGTAAAGGGGAATCATGTACCTATTTTTTGTGTGCAAATAAATGTCACCCTTATAATAGTTTAAAAATAGAGACTTGTGTAATTATTCCATATTTTTTGTAGTCATTCTATATCAGAACCCCTGCCATACAATCCAAATATTCTACAAGTAACATCAGTGTTACCTTTCATTTGATTTGATTTCATTATGCTTCTACACGAAGAGGTTGCCCCACAGTAAGCATTTTATTGTCAGCATTTTGTCTGACAAAGTCCTATGGGGAGTTTCCATAGGGCATTTTACAATACGCATGACCATACCTTGGCAAATAATGGTCTAAAGTACTACATTTCATTCTATATTTATCTGCTTTTGCACACAGCTTCACAAGACCTGGTGCTAGGGCTCAGTTGTTTCTAAAGTCATATCAAGTGACCTAGAGGGCTGAAATGTGGTCAGTTCAGAGATGCTTGTTATCCGGCATAAAGAAAAAACATGTAGTAATGAAATTTTATAATAGTAATTTTATTATAATAGTACAAAAGTGTATATGTTTTGTTGCCATTCTGTAGCCTATTTATTGATTTAACATACATACCTTGTTTGTATATTCATTACACCTATCTGGTTCTGTTCAAGGATATTTTCATATGGAAGTCCATGGTTTTAATGGTTCATATGTATGCAGTGTCATAACTTTATCTCTGAAGTTTATAACAAACCAAACCGTTTGAAAATCGGTAGAAAAATGTGCAAGTTATGGTTATTTAAAAGTACATGCACCATAAAACACAATGTTACAAGTGAGCAAGCGGCCTGTGGCAAGATGGCCGCCATGTGCGGACGTCGACCTCCATTAGCCTTTAGCGCGGACAAGGTATCTAGCCTTTATATATGATGTCTAGGCCCCCTACCACGGACCCTACAAAATGGCTTCCATTTTAATGTTTTTATTTCATGCTTTTTTTATCATTTGTGATTCATTGTCAAAGTGTATTTTTTACCTTGAATAACTGTTATATGAAAAATACAATGTAAACATTGATGTGGTTTTACAAATTGTTTTATTTTTGGTACATCTTAGCTACAAACTTTGAGACTTGGGCATCATTTTCTCAAAAAATCATCAATATAAAAAGACATAGCATCTTTATAACTCAGACCTCTTGTCATTAGATAGAGAAAGAACACACAATGTTGTCCACACATGGTTGAAACCATGTCCTGTACTTGTTTTGAACTGTATTTCACATTCTCACAGGTTTGCAGAAAGGCACTGATTGACTTGGGAAAATATGTCAAATCTGGGGGGTTTCCAAAACTGTCATAAAACCTTCCAATACCATTGTCTGTTATGTAAATAGCCAATAGGGTGATTGCTCAGGTGTGTATTAACAGTCATCATTGATGCAATGTCTCGGACTGGTCCGCTAGGTAGTTGGTCGCATGCCAGCACACCATAGAAATGGGTCCTAGATGAAAATTGGTTCACCACACTAGTCAACTCTGTGGTATTAATTTCCACACCGTTTTCCTAATAGTAGTCAACCATGACTTGTCGCCGGTACGACACTTCGATAATGGAGTCAAAGATTGAATGAACAATCAAATGAATTGTGTGGAGTAGTGGTTGTCTGAACCTCATCTCAAGTCGTACATTCCCTGACTTGATCAAGGACAGGTGCTGACCATATTCCTCATCCGGAGGGCAGTTGAATGCATAAAGGGCATAGCCGTGTAAGAAGTCCTAACTGTCAATAACCAAGGCCTGGTCCTTTAGCCTGTCAGGGATTGGGTAAAAAAAGTCAATTTCCACCTAAAATGATGTACACAAATCTAAATGCTTGTAGCTCATGACCTGCATATAGTCGATTTTTTTTGTTGGTACAATTTGAAAGGAGACACTCTGTAGTAGCCATAAACTCCAAATTATAATGTTTGAAATTATATAGATTTTTTGTGAAACTTCCTGTACAACTGTCATTGTCCACCAATCTAATAACACATTTTGGCAGAGGTCGTAAAAATAGGTTTTCCTGGTTGCAAACACGACCCCCTGCCGGTAAACTAAATGTCTTCATACACACTCTTTCAATTGGGTACTTGGCATTGGTTGAGAGTAACGCTTGAGCGTGTCCAAGTTTCACGGCTGGCGAAACAGACACTTTCTTGAAAAATAGTGACGCAGATAATATATGCAAATGATAACACAAATCCCTGACCCCCATAAGGCAGAACTCATCTTTACCGCGCACCATCCTAACCTCTATGTCACCGCCGTTTAACATAAGTTTCTCTTGAAAGAAGATATCACTATGAACAGGGCCAAGCATTTCAAATGCTGTACTATCTGCTGAATAGGCAGCCCTTTCGTGAGTCCGTAACATCTATGTGAAACAAACCTGTCCTGGTAAAACAAACCAGCCGAAAACGGTGTCGTTAATGTATGTAAGTATTGTTTACATCAACGTATTATTTGCCATTTCCTGCTATGAAGAACTCCAGAGGGGCTGCATCTGATATTGCCGATAGGGTCAGTATATAAATGGATGTATTTTTCTCAATAAATGTCTGTGTGAAAAGAACTGTGAATAAATCCAACTCTGTTTTCATTCATTCACCAGACAGCAGGAGTGCCATCTTTCTAAAATATATTCTTAATCAACTTTGTGGTGTTCCCTTTGGGTGTCCTCTGAGCTGTTTGTCTTATTTTAACCGTGGCTCTTTTGTTTTTGTCTCATTCTTGCGTTTTTTACTCTTTGATAGGCTCCTCCTACCAGGTGGTCTCTTTCTAACACCTCGAGACATAACCATTAATCCAGAACCATCCTGCTGTTTTGTTAGTCGTGACATAACACTGTTGACAACATCGCCAACTATATTCCTAGCCGCACTCTTCAGATGTGGTTTTGCTATGGAGAACCCACGTTTCAACAAAGGTATTGCCATCCAGAAAAGCTTTCGGAAAAGGCCCACTAGACCAGCCCCATGATACCCTGGTAAACCGTTACCGGCCTGTGTTGTGTAGTATTCAACATACCTTTGAGTTTCTGAGGCTACATCTTATGGTCAAAAAGATTGTTTGATGGGTCTGAAGTGTAATTTTGCAATCGCCTTCCCCATCACGAATGAAACCAGCTAGTTTTGATCAGATTTTACCTTGAAACAGATCTCATCAAACTGACTCTTACTAAGAGGTACGTAGTGTGGCTTGTCGTACATCACTGTGAGAACTTTGTTCTTTTTCCCTGCAATATGTACAGTTCACAACAGCGGGAAATGACTGTCACCAACACGTTGATAATCAATTATATCTGTGTAGATGTATAGGGGGTTTAACCATGCCAGAATATCTGTGGGGAATGTTCTGTACCATGGGGCGTACAACCACTCGCCTGGTTATAAGCCTAATTTCTGTTCCAGTTTTGTACTAAATTTCAAACTAAAATGTGGCTCACCTTTTAGAGACATTCTATTTTTAAATTCATCCTACCCCACCCATACACCATGTGGTTTTATATTAATATTGATCTCTGCCACGAGTTTTACTATGCCACTGTAATAACCGGTGTTGAGTTCATATGTGTTTTCACCCCATGTAAAAGTCTTCCACTTGTGCGTATTTGAATTCTATCAAAGATTCTTCCCAATCACCTTTCAAATCTATACCTTTGGCAAATTTTGTGGTATAGCACAAACTCGTATTGCTTGGATAGACATGTCTCAATGAGTTACTGGGCAGCGTTATGTAGAAACCACCGTCACCCATGCTGATCGCAGTCAATGTAAATGACATGATCCTGTAAATCCTGGAGTTTTATCCAGTTTCTAGGTCAACCACTTGTTCCGATGGTATCCAGCTGTTGAATTTCTCAGGCCAACCAAGCCATTTCACAAGACACATTTTCTTCCCTTTCTGTACTTTCTCATTCAAAACTGCTTCCACATTAAAAGGTTTATCCTTAGCCATGATTATTATCAATTCCTGTTCATAAAAGGTCCCACCTATCACATCACCATCATAATATTTTATTCTATATACAGGAGGTACCAGAGGAATGCATTCTGTTATTGTAAAATATTAATCTGTGTACCCTTTTTCATAGCCTTTTGTAAATGCTCCACTCAACTTTGAGAGTCTCACAGTATCCCCAACCCGAAACTTGTAGCTTTGATTACCATTTCTCATTTTTGTTGTACCATACAGGTTCTTGAGAACTAATCTAACGTCAGCAGGCTTCATCTTAATAGACTGATGGTAGCTATGGTTGTATCCATGAACTAAATCTTGAATAACATCAACATAGCGATGAGTGTTGGCATACCTCCACATTTGTGATTTAATTGTTTAATTAAATCTCTCAACGATACTCGCTTTGACATCATTTGCTGTAGCAAAATGTTTTATTTTGTACTTCTTCATTAACATTTCAAAATGTGAATTAAAAAACTCCTTCCCCTTGTCCGTTTTGACTTTTTGTGGTGTTCTTCCTTCTTTTAATGTCTTCAAATGCTCACTTTACCTTGATAGCGCTTTTATTTCTCAGCACACGAATCCATGCATATTTGCTTAATATATCTATGCATGTTAACATACATTTCATGTTATCGTTTTCCACACTGTAAGCATTCATGTCAACCAAATCCAGCTGAAATTGTGAATTTATATCATGAACAATAACTTTATTCCTTGTAAAGCTACAGGCTTGTGTAGCGTGTATGTATCCTGGGTGAGCAGTCAGTCATCGGCCTCGCCATTTTTGAGGATCTCCCCGGTTTTCTCCAAGTACGCTCTTTTCAAACCCTCTCTACCCACATAAGCACCAGGGTTTGCCGGGTCGTAGTGAATACTTTTCATAACATGTTCAGACATCGTAGAGCATTAGACCAATAATGAGTAATAATACATGTTTAGTATTGTTTTATTAGAGTTTTCGAAATTACACATCCAAGATATTCAGAAATCATTCAGATTTCTCTTAGGGCTTGTTTGTTCACACGAGAACTGAAGTTACCCATCCTTAGACAACAGACTCTTTGCTTTTGTCACACGAGAACTGAAGTTACCCATCCTTAGACAACAGACTCAGACCATGACGCCGCTGCGTCGCAGACAGCATCCTTATTAAATGTGTCCATGTATTCATCCCTGTTCTCACTCAGTCTCTGTGTGATGTTCGGCTCCAACTTGAGCTCATGCAGAAAGTTCTCAGCGGCCTCGTGAACATCAGTCATTGGTCCGTGAAAGCCTGATGCGTTCAAAGCCTTGAGCAACACGTTTCAGTCAAGGTGTTAAAACTGTCTCCACGATTTCATCATATATTGGGTCTCAAAGAATAATCAGGTGGATCGAGACAAGAATGTCTTGTCTGGCTCGGGTGGTCCACTCCACATCCAATGCATGCTTTGTGGAGAATAGCCCCAACAACATTTTCCAGAGTCATACCCAATGTTGCTTTAATGATCTTTAAAACTTTTGGTGCAAGGTTTTTGTCCATTTTGTGATAACTCTTGTTAGCATTTGAAAGGTATGACAGATTAAGAGGACCTAGCTGATCACCAATCTGATCCATCCAATGGTAGTTTCTTGTTGGGTATGCTGGTGGAATCGAGCTGTTCGGGGTCAGGGGTTCAGTAGAAGGCTTCATCCCAGGTGTCACACAGCTTGGTTGTAATCTTGAAAAATGTTTCATAAATTCTTCCGACTGCTTGATAGTCACAGGCTGTCTGTCTGTTTTTATGCTGTGTTGAGGACGGTGTTAGCTTAAGTTTTTTGTTTTGTTGTTCGGCATAACAAGCGCTATTAATTTAAGCTGGCTGGTTTGTCTGGTTTATGCTGTTGTAGTCTACACAGGATGTGGGTTTGTTTTCACCCAAATATAGGGCATGGAGAAGAGAGCCTACTCTGGATGAGATGTTATTGGCACATGCAAAAATATAATATTAACTTTGGAAGGGATGATTACATTACATTTTCTCAAGAGTAATTCTTGAGGGTGACACCAAAAGTATTGCTGTAATACTGTTTTAATTTGTGCCATCAGTTTACTCACTACTGTAGCTCTTCAACCTTAGCTGTTTTGTGTGAAAACTACCAAAAACATAAAAGAAACTTACTGTATTAACCTTACGTTAGCTACATGCATTGAGTGCCTTTCAGATGGTAGAAACGAACACTGCCACCTTGCCAGCTAAAAAACACTGACTCAAATTCAAACAGCTGCAAACTGGTGATGTTACTGTAGTTTGCTAGCAAATGTCAGCTAACCACTGGCTAACATAAAGTGTGATCTGTAATACAATGCTTTGAAAATGAAGACTGGTGACGGTTAAAAAAATTTTATTGAGCCTGTAACATCATGAGCTAATAGACTATCAAATGCTGCAATAAATAATTGAATTACTCTCTCCCTTGACAACCGGGTATTCGATAACTATTTCAACAACTATGCGGAACGGCCGATTTCTAACAACTGTAACTGTCAGGATTCAGTTATACTGATCAGATTTATTAATAAACCTTTTCTCATGGTCCTTTTCATCCCACGATCACCGGAAGGAAGAACAATGACTAAGGAGAAGATTTTAATGATAGGATGAATATAATAATGTTTAAATTGAACTTATTGCTATTTTCTAATGATTTCTTTCGACTTAAAGTTATCCTTGATCTTGCCTCTTGATTTTGACTCTGGACAATGAGTTGCACTAAATGAACAAAATGAGTTGAAAAATGTATTTTTACTGAACGATTCGAAAAGATCTAGATCAGTAAAATGAGTTGAACTTCCCATCATTACCACACAAGCACTGTAACTGCACGATTTGGCACGGCTGAGGGCTGGGGGGGTACATACTAAGGCAAATGGCGGGGGGCGTCTTAATATTTTGGACGCGTTGTTAAGTGTCTATAATCTGTTAAGTGCTTTCATTGCATCTTATTAATATTATTGAAATTACATATTTTTGTTTACAGTGATACAGCTGTAATGCCAAATGCGAATGCCACACATGGAATCAACTCCAGAACTTTTATCTGCTTAATTAATGAAGAAAACAAATGAATAGCTCACACATACAGTGGGGAGAACAAGTGTTTGATACACTGCCGATTTTTCAGGTTTTCCCACTTACAAAGCATGTAGAAGTCGGTAATTTTTATCATAGGTACTCTTCAACTGTGAATGATCTGGGGGGACGTTACGGGAAAAGAGGAGCAATTAGGGTTAACTGTCTTGCTCAGGGACGATACAACCAAGCCACCTTGAAACAAAAAAAATATCTGGTTTAAGCTGTATTGGGAACTTAAAATATATATATTATTGTATTTTTTTATTTTTTTATTTTCCTAGGCAGCCTTTGTTTGCCAGAAGGGCTGATTTAGAAGGTATTTAGAAAAATGACACTACAGCCACTTCCACAGGCAACACTACATATATGGGATTACTGTTCAATGGTCCCATCTCTAGTTGACCCTACAATATTCACTTCCTCTAAGTGGTCATGTGTTTGTCTCTACTTATAGATGTTGCTATACCTTTGTGAGAATGTACCAGCAGTTGAAGGCCTTGTCAACCTGTATGACAGTGTGTACTGATGTAATGATTTAGTGATTTTGTCTAAATATATTGATGTTTATTGGATTCATTGGTGTTGACTGTTAGTAAGTTGCCTCTAGTATTCAAACCCCTGACCACAATGACACGGATGACTCACTATTTCACTACTTGGATGGAGTTTATTCAGACAGGGAAATCAACTCAGACTCAATAGCCTTGAGGAGATCATCAAAAAGCTCCTTGTGTGATGTGCTTAGGGATACAGGCGTCTCCAAAAACATAATTTTCTTCTAGAGAAAAACATGTGACAGTTTTGAGGAAGTAATTCTGTAGTTGTGATTAGAGATGATACTGTGGTGAGAAATGAATATTGCTGAAACCCCTGACAGAGTAGAGAGAAAGAACTATGGCTGAGGAACATCAATGTTTTGTCAGACTGCTTGTGACTCTGTTGTATCTGCTAACAGGTGAGACAATTGAGAGACAGATAATAATATTTATTCAATCATAACTTGCATATCACAGAAAATCAGAAATAATCTTGTTTAAATGTTACTTCCTCATTAGTACATTTGTCTTCACACAGCAGGGTAACAGTAAACCAAATGTACATTATATGTATTATACTTTTTAACAGGAATTTTATATCATTTTTGTCAGGTGTCAGTGGAGACACTCGTTTTCTGTTCACCAGAGTGGGAGATAATGTAAGTCTGTCATGTACCAATGTGGTTTATCAAAACTGCTCCTCAACTCATTGGATCTATTACAGAACTAGATCAGAGACTAATGAAGAGGTTGGACATGGGAAGATTAAAACTAACTCAAAGAGAGCAGACAGACTGAAAGTGGGGTCTGACTGTTCTCTAAATGTTAGTGATGTCAGAGGTGAGGATGCTGGAATCTACACCTGTCGACAATTCCTTAGTAATGGGCCACAACATGGAGGGGATGCTTCTGTTCATCTGTCTGTTCTAAACAGTGAGTTTTACTGTTTAAATGGGAGCTTATATTTCACTTTGTACTGTGTAGTGTTTTTGTAGTCATATTCAATGTGACCACTACATTATTATACTGAATAATTTCCTCCATGTATGTTTTCTCTCTCAGACTCCTTGTCAACACCAGTGACAGATATAAAGCCTGATAGACCAGTAACATTAAGGTGCTTTCTGTACACATCTGATGGACCTGGAAAATGTCGCCAAGGTATAACAGAACATGTTAGTCTCCTCTGGGTGGATGAGGCAGGTAATAAGCTGAAGAAAGACTCCAGACACCAGGTCACACAAACATCTGACTGTGACATCACTCTGAATGTGACCCTCCAGAAGGAGGACAACAACAGGAAGTGGACATGTCAGCTGATTATTGATGAAAAGAAGGAGATCTCCATTGATTTAAACTTCATGGTCCCAGGTAATCATTGTATGATTTGTAAAGATATAGTACATCTTCCATGAGCCATCTGGATATATACCTATCACCTGAAACTGTAGAAGAACATTGGCCATGTAATGCCATATCCCTACACTTTAGTTAATAATATGCTCAAGCAGCAGGAGTACTTAACTCCTACAAAACGAGGTCCAGGGCCTGCTATTGTCCTTGTATTTCCTCATTATTAATTACACTCACTTGGTGCCCCAGGTCTAAATAAGACCCTGATTAAAAGGTTGCAATTAAAACATGTCTGTGAAACTGGCATTGAGGTCCAGAGTTGACTTTGACGGTTCTAAAGGTTCAATCAGATACAGAAGATTACAGTAGAGAAAACTTTACAAGCAGCATTAAGTGAGTCAGGGATGTGGATTTATTCTGTACAGTTCTTTATTCTATATAGTGTCTCTTTAACCTCACCAGTTACCTGATCCCACAAGTTAACATGAATGTTCATAGAACAGATATTATCAGTAGTCACTCTGGTATGTGAGGCTGGTCACCCTTATTCACAAATAAAAAGTGGTCACCCTGTTTGTTCTTTTTTACTATTCAGGAAGTACAGCTTCTACTCCAGGACCATCCTTGTCAGACACTTCCCCATCTTCTACAGGTACAGTATTTTTATCTATTTACATTATCATTGGCATGGTTTGTTGCATACAGATGTGCTCATAAGTTTGCATACACTGGCAGAATTTGTGAATTTTTGGCATTGATTTTGAAAATATGACTGATGCAAAAATATGTTTATTTAAGGATAGTGATCATATTTACCATTTATTATCACATAGTTGTTTGGCTCCTTTTTAAATCATAATGATAACAGAAATCACCCAAATGGTGATTTATCCTTGAATGTTTGGCCTTGTTACAGACACACAAGATGACACACACAGATGAAAATGGCAATTAAAGGTGAATTTCCCACACCTGTGGCTTTTTAAATTGCAAATAGTGTCTGTGTATAAATAGTAAATTAGTTTGTTAGCTTTCATATAGATGCACTGAGCAGGCTGGATAATGAGCCATGGGGAGCAGAAAAGAACTGTCAAAAGACCTGCGTAACATGGTAATGGAACTTTATATAGATGGAAAAGGATATAAAAAGATTTCCAAAGACTTGCAAATGCCTGTCAGTACTGTTCAATCACTTATTAAGAAATGGAAAATTCAGGGATCACTTGATACCAAGCCAAGGTCAGGTAGACCAAGAAAGATTTCAATCAAAACTGCCAGAAGAATTGTTCGGGATACAAAGAAAAACCAACAGGTAACCTCAGGAGAAATATAGGCTACTCTGGAGAAAGACGGCGTGGTTGTTTCAAGGAGCACAATACGACGATACTTGAACAAAAATGAGCTGCATGGTTGAGTTGCATGGTTGAAGATACCTTTACTGCAATAATGCCACAAAAAAGCCTGGTTACAATATGCCGACAACACCTTGACATGCCTCACAGCTTTTGGCATTGTGTAATTTAGAGTGATAAGACCAAAATAGAGTCCATATTTTATACAATTTACATTGTCAGTGACATAGTTTGTTGTATAAGTTGTACTGCAGATTGGGCCAAAGTCAGGTGAATTACACTGGTGAATACAGAGTATGTATTTCTTGATGCAAATACAATTCTCTGTTTTTGACTTTTCTGTGGTACTGTTCATACCTCTTGTTTGGAGTGTGATTTCTGCTTGTTATTATCACAGCAAGACGTCTGTATGATCTGGAGTCTCTCTACCAGCCTCATCCACCCAGAGCAGACCAACATCAGCAGAGGACACGTTAATGTTACTGGTCTGTCAGGATTTATATCTGTCACCGGTAGGCAGTGTCCATTCTAACACGATAATGTTGGAGGGGCATTTTTTATTAATCCTAGTGAAGCCACTACTAATAGATGAACTTCAATCTATTGGAGAGAAACGGTTTTGACATGCATAGATGTTGACCTTTCAGCACTGCAGAGTCACCACCGCCACACCAAGCCACCGCCACACCAAGCCATCATGTCTTCCTTGCCTTGTCAGGCAAGGAAGACATTATTGCTGCCAAACAGAGGATCATGGACCCACAACCTAATATAGTAAACCCCTGAAGAGTAGGCACAACTGAGCCAATTATTTACAAAACAATGCCACTTATTATTCTAACAAGAGATCTGATGCTAACAAGATAAACCTAGATAAGCAAAAGACTATGGCAGAACTGAGATGGATGAGAACCATTGAAGCGCAAATAACTATGTTGCAAGCTTTAATTTAGATTAAGAGAGTGAACTGAGAATATAGGTGAATATACCTGTTTGTTCATCCCTTTTGAAGTAGTCAGTGTTCTTGTTCTCATATTAATTCAGACTGTTAACGTTTTTCGTAACAAGAAATTGGGCCAACTGTCAGTTTACATATCTTGCATATGCACATGTAACTATAGCTTCTGGGTTATAGTTGTGTCTTTTACTTTTCTGCAGTGCAGTTCCCACATCTTTTTTTCCCTATTTTCTTTCAGTCTGTGATGCCAAATACAGGTTTAACATGTTACAGAAACTATAACATTTTATGGAAGGTCTAAACAATCAGAATAATCTATTGTGTAGGACTGTAAAGCTATAGGTTTTGGTGATCAGGTGAAGGTGCAGTTGCAAAGGGATTTGGCTGATGGATATTGCTCTTCAACATTATCTACTCTAGTGGATGTTTTGTGTAAAATCTTCCCTTTTTTAGCCTGTAAATAAATCCCAATGATTGACTATAATTTCACCCCACACTGTCTGTCTCATTGTCTAGGTACCGATTATACTGAGTTGCCCATCAGTCGCATCATGCTATTTGGGGCACTGACCATCATGGCTTCCATAATAACTATTTACACAATGAGGACCTGCCCACCCAAGCCTCTGAGAACACAAACAGGTGAGAATCACAGACATTGGTCCAGTTCCATTTAGGTTCCTACTTCCTAGCTCTTCCCTCCAACTCTCATATCTTCAGTGTTCACAGACCTAAAAGGAATAGAAGATGACAGACCTAAACATTATGGATAAGCCAATTGGAGCATTAAACTAATTGTTCTCTTATTTCTTGTCCTTCAGATCTATGAATTGAATTAGAACTTGATCACATATATAACACATATTGGAGAACAAGGAGGACATACAATATTAGCAAATAATGATATAAAACCTGTTTATGATATAAAACCTTCATTTAGAATGAATCTGGGGTCAGCTGAGGTCAGCTCCAATATTGTTTTGTACACTGCATGTGTCTGTTGTATGCAATATTTAAATAATAGACTTTTTACACTAATTACACTTGGTTGGATATTTTTGGGTGACTTGCAGCAACAAAACTGTTCTCTCATTTTAAGTGATTATATAATATTGTCCACAGCCAAATTTAAGATGAATACTGGAAAAATATATAGAAAACATACATTTTTAAACTACTAGCCCTGTTCGTTACTCTGTACTCCGGGCCAGTAACATTTTAGCCAGGCTAGTGGAAATGTTGGCCTACTAGCCTGGCTGGCTAGTAGTTCAAACATTTGCAGTAGTCTCTTAATTTTAACCCTTTTGTTCCTCACTCAAAACTTTCTTTTTCAACTTTTCTTCCGGAGCTATATATATATATATATATATATATATATATATATATATATATATATATATATATATATATATATATATATATATATATATATATATATATATATATATATATATATATATATATATATAAATGTGTGTGTGTGTGTATATGTATGTATGTGTCTGTTGACATACATAATCATCTAGTCTGTCTTAATCCTAATGAACTATTTCATCTTTACAGTCTTATGTCTGTTGTTTTTTTCTTCTGTATAGAAGTCTCTGGTTTTGATCATCAGGTCCTGGAGGAATGACCCTTGTTTTTCACTACTCTTCCTGTTCTGGACCAAGACATTCAATTGTCTATACTGTAGCTTTAAAGTTTAAATAAGACAGGAACAGAAATGTATACAGTGTTGGTTATAGCACAGAGTTTTCTGTAGTACAGTACTGTTAACTTCTTAGAAAGCTTATAATGTGTTTTTACATGCAGTTAAGCTGTTTGTGAGACAGATGAGTATTTATTTTATTTCTGGCCATAGGGAATGAAGTCAGAATAGAGAAATAAGCACTATATATTTTTCCAAACAAAGTTGTAATATTTTTTAAATAAATTAAAACCAATACAACATGTACAACTCATTGTTTTGTTTCTCTGTTTGTGTGTGCATTTTACTGTATGTCTACACTTCTATGCTTTACAACCTAGTACAGTAAGTAGCACTGTTTAATCATTCCCACTGCAATTTGAAAATGCATGAATAGTGTAAAAGCGAAACTTAGGAAGAAACCAAGAGAGGAACCAGGCTGTGCCGGGTAAAGATTTTAAGGGTAAACATTTAATCATTAATAAATGCATGTGGACTGTGTCCAGAGTGTAAAAACATAATCCTAGTGAGCAGCGAGGACAGGGACAATCAAGTGGCAGCTGAAATTATAAGCTACTTGATCTGCAAGACAACCAGGAGGTCTTTGGACAGGGATATCTACGAGTCTTTCAGGCCAGGTTCTCCTGAGGTGTGGTCCAAGGGCTCATGTCCTCCTAAATCTATACAGAGCCGGAGACAAGGAACACTTTTAGTGTGCAGTCCTTAGATTAACAAGGATCATCAACCAGAGAGACACCAACCACAAACACCCTGTGTAACCCATAAATACAGTATACATGATTGATCAATCTAGTTCGGCTCTCACCCTCTTCCTCTCAGTCAAATCTGTGTGAACACTCCACCTCTCCCAGTCTCTCTCACATAAAAAATAGCTGGGCCAGGTCCAAAGATCCATGATGTCCTGGGACCTCTAAAAGCAGATGCTATCCATGAATTCAACCCATGAGTGGAGCATAGCACCACTGTCACATTGTCACACAATGAAGCTAAACAATTACAACTACTGGTCCTTTATGGGTAGAGGTTACTGCAGATTTCAAATCCTGGTTGCTGTTGACCCTAAGGCTTGGGGGTCCTACAGTCTGGTGCAAAACGGTTGAGTACCGTTTAACCTGATAATGGACATTTTCAGTTGTTACAGGTACGTGTCTACCTCTGGGACCTCACTGCTGCTACTAACCCGAATCCAAAAAAGTTGGGACACTGTACAAATTGGGAGTAAAAAAGGAATGGAATAATTAACATATCTCATAAAATTATATTTAATTCACAATATAATATAGATAACATATCGAATGTTGAAAGTGAGACAATTTGTAATGTCATGCCAAATATTGGCTCTTTTTGGATTTCATGAGAGCTACACATTCCTAAAAAGTTGGGACAGGTAGCAATAAGAGGCCGGAAAAGTTAAATGTACAGATAAGGAACAGCTGGAGGACGAATTTGCAACTTATTATGTCAATTGGCAACATGATTGGGTATAAAAAGAGCCTCTCAGAGTGGCAGTGTCTCTCAGAAGTCAAGATGGGCAGAGGATCACCAATTCCCCCAATGCTGCGGCGAAAAATAGTCGAGCAATATCAGAAAGGAGTTTCTCAGAGAAAAATTGCAAAGAGTTTGAAGTTATCATCATCTACAGTGCATAATATCATCCAAAGATTCAGAGAATCTGGAACAATCTCTGTGTGTAAGGGTCAAGGCCGAAAACCATACTGGATGCCCGTGATCTTCGGGCCCTCAGACGGCATCACATACAGGAATGATACTGTAATGGAAATCCCAACATGGGCTCAGGAATACTTCCAGAAAACATTGTCGGTGAACACAATCCACCGTACCATTCGCCGTTGCCGGCTAAAACTCTATAGGTCAAAAATCCAGAAGCGCAGGCGTTTTCTCTGGGCCAAGGATCATTTAAAATGGACTGTGGCAAAGTGGAAAAGTGTTCTGTGGTCAGACTAATCAAAATTTGAAGTTCATTTTGGAAAACTGGGACGCCATGTGTGATGGCAATTTCTAAAATTCCAAAGTTCTATGAAAATGGTAGGTAAGACAGGAGAAATCAATTGCGCAATAAACGGTTTTAATCTTGCTTGCAAGGAGAAAGTATACAGGTTACAAAGTAACGGTGGATAGTTTCTAAATAAAAACATCATTTCGACAGTATTTATTACATAGGAAAAAGGGGTGTGGTAAGATGCTGCCATCTGTTTCATGTCAATCAAACACCTTTCCCTTTGTTCTATCACACACGTCAAATGCTATCTTCCCCCACCTTATCCTTCCTGCAATAATGTTTACCCAAAGGGGCCAACTGACCTTACTGCCCCCTTGCTGTATCTTCTCCTATCCTGTCCTAAAACCCATTGATCTGCATCTGGACAGACAATAGATGCCCCCTATGCAAATACCAGGTCACACACATTCCTGTACCTATCTTAACAGTGGGACTCAGTCCTTTATACAATCAGAATACATTGTATAAGAAATTTCCACAACACATGTCATCCGGACTAAAGAGGACAAGGACAACCCAAGTTGTTATCAGTGCTCAGTTCAGAAGCCTGCATCTCTGATGGTATGGGGTTGCATGAGTGCGTGTGGCATGGGCAGCCTACACATCTGGAAAGGCACCATCAATGCTGACAGTTATATCCGAGTTCTAGAACAACATATGCTCCCATCCAGACGTCGTCTCTTTCAGGGAAGACCTTGCATTTTCCAACATGACAATGCCAGACCACATACTGCATCAATTACAATATCATGGCTGCATAGAAGAAGGATCCGGGTACTGAAATGGCCAGCCTGCAGTCCAGATCTTTCACCCATAGAAAACATTTGGCGCATCATAAAGAGGAAGGTGTGACAAAGAAGACCTAAGACAGTTGAACAACTAGAAGCCTGTATTAGACAAGAATGGGACAACATTCCTATTCATAAACTTGAGCAACTTGTCTCCTCAGTCCCCAGACGTTTGCAGTCTGTTATAAAAAGAAGAGGGGATGCCACACAGTGGTAAACATGGCCTTGTCCCAACTTTTTTGAGATGTGTTTATGCCATGAAATTTAAAATCAACTTATTTTTCCCTTAAAGTGATACATTTTCTCAGTTTAAACATTTGATATGTCATCTATGTTGTATTCTGAGTAAAATATTTCCACATCATTGCATTCTGATTTTATTCACAATTGTACAGTGTCCCAACTTTTTTGGAATCGGGTTTGTATATCTGCATCCCGGTTGCACATGCTACCTTACTCCTTCAATTTGCACATCTAGAATGCCTTGTAGAATTTGCCATTTGAACCCACACAACTATTACCCCACTTGTAACATACAGAATACCTAATACTAATACATTTTTCTGCCCTCCTCTATTTGCCATAATTACACATTTAGTGTGGCCATTTGTACATAATTTGCCTTCATTGCACATATATACATTACACTTGTAATATACATATACTTAAGACTTGTAAATACTTATACATTTTCTGCACTCCTCTATTTGCACTACTGGTTAGATGCAAACTGAATTTCGTTGTACTTGTATTTTTCAGTTTAATCTAATCAGGGTGAATGGACAGGACGTCAGACGGCTTCCTTGTTTCATTGTGCAATAGTGACATCTTGTGTTAGGTCACATACTTGCAAGCACAATTGTAATAGTTTGAAAATGCTCTCTCCTCTAAAGACGTTCTGGTTACTGGGCGAGCAGTTTGATAAGAAACAGAGCAATATAACAGACATTGTAATTGATGCAGAGGCCCTTTTCAAGATCTAGGACAGCTTACATCTCCTGGGCAGGACCTGTGGAGGGGCCCAAAGAGATCCAAAACAATGACAGCCTTATTACTCCCAGACCCATTATGTTAAAGCTGAGTAATGTTATCACACTTTTAGTGGTCCATGTACTCAGAAATCTCTAAGAAGTGTCTATATCTGCGTTAAGTCTTCCCTGGTTTACCTGAGCTCTGAGTGATGGCTGAATTAGACAGTTCCTACCTTAACCTATGAGCTAGTCCCAAAACAACCTAGGGATGGGTTCAGGATCTCAATGGCTTTACCTGTGTACATAGAGGGGTCGGCAGTGACAGGCTAGCTTTTAGCACTACCTATAAGAATTAGAGGATTCCATAGAGACATCTCCTATACCAAATGTTTCATTAGGAAAAGTGCTTCTTAATTATTTTTATGTATAACAAAAAATAAAGAAAATAAATTAGATTTATATTTTTAACAACCTTTTCTGGGGAGTACTTGCACACTCCCAAATTGTAGAGCCCTTCTCTTTTAACAAACTATTAAGCGCAAACAATTCTCTTTTTTTGTCTTTGAAGGGGTTGTTTTTGGACTGAGGTGGAAGAGAGTTGGGAACAAACTAAACAGCACAGCCGGCCTCCCCTCCCTGAACGAAAGTTCAAATCTTCCTGGACGATGTCAAGCTTTCTTGACCTTTTAACAATTTCCAGACTATAGGCCTCTCCATTTACCCTCAATGGACCACGCCAGCCATTGTTCTATATGAAGATGAGCAGAACAAAATGAGGTGTGTTTATGATGCGAGAGAAAGTGAACAACACTGCTGCAGGGCTGTGGCGAGGTGTGGCCAGGTCATCTTTTCCTGTCTGTCTAGCTTGGTTTCATTTAGCAGCACCAGGGCTATACTACCGTCCCACTAGGAGAGTTGGTCATGTACTTAATACTTTTTTACATTTTCTGCCATCTTCTATTTGCACTTCTTGTTAGACGCAAACAGCATTTCGTTGTACTGTACAACTGTACAAAAAAAGTCACTGTTAGGATTTCAATAAGGAAATAGGTAAGAGCCTTTGGTTGAATAATTACAGCACTTATTAATATGTTTCAGAACCATGTTGGAAGACGTATCCCATGGTTGTAGAAAAGATGTTACTGTCTTTCAGAAGGATACAATTATTATCTGGCATCAAGCAAAGAAAACAACTAAGGAGATTGTTTGGAATGGGGTTAAAAATTGTCCAATGCATTAAAACCTGGATGGATGGTGGTGAACCATCAACTTCACAGAAAAAAAAACTATTGAATAACTGTGATCGGAGATCATTCGTAAAAAAATCGATAGTAGAACTCACTGCAATGTTTAATTGAGAAGGTTAGACAGGCACATCCGGTTAAGGAAAGCTCATGAAGCAATGCACCCATCATGCATAGTGCCCACTGTATTAACCTCTGGAGGAAGTGTTATGATCTGGGGTTGTTTCAATTGGTCAAGTCTAGACTCAGCAACTCTCTATTTTTTATTCCCTGATGGCACCGGCACATTCCAGGACCACAATGCCAGGATTCATTGGGCTCAACTTGTGCAAGACTGGTTTAGGGAGCATGAGGAATCATTTTCACACATAAATTGGACACATCTTTGGGATGTGCTGGAGAAGAATTCACAGAGTGGTTTAACCTTCCCGCTGTCAAGATCTTAGCTAAAAATATTTGCAACTTTGGACGGAAATAAAGGTTGTGCTGTTGCATGAGGTTGTTGAAATTATTCCACAGTGAATGTGCACCATAATCAAAGCTAAAGATGGTCCAACTAAATATTATAACTTTATAACTTTATTTTGGGCCAGGCAGGCAGTGTGCTTGCTTGTGGTAACTATACACTCCTCTCTCTTTTTCTCTGTCCATCTCTCCTTCTCTATCTTTCTCACTCTAAGGAAGACTTTGGGTTTAGGGCTTTAAAGGCCATTTATATGTCCTCTGCCAACTTCTTTGATTCATGTTTAGATTAATGCTTTTTCATTATGTATTATCTTATAAAACCTCTTGAGGGTAAATGAAGAAATTGAGAATTCTGCCTATACTGCCCTTGCCCATTATAACGGCAATGTATTTGCAAATATGTTGTCAGGACATTCACAGTGAAGGTATTCTGTATAAAATACACATGGGAGATTATGAGGAATTCATCAGAATAAAGATTGGAAAAAAAATGCACAAGCTAAAACACACCAAAAAAACGTTTTTACCTTTTCTATTCTTTCATGGACAGGACACTCAAATATTGATATTCTGTGCTATACACACATCCTATGGTTTCCCAAACAAGCCAACATTATCAGAAAACAATTGGGGATTGACAGACATAAGTGCAAGATCTGGGCAGCTATTTTATTTAAGTGGTGTCAATAGCCATTTCCAAGTGTCCTCTAATCTCAAATCTGTATACTACATAATTCCACTTTTTTATGTACATCTGTAATGTTTTGAATGCTATTTGTTTAGTATAGAAAAACATTTTCTACAATAAAAACACAAACATTCTCATCCCATTGACTTTCCATGGGTCCTTTGACCTATTGCGTAATGAGGATCGATATAGAGGCTGCCTACCACTGCCTACCACTGAAGGGACAATCTAACTGGCTACTAGACTTGTCAATCCAACCTGTAGCTAACAGACGCGAACACAAACAGACGCTAGCATCTGTGCCTGCGTGAGCAAGTGATCTCAAACTCTGTATGCCCATAAAAGGTAGTAAGACCAGAGATGTTTTACTCTGCCAGAAAGAGGAGATCCGCAACTTTCAGAAACAACCGTGGCAAATAGGATAGGTAGAACCGTTCTAATGTTCTAAGCAATTGAATCAATCTTTGGTTTAAGTACCCCAGATCTGTGGTACTTACCTTCAAGAGATTTTAATCACCAACGTTGCCTTGCTTAGAGTTTTAATCTACAATGTTAAGTAAATTAAATGGAATTATACAGTGTGTTTAGAAAAGTGCCAGCTCATTTCAAAATTTACATATTTTGTTGCTATATAGTCATAAATGAAAACACATCAAATCAGACTGAGTTAATGCTTGGTGGAACCACCTTTTGATTGAATTACAGCCATGAGTCTCTTTAAATATGTCTCTATTAACTTTCTACACCTACACTGTGCAATATCTGCCCATTCGTCCTTGCAGAACTGTTCAAGCTCAGTCAAATTGGTGAAATGATATGCAGGCCAAAAAGAACAGTAATAAAACATTTATGCAGTAGGTCCAATTTATATCTAAATAATTTACATTCAGTATTTCAACTGCTTTGGAGAATGAAGTGGGTTTTTGTTTATTTCTGGAGGCCATTTATTTTACAGTTTTAGTAATTCATTATGACAAACCTAATCATTCAACTAAAGTAGATAAGCAATCACATTGGACTGTCAAGTAAAACAAAGTTTATCATTATGAACAATGTAGTTGTTTTTGTTAATCATGTTAGAAACACTACAACATACCTGCATTTAATTCAATAACATACTTTGAGTATGTTTGGGTATTTTAATTTGCATGCCTATTCTTTTAGAGAACTGGGTTATTTTATTTTGGAATAGAAAAGTTTAATGTGTACTTGCATGACACACCTTCTTATGCCCGTTAAATCAGATTTAACATATATCTTAATGTATTAAATGCAAACCTCCCTTACCAGAACCTTGTGGACTAGCTGGCCAGCACACATACAAAAAGTACTTCTGGGTACTGAAACTATGGTGTATTTAAATGAATGACTGTAGTTTGTATGGCTTAACTCCCCTGAGGTGCATTGATAGTAGAATAAAAGGAGTGGGGGTCATCAGGGTTCTCTGTCTCCCTTCCTCTGTCAGTAGAGGTCACTACTGAGGCATAGTTCACTGCATCCTCACCATGGGCCTACACACACACACACACACACACACAAGTACATTTTTTAAAAGTCTTGTAGGAAGAAGACACAACAGTATGTACATTAGTTTCACTAACGACAACTCTCTGGAGGGGATTTTGGTCTACGTGGTTGATAGAGGCATAGGTGATACTGCCAGCAGGTTGACTCTACACGTGAATAATTTACATAATGTTACTCTCATTTTAACAACAATATGGGTAAAAACATGTTTCATTTGATCAAATACTGTAACATATTGATGAACTGACCCTGTCTTCATTGTCTTGTGGGGTACAGTGATTTATTGCATTAAGACCCTAGAAATGAATAACAATAGTAATTAATGACTTGATATATAGTAGAACCTTTAGTTAAAAAAAGTACAACAATAGTTGAGGACAATTGTTGAAGACACAATACAAAGTCTGTGTTACTCACAAGGCTGACAACAGCTGTCATTTGAATCTCTGAAGAAAGCAATTTCAAAAAACACCAGAGGACCTGTTTCCATGTGTGTTACTGAGCTAGTGATGCATTTTATTAAACAAAAAGAAAAAAGATCAACATCAATACTTACTGGTTCTCCTGTGTAATATGATGACAGTAACAATGACGGATATGGAAACTGCCACCAACACTCTCACAGACGTTCCCACAACAACAGGAATGTTCTGTGTTGAAAGAGAACCTGAGGGTAGATGCATCCTTGTTTACTCAAATGTAATTAAACAGACATTAATGCTGCCCAAGATATGTTCCTCAAATGACGCCCAATGATTAATTACTCATATTTCTGTATTACAATTTTCCTCTAACATCTGGTGCCTGGACAATCTGTACTTTCTCCAAAATCAAATCAAAAAGTATTGTCTCTACTGAAATTAAGCAAAAGTAAAAGCAGAAAATGAACAAAACAAACAATAAGACATATTTTGCGCATAAACCTAATAGGTATGGTTTTATTTGAACACAATCATTTCTCAAACCCAAAACTTCTCGATTAGTGATATATTTTTCTGAAAAACTTCAAACATTATTTTTATTATTATTATTATTTGCAAACCTACAATATATATTCCGTACAGAATTCCCTAGAGTGGATTACAGACTCTACGCTCAGGAAAAAAACACAGGTTGACAAGATTTCGTTCAGCCTTTAAAGACACAGCGACACTTGTTTTGGGTTTCTGTTGAAATTTTGAGGGATTTTGGAGGGATCTTGGACCTCTCAAATATGACAAGTTGTTTGTGTTGCTTAATTTCATCAAGGGTGCTAATACTTGAATGTAGATATGTTTGGGACTGTTATAACATTACCAGTCTTTAACTGCTGCTGGGTGGTTGTCTTGATAGGCCTCACAGTTGTTTGATCAGAAGTGTTTAAAATGATATATGCTTTCACTACTCCACTTCTTGTTAAATCAAAAATGTTGCAAAAAGAAATGTTATAAAATCCATTACCAGTTGAAGATGGTGTAGTGGCTAATGAGACAGGTCCTAAAGTAGAGGCTGTACTTCCTGGATAGGAACATATTTTAATTAATGGCAAGCCTCATATACCCAAATGATTAGTGTTGTTGTTTACCAAAAAGTATTTATTGTTAAAGCAATAGTTTGGGACTAGATGTTCCACCTCAATGGCTAGGAAATTAAATTTAGGAAACATCTGGTTACTGGTAAGATGGTCTAGCCACTTAGCTACCTGTTGCCCCCTGTCATTAAAAGATGATCCTTCACACCAGTCAGAAGTCCTATACAATCTGGATCGCTTCATCCTACACTGAGTCCTGACCAGTCTACCAGTCCCCGCTGTTGAGATGCATCCCCATAACATGACACTCCCAACACCATGCTTTTACAATAGAGATGTATTAGCTAGGGGGTGAGTGCTACCTTATTTTTTGCCAGTTGTACAGTCAATCAATCAATCAAATGTATTTATAAAGCCCTTTTTACAACAGCTGTTGTCACACAGTGCTTTTATAAAAACACCCGGCCTTAAACCCCAAGGAGCAAACAACAGTAGTGCTGAATTTCAGTGGCTAGGAAAAACTCCTTAAGAAGGCAGAAATGTAGGAAGAAACCTAGAAAGGACCCAGGCTCAGAGGGATGACCAGTCCTCTTCTGGCTGTGCTGGGTGAAATATTAAGTCCAATTGGAATAATTAATAATGTGGGCTAAATCCAGAGTCTATTTAAATTTAGACTAAGTCAGAAGCATGACCAGATGGACAAGGGCGGGGGCAACACAGGGGAGGGAGGAAGTGTCAGCATAGTGGCAGCTGAAATCGTCAGGTATCATCTTGATCTGCAACACAACCAGAAGGATTTTGGACAGGGACAGCAACGGGCCCCCCAAACCAGGTTCTCCGCAGGTGTGGACCAGGACTTCTTGTCCTCCTAAAGTTTAAAACAGAAAATGCATTCCTCATATCAACAATGATCTATTGTGGAGAAGGAGAACTTATTGGGGAAGGAGAACTGACCCTACTCCCCCAGCACAATAGTATAGCAGCGTAAGATCTTGGGTTTGAGACGGGGGGGTCAGGCGACACTGTGGCGCTACCCGGGGGAGGCCCCGGACAGGGCACAACAGGCAGGAAATCAATCCACCCACATTGCCAGGCATCAACCAAAGGGACACCCACCAGCCGCAACCATCCTGAATGAGGGCAGAGTATTGCCAGCAGAGTACAGCCCAATTGCACAAGTGCGCAACAGAGAGACAACTACAAGCCAGTGACTCTTCCCCACAAAAGGCATTAGAGGGAGGGCATCCCAGTGGCAACGAGAGCCAACCTGGCAAGACAGTAAGGGTGGACAGTATCAAGCCTTCTGGTCACCTTCACGCCCCTGGGCCAGGCTACACCTAATCATTAACTGTGCTGGAGAGATTATTCTTTAGGAGACACTTGAACGTTTGCATTGAGTTTGCATTTCTAACCTTAATTGGCTTTCTTTCTCAAGGCTTTAGGTGTTGCCCTGCATTATCACTACCAACCACAAGCAAGCACGATCGTGGGACAAAAGTCGGTAATGAAAATTCAGTTGGGTAACATGGCCAGACACATTGGCCACTGTGTTGTTCTCCATATGGACAACAGCAGCAAAGGTCACCGGTTTATCTCTGCGTGAGATATTGACCCACGTTTTGCCTTAACCATAACTTCCTTTGTTTCCAATAGTGGAGTCACTACTGGAAACACGGAGCTGATGGAGTTCTACCTGGATTGAGAGTGGCTATAGTTTTACACACCCGTGTACAAGCTGGCCGGGAAAGGCCTCCCCAGGCCTCAGGACAAGACATAGCCCCGGTGGACGTTGTCAGGGTTAAACTATTTAAATGAAAGGCTTATTTTTTCCAGGTGGAGTGAACCATTTCAGTGGTTCCAGAGAATCCAGTCCATCGAGAGCGGACCATCTTCCAGACGTTTCGGTGGTTCAGAGGGCCAGATGTTTCAACTGATCCAGTTTGGTGCCACAATGGCATTTCCCTTCGTGTTCCTGACAGCATGGATGCTGCATCTATGGGAGACCAACAAAATGATTCCTTTCCATCCTTGTGGACGACTACTTGCTCCTGTTCCTTATGCTCAACCGAACAAGAGAAGATGAATTCTCTCACCAATTATGTCATGCCCAAACCAACTATACAAACTGATCTCAAAGGACATGAGGCATGGGTTTTTCCTTTCGCACATCCACCTGTTTGTTATGAGCAAGGTGTCATGTTCATTTCCATCACAAACTAAGTACCCCAGGAGACGGTCTGGGGTCCTAACGCAGCCGTTTAACTTTGTTATTAACAACAGAGCAAGGCACTTGCCAAATATAAGTAAGGCACTGCTTATGAACAAAACATATTTTTTTTTAGAATTTGAGATGACAACATATAAAGATCTCTGTGTATTTATTACCATTTATTAAGAAGCATGTGACTAGACATTTTTGTAATTATTTTGTGTGTTAATGTGTTACAACGTTTTGTACCGATATGACCCATAATCATTTTGAATGTTCCAAGTTGTATTCAGTGTGCAGACATATATCTGACAGAAATGCATACTGGTCCTTATTTTGACCAAAGATAGGTACAATTTGTATTTGTTTTTACCAACAAAAAAGGAGAAGTTGTTGGAGAAATTGTGCATATCTAGCCCTTCAGTTAGAATCCTTTCCATATGTTATATTTCTTGCATAGAAGCCTCTCTTGAACAATGCAACAATCAGGCCAAGGTGTTAGAGGTCCATTGTTTCTACTGTCCCCATTGTCATGTAACTCTGCGACCCCCGTCCTATACCTGCTCCCCACTTTATACCCAAAAGATATTCATCCAGACCACGAGTTACCTCCTGTGGTGTACCACTTGCCCTGTCTGGCAAGATGTAGTGCCTCGTTGTCTAAAGCCCTTATTTGGGCCTCAGGAAGTAATACAATGGTAGAGTAATTGTCTTAACTTCCAAAGGTTTCAATGATTACAACGATAGAATCTATAAAAGCAGGAGGGACCAGGTCATTCAGGAGAGATGCCTTGCATGCGGACTCTCTCCATGCAACTTGTTAAAAGGTATTAAATTACTCAGGTATACTTTGTAAATTAAGTTGTCATTGTGTTATTAATATATCAATATCTGTGTGAAATTCCACAACAAGACAAAAACACCACCACTGAGGAAGTGATGCTGTAGGGGCAGTTAGAGATGGGACCACTGAACAGTAGTCACATATCACTATTTTCAAGTATCAGTGAAGACCAGTTTGTAGTGGTGCGGGTAGAAGTGGCTATACAGTCATTTTTCCAGATCCCTTCCAAAACAGCCCTTCTGGTAGACAAAAGCTGCCTAGACGTTCCCAATAACACTTAAACCAGATTTTATTGTGGTTTTCCCTGTATAAAAATTGAAATAACAAATGTAACATTGCTTCATAGTGAATTTGCTAAAGGTTTATATACCATTTTATGTGACATGCTAGATAATATTTGTGAACTTTTGTGTTACATGGAATAATGATCAATGTTCTATTTCTTACAGAATAATAAATACATAAAAAGCAATTCTACACAGTTACATATGGTTCTTTTATACATTCATAAAATAAAAAAGGTATATGGGGTATTGTGTGCAGATTAATATGAAAAAGACAAAATGTGGAAAACATCAGGGGTTGTAAATACTTACTAAATGCACTGTGTGTCATATTTCTGAAATATGTCAGACTCATTGTCTACCCTTGTACTCTGTATTGTAACACTTGTACTCTGTATTGTAACACTTGTACTCTGTATTGTAACACTTGTACTCTGTTAACCATGAATACATTGACTTGATGTTATTTCTTACAACCAACAACAGTCAGCAGCACTGTTGAGTCCTTCCCATTGACATTGTGAACAGCTGATCCTACAGGCTTCCTTCATACTGACGTGACATAGTGGTGAAACACATGGGGATGTCTGTATGAGTAAATTGTAATCGTTTTGGTTCCTTGTGAACCTGTGTAACCCTTAGCTACAGCTTTTTGAAATCTGTACTGCCTTCTTAGATGGTGACAAATGATGATTCTTATAGACAAAACAAATGTATTGATATACATTTGCACTATTCATGCACTATTGCACTATGCATGCATTTGCAAATTATAGTGGGAATGACTTAACAGTGCTACTTACTGTACTAGGTTGTAAAAAAGTAAATTCCTGTTTTACCATAAAGTGTGTAGACATACAGTAAAATACATACACAGCTAGAAAAAATTAGTAAAAATATAGGCACCCCAAAATAATTTGGTTCTTCTACCTAGAAATAAAACAGAATAAAATAAATTATAAAGAAAGTAAATATATTTTGTCTGCATGTAATGACATCAAACGGCCACCAGATGGTAGCACGAGATCGGTAGCCCAGTTTGGACTTGTATTATTTATAAATTCAGAAAAATAACCAATTTGTTTCCAAAAACCCAAGAACATCCTGATACTACGTTGACAGAAGAACATTTGTATATCATATTTATGATACAAACGATGTATTACGTTTCAATACATCATAAAAAGCGATGTACACCTTTGTAATCCGTTTGGTCTTTACACATTAGCCATTACACATCAATGTCGTTGCCTAGTGACAAGTTTTCCTCTTGCAGGCTGTGGTCCCCAAAGAAACCCAAACAATACATGGAACGCTTCACGCAGGTGTATACATACAATCTACACTAAAACAGGACAATTATAGCGATTATATTTTCTTTATTATTTATGCAAATAGTATCTTGATGTATCTTCTACACATAGAACAGACAGAAGATAACCTCTCTCAATTTACTCCAAAAAAGATGGTAAAGATGGAATAGTTCATTAAGAGTAAGACAGACAAGATAATATGTCAACCGACATATATATGATCAGGTTATAATTCAATTCATGGATCTGAAGGACAAGAAATAAGAGAACAATTAGTTTGATGCTTCACTTGGCCCATCCATAATGTTTAGGTCTGTCCACTTCTAGTTCTTGTTGATCTGTTAACACTGAAGATGTGGAAGTTGGAGGGAAGAAATAGGAACCTAAATGGAACTGGACCAAAGTCTGTGATTCTCACCTGCATGTGTTCTCAGAGGCTTGGGTGAGCAGGTCCTCATTGTGTAAATAGTTATTATGGAAACCATGATGGTCAGTGCAACAAACATCTATTGCATGATGCGACTGATGGGAAACTCAGCATAACTGGTATCTGGACAAACAGACAGACAGTGTGTGATGCAATAAGTCAATCATTGGGATTCATTTATAAGCTCTGAAAAAGATTTTACACAAAACATCTACTAGATGAAGCTGAAGAGCAATATCAGCCAAATCCCCCTACACATCTGCCTGATCACCAAATACTGTTGCTTTGCTTTCCACACATGGATTGTTTTGATTGTTTAGACCTTCCATAATATGTTTCTATAACATGTTAAACCTGTACTAGTGGTATTTGGCATCAGACAAGCTGAAATTCCACAGGAAGAAAAATGTGTGAACTGCACCGCAGAAAATTAAAAAAGAAACACAGAAGCTTGTACATATGCAAGCTCTGTCTACTGACTGAGAGAACATCTGACGTTGGCCCAATCTGCTGTACAATTTCTTATTTTTTGTAATGAAAATCTTTAACACAGTCTGAAGCAATATGAGGGACCAGCAGTGACACAACATGTGGGAAACATGGCTTGAAAAGAACATTCCGAGACACTATACTGTAAGAATGTTGAATATTTCAAAAGGGATGAACGAACAGGTATATTCACCTCTACTCTCAGTTCACTCTCTTAATTGAAATTAAAGCTTGGAACTTATTATTTGCGCTTCAATGGTTCTCAACCATCCCATTTATGCCATTGTCTTTTGCTTGTCTGGGTCTATCTTGTTAGCATCTAATTTATTGTTAGAATAATAAATGGCCGTGTTTTTTAAAGAATTAGCTCAGTTGTGCTTTACTCTTCAGGGGTAGACAATATTATGTTGAGGGTCCATGATCCTCTGTTTGCCAGTGACAATCTCGTCCTAATCAACCATTTTTTAATGATCTTAATCAGCTCTGGTTTAAATAATCCAGTAAATGAGGTTTGTCTGTTTTGCTGCCTGACAAGTATCCCCTGAGGTCCAGGTGTGGTGGTGGTGACTCTGAAGTGCTGAAAGGACAATGTCTATGTGGGGCCTGATGTATGTCAACACAGTTGGTCTCCAATATATTGCATTTCATCTATTAGTAGTGGCTTCACTGGGATGCATACAAAATGCCCCTCTAAGATGATTGTGTTAGAATGGACACTGCCTACCACTGACAGGTATAAATCCTGACAGACAAGTAACATTAAGGTGTCCCCTGCTGATGTTATTCTGCTCTGGGTGGATGAGGCTGGTAGAGAGACTCCAGACTCCAGATCATACATTGACTTCAATTAGAACAGCATCTAGCAATGACAGTATCAACCAATCACAAACAGTCTTGTAATAGTTGGGACAATTGTATATGTTAGACCGGTACCCATTGACGGAAATCCCGGGGGGCGGGGGGGACACGACCCCCCCATCTTGGGGGAAACTATGATTTGTCCCCCCAAATGTATCACTGTAAACAAAACTATGTAATTTCTATAATATTAATAAGATGCAATGTAGGCACTTGTTCTGATTATAGACACTTTACAGCGCATTCAGAAGATTGCGATCCCCCGCCATTTGCCTCACAATGGTTTGATCCGCTGCCCCCTCAGCCCTCAGCAGCAAGCGTGCCGCACAAGCCCTGAAAAGTGAAGCCAAAACGTCTCAATCGCCCCCTGGTGAGTGGTCCCAGTATAGGTCATAAACCCCGCACTCCCCATGTTATTCAATGGGACGCGAGACCAACTAAACAATTAAATTACCCTTCAAATATCTTTTTTCCGAAGCTGGTGTCTGTCATTTACTGTAGTTTGTATCACGCTAATGTAAATTCAAGAGTTTGTTTTTAAAATAAGTTGGTTTTTAGTTAGTTATTTAATGCTCTAAAAACGGTGGTGTGACGTCGTGATTCACAGCTGTGATTGACAGCTATCTGAGCCGAGGAGCCACTGAATCTTCGGAGGACTGAGGAGATTGGAACTTTACATTTAATCTCTAAATTTCTATAATTGATATAATTTCACACGGACATAATGGGTTGTTCTGCAGTACATTGTGCTAGCCGATCTGGCATTTCCAATCGATCTTTGAATTTTTTTCGGTAAGTTAAATTTATAAGCTATTTAATTAGTAAATAAATGTAATGGGCTAGCTAACGTTAGCTAAAAGACAACAAGCCTCGTTAATAGCCATGTTAATAGCTAGCAGGTGATCGTTAGCTAGAAGTTACCAATTATTTTTGTATTAGGCCTATTCTAAATTAAGGTTAAACATGATGTAAGTTAGGCTATAACATGTCGTCTAGGTTTAACAAGCAAAGGTTGTACTGTACTTGGACTTGCAATTGATTACGGTATGCGCATTCTGCGAGGGAGAGTGAGGGCGGGGCACAGGGGTGGGGCCATTGATTTCGCGGCTTTACGGCTTTACTTCCTGCTCGCTACTGCGCATAACTACTGCGCAGAACTGGTCCCAAGATCGCTATCTGCGCAGACGCAAGTCCAAGATGTCAGCGCCGTATCGGGATACTGGCAGCTTCAGTTTTCACCAATGGAAAAGAGCGAAAGGGCGTCGTCCATTTTTTTTACAGTCTATGCTCAGCAGTAGCAAATCATGCAGTTACAGTGCTTGTGTGGTAGTGATGGGGAGTTCAACTCACTTACTGATCCAGATCTTTTCTAATCGTACAGTAAAAATAACACATTTTTCAAATCATTTTGTTCATTTAAGTCAGTACCCCCCCCCCCCTCCTGTTCCGGCACAATGTCCCAAGAGAAGTCTAGCACTCCCCCAGCACCATGTCCTTGAGGGAAGTCAAGCACTCCCTCAAATAACCGTTTAATTAGGCTACACTTTTTATAAAGATGGGAATAGGAAGGAACGTAGTACTCAAAGAGTGAATGCTACACCATATCGTGCTTTACAGCCAACACCAAAACCATGTTCATTATGTGTATTATTTGAAGATTTAAAAATGAATTACTGTACAAAAAACACACAAGTGCAACTCATTGTCCAGAGTAAAAATCAAAAGGCAAGATCAAGGATCAATTTAGATTGAAATAAATCAGTAGAAAATGGCAATAAAAGTTCATTTTAAACATAATGATATTTATCCTATAATTACAACTTTTAATGTACTAAATGTACTAATACTACTATTTTAATCTAATAGATTAAATAATAATGAGATAATAGACCAATTACCTTTTTTGGTCTATTAGGCTGATAATAAATGAGACTTGGAGATCCAAAAGATTAAAAGACTGCTATCTTCTCCTTAGTCATTGTCATTCCTTCCGGTGATCGCGGGATGAAAAGGACCATGAGAAAAGGTTCATTAATAAATCTGATCAGTATAACTGAGTCCTGACAGTTACAATATTACCAATAGACATGTAAATAACATAATCACCTGCAGCTGAATAACAGCCTACTGTCCTAATATTTATTGTAGCTAATGTTTCTTACTTTGGCACATTAAGGATGATGATTATTTAGATTCTTGGAGATCAGAAAGATTGAAAGACGTATTTCCTCATTAATCGTTTGCAGCTGTTTGAATTTGAGTCAGAGAGAAGCTTGCAACACAATGTAGTGTTCCATGGCTGGCAAGGTGGCAGTGTTTACCATCTGAAAGGCACTCAATGCATATAGCTAACTTAAGGTTAATCCAGTACATTTATTTTCTGTTGGTAGGGTTCACACACAATAGCTGAATTTGCAGAGCTACAGTAGCGAGTAAACCGATGGCACAAACAAAAACAGTATTACAGCACTACTTTTGGTGTCACTCTCAAGAATTGCTCTTGAGAGAATGTCCCCTTCAAAGTTGATATCAGATTTTGCCTGTGCAGGTAACACGTCATCCAGAGTAGGCTCTCCTCTCCACACCTTTTTATTGGGTGAAAACAAACCCGAATCCCGTTTAAACTACAACAGCGCAAACAAGACCAACTGGCTTAAATTAATAGCACTTGTTATGCCAAACAACTAAATTATTTGTTTTAAATGTGATTTAAAATGTGTTCCCCTGCCATGTTCTAAAACAGGGGTTCTCAAACTTTTTTGGGCCAGGGTCACAGGGACCCCTTACAGGGGAGAACATTTTCCAAGGACCCCCTTACAATCGTAACACTGATTAGGCATATGCTTACAACCATTTGTAGTCTTAGATGCCATTGGAATTGTTTGAATTCTAAAAGCTCTGAACAAATCATAAGAGCAGTTATCAACAGTGTTACAGAACACATCATAGTATTTAAACCTATTACTTCAGAAAATTGTGTACATTAGGGCTATACATCACATTCTTATCTCACACAGTTCACAATAACTCACTTGATGAGCTCATCCTTAATGAGATGGGTGAGACTGTCTCTCACTGCACAGTTCTTACACCCGAGCTCTGTTCTTCATTGCAGTCAAAGTTGAGAATGGTGACTCACAGAGGTACAGTGAGGAGAACAAGTATTTGATACACTGCCGATTTTGCAGGTTTTCCCATTTATAAAGCATGTAGAGGTCTGTCATTTTTATCATAGGTACACTTCAACTGTGAGAGACGGAAAATCACGTTGTATGATATTTAAATAATTAATTTGCATTTTATTGCATTACATAAGTATTTGATCACCTACCAACCTGTAAGAATTCTGGCTCTCACAGACCTGTTAGTTTTTCTTTAAGAAGCACTCCTGTTCTGCACTCATTACCTGTATTAACTGCACCCGTTTGAACGTGTTACCTGTATAAAAGACACCTGTTGTAACGACTCGTCATGGTGTAGTGTTGGAGGGAACCAGGCGCAGGCAGATATCACGTTCGTTGGTTTTATTAAAACAACAAACAAACCAAACACGAACAGAAAACAATACTAATGACTGAATGAAATAAAAGTGCGCAACATGCGTCTTAACAATAAACATTCAAACAGTACATTAAACAACACTCACCGATTAACCTACAAACAGCAACAATGACAGCAACAATGATCCACAATGTGGGGAGCAGAGGGGAAACATATATACACATACAAATGATACAAATTGGGACCTGGTGTGGAAGATTGGAAACATGTGACAGTCCGGGATGTGTTCGTGAGATATGGGAACTTGTGATAATATGGCACGGTGGCGCTGCTGCTCACCGCACCATGACACCTGTCCACACACTCAATCAAACAGACTCCAACCTTTCCACAATGGCCAAGGCCAGAGAGCTGTGTAAGGAGAACAAAAATCCTGAAAATTAAATTTTATGATTTTTAAGTAATTAATTTGCATTTTATAGCATGATACATCAGAAAAGCAGTTTCTCACAGTTGAAGAGTACCTATGATAAAAATTACAGACCTCTACATGCTTTGTAAGTAGGAAAACCTGCAAAATCGACAGTGTATCAAATACTTGTTCTCCCCACTGTATGTGGTAGAAAAGGGTGGCATTATTCTCACTGCCTCAGCAGTGAGTTCAGGATACTCATGTGAGAGGTAGGGCCAAAAATCTGCAAAGACACCTGCTGGAACTGGGATGTCTGGTCACCCTATCAAAAAGGGGTGGGAATGTGTTGTGAACCAAAGGGCCACTAGAGGGCCTACGTTTACGTCACAATTCAGAGCCAAAGTCGAGCCTTATCTTGTTTTCAAGCTACATGAACCTGCCATTATCCATTTCATTAAGAAGGACAGGAAAATGTATGTTTTTAAATGATAATCATAATGATGAGTGGACTTTTTGTTTTCATCTACAGCTTACTTTTTGTTGCTATGTCGTTCATATAATTTAGAATACAACTTGTAAAACATGATTTCTACTTTAGATCACTGGATGTGTGATAAAAAAAAAAAGTTAATGACGTTGCAATTGGATGTTCTGCGTACATGACATAACTTGTTGAGGTGCATTTTTTTAATGGTTACATGCTGGACATTGACCTATTTTTCACTATTTGAGTGACAGTTTTGGCAAATGTTTATTAAAAACAACACTACTTCTGTATTTTCTTCTAACGTGGTTCGTGCTATCGATATCTTCAACCGTCGTGTACGTTTGCTGCTTCTGTGAGCCACAGACGAGGCGTGGCTTAGGGCCATTTGACTGTCATCAAAGAATTGCTTCTTCTTCATAGGTCTGCAAAAGACAGGGCTCATGTCATGCTCTGTATACACAGGCATCTGAGTTCTCTATTTGTATGTATGATGTGAGATCTTTTTCCGCTATTGAGGACCTAGCTCCAATAGTCAGGGTTCGCCTCTGACTTTAAGGCTGGTGTTATATCGATTTGATAACAAGCGCCTTGCTAAGAGTGCTTCTGGTGTTGGAGGAGGGTGGATATGTAAATGTGTTTTGTGGCTAAGAAACATGCAGAGTACAACAAAGTGTTAAACGCGCTTAAGCAAGTGTGGGTAACACTATCTACATAATCATTACCTACTTCAATCACTAGAACATTAGGAAACCAGTGTTAGACTGCTGCAAGACCCGGCTTGTTTTGACAGTAATCAGAGTTGTTCTAAAATAATTCCGTTGTCTTGACTTTTGAGTTTTCATCGTTTTTATTTTATTATGCTTTACCTTTTCTATTGCAGAATGTAATATTTTTATATACATAAAAATCTTTTAGCAATAAGAAGTTCTGTGACCTTTTATCCCCCGGACCATTTAATAATGTGACAACATTCTAATGTTAAGAGGCTGCTACATGGAACAATAATAGAGCAGGAACCAAGGATATTACAGAAGAGGTAATCATGCGGAATGTCAATAAAGAACATAATTCTGACAAAGATGGAAAGCAGGTTAAAAAAAGGGAACTGATAACCGTGTTTATTTGTCACTTATCGATAATCATTACTGGGTGTTAATTAACCTGTTTATATTTTCACATATAGATAATAATTATTGAATGTTAACATTGTAAGACTAGTTAAGCAGTAATCATTTTTATCTGATATTTCCAAATGAACAACTCTGTTTCCTGTCTTTACACCCACCGGTAGTCTGCCCCGGTCTGGTTATGGTAAAAAATAACCCCAAACATATTTATAGGAAGTACTGCTCGTCTAGTGCTCTAGATTTTATGTTGTAGGTTACAGTGAAGAAAATTGTTAACAGTTCTGCATCCCTTCTCTAATTCTCTGTCACTAAAGCAGTTTCCAATGATCTTCATCGTGGCTGTAGGTGTTGCTGTAGGAATGGCTGTGGGAGTTTCTGTTGGTATTGCTGTGTGTGTAATTGCTGCAGTCGTCATAGTACACAGTGAAAACAGTAAGTACTGGCATTCATCTTTGTTTCTTTGTGTTTAATAGAATGCAATAAAAGAGCTGTGATACACATAGAATCAGTTGTTAACGGTTATTTTGAATGGGCTCTTTTCAGCGAATCAAATTCCAGCTGATGGCAGCCTTGTGAGTAATAACCACTGGTGTTGATGAAGAGTGTTTAATGTATTAAACTACTGTTGTAATAAATTAACTACTGGTTCCACTATACATACACCGATCAGCCATAACATTATGACCATCTGCCTAATATTGTGTAGGTCCCCCTTTTGCTGCCAAAACATCCCTGACTCGTCGAGGCGTGGACTCCACTAGACTTCTAAAGTTGTGTTGTGGTATCTGACACCAAGACGTTAGCAGCAGATCCTTTAAGTCCTGTAAGTTGCGAGGTGTGGCCTCCATAGATCAGACTTTTTTTTCCAGCACTTCCCACAGATGCTTGATTGGATTGAGATCTAGGGAATTTGGAAGCCAAATCAACACCTTGAACCATCTTAGCTTTGTGGCAGGGCGCATTATCCTTCTGAAAGAGGCCAATGCCATCAGGGAATACCGTTGCCATGAAAGGGTGCGCATGGTCTGCAACAATGCTAAGGTAGGTGGTACGTGACAAAGTAACATCCACATGAATGGCAGAACTTTGCCCAAAGCATCACACTGCCTCCGCCGGCTTGCCTTCTTCCCATAGTGCACCCTGGTGCCATGTGGTCTCCAGGTAAATGTTGCAGACGGCCATAAACATGATGTGGTCCAGTTCTGATGCTCACGTGCCCATTGAAGGTGTTTTCAGCAGTGGACAGGGGTCAGCATGGGCACACTGACTGGTCTGCCGCTACGCAGCCCCATACAGAACAAACTGTGATGCATTGTTTATTCTGACACCTATCATCGGACTCTATCATCTCTCATCTTCATCCACTAATCCGGTATCGGGTCACGGAGGCAGCAGCTTCAGCAGGGGACCCCAAACTTCCCTTTCCCAAGCCACTTGTCCAGCTCTGACTGGGGGATCCCGAGGCGTTCCCAGGCCAGTGTTGAAATATAATCTCTCCACCTAGTCCTGGGCCTATCCTGAGTTCTCCTCCCAGCTCGTCGTGCCTGGAACACCTCCCTAGGAAGACGTCCTGGGGGCATCCTTACCAGATGCCCGAACCACCTCAACTGGCTCCTTTCGATGCAAAGGAGCAGCGGCTCTACTCCGAGTTCCTTGCGTATCTCTAAGGGAAAAGCCACCCACCCTTCTGAGAAAACCCACTTCAGCCACTTGTACTCGCGACTCTATCAGCTCCAGCATTAACTTTTTCAGCAATTTGAGCTACAGTAGGTCGTCTGTTGGATCGTACCACACGGGCCAGACTTCGCTCCTCACGTGCATCAATGAGCCTGTCGCCGGTTCACCGCTTTTCCTTCCTTGGACCACTTTTGATAGGTACTGACCACTGTAGACCAGGAACACCCCACAAGGGCTGCAGTTTTGGAGATGCTCTGACCCAGTCGTCTAGCCAACAGAACTTGGCCCTTGTCAAAGTCACTCAGATCCTTACTCTTGCCCATTTTCCCTGATTCTAACACATCAACTTTGAGGATTGAATGTTCACTTGCTGCCTAATATATCCCACCCACTGACAGGTGCCATGATGATGAGATTATAGAGTTAATCACTTCACTTGTCAGTGGTCATACTGTTATGGCTAAACGGTGTATATTATAGTCATTCATTACTAGATTGACTTATTTATGTTGGTGCCCGCAAATTGTTTTGGGTTACTGAACAACTGCCTGGCTCTCTGTGCCAAAACGTAAAAGATTTCTGCAAATATTCTCTGCAAATTCCAGTATCCAGTAACAGTGAACACTGACACGGTTACAAATGTTTATTTACAATTTGAGGATAATTTGGATCTGTAAGAATACCCTACAAACAAAAGGAATGGAACCAATCCTACAGCATTTTCATAAATACATTGCTTTGGATTTAAATGATGTAAACAACACAATATTTCTAATTTTGTACTTGGTCTTTAACACAGTGGCCCACAACTTTACAGAAAGTAATCAACAAAAATACATCATCATCGCTATACAGAAAATTTAACAATGTAGTCAACCCTATGCTTATTGACATTTCCATGATATAATTAATCCTGTCTTGATCAATGCCTCCGAACTAGAATCACTGAAAGTACTTTACAGAAAAAGACAATCATATACTGTATGTTATATACAGTACCAGTAAAAAATGTGCACACCTACTCATTCAAGGGTATTTCTCTATTTTCACTACTTTCATATTGTAGAATAATAGTGAAGCCATCAAGTCTAAGAAATAATACGTAGAGAATAATGTAGTAACCAACAAAGTGTTAAACAAATCAAAATACATTTCATATTGTAGATTCTTGAAAGTAACCACCCTGTTCCTCGATGACAGCTTTGCATACTCTTTACCTTTTCTCAACCAGCTTCATGTATTAGTCACCTGGAATGCATTTCAATTAACTGGTGCTCCTTTGTTAAAAATTAATTTGAGCAATTTCTTGAATTTGAGAATCAGTTGTGTTGTAACAAGGTAAAATTGGGATACAGAAGACCCTCATTATGTCTGTACTGTAGTAGTACACATTATTGCAAGAACTGAAATAAGCAGAGAAAGCACAATCATTACTTTACGACATGAAGACCAGACATTCTGCACAGATCAAGAACTTTGAAAGGGCAGTCGCAAAAACCATAAAAGCACCATGATGAAACTGGCCCTCATGAGGACGTCCACAGGAAAGTCCCAGAGTTACCTCTGCTTCAGAGGATAAGTTCATTAGTGTAACCAGCCTTAGAAATTGAGAATTAACTGCACCTGAGATTGCAGTACAAATGAATGCTTTACTGAATTCAAGGAGAAGACAATATCTCAACAACAACTATTCATTGGAGACTGCATGAAGCAGGCCTTCATGGTTTAACTGCTGCAAAGAAACCACTACTGAAGGACAGACATCAATCCAAATGAGATTTTTACTTCCAATCGCCATTGTCTTTGTGAGACACAGAGGGGGTGATCTCTGCATGTGTGGTTGCCACAGTGAAGCATGGAGGAGGAGGTGTGATGGTGTGTAGGTGCTTTCCTGGTGACACTGTCGGTTATTCATTTAGTATTCAAGTCACACTCAAACAACATGTCTTCAACAGATTTGTCTGCAGGGATACACCATCCTATCTGGTTTGCGCTCAGTGGGACAATCATGTGTTTTTAAACAGGACAATAACGAGAGACGTTCCTGGAATCACTATACATTCAGGGCTTAGCACCCCCCCCCCCCCCCCAATCCCCCAGAACAGAAAGAACTGGGTTGAAGAAAATTGAAATGTACATGCTACGGGGCTATTTTGATTTGTTTAACACTTTTTTGGTTTCTACATGATTCCATTCGTTTTATTTCATAGTTTATTGAGATTGGCAAACAAACACACCCTGTCGTGCCTTATTGTTAACTCATGCTACTGCCTGTAACATACTGTTCAGTGACTGAGATGGCTTGTGTGGCAATTAACATATTTGTTTAATGCATTAAAAAGGGTTTGAATAGTAAGTTTATTTGACCAATTAAGTTCATCTTTTCTATTATTCAAACAAATTGGGCATCGGATAAAAATGTGCCTTTGTGGTCTGCGTGAGCTCCCATTTCTTCTGTGTGGCAGACCGGCGTGAGCTGCTTAGAGGGAACATTGGTAGGATTTGAATACAATAAACCGCACTGCTTCACCAGCAAATGAAGACAGTGTCGACCCAGTTTTTACAAAATAATGAGATTAACATCCTATTTAAATGATACACTTGTAGAGTCAACCTGTTGAAAGTATCACCTATGCCTTCATCGACCACTCCATCAACCATTCCTCTCAGAGAATTAACGTAAGTAAAGCTATAATAATGTACATATTGTTAAGATTTGTCTCTCTATTCTGTTGGAAGCTTTTCCTTTGTTGTCATGGTGTGTGTGTGTGTTTTAGGTCGATGGTGAAGATGCAGTCACCTATGTCTCAGCTATGACCTCTTCTGACAGAGGAAGAGAGACAGAGAACTCTGCAAACACCAGCCCTCTCTATTCTACTGTGTATCAACCTTACAGACCCAAGACATCAACATGAAGACTACACTCACTCATTCACACATTCTATAAAATCAGTATACAGATATACAGTCAGGTCTGGAAATAACTGGACACTGACACAAGTTTTTGACTGTTTACCAAAATGTATTCAAGTTACAGTTAAATAATGATGATGGGCATAAAGTGCAGTCTCTGAGCTTAAATCTGAGGGTGAAGGGTTTAGGAATTGCACATCTTTAATATGTAGCCCCTCCTTTTTCAAGGGACCAAAAGTCAATGGACATTTGACCCAAAAGCTGTTTCATGGACAGGTGTGGGTTATTCCTTTGGTATTTCTATATAGGCAGGTAAACGGTCTGGAGTTGATTCCAGGTGTGGCATTCACATTTGGAAGCTGTTGCTGTGAACCCACATCATGCGGTCAAAGGAGCTCTCAATGCAAGTGAAACAGGCCATTAGGCAGCAAAAAACTAAAATCCATCAGAGAGATAGCAGGAATATTAAGAGTGGCCAAATCAATGGTTTGATACATTCTGAGAAAAAAAGAACATACTGGTGAGCTCTGCAACACAAAATGGCTCATGAAGCATAACAAATTTGTCCAATTACATTTGAGCCTGAAATAAGGGGATTGTGTACAATTTTTTTTGCAATTCCTAAAAATCTCTTATGATTTTTTTGTTCAACCCCTTGAATTAAAGCTGAAAGTCTGCACTTCAATTGCATCTCAGTTGTTTCATTTCAAATCCATTGTGGTGGTGTACACTGCCAGAATTATGAAAATTGTGTTAGTGTCCACATTTTTCTGGACCTACATGTATATTTTGTGTGATAGCAAGCTACTCAATTTGGTTCCGGGAACATGTGTTTTCATTCAGTTAAGGTAGACGTGTTAAGTCAGAAGGGTGTCTGACAGAGACTGGCACAAATTACAATTATTTAATACAATGACCAATGTTTGTACAATGTTTACAAATTCATTAAAATGTTGTTCTATCCATTGATTTGAATGGGTCAGTATGTCCAAACCTTTGACTGGTACTGTATCTCATCAAGACTGATGATCAGATTTCCTTCTGAAAGTATGTTGATGAGTCAGGCAAGATTTTACCTATTAACTTGGCTTCTTTTATAGGAATGGTCCATGGATAGTGCATTTTTGATAAAGTAAGGAAACAAAAGTATCTAGTCAAAATGTATCATACATATTAGTTGACTATATACTTTTGTATGATAGCAGCTGCCTCTGCTTAAGGCAGTGAATGACATACACTCACCTAAAGGATTATTAGGAACACCTGTTCAATTTCTCATTAATGCAATTATCTAATCAACCAATCACATGGCAGTTGCTTCAATGCATTTAGGGGTGTGGTCCTGGTCAAGACAATCTCCTGAACTCCAAACTGAATGTCAGACAGGGAAAGAAATGTTGGTGCCAGACAGGCCGGTCTGAGTATTTCACAATCTTCTCAGTTACTGGGTTTTTCACGCACAACCATTTCTAGGGTTTACAAAGAATGGTGTGAAAAGGGAAAAACATCCAGTATGTGGCAGTCCTGTGGGCGAAAATACCTTGTTGATGCTAGAGGTCAGAGGAGAATGGGCCGACTGATTCAAGCTGATAGAAGTGCAACTTTGACTGAAATAATCACTCGTTACAACCGAGGTATGCAGCAAAGCATTTGTGAAGCCACAACACGCACAACCTTGAGGCGGATGGTCTACAACAGCAGAAGACCCCACCGGGTACCACTCATCTCCACTACAAATAGGAAAAAGAGGCTACAATTTGCACGAGCTCACCAAAATTGGACAGTTGAAGACTGGAAGAATGTTGCCTGGTCTGATGAGTCTCAATTTCTGCTGAGACATTCAGATGGTAGAATCAGAATTTGGGGCAAACAGAATGAAAACATGGATCCATCATGCCTTGTTACCACTGTGCAGGCTGGTGGTGGTGGTCTAATGGTGTGGGGGATGTTTTCTTGGCACACTTTAGGCCCCTTAGTGCCAATTGGCCATCGTTTAAATGCCACGGCCTACCTGAGCATTGTTTCTGACCATGTCCATCCCTTTATGACCATCATGTACCCATCCTCTGATGGCTACTTCCAGCAGGATAATGCACCATGTCACAAAGCTCAAATCATTTCAAATTGGTTTCTTGAACATGACAATGAGTTCACTGTACTGAAATGGCCCCCACAGTCACCAGATCTCAACCCAATAGAGCATCTTTGGCATGTGGTGGAACGGGAGCTTCGTGCCCTGGATGTGCATCCCACAAATCTCCATCAATTGCAAGATGCTATCCTATCAATATGGGCCAACATTTCTAAAGAATGCTTTCAGCACCTTGTTGAATCAATGCCACGTAAAATTAAGGCAGTTCTGAAGGTGAAAGGGGGTCAAACACAGTATTAGTATGGTATTCCTAATAATCCTTTAAGTGAGTGTATATCATAGTGCATTACTTGTATTACAGGAGAGAGTTTCAATGCACTCTGTCAGAATGTATGCAGGCATTTGAAGCAATCTGGGATTTCTGCTCAATGCATTGCTAGCTTCTTTCCCCTTTCCTTTGTTAACAAGTACAAACTGGCTATGTCACGAGATCCCTTCAATTCTTCTTGATATCGTTTCTTCTCATACTGTTCTATTTTTTTTTTCATACGGTATGTTGTGTGTTTTGATATGTGAAGTGTATATTGCCATTTAGAATTTGCCATTTATACCCGCAAAACTACATTGCGTGCAAGTGAGTATTCTGATCGTATTATTATTTCTATGCACATTTTCCAACTCCAAACCACATGAACTTGAATGCTTATTGAATTGAATAACTTTCAGGTAATATGTATTTGTTTAATGAGGGTGGGTGTGGCAACAGTGAATAACACCTTACCGGAAATAGCTAAACTATTGAGGTGTGACCACCAGACAATCAAATGGTTTTTTTGCGAATAATCAACTGGGGTGCAAAAAATGCATGGAGAAGAAAAGACGCAAATTAACTGAAAAAGACTTGAGAAGAATTAAACATGAAGCTACCAGGAACCCATTATGGACAGACAAAAAGAGAGTGACTTGATGGACCAGATGGATGGGCCTGTGGCTGGATCACTAATGGACACAGGGCACCACTTTGAGTCAGGCACCAGCAAGGAGGAGGAGGGGTACTGATCTACATTTTTCACACTGAATCCTATAAATGTCGGTGCCATTGTGCAGGCAGACTTCAACGTTGTGCTTTGAAAGTGAGATAATAATAATAATAAATGTTTATTTTCTATTTACTGCAATCAGATACAGAAAACCAACTACACTACTTATCCTCTTCTAATGTTGGCCTCCATCTAGGCTAAGGTCTCCAGTCGTTCCTCAAAATCCACCCACACCCCTCTCTGAGGATCCTCAACGTCCCTCTGTAGTACCTGAAGAACATGTCATTAATTATTCCATTAGGTCAATGTCAGATTATATGTAGGACGTCATTGGAACATCCTTTTCTGGAATCATGAACAAACAATAAAATAACTATCCCCTATGACTGAGTTAATAATCAGCAAAAACAGGACACAAACAGACACATCACCGTCACATGATCGTTAATACAATGTTACTGATGACAACAATAACACTGTCATGTTGTTAACAGTAATAGCCATAGGCTACGGGGCTGACAGACAGAAGGAACACAGAACCAAACAGGTGGAGGCAGGGGAGATGGGTGGGTTGTGCCTACATGCTAGGATGACCAACAGTGCAGCAGAGTGTGTACCCTGACTGAATTAAATAGACCACATTCGGTAGGAGACTGTGGTAGGAGTGATCCGGATGTCAGCTGATGCATCACTGAGCAAATGCCTGCTGGGTTCCCTGGCTGAACTGACTGTGCTAAAAATTCTGAAATAAATTAGATACATTTAGTGTAAAAGAGTGTCTTCAGTCTTCAATGCACTCATTTAGTTTAGAATTATTCAATAATAAACTCAGATTTTTATGGGGCACCACCATTAAATGTTGATAGGAAAAAGACAAACATTTTGAGCATGTAGCGTTCTTCCTAATTATGAGTCTGGACAGAGAGAGACAAAAAGAGTTAATGTGGCCCAGGGTGGCCAATGAGGTCAACATAAGTCAGACTAGTAACTGGGTTTTCTACGCCTTGTGATCGAATGCGTTTCCTGATGTATGAATACGTTTGGGTTCTGATTTTGAACATGTTCACGTCCATTTGCCCATTAACATGGGATGAACAGCTGAGGTGTAACGCTGCATTTTTTAAAAAGAGACATCATGGTTGTGCCTTTAAATGTTGTCTTAACCATCAGAAATTCATGTACATAATTTCACACATTAAAAAAAATATTATGTTGTTGCTCACCAACATAGACAGATGTTTGAGAACAGTACTCTTAATAAACGGGAATTGAGACAAATAGATACAGTACTGTGAATGGTTGCTGAGTTGAGTAAATGGCCATCCTCCCAAATAATGTCTCATTGACTCTTTTGAGAATCCTGGGTTTCTGAGGCTTGATGTATGTAGGTTCATGTTTTGTTTTTAACCTTAAAAAAAGAAACTCTTCCACTTGCATTAAGCTTACAGGGAAGAATTAACCATGAAACAAATGGCCTAATTCATTGTGTGTCATCACAACTAGTCTAAGTGTGGCCAAGCTGAAAGAGGAAGTTACATGCCAGCCTTCATTTAGAGGATTTCAGGGGCTGTGAAGAAACATTGGCTGTAACTGAACCCAGAGATCAGGGCTTTGGACAAACTTTTAGAACTTCTGATTGAGCTACTGATCCCTGCTCTGGTATGATTTCAACTGTATATCTTGAAATGGGGGGAAAAGGGGCTAAGAGTGTACGTTACATCTGAAACACCTGATACACAAAAGTGAGCTTCTTCCTTCAATTTCAAAGAGTTCAGCACTTAAATAATAATATAAAATGTTTAGCAATTAACAGTGATTATCATGTGCTGATAATAGACATCTTCTGACATATGTATTCTGTCCAGTAATTAAAATGCCAGGGTTTTCAGAGAAGAAAAACATAAGGATTTATAAAAATATATATTTTTTATTTATATACTCATTTTATATTATTTTGTTATTTTGAATTGATTTAATATTTTCAATCATTTTAATGTTCTTCTGACATTACATTCATTCATGTTGGATTGGAATGAGAGGAGTTAATACAAAAAGGATACCCATATCCAATTAGGCTTTTTCTTTGGTGGTCTCTCGGCAGCTCATCCAGGGCCAGGCTTTCATAATGTGGACAGAAGGGATTTGCCACTTAACGGTTTTTGAGCATTGTTTTGAAAGAACAGTAGAAGCAACTAATCACAATTTGTCTTGTAATGGGTGAGACTGTTTTGGAGGGGGCACATGATGCATTAAGGCTTCTAGAAAGCCCCTAGACATCACTAACTGAGAGTGAATAGCTAACGGTTTCCTTGTTTATGACCGCAGCTACAGCAGATGTTAGCAAAAATGATGTTGGCAAATTTGAGCTTGCGCAATTTCACACAAAAAAAATTTATAGGCTTGCCTAATATTGACATCTGCATTAGTTTCCATTTGATTTGATTTAGAGACTGAAAAATGTGTGCAGGGGATAGGGGTTGGTTTGACATGTACGGTATGTCTGGTAATTATGTCAGCTTTTCTCACACTTTTTGGGTAGGTTGGGCTGAAAGATTGGTCAGGAATTAGCCTCAAGCTTCATCAACAGTTTTCTCAAGCCTTAGTGGAAATGCAGCAACATAACTTTCCTTTGAATGTTTAATTTCTGATACCTCCCCAGTGTGCCAAATGTCATGCAAAGTTGTACAGATGTCTTGACTGTAGCCATCCAAAGATTGAGGAAGTAGAATTCTGTTGTCTTGCTGCCCAAAGCACAGCCTGGAGTAGGCAATGTGAGCCAAGTAAAAGGGGAATAATGAAGCATTTGTTGCGTTTGTGGGTCGGAGAACAATGTAAACAGATGACACTGTACTAACTGGATGACACTGCACTAACTCTCTCCCTTGGGGGCATGGTCCAACAATTACTACAAACCATTTATAAATTAAGATAAATCTAAGATAGTCGTTTTTACCTTTTATATGATCTGTAATCCAACTCATCAACTACTGGCCACTAGTGGGGGTTTTAGTGATTTTGGGGCCATAGGCAGAGGCTGGTTGAGGGCCCAGCAACATCTTTTTTTTACCTTTTGTCCTTATCACAGCCATACCAGCAACAACCTTTATTGTTGAATGGAACTACCAATTCCAAAGACTGTTCTCTACATATTGATGATGTCGGAGTTGAAGATGCTGGAACAAACACCTGTCAACAGCAGAAAAGCATCCAGAGTGAACCTGTTTTATTGTCTATTCTGAAAAGTTAGTATTACAGGTATTAGTATTATTATTACAGGTCCCTTGTACACTACATTTAATGTTAACAGTGAAGTTAAGATCTAGTCTTTTTCAGTCTCCTCATCCAGACCGATGACAGAACTAAGGCCTGATAAAACAGTGACAATAAGGTGCTCTCTTCACACATTTGATGATGATTGCAACTCCAACTTTAGTGCTTTTACTTTAAACGTGCGTGTGAGAGAAGCTTATCTGCATAGAGACCCCACATCACAGATCAAACACCATTATACCGGTGACATCACTCTTGACTATGACACTCAAAGAGGATGATAAAAACAGGAAGTGGATTTGTCAGCTGAATGACCACGGAAAAATAGACCTCTCCTACATAGTTGAATTCCCCTACATATTCTTAGGTAGGCCTATATATTCTTGTGATGCACCCATAAATCGGAAAAAATGTATAATATTTGTAATGAAAGTAAATATCAACCTGATAGTTTTTTTCTGATATTAGTGAAAAAGTGTAATGCTCTACAGTATATATAACAATGGTTGCTTGCTTTTGTGAGAAACATCAAAATTCCATAATGACATACGTACACTTACCCTCCAACACATGCTACCACAGGACTTAGTCTGAATTTTTGTACCAATGTCTGGTGGCGCTCGGTGCTCTTCATGCAGCCCTGTTTGCCAGTCGGATAAAGCCTGATGGATTTTACTTTATAGATAGCACTGTTTTTGGCCTTGGCTTCGACCCAGCTTCTTGGTATTTTAGGTGCTTTTGGGACAACCCTCCTGCCCTTTGTTTTTGCAGTCGTGACACTTAGGTTACCCTGCGCTCTATCCGGGCTTTTTTGCCTATAGTGCTATGGACCTATTGGGTCTGAAGTTTGTCCTTCTTCCCTTCTGCTCTTTATCTGTGTCTGTGAAACTGTCCCATGTTGTCTGATGCTCTAGATGTTTTGCAGATTTAAATATAGGAATAGCTCTACAGGCAACACATTGAGATGTGGATTGATTCTATACTTACATTTTCTGTTTCCCTTATTCACCAATATCAAATTTATTATAAAGCCCTTTTTACAACAGCAGTTTCCACAAAGTGCTTTTACAGAAACACCCGGCCTTAAACCCCAAGGGGCAAACAACAGTAGTGTTGAATTTCAGTGGCTAGGAAAAACTCCTTAAGAAGGCCGAAATTTAGGAAGAAACCTAGGCTCAGAGGGGTGACCAGTCCTCGTCTGGCTGTGCCGGGTGAGATATTAAGAGTCCAATTGAAATAATGAATAAGTGCATGTGGGATAAATCCAGAGTCTATTTAAATTTAGACTAAGTCAGAATGATGGGTGCATTCCTCATATCAACAACAATTTATTGTGGATAAGGAGAACTTAGTGCGGAAGGAGAACTGACCCAATCTCCCAGCACAATTGTATAGCAGCGTAAGACCTTTGGACTGAGACAGGGGGGTTCCGGCTATACTGTGGCCCTACCCAGGGGAGGCCCCGGACAGGGCCCAACAGGCAGGAAATAAATCCACCCACATTGCCAAGCATCAACCAAAAGGACACACACCAACAGCAACCCCCTTGAATGAAGGCCAAGTATTGCCAGCAGAGTATAGCCCAATTGCACAAGTGCGTAACAGAGAGACAACAAGCCAGTGACTCTTCCCCCGAAAGGCAATGGTGGGAGGGCATCCCAGTGGCGACAAGAGCCCACCTGGCAAGGTGAATTGCTCACCCTCCTTGTTATCAACAACTATCCAGGAAGTACAGGTGAGAATTGGTGCAGTTCCATTTAGGTTCCTAGCAACTCCCCCAAACTCCAACACCTTCAGATTTTGTTCTTAAGACAAGAAATTGAATGAGAATCAATGAAATGAATAGTACTTTTGTCTGTCTTAACCCCTATGATCTAGTCCATCCTTACGGTCTGTTTATAGAGTAAATTAAGAGACGTTGTCTGATGTGTCACTTATTGTTTTGTTCTCTGTATGGAATCTTCAGGTCCTGGAGGAATGACCCCTCACTCTTCAACCTGATCTGGACCAATACTTTCAAATGTCTGTATTTGAACTGTTTCAGCAAGACAGGAGCCTGTAATCTTTCGACATAATTTCTTAGAAATGTTGGACACATCTTTCTACATGCTTTGTAAGTGGGAAAACCTGCAAATGTAGATTATTATTGACAATTACCTCTTGTCCACCTAAGAGCCTGCAAGAAACATAAATCATGCAGTCGGGCTATTAAGCGTCATCAAGGTAACGTGATCGTTTCCAAAGTGCTGTCCCATTACTATTTACAGCATTTAGAACCCTTGCAGCTTTTTGCACTCAATCACTTACCAAGTGACGTCAGTTAAGTCTGTGAGTCTTCAGGTCTTAGGGTTTAGTGGGGTACATTGGGACTAGGCCTTACTGTTTTTATAAAGATACTTTACAACTTCACTAGCAGTCCTCTTCTGCCATCTAGTGGCCCAAAACCTTAATTTGTATTTACACAGGAATTATAGCCAGTATAATCTAGGGGCATGTCTTGCTGCTAGTGTCTACTGCTGTCACGAATGTGCATTGGTCGATATAATGTATTTTAATAAAAACAAAACACAGAGCACTCAAACAAAAATGAATGAAAAGCAAAAGGTATAAACCGATACGAGACACTCACCAAGTACATGAACAAACGGAGACATGGAACAATGACAGACAACTGAGGGGAGCAGAGGAGAAACGTTTAAACACATACTAATGACTTAATTGGGACCTGATGTGAGCGACAATTGGAGACAAATGAAGGAGTCCGGGGTGAGTTCATGTGCAACGGGAATCCGGGAAGAGCGGGAGATGACTGAGCTCTCCGTCACCTCACCGTCACAACTGTTCTTATAGTGTGGAGAAATCATCCAAGTATTAAAAAAGACGTTCTAGGACGATCTTACTGCAGTATAAATCTTCCTCATATAATCTGGGGTGTCAGACATATTTCACAAAGGGTGTAGGGTCAGCTGATCTTTTGGTCTTCCTTTTAATTGATGTCCAGCTAAGACCTAGACAATCAGGTTTGGGCAGGTCCTTAGTAATTAGTGATCTTCATTTTCAACCAAGGCAAGAGTGAAAACCTGTAAGCACTCAGCCTCCATGGAATGAGTTTGACCAGTTTTGTAGATAATCCAAGTGTTCATCATTTTGCTTCTAATGTTGTGCAGCAAGTGTTTGCAGGTAAATAACATTGGTTCCCCTCATGAACCTCTAGTCTTCACTCGGAGCACTCACAAATACACTATGGGCCGGTTTCACAGACACGGATTAAGCCTAGTCTAGGACTAAAAAAAACTAGTTCAAAAGAAACCTCCAATAAGTGTATTGTTTTAGTCCTAGACTAGGCTTAATCTGTGTCTTTGAAACTGGCCCTCAGGGTCTTAGTATAGTATTAGGTACACCAATCTATTTGAACTGCATATTTCCGCTAGAAAACCCTGAGTTTTTTTTGTCACAATCACTTCCTGTGAGAAACAAGAGAAAAATATGACTACTTTGAGGAAGCAATGGTAGAAGGGCGAGCAGAGATGATGCCATGATGAAAAACTCAGACTTTGACAGAGGAAAAAAAGAGATGACGGTGACTTTAGGACTGCTTCTCATCCTTGTGCTCCTACTAACTGGTAAGACAGAAAAGAGAGAATTGAGAGAATTAGTCGATGTGACATAATCCACATTACTACCTATCGATCGGTAATCTATGTGTTCCTTTTCAGTGACTGGGGGGGGGGGTTGGGAATTCTCTGCATGTTGGGAATAAAACAACAGAGATTTAGAGATATGAAACCTCTTACATGGCGATGAGTTAAAAAAATATGTGATATTATGCGCTACTAAAGGATAGTTCTATATTCTATAGAAAAGTACACGGGTGAGTTCATTAAAAAAAATATCTGTGAATTAATCCAGAGTTTCTAAAACCTGTTCCATGAACCGGCACCAGCCCGTTAAGGAATGCCATCTGTGGCATATTCCTCATGAAGAAGTCCAATTAACAGGATTTTCACTTCCTTCATAGAACCAGATTTAGGTGTTTCTATCATGTTTTCCACTATTTTGTGGTGGGCATGTGCTTGGATTTAATGGGGACAACAGAGTCATGATCCCACAATATTACAGGCAGGTAAATTTGACCCATTCAATATGCCATGATGAATTTGATTGATATAAAATATCTCTCCACCATTGAGTTGCTGGCATTACTGTCATTGTGTCTTTCCAGAACAGAGGGATACTTAATCTATCTTTTCCCTGCTGTCAACTGTAGTCTTGGTTTGGCCTGTTCCTCCATGTCCTCATTGTTTGTAAAAATAATTAATGGAGAATCAATAGGAATCTATAGAAAGTTCCAGAGAAACTGACAAAGTTCATATAATTTAATGAAAAATTGCTATTCCACAAAAACAATTATTTGTAGTTACATTGGGCTCAAATGAAAAGTTTTATAGACAAAAGTTCAAAAGGGAGTCGTATAAACATTGAAATATGTATATTAAATTAAGATAGAAGGGATGTGTCTTTGACCATGAGACATTAGGCTCAAGAAAGCTCACGTTAGTCAGGTAGCCTGACTAACGTGAGCTTTCATGCAATATGACCCTAATAAACCCATGATTTTATATTCAATTCTATTTCAAAATGAGTCATTTGAGATCTATATCTGTTTTACAAATCCAAAAAGAAGAGCTTTTAAAAGTGATTGTTTATTTTAAGATGTAATATAAAGTGAGGAAAAACATGATTTGATCCCCTGCTGATTTTGTACATTTGCCCAATGACAGAAAATGTATCTGTTTATAATTTTAATGGTAGGTTTATTTGAACAGAGAGAGACAGAATAACAACAACAACAAAACTGAAAAACACATGTCAAAATTATTTATTTGCATTTTAATGAGTTAAATAAGTATTCAACCCCTTTGCAAAACATGACTTAGTACTTGTGGCCAAACCCTTGTTGGCAATCACAGAGGTCAGATGTTTCTTGTAGGTGGCCACCAGGTTTGCACACATCTCACGAGGGATTTTGTCCCACTCCTCTTTGCAGATCTTCTCCATGTCATTAAGGTTTTGAGGCTGACATTTGGCAACTCGAACCTTCAGCTCCTTCCACAGATTTTCTATGGGATTAAGGTCTGGAGACTGGCTAGGCCACTCCAGGACCTTAATGTGCTTCTTCTTAAGCCACTCCTTTGTTGCCTTGGCTGTGTGTTTTGGGTCATTGTCATGCTGGAATACCCACCCACGACCCATTTTCAATGCCCTGGCTGAGGGACGGAGGTTCTAACCCAAGATTTGACGGTACATGGCACCATCCATTGTTCCTTTGATGCAGTGTTGTCCTGTCCCCTTAGCAGAAAAACACCCCCAAAGTATAATGTTTCCACCTCCATGTTTGACGCTAGGGATGGTGTTCTTGGGGTCATAGGCAGCATTTCTCCTACTCCAAACACAGCAAGATGAGTTTATGCCAAAGAGCTCGATTTTGGTCTCATCTGACCACAACACTTTCACTCAGTTCTCCTCTGAATGATTCAGATGTTCATTGGCAAACTTCAGACAGGCGTGTACATGTGCTTTCTTGAGCAAGGGGACCTTGCGGGCGCTGCAGGATTTCAGTCCTTCACGGCGTAGTGTGTTACCAATTGTTTTCTTGGTGACTATGGTCCCAGCTGCCTTGAGATCATTGACAAAATCTTCTTGTATAGTTCTGGGCTGATTCCTTGGACAGCTCTTTGCTCTTGGGCATGGTGGAAAGTTAAGAATCTGTTTGCTTCTGTGAACAGGTGTCTGAGATTAGGAGCACTTTTAAGAGTGTCCTCCTAATTCTGTCTATTCTGTCTCTCACTGTTCAAATAAACCTAGCATTTAAATTATTGACTGATCATTTCTTTGTCAGAGGGCAAACGTACAAAATCAGCAGGGGATCAAATAATATTTTCCCTCACTGTAAGTGATGATGCCTAATGCTAACCAACACAACAGCCTGATCATTTTCAGCAAAATGTTTAAAGGTGGATTTCTGTATATGGAAAATACAGTGTCTTGCAAAAGTATTCAGACCCCTTGACCAATTTTCTCATATTACTGAATTATATATGGTAAATTTACATTTTGTTCTAGGTGATTTTTTTTGCAAAATACATTGAAATGTTGCTTACATAAGTATTCAATACCCACTCTGATGTCAACCTTTCATATCATTTTCAAATAGTGCAGCACATCCTCAATTGGATTGGGATTAAGACTTTGGCCCCAACACTGTGGGACATTTAGCTTTTTCCCCTTGATCTACTACAATGTTGCTGTGGCGTTGTGCTTCGGATCATTGTTGGTGGTCAATGGTAATGAAATTGAATCCTTGATAGGGCAATTTCTTTCATCTGTGTAAACTGGGAGATTCTAAAGCACAGTGGTTGAATGTTTCATTAACATTAACTTTCTTTTTTTAACGTTTGCAAACAAAAAAATATCACCTGGCAATTATTGACTTTGAGTTGCAGTGATTAAAAACATCTAACAGAACAATTTGAATATAGTGTACTATTTGTAATTCAGTAATAATAGAGAATTTGTCAGGAGTCAGAATTCTAAATGTTTTTGGCAGTGTTCATCAACATTTTTGAAAATGTTGAGTTAAAAACAAACTTTTTCAGACTGCCAAAAACCCACCAGTGAGGAAGAGAATAAATATAGCTAATAATATATTTATTAATATGGCAGTTCCACTGATAAACAGAATACATAATAATAATAACAACATGCATAACAATAATAATAACACAATTTACTCAAACTCCTTCCAGATGTCAGTGGAAACCATCAGTCCTCCAGTGTGGGAGATAATGTCATTCTGCCATGTAGAAATGTGGTTTATCCAAATTGTACCTCAACTACATGGATCTTTAACAGAGCTGGAACTTTTAATACTGTTGAAGAGGTCAAATTGGGGACCATCCAAAAAGAAAATCATCCTGACAGATCTCATAGACTCAGTTTGGGGTCTGACTGTTCTCTACATGTTAGGGATGTCAGAGTTGAGGATGCTGGAATCTACACCTGTCAACAATACCTTAGAGAGGATGGACCACAACATGGAGGTGATGCTCCTGTTCGTCTGTCTCTAAATAGTGAGTATTATGGTTTCAATTAAGACTCTTATATACTCATTACATTGAATGCTAACAGATTGTCATGGTGGTGGTGAGGCAGGATACGAGAAGCAGAGCTGAAGAACATTCCTTTAATTCCTCCTTTCAATAATTACAAAATCCAAGGAGATATACCAACCATGTACTAAAGCACATACAACACAAACAATAATCTATGAAAAGGGTGGAAATGGCTAAACATAAAAAGCATCCCCAATAAGAGGCAAAGCGTGGCAGCTGCCTCTTATTGGGGAAAACACAGCCAAAAAAGCAGACATGCCTAGAGCCACCCATGCTGTCAGGTCCTGCATATCACCCCTTGACCAACATAGAGATGGCTAGGAGTATTTCTATAGACAGGACCTGACAGTACAGGTGCTGGTCATATAATTAGAATATCATTAAAAAGTTGATTTATTTCAGTAATTCCATTCAAAAAGTGAAACTTGTATATTATATTCATACATTGCACACAGACTGATATATTTGAAATGTTTATTTCTTTTAATTGTGATGATAATAACTGACAACTAATGAAAATCCCAAATTCAGAACTTCAGAATATTTGAATATTGTGAAAAGGTTCAATATTGAAGACACCTGGTGCCACACTCTAATCAGCTAATTAACTAAACATTTTAATATTACTTAAGACTAATACAAAAAAAAGATTTTTTGAAATGTTGGCCAACTGAAAAGTATGAACACGAAATGTATGAGCATGTACAGCACTCAATACTTAGTTGGGGCTCCTTTTGCCTGAATTACTGCAGCAATGCGGCATGGAGTCGATCAGTCTGTGGCACTGCTCAGGTGTTATGAGAGCCCAGGTTGCTCTGATAGTGGCCTTCAGCTCTTCTGCATTGTTGGATCTGGCGTATCGCATCTTCCTCTTCACAATACCCCATAGATTTTCTATAGGGTTAAGGTCAGGCGAGTTTGCTGGCCAATTAAGAACAGGGATACCATGGTCCTTAAACCAGGCAATGGTAGCTTTGGCATTGTGTGCAGGTGCCAAGTCCTGTTGGAAAATGAAATCTGCATCTCCATAAAGTTGGTCAGCAGCAGGAAGCATGAAGTGCTCTAAAACTTCCTGGTAGATGGCTGCGTTGACCTTGGACCACAGAAAACACAGTGGACCAACACCAGCAGATGACATTGCACCCCAAACCATCACTGATTTTGGAAACTTTACACTGGACTTCAAGCAACGTGGATTCTGTGCCTCTCCTCTCTGCCTCCAGACTCTGGGACCTTGATTTCCAAAGGAAATGCAAAATTTACTTTCATCAGAGAACATAACTTTGGACCACTCAGCAGCAGTCCAGTCCTTTTAGTCTTTAGCCAAGGCGAGACGCTTATGACGCTGTGTCTTGTTCAAGAGTGGCTTGACACAAGGAATGCGACAGCTGAAACCCATGTCTTGCATACGTCACTGCGTGGTGGTTCTTGAAGCACTGACTCCAGCTGCAGTCCACTCTTTGTGAGTCTCCCCCACATTTTTGAATGTTTTTTTTTTTCACAATCCTCTCCAGGGTGCGGTTATCCCTATTGCTTGTACACTTTTTTCTACCACATCTTTTCCTTCCCTTCGCCTCTCTATGAATGTGCTTGGACACAGAGCTCTGTCAACAGCCAGCCTCATTAGCAATGACCTTTTGTGTCTTGCCCTCCTTGTGCAAGGTGTCAATGGTCGTCTTTTGGACAGCGGTCAAGTCAGCAGTCTTCCCCATGATTGTGTTGCCTACAGAACTAGACTGAGACCATTTAAATGCCTCTGCAGGTGTTTTGAGTTAATTAGCTGATTAGAGTGTGGCACCAGGTGTCTTCAATATTAAACCTTTTCACAATATTCAAATATTCTGAGATACTGAATTTGGGGTTTTCATTAGTTGTCAGTTATAATCATCAAAATTCAAAGAAATAAACACTTGAAATATATCAGTCTGTGTGGAATGAATGTATACATTATACAAGTTTCACTTTTTGAATGGAATTACTGAAAAAAATTAACTTTTTGATGATATTCTAATAATATGACCAGCACCTGTATATATTACAGGCAGGTCAATGTGAACCCCCCGGAAAAGAGTGAAAATCCCCTCTACTGCAGGGCCAACCTTGTCAGTCACCTACCCATCTTATCTTGGTAATATACTTTAGTGTTATTAAATGTGGTGATAGGAGAAACAAAGCTTTCCAAAACTACGAGTCAATTGAAACAATTGATTAGAAAAAGGATTCACTGTTTCCAAACATGGCACACTGGCATCATCTGCTGACCAAATATGTGTGATGGAACTGGAAGACTCACAATATCAGTGGAGCCAATACTTCTTGAGTTAAAGAAGGTACAGCTTGTCTAGCGCCAGATCTTCAAGGAACATTTTAATACAAAAATATGAGTAGTTAAACATTGGGCGTCATTTGGGTAACATACCTTGGGGCATGTGAAAAAATCTTAAGTCAGAACCCTTTAGTGTGTAAACGGCGCCGTTGAGGATGGCTGCCGTTTTTCGTGCTCCAAACCAACTTTGCGGATTTATTGTTTTATTATTGTTACTAATGTGTAATTTTGCTGCATTTGCAACCGCGTTATTAACATATGACAGACAATCACGACTGGACAACAGCACTGCACTGGAATTGTCTTTTTCGTACAGAACATCAAGTTCAACGAACAACCCGGGATACCCTTTGTTGTGCTTACCTGAGCAAGCACCTGGAAAACGACGCCGACGGAGAAAGTGTGGGAAGCGGGGTGGAGTTTTGGTCCAACGGCGGCTGCGGGGAAACCGTGCTCCTCTCCCAAGTATTCTCTTAGCCAACGTCCCGTCACTAGACAGCCAGCTGGACGAACGTAGGAGCAGGCTCGCTTTCCAGTGGGACATTAACGTACTGGTTTTCACTGAAACATGGCTGGAGCCCTCAATCCCAGATGCGGCCATTGTTCCTGAAAGGGCTATCTATTCATCGGCAGGATTGAACAGCAGAGTCCGGTATAAGCAGAGGGGGTGGTGTCTGCTACATGGTAAATAATCTTTGGTGTTGGGACTGCATTTCTTCAGGATGCTTTCCTGATCTGGAGCATCTTACGATAAAATGTCGTCCTTACTATCTACCCCGGCTAAAACAAGATGCCAGTGACGAGGTCCATTCAACGATGGACGGACGAATCGGACGGCGACTTACGTGACTGTTTCCTCACTACCAACTGGGAAATGTTCCGAGAGGCGTCTGGAGGCAATATCAACGAGTACACAATACCTAGAGTCTGTGACCGATTTTATTAGCAAATGTATCGACGACGTTGTACGTACAACTACAAAATCATTTCCCAATCAAAAACCGTGTGTCAACAGTGGTATTCGTGCCATGCTAAAGGCTCGGACTGCAGCATTCAACTCCGGCAGCAAGGAGGTTTATAAGAAATCCCGGTATGGCACGGAGTCAAAGTAGCCAATACAGAGTCAAAAGTAGAATCTCTCTACCAGGGCTCCAATTCCAGGAACATGTGGAGTGGTCTGAGAACCATCATTGACTATAAAGGCTATTCAGGCAGTGTGGGGGTAGAGCCGGCTTCACTCCCAGAGTAACTGAACTCTTCCTCGCTCGCTTTGAGAACATCATCCCTGGCATGGATGCTCAAATGAACCAGGATGGCTGCCCTTTCTATATGACCAGGTCAGATGTTTGCAAAGCCCTAAAAAGGATTAACACCTGCAAGGCTCCTGGACCAGACAACATCTCAGGCCGTGTTCTCAAGGTCTGTGCTGACCAACTGTCCCCATCTGCTTCAAAAAATCCATCATTGTTCCTGTAACTTGGATTTTCAAAAGAAAATGAATGACTACCGCCCTGTAGCACTCACACCAATCATCATGAAGTGCTTTGAGCAGCTAGTTAAAAACAGACCCCATGCCTGTAACACTTGACCTGCTGCAGTTTGCCTACAGACATAACATAACAGAGGATACCATTGCTCTGACCCTCCACTCCGCGCTCTCTCATCTGGACAAGAGGAACACATGTGAGAATGCTGTTCATTGACTACAGCTCAGCCTTCAACACCATTGTGCCCCACAAGCTGGTGGTGAAGCTCAGGGATCTGGGTCTCGACCCCTCTATGTACAGATGGATCCTGAACTTCCTGATGGGCAACATCACCTCCTCCTTACTGACTCAGTACTGGTTCCCCCCAGGTCTGTGTGTTGAGCCAGCTCTTGTACTCTCTCTTCACCCACGACTGCCTGGCAACCCACGTCTCCATCACCATCATTAAGTTTGCTGACAACACCACCATCATAGGCTTGATTTCTGACAACGACAACTCAGCCTATAGAGATGAGGTAAGGTCACTGACTTTGTGGTGTCAGGAAAACAACCTCCAGCTCAATATCAGCAAGACGAAGGAGTTGATTGTTGATCACAGGAAGCAGCGGTGGGGAAACCACACCCCCATACACATCAATGGGTCTGCAGTAGAGAGAGTTAACAACATCCGGGTCCTTGGTGTCAACATCAGCGATGACTTGACCTGGTCTCATCACTCTAACATCTTGGTGAAGGAGGCCAGGAAACTGCTCTTCTTCCTCCGCCGATTAAGGAGATTTGGCATGGATTTCAGGATACTCACCAACTCCTACAGATGCACTATCGAGAGTATCCTGACCGGCTGTGTCACTGCCTGGTATGGCAGCTGCACCGTCCTCGACCGTAAAGCACTTTAGAGGGTGATTAAAACAGCAGAGAGCATCACAAGGTCTGACCTGCCATCCCTGCAGGATCTCTACACAGAGAGGTGTAGGAGGAGGAGCAAACGGATCATTACAGATCCCAGCCACCCATGCCATGGACTGTTTACCAAGTTGCCGTCAGGCAGAAAGCACAAGAATATTCCGTCCAAAACGAAACGGGACAGCACTTTCCTCAGGCCGTAAGGCTGCTCAATACAGGAACCCCTCCTCCCTTCCATCCATAGTCCCATGCACACCTGTCACTTTATATCATGCTCATCTGCCAATCATATCATGCACACCTGTCACTTTTACATTGCACTATGGTTGTACAGTTGTATATTATTATTATTGATTTGTGTTTTTTGTATAGAGTTATAATTGATTGTTCGTGTTATCTTCTTATTTATATATTATAATTACTGTTACTTTTTAACTTTTAACTGCACTGTCGGGAGTAGAAAAACCAAGCATTTCATTGCCATAACTTGTTATTGCAAATGACAAATAAAACCTTGAACTTTGAACTTTAAGGAAAGTAAGGTAGAGAACAAAATACTCTAACACAAATACAATTTATTAATATTTGCAAATAGAGACAGAAAGACTCTGACTCAAGAGCGGTGACAGTCTGTCCGCCGTACAGTTAAGAAACACAACTTTTTTGTAAGGTGGGACAACATCTCACAAAGTAACTGACCTTTGAGCAACACATGAGTATGGTTTCAATCAGCCTAGGCTTGTTCCTTTGATTAGTTTAGCTCACACAGTAGGAAAATGCACATCTTGAATATTCCTACTGTGTGAATACATGGTCTCAGTACTTTACTATTAACACAGTAGGTAGCTAGAGATTTTTCACTCTCCTATACAATGGTATAACTAATCAATATATCAGCTCAGAAGATTTCTACAACAGAGACAGTAATGTTTGTTAAATTGCATATGTGTAAACAACTATGAATCTGCTCTCAGGTTCTCATTCGCCACAGTACATCCCTATTGTTGTGGGAGTGTCTGTGGGAGTGTCTTTGGCAGTGTCGGTGTGTGTCCTTGTCGCTGTCATCATATTATGCAGGAGAACCAGTAAGTATTGAAATTGATCAATTTTCTTTTTGTTTAATAAAATGCATCAATAGCTCACTAATTTACATGGAGGCAGTTCTTCTGATGTTATTTTTTAATTGCTTTTTTTACAGCCAATATCAGCCTTGTGAGTAATAAAGATGAGGAATTGATAAAGCATGTCTTAAAGTATTAAACTATTGTTGTACACAATTAACTGAAGGTTCCATTATATATCAAGTCATTCATTAATATTGTTATTCATTTATGTAGGGTCTGAATACAATGAACCACCCCACCCCACCAGACAACGAAGACAGGGTCAGTTCATCAATATGTTACAGTATTTGATCAAATGAAACATGTTTTAAATTATATTGTTATTAAGCAATGAGACTAATGTCCTGTTTAAAATATACACTTGCAGAGTCAACCTGCTGGCAGTATCACCTATGCCTCCATCAACTACATAAACCAATATTCCCCCAAGAGAGTTGTCGTAAGTGAAACTATAATGGACAAATTGTTGTCTCTTCCTCCTACAGGATGTTTAAAACATTTCCATTGTTGTAATGGTGTGTGTGTGTGTGTAGGCCCATGAGGATGCAGTGACCTATGCCTCAGTTATGACCTCTACTGACAGAGGAAGAGAAACAGAGAACCCTGCTGACCCCAACTCCCTCTATTCTACTGTCAATAAACATCAGGGAGTTCAGCCATATGAGCAACAGTCATTAATTTAAACACACCCTGGTTTTAGTACCCAGAAGTACCTTTTGTATGTGTGCTGGCCAGCTAGTCAATATGGTTCTGGTAAGAGACGTTTTTATGTAATACATTAAGATTTGTGCTAAATCTGATTTCCTGGGCATTCCATACAGGCACACCTTTTAGAATTGTTTTAATAAAATAACCCAATTCTCTAAAATATCAGGAATATTCAGTGGGGTAAAAATGTATTTAGTTCAAGTTCTCCCACTTAAAAAGACGAGAGAAGCCTGTAACTTTCATCATAGTTACTTAAAAATCCTACAATGTGATTTTCTGGATTTTTTTTCTCATTTTGTCTCTCATAGTTGAAGTGTACTTATGATGAAAATTGCAGGCCTCTCTCATCTTTTTAAGTGGGAGAACTTGCACAATTGGTGGCTGACTAAATACTTTTTTGCTAAATACATGTGTTTCTAACATGATGGACAAAACAAAAGCAACAACATTCTTCATAATGATAAACACTTATCTACTTTAGTTGAATGATTAGGTTTGTGATAATAAATTACAAAAATACTAATACAAATGTAGAAACTAAAATACAAATTTTGATGGGTATTATAATTCTAACGGCCTCCACATCTAAACAAGACCACATTTCTCTCAGAACTGTAATAAAGACCTTTGTAAAATACAACTTTCTAAAGTTTCTAGTGACAAAATACATTTGACTGTAGTTCATGAAATAAAACCACATACTAAAAAGCAGTTAAAAAACCTATGAAAAACATGACAGAAATGCAATATAAAAGGTTTTTTGTACAGGATATATATTTTGGGCCTAATTATTTTAATTATAAATGTTAACAATAATGGTTTAACTTGCAAACATTTTATTTTTGAAGTATATGCAGACAATACTTTTGGTGATCATTTCTCAGGTAATTAAGTAATTGAACTCCATATAGGACTTTGCAAAATGTATTGCCAAGTTTATTATATTTTTTTTCATCTGCTCTGAATATTGAAGAAAGTATTAACAATGACTTCCAATTGGTTTAGGAAGTCACCAGACCCTTTCAAAATGGCGCCTTTTGTTGCTTAGCAGCCTGAAATGAAAACAAGTAAAATCTGTCTCTTTATTTACTCACAGTCACCCACAATATCCAAGTGGGGGAAAAACATCAAAACATCTTTAGATAATTTTAAAGTAAAAAATTAAAACCCCCTTTTGGATAAGTAAACACCCGCCCTTGCAATTGCAAACATGCTGAGGTATAACCATCCACCTTCCAGTTACAAAAATCAAGCTTAAACAGCGTTCTATCATCTAAAAGAAAAAGCCAGAATCAAAGGCTTGGTGTCCCAAAAAGACCAAGAGAAGCTTATCCATGCTTTTATCTCTAGTAGGGTTGACTATTGTAATGGCCTCTTAACTGGACTTCCCAAAAAGACTGTAAAACAGCTGCAGCTCATTCAGAATGCTGCTGCTAGAAAGTTAACCAGGACCAAGAGAACAGAACACATCAGTCCGATTCTTAAATCACTGCATTGGCTTCCAGTCAGTTACAGAATTGATTTTAAAATGGTGCTTTTAGTTTATAAATCTCTGAATGGTTTAGGACCCGAATACATTTCTGATATGTTTGAAAAATATTAACCGAGCAGGGCTCTTGGATCCATGAACACAGGTCAGCTAGTAGAGCCCAGAATCCAAACTAAACATGAATAAGCTGCATTTGGCATTTATGCGGTAGACAACTGGAATAAACTATCAGAAGATCTTAGACATGCCCCAAAAATATACATTTTTAAATCCAGGTTAAAAACACTTCTCTTTTCACGTGCCTTTGACTGAGCACTTTAACTTAACCACACTGTTTAGCCTTATAGCTTCCTATGTTTTTATCCCATTTTTATTATTTTTATATTTTCTTATTCTATTTTTTATTATTATTATGTTGTTTTGATGTTTTCATTTGTTTTGATGTCATGAATTTGCCTCGCTATATCTATTCTGATTTCAGATGTTTAGACGATTCAGTATACTCTAAGTTTTTATCTACCTTCATTATAAAGTTGTGTAAATGGCAGTTGTTAAATAATAATAATAATAATAATACCCAAAGACACTTTACAATACATACATAAACAATTACAAATAGGGGGGCTCAAGCAACATAGGGCTGGTGCTAGGGATAGGCTTGTGTGAACAGATGAGACTTGAGTTGGTGGATGTGTAACGATACCAGACGGAGGCAGGTGTTGTGGCTCCAGTTGCGGTGTGCGCCGCTTTGATTGACAACGGGGAACAGTAGAAACGTGGTCAGACGTGCAGGCTGGGGTCATACACAGAAGGCACCGATACAAACTGAGGTACAAGAGGGCTAGGCAGGTCTCCAGGTCACAGGCAGGCAGAAGGTCAAAGCACCGTAAACCAACAAACGGGCAAAAGTTCAGATAGGGACTAGACTGGGCCCGTGAAAAAGCCCTGTCTCCAAAGCTCCGCAGCTTGGATAGAGGGATGAGGAGGAGGCCAGCGGCGGCAGAGCGGAGTGACCTGGAGGAAAGGTATTGGGGAATAAGGTCAGAGAAATAGGGTGGAGCAAGTTGGTGTAGAGCTTTATACGTGAGAAGAAGAATTTTGAAGTCAATGCGTTTAGAGATTGGGTGCCAGTGGAGATCATGTGCTGCCGGGATTTGGTGTGTGTGAGAAGTCGAGCTGAGTTTTGAAATCATTGTAGTTTATGAAGAGATTAAGTGTTAATGCCAGAAAGGAGAGAATTACAATAGTCAAGATGGCCAGAAATGAATGCATGTATTAGGGTTCCAGTGGCAGTGTGGGACAGGGAAGACTGTAATTTGTCAATATTGCGAAGATGGAAGGATGAGGATTTGACGGTCTGTTTTATGTGTTGTTGGAAGCTGAGTGAGGAGTCCAGTATGACACAGAGGTTGCGTGCATGAGGGTATGGAGATACAACAGAGTCATCAAAAGTGAGGGTGAAGGTGCCGGCTTTGGTTAGTGTGGATTTTGTACCAATTAGTAGAAGTTCAATTTTGTCACCTTTAAGCTTGAGGAAATTCTGCTGCAGCAAGGTTTTTATTGTTGCCAGGCAAGTTTCAGTATGAGACAGAGGAGGGTTGGTGAGGGATTTAGTGCTGAGGTAGATCTGAGTCATTGGCATAGCAGTGGAAGTCAAATTTAAGGTGACGGAGGATCTGACCAAGGGGGTGGATGTAGATGATAAAGAGCAGGGGCCCAAGAACGGAACCCTGGGTGACACCCTCTGTGACTACAGCTGAGTCAGAATTATGACCATAGACCGAAATGTTGTGAGTACGGTTGATGAGGTATGAGTGTAGCCAGGAAAGTGCGGCTCCCTCAACACCCTTTGAGCCTGGTGAGGAGGATCTGGTGATTGATTGTGTCGAAGGCAGCACTCAGGTCAAGCGGGATAAGGATGTTGAAGGCGCTAGCATCAGCAGAGACACGAAGGTCATTAACAACTTTGAGGAGGGCAGTTTCAGTACTGTGAAGTAGTCGGAAGCCAGATTGAAAAGTCTCAAACAGACGGTTATTGAGGAGGTGGCAACAGCCCTTTCCAGGGTTTTCGCAAGGAAGGGGAAGTTGGAGATGGGGTGGAATTTATTGAAGTTGGTGGTGTCCAGGCCAGGTTTCTTTAGGATGGGTGTGACAATAGCATGTTTAAAGCTGGAGGGGACGATGCCATGGTAGAGAGAAAGATTTACTATTTGGGTGATTTAAGGACAGAGAGCAGGAAGGCAGGCCTCAATGAGAGTGGCAGGAAGGGGATCCAGGGAGCAGGTTGTTGTTTTCGAAGTTAAAATGATAAATGGTAAGTCGACTAGGGTGAAGGTGCTAAGGAGGGTTTGTATAACAGGACGGGGTAGTTGGTTGAGAATGGAAGAAGGAACTGGGGGAGATGGGTTAGCCAAGGAAACATTAATGTGAGTAATCTTGTCCTTAAAGAACTGAAGAAAGAGTTTGCAAGCACAGTGGATGGTGTGGAGGGCTCACTGCGTTGTAGGAGGAGTTTGTTGATAGTGGAGAACAAAGTTTGTTTTGGAGGTTTTGATGGTGTTGGAGATGAAAGAAGTTCTGGCAGCATGAAGAGCATCTCTGTACAAGGAGAGGTGAAGCCTATAGGCTTCAGCATGAACAGTTTAGCCAGTTCTGGTTCGACGTTCAAGCCGGCAGCCCTCCTGCTTCATGCTACGGAGCTCAGATGTAAACCAGGGTGAAGAGGATGTGAAGGTGACATTTTTAGTTTTAAGTGGGGCCATGGAGTTGAGGGCAGCAGATAGAGTAGTATTGAACTGGTTGGTGAGGTCTTCGGGCGTGCAGGGTGCAAGGTCCAGGGGAAGGGCAGAACTGATTGCATCCAAGAGTGTCTGGGGGTCGACAGCTTTTATGTTGCGGTATTATAGTATTGTGTGGTATGTTTGAGGAAAAAGAGAAATTCAGGATCTTATGGTCAGATAAGGGGAACAGTGAAGGGGAGATGTGAGTGATGTTGAGGGCAACAGTGCAAATTAGGTCAGGAATGTGGCCCTTGATGTGGGTTGGGAAATTGACATGTTGGGTTAAAGCAGTCCAGGACATCAGTGAAATCAGAGGTGAGTTTAGAGCTCGAGGAGTCAGTGTGAATGAACAGGCTGATTTGTAAGCGATATGAGAAAAATGAGGGAAGAGACAGCTGAGTTACACTCACCTAAAGGATTATTAGAACCATACTAATACTGTGTTTTACCCCCTTTCGCCTTCAGAACTGCCTTAATTCTATGTGGCATTGATTCAACAAGGTGCTGAAAGCATTCTTTAGAAATGTTGGCCCATATTGATAGGATAGCATTTTGCAGTTGATGGAGATTTGTGGGATGCACATCCAGGGCACGAAGCTCCCGTTCCATCACATCCCAAAGATGCTCTATTGAGTTGAGATCTGGTGACTGTGGGGGCAATTTCAGTACAGTGAACTCATTGCCATGTTCAAGAAACCAATTTGAAATGATTCGAGCTATGTGACATGGTGCATTTTCCTACTGGAAATAGCCATCACAGGATGGGTACCTGGTGGTCATAAAGGGATAAACATGGTCAGAAACAATGTTCAGGTAGGCCGTGGCATTTAAACGATGCCCAATTGGCACTAAGGGGCCTATAGTGTGCCAAGAAAACATCCCCCACACCATTACACAACCACCACCAGCCTGCACAGTGGTAACAAGGCATGATGGATCCATGTTCTCATTCTGTTTACGCCAAATTCTGACTCTACCATCTGAATGTCTCAACAGAAATCGAGACTCATCAGACCAGGCAACATTCTTCCAGTCATCAACTGTCCAATTTTGGTGAGCTTGTGCAAATTGTAGCCTCTTTTCCCTATTTGTAGTGGAGATGAGTGGTACCCGGCTGGGTCTTCTGCTGTTGTAGCCCATCCGCCTCAAGGTTGTGCGTGTTGTGGCTTCACAAATGCTTTGCTGCATACCTCGGTTGTAACGAGTGGTTATTTCAGTAAAAGTTGCTCTTCTATCAGCTTGAATCAGTCGGCCCATTCTCCTCTGACCTCTAGCATCAACAAGGCATTTTCGCCCACAGGACTGCCGCATACTGGATGTTTTTCCCTTTTCACACCATTCTTTGTAAACCCTAGAAATGTTTGTGCTTGAAAATCCCAGTAACTGAGCAGATTGTGAAATACTCAGACCGGCCCATCTGGCACCAACAACCATGCCACGCTCAAAATTGCTTGAATCACCTTTCTTTCCCATTCTGACATTCAGTTTGGAGTTCAGGAGATTGTCTTGACCAGGACCACACCCCTCAAGTTCAAGATCACCCTCAGTCTGGGGCTCCATGCAAGATCTCACCTCTTGGGGCATCAATGAACATGAGGAAGGTGAGGGATCAGCCCAGAACTACACGGCAGGACTTGGTCAATGACCTGAAGAGAGCTGGGACCACAGTCTCAAGGAAAACCATTACTAACACACTACGCCGTCATGGATTAAAATCCTGCAGCGCACGCAGTGTCCCCCGGCTCAAGCCAGCGCATGTCCAGGCCCGTCTGAAGTTTGCCAATGACCATCTGCATGATCCAGAGGAGGAATGGGAGAAGGTCATGTGGTCTGATGAGACAAAAATAGAGCTTTTTGGTCTAAACTCCACTCGCCGTGTTTGGAGGAAGAAGAAGGATGAGTACAACCCCAAGAACACCATCCCAACCGTGAAGCATGGAGGTGGAAACATCATTGTTTGGGGATGCTTTTCTGCAAAGGGGACAGGACGACTGCACCATATTGAGGGGAGGATGGATGGGGCCATGTATTGCGAGGTCTTGGCCTACAACCTCCTTCCCTCAGTAAGAGCATTGAAGATGGGTTGTGGCTGGGTCTTCCAGCATGACAACGACCCGAAACACACAGCCAGGGCAACTAAGGAGTTGCTCCGTAAGAAGCATCTCAAGGTCCTGGAGTGGCCTAGCCAGTCTCCAGACCTGAACCCAATAGAAAATCTTTGGAGGGAGCTGAAAGTCTGTATTGCCCAGCGACAGCCCCGAAACCTGAAAGATCTGGAGATGGTCTGTATGGAAGAGTGGGCCAAAATCCCTGCTGCAGTGTGTGCAAACCTGGCCAAGAACTACAGGAAACGTATGATCTCTGTAATTATAAACAAAGCTTTCAGTACCAAATATGAAGTTCTGCTTTTCTGATGTATCAAATTATTATGTAATGCAATAAAATGCAAATTAATTACTTAAAAATCATAAAATGTGTTTTTCTGGATTTTTGTTTTAGATTCCGTCACTCGCAGTTGAAGAGTTGAAAATTACAGACTTCTACATGCTTTGCAAGTAGGAAAACCTGAAAAATCGGCAGTGTATCAAATACTTGTTCTCCTAACTGTATCTAAACATGATTCATAGATGTTGGCAGGCAACATATGCATGACCTAAAAGCTCCACACTCAATGTCAACATTAGAAAAAAAACACACAGAGGGGGAAAGAGAGCGTTAGGAAGGAGAGGAGGAGAGTATAGTTACCACGACTATATACAAGCACAGGAACCAAAAAAAAAGAACAATGAACTTCTTGCTTTCATAACCATCTGGTAACTGTTACAATTCAAACTGGGTTGTCGGACCAGTGAAGCCACTTTTTGATTAGATATTGAACCTATGCATGTGTTGTCACACATCACTGTCTTAAAGAGGTTATACCACAAAAGAACTCCAAGAATACTGTATTGATATGAGTCAGTGGGGTTAACACCCCCGCTACATCATACTATTGCCACAGCTGACCAGGCTGTTTTGGAGCTTCAGTCTGCTCCTTTGCCTTACAGAAAGCCTTTTTCATTTTCCAAATACCATACCAATGCATCTACTTGCTTGGCCCAAATTGAATGTCTCCCTGCAGATATGTATAAGGCATTGCAACTTTTTACTTTCAGGAAATTGGCACTAAATGTGTCTTCACTTAAACATTTTCAGGAATTTTGTATAGTTTAAGGGTAAAAAGGTTTCTGATAATCAATTGCATATTAAGTCTAAATGTGGAAGTAAAGGGGTCTGAATACTTTCCGTAGACTATGTACATACATTAAAAGGTACCAATAATGCCACCTGGTGGAGAGTTTGAGCACCAGGATTTCTAAACTTCAGTTTGAATAAAAGTGTCCAGTTGGGATCCACAACAGTGACCAAAAACACACTGAGACAGAGTGTGTACTAACAAACTGGACATTATTTTAAAACAGGTAGATTGATATGAATTATCTCACACAAATTCCACCTATTTCGTGCATCCCATCCAATAGAAAATTGTTAAAAACTGCACTTCCTTGCGACTACATTCAAGGTTTTCCTTGTGCTGTCATGAACCATCTATCTCAAATTCCTCCTGCTTTTCAGTTTATTTGTGCCTAACAGAGATGAATTGTCAGTTCCCCACAGTGTTCTGAGTCCATGTCTGTTCTGGAGGGCTTAAATACATGCTTCACTCAGTGATCAACGAATTGGAACAGATCACAAAGTATGACTAAATCCTGGCGATAGATGTGACAATTACGAGTTGCCTCAGTCTCTTTGGACATGGACCTTTTTGTTTTTAAGCAACTCCGGTGTGGCTTAGGTTATATGCTTGGGGTCATTGTTCAGCTCGGCTCTAAATATTTTCCCAGGTGTCCTTTTTGTCCTCTATATTCATGTTTCCTGGACCTGCATTATGCTGCCATAATCATGTTTCATGTTAGGGGTGGTGTGTTCAGGATGTGTGTTTTAGGCTGCGCAAAACATAGTGCTTAGAATTGAGGCCAAGAAACAATATCCTCTTGGTCTCAGTCTCTCACATGCCTTCTGGTAAACTCTAGTTGAGTTTTTTTTCATTGGTGCGCTGGACTGCACACAGATCTGCATTAAACGCCCCTCAGGGACCCAGGAGGGAGATTATGTCAACAGAAAATCCTTCCACAGTATCAATGTTCAGGTAAAAAATATTTAATTACTGTCAACTAGCCCAAATGTATTCTGTGCATGACATGTATACTGAATAGGAAACATTGCATTGTTTCAGATGATCTGTGATGCTGCCTGCATCATTACCAATGTGGAGGCAAAGTGGCCTGGGTGTGTCCATGATTCCCGAGTTTTTAGGTCCAGTACTATTTCCCAGCGACTATCACAAGGTAGGCCACACACATTTCACTGATGAACACAATTGTGTCAAAGGTTTTACTTGTGTAGTTGTAATGATTAAATGTTGTATTCTCAGGTGAATTCTCTGCCGTTCTGCTGGGAGACAAGGGTTATGCCTGTGAGACATAACTTCTCACTCCCCTTGCAGACCCTCACTCCCCTTGCAGACCCTCAGACAGCAGCACAGCAAGAATGGCATTTGGCCTTCTCAAGTCACGATTTCAGTGTCTTCACCACCTGAGGGTCACCCCAGACAGGGCCTGTGACAGTACTGTAGCCTGCACGGTCCAACACAATATTGCCTGTCTGAGAAAGGAAAGGGGTCCAGCAGTGGCACCGGAGATTGAGTGGGACAATGCAGCTATATTCCCAGATGACATTAATGGCAGGCTGGTCAGAGACCAATACATTATTTCAGATGAGTGATTTCATTGTCTTGTCCTTCTCCAATAAAGGATTGTTTGTGTTACCTTAATTACGCCTAATGTTTTATTAGATATTATAGTAGCTTACTTTGGTTTCATAACCTCAATTTTCATCTCACCTCACTGAACTAATAACTTTGCATAGTGTAGTGTACATTCATCACACAGGGAACACCACAATGCTTCTTAAGCTTTTTATTTTAGTGCTGTCACTTGTCAGTTTGGAGCTTGGGAGAGAGAAAGAAAAACATGATTAATACATTGTTTTACAGATGAGCTAACAGTGTGGATTGAAGCCACTTATTTTTCTAGTTTCTGGATTTTCCTCAGTGTTCTATTCTTGATTTCTATACCAAGGTCCAGATCCTGGAGAGTCCTTTTACTTACAGCAATCTGTGCATCTGCCAGCTGTATTTGCTTGTTCAGATGTCATGTATACAGACATCTTACAGTTTGTGAATTCTGTAAACCACCCATTGATTAGCACAGCAGGAATTGTGCATAATTCAGATTTCCATTAGCTCATACTTACTATGTTGCCAGGCTGGCTGTCATACTGTACTGCGTCTGGATCCTGTTACATACAGATCCTTCCATCACAAGGCCTTCCTTGGTTCAAATCAAGGGCCATTTCCTCAGCAGGGGTGAAGTCTGGAGCTGGCGGCCCCAACCCAGTGCCAGACAAATGAGTCTTCTTAACAGCTAAAATACGTTTAGATAAAATATGTGAGCAGGAATCTTGTAAGTAGTTTCTACATACCATTTGCACACTTAAGAATTAAGGCACTTACCAGCTTGCAAAAGGTTTTTATATTTGATCTTTACTTGTTGCCAGGTTCTTTTTTGCCCAGTCACATTTGTTCTGTATGAACATTAATTGTAGGAAGATATTTAGACTTAGACATAGCTCCTAGAGATTTGAGCACATGGTTGTAAAACATTCTCGCATGAGAGTTTGAAATTAAGCCTAGTATTTAGGGTACATTTCCTGAGGAACATTAATTCCCTCTGCTCACTTTTATGGCAAAGTAGGCTAAATAATATAATGTTATTTATATTGTGCTTTACATGTTAGGCTACTCAAAGACACCTACAGTACAACCAGCACATTTAGCACACAACGAGATACAGCAATGAAACCGACACATAAAACAAGCATATTAAAAGCAATTAAAACAGTGTACAACTTTTCTAGAAAGTAGATATTTTTAAATCCTTACGCATTCAGTCGGTCCGCTATTGTCTGCCAGGCTTTTTCTCTCAGTTTAATAACAGCCGCCGTATTTCCTTTTCTGCATATTATATGCTTTACCTCCTCATAACTTTCCATAATGAGTTGCTGCTCCTCGGGTGAAAAATATGCCGCACACGTCTTCTCCATCTCTGAATCAGTGAATCTGTGATCGATACCGTGGTCTATTTCAGAAAGCCGTGGACGTGCACTTAACCCGACTATCTACACCTGGCTTGACATAGCTTCACCTTCTCATCCTGGCTCGGCAAACATGCAACCGATTAAGCCGCGATGAGCGGATCACGCTAAGTCAAGCTGCGCTTTTTCAGTTATCCTGGATTTCTTCATTCTACTTTTGTGCAACAGGCCCCTGGTGTGAACGATGATTAAAGACGTGACACAAAACAAGTCCGGGATGCGTTCGTGTGATGATTGGAACTGAAGGTGCACGGAACGGTATCCCTGCTGCTCACCTTTCCGTGACAGATCTCTTGTTACTAAGCCAAGGTCAGGTCAGGTAGACCAAGAAAGGTCTCAAACAAAACTGCCAGAAGAATTGTTCGGGATACAAAGAAAAAAAAAGTAACCTCAGGAGACATACAGACTGCTCTGAACGGTATGGTTGTTTAGGCAGACCAAGAATGAGATGTTGTGGTTGTTTCAAGGAGCACAATACGACGATCCTTGAACGAAAATGAAGTGAAGTATGGACAAATGGACAGCTATACCACCTGTAAGAATTCAGGGTCTCATAGACAACTATTAAAAAAGCCTGCATGCTGTCATTGATGCTACATGGGGCAATACACATTATTAAGAACAAAGGATATGCAGACCCCTCCAAGAACTGCCACCTTAACGTGGTGGAGGGGTTTGAGTCCCCGAGTGACCCTAGGAGCTATGTTGTCTGGGGCTATATGCCCCTGGTAGGGTCTCCCAAGGCAAACAGGTCTTAGGCGACGGGTCAGACTAAGAGCGGTTCAAAACCCCCTTAATGATGAATCAAATTTTGAGTACCGTGACGTTGCCCGGTGTGGCGCAGCCGGGGCCCCACCCTGGAGCCAGGCCCGGGGTTGGGGCTCGTATGCGAGCGCCTGGTGGCCGGGCCTTCCCCCATGGGGCCCTGCCGGGGTCAGCCCGAACGGGCGACGTGGGGCCGCCCTCCCGTGGGCTCACCACCTACAGGAGGGACCATAAGGGGCCGGTGCGAAGAGGATCGGCAGGGGCCTAGACAACCCGATCTCTGGACACGGAAACTGGCTCTAGGGACGTGGAATGTCACCTCGCTGGTGGGGAAGGAGCCTGAGTTAGTGCGTGAGGTTGAGAGGTTCCGATTAGAGGTAGTCGGGATCACCTCTACGCACGGCTTGGGCTCTGGAACCACACTCCTTGAGAGAGGATGGACTCTTCACCACTCTGGAGTTGCCCATGGTGAGAGGCGGCAGGCTGGTGTGGGTTTGCTTATAGCTCCCCAGCTCTGCCGCCATGTGTTGGAGTTTACCCCGGTGAACGAGAGGGTCGTTTCCCTGCGCCTACGGGTCGGGGATAGGTCTCTCACTGTTGTTTGTGCCTACGGGCCGAACGGCAGTGCAGAGTACCCGACCTTCTTGGAGTCTCTGGGAGGGGTGCTGGAAAGTGCTCCGACTGGGGACTCTATTGTTCTACTGGGGGACTTCCATGCCCACGTGGGCAACGACAGTGACACCTGGAGGGGCGTGATTGGGAGGAATAACTGAACACCAGAGTGGTGTTCAGTTATTGGACTTCTGTGCTAGTCACAGTTTGTCCATAACGAACACCATGTTCAAGCATAAGGGTGTCCATCAGTACACGTGGCACCAGGACACCCTAGGCCGCAGGTCGATGATCGACTTTGTTGTCGTCTCATCTGACCTGCGGCCGTATGTCTTGGACACTCGGGTGAAGAGAGGGGCGGAGCTGTCAACTGATCACCACCTGGTGGTGAGTTGGATCCGATGGCGGGGGAGGAAGCTGGACAGACTCGGCAGGCCCAAGCGTACTGTAAGGGTCTGCTGGGAACGTCTGGCCGAGTCTCCTGTCAGAGAGATCTTTAACTCCCACCTCCAGCAGAGCTTCGACTGGATCCCGAGGGAGGCTGGAGATATTGAGTCCGAGTGGACCATGTTCTCCACCGCCATTGTCGAAGCGGCCGCTCGGAGCTGTGGCCGTAAGGTCTCCGGTGCCTGTCGAGGCGGCAATCCCCGAACCCGGTGGTGGACACTGGAAGTAAGGGATGCCGTCAAGCTGAAGAAGGAGTCCTATCAGGCCTGGTATGCTTGTGGGACTCCTGACGCAGCTGACGGGTACAGACAGGCCAAGCGGGCTGCAGCCCGGGTGGTTGTGGAGGCAAAAACTCGGGCCTGGGAGGAGTTCGGTGAGGCCATGGAGAAGGACTATCGGCTGGCCTCGAAGAGATTCTGGCAAACCATCCGGCGCCTCAGGAGAGGGAAACAGTGCCCTACCAACGCTGTTTACAGTAGAGGTGGGCAGCTGTTGACCTCAACTGAGGATGTTGTCGGGCGGTGGAAGGAGTACTTCGAGGATCTCCTCAATCCCGCTGTCACTTCGTCCATTGAGGAAGCAGAGGATGAGGGCTCAGAGGTGGACTCGTCCATCACCCGGGCTGAAGTCACTGAGGTGGTCAAGAAACTCCTCGGTGGCAAGGCACCGGGGGTGGATGAGATCCGCCCTGAGTACCTCAAGTCTCTGGATGTTGTGGGGCTGTCTTGGTTGACACGCCTGTGCAACATCGCGTGGCGGTCGGGGACAGTGCCTCTGGGATGGCAGACCGGGGTGGTGGTCCCTCTTTTTAAGAAGGGGGACCGGAGGGTGTGTTCCAACTATAGGGGGATCACACTTCTCAGCCTCCCCGGGAAAGTCTATGCCAGGGTTCTGGAGAGGAGAATACGGCCGATAGTAGAACCTCGGATTCAGGAGGAACAGTGTGGTTTTCGTCCGGGCCGTGGAACACTGGACCAGCTCTATACCCTCTACGGGGTGTTGGAGGGTTCATGGGAGTTTGCCCAACCAATCCACATGTGTTTTGTGGATTTGGAGAAGGCATTCGACTGTGTCCCTCGCGGCATCTTGTGGAGGGTGCTTGTGGAATATGGGGTCCTGGGTCCTTTGCTAAGGGCTGTCAGGTCCCTGTACAACCGAAGCAGGAGCTTGGTCCGCATTGCCGGCAGTAAGTCAGACTTGTTCCCAGTGCATGTTGGGCTCCGGCAGGGCTGCCCTTTGTCACTGGTTCTGTTCGTAATTTTTATGGACAGAATTTCTAGGTGCAGCCAGGGGCCGGAGGGTGTCAGGTTTGGGGACCACACAATTTCGTCTCTGCTCTTTGCAGATGATGTTGCCGTGTTGGCCCCTTCTAACCAGGACTTTCAGCATGCACTGGGACGGTTTGCAGCCGAGTGTGAAGCGGTGGGGATGAAAATCAGTACCTCCAAATCCGAGGCCATGGTCCTCAGTCGGAAAAGGGTGGCTTGCCCACTTCAGGTTGGTGGAGAGTGCCTGCCTCAAGTGGAGGAGTTTAAGTATCTAGGGGTCTTGTTCACGAGTGAGGGAAGGATGGAACGGGAGATTGACAGACGGATCGGTGCAGCTTCTGCAGTAATGCAGTCGATGTATCGGTCTGTCGTGGTGAAGAAAGAGCTGAGCCGCAAGGCGAAGCTCTCGATTTACCAGTCAATCTACGTTCCTACTCTCACCTATGGTCATGAGCTTTGGGTCATGACTGAAAAGACAAGATCCCGGATACGAAATGAGCTTTCTCCGCAGGGTGGCCGGGCGATCCCTTAGAGATAGGGTGAGAAGTTCGGTCACCCGGGAGGAGCTCAGAGTAGAGCCGCTGCTCCTCCACATCGAGAGGGGTCAGCTGAGGTGGCTTGGGCATCTTTTTCGAATGCCTCCGGAATGCCTTCCTGGGAAGGTGTTCTGGTCCCGTCCCACCGGGAGGAGACCCTGGGGAAGACCTAGGACACGCTGGAGGGACTATGTCTCCCGGCTGGCCTGGGAACGCCTCGGTGTCCCCCCGGAAGAGCTAGAGGAAGTGTCTGGGGAGAGGGAAGTCTGGGCATCACTGCTTAGACTGCTGCCCCCGCGACCCGGCCCCGGATAAGCGGAAGATGATGGATGGATGGGTATGCAGAATTTTGAACAGGGGTCAGTTAATGTTTTTTGGTTGCCATGTTTTGTTTTATGATTGTGCCATTCTGTTATGATGTACTGTACAGTTGAATGTTTCCCATAAGAAACAAAAGACGTGTTTTGCCTGTTCACTCATGTTTTCTTTACAAATGGTACATATATTACCAATTCTCCAACCTTTTGAGTACATCTGTATTTATGTTTTTTAAAAAAGAAATTCGGGGGGTGCCCTTTTTGGGTTTGACCCCTACCCTGCCAGGGATATTATTATTATCATTATTAATAATATGTTGATAACCACTGTTCTAATAATACACTGTCTCTGTGTGCATGTGTTTGTTTGTGTGCGTAGGTATGTAACTGAGCTCCTGGGTGGAGAGGCCCATGTCTCCTGTTCTGTGGTACTACCTTCTCTCTGCCACTTGCGTCTCAAGATGGAAGCCTGTGATGAGGACCCTGCATATGTGGTGAGATTCAAGAACAAGTTCAAGGAGGACCTAGCATCCCGTCAAGAACAGCTCAACAATGCATGGCTCCAGATTGCTACAGTTTTGGATCCTCGTTTCAAAGACTTGAAATGCCTGCCCAAGACAGACAGGGAAGAGGTGTGGACCACACTTGAAGGGATGCTGCAACAAGAATCACCCAGAAGGTCTTCACAGACACATGATGATGGGCCACCCAGGACGAAAATCAGCCTTCTGCAAATGGGCTCAGATTCAGAATCAGAAGATGAAGAGGTCCAACCTGCCATACAGAGGTACAGAGCAGAGCCCACCATTAAATTGGAGGACTGCACCTTGAGGTGGTGGGCATCTCATTCAGGAGCCCATGAGAAGCTGGCCTCACTAGCTCACAAATATCTAGCCACTCCTGCAACCACTGTTCCCTGTGAATGACTTTTCTCAGTTGCAGGTCACATTGTGAACAAGAAAAGGTCAGCTTTACTTTCAGAAAATGTGAACAAGTTAGTTTGCCTCAGCAACTGGCTGAAAGATGATGAAGCTCAGTAGATTTGAAAGGTGATGTTCAAACAAAAAGACCAGTTTCAGTGCAACATGTTGTAGTAGTTCGCAACTGGATTAAAGAATGGAGGAAAAGGTAAAAGATTGTTCTTTGGTTTGATTTAAAAGTTTTACTGAAAATGATTTTTTTCCACATAAAAACACAACAGATGACTCAAATTGTGCAAAAATGTGGTAGGCCACTGTTATGATTTGACTACATTTATTGATTTCTGTTCAATTGAATACTGTAAATTGTACATCCTGGTTAAGAGGAATGCCAAAAAGGAAGCGATGGGACATTACAAAGACAAATATTATGGTCTGTAGTATGTTTCAGCTTGATTTAAACCACCATTATTTGGCTGTGTTAATAAACAGACATAATATGATAAATAACAGGACACAGATACATAATTATATTTTGGTATGCATTTCAGAAAGAAAAAATTGTTAGGATTCAGGTGTAATTGCAAATAGTGATTAATCCTGATTAATCCACTGAAAATTCTGATTAATTTGATTAAAAATGTTAATCATTTGACAGCCCTAATATATATATAGAGATATATAGATATAGATTTTGGAGCAACATATTCAGGCAATGGCCCTCATTCATGAAAACTTCTCAGAAAATATCTCAGATACAAGCGTGGGGAGAGACTTACGATCTCCAAGCATGATTTACAGAACTGTCGCGTCTCTTCGAAATGAACATAGAGTTCATTGCACATTGAAAAATCTGAATTATGGCATTGATGTGAGAACGCGCTGCACCTGTCCTTTTTTTACATATGACACTCCTGTAATGTATGCAGGTGTAGCGATCATCAACCTATGAATTGACAGCTTTCAGCATAAATTATAGCCTAAAACAGTGAATTAATCATTGGTCATTCTCCATGACAAAATCAGTGCAGTTACGGAACACTCTTTTGCGTCTCAGCCCAGAGTTAAGGTCCTTTAGAGGAGCAAGCTCTGCCATCATAAGGGTAACTGCTCGACCCAGATCCACTGGTTTATTTATCCTCTAACTCAGGGGTCCCCAAACTTTTTCCAGTGAGGGCCACATAACTTTTCCCTTCTCTGATGGGGGGCCAGGGTCAGTTTCTAACAGAAAAAGTGTGACAATCGCAGGGGTCCCTAAATGAAATCATTTATTGTTTTCCAGAAAACATGCTGACACTCCAGCGCACCACACATATCCAAATATTAATAACCCTTTTTGAGATCAAATAACCCTCTTCTTCACAGAATAAAATAACGCAGAAAATATATAGGCTAATAACACTATTTATGAAATCAATAAAAATCAAATAACCCTCTCTGGGTTCTTCACAGAAAGAAAGTTATGCTGTTCCGTGCACAATCCTAGGTAAAAGTTCAACTTCACTTGTCAGAGCAGAATCTCAAATGTCTCTCAAAGTTCTTGTGTTCTTTCCTTATAATCCAGTTTTGTATGTTCCATAGGCTAGCCCAGTAGACACCACTGTAGGCTCTCTCTCATCAACTTCCCTCTGAAAACCACAAAGAAAGCAGGCTAAGAAACCGAACTAAGTGAAACAGCACCTACACAGCACAATACATTTCAATACCAGTATGGTTGTGGAGATGGATTTTATCCCAATAGATTTTATTATGATTATATTTGTTCATAATCAGAATGACTAATTTATGTCAGAAAAGTGAGCTTACCTATGTACTGTATTTTCATCATTGTGAATTGTGGGCCTGCATCTGGCTGGTGAGAAGTTGAATGTCCGGTTCCATTCTAGTCACAGGCAGTCTCAAACACTGATGCAAATGTCTTGATCTCGTTGGAGTTTTCAGGAGTTTCATGCGTGAAAAGGTTTGCTCGCAGATATACGTGCTGCCAAAAAGTGTGGACATCTTCATTGCGTGTTTTTTTATGTTAGGGTAGGTGTCATTTGGGAGGGCGGCATAGAAGTCAATGAGACTGTTGGGCTTGAATGTTGGCAACAAAAGCGTTCTGAAAAAGACGGATTTCTTTTGCATAAACATGTAGTTCACGAAATCGTACACCGAACTCCACCTTCAGCATTTCCAGTGCTTCTACACACTTTTCACCTGGGAACGCGACAGCTGGCTTTTCTGCAGAAAAGCTTTGGGTAGCAGGGAGATGGGTGAAGTTGTGCTCTTTCACTTGTTCCAAAACCAACGCTAGTTTCACCTCAAATGCTTTTATGTGGGAATACATGTTGCAAATGAGTTTCCCCTTCCCTTGTAGCTGCAAGTTAAGGCCGTTCAGCATTTCTGTCACGTCTGTTAAAAATGCGAGGTGCCATTTCCATGCTGGGTCGATCAGCTCTGGGACCGTTTTGCCTTTTGACTGAAGAAATGCGTTAATTTCAGGTAGCAGCTCGTAAAAACGCCTCAAAACTTTGCCGCGGCTCAACCATCGGATCTCTGTGTAGTACAGCACATCTCCGTACGCAGATTCCAGTTCAGACAGGAATTGTTGAAACTGCCTGTGTTTAAGTCCATTTGCTCTGATGAAGTTTATGCACGATACCACAACCTTCATGACAGAATCCCACTTCAACACTTTGCAGCACAGCGCTTGCTGGTGAATTAGGCAGTGTACTTGTAGCGGGGCGGTGAGACCCCGTTCTTCCATCTCACGGTTCATGCGTCCTATTAAACCCCGAGACGCGCCCACCTTACTAGGGGCCCCGTCAGTCGTGATGCTGGCAAGCTTTGCCCAGTCCAGATCTAACTGTTGCATGGTTTGACATACTTTGTCGAAAATATCCTCCCCAGTCGTAGTGCCTTTCAGGCATTGTAGGGCTGCCAGCTCCTCGCACATCTCAAAGTTTGCAGTAACTCCACGAATAAAAATAAGAAGCTCCGCGGTGTCCTGCACGTCCGTGCTCTCATCCAGTGCTAATGAAAAAAAGTCAAAATCTTTAGTCTTCTGCTGCAGATGGGCATACACATTACCCCCAATTTCTTCAACGCGTCTGGTAATTGTACTTGCCGACAGACTCACGGCATTAAAGACATATTTCTTCTCGGGACAGACCTCCTCCACGACAACATTCAAACATTTCTTGACAAACTCTCCTTAAGTGAAAGGTTTACCGCAGCTTGCTATCAGCTGAGCAACACGGAAGCTGGCCCGAACTGATGCTTGGTTCAGCTGAGTTTGCCGTACAAATGTAGTCTGCTGAGCTAACAGTCCAGTATTTAGCTTTGAGATTTTTTCTGCTCGCATTTGGCCTTGCAAGCTAGCATACTTGTCTTTGTGATGGGATTCATAATGTCGGCGCAGGTTGTATTCTTTGAATACCGCCACCGTCTCTTGACAGACGAGACAAACAGCCTTTTCTTTGAATTGAACAAAAAATGAATCGTGTGTCCACTGCGGGTTAAATACCCTGCATTCTGAATACATTTTTCTCTTACCCAACCTTTTTGCCATTATTCCGTTCTGGGGGGTCACGTTCACGTTCTATGACTGGGGTATGGGTGGCCATAAGGGTAAAAACGTGCTGGGGCAAATGTGGTATTGTTCAGGGGGCAGGGTCAAATGTGGAGGCGGGCCGTGTGCGGCCCGCGGGCCGTAGTTTGGGGACCCCTGTTAGAGTTAGAGTCTAACTAGTCAATTTAAGACCTGTTAGCAAAGCAAGATGTCAGCCACCAAAATTATAATGACCATTTAGGATCTCCAAGTATTTCAATACTATAGGCCTGAGTGACTTAGGAAAAGCAAGGCAAAGCAAGTTTATTTGTCTAGCGCATTACATAAACAAAGGCATTTCAAAGCTTAAAAGTGCATAAACAACAGAAATAAGTCTTTCACTTTAGAATAAAGTATAAAATAAATAAAAGATATAACTGTGGTTGTTATTACGGAGGCTGTTTATTTTTCCTGATAATTGTGATCTTTGCAAACCAAACATTATCTTATTTTTTGACGTTGGTTTGCATGGTGTCCGACCAGACGTGAGTTTGATCGTAAGGATACGACAAAGTTAATATTGATGAATACCAGCTCTTTCGGTGAAATGATTGTACGATCATTCTAAAATCTAATTTGATCGTACACGCGTTTCTTTTACAGGAAAGACCTTGCTTACAGTTGGTATAGAAAAGAATCACCCCCCTTTAAAATAATCACATTTTGTTGCTTTGCAGCCTGAAATGAAGACAGACACCGTTTTTGTTTCATTCAGCTGTATTTACTCAGTGCAACTTATAACATCCAAGTGAAAAATATAACACCAACATGTCAGAAATAAATAGCATCATCACTGAGTTGGAAATTGTCAGTATTTTGTTGAACCACCTTTTGCTTTAATTACAGCCGTAAGTCTGTTGGGATATGTCTCTACTAACTTTGCACATCTAGACGTTGCAATATTTGACCACTCTTCTTTGCAGAACTGCTCAAGTTCAGTTAAATTTGATGGTGACTGTTTGTGGACTGCTGTCTTCAAGTCATTCCACAGATTTTCAATGGGGTTTAAGTCTGGGCTCTGACTAGGCCATGCAAGGACATTCACCTTTTTCTCCTTCAACCACTGTGTGGTCAGTTTTGCTGTGTGCTTTGGGTCATTGTCATGTTGGAAGGTAAATCTTCTTCCCATTGACAACTTTCTGGCACAGAACAGCAGATTTTCCTCAAGAATTTGACAGTATTTTGCCCCATCCATTTTTTCTTCTATCTTGACAAGTTCTCTAGTCCCTGCTGCAGAGAAACAACCCCATAACATAATATTACCACCTTCATGCTTTACTGTAGGAATGGTGTTATTTTGATGGTGAGCATTATTGGATTTTCGCCAGACATATTGTTTGGCGTTGAGGCCAAATAATTCAATTTTAGTCTCCTCTGACCATAACACCTTTTTCCGCCTGGCCTTAGAATCTTCAAGGTGCATTTTAGCAAAGCTCAGTCGTGACTGCATGTGGCTTTTTTCTTGGAACCCTCTCATACAAGCCACATTTGTGGAGAATTTGTGATATTGTTGTCACATGCACACAATGACCACTCTTTGTCATGAATTCCTGCAACTGCTTCAGAGTTGCTGTAGGCCTCTTGGTAGCCTCTCTGACCAGTTTCCTCCTGGCTCTTTCATCCAGTTTGGAGCGACGTCCTGACCCAGGGAGGGTCTGTGTTGTACCAAATACCTTCCACTTCTTAATAATAGACTTCACTGTGCTTCTAGGCACTGATAAAGCCTTTTCCTTTTTTTTGTATCCATCTCCTGACTTGAAAAAAACATGACCACTTTGAGGAAGTGATGGTTGTACAGATGGTGATTAGTGGTGAAACTCTGACAGAGAGAGAGGATCATGGCCGACATCTACTATTATATTTTTTGTCGCCTTGTGGCCATTTTATACTTACTAACAGGTAAGACAGTGAAGACAAGGATAATATCCAGAACAACACCTGTGGAAAATATCAATAAACCTTCTTTAAATATAACTGTATTGTGTTTTACCATTGAAACATATTCTGATTATTCTCTTGTCAGGTGTCAGTGGAGACACTTGTTCTCTGTACACCAGAGTGGGAGATACTGTAAGTCTGTCATGTACCAATGTGGTTAATCAAGACTGCTCCTCAACTACATGGAACTATCACAGAACTGGATTACGGAGTGCTATTGAAGAGGTTGGACATGGGAAGATTAAAACTAACTCAAGGAGAGCAGACAGACTGAAAGTGGCGTCTGACTGTTCTCTACACATTAGTGCTGTCAGAGCTGAGGATGCTGGAAAGTACATCTGTCAACAATTCCTTAGTAATGGATCACAACATGGAGTGGATGCTCCTGTTCATCTGTCTGTTCTAACCAGTGAGTATTACTGTTTGAATGGAAGGTTATATCTCACAGTGCACCGTGGAGTAATCATCTTCAATGTGACCATTAATATACTGAATAAGTTCCTCCATGTATGTTTTCTCTCTCAGACTCCTTGTCAACACCAGTGACAGATGTAAAGCCTGATAGACCAGTAACATTAAGGTGCTTTCTGTACACATATGATGGACCTGGGATATGTTCAGATGGTGTTACAGAACAAGTTAGTCTCCTCTGGCTGAATGAGACAAGTAATAAGCTGGAAAATTACTCCAGACACCAGGTCACACAAACATCTGACTGTGACATCACTCTGACTGTGACTCTCCAGAAGGAGGACAACAACAGGAAGTGGACATGTCAGCTGAATATTAATGAAAAGGAGATCTCCATTGATTTCACCTTCATGGTCCCAGGTAATCATTGTATGATTTGTAAAGATATAGTACATCTTCCATGTTCTGGATACATATCTATCACCTGAAACTGTAGAACCTTGGCCACAAACAACCGATATCAATATTAATTCATGGCCTTAAAAATGTAAGGTGACTTCAAGATTATACTTGATATAAAGACTGTTCTGCTAAAGCAGTTCCACAAATGTTTGGTCAGTTTGTTTTTCTACCAGCATAAAATGTGTTGATCCTTTGATGTACCAAAGCCAAGACACTTGAATTCATGGTATTCAGAAATATCTTATGCTATGTGACTGGTCAAGACAACCAACATTATTCTGCAGATGTCTAAGACTGGTAATGTTAAAACCATAGCATTAGGAATTACAATAACATACCTATCATTAAAAAAGCACCAAAAATATTTATAGAAAGTTAGTTTTGTCTAATGGTCTAGAGAATGAAATGGATTTCCTGTATATGTCACAGACTATATTAAAGTAAACTACAGGGTTAGGGTTATAGAGAATGAAGTGTATTTCCTGTAGATGTCCCAGACTATATTAAAGAAAACTCTACAGGCGTTACAGAGTGAGTCAGTGGATGTGGATCTATTTTCTACTGTCCTGTCTCCCTTTAGACTCACAGTTTACATGCATGTTAGTTACACAGATATTATCTGTAATCACTCTGGTATGTGTGGCTAGTCACCCTGATTCACCAAGAAAAATATGTAACCTTGTTTCTTCTCAACCACTATAAAGGAATTACATACTCTACTCAAGGACCAGCCTGGTCACCAACTTCCCCACATTCTGAAAGTAATGTGTTTAATGTTATTTACATTCTAAGTTGTACATTGTTTGAATGGTTCATCATTAACTAGAATCAATACAGATCACTTCAGTAATTGTTGTGTTGCAGTACAACATACTTCTTAAAATTCTATTTTCCTGTGTAACACCTCATCTCCTCTCAGAATCTCCCTATGTAAATCGGATGTATGTGTTTGTGGGAGTGGCTATGGGAGTGGCTGTGGTAGTGGCTGTTTGTGTTGTAGCTGCTGTCATCATATTACACAGGAGAAAGAGTAAGCACTGATATTTTTTTCTTGTTCTTTAATAAATGTAATAATAGCCCAATAATTGCACATCCACACATTACACTCGTAATATACACTATACTTAATACTTGTCAATACTTTCTGCCCTCTATTTGCACTTCTGGTTAGATATGCTAACTGCATTTCGTTGTACTGTACTGTACTGTTAAATGATAATAAAGTTGAATCTAATCTAATCTAATACACATGTTTATTGGTATTAATTCTTCTATTCTTTTATTTGTATACATTTTTTTCCAGAGAATCAAATACCAGCTTATGGAGGCCCTGCCAGAAACAAAGATTTGGTATTGATGAACAGTGTGTTAATGTATTAGATTATTGCTGTAGAAAATTAGCTAGATGTTCCACTATCAATCTAGTAATTCATTACTATTGTTACTCATTTTTGTAGGGTCTGACTGCAGTAAACTCTACCAGCCCACCAGCCAATGAAGACAGGGTCAGTGCATCAATATGTTATTATGTGGTCATACAAAAGATTTGACTCCGTTTTTATCAAGCAATGTGACCCTGATGAAATTCTACACTTGTAGAGTTAACCTGCTGACTGTATCACCTATGCCTCCATCGGACATATCGACTGAGATCCTCCTCAAAACGTTGATGTAAGTGAAGCTATATAGCTATACAAGGTGAGAATGCAGTGACCTATTCTGCAGTTATGACCTCTACTGACAGAGGAAGAGAGACAGAGAACCCTGCTGACCCCAACTCCCTCTATTCTACTGTCAATAAAGGAGCCATCAAGACATCAACATAAGGACTATATTTTACATTTAAATTTTAGTCCTTTAGCAGACGTTCTGATCCAGAGCAACTTGTAGTATGTGCATACATTTCAAGTAAGGTGAAACAGCCACACAGCTTAGTAGTGAGTGGATACTAATCAGCAAATTAGTTATTGGTAGAAGTCAGTGCTGGGAATTAAATCGTACACATTATACAGGTTTCTGCTCTACTAGTGTAACTGGGTTGATTAGGTTTCACTGAACAAATATGTAATGAATGTTCCGGTATTGTTACTGGCTGGTTTAAGCCAGATGACAATAAGGCACATTCTTATTGGCCCCGCTTGCACATCAAGGGAGGTTGCAAACATCTAAATCTTTCCCATCTCATATTGCTATGCAAGTGATTGGTCCAGTTCCAAAATACTGCTTTATTATTTTATATTTACAGTGTGGGCAATGTGTGTGTGTATATATATATATATATATATATATATATATATATATATATATATATATATATAATATACTGTATATAATATGTACGGTTAAGACTTAAATCTCCACTGACTTAGGTAGATCAGCTTTTAGTTTCATTTTAAAGTTAATGTATTGGTGCATCTAGGGCAATTCAAAAGGAGGATAGAGGAATATTTTCATGAAGAATGTGTTTGTGTCTTATGAAATGAGGGTTCATGTTTTAGTTTTGATTTCTTTTGGGATGTGCCCCCCATACTTTCTATTGTTTACAACATGTATCAATGCAGGGCTCATCCACAAAATATACTTTTTTCTCAGCATGACCTCCAGTGCTCAAATAGAATAAAAAAAAAGCTAGAATAAAAATGTATGTTAAAAATGGTACCGGTTGTGGATTATGTTCTTTTTATATGTATCTTAAATTACTGTGATAGTGTGTTAGCTAGCATACTTGATTGGAACCGTCACATTGGCTCTGCTAATAGCCAGTTTCCATGTTAAAGATTTAAATCCATGTTCATCAACACATGTTAACCCACACATCCTAATGTGATTTTTGTGTCTCTCACCAGAATAAATAAATATAAATAAACTGTCTGGGAAAACTGTCTGAGAGGATTTATTTTAAATTGAAACACATTGGAACAGTTAATGATTACATCTGTTACACTAGCTTTCATGGGCAGCTGGTTCCACCAGTGAGGTGCCAGGACAGAGAAGAGACTCACACACACTCATTCTCACAAACCCTAATATCAGTAACTAGAAGGACATTGTAATGTCCGCCCCACCAGATCCAGCCCAACAGTGTGCGGCGTCCCCAGAGTTGTAGATGTCTTTGGCGTAACACAGCCCACTTCCCATTACGCACAGCTGTACCATGTTGTCTGTTGGTCACAAAATGCTTTTCTCCTGTCTTTATTTGTTCAGTGTTCATTGTTTATTGTCACAGCTTCACTGTTTGTAACCAGTGCAGAGATGAGCTCTGTATTTTGGTTTTGTACGGATTTTGAGAGGTTTTCTGGCCTCAGCCTGTGTTTTGTTTAATTGAATAAAACTCCACTTTTGTTTCCACACATTTTATTTCAAAGACACATGACATACATTTTGTGTGTCTCTTAGGTATTTTGTGTTATATTTGAGAGATTTCTAGGTCAGCAAAGGTTTTGTTTCACACATAATTGTTCAGAAGGGACACACTTTGAGCTCATATTCATTATTTAATTTCAATTCCAATATGCTGTGGTAGACAGCTAAAACAGTATAACACTGTCACGTATGGACCTGACTGTATATTACTAATGAAAGGATGTTAAAATAAATAATGTGGCCAAGGACCTCAGTTAGAGAAACAACTGCTCTAAATAGAAGCTATTATGTAACTTCCTCTTTCAGCATTAACCACACACTTTGTAAATGTAAGGTAATGACTAGTATGCTAGGGTAGGTTTTTCTATCAAATTGAGCGACATTATCCTTATCTCAACCCCAACTCATAATAAAGAGATTAAAACAAAGGACACAAACAAAATATATGGCTACATTTACGAAGAAACACTACATTAACAAGGATTTCAGATGGTACATAGAACATATGAAATCAGAGGAATGCAATCACCTTATTACACTCCTTGTTTATTCAACAATTAATTTTAGTTTCTGCTCAGTGATGCTGTTTTGACCAAAAATAGTACATTGATTATTGACAAATGTAGATTATTATTGACAATTACCTCTCGTCCACTCTGTAGGGCAAGAGCCTGCAAGACATATAAACCAGGCAGTCGGGCTATTAAGTGCCTTGGACGCGAAGAATGTAAAAATTTACAATAAAAAGTCCCACAATAGTGTGTTTCAGCATTGTCAGTATAACGTGATAATGTCCAAAGTGCTGTCCCATTACTATTTACAGCATTTCGAGCCCTTACAGCCTCTTGCACTCAATCACTTACCAGGTGAAGTCAGTTAAGTCTGTGAGGGTTCAGGGCTTAGGGTTTAGGGGGGACTTTGGGACTGGGCCATAGACTGCCTGCTTCAGGTCAGTCACACTGAAGGTCAGGAAGAAGAGATCGGCACAGAGTAGTGATGGGACGCTTGAAGCAACGCTTCGGTACGCACCTTGAGATTTTCTAGAGAGGCAGGTTGTAACGAAGCTTCGGTACGCACCTTGAGATTTTCTAGCGAGGCAGGTTGTAACGAAGCTTCGGTACTCATTTCTGATGAAAGAAAATGCCCCCTTAGATGGCATTTGAAGCTTTGCTTCTGTGTTGTTGATTTGCTGACTTTTGGTTTCAAGTCCCTTTTAAGTACTGTATAAGGAAGTGAAAAGCTGTTAATTTCCGATAGTTGGCGAAAGTTGTTTAAAGACTTAATAGAGATATTTTTACTTGTGAGATTTTTTGGAATGGAACCATCTAGAAAAAAGATGTTCCTCAATAACGATTCACAAGATATTGTTACAAAAGCACTATTCTCTCATCACTGTCCAGTTACAAAAGCACAGTTGCCAGTTCAAAACACATGTAGAAAATGTAGCAAATCTCATTACTCACTGATTTGACATGCGCTGTTACATTCAGTATTTACCTATTACTTATGCATATAAAAGAAACATTTTGGAAAAAATAAGAATACACAAATTAATTGTATGAACAAGCATTTGTAAAAAGTAAAAAAAAAAATAAGAATAACATTTTAAGCTATATTTATTTTAACTATATTGACTTTGCTTTGTGAGTGATGTGACTGGCGTGAGTCCTTGAAGTGGATGACTGATGGTGGATGTCCACTGTTCTGGGTAGAATTCACCTGCAATTATGGTTGTGTAATACACAAATTAATTGTATGAACAGGCATTTGTAAAAAGTAAAAAAAAAAAATAAGAATAACATTTTAAGCTGTATTTATTTTAACTATATTGACTTTGCTTTGTGAGTGATGTGACTGGCATGAGTCCTTGAAGTGGATGACTGATGGTGGATGTCCACTGTTCTGGGTAGAATTCACCTGCAGTTATGGTTGCTTATGGGCTTATCCGCTATGGGTATTTTTTCTTTTTCGGCGGGGAGGGCTGTGTTGACATCCATTAATGAACTTTTTTTTATTTGACATTAAACCAACCAAAATGATTTTTCTCACTCATGCGCAAAATCAAAACACGTTATAATGAGCCCTATGTTAGCAGGCAACATATTTCTGTGGTGGTGCCATATAAAATGAACAACTCTTTGCTAAATAAACACAGCACATTTAGCAACACAGTGCAAACTTATAAAAATGACCTGATACACCAACTATATCTGCCACCATCCTCCAAGCATTATTGGGCTTGTCCTTTGCTAGAATTTGCTTTTCCTCCAGTTGATAGCAGAACTTTTAACATGATGCAAGATTATTTCACACTGCAGTACAACAATGGACCAACAAGGAAGACCTTCTCTTGTTTATGAAAGACTCTACTTCCATTGGATAAACCCCTGGCGTTAGCTGGATTCATTTGCAAAATATAAAAAACGTATTGACACGCTGGAACAGCTCAAACGGCCACGCTGCCTTCCCCGAGATGTTTTGCGCAGCCGTCAACAATGCCTTGACACTATTCATAGAAAATGAATTGTTACCATCGTTGTTGCTCAACGGAAGCCCACGTGCACAGTGAGGCTTCCGTTGAGCCAATGCAACGTCATTGCGGTAAACATTATCTGACCTGCTATTCCTTATTTCAACCAGTAGGTGCCCTTAGTGAGCGCTATCTAGACGAGGCATCGACAAATGGGCCTTTCAGTGAAGCAATGTGCTGGAAAGCCTCATCGATTTAACAAGGCCTCGTTTGGCCATCACTAGTGCAGAGCAGTAACAGGGAAACTTCCTTTTATTATTCTCGAACCCAAACAAAAACAACAAAAGGAGAGCTACAACATGAACTGAGGCACATACACGACTGGCACAAACAATGATCCACAAACCAAAAGCTGAACAAGGGCAACATAAATAGGGTCCCCAATTAGAGGCAACATGGTGCAGCTGCCTCTAATAGCCAGGCCCTGACTGTGACTCCAAGGCGCATAGAGATGCCTAGAGGCCCCTGTCCTGTCACAGCATCACGATTGGATTAAGGTCAGGACATTGACACCAACACACATTTTCTTTCTCCTGAGCCATTCTTTGGTAGCTTAAATCTTTGGGTCGTTGTCTTGTTGACAAAACTGTCAGTCAAATTATTTCGCGTTGATGCAAGGTCATCAAGTGTGACTGGAAGAAAAAGAAGTAGGAGTAGGTTCTGCAAATCCTTCTTTGAGGAACTAGTAGAATTAGTGGGTTTGAATTACTATTAAACTCTTGAAATGACAAATTCTTTCCACAGTTTTGATAGCAAGAAGCCCTAAACGATGTGCAAAATATATTTTTTGTAATTAAAATACATCACAACAGATACAGTCATACGATATGGGAACATGGCCATCAAATGTAGGTTGACCTACAATCTCATCGTGGTATCAGAATTGCCACTGTAACATTGACTAAAATCCAACAACCATGAATTTGAGGAAGTATAGTGTTGAAATATGGGCTGTGGTGAGAAACTCATTGCGCACCAACACAGACAGAGGGAAGAAAAAGAGAAATGACAATTTGTGGTGTATATAAATCATTACTGGAACTGTTTGTGATCCTATTGCCCCTACTGTCATGTAGGATAAAAAGAGAATACCAAGAATATGCTTTGAGATATCAGAACCCACATTTACTTATGTCATACAAAAGATTTGACTCAGTTTTTATCAAACAATGTGACCCTGATGAAATTCTAAACTTGTAGAGTTAACCTGCTGACTGTATCACCTATGCCTCCATCGGACATATCGAGCGAGATCCTCCTCAAAACGTTGATGTAAGTGAAGCTATACTCTGCATTTTGTTACGACACTCCCTCCAGTATGTGGTTTAATACATTTCCTTTGCTGTGATGTTGTGTGTGTGTATGTTTAGGCCCAAGGTGAGAATGCAGTGACCTATTCTGCAGTTATGACCTCTACTGACAGAGGAAGAGAGACAGAGAACCCTGCTGACCCCAACTCCCTTTATTCTACTGTCAATAAAGGAGCCATCAAGACATCAACATAAGGACTATATTTTACATTTATATTTTAGTCCTTTAGCAGACGTTCTGATCCAAAGCAACTTGTAGTATGTGCATACATTTCAAGTAAGGTGAAACAGCCACACAGCTTAGTAGTGAGTGGATACTAATCAGCAAATTAGTTATTGGTAGAAGTCAGTGCTGGGAATTAAATCGTACACATTATACAGGTTTCTGCTCTACTAGTGTAACTGGGTTGATTAGGTTGATCTCTTTTCACTGAACAAATAAGTAATGAATGTTCCGGTATTGTTACTGGCTGGTTTAATTCTACGTGGCATTGATTCAATTCTTTAGAAATGTTGGCCCATATTGATAGGATAGCATCTTGCAGTTGATGGAGATTTGTGGGATGCACATCCAGGGCACGAAGCTCCCGTTCCACCACATCTAAAAGATGCGATCTGGTGCCTGGGGGCAATTTCAGTACAGTGAACTCAGTGTCATGTTCAAGAAACCAATTTGAAATTATTCGAGCTTTGTGACATGGTGCATTATCCTGCTGGAAGTAGCCAACAGAGGATGGGTACCTGGTGGTCATAAAGGGATGAACATGGTCAGAAACAATGTTCAGGTAGGCCGTGGCATTTAAACAATGCCCAATTGGCACTAAGGGGCCTAAAGTGTGCCAAGAAAACATCCCCCACACCATTACACCACCACCACCACCAGCCTGTACAGTGGTAACAAGGCATGATGGATCCATATTCTCATTTTGTTTACACCAAATTCTGACTCTACCATCTGAATGTCTCAACAGAAATCGAGACTCATCAGACCAGGCAACATTCTTCCAGTCTTCAACTGTCCAATTTTGGTGAGCTCGTACAAATTGTAGCCTCTTTTCCCTATTTGTAGTGGAGATGAGTGGTACCCGGTGGGGTCTTCTGCTGTTGTAGCCCATCCGCCTCAAGGTTGTGCGTGTTGTGGCTTCACAAATGCTTTGCTGCATACCTCAGATGTAACAAGTGGTTATGTCAGTCAAAGTTGCTCTTCTATCAGCTTGAATCAGTCGGCCCATTCTCATCTGACCTCTAGCACCAACAAGGCATTTTCGCCCACAGCACTGCCGCATACTGGATGTTTTTCCCTTTTCATACCATTCTTTGTAAACCCTATAAATGGTTGTGCGTGAAAATCCCAGTAACTCAGCAGATTGTGAAATACTCAGACCGGCCCATCTGGCACCAACAACCATGCCACGCTCAAAAGTGCTTAAATCACCTTTCTTTCCCATTCTGACATTCAGTTTGGAGTTCAGGAGATTGTCTTGACCAGGACCACACCCCTAAATGCATTGAAGTAACTGCCATGTGATTGGTTTATAAGATAATTGCATTCATGAGAAATTGAACAGGTGTTCCTAATAATCCTTTAGGTGAATGTATAAGGGAACTTCAAGATGATACTTGATATAAGGATTGTTACGCTTAAGCAGCGTTCCACAAATGTTTGGTCTGAGTTCGTCCCTCTCATAGTTCAAAATGTAGCTGAATATTTTGATCTACCAATGTCAAGACACTTAAATACTTGGTATTCAGAAATTTCTTATAGTTTGTTACCTGTCAAGATGTGAACATTTTGTGCTAATGTATGCATTATTATTTGATGAAATCTATATAAGTGATCAACAGAACTTCTGCTCTCAGGAAATCATCTTCACAGGAAGCCATGTCCTGTCAAAGTTCATATAGTATGTTACAAGTCAAGACAACCATAATTATTCTGCAGATATTCTGCAAACCACAGAATTTGGAATTAGAATAACATTCCTATAATTAAAAAAGTACCAAAAATATTTATAGAAAGTTTGTTTTGTGTAGTGGTCTAGAAAGGGAAGTGAATTTCCTGTAGATGTCACAGACTATTTTAAAGAAAACTCAGAGAGTGAGTCAGTGGATGTGGATCTATTTTGTACTTTTCTGTCTCCCTTTAGACTCACAGTTTACATGAATGTTAATAATACAGATATCATCTGTAATCACTCTGGTATGTGAGGCAAGTCACCCTGTTTCACCAAGGTGGCAATAAAGTAAAGCCTCTACTTCAGGACCAGCCTTGTCAGACACTCCACCACATTCTAAAAACAAAGCATTTGATATCATTTACATTGTTTTTGTCAAGTTTACATTGAATTAATGGTTCATTATTAACTAGTGGCCGCTGCTCTCATATTAGAGGAGAACCTAAGAACTGATATTTTCTTTTTCTTTAAAGAAATGCATTTTATTAGCAATTTTCATATAATCAAATGCCAGCTTTTGGAGGCACTGCCAGAAAAAAGATTTGGCATTGATGAAGTGTGTTAAAATATTAGATTATTGTTGTAGTAAATTAGCTCGATGTTCCGCTATCAATCTAGTAATTCATTATTATTGTTACTTTTTTAGGGTCTGACTGCAGTAAACTCCAATGAAGACAGAGTCATTGCATCAATGTTATATTATGTGGTCATACAAAATAAGAATGTGACCCAAGTTCTGCAGAAATTATACACTTGTAGAGTCAACATGCTGACTGTATCACCTATGCCGCTATCAGACATATCAACCAAAATCCTCCTCAAAAAGATGATATAAGTGAAGCTATACTCTACATAGTGTTAACATTTTACTCTCCCTCCTGTATGTGTTTTAAAAAATGTCCTTTGTTGTAATAGTGTACAGATCCTTGCAACATGGGGCCGTGCATTATCATGCTGCAACATGAGGTGATGGTCGTGGATGAATGGCACAACAATGAGCCTCAGGATCTTGTCACAGTATCTCTGTGCATTCAAAATGCCATCAATAAAATGCACCTGTGTTCGTTGTCCATAACACACGCCTGCCCATACCATAACCCCACCGCCACCACGGGCCACTTGATCCACAACGTTGACATCAGCAAACCGCTCACCCACACGACGCCATACACGCCGCCTGCCTCTGCCCTGTACAGTGAAAACCGGCATTAATCCGTGAAGAGAACACTTGTCCAAAGTGCCTGACACCATCAAATGTGAGCATTTGCCCACTCAAGTCGGTTACGACAACGAACTGTAGTTAGGTCGAGGACCCGATTTTGGACAAAGAGCATGCAGATGAGCTTTCCTGAGACTGTTTCTGACAGTTTGTGCAGAAATTCTTTGGTTATGCAAACCGATTGTTGCAGCAGTTGTCCGGGTGGCTGGTCTCAGACGATCTTGGAGGTGAAGATGCTGGATGTGGAGGTCCTGGGCTGGTGTGGTTAAACATGGTCTGCGGTTGTGAGGCCGGTTGGATGTACTGCCAAATTCTCTGAAACGCCTTTGCAGATGGCTTATGGTAGAGAACTGAACATTCAATTCACAGGCAACAGCTCTGGTGGACATTCTTGCAGTCAGCATGCCAATTGCACACTCCCTCAATACTTGTGACATCTGTGACATTGTGCTATGTGATGAAACTGCACATTTTAGAGTGGCCTTTTATTGTGGCCAGCCTAAGGCACACCTGTGGAATAATCATGCTGTCTAATCAGCATCTTGATATGCCACACCTGTGAGGTGGATGGATTATCTAGGCAAAGGAGAAGTGCTCATTAACACAGAATTAGACAGATTTGTGTACAATATTTGAGAGAAATAGACCTTTTGTGTACATTGAGAAAGTCTTACATCTATGACTTCAGCTCATGATAAATGGGGGCAAAAACAAAAGTGTTGTGTTTATAATTTTGTTCAGTGTATATACTGTACAGATTATATTCATGAAGAATGTGTTTGTATTATGAAATTAGTGTTCATGTTTTATTTAGATTTCTTCTGGGGAGTGCCCCGATACATTCATGGTTGTGTTTTATCTTTGTCTCCTTCTTTTACATCACAAAAACCTGGCATTTTTACAGCAGTGTGTAGACTTTTTATATCCACTGTATATGTATATACAAGTGAAATGTATACAGCTACGGAAAAAATTAAGAGACCTCTGCATCTTTTTCTTTTATTTCCAAAAAAGTCAAAAAGGATGGATGTGAGTGAGGAACAGATGGGTTAAAATTAAGAGGCCAATGCAAATTGAATGCTTCTGTTCCTCACTCAAAACCTTCCTTTTCAAAATTTTTGGAAAGGAAAGAAAAAGGTGCAGTGGTCTCTTAATTTTTTCTGGAGCTGTAGGTGTGCAATTAATACAAATGCATTACATATGGCAATACAAAATGTGCAGTGGAAAATTTTATAAATATGTAAAGGTATTTAAGTATAATGTATGTACAAGTGAGATAAATAGTTGTGGCAATTCTCAATGACATTCTGAATTTGCAAACAAGGCAAATTGTAGGAGTAGGGTAGCGTGTGCAACTGAAATACAGGTGTAGTAATGAGGTTCCCGAGGTAGCCATGTGTATGTAACAATTGAAAATACAAGTACAATGGCAGTTCTAAATGTTCAATGTGCAGTGATGGCAGGGTTAAGGTGCAAGTTTAAGGTGCAAGTCAGCATGTGCAAATGAAATATAGGAGTAGTAAATGTAGGGTATAATGTGTCAGAATGGTGATTTATTGTCTTGGAGGGTGGGACATCCGGTTTTGGTGGGGCTTCCGTTGTGACGTGTGTTAGGGTGGGACTTCCTGTATGATGTGTGTACGGGCGGGACTTCAGGAGTGACGTATGCATGTCCGGTGACTTTGTAATTTATGATTACATTGATGTGTTTGATGTTTTACAACGCCTGATGAGCAAACCAGACTAGTGTTATAACAGGTGGTTGTGTTTGATGATTAACACATGGGCCTTAGGGTTCCAGAATGTTAAATTCCCAGGCAATAAATAAGTGTTGTATCAGCGGTATGATGTTTGGTGTTCAACAAAAGGGTGCTAGGGGTCCAGCAACTCTATTCTGACAAGTTGTAAAACAGATGTAAACTTCCATGTTTTACAATGTGTATGTAACATGGTGTTTTTCCACAAGCACAGAGTTACACGTGAGAGACATGCTTTTTGTGTGAGATATAAAGAAGGGGTTAGGGACTTACGATTTGGAGAGTTTCAGCCCATTTTTCATTTTAACAAGAGATGGGCCTTAAGATCAGCTCTGCCTTGTAGCAATGGTCCCTTAATAACGACTATTACAAACTTTAGTATATGCAGGTTGAAAATCATCACATTTCACAGTGTGTAGTCCAACACAGCACTACAGCAAATTAACATCGCATGAGCAATGCTATAATTTTGAAGGAACAGTCATGGCCAGGGCCAACCACACATTACGCATAGGTGGATTGTGTCGCGGTTTGGGTTTTAAAATATTGTTATGAATAAAAACAAGGATTTTGGTACAAGTGTATGTATGAGGAATGCTGAGTTTTGTAATACAATTTTTTGTTTTATATGAGGGGCCGTATAAGACATTATTCATTCTGGTACTCTCACATACATACATTCTACTTTCACATACATATATTTTCACTCTCATAGACATACATTTTCCTTTCACATACATATATTTTCACTCTCACACATACATACATTCTCCTTTCACATGCAAATATTTTCACTCTCACAAACATACATACATTTTCCTTTCACATACATACATTTTCACCCTCACATACATACAGTTTTTTCTCTCATAAGAATATATATTTAACTGACACATTCATACATTTTACTCTTATATTTCTATATTTTAACTCACACAAATATATTTTTCTCTCATATTTCTATATTTAACATACATATTCATACATTTTTGATCTCATGCACATACAGTCACAATTTTAAATAATATATGTATATAAGCAGAAAATATATGTATGTGAGAGAAGAATGTGTGTGTGACAGAAAGTTTAGTGGAAACGGAAGGAGTATAGTAGAAACGGATGGCAGAACATTTCTCGCGCTGTGATTGCCTGTCAACCTCACCCTGTGATTGGCTGAGAAACTTGAGGAGGGTCATGTTCAGGTTGTGATCAGCATGGACGGAGATGAGACGAACGCTTTGCAGCAAGCCATTGGAGTTTTAAGAACTATTTTAACATATTCTGATACTATTTCTTCCATTGAACAGCAAAGGACATGCATATCTGCACCTAACATTATTCACAGCACGGCAGAAAGTGAAATGAGACAACTTTTCAGACCATGGGGCAACTCACCCCATATGGAAAATAAATATATTTTTGCAATGCAAAATGTATGTAGAATGTATGTTAATTCAGCTTAACTCAAAATACATTTCAGGCATCAAAATGTATTTCACCTTTTATTCTGAAATGTATTTAAAAATCTCATCTCTCCTCTCATCTTCATCCACTTATCTGGTATCGAGTCCCAGGGACAGCAGCTCCAGCAGGGGACCCCAAACTTCCCTTTCCCGAGCCACATTTGACAGCTCTGACTGGGTGATCCCGAGGCGTTCCCAGACCAGTGTCGAAATATAATCTCTCCACCTAGTCCTGGGCCTACCCTGAGGTCTCCTCCCAGCTGGACGTGCCTGGAACACCTCCCTAGGGAGACATACATTTATCTTTCAGTTTTTTCCAAATGTATTTCCCCGTCAACATTGCTCTCATTACAAATGTAATGTATTATAGAAAATACATTACAAAATGTATTTTGAAACCCATATTAAAATGCATTTTTCAGGTCCTGTGAAAGTAAAAAGATGAAATGTAATTACCGACGTATTGATTATATCACATTTAGGTGTTGAAACACATTTTATAGATGTGTACATTACCAAAATACATTTAATCTTAGTCACAAATATAGTCTAACATACTAAGGGAATTTTTAAAAAGCATGTCTAAATCTATCATACATTTGGCAAGTTGGTGTTTGATACCTGCAACCTCATGTTCCACAGTCAGGCAGACTAACCACTACTCCAAACAGGAGTAGGTTGATAGGAGAGGCAAGTAGTGGTAATACCAAGTTTACCTTAGTATGTTAGACTATATTTGTGACTAAGAAATATAATCTCTCCACCTAGTCCTGGGATTTTTGTTTCATTGTTTTCTTTCATACTTGAAAGCTGAAGGTAATACCGTCAATTCATCAAAACTGTGATGTATGTAAATGTTTGAGTTAGAATATTTTAACCTGAAAAGTGGATTGTTATTTACATGTTAAGCTAGAGAAATGGCAAAAGATAATGCTAACAAGAGACCAGACACGGAACAGCCAACAACCTCTACACATAATCAATCGACCACACCCCAAAATACAAATGAACCAACTATTACTTTGTTACACAGCGATGCACACAATAATCCTCAGATACAAGGCTTGTTAACTGAGCTTAGTAGCCCCCATTTTTCACACAATATAGTTGACTCTCCTTAGTGCTCTCTGATGCAAACTCAGGGCAGTGATGGCGATGTTAGTTATACAACGTAATGCGTTTGACAATGATGAATTACGACAATTGATAAATACTGGTGAAGTTGGTGATTTTGGCACATTCTATGCAAGTACTATGGCAGGCTTGGATACTTTGATTGTTAGAGCTTCAGATTTTGTACACGGCCTGGTGATCGTCTGCAGATTGAGTTGATTGGTGAATCTCTGATAGACCCCGTACATGTGACCATGAGAGCGGATGAATATAATGAACACACGTTTGGTAATTTACTTGAAAGTGTTATGCAGAGTAATGCTGAGATTATGATTGAAGAATCACTAGAGCTGGTGGTACAAATTGTCAAAAACCGTGAGGGTGGTGCCCCGCGACGTAAAGCTCAAACATTGTTGATAGATCAGATTATCAATAAAAAAAGAAGGTATGTATATGTGGCTGTGTAAAATTGTTGTCTTTCACCGAACACGGGATGGTCACTTTACCAAGTTTCAAAACAGCGAGGACACCCACCCTAGAACCGTCTTTATGTACTTACATGATAACCACTTCTACGGCATCATGAATCTGAAGGGTTTTCTGGGTGTGTCTTATGTCTGGTGACTGGTGCTATACCGGTTTCAACACACGTGGTGATCATGGTTGTAAACATAGCTGTAGTGTCTGTCTTCATGAAGATTGTCATACCCAACCCCGTAACACAAAGCAGTGCCCTGACTGTAAACGGATATGTTATTCAGATTTTTGTTATAGCCAGCATAAACGCCTGAAGCACTACAAAAGTGTGGATGGTTGGGTTAGTAGGTGTGATCAGAAGAAATACTGTGTCGATTGTGGTCGCTATTACAATGTCAGTATTACCAACTATAAAACACACAGGTGCATTGCTAACATGTGTCCCAACTGTAACGTGCATCTGGCGGTTGAAATTAATCATCAGTGTTTTATAAAACCCTCCAAGCCCGAGGACCCCAGTGAGCGCTACATATTTTATGATTTTGAGACAATTGCCAATCCGGTGAATGGTGTACACAATTCAAATTTGTGTGCGCAATAACCTTTGATAACGAGACACGGTGTTCAGCCGGAGATGGTTGTGTCGCTGCTTTTTTCCAACAGTTTAGGCAACCGAAATATAATGACTATACATTATAGCACACAACTCTAAAGGTTTTGATGGTTACATCTTGATGCAGTACCTTGCTAACAATGGCAAAGGCACGACACTTATTGCTAATGGTAGCAAGCTCATGATTTTTACAGACAGCACATTCAATCAGAGATACGTTGATAGTAATTGCTTCCTACCTATGAAGCTGTCGGCCTTGCCACGTGCTATGGGTTTTAAGGATTCGAAAAAAGGCTACTTTACTTACAAGTTTAACTTCAAGGAGAATGAGAACTATGTTGGCCCCCATCCGGAACCACATTACTATGGCGTGAATGCCATGATGGCTAAAGAAAAAGATTAGTTTTTGCTATGGTATGCAACTGTTTCCGCAGACCCCTTTGTCATGCAGGATGAAATAAAGGCTTACTGCGTGAATGATGTGGTCATCTTGAGAGAGGGTTGTATGCGCTACAGACTCAAGTTCCTGGAGTGTGGTGGTGTTGACCCATTCCGGTCAATTACGATTGCTTCGGCTTGCATGAAAGACTTTTGCAACAGATTCCTCACCAAGGACACCATTGCATTGGTCCCCTCAGACAACTACAACCGTTGTCAGAAGACATTCTCCAACAGCTCAATCCAGTGGCTTGAATATGTGGCCTCCAATGAGAATATATCAATACAGCACGCCCTGAACAGGGGTGAAGTGAAAATCGGTGCCTACTATGTTGATGGATATGCTGAACGCGATGGGTTGAGCACGGTCTATGAATTTCCATGCGGTTTCTGGCACGGTCACCCAAAGTGTCATTGTTCAGCAAGCATCAATCCAGTGACAAAGATTCAGTACGGGTTGATGCACCAGCAATGGTCACAACACAGTGTACATGTTCAACACAGTGTACATGTTCAATACATATGGGAGTGTGAGTGGAATCAGCTTAAAAACACATCCGCAGATGTCAAAGCTTTCTTGAAGACCTTTGATGCTCCAGAGCGCCTTGACCCTCGGGATGCTCTTTATGGCAGTCGTACTAATGCAATTCATCTGAAGTTTACACCGTTATGTAAATAGCCAGCCAGTGCTCCCTGGGGTGATTGCTTGGGTGTGTATTAACAATCATCACATTTCAAATGTGAATTAAATAACGTGTTCCCCTTGTCCATCTGGCCTTTTTGTGGTGTTCTTCCTTCTTCAAATGCTCACTTTACCTCGATAGTGCTTTTATTTCCCAGCACACAAATCCATGCGTATTTGCTTAATACATCTATGCATGTTAACATACATTTCATGTTATCGTTTTCCACGCTGTAAGCACTCATGTCAACCAAATCCAGCTGAAATTGTGATTTTATATCATGAACAATAACTCTATATTTTTGAAAATATGTATAGCTACCGGCCTGTGTATGTATCCTGGGTGAGCAGTCAGTCATCGGCCTCGCCATTTTTGAGGATCTCCCTGGTTTTCTCAGAGTACGCTCTTTTCAAACCCTCTCTACCCATATAAGCACCAGGGTTTGCCGGGTCATAGTAAATATTTTTCATAATGTGTTCAGACATCGTAGAGAATTCGGTAAATAATGAGAAGTAATAATTGTTTAACAGCGTTTTATTTGAGTCTTCGAAATTACACATCATCCAAGAAATTCCAAAAAGTTAAATAAACATTTAGATTTCTGCTGATTAGAAATTCTGTAAACACTTTAGAAGTACAATCTACATCCTCAGCATCACTGCTTAAAAATTGTATCACATAAACATCTGTTACATACGTAAACAAACATAACAGGTTCCCAATTCTAAAGTCTTTAAAATATTAGAAGTCTATACACAAAGTTGTTTAGGGCCGTTGATTCAACTCTGTTTGACAACAATTGCCGCCAATCATCAGATGTCTTCCTGATCATTTCCATATGCTTGTTCAGATTATTAAAACGTTTTATCCCGACATGGTCATGGTTATTAAAAGGTCTACAAACCTCAATACCGCTCATGATAGCTTTGTGCATCAACTGTTTAGACGCTAAACCCAAATAGGATTTTTTTATATACATGTAAACGGGACAACTGAAGTTTCCCATCCTTAGACAACAGACTCTTTGCTTTCATCACACCAAGATGCCACTGTGTCGCATGCAACACCCTCATTAAATGTGTCCATGTATTCATCCCGGGTCTCTGTGTGATGTTCGGCTCCAACTTTAGCTCATGCAGAAAGTTCTCAGCGGCCTTGTGAACATCGGTCAGCGGTGCATGAAAGCCTGATGCGTTCAAAGCCTTGAGCAACATGTTTCAGTCACTGTGTTAAAACTGTCTCCACGATGTCATCATATATTGGCTCTCAAAAAATAATCAGGTGGATTGAGACAAGAATGTCTTGTCTGGCTCGGGTGGTCCACTTCACATCTGATGCATGCTTTGTGGAGAATAGCCACAACAACGTTCTCCAGAATCATACCCAATGTTGCTTTGATGACCTTAAAAACTTTTGCTGCAAGGTTTTTGTCCATTTTGTGATAACTCTTGTTAGCATTTGAAAGGTATGACAGATTAAGAGGACCTAGCTGATCACCAATCTGTTCAATCCTGTGGTAGTTTCTTGTTGGGTATGCCGGTGGAATCGAGCTGTCGGGGTCTGGGGTTCAGTAGAAAGCTTCAGCGTTGTCATCCCAGGCACCACACAGCCAGTCCTCAGCTTTGGATTCTTCAATCTCCGCTTGGTTCTAATCTTGAGATATTTTTCATAAAATTCTTCTGACTGCTTGATAGTCACAGACGGGATGTCTGTTTTTATGCTGTGTTGAGGACGGTGTTAGCTTAAGGCGGGGCTTCAGGGTCTTACATCAGTCCGCAGTCGCAGTCACAATCTAACCTGCTGAAATTTTCCGGAAATAGTTCCAAACTAACAGAGTCAATGTCAACTTTCCATCGGTTTCTTCTGTGATGCATTTCTGCTGTCCATTTGTAATTTCTTACAAAATCAATGAGCTGCGGTTAAGTTGTTAGTCTTCTACAGTGTTTCACCCAAAACATTGATCGCCACACAATCCGCCATGTTTTGTATTGTCTAGGTAAGTTTACTCAGACAATACTAAATGACCATCACCGTTGTCCGCGTGGTTTAAATTCACAGACCATGCCAATCATCCCATAAAACATGAAAGGTTAACACCCACCGGTTGTAGGATATCTGTTGTACCACTTGTCAGAAGATTAAACCCCAGGGGGTTTATAGAATTGCTGGACCCTGGCACCCTATTGTTGAACTCCAAACATCTTGCCGCTGACACAACACTTATTTATTGCCTGGGAATTTTACATTCCAGAACCCTAAGACCCATTAATCATCAAACATAACCCACTTGTTATAACACTAGTCTGGTTTGCTCATCAGGTGTTGTAAAACATCAAACATTGACACATCAATGTCATTATAAATCAGTCACCGGACATGTATATGTCACTCCAGAAGTCCCACCCTAACACACGTCATACAGGGAGTCCATACGTCACACCAGAAGTCCCCCCACCAACAAACCGGATGTCCATCCCACCTGTCACATCAATCTGGAAGCCCCGACTCCTGGATCATAAATCACCATTCTGTCACATTAATAATAATAATAAGTTTTATTTGTATTACACGTGAAGGACACATCTCAAAGTGCTACAGGTGCACAGATAAAAACACTAAAACAAAAGAACAGTTGAAAACAGTATAAAAACAAAATTATATTAAGAAAATGCAATAGAAAATAAGTAGGTCTTTAGTTTATTTTTTAAAACCTCTAAAGACTGTGGCGACCTCAGGTGAATGTGGAGGGAATTCCACAGTCGAGGCGCAGCCGACTGGAAGGCCCTATCTCCCATAGTGTGGAGTTTGGACTTGGGGACCTGTAGTGTGTGGCTGTCAGAGGAACGGAGATGTCGGGTTGGATTATGCCTATTGATAAGTTCTTTGAGGTATAATGGTGCACTGCCGTAGACACACTGATAGGTAAGGAGACAGATCTTATACTCAATCCTGAGGCTAACAGGAAGCCAGTGGAGTTTATAGAGGATGGGTGTGATGTGCTCAGTTTTACACACCCTCATCAGGACCCTGGCAGCGCAATTCTGGATGTACTGCAGTCTCTGAAGGCTCCTGCCAGGGATCCCAATGAGGAGTGCGTTGCAGTAGTCAAGTCTGGAGGAGACAAGGGCATGGACCAAGTTCTCTGCATCAGAAAGAGAGAGAAAGGGGCGAAGTTTGGAGATGTTCCGGAGGTGAAAGAATGCACTCTTACAGATAAATTGGATGTGGGTGTTAAATGATAGGTGGGGGTCGAATCGAACCCCCAAGTATGTTGTAGAGGATGTAAGAGGAATATCATGGCCAGAAAATAAACAGTCAGAGGGGAGGATCGAAGTTGGTGTGGGGTCCCAATGAGGATACCTTCAGTTTTGGAGCTGTTTAACTGAAGGAAGTTATCAGTCATCCATGCCCTCGTCTCCTCCAGACAAGCAGTTAGAGTGGGAAATTATGATGCAGAGGGTGTGGGGTCCAACATGACATATAGCTGAGTATCATCAGCATAGCAGTGGAAGGCAACTCCATGCTTGCTGATAATGTGGCCCAGGGAGAGCATATAGATGGAGAAAAGGGAGGGGCCGAGGACCGAACCCTGAGGCACTCCACATATAACTGTGTAGGGCAGAGGTCTCAAACCGGTTCCACAGAGGGCCAGGTTTTTGGGTTTTCCTTTAAATTGGTTCCCAGTTCAGACCTAAACAACCAGGTGGGGGTAGAAACGAACCAATTAGTGACCTAATTAGTCAATGAAGTACAAGGTGAGAGTGAAAACCTGCAGACACTTGGCCCTCCGTGGAACCGGTTTGAGACCTCTGGTGTAGGCCCTCGACCTGGCTCCACCCAGGATCACACACGCAACTCTATCAGTCAGGTAGGACCGAAACCACTGAAGTGCTGTGTGTGAAATACCGATTAAGTGTTTCAGACGGTGGAGAAGGATGGCGTGGTCAAAGGTGTCGAAGGCGGCTGAGAGGTCATGGATGAGAAGAAGGAGGGATGGAAAACCCTGGTCAGCAGCCACAAGGAGATCGTTTGTGACCCTGACCAGCGCTGTCTCTGTAATATGGGCAGTGCGGAAGCCAGACTGGAATTTTTCATAAAGACTAGGTGAGTGAAGGTGATTGTGGACAATGACTTTAGAAAGAAATGGACGGTTAGAGATGGGCCGGTAATTTTATAGAATATCAGGATCAAGAGAGGGTTTCTTAAGCCGAGGGTTGGTAAGTGCAATTTTCAGAGAGATCGGAAGATGGCGAGTTTGCAGGGAAGAGTTTATGATGGTGGTGATGAGAGGGCTTAAGAAGGTTGTATTTTATTTGATAAGGAAAGTGGGAAATGGATGCAATGAGCACGTTGAGGTTCTCATGCTGTGTATGAGAGTCTCAACCTGTCGTGTGTGGGGAGAATGAAATGAGAGAATGTTGGTGCTGAGGTTAGGGGAATGGATGGAATGACATTGCCATTTATTAAGTTAGAGCGGATGGTAGTTATTTTTGTGGTGAATGAATCAAGGAATTTATTACACTGGTCATCAGTATTGTTATTTTGCCTCGGGTTTGGTGGACTGAAAAGATAATTTATTGTTTTAAAAAGCTGTTTTGAATTTCTTGGATTATTGTTGATGTTGGAATAGTATTGTGGCCGTGCCTGACTGAGTAATTTGGAATATGCTCTTTGGTGCTCTCTATAAGAAATGTTATGGACAGTCAGCCCAGAGGCAACATAGCGCCTCTCAAGGACCCTCCCAGCCGCCCTCTGTCTACACAATGCACCAGTGTACCACGGAGCAGAACGTGTAAATGTTACAGTCCGTGTCTTGAGGGGCGCATGGGCATCAAGTATCTCTTGCAGTCCAATATTGTAATGGTCGACAAGCGCGTGAGGAGCAGAGTGATGGGCGAATATGACCAGGTTTTGTAGGTCATAAGACAGGTGTTCAGGGTTAATTTCTTTTGTTTTGCAAAAGCAGATTTTGTGTTTGGGCTTATTAAGTGAAGTCTGGACTGAAAAATCGAATGATATGGCATTGTGATCAGATATGCCTAAATCATGTACAAGCACATTGTTTACAGAAAAATGTCCTTTTGTATGGGTAGGTACAGTCACGAGTTGTCTGAGATTGAGTGTATCAAGAAGTTGTAGTAGTTCAGTAGTATATAGACTTGTGGGAGCATTAACATGGATATTAAAGTCTGCAAGAATTTCCACATTGTTTGATGTGGTACACACTGACAGAAGTGGTTCAGTTAATTCTGAAATAAAACATGGGCGTGGTTTAGGTGGCCGGTATATGAGAATGGTTGTAAGGGGAATGGGTTTTTCACATGTAAAAGCCAAGCATTCAAATGATGACAGCTTTGGCAAGGTCACTGAGGACAGGTGCAAATCAGAGGGATAAATAACCGCCAAACCCCCTCCACGCCCATTACCCCTAGCTTTTTCCAGGTGTGAATAGCCAGGGGGGCACGCTTCATTTAGTGCAGAATACACTTCCAATTTATGCCAGGTCTCAGTGAGGCAGATAATGTCAAGCTTCTGATCGAATATATAGTTGTGGATAAAGGATGCCTTATTGGTAAGTGATTGCCAATTTAACAATTCCATTGTAAACATTAAAGATGGGGTCCACTTTACCAGAGAGCGCAGAACAGTAGAGTCCACTCCTTGTTTCCCAGGGCACGCAGTACATGGTTCCTCCAACAGGGGGCCCAGGTGTGGTTGGTTACAGTTTTTTATACCTGAACCAAGGGTGCTCTGATGAGTGTCCGATGATGTCGTTGGTGTGCGCCGGTGCTAGCAGCTGTCCACAGGCTTGGAATTGAGCTCTCCAAGGTGCTCTCAGAGTAAACAAGACGTAGACGTGACCCTCTATGAACATAGTGGGGTCGGCGAAGAATGCCCAGTTGCTTGAGAGCGGGGATGTTTGATGGGGCGAGGCGAGTGATAAGTTCCAAGAGTTGGTTCGGCAAGTACCGGAGCATGGTGGATATAGGAGTCGTTGTAATGCTACAGTTGGCAGCTATCCATGGATCTGGCAAACGTGGATGAATGCAGACTACATACACCAGGATAAATGGCAGTGCCCGTAGTAACCCAGAGGACCAATGTGGCATAAATTGGAGGTGAGAGGAGCCCATATGGACTGTAAAAGATTCGGTTTCAGGACAGTATCTGATGATAGCAGCCGATTAGCCTAGCCACGGACCAGCGCAGCATCAGCCAACTACTATATTGTGACTGTGCAAGGGTTTATACCATCAATATGTTCAATTTAATGATAACAGTCCGGCAGACAAGATCACCAGCTATATCTCAATGCGATGAATAGCTCCAAATCACTCAACACTCCAGCAGTCAGGGCAGCTCCAGGTAAGAAACATCCAAGTCTAGATGTTTTAATATCCAAACAAAGCTGGACATAGGGCTCAATATTTGCTATCAGTAGAACAGAGTTTCAGCAGGATTAGAAGCGGCGAACACACGACGCCAGCGTCCTCTCATTAAACTAGGTGTTCTGCCATTATACCCTACATTTACAACTCATAATGAAGAGAGCAACCAACAGAAAGCGCAACAGCATGACCGAGCTCCAAACAACACAAAAGAAATGACGGCTGATTGTGCCTAAGCCTCCTGACTTAAATACCTGTGCCCTAGACATTGTGGGATCAGCTGAGCTCGTACCCTCTCTCAGCTGATCGACCCCTCTTTCCTCCTTAACTGCCTCCATGAATTTGCCTCGCTATATCTATTCTGATTTCAGATGTTTAGATGATTCAGTATACTCTAAGTTTTTATCTACCCTTCATTATAAAGTTGTGTAAATGGCAGTTGTTAAATAATAATAATAATAATAATAATAATAATACCCAAAGACACTTTACAATACATACATAAACAATTACAAATAGGGGGGCTCAAGCAACATAGGGCTGGGGCTAGGGATAGGCTTGTGTGAACAGATGAGACTTGAGTTGGTGGATGTGTAACGATACCAGACGGAGGCAGGTGTTGTGGCTCCAGTTGCGGTGTGCGCCGCTTTGATTGACAACGGGGAACAGTAGAAACGTGGTCAGACGTGCAGGCTGGGGTCATACACAGAAGGCACCGATACAAACTGAGGTACAAGAGGGCTAGGCAGGTCTCCAGGTCACAGGCAGGCAGAAGGTCAAAGCACCGTAAACCAACAAACGGGCAAAAGTTCAGATAGGGACTAGACTGGGAATAAGAGTCAAAAGGTAGATCGGGCAGAAGCAGGTCGGTATACAAAATCCAAAACTGTAGCAATCCAAAAGAGGGCTTAGGAATGATGCAGCGAACTAACAATCAATACCTCACAGTCAGAAGGTTGAGAGTGGAAGAACTAAATACTGGGAGAAAACAAAGGAAACAGGTAAGTGACACAGGTGATCAGTATTCTGGTGATTGTGAGGCGGGAAGAGTGATGCGTTCATGTGGAGTGGAAGGTTGCGGTCTAGGAGGTACGCCGGTTCCTGGGGAGGAATGACGTGAACAGGGCACATACCTTACAGGATGAAGATGGCAACAGATTTGGAATCACGGATGAATTGTGGAAGGGCATTCCAAAGTCTTGGAGCAGCCCGTGAAAAAGCCCTGTCTCCAAAGCTCCGCAGCTTGGATAGAGGGATGAGGAGGAGGCCAGCGGTGGCAGAGCGGACATCAGCAGAGACACGAAGGTCATTAACAACTTTGAGGAGGGCAGTTTCAGTACTGTGAAGTAGTCGGAAGCCAGATTGAAAAGTCTCAAACAGATGGTTATTGAGGAGGTGGCAACAGTCCTTTCCAGGGTTTTCGCAAGGAAGGGGAAGTTGGAGATGGGGTGGAATTTATTGAAGTTTGTGGTGTCCAGGCCAATTTTCTTTAGGATGGGTGTGACAATAGCATGTTTAAAGCTGGAGGGGACGATGCCATGGTAGAGAGAAAGATTTACTATTTGGGTGATTTAAGGACAGAGAGCAGAAAGGCAGGCCTTAATGAGAGTGGCATGAAGGGGATCCAGGGAGCAGGTTGTTGTTTTTGAAGTTAAAATGATAAATGGTGAGTCGACTAGGGTGAAGGTGCTAAGGAGGGTTTGTATAACAGGACGGGGTAGGTGGTTGAGACTGGAAGAAGGAACTGGGGGTGATGGGTTAGCCAAGGAAGCATTAATGTGAGTAATCTTGTCCTTAAAGAACTGTAGAAAGAGTTTGCGAGCACAGTGGATGGTGTGGAGGGCTCACTGGGTTGTAGGAGGAGTTTGCACAGTGGATGGTGTGGAGGGCTCACTGCGTTGTAGGAGGAGTTTGCACAGTGGATGGTGTGGAGGGCTCACTGCGTTGTAGGAGGAGTTTGCACAGTGGATGGTGTGGAGGGCTCACTGCGTTGTAGGAGGAGTTTGCACAGTGGATGGTGTGGAGGGCTCACTGCGTTGTAGGAGGAGTTTGCACAGTGGATGGTGTGGAGGGCTCACTGCGTTGTAGGAGGAGTTTGCACAGTGGATGGTGTGGAGGGCTCACTGCGTTGTAGGAGGAGTTTGCACAGTGGATGGTGTGGTGGGCTCACTGCGTTGTAGGAGGAGTTTGCACAGTGGATGGTGTGGAGGGCTCACTGCGTTGTAGGTGGAGTTTGTTGATAGTGGAGAACAAAGTTTGTTTTGGAGGTTTTGATGGTGTCGGAGATGAAAGAGGTTCTGGCTGCATGAAGAGCATCTCTGTACAAGGAGAGGTGAAGCCTCAGTGAAGGGGAGATGTGAGTGATGTTGAGGGCAACAGTGCAAATTAGGTCAGGAATGTGGCCCTTGATGTGGGTTGGGAAATTGACATGTTGGGTTAAAGCAGTCCAGGACAGCAGTGAAATCAGAGGTGAGTTTAGAGCTAGAGGAGTCAATGTGAATGTTCATGTCGCCAAAGCCATTTGCGTCAAGAGCCTCGATGGATATAAGGACGTCTGCGTAAAATACCCAATTTCTGGCACGCCTAGCTACGTCCAAAGGGAGGCGATAGTTGTTGTTAATAGATTCCAGGGTGAAGGGAGAGTAGTGATTGTTAAGTAAAAATAGCAGGAGAGAACTAAGGTATTCCAGGGGTAGGTGTTGTCATGAGGAGCAGAGTTGGCAGGTACATGATGAGGAGATGAGTTACCAGTTACCAAGGCTGACTAACATAAACCCAGAAAAAAAGCACACCCTCGCCAGAACAACAAATACAAGGAGAAAGTGTAAACTTAATCAATGTAAGTGATATCTGGGGCACAGTGGTGCCAACCAGGAGGTGACCAGGATGCCAGAACAAGAGCCAAAGAGAGAATACCTTTTGGAGAGAAGCCGTGGAGCTAGCCGGTGAGTAGGCAGTGGGTTGGGGAGAGGGGCCTCAAGTGCGGTACAGCAGGAGAGAGGTCCAATGATGGAAGTCAACAGGGAGTTGATAAGTCCACGAGTAAAATAATCCTGTCGGGAGGTGGTAGTCCAGTGTTGGGTGTGGAAAATGTTTTCTGTGCACGTATTTGTTTGGGAAAGAATACTAGATATTTCTTAACTCATAACCAGTTCCTTGACTGGGTTCCTATAGTGTTTCATATGATTTGAAAGGCCTGTTTCTAGGCTTTCTTTAGATATATGATGTTCTCAAATAGGGTGTTCGCCACACCAAATCATACTAATCAATACAGCAGCAGCTCTTGATCAATAAAGAAAAAGAACATTCCGCTGTAATGGCAATTTCATTGATCAGAACTCTTAGAGGAAGTATAGAGGAGTCTCTAAAGTAGATACATGAACAATCCGTATTTATTACAGTTAAAAGGGGTGTGGTAAGATGCTGCCCATCGCTCTTTGTCAATAAAACACATTCCCTTTGTTCTGTCAATACCTAGCTGTCCTTCCCCACATGGGTAACCTCTTGAACTCTAAAGAGCTCTAACAGAATCCGGACAGACAATAGATGCCCTGATGTGTTATACAGATGGGCAGATTTATGAGTAACCCTTTAATCTGCTGATACCAGTCAATGATGCCCCCTAGGCAAATACCAGATCCCCCTCTCCTATATTCCTTTTCTCATCCAAACATGGGGGCTCGGTACCTTTAACTAGTAACCCATTTATACAGTGGGGAGAACAAGTATTTGATACACTGTCGATTTTGCAGGTTTTCCTACTTACAAAGCATGTAGAGGTCAGTCATTTTTATCAAAGGTACACTTCAACTGTGAGAGACGGAATCTAAAACAAAAATCCAGATAATCACACTATGATTTAAATAATTAATTTGTATTTTATTGCATGACATAAGTATTTGATCACCTACCAACCAGTAAGAATTCTGTCTCTCACAGACCTGTTAGTTTTTCTTTAGGAAGCCCTCCTGTTCTCCACCCATTACCTGTATTAACTGCACCTGTTTAAACTTGTTACCTGTATAAAAGACACCTGTCCACAAACTCACATTCAAGTTCAAGATGACGGTCAATCACCCTCAGTCTGGGGCTCCATGCAAGATCTCACCTCGTGGGGCATCAATGATCATGAGGAAGGTGAGGGATCAGCCCAGAACTACACGGCAGGACTTGGTCAATGACCTGAAGAGAGCTGGGACCACAGTCTCAAGGAAAACCATTACTAACACATTACGCCGTCATGGATTAAAATCCTGCAGCGCACGCAGTGTCCCCCGGCTCAAGCCAGCACATGTCCAGGCCCGTCTGAAGTTTGCCAATGACCATCTGGATAATCCAGAGGAGGAATGGGAGAAGGTCATGTGGTCTGATGAGACAAAAATAGAGCTTTTTGGTCTAAACTCCACTCGCCGTGTGGAGTTTAGACCAAAGGAAGAAGGAAGGAAGAAGATGAAGGATGGAAGGAGGAGGAAGAAGAAGGATGAGTACAACCCCAAGAACACCATCCCAACCGTGAAGCATGGAGGTGGAAACATCATTGTTTGGGGATGCTTTTCTGCAAAGGGGACAGGACGACTGTACCATATTGAGGGGAGAATGGATGGGGCCATGTATCGCGAGGTCTTGGCCTACAACCTCCTTCCCTCAGTAAGAGCATTGAAGTTGGGTCGTGGCTGGGTCTTCCAGCATGACAACGACCCGAACCACACAGCCAGGGCAACTAAGGAGTTGCTCCGTAAGAAGCATCTCAAGGTCCTGGAGTGGCCTAGCCAGTCTCTAGACCTGAACCCAATACAAAATCTTTGGAGGAAGCTGAAAGTCTGTATTGCCCAGCGACATCCCCGAAACCTGAAAGATCTGGAGATGGTCTGTATGGAAGAGTGGGCCAAAATCCCTGCTGCAGTGTGTGCAAACCTGGTCAAGAACTACTGGAAACATATGATCTCTGTAATTACAAACAAAGCTTTCTGTACCAAATATTAAGTTCTGCTTTTCTGATGTATCAAATTATTATGTAATGCAATAAAATGCAAATTAATTACTTAAAAATCATACAATGTGATTTTCTGGATTTTTGTTTTAGATTCCGTCACTCACAGTTGAAGAGTACCTATGATAAAAATTACAGACTTCTACATGCTTTGCAAGTAGGAAAACCTGAAAAATCGGCAGTGTATCAAATACTTGTTCTCCTAACTGTATCTAAACATGATTCATAGATGTGGGCAGGCAACATATGCATGAACTAAAAGCTCCACACTCAATGTCTACATTAGAAAAAAAACATACAGAGGGGGAAAGAGAGCGTTAGGAAGGAGAGGAGGAGAGTATAGTTACCACGACTATATACAAGCACAGGAACCAAAAAAAAAAAGAACAATGAACGTCTTGCTTTCATAACCATCTGGTAACTGTTACAATTCAAACTGGGTTGTCTGACCAGTGAAGTCACTTTTTGATTAGATATTGAACCTATGCATGTGTTGTCACACATCACTGTCTTAAAGAGGTTATACCACAAAAGAACTCCTAGAATACTGTATTGATATGAGTCAGTGGGGTTAACACCCCCACTACATCATACTATTGCCACAGCTGACCAGGCTATTTTGGAGCTTCAGTCTGCTCTCATGCCTTACACAAAGCCTTTTTTAATTTCCAAATACCATACCAATGCATCTACTTGCTTGGCCCAAATTGAATGTTTCCCTGCAGATATGTATAAGGCATTGCAACTTTTTACGTTCAGGAAATTGGCACTAAATGTGTTTTCATTTAAACATTTTCAGGAATTTTGTATAGTTTAAGGGTAAAAAGGTTTCTGATAATCAATTGTATATTAAGTCTAAATGTGGAAGTAAAGGGGTCTGAATACTTTCCGTAGACTATGTACATACATTATAAAGTACCAATAATGCCACCTGGTGGAGAGTTTGAGCACCAGAATTTCTAAACTTCAGTTTGAATAGAAGTGTCCAGTTGGGATCCACAACAGTGACCAAAAACACACTGAGACAGAGTTTGTACTAACAAACTGGACATTATTTTAAAACAGGTAGATTGATATGAATTATCTCACACAAATTCCACCTATTTCGTGCATCCCATCCAATAGAAAATTGTTAAAAACTGCACTTCCTTGCGACTACATTCAAGGTTTTCCTTGTGCTGTCATGAACCATCTATCTCAAATTCCTCCTGCTTTTCAGTTTATTTGTGCCTAACAGAGATAAATTGTCAGTGCCCCACAGTGTTCTGAGTCCATGTCTGTTCTGTAGGGCTTAAATTCATGCTTCACTCAGTGATCAACGAATTGGAACAGATCACAAAGTATGACTAAATCCTGGCAATAGATGTTACAATTAAGAGTCGCCTCAGTTTCAACATGACAATGATCCACACTGTGGGGAGCAGAGGGGAAACATTTAAACACATACAAATGAGTAGATAGGGACTTGGTGTGAACGATGATGCAGAATTTTGAACAGGGGTCAGTTAATGTTTTTTTGTTGCCATGTTTTGTTTTATGATTGTGCCATTCTGTTATGACGTACTGTACAGTTGAATGTGAATCCCATAAGAAACAAAAGACATATTTTGCCTGCTCACTCATGTTTTCTTTACAAATGGTACATATATTACCAATTCTCCAACCTTTTGAGTACAACTGTATTTATTTTACATGTTATTTAAAAAAGAAATTCGGGGGGGGTGCCCTTTTTGGGTTTGACCCCTACCCTGCCAGAGGCTGGTGCATGGGCCTGAAAGAGACAATGTGCACTGAAACTTACTGTATATAGGCACAATACAAAAGTCTATATAGACACAATTACTGTAAATAGACACAATACAATAGTCTATATAGACACAATTACTGTAAATAGACACAATACAATACAAAAGTCTATATAGACACAATTACTTTAAATAGACAATAGAAAAGTCTAACTTTAGCACATTTTGATTATCATAGCATTAATTGGTGACATATGAATATCAAAATTCAACCAAGAAATTAATGAAGAAAGAAGCTTTTTCTTTTTTGATAATTAACCAAGAGATTTATGAAGATTACTTCAGACAATTGGTCGTCTACAATGTTGACTGATGGGCTATGACTTGTATTTACCATTCATTGCTTCAAGCTTGAGGTTTGGTGAAGCTTTTATTTCTCTGTTCAGCCTTAAAAAAAAAGTTATCAGACAATTCTTATTTTCTATATAACATTTTCAGTTCCAGTTATTTTAACTATGCAAATTCACACCCTAACCACAGTGAAGGTTGTGATACAGCGGTAATGCTTTTATACAACCCCTATTTTGAGAAATCTTATTGTTTTTTGAAAAATATATGCCCACTTTGAATTTGATGTCAGCAACATGTTTAAAAAAAGTTGGGACAGAGGCCACAAAAGACTGGAAAAGTTGTGTAATGTTAAAAAACTAAACTTGGTGGAATATCACACAACCAATTAGGTCAAATGGCAACAAGTCAGTAACATGATTGGGTATTAACATATTCCAGAGAGGATAGGTCTGTCAGAAAGATGGGGAGGGGTTCACCACTCTGTGATTTACTGTGTGAACAGGTAGTGCAACAATTTAAGAATAACATTTCTCAATGTAAAATTGCAAACAGTTTGGGGATCTCATCATCTAAGGTACATACTATCATTAAAAGATTCCGGAAAAATCTCTGTATGCAAGGGAAAAGGCCAAAAATCTATATTAAATGGCCGTGATCATCATGCTCTCAGGTGGCACAGCATTAAAATCAAACACGATTCTGGAAATTACTGCATGGGCTGTGATGGTAATTCCATTGATAGACACTCTTAAAGGAATAAGTACTTCCCCCAAGGGCCACATTCCTAATGAACAAAGGACAGATACCCTCATTGGGTTAAATAGATAAACAGATGGTTAGAGCACCTAATAATCCTCAGATATTATACAGACGTGTGTCACAACCAAAGACCAGAGTTGCATACCAGGTCATAGAAAGGTCTTTTCTCAAATTTCTCAAATGTATCTTAGTTCAAAAATTTCCATAACAGGGCTCAGGAACACTTCCAATTGTCTGTGAACACAGTAAGTTTAGAAATTATTTTTGGGAATCATGGACGCCGCATCCTCCGGGCTAAAGAGGAGAGGGACCATCCAACTTGTTATCAGCACACAGTTTAAAAGCCAGCATCTGTGATGGTATGGGGGTGCATTACTGCACATGTCATGGATGACTTGCACATCTGTGAAGGTGCCAATAATCCTGAACAATATATATATATATATATATATATATATATATGTATATATATATATATAGATATAGATTTTGGAGCAACATATTCAGGCAATGGCCCTCATTCATGAAAACTTCTCAGAAAATATCTCAGACACAAGCGTGGGGAGAGACTTACGATCATCTCCAAGCATGATTTACAGAACTGTCGCGTCTCTTTGAAATGAGCATAGAGTTCATTGCACATTGAAAAATCTGAATTATGGCATTGACGCTAGAACGCGCTGCACCTGTCCTTTTTTTACATATGACACTCCTGTAATGTATGCAGATGTAGCGATCATCAACCTATGAATTGACAGCTTTCAGCATAAATTATAGCCAAAAACGGTGAATTAATCATTGGTCATTCTCCATGACAAAATCAGTGCAGTTACGGAACACTCTTTTGCGTCTCAGCCCAGAGTTAAGGTCCTTTAGAGGAGCAAGCTCTGCCATCATAAGGGTAACTGCTCGACCCAGATCCACTGGTTTATGTATCCTCTAACCAGTCAATTTAAGACCTGTTAGCTAATCAAGATGTCAGCCACCAAAATAATAATGACCATTTAGGATCTCCAAGTATTTCAATACTATAAGCCTGAGTGACTTAGGAAAGGCAAAGCAAGTTTATTTGTCTAGCGCATTACATAAACAAAGGCATTTCAAAGCTTAAAAGTGCATAAACAACAGAAATAAGTCTTTCACTTTAGAATAAAGTGAAAGACGAAATAAAAGATATAACTGTGGTTGTTATTACGGAGGCTGTTAAGTTTATTTTTCCTGATAATTGTGATCTTTGCAAACTAAACATTATCTTATTTTTTGACGTTGGTTTGCATGGTGTCCGACCAGACGTGAGTTTGATCGTAAGGATACGACAAAGTTAATATTCTAAAATCTAATTTGATCGTACACGCGTTTCATGAATGAGGTCCAATGTCTTTTACAGGAAAGACCTTGCTTACAGTTGGTATCGAAAAGAATCAACCCCCTTTAAAATAATCACATTGTGTTGCTTTGCAGCCTGAAATGAAGACAGACACAGTTTTTGTTTCATTCAGCTGTATTTACTCAGTGCAACCTATAACATCCAAGTGAAAGATATAACACCAACATGTCAGAAATAAATAGCATCATCACTGAGTTGGAAATGGTCAGTATTTTGTTGAACCACCTTTTGCTTTAATTACAGCCGTAGATCTGTTGGGATATGGCTCTACTACTTTTGCACATCTAGACGTTGCAAAATTTGACCGCTCTTCTTTGCAGAACTGCTCAAGTTCAGTTAAATTTGATGGTGACCGTTTGTGGACAGCTGTCTTCAAGTCATTCCACAGATTTACAATGGGGTTTAAGTCTGGGCTCTGACTAGGCCATGCAAGGACATTCACCTTTTTCTCCTTCAACCACTGTGTGGTCTGTTTTGCTGTGTGCTTTGGGTCATTGTCATGTTGGAAGGTAAATCTTCTTCCCATTGACAACTTTCTGGCACAGAACAGCAAATTTTCCTCAAGAATTTGACAGTATTTTGCCCCATCCATTTTTTCTTCTATCCTGACAAGTTCTCTAGTCCCTGCTGCAGAGAAACAACCCCATAACATGATATTACCACCTTCATGCTTTACTGTAGGAATGGTGTTATTTTGATGGTGAGCTGTATTGGATTTTCGCCAGACATATCGTTTGGCGTTGAGGCTAAATAATTCAATTTTAGTCTCCTCTGACCATAACACCTTTTTCCGCGTGGCCTTAGAATCTTCAGTCGTGACTGCATGTGGCCTTTCTTGAGGAGTGGCTTTTTTATTAGAACCCTCCCATACAAGCCACATTTGTGGAGAATTTGTGATATTGTTGTCACATGCCACTCTTTGTCATGAATTCCTGCAACTGCTTCAGAGTTGCTGTAGGCCTCTTGGTTGTTTTCTTCAGTTGCACTACCAAGGACTGAAATGCTTCAGGAAAAGCTTGTTTTATGCTGAGCTAATCAAAATGACCACAGCTGATCACAATTGAAAGTCAATTGGCTTTGTGTGCTATTGAGAAGTTGATTAACTACCCCTGGTTGGGTTTACAAGTGAATTTTAGTTGGTATTATATCTTTCACTTGGATGTTAGAAGTTGTAAATACAGCTGAATAAAAAAAAAATGTTTTGTCCATTTTCATTTCAGGCTGTAAAAGCAACAAAATGTGATTATTTTGTATACTGCATGTATTACAACAGCATGACTCTGTATTAAGAGTCAGGGTGCTAAACTGGCCTGCCTGCAGTCCAGACCTGTCACCCATTGAAAACATTTGGTACGTTATGAAACAAAAAATACGACAAAGGAGACCCTGAAATGTTGAGCACCTATATATACAATCCTATATCAAGCAAGAATGGGAATACATTTCACTTTCAAAACTATGTCAACTGGTCTCCTTAGTTCCCAAACGCTTACACAGTATTGTTAAAAGAAGAGGTGATTCAACAAAGTGGTCAACAAGCCCCTGTCCAAACTTTTTTTGAAACGTGTAGCTGGCGTCAAATGCAAAATGGGCATGTATTTCTCCAGTTTCATCATTTGACATGTTGTCTTTGTACTATTTCCAAAATATATGGGATATTGGTTAATGGTCATTGCATTTTGTTTTTATTTGCATTTTACACAGTGTCCCAACTTGAAATGGTGTTGTAAATGGTGTTGTACATAGGAGGGAATCTTAAGTTTGTTACAACATAATTATCACATAAACATGCTCACATTTATTATTTCGGAGGTCTTTTTGCTACAAACACAGCAAAAAGACTTGAATAGCACTTTTTTAATGTAATCTAGGATGTATACCCTATTAGGTGACCAGAGAAGTACTAAGTTTGACTGATGACTCAAATAAACACATTAAGGCAAAATCAGTATGTTGTTTTTACAGCAGGTTTTTTATTTTTATATTAGACTAAAACTTTCAACTGGTGGGGAGCTTTAGACTCTGCTGTAAAAACTTACACAACTAAAGAAAAAAACATGACCGCTTTTGTGAGGTTTTCGCGTCATTCCCGATCTAGCTCCTCCCCGCCACGCTCCTCACCTGCTACCGTTACACTTTCACTTCCCGACACGCATGAACGCACCCAACAATCCAGATCCCAATCACCGGAATACTGAACACCTGTGCCCTGTATATCCCTCTATTTAGCCTGTGCTCTGCCTCCACTCCAGTGTGAGGTATTGTTCGTAGTGGACCTTCCAAGCCTTGTACAGCTCTCGGTATTTGCCTTTTTGACTCCCAGCCTGTTGTTCTCTTCCCTCCTGTTCCTGTCCTAACTCCTTTTCCAGAAACCTGCGTCCTGACCTGCCTGCCTGCCCCGTGGATTCTCCTCCCGCCTAACCCTGCCTGTGTTGTTGCCCTCGCGGACTGATCACCCGGAATTCCGACCTACCTGCCTGCCCCTGGATTCTCTTACCGTCTCTCCCTGCCTGTGCTGTTGCCTCTGCGGACTGATCACCCGGCTTCCTGACCTGCCTGCTTCTGGTTTTCTCGTTCCTGTCAATTCCTTCATGTGCCTTCGCCTTCGAGGACTGATCTCCTGGTTACCAAACTACCTGCTCGTCTTTACCGTTCTTGCGCTTGCCTACTCCCTTGTAAAAAAAATAAATAATAATCTACAGTTGCACTTCTGCAATTGGGCCCACACTACTCCGGTCTCGGTGTTCATTACAACTTTGAGGAAGTGATGGTTGTACAGATGGTGATTAGTGGTGAAACTCTGACAGAGAGAGGATCATGGCCGACATCTACCATTATATTTTTTGTCGCCTTGTGACCATTTTATACTTACTAACAGGTAAGACAGTCAAGACAAGGATAACATCCAGAATAACAACACCTGTGGAAAATATCAATTAACTTTCTTTAAAAATAACTGTATTGTGTTTTACCATTGAAACATATTCTGATTATTCTCTTGTCAGGTGTCAGTGGAGACACTCGTTCTCTGTACACCAGAGTGGGAGATAATGTAAGTCTGTCATGTACCAATGTGGTTTATCCAAACTGCTCCTCAACTACATGGAACTATCACAGAACTGGATTAGAGAGTGTGATTGAAGAGGTTGGACATGGGAAGATTAAAACTAACTCAAAGAGAGCAAACAGACTGAAAGTGGGGTCTGACTGTTCTCTACATGTTAGTGATGTCAGAGCTGAGGATGCTGGAATCTACACCTGTCGACAATACCTTAGTAATGGACCACAACATGGAAGTGATGCTCCTGTTCATCTGTCTGTTCTAACCAGTGAGTATTACTGTTTAAATGGGAGCTTATATTTCACTGGGCAAAGTGTAGTTTGTAGTCATATTCAGTGTGATCACTACATTAATATAATGAATAATTTCCTCCATGTATGTTTTCTCTCTCAGACTCCTCTTCAACACCAGAGACAGATGTAAAGCCTGATAGACCAGTAACAAGGTGCTTTCTGTACACATTTGATGGACCTGGAAAATGTCGCCAAGGTATTACAGAACCTGTTAGTCTCCTCTGGGTGGATGAGGCAGGTAATAAGCTGAAGAATGACTCCAGACACCAGGTCACACAAACATCTGAGTGTGACATCACTCTGACTGTGACACTCCAGAAGGAGGACAACAACAGGAAGTGGACATGTCAGCTGATTATAGATGGAAAGAAGGAGATCTCCATTGATTTCACATCCATGGTCCCAGGTAATCATTGTATGATTTGTAAAGATATAGTACATCTTCCATGTTCTGGATACATATCTATCACCTGAAACTGTAGAACCTTGGCCACGAACAGCCGATATCAATATTAATTCATGGCCTTAAAAATGTAAGGTGACTTCAAGATTATACTTGATATAAAGACTGTTCTGCTAAAGCGGAGTTCCACAAATGTTTGGTCAGTTTGTTTTTCTACCAGCATAAAATGTGTTGATCCTTTGATGTACCAAAGCCAAGACAATTGAATTCATGGTATTCAGAAATATCTTATGCTATGTGACTGGTCAAGAAAACCAACATTATTCTGCAGATGTCTAAGACTGGTAATGTTAAAACCATATCATTAGGAATTACAATAACATACCTATCATTAAAAAAGCACCAAAAATATTTATAGAAAGTTAGTTTTGTCTAGAGAATTAAATGGATTTCCTGTAGATGTCACAGACTATATTAAAGTAAACTACAGGGTTAGGGTTATAGATAATGAAGTGGATTTCCTGTAGATGTCACACATTATATTAAAGAAAACTCTACAGGCGTTACAGAGTGAGTCAGTGGATGTGGATCTATTTTCTACTGTTCTGTCTCCCTTTAGACACACAGTTTACATGCATGATAGTTACACAGATATTATCTGTAATCACTCTGGTATGTGTGGCTAGTCACACTGATTCACCAAGAAAAATATGTAACCTTGTTTCTTCTCAACCACTATAAAGGAATTACATACTCTACTCAAGGACCAGCCTGGTCACCAACTTCCCCACATTCTGAAAGTAAAGTGTTTAATGTTATTTACATTCTAAGTTGTACATTGTTTGAATGGTTCATCATTAACTATAATCAATACAGATCACTTCAGTAATTGTTGTGTTGCAATACAACATACTTCTTAAAATTCTATTTTCCTGTGTAACATCTCATCTCCTCAGAATCTCCCTATGTAAATCTGATGTATGTGTTTGTGGGAGTGGCTATTGTAGTTGCTGTTTGTGTTGTTGCTGCTGTCATCATATTACACAGGAGAAAGAGTAAGCACTATTTTTTTCTTTTTTTTTTTCAATAAATGTAATAATAGCCCAATAATTGCACATCCACACATTACACTCGTAATATACACTATACTTGTCAACACTTTCTGCCCTCTATTTGCACTTCTGGTTAGATATGCTAACTGCATTTCGTTGTACTGTACTGTTAAATGGTAATAAAGTTGAATCTAATCTAATACACTTTTATTTGTATTAATTCTTCTATTCTTTTATTTGTATACATTTCTTTCCAGAGAATCAAATACCAGCTTATGGAGGCCCTGCCAGAAACAAAGATTTGGTATTGATGAACAGTGTGTTAATGTATTAGATTATTGCTGTAGAAAATTAGCTAGATGTTCCACTATCAATCTAGTAATTCATTACTATTGTTACTCATTTTTGTAGGGTCTGACTGCAGTAAACTCTACCAGCCCACCAGCCAATGAAGACAGGGTCAGTGCATCAATGTGTTATTATGTGGTCATACAAAAGATTTGACTCCGTTTTTATCAAGCAATGTGACCCTGATGAAATTCTACACTTGTAGAGTCAACCTGCTGACTGTATCACCTATGCCTCCATCGGACATATCGACCGAGATCCTCCTCAAAACGTTGATGTAAGTGAAGCTATACTCTGCATTTTGTTACGACACTCCCTCCAGTATGTGGTTTTGTGTGTGTGTGTGTGTGTGTGTGTGTGTGTGTGTGTGTGTGTGTGTGTGTGTGTGTGTGTGTGTGTGTGTGTGTGTGTGTGTGTGTGTGTGTGTGTGTGTGTGTGTGTGTGTGTGTGTGTGTGTGTGTGTGTGTGTGTGTGTGTGTGTGTGTGTAGGCCCATGGTGAGGATTCAGTGACCTACGCTTCAGTTATGACCTCTACTGACAGAGGAAGAGAGACAGAGAACCCTGCTGACCCCAACTCCCTCTATTCTACTGTCAATAAAGGAGCCATCAAGACATCAACATAAGGACTATATTTTATTCCTTTAGCAGACGTTCTGATCCAGAGCGTACATTTCAAGTAAGGTGAAACAGCCACACAGCTTAATAGTGAGTGGATACTAATCAGCAAATTAGTTATTGGTAGAAGTCAGTGCTGGAAATTAAATCGTACACATTATTCAAGTTTCTGCTCTACTAGTGTAACTGGGTTGATTAGGTTTTCTCTTTTCACTGAACAAATGTGTAATGAATGTTCCGGTATTGTTACTGGCTGGTTTATGCCAGATGACAATAAGGCACATTCTTATTGGCCCCGCTTGCACATCAAGGGAGGTTGCAAACATCTAAATCTTTCCCATCTCATATCGGTTGTGGATTATTTTTATATGTATCTTAAATTACTGTGTTAGTGTGTTAGCTAGCATGCTTGATTGGAAGCGTCACAATGGCCCTCATTTATCATTCTTTCGTAGAAACGGGCATATATGTTGGCGTAGGATTTTGCTTACAATCCTCTCACCGCCTGATTTATGAAGCTGTGCGTACCTTTAAAATCCAGGTGTACGCAATACCTGCCCTTGATAAATGTCACGGCTGAAAACGATCGTCATTAGAATAACACGCCCCTATATATTCAAGTCTCCGCTTCCCCCACGCCCCCATTTTACGCCATGGACACACGGAAGATGGCAAAAAAGAGAAACGTCTCTCACGTGGAGATTGAGACGATCACCAGGGAGGTAGAAATAAAATGGTTTTATTTGGCAGTTTAAAAAGAGGAATAAAAGATGATGATATGATGTGGAGTACCATTCATTAACATTAATAATTGCATGACAATTTGTAATATTCGTCTTATTATTTTATGATATTTCTATTATTATTATTTAAAAGAATGTCATTTTTATTATTTTGTCAGTCTGAATTATATTTTGGTCATTAAAAGCCTTTTATTACTGAACCCAGTCCGTGCGCAACTGCTGGGCCTAACCCTGAAACGTCATGTAAAGCGCCAAGTGTACGCTGGAAATGTGGTGTACGCACTTTTGATAAATGCCACTGGAACAGTTAATGATTACATCTGTTACACTAGCCTTCATGGGCAGCTGGTTCCACCAGTGAGGTGCCAGGACAGAGAAGAGACTCACACACACTCATTCTCACAAACCCTAATATCAGTAACTAGAAGGACATTGTAATGTCCACCCCACCAGATCCAGCCCAACAGTGTGCGGCATCCCCAGAGTTGTAGATGTCTTTGGCCTAACACAGCCCACTTCCTATTACGCACAGCTGTAGCTTGTTGTCTGTTGGTCACAAAATGCTTTTCTCCTGTCTTTGTTTGTTCAGTGTTCATTGTTTATTGTCACCAGTGCAGAGATGAGCTCTGTATTTTGGTTTTGTAGAGGTTTTCTGGCCTCAGCCTGTGTTTTGTTTAATTAAATAAAACTCCACTTTTGTTTCCACACATTTTATTTCAAAGACACATGACATACATTTTGTGTGAGATGGCCAATTATGTTCTGGGAACAGATGTTTAGTGTCTATTGGTTGTTTTTTTAAAAGTGCCTTTTACCCTAGGTGTCTCTTAGGTATTTTGTGTTATATTTGAGAGATTTCTAGGTCAGCAAGGTTTTGTTTCACACGTAATTGTTCAGAAGGGACACACTTTGAGCTCATATTCATTATTTAATTTCAATTCCAATATGCTGTGGTAGACAGCTAAAACAGTATAACACTGTCACGAAAGGATGTTAAAATAAATAATCTGTCCAAGGACCTCAGTTAGAGAAACAACTGCTCTAAATAGAAGCTATTATGTAACTTCCTCTTTCAGCATTAACCACACACTTTGTAAATGTAAGGTAATGACTAGTATGCTAAGATAGGTTTTTCTATCAAATTAAGCGACATTATCCTTATCTCAACCCCAACTCATAATAAAGAGATTAAAACAAAGGACACAAACAAAATACATGGCTAAATTTACATTTAGGAAGAAACACTACATTAACAAGGATTTCAGATGGTACATAGAACATATGAAATCAGAGGAATGCAATCACCTTATTACCCTCCTTGTTTATTCAACAATTAATTTTAGTTTTTGCTCAGTGATGCTGTTTTGACCAAAAATAGTACATTGATTATTGACAAATGTAGATTATTATTGACAATTACCTCTCGTCCACTCTGTAGGGCAAGAGCCTGCAAGACATATAAACCAGGCAGTCGGGCTATTAAGTGCCTTGGCCGCGAAGAATGTAAAAATTTACAATAAAAAGTCCCACAATAGTGTGTTTCAGCGTTGTCAGTATAACATGATAATGTCCAAAGTGCTGTCCCATTACTATTTATAGCATTTAGAGCCCTTGCAGCCTCTTGCACTCAATCACTTACCAGGTGACGTCAGTTAAGTCTGTGAGGGTTCAGGGCTTAGGGTTTAGGGGGGACTTTGGGACTGGGCCATAGACTGCCTGCTTCAGGTCAGTCACGCTGAAGGTCAGGAAGAAGAGATCGGCACAGAGTACTGATGGGACGCTTGAAGCAACGCTTCGGTACGCACCTCGAGATTTTCTAGCGAGGCAGGTTGTAACGAAGCTTCGGTACTCATTTCTGATGAAAGAAAATGCCCTCTTAGATGGCATATGAAGCTTTGCTTCTGTGTCGTACAACCTGATTTGCTGACTTTTGGTTTCAAGTCCAGTTTAAGTACTGTATAAGGAAGTGAAAAGCTGTTCATTTCCGATAGTTGGCGAAAGTTGTTTAAAGACTTAATAGAGATATTTTTACTTGTGAGATTTTTTGGAATGGAACCATCTAGAAAAAAGATGTTCCTCAATAACAATTCACAAGATATTTCCCTGTTACAAAAGCACTATTCTCTCATCACTGTCCAGTTACAAAAGCACAGTTGCCAGTTCAAAACACATGTAGCAAATCTCTTTATTTCATTACTCACTGATTTGACATGCGCTGTTACATTCAGTATTTACCTATTACTTATGCATATAAAAGAAACATTTAGGAAAAAATAAGAATACACAAATTAATTGTATGATCAGGCATTTGTAAAAAGTAAAGAATAACATTTTAAGCTATAGTTATATTAACTATATTGACTTTGCTTTGTGAGTGATGTAACTGGCGTGAGTCCTTGAAGTGGATGACTGATGGTGGATGTCCACTGTTCTGGGTAGAATTCATCTGCAATTATGGCTGCTTATGGGCTTATCCGCTATGGGTATTTTTTCTTTTTCGGCGGGGGAGGGCTGTGTTGACATCCATTCATGAACTTTTTTTTATTTGACATTAAACCCACCAAAATGATTTTTCTCACTCATGCGCAAAATCAAAACACGTTATAATGAGCCCTATGTTAGCAGGCAACATATTTCTGTGGTGGTGCCATATAAAATGAACAACTCTTTGCTAAATAAACACAGCACATTTAGCAACACAGTGCAAACTTATAAAACTGACCTGATACACCAACTATATCTGCCACCATCCTCCAAGCATTATTGGGCTTGTCCTTTGCTATAATTTGCTTTTCCTCCAGTTGATAGCAGAACTTTTAACATGGAGCAACATTATTTCACACTGCAGTACAACGATGGACCAACAAGGAAGACCTTCTCTTGTTTATGAAAGACTCTACTTCCATTGGATAAACCCCTGGCGTTAGCTGGATTCATTTGCAAAATATAAAAAACGTATTGACACGCTGGAACAGCTCAAACGGCCACGCTGCCTTCCCGAGATGTTTTGCGCAGCCGTCAACAATGCCTTGACGCAATTCATAGAAAATGAATTGTTACCATCGTTGTTGCTCATTGGAAGCCCACGTGCACAGTGAGGCTTCCGTTGAGCCAATGCAACGTCATTGCGGTAAACATTATCTGACCTGCTATTCCTTATTTCAACCAGTAGGTGCCCTTAGTGAGCGCTATCTAGACGAGGCATCGACAAATGGGCCTTTCAGTGAAGCAATGTGCTGGAAAGCCTCATCGATTTAACAAGGCCTCGTTTGGCCATCACTAGTGCAGAGCAGGGGAAAACGTCCTTTTATTATTCTCGAACAATGATCCACAAACCAAAAGCCAAACAAGGGCAACATAAATAGGGTCCCCAATTAGAGGCAACATGGTGCAGCTGCCTCTAATAGCCAGGCCCTGACTGTGACTCCAAGGCGCATAGAGATGCCTAGAGGCCCCTGTCCTGTCACAGCGTCACGATTGGATTAAGGTCAGGACATTGACATCAACACACATTTTCTTTCTCCTGAGCCATTCTTTGGTAGCTTAAATCTTTGGGTCGTTGTCTTGTTGACAAAACTGTCAGTCAAATTATTTCGCGTTGATGCAAGGTCATCAAGTGTGACTGGAAGAAAAAGAAGTAGGAGTAGGTTCTGCAAATCCTTCTTTAAGGAACTAGTAGAATTAGTGGGTTTGAATTACTATTAAACTCTTGAAATGACAAATTCTTTCCAGTTTTGATAGCAAGAAGGCCTAAACGATGTGCAAAATATATTTTTTGTAATTAAAATACATCACAACAGATACAGTCATACGATATGGGAACACAGCCTTCAAATGTAGGTTGACCTACAATCTCATCGTGGTATCAGAATTGCCACTGTAACATTGACTAAAATCCAACAACCATGAATTTGAGGAAGTATAGTGTTGAAATATGGGCTGTGGTGAGAAACTCATTGCGCACCAACACAGACAGAGGGAAGAAAAAGAGAAATGACAATTTGTGGTGTATATAAATCATTACTGGAACTGCTTGTGATCCTATTGCCCCTACTGTCATGTAGGATAAAAAGAGAATACCAAGAATATGCTTTGAGATATCAGAACCCACATTTACTTTATGCTGCCAAACATGACATTTATGTTTTGTTGTTTAATGTTGAATGCCTCTTCGATGTTGTAGAATACACCTTTTCTGTATGATTTAGAAAATCTCATCTCATTTCATCTTCATCCGCTTATCCGGAATCGGACAGCAGCGACAGCAGCTCCCTTCCCCGAACCACATTGTCCAGCTCTGACTGGGGGATCTCGAGGCGTTCCCAGGCCAGTCGAAATATAATCTCTCCACCTAGTCTTGGTCCTACCCCGAGGTCTCCTCCCAGCTGGACGTGCCTGGAACACCTCCCTAGGGAAATGTCATGGAGGCATCCTTACCGGATGCCCGAACCACCTCAACTGGCTCCTTTAGATGCAAAGGAGCAGCGGCTCTACTCCGAGTTCCTGACTGAGCTTCTCACCCTATCCCTAAGGGAGAAGCCTGCCACCCTTCTGAGAAAACCCATTTCATCTAGTTCTTTCGGTCATGACCCAGCCTTCATGACCATAGGTGAGGGTCTTTTCGTCACAATGGTGTGGTAAAGCGAATGCAATACCGCCCCCGCTGCTCCGATTCTCCGGCCAATCTCCCGCTCCATTGTCCACTCACTCGCGAACAAGACCCTGAGATACTTGAACTCCTTTACGTGTGGTAACGCTTCATTCCCTACCCAGAGGAGGCACTCCATCAGTTTCCTGCTGAGAACCATGGCCTCAGATTTAGAGGTGCTAATCCTCATCCCAACCGCTTCGCACTCGGCCTGCGAACTGGTCCAGTGAGTGCTGAAGGTCACAGACCGATGATGCCATCAGGACCACATCATCCGCAAAAAGCAGCGATGAGATCCCCAGTCCACCGAACTGCAACCCCTCCCCACCCCGACTACGCCTCAATATCCTGTCCATAAAAGTTACAAACAGGATTGGTGACAAAGCGCAGCCCTGACGGAGGCCAACCCCCAACTGGAATGAGTCCGACTTACTACGTTGAACCCGAACACAGCTCTCACTTTGGACGTACAGGGATTGGATAGCCCTCAAAAGGGACCTCCTCACCCCATACTCCCGCAGCACCTCCCACAGTGTCTCCCGGGGGACCCGGTCATACGCCTTCTCCAGATCCACAAAACACATGTAGACTGGATGGACATATTCCCAGGCCCCCTCCAGGATCCTTGCAAGAGTAAAGAGCTGGTTGGTTGTTCCGCGATCAGGACGGAATCTGCATTGTTCCTCTTCAATCTGAGGTTCGACTATCTGCCGAACCCTCCTTTCCAGTAACTTTCCCGGGGAGGCAAAAAAGAAAACAAAAGCAATTATTGAATCAGTGCAATTTTCTTTTAACTTGTTAATTTATTGAAATACAGCAATACAACAAACAATAACTTGTAATGTTTTCCACCTCATTTTACCTCTTCAGTGAGAATAATCCAGTCTGTTCTGGGCTTGAACAAGGGCATTGAAATCTGGCTGAATGTCTGAGGTGGCTATGCAAAGGACAGCTGAGAGGTGGCCATCAGTGATAGAGGATCTGTTTTTGGATTTGTTGAACTTCATCACTGAGAATGTCTGTTCACGTACATAGGTAGATCCAAAGAGGACTATAATCCTCTGAACATGCCTCCTCAGGTGTGGAAAGTCCTCCTCTTTGAGGGAGGAGTAAAGGTCCAGCAGTGAGACTGACCTGAAGTGCACTGCCAGAAGTCTGTCAGACTGCAGGTCAATGAGTTCCATCTGAACATCACTTGGTGCATTTTCCACACTGCAGTTGAAGGGAGAAGAAACCATGTGCATTTCACTCTCAAGAGTTTTGAAATCTTGAAATATCCTCAAACTCTGCATGCAGTGCTTCTAACATGGTTTAGTACTTGTGGATGTGATCGGCTGATCTTTTGGTGTCCTTTAGTGTTGGCAAGTGGGTCAGAATATTGTCCTTCACTTGGCTTGAGATAAGCTGCAACTTTCTCATGAAAGCCTTCACTGCACTGTACATCTCGTGGGATGTCATTTCCTTTCTTAACACAGAAATCCTGAATCTGGTCTCTCAGGTCTCAGACACTTTTCAGTACTTTGCCAAGGCTGAGCCACCTGACAGTGCAGTGATAGCTTATGTCACCATGTTCAATCTCATTTTCCTCCAAAAATGCAACAAATTGTCTGTGATTTAATGCTCTCGCTCAGATGAAGTTAACTGTTTTAGTTACAGCATCAACAACATGGTTAATTTTTAACACTGTCTTACATAACACTTCCTGATGTATAATACAATGCAAAAATGTCAATTTCTGCAAAGGGTTCATTTCTGTTACTTTATCCTGATTTCTCTTTAAAAGTCCAACATTTTTCCCCATCAGATTTGGACAACCGTCTGTTGTCACACCTCCCAGCTTGTCCCATTTCAGTCCTAACATGTCCAAACATGCATTTACCTCTGTGAACAAGTCATTACCAGTGGTTGTCCCTTTCATTGACTGCATGGCTGCCAACTCCTCCATGATTTGAAAGTCTGCAGTTATCCCACGTAAGAAGATGAGTAGCTGGGCGGTGTCATGTACATCGCAGCTCTCATCCAAAGCCAGTGAAAAATAGTCAAAGTCGGCCGCTCTGTTCTTCAGCTGAAGCTCCAAGTTTCCAGCGATGTCCTCAACCCGCCTCGTTACAGTGCGTCGGGAAAGTGACACGTTCTCAAATGCGCCCTTTTTCTCCGGGCACAACAACGCAACAGAGTCCAATAAGCACTCCTTAATAAACTCTCCATCAGAAATCGCCTTACTTTTTCTGGCGATTTTGTGAGAAATTACTTAACTTGTCCTGATGGCTGCATCTCTGGGGGTGTGAAGTTTCGTAAAAAGTCCTTGTTGGGTTTGCAGTTTTGCTAGCAACGCATCAGACTCCTATGCGCGCTCTTCATCAGACAGATTTCTGTATTTATCCTCATGCTTGGTCGTGTAGTGGTCCTTTAACACAGAGACCTGTGTACCACAGATTAAGCAAACGGCTTTACCTTTAATTTCTGTAAAGAAATACTTGGCAGTCCATGTCTTGTTGAAAACACGGCATTCGTTATCAACTTTTCTTTTCTTAGCGTGAGCTAAGACATCTTTAGGGTAACCTGGCAAACGTCACTAGTCGCTGTACACCTTCACTCTCAGCTCACGCACGCATATACGTCCATACATAAGTAATACAAACGTAACGCTTTTCAAAATAACATTTCCAAAGGCCGAAAACCAAAAACCGAAGCAGCGAAAAAAAAGATTGTGTCAAATTTTTTTGCCGAATTTTCGGTGCATTCCTATAATTTATGATTGGCCTTACGCGGACAGGGACGTACGATGCGGCCCGCGGGCCGTAGTTTGCCCAGGTCTGCTCTACAAGGATCCTCATTGTGCAATACTAACCAAGGACTAAGGTCCCATGCACAGCCAATTGGATCAGGATTTTTGTGTTTTTATTGTAGAAAATGTATTTCTATAATAAACAAATAGCATTAAAACATTACAGATGTACATCAAACAGTGGAATGATGTAATTTACAGACTAGAGGTTGAGGGACACTTGGAAACGGCTCTTGACACCATTTACTGAAATAGCTGCCCAGATCTAGCACTTATGTCTATCAATCCCCAATATATTTCTCATAATGTTCACATGTTGGGGAAACCATGGGATGTGTTTATTACAGTAAATATCAATATTTGAGTTTTAGCCTGTCCATGAAAGAATAGAGTTTTTTTTGTGTGTGTTTTAGCTCATGCATGAAAAACAGTTTTCTTCCAATCTATATTCTGAATAAACCCTCAATCTCCCAGGTGTTTTTAATGTAGAGTACCTCACTGTGCAGGTCCTGATAACATAAGTGCACATAAATTGTAGTTATAATAAGTAATGGCACACTGCAAAAAATATCAACTTATCTAGTATATTTCAATTGTTTTCAATTGTTTTCAGGTAAAAAAAAAGCTAGAATATACCACTTGTTTTTTAGAAAATATTCCTTGAATATTGTTACATTTGTCTTGTTCCATTGGCAGATTATTTCACTTATTTCAAGAAAATATCTCCTCAAAAATAGTCAAATTGTCTTGTTCCATTGGCAATTTGTTTGCAGTGCAATATAGGTGGAAATCTAATTCTTAATTTACACTAAACAGGTTTCACTTCACAATTGTAAATGTGTTTTACTGGTATTTGATTTGAATGAAAATCAAACATTTCAGTACAGCGTCAAGAATGCATTCCAGCCACTTCTATTCAACTTGCCAAGCCATGGAAATGGCTAATGAAAACACGACAACAGTTCAAGGTAGTCCAAGTAATTGTGTTACTAGAAATCAAGGTAAGAGTAGACTAGGAGCTTACTGTACATTAGCTATCAGTACTTTTGTTGTAATTGTGTTACAGCTAACTAGCTAGCTAGCTGGGTGCATTAGTTACATACAGTACACAATATTGAGCGCATTGTAGCTAGATCACTAACCATAGTAAAACATTATATATACACATTTGTGCTCATAAGTTTGCATAACCTTTCAGAAATTGTGAAATTCTGGCATTGATTTTGAAAATATGACTGATCATGCAAAAACTGTGTTTTATTTAAAAATAGTGATCATATAAAGCCATTTATTATCACATAGTTGTTTGGCTCCTTTTTAAATCATAATGATAACAGAAATCACCCAAATGGCCCTGATCAAAGGTTTACAGACCCTTGAATGTTTGGTCTTGTTACAGACACATAAGGTGGCACACACAGGTGAAAATGACAATTAAAGGTGAATTTCCCACAACAGTTGATTTTTAAATTGCAATTAATGTCTGTGTATAAATAGTCATTACGTTTGTTAGCTCTCAAATGGATGCACTGAGCAGGCTAGATGCTGAGCCATGGGGAGCAGAATAGAACTGTCAAAAGACCTGCTTAACAAGGTAATAGAACTTTATAAAGATGAAACAGGATATAAAAACATATACAAAGCCTTACAAATGCCAGCCAGTACTGTTCAATCACTTATAAAGAAGTGGAAAATTCAGGGATCTCTTGATACTAAGCCCAGGTCAGGTAGACCAAGAAAGATGTCAGCCAAAACTGTCAGAAGAATTGTTCAGATACAAAGAATCTTACCCCACAGGCAACTTCAGGAGAAATACAGGCTGCTCTGGAAAAAGACGGTCTGGTTGTTTCAAGGAGCCCAAGGAGCTCCTCCATACAGACCTTCTCCAGATCCTTGAGGTTTCGGGGCTGTCGCTGGGCAATACGGACTTTCAGCTCCTTCCAAAGATTTTCTATTGGGTTCAGGTCTGGAGACTGGCTAGGCCACTCCAGGACCTTGAGATGCTTCTTACAGAGCCACTCCTTAGTTGCCCTGGCTGTGTGTTTCGGGTCATTGTCATGCTGGAAGACCCAGCCACGACCCATCTTCAATGCTCTTACTGAGGGAATGAGGTTGTTGGCCAAGACCTCGCAATACATGGCCCCATCCATCCCCCCCTCCCTCCAAACACGGCGAGTGGAGTTTAGACCAAAAAGCTCTATTTTTGTCCCATCAGACCACATGACCTTCTCCCATTCCTCCTCTGGATCATCCAGATGGTCATTGGCAAACTTCAGACAGGCCTGGACATGCGCTGGCTTGAGCAGGATTTTAATCCATGACGGCATAGTGTGTTACTAATGGTTTTCTTTGAGTCCCAGCTCTCTTTAGGTCATTTACCAGGTCCTGTCGTGTAGTTCTGGGCTGATCCCTCACCTTCCTCACAAATATTGATGCCCCACAATGTGAGATCTTGCATGGAGCCCCAGACTGAAGGAGATTGACCCTCATCTTGAACATTTTCTAATAACTGCGCCAACAGTTGTTGCCTTTGTAACGGGTTCCGTAGCAACGGCACCGTGGAAAACAGATTGATTCCTGTAAACCAGGAGAGAAACGAGGAGACATTATATCAGGTTTGAGCTTTCTGCAGTAATGAGAAACACAAAACTCACGCAGCTACAGTAAACCCGTCACCCGACCCTGCTGGCTCGGAGCAATCACTACACAATTAAGCAAAAAAATCACATAAAAATAAAACCCTTGGGATACTTATTTCTTTCAATTTTTTTTTGTTAAAGAAATACTACAACTTGTGCTCAAATAAAAGACAATGATTGTAAATATTCTTAAAACACAAATACGACACTTTTGTGGTCGTCACACCTTCTTACCAAGCTGCTTGTTTATTATCCTGTAGCCCATCCCAGCCTTGTGCAGGTCTACAATATTATCCCTGATGTCCTTACACAGCTCTCTGGTCTTGGCCATTGTGGAGAGGTTGGCGTCTGTTTGATTGAGTGTGTGGACAGGTTTTTATACAGGTAATGAGTTCAAACAGGTGCAGTTAATACAGGTAATGAGTGGAGAACAGGAGGGCTTCTTAAAGAAAAACTAACAGGTCTGTGAGAGCCAGAATTCTTACTGGTTGGTAGGTGATGAAATACTTATGTCATGTAATAAAATGCAAATTAATTATTCAAAAATCATACTATGTGATTTTCTGGATTTTTGTTTTAGATTCCGTCTCTCCCAGTTGAAGTGTACCTATGATAAAAATGACAGACCTCTACATGCTTTGTAAGTAGGAAAACCTGCATAATCGGCAGTGTATCAAATACTTGTTCTCCCCACTGTATACTAAATTCTATAACTGAGTTACTAAGTTAAAGTACTGAGTCCCCATGAAATGAATGTGGGAGAGGGGGATGGTATTTGTTAATGGTCATCACTGAATGGTATCAGTAGATCATCGGGTCCTCCGTCAATCTGTCTACCTGTTTAAACCATCAGTGTATCTGTTCTTTATCCCGATTCCAGATGGTGGGTGTCCCTTCTGAGTTGAATAGGTTACCTACAGTGTCCATAGTTCCTTGGGATAAGAAGGGGGGACGGCTCGCCCTTTGGGTAACACCTATGTATTGTTGACATAAGACAGCTGGGCAGTATTGTACCACACCCCTTTTAACTGTAATAAATACTGACAGTTCATGTATTTTCCTCAGAGATTCCTCACATGTTTATTTTGTAAGCTTTTGACACGTCTCTCTATTTGCAAATAAACTGCTAATTATGCCAATATAATTTTGTCTCTTGTTGAAGTCTAACACTTCCCCGAGTTGGTTTGTTGGAAAGGAGAATAAAACACTGGGAGTCAGGTCAATTACCGTATCATATGTCCATTTATTACAGAAGCTTCTGGAGACACGTGTCGCCGCACAATGTCTAAGGATCAACATTCAACAGATCATTTTATACTTCTACTACGCCCAAAAGATAGAGTCGTTAAATTCACAGAACAAGTGTGCTATTGGTCCAGTTCCAATTCTATTCCTTATAAGGATAAACCTGGTTTCTGTCTGGCCTGTCAGACTATGTGTGTATGTGTCTCTAACCTGTGTCCTGTTTATCACAAGACAGACATACTAAATCTTTCTCTCCCCGGCAACTGCTTAAACAGGGTTTCCTATTCTCTTACTTGCTCCTTCAGTTTCGGCTCATATTACAGACATTTAATATTTTGTTTCATTGGTTACAACAGCTTATAACAATTCACTAACTTATATAATCAATGCATCTACATTGGTTACAACAGCTTACAACAGTTCACTAACTTATATAATCACTACATCTACAATTCCCCCTTTTGATCTCTCCCCTGAGAGATCACCCCTATTCGCCAAGCTCCAGTTCTCCCGGGTCATGCTGCTCCAGTAGAGGCATCAGCATCCCTGATGGCGATCCTGGAGCCTTCTCAATGGCTGTAGAGATCACTCTCATGGCAAGCCCTCTTATGCATGGGATACAACAACACCCACAAGTAACCATTATAGCACCAAATGTAGAAAGCGATAAAAGAACAGACATTATCAAACCTCTCCACTGGCCGAACATCGAGATCATCCATTCCTCCAGCGGATTATCTATCCCAGAATGCTCGTATGCGACCCCTTGACATAGTCCAATTCAATCCCCCAAATTTCCTCAAACAGGTGTCCTCAGGTGGGGTCACGAACCTCTTCGCTGGGGGAATGAAGACCCAATGCCAACCTGGGAAACATGTAACAACACACAACACACATATCATTATTCCACCAATTCCCATATACCATTTCATTCTACTATCATCTCCCCAGACCTTTCTCTGTAACCCTGTCATCTTGGTACGAGTGGTATGAGCCACTCGGTGTCCTATACCCCCTTTTGTTACAGTATTTTTCAGTTCTTTCCCCTAAGAGTCTATTCCCCTGGCGCCGTCCTCTGTCTCCTTCACTCGCTCGTGGTCCCGCCGTGTCCTGGGGTCCGCTCCTGGCACCGGTCCGGCTGGTGTTGGTCCTTCTTCCGTCCACGCTGGGGAAAGCTCCTCCTTCCTGGTTTGGATGAGGTCCGTTAGCGACCTCCCTGGCTCCTGCGCTGGTGTACACTGACTCCAATGGTACCAGGCCTCTCCTTTGTCCCTCAGGTGGACTGCATGACTCGTTCTCTCCACCACCTGATGAGGACCCGTCCACCTTGGCTCCGACCACTTTCGCTTGATGACCTTCAGCAACACCCACTCCGCCTGGGGCAGGTTCTGGTCCAACGGGTGCAGGTCCCTCCGTTCTCCGACTCTATTGGTGAATTCTGAAACGAGAGCTCGCAATTCATCAAAATACACTTTATGGTCTTTGGGCCACTTTTCCCCTTCCGGGACCGCAGGCCCCGCGGGTGGTCCTGGAAACGGTCTCCCCGTCAGCAGCTCGTATGGGATGAACCCAGTGGTCTGATTTAATAAGCATCGAATCGTCATGAGTGCCAGTGGCAGTGCATCTACCCAGTTCAATTTAGTCTGTGCACATATCTTAGCCAACTTGTTTTTTAAGTTTTGGTTCATCCTTTCTACCTTTCCCTGGGACTGTGGATGGTACACAGTGCCAAAAGCATGTTTTAGGCCCAATAATCTCTCTACCTTCTGTAAATCACTGTTCTTAAAGTGAGTCCCATTGTCTGACCTAATTTTCTCTGGGAAGCCGTGTCTGGGAATGTACTGGTTCACTAAACACTTGATCACTGTCTGACTGTCCTCCCTTCTTGCCGGCCAGGCTTCTGGCCACCCTGTGAACATGTCCACACACACTAACATGTAGCGGCACCCCCGTACTGTTTCTCCCATGTCCGTGTAGTCTATCACTATCTCTTGTCCAGGTCTCGTCGTCATGGGGAACGCCCCCATCTCAAGTTTGATCGTTGGTTTTGGGTTATGGTGTGTGCAGATGGTGCATGTCCTAGTGTAGTTACGTACCATGTCTACCATAAACGGGTGCCACCAATGGCACAAGTTCCTCAACATCTGTGCTGGCCCTACATGGCCCAACCCGTGGGCTTCTGCAAATTTATCTCCCTGCATGGCTGGTGGAAGTATTACTCTACCGTCTGGCCCTCTCCAGAGCCCACTCGTCTCTGTTGCTCCTCTCTGTTGCCAAATTGTTTTCTCTTGTGGGGAAGCCCCCTTTTGATGTCTCACTAGCCCGTCTCTCTCAGGGACTTCTCCCCACCCCACTTCCTCTTCTGCTCTTACCACCATCACTCGCGGAGTGTACCCTGCTGCCTGTTTTGCTGCTGTGTCTGCCGCTTGATTTCCCTGAGCTACTACACTATTTGAATTATCGTGTCCTTTGCATTTTATGATGGCTACCTTTTCGGGGCAGGTCTAGGGCCTCAGCTAGTTCTCTCATCTCTGCCTCGTGTTTAATCGGTTTGTCTCCTGCTGTTCTAAACCCAGCTTTTAACCACTGTCCTAGCTCCACGTCTGCTGCGCCTACTGCGTATGCCGAATCAGTGTAAATGTTTACTGTTGTTCCCTGGGCCAGTCTAAGGGCCTCTATTAGTGCTCTAACTTCTGCTCTCTGGGCTGACTGCATCCCCTGGAGCCTCTCTGCTTTCAGCGTGACTAAACCCTCTGGTGTTAGTTTCACTACCGCAAAAGCCACCCTCAGGCCGTCTTGTTCGTGTCTGAAACAGCACCCATCAGTGAAGAGGTCCTCTGCCCCTGGGAGGGGTTCTGCCTCCAGATCGGTTTGTGTCTTACTCTCCCTCACTACCTCTTGCGCGCACTCATGTGGTAGCCCCGTCCCCATTCGATCTGCAATATTTATCCCTTCATGTGTGAAAATCAAATTTTGCTTAGGTGTTGTTGCCTGAGGGAAGTCATAGTGAACATCTGTGAATTTACATACGCCACTACACTGTGTGTTGTGAGTATCTGAAGGTGATGCCCCATCACTATGTGTGCGCATTTTTGAATGAGTCTCGCTACTCCCGCTGCATGCTGTGTGCAGGTGGGGTGCCTTTTTTCGGTTTTGTCGAATCCTACGCTTATGTACTTAAGGATGTTCCTATCTCCCCCTTTTTTCTGAAACAGGACCCCGTTCATGACTTGACCTGTTTCAGAAACATCTAGAAAAAAGGGTTTTGTGTAGTCAGGTATGGCCAGATCAGCTGCGGTGGCTAGTTGTTGTTTCAGCAAAATGAAGGCCTGGTCGGCCGGGCAAGTCCAATTGAGAGTGGCTTTAAGTTTACGCATTCCCTGCTCCTTAACTAGCGCTCTAAGTGGTTCTGTGAGCCCTGAATAGTTTGGGATGTATTTGCGGCTGTACCCCGTGAGCCCCAGGAATGATAGCATTTCCTGAACAGTAGTGGGTTTAGGATGGTGGAGGATGGTTGTGCGGTGAGCTGGGGAAAGCCCCGCTCCCTTCTGCGAGATAACTCTGCCCAGAAAGGAGACCTGTGTTCTTACCAGCTGTAGCGTTTCTTTCGACACCTTGAACCCTTTCTCAGCCAGTCTGGTGAGGACCGTCATTGTAGCTTGAATGCAGGCGGCCACCGTCGGGGCCGCCAGCAGCAGGTCGTCTACGTACTGGACCAAAGTTACCCCTGTCGGCAGGCAGCATCCCTGTCGGCAGGCAGCATCCCTGCAGCGCTTCTCTCAGTACCTGGTTGAATATACCAGGGGAAAGCGCGAACCCCTGTGGTAGTGTCGTGTATCGCCATTGCCGACCCCTATGTGTGAAAGAAAAAATATCACGAAGTTCCTCTGCTAGTGGGAGACAGAAAAAAGCGTTAGCCAGGTCAATGCAGGTGAACCATTTTTGACCCGGGGTCAAATTAGTGAGTGCTACATACGGGTTAGGTACCGGTATAGTGGGTGTGAGTAAAATGTTGTTTATAGCCCTGAGATCATGGGCCATACGGTATTTCCCTGTCCCTTTCTTTTCTACCAGGAGGATAGCTGTGTTCCACGCGGAACCTGACTCCTCTAACACCCCTGTGGGCCACAAACCATTCAATGTCACATCTAACCCTTCCTCTGCCTCTGGTTTGTGTGGGTATTGGGGCAGCCATATGGGCTCTCCCGGTCAGATTTTAAAGGTGACCGGTGGGCAATCGGTGAGCACCACGTCCGTGGGGCCCTTGGACCACAGTGAGTCCGGTAACTCATTAAGCCTTGGCGTGGGTGCAGGGTGATCCATCTTTTCCCTCCCATGATCCCGGGTTATCTCCCTTCGCTCTAAATATACCCAATCTGTCCCTGGTGCTTCTAACCGATACGTCTTACAGCTGGGTGAGTACCATACGTTTGGTTCCTGAGTGAGTGTCCAATCAGTGCATTCGACCGCCCTTTTAACCATGGGCCCCAGGTCTTTTGCTTGGTGTTTAGGATGCAGTGCCAGTGACACATGTGGGACGGACTCCTCCGCCATCATGTACCACTGATCCTGCTCCTCTGTCAACTGTACATCTGCCGCTACCCCTTCAGGGCCTACATATATGAATTTAGACCCGACCTGCCACGTGTCCCCACACACTACATCCCCAAACCCCTCTCTATACACCTCATCGCCCTGACGATCATAAAATAGGGTTACATGTGGGGGGTCTGGCGGAGGAAAGTACGGCTCGAGGAGGGAGATCCACGGCCTCCACTTGAAGTACTGGGACAAAATACCCTGTTTGTCCGGCTTTTCTGGTATCAATAGTCCCCAGTATATCTCTGCTATTTCACCCTTCACCGGTTGTACCAGGTACTGCCCTTTGCGTGTGGTTTCAGGTCCGCACACCGCCGATGTCCCATCTGGTAACATGACAGTTAGTCCATCTGGAGAACATAAGATATTAGCCCCCAGTTTTAAGTCTCGCCCCAATAAGTTCACTGGTGTGTTTGTCGACACCACATACGGTTGGCTGAGGGCCTGTTTACCCAGTATTGTTTTAAGAGGAAATGTCACTGGCAAAGTCTGTCCCACTCCTTCAAACCCCACAACTTCCACTGTCTTGGAGGATAGTCCTGTGACGGGAGGGGCGGTGATGGTGGAAAAAGTGGCACCTGTGTCAACCAGAAAGGGGAAGTCCTTCCCGTCGACATTCAGGGACAGCATAGGGTCTGCCCTTCCCCCGCTGTCCCCTCCCCCCCCTGTAGACCGTCACGCCTGGTCCCACCCTCCCTCATAAGAGAGTGGGTATTGTCCAGGTGCGCTAGGTGGTGGGACGGCGTGTGGGTTGGGAACTGGAGCTGCCCCTTGGTTTGGGTATCCTCTGCCCCCTGCAGTGTTCTGTGGGCACTCTCTGGACCAGTGGTTCGGGTCACCACACATAAAGCAGACTCCGTATGGGACTTGGGCTCCTGGAGCCCCTCTGCCTCTACCCCGCCCCCTCAGTGTCTGTTTCGCTCTGTGACTCCGCCTTTCTAGTCAACTTTCTCTTATCTTGCTTTCCTGTGACTTGAGTTATGGGCTTGCTATTCTGTGTGTCTAAAGACAATATACCACTCTGTAAACGTAAGACTGGATATAATGGTGCCCGGTCCGTACCAAGCACCAAGTCATCTTCATATGCTGGGGGTTCTATCTCTCCTCCCTCTTTTTTCTCCTTAATTTTCTGTCCCTTTTTCTCTTTGTTCAAATGGTCTACGCCCTGACACCACACTGCTAATTTACACCATTCTTTTCTGTGCTTTTCCCATTCCTTCTCCTTTTCTCTATATCTCCCTCTCTTGACCAAATTTGCTGTTTCCTTCTTGTCTCTAACTCTATCTCGATTTTTAGAACACTCCTTCTCCTTATTCCACAAAATAACATGTAATGATCTCCTTTCCTCCATCCTTAATCCTGCCTCACTCACCACTTGTCGCAATTTCTCTTCTATCCCTTCTTTTTCTTTCTGAATTGGGTCCATCCTGCCTACAACCGTCATTACATTTGCCACCTGTATCCCCAATTGTTTCCACTTTCCCGTACCTGGACCCCACCCATCGTCATCAACCTCTCTCTCAAACTCCCCGTCCATTTCAACCTGACTTATGTTACTGTGAGTCCCAGACTCAGAATGATTAACAAATGATTAACGGGTACCTGACCCAACACTTTTGGGACTCAAACCCAGTTTTCTTATAAAAAATTTGGGGAGTTCCAAACTCCCCGGGCTTCTAACCCAGCTGAACCTTTACACACAATAAGTATTTCGAGGTGCCCCTAAGTCCTCGGGCCTCTAACCCGACTGGTTGCCAAGACTCTAACTCGCAACTCTCCACCGTCCCCGTCGGGAAGTGGCGTAGGGTAGACAACCCTAGAACGATTAACGGGCCTCTAACCCGACTTACAGTGAGACTCTAACTCACACACCGGTAACGGGCCTCTAACCCGACTTATAGTGAGACTCTAACTCACAAACCATTAACGGGCCTCTAACCCGACTTATAGTGAGACTCACAGACCGTTCCTCTGACCCCCTGAATTTAAACCAGTCTCCCAATAAGTTTTCCACAGGTCCACAATTTAGTTCATAGCCAATATGCAGATTTAGATATAACAGGCTCTGCTTACCTTTATCATGAGCCGGCTCGGAACCTGTGAATCTCGCGTAGGTTGTCTGGACCAGATCGAATTCCTTCTCCTCTTTCCAATCCCGGACCGAGTCCCCAAAATTGTTGAAGTCTAACACTTCCCCGAGTTGGTTTGTTGGAAAGGAGAATAAAACACCGGGAGTCAGGTCAATTACCGTATCATATGTCCGTTTATTACAGAAGCTTCTGGAGACACGTGTCGCCGCACAATGTCTAAGGATCAACATTCAACAGATCATTTTATACTTCTACTACGCCCAAAAGATAGAGTCGTTAAATTCACAGAACAAGTGTGCTATTGGTCCAGTTCCAATTCTATTCCTTATAAGGATAAACGCAAACATCTTCTTGTCTCCTCCTGGTTTCTGTCTGGCCTGTCAGACTATGTGTGTGTGTGTCTCTAACCTGTGTCCTGTTTCTCACAAGACAGACATACTAAATCTTTCTCTCCCCGGCAACTGCTTAAACAGGGTTTCCTATTCTCCTACTTGCTCCTTCAGTTTCGGCTCATATTACAGACATTTAATATTTTGTTTCATTGGTTACAACAGCTTATAACAATTCGCTAACTTATATAATCAATACATCTACATTGGTTACAACAGCTTACAACAGTTCACTAACTTATACAATCACTACATCTACACTCTGTACTTCCATTAAGAGTTCCTATCGATGGAATTACCATCACACTCCTCAGGCCCATACACCTCCCAGTCCACCAGATCCTGTAGGCTGCCCCCCCCCCCCCCGGCGCCTGGAGTCCATGAGACAGCTCACAGAGTAGGCTGGGGGTCCATTTATGTCCAGAGGAGGAGGGAGGTGTATGGGCCTGAGGAGCTGTGGGATCCAGCACCGTCCAGCGGCCCAGCAACCACCGGCCTGAGCAGGGAAACGTGGAAAGTGGGCGAGATACGATAGTGCCGAGGCAGCAGTAAGGGGTAGGAGACAGGGTTAACACATGCTGTGATTCGGAAGGGGCCAACGAAGCGAGGACTTACCTTGCAGCAGGGCAGGTGGAGAGGGAGGTCTCTTGTCGACAACCAGACCCTATCCCCCTAACCCTGGCACCTCCTTGCGGCGGGGTTCAGCGTGAGTCTTGTGTCAGTGGACCGCCCTTAGCAGGCAGACGTGGGTGGCCTCCCACACTGCTTTAGAGCGCCTGAATCAGCCATCCACTCAGCCATCGTCCGGTGGAAGAGTGGCGTAGAGAGTTCTGCGCATACTCGGCCCAGGGAAGGTATCGGCCCACTCACCTTGCTGGTCTTTACAGTAGGCACGCAGGATTTGCCTGAGTACCTGGTTGACCCATTCCACCTGGCAGTTGGATGTGGGGAACTGTCCAAATGGGGGGCACCAGGGTGGTAGAGGACCACAGGACCGATGGTGAACATAGTAACTGGGAGACCAACTGGCCTGAGAAATTCAACAGTTGTAGAGCATCGGAACAAGTCCATGACCTACAAACAGGATAAAAACACTAGGATTTGCTGGGCGGTGTCATTTCCTGCGACTGCGGTCAGCATGGGTGACGGCGGGTTCTACATAATGCTGCCCAGTAACTCATCGAGACATGTCCATCCAAGCAATACGAGTTTGAGCTATACCACAAAATTTGCCAAAGGTATAGATTTGAAAGGTGACTGGGAAGTATCTTTGATAGAGTTCCAATACTCGCATACATGGAAGACTTTTACATGGGGTGAAAACGCATTTGAACTACATGACTCGAATAAGGACAAAACTTGGAAATATGAACTCAACACTGGTTATTACAGCAGCATAGTAAAACTGGTGTCAGAGCTCAACAGTTATATTAAACCACATGATGTATGGGAGGGCTATGATGAATTTAAAAATAGAATGTTCCTAAAAGGCAAGCCCCATTTTAGTTGAACATTTTGTGCAAAGTTGGAACAGATATTAGGCTTGAAACTAGGCGAACGGTGGTATGCCCTGTGGTACGCCTCATTCCCTGCAGATGTTCTGTCAGGGTTTAACACGCTATACATCAACATAGATATAATTTATTATCAAAGAGTTGGGGACAGCCATGTCCCGCTGTTGAGAACTGTACATATTACAGGGGAAAAAAACAAAGTTGTCACAGTAATGTACGACAAGCCACACTTTTAATGAGTCAGTTTAATGAGATCTGTATGGAAGTAAAATCTGATCAGAATCAGTTGGTTTCATTCGTAGTGGGGAAGGTGAGACCAGTCTAAGTATAAGATGCAGCCTCAGAAACTCTACGATGATCCTCAACGGTATGTTGAATACTACACAAAACATGCCGGTAATGGTTTACCAGGGTATCATGGTAGTGCTGCAATGTATGGGGCTGGTCTAGTGGGCCTTTTCCAAGGGCTTTTCCAGTTGGCAATACCTTTGTTGAAGCGTGGGTTCTCAACAGCAAAACCACATTTAAAAAATGCAGCGAGGAATATAGTTTGTGAGGTTGTCAGCAATCTTATGGCACGCCAAACAAAACAGCAGGTTGGATCTGGATTGATGATTATGACCGTGGGCTCAACACCCACAGGAGGGACAATAAGGGGCCGGTGCGGAGAGGAGTCGAAGGGCCTAGACAACCCGATCCCTGGACACGGAAACTAGCTCTAGGGACGTGGAAGGTCACCTCGCTGGCGGGGAAGGAGCCTCTGGGATGGCAGGCCGGGGTGGTGGTCCCTCTTTTTAGGAAGGGGGACCAGAGGGTGTGTTCCAACAAAGGGGGATCACACTTCTCAGCCTCCCCGGGAAAGTCTATGCCAGGGTTCTGGAGAGGAGAATACGGCCGATAGTAAATCCTCGGATTCAGGAGGAACGGTGTGGTTTTCGTCCGGGCCGTGGAACACTGGACCAGCTCTATACCCTCTACGGGGTGTTGGAGGGTTTATGGGAGTTTGCCCAACCAATCCACATGTGTTTTGTGGATTTGGAGAAGGCATTCGACTGTGTCCCTCGCGGCATCCTGTGGAGAGTGCTTCGGGAATATGGGGTCCTGGGTCTTTTGCTAAGGACTGTCAGGTCCCTGTACGACCGAAGCAGGAGCTTGGTCCACATTGCCGGCAGTAAGTCAGACTTGTTCCCAGTGCATGTTGGACTCCGGCAGGGCTGCCCTTTGTCGCCGGTTCTGTTCGTAATTTTTTCTATTTTAATACAATATTGCAATCTTATTGTGGTGTAAATTGGTCATCTTATTAGCATTTTCACTGTAAATGACTTAGAATACTGTATATTTTTTGTTCTTCATAGACACCAATGATTGGCCAGACCTATAGACAGTAAAGTAAGTGACAGATTTACTATAAAGTCCAAAAACCTCTGGTTAGGATGCAAGAAACTGGGTAGATTAGATTAGTTCAGAGACTTGGTTTCCAATGCATCTACATGGTGTTAGACAGGGATGGACACTATTTAAGATACATGTATTTCAAATATGTATTTCAAATACAAAACAGGATTTTTTCATTTGTATTTGATAGGGTTGATGAAAATGGCTTCCGACTTTGTATGAAAATACATCAACATTTTGTAGAATAAAAATACTGTAAAATTCTTTGTGAAAAGTCAACATGATGACATCATAAAACTGCTGCCTCTGGTGACTACTCAGTATTTTGCTCAGACTTGTTGAGATCAAAACAGAAAATGTATCCATACCCGAAGAAGAAGGTCAAGGTGAGAAACATGTACTTGGCATCTTTGGAGAAGTATCCCCAGTCAGTGTTCTGGTGAAGGGACAGATCAAATAGACTGATAGATGGAATCAACTGAGTCAGTGTACTGGTGAAGGGATAGATAAAATAGACTGATAGATGGAATCAACTGAGTCAGTGTACTGGTGAAGGGATAGATAAAATAGACTGATAGATGGAAGGTTTGCAATTTTTTAAATACAAAAATACAGTAGTTTATTTTGATATTTTGATGGTGTGACTACTGTATCTTGTCGTTTATTTTGATACACTTAAAATGATTGTATTTGGTATCTTATTTTAGAATACATTTTGACATATCTTTGCCCATCTCTGGTGTTAGAAAATGTTTTATAGAAAGATGTAATTGATGACTGGATGAAATATATGAATGTGTAAAATGTTGTTGTGTCTGGGTGGATGCACCCAGGTGTGTGTAGTATAGCTTGGGTCGGCTTTCACTAAAACACCAATTGGGATTAATCATTTTAGCTCATTCAAAGTCCATGTCATGGTATAATTTGTCACACAAGGGCACATTTCCATTGTTGAATGAGCCATTTGGAAAAAATATGACAAAGTTACTGTCAAAGGTGTAGGTTTGTCTTATAATTGGGGGGTTCAGGATTTTCACTCTTTTCCATGGGGGTCACATTGACCTGCCTGTAATATTGGGGGGGTCTTGACCCCCCGTCCCCCCTAACTCGACACCCCTGATAACAGTATACCCACTTCTCCGGGCACCAATACACCACTGAATTACAGTATACCCTCTTCTCCAGGCACCAATACACCTCCGGATTACAGTATACCCACTTCTACGGGCACCAATACACCTCTGGATTACAGTATACCCACTTCTCCGGGCACCAATACACCTCTGGATTACAGTATACCCACTTCTCCGGGCACCAATACACCACTGGATTACAGTATACCCACTTCTCCGGGCACCAAAACACCACTGGATTACAGTATACCCACTTCTCCGGGCACCAATACACCACTGACTAGGCCTACATTAACAAGGATTTGAGATAACACATAGAACACATGAAATCAGAGGAATGCAATCACCTTATTACACACCTAGTTTATTCAACTATTTATTTTAGTTTTTGCTTAACGATACTGTTTTGACCAAAGATAGTACATTGATTGGGCTCTTGCCTTGGCTGCGAGGAAAGTAAAACATTTTACATAAAAACTCCCCGCAAAAAAAGACCCAAAAACACCCAAATCCAAAATAGTGTGTAACATGTTTCAGCGTAGTCAAGGTAAAATGATAAAGTCACAAAGCGCTGTCCCATTACTATTTATAGCATTTAGAGCCCTTGCAGCCTCTTGCACTCAATCACTTACCAGGTGACATCAGTTAAGTCTGTGAGTGTTCAGGTCTTAGGGTTTAGTGGGGGACATTGGGACTGGGCCTTACTGTTTTTATTAAGAGACTTTACAACTTCACTAGCAGTCCTCTTCTGTCATCTAGTGGCTGTTTGGTATAATAAAACAAAAATGTGAATACAGCCTCAATCAAACTTTAGAAAAATGTGTGTTGGGCTAATTATATATATTTTTTTTTATCATTTATTTGACACTAACAGATTGTTATTTGTCACTAAATGCATGGGGGAATGCAAATAAGTAATTGAAACAAAACTTCATTAGGGCTCCAACATTTTCTTATCATACCATATCCAAGACATGTTCTGCACAGAAAATTTATTTTGCCTTTCCAACATATGTATTTTCTAAAGCATGAACCAGAAATCTGTATTTATGTGTTTTTATTTTAGATGGGAGTGTTGTGATTACAGAGCTATACAATACTTGATGATACCTATAACAGAAATGCCTGTAGAACCCAAAATGTCCAAGTAGTGAAATACGACCAAAAATCCCAAAACCTTCATTTGTATTTATACAGGAATTATAGCCAGTTTATTCTAGGGGCATGTCTTTCGGCTAGTGGCTATTGTTCTTATAATGTGTAGAAATATAACATCCAAATATGGTGGTTAAAAAAGACGTTCTGGGCCAATTTTACTGGAGTCTAGATCTTCCTCATATAATCTGGGGTGTCAGACACATTCCACAAAGGGTGTAGGGTCAGCTGATCTTTTGGTCTTCCTTTTAATTGGTGTCCAGCTAAGACCTAGACAATCAGGTTTGGGCAGGTCCTTAGTAATTAGTGATGTTCATTTTCAACCAAGGCAAGAGTGAAAACCTGTAAGCACTCAGCCTCCATGGAATGAGTTTGACCAGTTTTGTAGGTAATCCAAGTGTTCATCATTTTGCTTCTAATGTTGTGCAGCAAGTGTTTGCAGGTAAATAACATTGGTTCCCCTCATGAACCTCTAGTCCTCACTGGGAGCACTCACAAATACACTATGGGCCGGTTTCACAGACACGGATTAAGCCTAGTCTAGGACTAATACATCTAGTTCAAAAGAAACCTCCAATAAGTGTATTGTTTTAGTCCTAGACTAGGCTTAATCTGTGTCTGTGAAACCGGCCCTCAGTGTCTTAGTATAGTATTAGGTACTTCAATCTAGTTGAACCGCATATTTCCGCTAGAAGATCCTGAGTTTTCTATTTCTGGTAAATTATAGACACTGTCATAAACTAGAATAAAGGTGTCACAATCAATTCTGGTGAAAACAAAACATGAGAAAAATTTACCCATTATGAGGAAGTGATGGCAGAAGGGCGAGCTGAGTGATGAGAAACTCATAGTGAAACCAGACTTTGACTGAGAAAGAGATGACAATGACTTTGGGACTGCTACTCATCCTTGTGTTCCTACTAACAGGTAAGACACAAAAGATCAGTGAGAGAAATAGTCAATGTGTCATAATCCACATTACTACTACCGGTAATCTGTGTGTTCCCTTCAGGGGCTGCCATTCCTTACGATGTATCCCAAGATGTACCCCTCCCCGGGTGGGGTATGTGAATTCTTTGTATTTTGGGAACAAAACAACAAAAACAATAAAAACATTTATTATAAAATATATTATCCACATTAAACCTTTCATCAAAAGGGGCCCTTTGGGTTATTTCAGCATTACATTTTTCTATAGGGGTTCAAATATGGTCTCTGTTTCGTTTAGGTGTACCCTGCCTCAGCGTTTTGATACTTGGTTCAATCTTGTCAGGACATGGTGTCGTTTGTCAACATGTTTGTATCAGTTCACTCAACCTAAACATTTTGGTTAAATGTGGGCAAATATATTGATACTATTCACCTAGTTCTATAGATATTTACACTATTATCCAAACAGTGAGGTAGTTTAATTCTACACGAAACAAAGACCATATTGGATGTGGATCTAAAAATCCCGAATGGAAACTAATGAATGGTGGAATAATGAAAAGAGACCCTTTTTAGATTTCAGCTTTAAGGGTTTAGGGGGATTATGACGGGTCACTATGTCAGTGTATACCAGAGATGGGGACAAGTCACACATGGTCAAGTCCAAGCAAGTCTCAAGTCTAAACCATCAAGTCTCATGTCAAGTCTCAAGTCACAGTTCAGATAAATCAAGCAAGTCAAGTCAAGTCAAGGGTTCACCCTAAGCAAGTCAAGTCAAGTCCTTATAAGTTTCAAGTCAAGTCAAGTCACAGTACAAAAGAGATGAACACACACACACTCTCCTCGGTTTCTGACGTGCGCTCGGTGCGAAGCTCGATTTCAAAATCAAATATTTTTCCCCTCCGCGGTACAATTTTTTGGGGGGACGAAGCGGAGGGATCTTGAATCAGCCTGAAGGGGTTGTATTCGCTATAACAACCGCCTCGCTATACCTTATCCCGCTTATTACATGGCTACCTACAAAATAAATCTATAATTTGACACAAAATATTGATTTCAAAAGGAATTTATTGATTTCAAAACGATTGTATTGCTTCCTCTAAAGAAAATAGTCCGTTCCGTCTCTGGTTAGAATCCTGCTGCGTCCATTGCAACGCGCTGTTTTTAATGGCAACGGTCTGTTATCAAGAAATAACACGCATTCTGCACTGGAATTCAGCCAATCCATGTAATAAGGGCTAATAATAACAACCTTATCTTGTCTATATGAGTAAAAAAAAAAACTCTTCGAAATGTTTAGGTGCTAGTAATCACATCGGCGCCTCCATGTTAGCCTTTCATGCAGTAAAGTTAACTGTTATGGTGTAAGCACAATGCTTTTTAGTTTCCACACGCAGTCCACCAACACTTGAAAATGCCCACATTTAATACATACATTATAGCCTACGTGTAATAATATACATGCCCGTTGACGTACTGTTATAGTCAAATTCCCTTACATCTATTTACCAGACGTATTCGGTAATGATAATGGTCACATTTCTAACAAGAAAAAAAAACATTAGTAACTTAATCGTTATAGATCTTAGTGAAACTGAATATAAAGAGATTACTTTCTTACCTTTCCTTGTGGTTCTTAAAATAACGAATGAAATTTGACGTTGTTGCATATTTTGCATCTGGCAAATCTTTTTTTATTCACACGGTCCAGGTCAAAGTCCTTGTATCCAAACGATACTATTTGTGGAGCTCGACTAACGTTACTGTCTGCCATGTTTGGCGCGGTTTGAATTGTGCAGCGTTAAAGGCACATACGCTGATTAGTGGTGCTGATGTCACAACATATAAAATAAAGTTTGTTTATTATAAGTTCAAGTCATTGTCGAGTCTTCCACTTCAAGTCAAGTCAAGTCTCAAGTAACTTGTTCTCAAGTCAAAGTCAAGTCAAGTCATTTTCATACTTTAATCAAGCAAGTCACAAGTCCTGAAAATGGTGACTCGAGTCAGACTCTAGTCAAGTCATGTGACTCGAGTCCCCCACCTCTGGTGTATACCAACACTAGAATTAGAGATACAAAAACTCTTACATGCAGATAAGTTAATAACATGATGCTTCATTGCTACTGAAGCAAAGACGCATTTGGTGAGTTCATTAAAAGTAATATCTGTGAATTAGTCCAGAGTTTCTCAAACCTGTTCCATGGGCCGGCACCAGTCCGTTAAGAAATGTCTGCCAATCTGTGCCATATTCCTCATGAAGAAGTCAAATCGACAAGATTTTTACTTCCTTCATAGAACCAGATTTAGGTGCGTCCATAATGTTTTCCACTAATTTGTGGTGGGCATGTGCTTGGATTTAATGGGGACAACTGAGTCATGATCCCACAATATTACAGGCAGGTAAATTTGACCCATTCAATATGCCATGATGAATTTGATTGATATAAAATATCTCCCCACCATAGAGTCGCTGGCATTGCTGTCATTGTGTCTTTCCAGAACAGAGGGATACTTAATCTATCCTTTCCCTGCTGCCAACTGTAGTCTTGGTTTGGCCTGGTCCTCCATGTCCTCACTGTTTGTAAAAAGAAAATAAATGAAGCATGAATAGGAACCTATAGAAAGTTACAGACAAACTGAAAAAGTTAATATAATTTAATGACAAAATGGGTATTGTGTTATTCCACAAAACAAATAATTGTTTGTAGTAACATTGGGGTCAACTGAAAAGTTTTATAGACAAAAGTTTAAAAGGGAGTCGTATAAACATTGAAATATATAGATTAAATTAAGTGATGTGTCTTTGACCATAAGACATTAGGCTCAAGAAAGCTTGTTTCTCACGTTAATCAGGGAGCCTAACTGCAGTTATATGCCCTCCTTCTTTCATCACTGATCATGTTCATATAAAGTAATAACCACAATAAACCCTTACAAGCAATAAGATAATGATAACCTCATGCTTTTATATTCAATTTCTATTTCAAAATGGGAGTCATTTGAGACCTAAATCTGTTTCACAAGTCCAAAAAGAAGAGCTATTAAGAGTGATTGTTTATTTTAGGGTATACTTTACACTTTTAAGGGTATCACTTAGGGGTGTTCTCACTTTTGTTGCCAACGGTTTAGACATTAATGGCTGTGTGTTGAGTTATTTTGAGGGGACAGTAAATTTACACTGTTATACAAGCTGTACACTCACTACTTTACATTGTAGCAAAGTGTCATAACCTCAGTGTTGTCAAATGAAAACATATAATAAAATATTTACAAAAATGTGAGGGGTGTACTCACTTCTGTGAGATACTGTATTTTCTACTGTTCTGTCTCCTTTTAAATTCACAGTTTACATGCATGTTAGAAACACAGATATCATCTGTAATCACTCTGGGATGTGAGGCAAGTCACCCTGTTTCACCAAGGTGGTAATATACTATTACGTACAGCCTCTACTGTTGTTCCATCCATGCTACGTTCCTACTCTCACCTATGGTCATGAGCTTTGGGTCATGACCGAAAGGACAAGATCCCGGATACAGGCGGCCAAAATGAGCTTTCTCCGCAGGGTGGCCGGGCGATCCCTTAGAGATAGGGTGAGAAGCTCGGTCACCCGGGAGGAGCTCAGAGTAGAGCCGCTGCTCCTCCACATCGAGAGGGGTCAGCTGAGGTGGCTTGGGCATCTTTTTCGGATGCCTCCGGAACGCCTTCCTGGGAAGGTGTTCTGGTCCTGTCCCACCGGGAGGAGACCCCGGGGAAGACCTAGGACACGCTGGAGGGACTATGTCTCTCGGCTGGCCTGGGAACGCCTCGGTGTCCCCCCGGAAGAGCTAGAGGAAGTGTCTGGGGAGAGGGAAGTCTGGGCATCCCTGCTTAGACTGCTGCCCCCGCGACCCGGCCCCGGATAAGCGGAAGATGATGGATGGATTATTGTTGTAGTAAAATAGCTAGATGTTCCGCTATCAATCTAGTAATTCATTATTATTGTTACTCATTTTTGTAGGGTCTGACTGCTGTAAGCTCTACCAGCCAATGACGACAGGGTCATTGCATCAATGTCATATTATGTGTTCATACAAAATAAGATTTTACCAAGGAATGTGACCTATGTTCTGCAGAAATTTTACACTTGTAGAGTCAACCTGCTGACTGTATCACCTATGCCACCATTCAGACATATCGACCAAAATCCTCTTCAAAAGGTTGATGTAAATGAAGAAATACTCTACATACAGGTGCTGGTCATAAAATTAGAATATCATCAAAAAGTAGATTTATTTCAGTAATTCCATTGAAAAAGTGAAACTTGTATATTATATTAATTCATTACACACAGACTGATATATTTAAAATGTTTATTTCTTTTAATTGTGATGATTATAACTGACAACTAATGAAAATCCCAAATTCAGTATCTCAGAAAATTTGAATATTACTTAAGACCAATACAAAAAAAAGATTTTTAGAAATGTTGGCCAACTGAAAAGTATGAACATGAAAAGTATGAGCATGTACAGCACTCAATACTTAGTTGGGGCTGCTTTTGCCTGAACTACTGCAGCAATGCGGCGTGGCATGGAGTCGATCAGTCTGTGGCACTGCTCAGGTGTTATGAGAGCCCAGGTTGCTCTGATAGTGGCCTTCAGCACTTCTGCATTGTTGTGTCTGGTGTATAGCATCTTCCTCTTCACAATACCCCATAGATTTTCTATAGGGTTAAAGTCAGGCGAGTTTGTTGGCCAATTAAGAACAGGGATATCATGGTCCTTAAACCAGGTACTGGTAGCTTTGGTACTGTGTGCAGGTGCCAAGTCCTGTTAGAAAATGAAATCTGCATCTCCATAAAGTTGGTCAGCAGCAGGAAGCGTGTAGTGCTCTAAAACTTCCTGGTAGACGGCTGCGTTGACCTTGGACCTCAGAAAACACAGTGGACCAACACCAGCAGATGACATGGCACCCCAAACCATCACTGACTGTGGAAATTTACACTGGACTTCAATCAACGGGGATTCTGTGCCTCTCCTCTCTTCCTCCAGACTCTGGAGTGAATTTGGGGTTTTCATTAGTTGTCAGTTATAATCATCAACATTAAAAGAAATAAAAAATTGAAATATATCAGTCTGTGTGGAATGAAGAATACATTATACAAGTTTCACTTTTTGAATGGAATTACTGAAATAAATCAACTTTTTGATGATATTCTAATTATATGACCAGCACCTGTATATATATTAGTGGAATGTATAGATGATCAATGAAGGCAAATGCAGGTCAAATGGCAATACTAAATTTGCTATTGAGGCAAATAGAGGGGCAGAAAATGTAGTATTAAGTATAGTGTATGTGACAAATGGGATAAATAGTTGTAAAGGTACAAAGGGCAATTCTAAAGGGCATTCTAAATGTGCAATCGAGGGAAATTGAAGGAGTAGCATGTGTCTATTCATCAATCACATTCAAACTCATTTTAAAAGAGCATTTGGAGACGAACACTGGCAATTACTTTGAAAACAATATGTTGCAATGGAAGAAGTGTGTATATGTATATTACATGTGTATATATACACTCACCTAAAGGATTATTAGGAACACCTGTTCAATTTCTCATTAATGCAATTATCTAATCAACCAATCACATGGCAGTTGCTTCAATGTATTTAGGGGTGTGGTCCTGGTCAAGACAATCTCCTGAACTCCAAACTGAATGTCAGAATGGGAAAGAAAGGTAATTTAAGCAATTTTGAACGTGGCATTGTTGGTGCCAGACGGGCCGGTCTGAGTATTTCACAATCTGCTCAGTTACTGGGACTTTCACGCACAACCATTTCTAGGGTTTACAAAGAATGGTGTGAAAAGGGAAAAACATCCAGTATGCGGCAGTCCTGTGGGCGAAAATGCCTTGTTGATGCTAGAGGTCAGAGGAGAATGGGCCGACTGATTCAAGCTGATAGAAGAGCAACTTTTACTGAAATAACCACTCGTTACAACCGAGGTATGCAGCAAAGCATTTGTGAAGCCACAACACGCACAACCTTGAGGCGTATGGGCTACAACAGCAGAAGACCCCACCAGGTACCACTCATCTCCAATACAAATAGGAAAAAGAGGCTACAATTTGCACAAGCTCACCAAAATTGGACAGTTGAAGACTGGAAGAATGTTGCCTGGTCTGATGAGTCTCGATTTCTGTTGAGACATTCAGATGTTAGACTCAGAATTTGGCATAAACAGAATGAGAACATGGATCCACCATGCCTTGTTACCACTGTGCAGGCTGGTGGTGGTGGTGTAATGGTGTGGGGATGTTTTCTTGGCACACTTTAGGCCCCTTAGTGCCAATTTGGCATCATTTAAATGCCACGGCCTACCTGAGCATTGTTTCTGACCATATCCATCCCTTTATGACCACCATGTACCCATCCTCTGATGGCTACTTCCAGCAGGATTATGCACCATGTCACAAAGCTCGAATCATTTCAAATTGGTTTCTTGAACATGACAATGAGTTCACTGTACTGAAATGGCCCCCACAGTCACCAGATCTCAACCCAATAGAGCATCTTTGGCATGTGGTGGAACGGGAGCTTCGTGCCCTGGATGTGCATCCCACAAATCTCCATCAACTACAAGATGCTATCCTATCAAAAGAATGCTTTCAGCACCTTGATGAATCAATGCCACGTAGAATTAAGGCAGTTCTGAAGGCGAAAGGGGGTCAAACACAGTATTAGTATGGTGTTCCTAATAATCTTTTAGGTGAGTGTATATATATATGCGTGTGTGTAACACTTACATTAAAAACATTTAAACATGAGGATGGAGCCCCTGGGATCACTCTGAAACGAGAGAGAAAATGTATCATGTCTAAGGGAAAAAGAACATGCACATGCTCATTGCATTAAAATAACTGTAAAAAACAAACATTTTAGAAATGAATGGTATTTCATCTTGTACTTTGAGAACTCACAATTGAACTCTGCCTCAAAAAGAGTTTGCTGTATCTTAATCTTTGTTGCTGCTCTTTGATGTGGGTTATAGCATCTTAAGAGTGGACACAATGTCTTCATCTTCAGGCAGTTCAGCTTGTGCAGGTGGCTGGCAACTGGCCACAACATCAGATTCATCTGCAGCTATGACCTGGACTCAAAGGCGGACATGGGGTAGACGGGAGCATGAGACTGGTGTCTCCTTATTTTAGCAGGGGGCACAGGGATGATCTCAGGGTGTGAGACAGTAGGGGCCTCTTCCTCCTCTAGGGTTAGCTCAACGATGTCTTCCTCACTCTCTCCCTGGTCAATATGCTGGTTGTTGTGCCTTTCCTGTTCTCCCCTGTCTCCTTGTTCTTCCTGTACCTGGCCAGTTGAGGGCAACACCATGTTACCACCTCACATGAAACTGTAAGTATTTTAAAAAATCATAATATGACTGTTTCGCCACGGTCGTTGTTGGCTTCCCGCTGCCACACTCCTGTGCCTATCTTCTCACTCTTTTTTTCTTTTATATAGCGGTCCCGTAAAAACCTCCACCTCTTTCTAACCGCCTCTGTCACAACAGAAATCATTGTTTCCCTGCTTGCTTGCCTCCATACAGCTAGCTAGCTAAAAAGCATGTTTAGCCTGCTGTAGATATTTTAAGTTAGTTGATTATTTAGTTACCAGTTAATCCAATTGAGGCTGCAACAAATTGGCCTAGTAAGAGATGTGATTGGGCCAGCCCAGTGTCAGTATAGAAAATGAACCAGTGGTCTGCTGTCCCTACTTTATGGGCCTGTCATTGGCCAAAAAATGTGTTCAAGTTATACCAGCCCCAAAAGTGCTTCAGCCCACCAAGCATTTGCCCGGTATGCCAGATTACCAGTCCAGGCATCGTGCTCGATGACACTCAAAGCTTTGTTTGACCAAATTATTTTCAAACCAGGATGCAACACCCCACAGAGCACAAATAACCAAATAAGTAAATCATCTAATACTGTGGCGCTACCGTATTACTTCAGGTTTGATTGTCCCTGTGGCAGTTAATACAATTTTATTGAACCCAAAAAGTCATCCTTTCCCCCTCCACACATTCCTGTTTTATTGAGGTTACCCTTTTCAATGGTCTTCCTTATTCATTCATCCTTACCATTAATTCGAATACACCACCCAGACAATAGGTCTAAATCAAACGTGTTATATGTCCCTGCCTCAGTGGTCCAGAAAGCCTCGGTTTCCCATCCCTAATATATAGCACCATATTACGTCATTTGCATTATAAATGTAAATGTAAAAATGTACTTCTGTCAATGTACTGTAGGGATGTTCTTTGGTTTTTTGAAAACAAATTGCTATCTTACTGATTGTTTAATGAGACCTAACTACAACTGCACTTCCCTGCTGCCATCTGGTGGCCATTTGGGGTAATTACCTAATAAAAAAGTCAGCATCTATCAAACTTTTCATAAATGGTTGTATTTCAATGTTGGGTAACATTTTTATTTCGGGGGACCCAAGGTTTTTACATTGCATTATTAATTGTAATCATTAGTTTCACCCTAAAACACTGTTATGACAGTAAAGACATGGTGGGATCAAAATTAGTCATTGAAACAGAACTTCATTATGGTTTAAATTTTTATCATACCATATCAAAGAAATGTTCTGTGTATAACCTTTTTTTTGCCTTTCCAACACATTAATTTTCATAATTGTGTCCCAGAAGTCTATTTTGTGTGTTTTCATTGTAGTTGAGAGTGTACTGATTACATAGATTCTGTTGAAAAAACTTGAAACATAACCACTTTGAGGAAGTGATGCTAGTACAGATGGTGATTAGTGGTGAAACTGACAGAGAGAGAAGATCATGGCCGACATCTACAATTATATTCTGTGTTGCCTTGTGACTATTTTATACTTACTAACAGGTAAGACAGCGAAGACAAGGATGATATCCAGAATTACAACAAGTTACTTGAAAAAATCAAGTAACTTTCTTGAAATATAAATGTATTGTGTTTTACCATTGAAACATATTCTGATTATTCTCTTGTCAGGTGTCAGTGGAGACACTCGTTCTCTGTACACCAGAGTGGGAGATAATGTAAGTCTGTCATGTACCAATGTGGTTAATCAAGACTGCTCCTCAACTACATGGAACTATCACAGAACTGGATTACAGATTGTTATTGAAGAGGTTGGACATGGGAAGATTAAAACTAACTCAGAGAGAGCAGACAGACTGAAAGTGGGGTCTGACTGTTCTCTACACATTAGTGATGTCAGAGCTGAGGATGCTGGAATCTACACCTGTCAACAATTCCTTACAGTGGGTGGATCACAACATGGAAGTGATGCTCCTGTTCATCTGTCTGTTCTAACCAGTGAGTATTACTGTTTAAATGGGAGCTTATATCTCACAGTGCACCGTGGAGTTTTTAGTCATCTTCAATGTGACCATTAATATACTGAATAAATTCCTCCATGTATGTTTTCTCTCTCAGACTCCTTGTCAACACCAGTGACAGATGTAAAGCCTGATAGACCAGTAACATTAAGGTGCTTTCTGTACACATTTGAGGGACCTGAAAAATGTCTCCATGGTGTTACAGAACCTGTTAGTCTCCTCTGGGTGGATGAGACAGGTAATAAGCTGAAGAAAGACTCCAGACACCAGGTCACACAAACATCTGACTGTGACATCACTCTGAATGTGACACTCCAGAAGGAGGACAACAACAGGAAGTGGACATGTCAGCTGAATATTAATGAAAAGAAGAACATCTCCATTGATTTAAACTTCATGGTCCCAGGTAATCATTGTATGATTTGTGAGCATATAATACATCTTTCATGTGCCGTCTGATTATATACCTGAAACAGAAGGAGAACCTTTGTCATGAAGAGCCTAAACCAATATTAATATATAACCTTAAACCAGAAAAGGAACCAGGCAAGTCTAGTGAAGCCGGCACGCAGTTAAAAGTGATAAATGCTGTTGCCCTCACTGAATCTGATCCCAGGTATCCCACATGAGTGGCTGTGTCTTTAACCAGTACACCACAGTGGTATATGTTCATCCAGTGTCGGTATAGCATCTTGACATTAGATCACACCTTAACATCACGCCAAGTTTGAATATTTCACTAGACACCATTAAGCATTGTTTTAAACTGACAAACGTTTCTTATTAAGTTAATCTCCACCACTAATAGCATCTATGAACTGTATGGCTTTTGCCACTGGCTGTTTTAACAGCTTATTAGCTAGTAATAGGCTTACTAGTATCTAACTTACTACTTGAACTTAACACAGCTAAAGTGATTTTATGGCAAAAAAACGTCAGTTTATCTTTCATTTGTGAATGACATTGATACAATAACTATCAATATAGGTGACGATAACTGACTTTTTCGTCAAGTGAAAAGACGAGAGAATCTTGGAAACCCCTACTCTTTTACTGGCCAAGGGGTTGTTATCCAGCCTATATTACCCCAAAAATCATGCACATATGTACCTCGACAATCCACTAGAAATAGCCACAATATAAACAGTTTTATTTTAGGCTTACTATAACGTTGCTACTGAATGTTTTAGCCAGTGAGGTTTTTGTCTATTCTGACCCAAAAAGTATGCACAGATGCGTGCTTCGAAAATCCACTAGAAATAGTCATAATATAACCATGAACAGTTTTTTTTAAGCTTACTATATCGCAGCTAAGGTTGCAGCCAGCAACGTTTTTGTCTATCTGGAACAAATCCTAAGGCATAATTGGTTTTGACTGTGACAATATTCAAACACGGGTTCTATTGGTTGTGCATCTCTAACCAGATCCGCATCTCTAACCAGTACGTTATTTAACAAGGGGTAGTCAGTCAATCACTCACTGACTCACTCACTCAGTAAGAGACATTCACTCTTCTTGGCCGGCTCCGCTTATGCAGTCTGGCAAAAATGTAAGGTGACTTCAATATTACACTTGATGTAAGGACTGTTCTGGTAAAGCAGTTTTTCATAAATATTTGGTCAGACTTTCTAAAAGCTTAGAAATGTGTAGAATCTTTTGATCTACCAATGTCAAGACACTTGAATTCATGGTATTAAGAAAGTTCTTATAGTATGTTACCTGTCAAGACAACCGACATTATTCTGCAGATGTCTTAGACTGATAATGTAAAAAACATAGAATTAGGAATTCGAATACCATCCCTATCATTAAAAGAGGCCCAAACAATTTTATAGAAAGTTTGTTTCGTCTAGTGGTCCTGAGAATGAAGTGGATTTCCTGTAGACGTCACAGACTATATTAAAGGAAACTCAACAGGCGTTACAGAGTGAGTCAGTGGATGTGGATCTATTTTCTACTGTTCTGTCTCCCTTTAGACTCACAGTTTACATGCATGATAGTAACACAGATATCATCTGTAATCACTTTGGTATGTGAGGCAAGTCACCCTGTTTGACCAAGGTGGTAATATACTATAAAGTACAGCTTCTACTTCAGGACCAGCCTTGTCAACCGCTTCCCCATATTCTAAAAGTATTGTATTTTATATTATTACAATTTGAAATTATACATTGTATAAATTGTTCATCATGTGTTGCAATACAACATATTTCTTAAAACATGCTCTTCCTGTGTAACACTTTATCTCTCCTCAGATTCTCCTATTAATCTGATGTATGTTTTTTTGGGAGTGGCTGTGGGAGTGGTTGTTTGTTTTGTTGCTGCTGTCTTCGTATTACACAGAAAGAAAAACAGTAAGTACTGATATTTCTTTCTTGTTCCTTAATAAATGCAATAATAGCCCAATAATACACATGTTCATTTGTTTTCATTCTTCTGTTTTTTATTTTTATTTACATTTTTCAGAGAATCAAATGCCAGCTCATGGAGGCCCTGCCAGAAACAAAGACTTGGTATTGATGAAGAGTGTGTTAATGAATTACATTGCTGCTGTAGTACATTAACTAGATGTTCCACTATCAATCTAATAATTCATTATTATTATTACTAATTTTTGTAGGGTCTGACTGCAGTAAACTCTACCAGCCCACCAGCCAATGAAGACAGGGTCAGTCCATCATATATGTTGTATTATGTGGTCATACAAAATAAGACTTGACTCAGTTTTTATCAAGCAATTTTACCTAAGTTCTGCTGAAATTCTACACTTGTAGAGTCAACCTGCTGACTGTATCACCTATGCCTCCATCAGACATATCAACCAATATCCTCCTCAAAAAGTTAATGTAAGTGAAGCTATACTCTGCAAATTGCTAACAATTTATTTTCCCTCCTGTATGTGGTTTAAAACATTTCCTTTGTTGTGATGGTGATTGTTTGTGTATGTGTGTATGTTTAGGCCCAAGGTGAGGATGCAGTGACATATTCTGCAGTTATGACCTCTACTGACAGAGGAAGAGAGACAGAGAACCCTGCTGACCCCAACTCCCTCTATTCTACTGTCAATAAAGGAGCCATCAAGACATCAACATAAGGATTAGAATTTACCTTTACATTTTAGTCCTTCTGCAACTCACAGTATGTGCAAACATTTCAAGTTAGATGAAAGTACCACACAGCTTAGTAGTGAGTGGATACTAATCAGCAAATTAATTATTGTCCAAAGTCAGTGCTGGAAATAAAATAAAACACGTAAGAAACATTAAGAAACATTTACAAAAGACAATGGACAACAGAGGTGGTGGCAGATATTTACAAAAAAGTGAGGGGTGTACTCTTTTGTGAGACTTTTGTGAGATACTATATATATATATATATATACACACACACACAGTGGATATATAAAGTCTACACACCCCTGTTAAAATGCCAGGTTTTTGTGATGTAAAAGAATGAGACAAAGATAAATCATGTCAGAACTTTTTCCACATTTAATTTGACCTGTAATGTGAACAATTCAATTGAAAAACAAACTGAAATCTTTGAAGGGGAAACATGAAAAACACTGTAAAATGAACACATTGGAACAGTTAATGATTACATCTGTTACACTAGCTTTCATGGGCAGCTGGTTCCACCAGTGAGGTGCCAGGACAGAGAACAGACTACACACACTCATTCTCACAAACCCTAATATCAGTAACTAGAAGGACATTGTAATGTCCGCCCCACCAGATCCAGCCCAACAGTGTGCGGCATCCCCAGAGTTGTAGATGTCTTTGGCGTAACACAGCCCACTTCCCATTACGCACAGCTGTACCATGTTGTCTGTTGGTCACAAAATGCTTTTCTCCTGTCTTTATTTGTTCAGTGTTCATTGTTTATTGTCACAGCTTCACTGTTTGTAACCAGTGCAGAGATGAGCTCTGTATTTTGGTTTTGTATGGATTTTGAGAGGTTTTCTGGCCTCAGCCTGTGTTTTGTTTAATTGAATAAAACTCCACTTTTGTTTCCACAAAAAAAAGATACAAGATTCGTCTTGTGTGAGATGGCTAACAGATGTTCTGGGAACAGATGTTTAGGGTCTATTGGTTATTTTTTTTAAAGTGCATTTTACCCTAGGTGCCCTAGGTATTTTGTGTTATGTTTGAGAGATTTCTAGGTCAGCAAGGTTTTGTTTCACAGGTAATTGTTCAGAAGGGACACAGGAATGGTATTTAGTGCTAGATGGCACGCTCAAGTATGTCTCTTGTATTTCAAGAACAAGGTGAAAATATAAATTTTTTGGAAAGTCATAGGAACGTCCATCCATCATCTTCCGCTTATCCGGGGCCGGGTCGCGGGGGCAGCAGTCTAAGCAGGGATGTCCAGACTTCCCTCTCCCCAGACACTTCCTCTAGCTCTTCCGGGGCGACACCGAGGCGTTCCCAGGCCAGCCAGGAGACATAGTCCCTCCAGCGTGTCCTAGGTCTTCCCCGGGGTCTCCTCCCGGTGGGACGGGACCGGAACACCTTCCCAGGAAGGCGTTCCAGAGGCATCCGAAACAGATGCCCAAGCCACCTCAGCTGACCCCTCTCGATGTGGAGGAGCAGCGGCTCTACTCTGAGTTCCTCCTGAGCTTCTCACCCTATCTCTAAGGGATCGCCCAGCCACCCTGCAGAGAAAGCTCATTTCGGCCGCCTGTATCCGGGATCTTGTCCTTTCGGTCATGACCCAAAGCTCATGACCATAGGTGAGAGTAGGAACGTAGAATGACTGGTAAATCGAGAGCTTCGCCTTGCGGCTCAGCTCTTTCTTCACCACGACAGACCGAAACATTGACTGCATTACTGCAGAAGCTGCACCGATCCGTCTGTCAATCTCCCGTTCCATCCTTCCCTCACTCGTGAACAAGACCCCTAGATACTTAAACTCCTCCACTTGAGGCAGGCACTCTCCACCAACCTGAAGTGGGCAAGCCACCCTTTTCCGACTGAGGACCATGGCCTCGGATTTGGAGGTACTGATTTTCATCCCCACCGCTTCACACTCGACTGCAAAGCGTCCCAGTGCATGCTGAAGGTCCTGGTTAGAAGGGGCCAACACGACAACATCATCTGCAAAGAGCAGAGACGAAATTGTGTGGTCCCCAAACCTGACACCCTCCGGCCCCTGGCTGCGCCTAGAAATTCTGTCCATAAAAATTACGAACAGAACCGGTGACAAAGGGCAGCCCTGCCGGAGTCCAACATGCACTGGGAACAAGTCTGACTTACTATCGGCAATGCGGACCAAGCTCCTGCTTCGGTTGTACAGGGACCTGACAGCCCTTAGCAAAGGACCCAGGACCCCATATTCCCGAAGCACCCTCCACAAGATGCCGTGAGGGACACAGTCGAATGCCTTCTCCAAATCCACAAAACACATGTGGATTGGTGGGGCAAACACCCATGAACCCTCCAACACCCCGTAGAGGGTATAGAGCTGGTCCAGTGTTCCACGGCCCGGATGAAAACCACACTGTTCCTCCTCAATCCGAGGTTTTACTATCGGCCGTATTCTCCTCTCCAGAACCCTGGCATAGACTTTCCCGGGGAGGCTGAGAAGTGTGATCCCCCTATCGTTGGAACACACCCTCCGGTCCCCCTTCTTAAAAAGAGGGACCACCACCCCGGTCTGCCATCCCCGACCGCCACGCGATGTCGCACAGTTCGTGTCAACCAAGACAGCCCCACAACATCCAGAGACTTGAGGTACTCAGGGCGGATGTCATTCCCAGCAGACCCCAGCAGACCCTTACAGTACGCTTGGGCCTGCCGAGTCTGTCCAGCTTCCTCCCCCGCCATCGGATCCAACTCACCACCAGGTGGTGATCAGTTGACAGCTCCGCCCCTCTCTTCACCCGAGTGTCCAAGACATACGGCCGCAGGTCAGATGAGACGACAACAAAGTCGATCATCGACCTGCGGCCTAGGGTGTCCTGGTGCCACGTGCACTGATGGACACCCTTATGCATGAACATGGTGTTCGTTATGGACAAACTGTGACTAGCACAGAAGTCCAATAACTGAACACCACTCGGGTTCAGATCAGGGGGGCCGTTCCTCCCAATCACGCCCCTCCAGGTGTCACTGTCGTTGCCCACGTGGGCGTTGAAGTCCCCCAGTAGAACGATAGAGTCCCCATTCGGAGCACTTTCCAGCACCCCTCCCAGAGACTCCAAGAAGGACGGGTACTCTGCACTGCCGTTCGGCCCGTAGGCACAAACAACAGTGAGAGACCTATCCCCGACCCGTAGGCGCAGGGAAACGACCCTCTCGTTCACCGGGGTAAACTCCAACACATGGCGGCAGAGCTGGGGAGCTATAAGCAAACCCACACCAGCCTGCCGCCTCTCACCATGGGCAACTCCAGAGTGGTGAAGAGTCCATCCTCTCTCAAGGAGTGTGGTTCCAGAGCCCAAGCCGTGCATAGAGGTGATCCCGACTACCTCTAGTCGGAACCTCTCAACCTCACGCACGATCTCAGGCTCCTTCCCCGCCAGCGAGGTGACATTCCACGTCCCTAGAGCCAGTTTCCGTGTCCAGAGATCGGGTTGTCTAGGCCCCTCTTCGCACCGGCCCCTTATGGTCCCTCCCGTGGGTGGTGAGCCCACGGGAAGGCGGGCCCGTTCGGGCTGAGCCCGGCCGGGCCCCATGGGAAAAGGCCCGGCCACCAGGCGCTCGCATACGAGCCCCAACCCCGGGCCTGGCTCCAGGGTGGGGCCCCGGCTGCGCCATACCGGGCAACGTCACGGTACTCAAAATCTTACGCATCATTACGGGGGTTTTGAACCGCTCTTAGTCTGACCCGTCGCCTAAGACCTGTTTGCCTTGGGAGACCCTACCAGGGGCATATAGCCCCAGACAACATAGCTCCTAGGGTCACTCCGGTACTCATATCCCTCCACCACGTTAAGGTGGCAGTTCATGGAGGGGATCATAGGAATGTAATCACCTTATTACGAACCTAGTTCATTCAACTTTTTATTTTAGTTTTAGCTTGATGATGCTGTTTTGAACAAAAATATACATTGATAATTGACAAATGTAGATTATAATTACAATTACAGTGGGGCAAAAAAGTGTTTAGTCAGCCACCAATTGTGCAAGTTCTCCCACTTAAAAAGATGGGAGAGGTCTGTTATTTTCATCATAGGTACACTTCAACTATGAGAGACAAAATTAGGAAAACAAATCCCGAAAATCACATTGTAGGATCTTTTATGAATTTATTGGCTAATTCCTCTGTAAAATAAGTATTTGGTTACCTACAAACAAGCAAGATTTCTGGCACTCACAGACCTGTAACTTCTTGAGAGGCTCCTCTGTCCTCCACTCATTGCCTGTTTTAATGGCACCTGTTTGAACTTGTTATCAGTATAAAAGGCACCTGTCCACAACCTCAAACAGTCACACTCCAAACTCTACTATGGCCAAGACCAAAGAGCTGTCCAAGGACACCAGAAACAAAACTGTAGACCTGCACCAGGCTGGGAAGACTGAATCTGCAATAGGTAAGCAGCTTGGTGTGAAGAAATCAACTGTGAGAGCTATTATAAGAAAATGGAAGACATACAAGACCACTGATGGTCCAGAAGAGGATTGGGAGAATGTCATATGGTCAGATGAAACCAAAATAGAACATTTTGGTAAAAACTCAACTCGTCATGTTTGGAGGAGAAAGAATGCTGAGTTGCATCCAAAGAACACTATAACTACTGTGAAGCATGGGGGTGGAAACATCATGCTTTGGGGCTGTTCTTCTGCAAAGGGACCAGGACGACTTATCCATGTAAAGGAAAGAATGAATGGGGCCATGTATTGCGAGATTTTGAGTGATAACCTCCTTCCATCAGCAAGGGCATTGAAGATGAAATGTGTCTGGGTCTTTCAGCATGACAATGATCCCAAACACACTGCCCTGGCAACGAAGGAGTGGCTTCGTAAGAAGCATTTCAAGGTCCTGGAGTGGCCTAGCCAGTCACCAGATCTCAACCCCATAGAAAATCTTTGGAGGGAGTTGAGTCCGTGTTGCCCAGCGACAGCCCCAAAACATCATTGCTCTAGAGGAGATCTGCATTGAGGAATGGGCCAAAATACCAGCAACAGTGTGTGAAAACCTTGTGAAGACTTACAGAAAACATTTGATCTCTATCATTGCCAACAAAGGGTATATAACAAAGTATTGAGATTAACTTTTGTTATTGACCAAAAACGTATTTTCCACCATAATAGACCAATACATTCATTACAAATCCTACAATGTGATTTTCTGGAATTTTCTTTCTTATTTTGTCTATGATGAAAATTACATCATTACATCACCCTTTTTAAGTGGGAGAACTTGCACAATTGGTAGTTGACTAAATACATTTATGCCCCACTGTACCTCTCGTGTTGACATCCATTTGTGATCTTTTTTTTATTTTACATTAAACCAACCAAAATACATTTTCTCACTCATGAAAACACGTTATAATGAGCCTTATGTTAGCAGGCAACATATTTCTGTGGTGGTGCCATATAAAATGAACAACCTTTTGCTAAATAAACACAGCACATTTAGCAACACAGTGCAAACTTATAAAACTGACCTGATACACCAACTATATTTACCACCACCCTCTGCTATAATTTGCTTTTCCTCCAGTTTATAGCAGAACTTTTCACATGGAGCAAAATTATTTCACACTGCATTACAACAATGGACCAACAAGGAAGACCTTCTCTTGTTTATGAAAGACTCTACTTCCATTGGATAAATGCCTGGCATTTCCATAATATTGACCATGGCCCAACTTCTTGACGCACCAGAACAGTTCAAATGGCCGCGCTGCCTTCCCGAGATGCTTTGCGCAAAGGTCAACAACGCCTTGACACTAAAATGAATTGTTACCGTTGGCGGCAACATTAATAGGGTCCCCAACTAGAGGCAACATGGTGCAGCTGCCTCTAATAGCCAGGCCCTGACTGTGACCCCAAGGCGCATAGAGATGCCAAGAGGCCCCTGTCCTGTCACAGCTTCACAATGGGATTAAGGTCAGGACTTTGACATCAACACACATTTTCTTTCTCCTGAGCTATTCTTTGGTAGCTTACATATTTGGGTCTTGTTGATAAAACAGTCAGTCAATTGATTCCTGTTTTAAATTTGTAGCTAATTTGAACAACATTCTGATTTTAATTTCCACTTTGATATTATGGGCTTTTTGTGCTGATCAGTGGCAAAAATAACTATGTTAAATCCTATCCCTAATGAAATCCATCTTGATTTCAGGGTTGAGGGAGGAGGAAATCGGCATAGGGGATATGCTGCCACGTTCCAGCAATGGCAGGACGGGTGCCTCTGACCTGGCTAGGAATAAGACAATGTGAGCGAGCATTTCCTCCGACGTGTTGGCTCACACTGGCTTTCCTGGTTAAGGGAGGGGGTGTAAAAGAAGCAGACCGGCTGATCGGACAGGTTTCAGAGGAGGCCAGTGGCGATCTCAACTCTCCTGACTCCGCAGGGGGCTGTTGTAGCAGTGATGCAAGGTCATAAAGTGTGACGGGGAGAAAAAGAAGTAGGAGTAGGTTTGGAATACTATTAAACTCTTCCCTTGAAATGACACATTTTTTCCAGTTTTGATAGCAAGAAGCCCTAAATGATGTGCAAAATATATATTTTTAAATTAAAAAACATCACAACAGGTACAGTCATACGATATGGGAACAGTGCCCTTCAACTGTAGGTTGACCTACAATTCTCATCGTGGTATCAGAATTGCCACTGTAACATTGATGATGCAAATAACCATGGATTTGAGGAAGTATAGTGTTGAAATATGGGCTGGGGTGTGAGAAACTCATATTGAAAATCATAGCGCACCCACACTAACAGAGGGGAGAGAAAGAGCAATGACAATGGGTGCATATAAATCATTACTGGAAGTGGTTGTGATCCTATTGGCTCTACTCTCAGGTAGGACAAAAAAGAGAGAATACCAAGAATATACTTTAAGAACCCACATTTACTTTACGCCGCCAAACATGTGATGTTTATGTTTTGTTGTTTAATGTTATGCCTCTTTGATGGTGAAGAAAACACTTTTTCTGTATTTTCTAGAAAGGTACAGTGTAAATGTTATGAATTATAATATCTGTGAATTCATGTAATCTTACCATAATGTCATAATCCTTCCAGATGTCAATGGAAACAGTCAATACTCCAGAGTGGGAGATAACGTCATTCTGCCATGTAGAAATGTGGTCAATCCAGGAAACTGTACCTCAACTACATGGAACTTTAACAGAGCTGGAAGTCAGAAGACAATTGAAGAGGTCAAATTGGGAACCATCAATAAAGGAAATCATCCTTACAGATCTGATAGACTCAGTTTGGGGTCTGACTGTTCTCTACATGTTAGTGATGTCAAAGCTGAGGATGCTGGAACCTACACCTGTCAACAATACCTTAGAGAGAATGGACCACAACAAGGAGTGGGTGAAACTGTGTATTTGTCTCTTCTAAATAGTGAGTATTATGGTTCACTACAAACTGTTATACACTCATTACATTGAATGTTAACAGATAAGTTAAGATATATTTTCTTCTCTTTCAGTGTCCTCATCCACACCAGTGACACATTTAAAGCCTGATGAACCAGTAACATTAAGGTGCTTTCTTCACACGTATGATGGGAAATGTAACTCACACCTTATTAGCGATGTTATTGTGAACTTGTATGAGATTGGTACTGATCTAGAGAAAGACTTCAGACTGAACATTACAAACCACCCACGTTGTGAAATCACTCTGAATGTTACACCGCAGAGGGAGTACAACAACAGGAAGTGGAAGTGTCAGCTGACTATAAAGGAACAAGAGAAGACCTCTATTGACTTACCGGACACATTCTCAGGTAGGCTTATGTCTCCTCATAATGCTCCCATAATCATTATAAATTAACAATGTGGGCCCCCAGGAATCGTTGACCTCTGTGTGGTAGGGCAGTGCTTGTAAGCAAGAAAAGTGTCAAAAGAAGGTGTATCAGGAATATAGAACTTTGTCATCCAAGGAAATAATCATTATAACAAATTCTTCACGTGAGCATAATGAAGGTTTTGCTTGAATACCGGCACTAATCACTCCAAAATGTTTTTTGTAACTGATGCACATTACAGTACTGCATGGATGTAAAAAAAAGTCTGCTGATGGAAAAAGGGCTTTGTATAATACCTGTGATTTGGCTAAACATGTATACACTGTTCACCAGTAAGAAAAATTATTACTAATGTCTTGTCATTTAAATGATGTGTAAGTAAAAAGCTCTGCATCCCCTCTCAGGTTCCCCTTCACAAAATCAGATTCCCATGGGTGTGGGAGTGGCTGTAGGAGTGTTTGTGGCAGTGACTGTGGCAATGTTTGTCATTGCTTTTGTCATCATAGCACACAAAAGGACAACCAGTAAGCACTGAAATGTATCTTGTTTCGTTTCTTTGTGTTTAATGGAGTTTTTTAATTGTATCAATTCTACAGATGTTTTTTTCTCTTTTCAGTGAATCAAATGACAGCTGATGTCAGCCTTGTGAATAACATAGACCTGGTATTGAAGAAAAGTGTCTTAAAGTATTCAACTACTGTTGTAGTAGATGAACTAAAGGTTCCACTATAAATCTAGTAATTAATTACGATTGTTGCTCATTTTTGTAGGGTCTGAATGAAGTAAATGGTTCCACCCCACCAGCAAAGGAAGACAGGGTCAGTGCATCAATAAGTATTTGGTCAAATGAAACATGATTTGACTCTGTTTTTACAAAGCAATATGACTAGTCTTATTTAAATCATACACTTGTAGAATCAACCTGCTGAAAGTATCACCTATGGTATCACCTATGCCACCATCAGCCACTTCAACCAAAATTCCCCTCAGAGAGTTAATGTAAGTGAATTTATATTGTACATTAAAATAGGGCTATCCCTATATGCTATTTAAAGCATTTACTTTTATTATGTGTGTGTGTGTGTGTGTGTGTGTGTGCGTTTGTGTGTAGGCCCATGGTGAGGATTCAGTGACCTATGCCTCAGTTATGACCTCTACTGAAAGAGGAAGAGAAACAGAGAACCCTGCTGACCCCAACTCCCTCTATTCTACTGTCAATAAACATCAGGAATAAAAACAATAACATAAGGACAAAACTCCCTGATTCACACTCAGTGTAATATCAGTGCCAAAAATCACCTTTTGTGTATGCTGACCAACTGTTAAATTAGATTCAAAGAACAGGTGTTTTGGTAACTAGAATACGAGCAGAGATCAATCGGTCAACATTAAGAGATGTAGACAAATAATTGCTTCGTAAAATCTGGTTTGAATCCAAATATGTTTTGCTTGTCAGTCTTCAATATGACATCTTAAATTAAGTATTTCATGAATCTCTCCAGTGACGGTTTCTTATACTGCTCTGGAAAAAATTAAGAGACCACTGCACCTTTTTCTTTCCTTTCCAAAAAAGTTGAAAAGGAAAGTTTTGAGTGAGGAACAGAAGCGTTCAATATGCAGTGGTCTCTTAATTTTAACCCTTCTGTTCCTCAGTCAAAGCCTTCCTTTTTGACATTTTGGAAGGTAAAGAAAAAGATGCAGTGGTCTGCACATTTTTTCCAGGAGCTGTACATAATGTTTATTCAGATGCATGATCACCACATAATATATGATGTCCGAAGCTTTGTTTGATCACATGCATATTTGAGGTCGACAGCAGAAGTGAATCTCCACTGACTGGCACCAGGGATTTCGTCCATGCCAAGTAATTAACCAATGTGCATTCCATAAATACAGTTGTGCTCATAAGTTTGCATACCTTGGCAGAAATTGGGAAATATTGGCATTGAATCTGAAAAAAAAAGGTGTTTTATTTAAGGACAGTGGTCATATGAAGCCATTTCTTATCACATAGTTGTTTGGCTCCTTTTTAAATCATTATGATAACAGAAATCACCCAGATGTCCCTGATCAAAAGTTTTCATACCCGTGAATGTTTGGGCTTGTTACAGACAGACAAAGTGACACACATAAATTAAAGGTGAATTTCCCACACCTGTGGCTTTTTAAATTGCAATTAGTGTCTGTTTATAGTCAATGAGTTTGTTATCTCTCATTTGGATGCACTGAGCAGGCTAGATACTGCCACAGGGAGCAGAAAAGAACTGTCAAAAGAAAAGAACTGCGTAACGAGGCAAAATCTTGTGAAAATGTTTGGCAGAAAAGAACAGCGTAACAAGGTAATGGAACTTTATAAAGATGTAAAAGGATATAAAAAGCCTTGCTAATGCCAGTCAGTACTGTTCAATCACTTATTAAGAAGTGGATGATTCAGGGATCTCGTGATACCAAGCCAAGGTCAGGTAGACCAAGAATGATTTCCACCAAAACTGCCAGAAGAATTGTTTGGGATACAAAGACAAAACCCACAGGTAACCTCAGGAGAAGTACAGGCTGCTCTGGAAAAAGACGGTGTGGTTGTTTCAAGGAGCACAATAAGATCAAAACTTGAACAAAAATGAGCTGCATGGTCGAGTTGCCAGAAAAAATGCAGCAAAAAAGCTCCGTTACAATATGCCCGACAACACCTTGACACACCTCACAGCTTCTGTCACACAGTAATTTGGAGTTACAAGAACCAAATAGAGCTTTATGGTCACAACCATAAGCGCTATGTTTAGAGAGGGGTCAACAAGGCCTATAGTGAACAGAATACCATCCCCTCTGTGAAGCATGGTGGTGGCTCACTGATGTTTTTGGGGGGTATTCAGCATCTTTGCATTCTTCTGCACAAAATCTGCACATGTGATGCTCTTGGACTTTCCAGCATGACAATGACCCTAAGCACAAGGACAAATTACAGGAGAAAAAGGTGAAGGTTCTGAAGTGGCCATCACAGTCTCCTGACCTTAATATTATTGAGCCACTGTGGGGAGATCTTATACGTGTGGTTCATGCAAGACGACTAAGTACTTTGCATGACCTGGATGCATTTTGCCAAGACTAATGGGCAACTATACCACCTGCAAGAATTTGAGGCCTCATAGACAACTATTACAAAACTGCATGCTATCATTGAAGCTAAAGGGGGCAATACACAGTACTAAGAACTAAGGGTATGCAGACTTTTAAACAGGAGTCAGTTCATATTTTTCTTTGTTGCCATTTTTTGTTTTATGATTGTGCCATTCTGTTATGACCTACAGTTGAATGTGAATCCCATAAGAAATAAAAGACATGTTTTGCCTGCCCACTCATGTTTTCTTTACAAATGGTACATATATTACCAATTCTCCAAGGGTATGCAAACTTTTGTAGCAACTATATGATATGCAGATGAGGCAAAGTTAGAAATAAAATAATAATCTGACATCACCACACAGTGTTGGACCCATTATTAGTATGTTTTAGGTAAAAGCAGACAACCTGTACTAAAATTATATCTATTTTTGTCGAGGTTACAATAATATTTTGTCTTCGGCAGCCTCAATAATACAAAGGATGCAGAGGTTTTTAGATGATTGTTGATCTGCAGGTTGACCAAAATTATTCTGGAAATTGAATTGAATCTCAACCATATTATTCCATTGCAAGAAGTCAAACAATGACTGTGAACTTAGAGGAGGAAAACCTGTACATAAGCATTTAACCAACTATACCTAACCAACTTTAACCAACTATACATCTGAACAGCATGGGTCACTAATGTGTATGTTGAACAGCCTAGATATGATGAACCCTTTTTGGTCAAATTTGACGTAAGACTAGAATGCTTCAGAAAGCCTTGATTTCCCATCACAAATTGTAATAGGTAGAGACACAGGGAACAGCTAGTCTGGGCCCTGGAGGGCATTAATGAACACAAAAAGGGCAGGGTAAATATACTACACTTCTTCCAGTCCCTGCTACCCAGAGCTGCTTTCCATGGGGCCTTGTCAACATAAGGCAGACGAGGGCCTTATTCAGCCCACAGCCAGTTGGTTCTCCATGGGGCGTTGGCCTGACGCTGTTGCCACTATATAGTCGAAATTAGGGCTGCACAATTAATCGAAATATATTCTAAATTGCGATATTGACATGCGCAATATCCAAATCACCAACTTAAACGATTTTCAGCTCCAAAAAATGTTGAAAGATAAGCGCTTCACGCAAGGCGACGGGCATGCATAGTACGTCCATAATTGTTTTTCTTGCGGGTGCGGTAGGTATTTTTGTATATTACTTCAATGTCTGGACTAATTAAGTTTAAATACTTGATGATTTTTCAATGTTAGTTTGAGTTAAACTTGCACCTGCTAGCGAAGACGTCAGCTGCTTCAAGTTAACGAGTGGCACAAAGATATTTTGTCCCAGATACACAACAGCATGGTTATTAAAAGTTTTGGCTTCAAGATCGGTGCCTACAAAAAAACTTAATATGGGAGAAAATATACCTCAAGGGTTGAGAAATGTTGTCTAACCAGCTATGGCAACGGCACAAACATAGCAAACGCTGCAAACGCGATTGCATTAAATGAGCAGTTAAACGAATATAGTTCGACATAGGCTGCGTTTTCAAATTGGTAAGAAGTGTAAAATAGAAAACAATGAACTTTAACTCGATTTTATTCAGTTAATAGTATGTTATTGTCAAAGAAATCGCAATTCAATATTTTATCCAAATCGTGCAGCTCTAGTAAAAATAAAGAAATACCGTTAAATTAAGTGTCCAAACGTTTGACAGGTATAGTACACAGACTCATGATTCTTGTTGATTCACTCTCTTCGTCACTAGGGGGCAGTACAAATGTAAAATGTCTAGATCTGGTGCTCTTACTAAGTGGTTTGAATTATTACTTCATCCTCTCTATCATCTTTGGCCTCCTATATAAAGTAAAAAAGGACTCCTGTTGGGGGCCTCAAAGATGGCTTTTCACTTTTATATGGCCAAGGCTATTTATATAACTACATTTTAAACTACAGCTTAACGTTTTAAATGAAAAGGCTCACTGAATTATTTTAACGTTTAGCCATTTGTTTCGACTTAATTCTAAATAGAAAATACCCATGTTGCCTAAAATCAACATCACCTACAAACTCAAATAATTTTTTAATGGTATGCCAAAGGACACACACTCATCCACAATACAAACATTTTAATTGATCAATTTAAATGTCTTCAGTTAAGAGAGACAACAAGTCACTGAGTCAGCTGTCTGAGGACAGAGAGAGAAAATGTGTAGAGAGGAAAATATAGAGAGGTGAAGAGACTGAGAGAATGGTGAGGGTGAGAACTGACAGAAAACAAGAGATTGCCAGGACAGAGAGAGGTTCAGGACAGTGCGGGATGTGACAGAATGCAGAGGGCCAGGACAGAGAGAATGATGTGACAGAGAACGCAGAGGGTCAGGAAAGAGAGGGATGTGACAGAGAACGCAGAGGGTCAGGACAGAGAAAGGGATGTGACAGAGAACGCAGAGGGTCAGGACAGAGAACACAGAGGGTCAGGACAGAGGGATGTGACAGAGAACACAGAGGGTCAGGACAGAGGGATGTGACAGAGAACGCAGAGGGTCAGGACAGAGGGATGTGACAGAGAACGCAGAGGGTCAGGACCGAGAGGGATGTGACAGAGAGCGCAGAAGGTCAGGACCGAGAGGGATGTGACAGAGAACTCAGAGGGTCAGGACAGAGAGGGATTTGACAGAGAACGCAGAGGGTCAGGACAGAGAGGGATGTGACAGAGAATGCAGAGGGTCAGGACAGAGGGATGTGACAGAGAACACAAAGGGTCAGGACAGAGGGATGTGACAGAGAACACAGAGGGTCAGGACAGAGGGATGTGACAGAGAATGCACAGGGTCAAGACAGAGAAAGGGATGTGACAGAGAATTCAGAGGGTCAGGACAGAGGGATGTGACAGAGAAAAGGGAGGGTTATGATAGAGAGAGGGTCAGGACAGAGAACAGAGAAGGTCAGAACAGAGAGGGATGTACCAAATAATGGAGAGGGTCAGGCCAGAGGCAGGGATGTGGCAAGGATGAGAGCCCACTGTATCCTCTCAGGGAAATCACTCATCACGGTGAAGTGTCTCTCTAAGCTCTGACCGCCACTGTACCTATCCACTGGGCTACACCAATCAATGTTGCGTTGCACTGAGGAAGTGTAATTCCAGATAGAAGCCTTGTAGCTGTCTCACATAAACCCACGAAGCAGTGTTATTAAACACAGAACATCTATCCACGTTCCAGTTTGATCTGAAACCCATTAACATGCCCTACTGTGATATACACCCACTAAAGTGTACATGCTTTAGTGGGTGTCATAATCAGTTTTAATAATGCCTTTATCAGAGAACTCATTATCTGCATATGCTTACCCTAAAGGTTTAATTCACCACAGACTTTGGATAATCTTTGCAAAATTGACCTAAGATCAGCCTTGAGTTCAATGGGCTTAATGTTTTTGCACTAGCACGCACTACTTGAAGAAAATGTGAATATTTTAGGTTGGTTGATTTGTGGAGAAAGACAATATTTCCAGACTTTTCAGTAGTCATATAACTTTGATAATATGTATTAATATGTATTATATAAGTGAGTTTCCTGAACACATATTAATCTGAAAAAACCCATTGACTATTGTCTTTAGTCTTCTTTTAAGGAAATAAGGAACAGAGACTGACTTATTTCTGCAGTTATCCCAGATATACTTTATATACAGAGCTAAGGCTGGCAGGGCTAGCTTTAAGCCACTGCTTTAGGGAGTGGGATCAATGCAGTTTCATAGAAGCCACCAAGCCTAGAGCAAACTGTCAATAGAGAGCTGCATCCTAAGCACTTCAGATGTAAAGCACTAACACCAGGAATGTATAATTCATTTCAATGCGGTGAATGTTCTCTGGGAGTCATCCATTAAACACAAACATACAATTCAAGAATAATTAAGTGAATGATAAAATATATATATGGTACATACAAAACTGTACCCATGAACATTGTTGTAAGAATTAGAGAATGCGTAGAATTGGTCAGGAAGTGATTACTTCCCCTTTTTACATTATCTTCTTACCATAGTGTGGTATGCTATAACACGTTCTTGTGTTCAGAAATGGCCTGGGAGCAAATAGGCTTTCTTGCACAGGGACCACAGGTGTTTGTTTTTTTTACCACACTGGCTTAAGTTTCATTTAGCGGCCCAACACTCTTGAACCCTAAGCTGCCCTGCCACTCCTGACCAAGCGTGCGTAACACCCTTAAATAACCTTTGAGACAGAGGGTAAACACCTTAGTAACATGCACTTATAATGCTTTAAACAATGTATTTACTTTATGCTGTAATTGTTGTATATCAACCTGATCCTTCTATACAAACCTCTCTAAATAGTCCTTAATAATGGGGTATGAAGGCTATATTGCTAAACCTGTTGAGAATAGTAGTTCAATTGAATATCAAGTCGATAAGGCAGTGTCTCTGCGATATAAATATCTTCTAAAGCAATTACGTCCAATTCCCTAGATGTATGACTGTCCGCAAATGGCTCATATTTGGGTCCCAGTACACACCCCTTAAACAGATGCTCCACATTTCCATTTCACATTTGCTGAAGAACAATTTGCTATTTTTATGCTATAAAACAGTACTTAAATACTCAAACAATTATGTTGGGTGAAAAACGAGTCGCGCAATATGATCCGACTGCACACAGTGGAACATGGACAGAGGATATCAACATCATTAATATACATAAAAAGACACTTGAGACATAGGAGCCCAAATTCAACATACTTTTTTTATTTGGAACAGTCCAATAAAACAGGCAATATCAAGAAATAGTCCATAAAGATTCTTTCCAAAAGGCGTTCTTTTTCTTAAAGTCAGAGGATGCAAAAAGAGATAATAACGATATAATATTCATAATAAGGTCACTGTAATCGAAGGTAGCTCTTGCAGAGTTCGTGGTCCCTAATGTCCCCCCAACCGCCGTTCTTGACGTGGGGGGCCACCCCCCCTGCCCCGTTGGCCGGCAGTCTCTTAGTAATCAGCAGGTTCTTGGGGAACAACTGGTTGCTGCTGCTCTGAAGGATGTTCTCGATCTTGGTCTTCTGGCTGGACGGCATGCATGCAGACTTCTTGTGGTGCATTCCGCAGTCGCCGGCGTGGAAGACCCGGGGTGCCTCGCTCACCATGACCTTCCAGTAGGAGGGCAGGCAGGTCACGGTCAGGTGCTGCAAGGACCAGTCCCAGTTGTAGTCGTCGTAAGTGCAGAAGGTGTCGGTGCATTGGATTAGCTTCTGGTAGGTCTCCCTGCTCAGGGCCATTCCCATGTTGTGCTCGGTGGACTTCCAGGCTTTCACCTCCACCTTGTTGGCTTTGCTGGCGTAGCTGATGTGCCCGTAGCTCCCCAGAGATAGGATATCACAGTCCGGGCAATTCTCCCTCTTCAGCACTGACATCAGCTTGAGGAGGTGGAGGAAGTCCGGGGAGAGGAAGTGGTCCTCCTCGATAAGGAGCACCAGGCCCTGATGGTCCTTCAGGGCCCGGACCCTGTCCCACACGAAGTGCAGCTTCCACCACCAGTGGTGCTTGGTCTGGGAGAACTTGGCCTCGCGGTAGTGGCCGAACGAGTCGGGGTACTCCGCGTTGATGCAGCCCAGCTTCAGGGCGTCCGCTTTGGCAATGTCTCTGGGGCAGTCCCTGGGGTCGTTGCCCGGGAACTCCTGGGGGTACAGCTGAATGCTGAAGGGGAAGAAGATCTGGAGGACCTGGCAGAAGTCGACCGAGGCCACCACCTGGTTGATCTCCGGTGACCAGAAGTCATGGCTGAAGACGAGCAGGATGCTCTCCACCCCCCAGGCCTTCCTCAGACTGTCCACCAGCAGCCTCAGGTAGTCAGGCCTGTTGTGCACCTGGACCACCACAACCAGGTCGTCCTTCTTCCTGGACGCCCTGAACCTCTCCTCGTGCCTCACCGTTTGGTCGAAGTTGAGCTGGAACACGATGCCTCGGTAGACCAGGGTGCTGTTGTCCACCTCCGGTTTCGCCTCCTTCTCATCCTTCTCCGGGCGCTTTTCGGGGCGGTTCTCCGGGTGCGACTCGTTGGCCGGTGCCACGGGGGCGATGGGGGGCACGATGGGTATCCGGCTGACTGCTGGCGTGGCCGGCAGCTGAGGCTGTACCTGGCTACTGCTGCTTCTCCTCGCTGAGTCGGCCTCCTTTGGGACCACCACCACGCCGCTCTTTTTATGCTTCCCACTGGTCCAGAAGGCCAGGCCACACACCACCACGACCAGCGTCAGTATCACCACCTAGGGATCACACTCAGGTCAAATCCTATCCCACGCCCAGAGCTTGTTTCTCTACTGCTGTCAAGCTGTACAGTCAATTGTATTGTATTTGTTTGAAGGTAAGATGCATTTAGATTTAGTAACAGAATGTTAGAATTAACATTACATGAGTCAACTTAAGCAGTTCAACTGATCCAGGGGGCCCCATTTATTTCGGACTAAACAGCCTATGTACATTATATATAGCATTTGAGTAATTTAGTAGATGCCGTTTTACACAGCGACTTACTGGAGCAATTAGGGTTAATGGTCTTGTTCTATGACAAACAGATTTTTCACCTCGTTGAGTCAGGAATTCAATCAGGCTTCATTGGGATTGTATGATCTATGACTGTGGTCAAATCAATGATCTTTCTTAAAACATGCCCAGTACAGAAACATGCAGCACATACACATGACTGGGGACTCGTCGTGTATTGTACCTTCCTCTTGTAGATTCTGAATCTCATGACAGGCAGTCACTCCCTTGCAAAGGGAGACGAGCTGAGCGTGGAGAAAATAAGAAAAGAAAAAAAGAGACAGGTTTGCGAATTCAAGTGTTACTTCTGTGCTTCGGGTACAGTCAGGAAGACAGGCAGGAAAGGCAGGCAGTCAGGCGTGGTAGAAAACGGCGGATAACGCGTGTTGCTTGTTGCCAGCGCTAACTTTTGGAATGTTGACATGGGTCTTTGTGGAATGTCAGTGATGCCATGCGAGGGTCCCATAAGGCATGACGGTTGCTGAGAGGCTGCAGGGAAGCTGTGTGCATGGATCCCACTGGAGGGTGGAAGGAAATTATTAACTTGTTGTCTTCATTAAATGCACCCTGCATACATCCTGTGAACAGCAAAACAACCACTGGAATCAATGTCCATGCATACTTTTTCCAGCTAAACCAAATCTATTCCGGTATAACATATAATAAGACACAACCATATGTCAAATGCACCATTGTCTATGTTACACACAAAAGTCCTTCCCAAAATCCAATCAACCGGATTCTGAAAGGGAAATTGTCAACATTCTGCCATTGTGATTTGGTTTTATTCTTAATTTAGAACACACTTAGCCCTGCTATAACATCCTGAGCTCCACTTCAACTCTCTATGATTAGTTCTGTCTTCTCATCTGTTCAGCGATTCTGGGTTGACCTCACTCATCAATCAATACAAGTACCAAGATATTCACAAAATGGGAAAATGGAAAGTTGGACAGCCTACACAAGGGATCACATTCCCTTACTGACAACAGAGCAATTCATAGTCTTCCTTTTCCAAAGCACACACATCAAACAGACTGATGCCAACAACCTAGTCTCCGTAGGGGAAAATCATTTGCCCATTTTGTGATTCTCCTCATTTACAAACAAGTCATCAGATCTAAAACTTAAACGTAATATTAGATAACGGGAACCTGAGTTAACAAGTAAAAGTGTTTTCCTTTAATTTAGTCAACTCGGAAATGAAGCAACACCCAATGCACCAATGTGAAGAGGTAGGCTAATATCCCCCTTTACTCAATACCTGGGTGTGTATTATTTTACTGCAATATCAGTCTTTTACATCAATGTATATCCATGCAAAACTACTTTAATATTTCTGGGTTTTCAAGTATGAGTTTAGTTCTGGACTTGACCCACTGTCTTGCTACATGGCCCAGAAGCGCTTTAGCTCATGTGCTGATGGCCTGAAGAGGATGGCAAGTCTTCCAGGTCCTGAGGTATCAAGTATCCACTACCACCATCATGCTTCACCACTGGTATGAGGTTCATTCTGAGGAATGCACTGTTTGGTGTCCATGCAGGCACATCCTTATAAGATAAGATCCTTATAAGCACAATATGTTATAAAGACATCTTTCAAATTACATGTTTAAGTAGGATGTAATGGAATTAAAGTAAGTATACATTTGTTATTTGTTCCCTCAGGTTTCCTTAATCTAATATTAGGTTTTGGCTGAAGATCTGATAACATTCAGCGTCACATCTAGGGGCACTTAACGGTGTACATTACAACACTCATGTTGACTCCCACACTACATGACAAGATACACAGTCAACAAGCTGTAAAGCTAACCTAGCCACCACCTAACATTTCAAACAAGACTGCTCATGTTTTTGAATGTTAACGTAAAAATATGTTTTTGTTTAATAATACCAAAATATCCTCCTTAAACCATTGGCTGCCTTAATGAAGCAGGAAATTGGGGTTATATAATCAATATAGCTCATGCAAATGAAGCTAGCTTGCTTCCTCCACATTTAATTATCCTCTTCCAACTAGCTCTGAGAGAAGAGTCTCCCAGGGACATCGATGCATCAAACCATTGACCCATTTTCGCTCAAGACTCATGGCGTGTACAAATACATCGCACCCAACTAATTGGCTAGTATTAGGTAGGTTAAATATTGTTTACCAAGTGTGTTATGGTAGCTGACCATTTAGCTAGCAAGCTAAATGCGCCCCATACTATAAGCTAGCTTGGGCGAGCGAATCATATTTACAAGCAAGCACTCCAGTTGCGACTCAATTCACGGCCAGAATCATGAAACGAATGCCATAACAGACGGTCGCAACAAGCTCAATCGTTGAAAAAAAGCGTATATATAGTTACCTAAAAAAAGTAGTCGTGCTATGCAGCTGTCTCAGCCAAATTAACACTGCGATGACGCGAGATATTCTTTCTCCTCCATCCCTTCTCTTCTGCTCCCAATTTCTGGGCAAAATAACACATATAGCCAGCTACAGCTAACGCTTGCACGAAATACCAAATACGAAACCACTGCCAACCTCTGGTTCCCACAATGCATTACTCCGGAGGGGGGCTCTCAAGTCAAGACAAAAAAATGCATTTTTATATTTGGTTACAATGTTGCATTGCACTCATTTAAACCGCTGAACTGTACGCTTTTACCAATATAGCAATATGGAGAAATCTGTTTTTAAAAGTCGTAATTTAAATAACTGCTTATTCTAATGTGTTTTAAGATGTGGCGCACAATGCCTGAAGTTTGCACAAAAAGCCCTTGCACAGTCTCCAAATTCTGCTGCCTAAAAATTTAAATATTAAAAGGGATTGCATTTGTGTTTTTTCTTTGGAGATCCACATCACCCACCCCACATACAAATGTCTTGGTAAGTTTTATTTAAACTTAATTGTAGCAGGGGAGGTCATGATGAGACCAAAGGTTTATTTTTTGGATGAGCTCTGCAAGGACACAAGTACTACACATTACAAAGTATGACGACCCCCCCCCCCCCTGACTACGCAATGCATAAGTCACAAACACATTCCTCATGTAAACAATCCTCTAAATATTCCTCTATCAGCCTTTTGAATTGCCCCACAGGCACCAATTCAATCAGTTTCAAATTATCTGGGAATGTTTTCCAAATGTGATGTGCATAAATTATAAAGCTGATGTATATTTAAACGCCCTTCTGACACCAACCTGGGGGACTCTATGGCCATTTTCTCCACCCTTTCTGGGACCCCTGGGATCTGTTAATGTGCCACAACCAAAGGTTGGACCTGCCCGCAAAGGTCCAGGAATGCTCTGAAGCAGTGACTTAATAAGAGCACTCTGCCACTAGAAAACAACAATTTTCTATATTTTCCAATAAAGATCCAATGTCAATATTACATAGCTCTTACAGAAAAGCATTCCATGATAATGAAAATGATATTCTGAATCAGAGGATTGAGAACAATTCACACCTATTTTAAGAAAGTACTGTAAGCTCACCCATAAACTAAAAATGTTGCTTAAGTGGCTATCCAATTTTTTGGAAAACCTCAAATGTTTGGAAAACTGTGAAGGAGGTTGGTCACATTTTACAAAGCAGAGGACCACTGGTTTGGGTCCAGTATAAAGTAAGAAATTTGTCACTGGAGAAAGCTAAACTGTTAGCAGCAGTATGCTTGAAGTTGTTTTTATTGCATACAGACATGCATAAAGTGTCGGCAAAGGTATTCAGAACCCTGACCAATTTTCTAATTTTACTGAATTAGAAAGGGTATGTTGAAATGTGATATTATTTAACACTTATACTAAAAATCCATAATTATAAAATAACATTAGTTTTATTTGTTGGAAAATATCTGTAAAAAAATAAAACTGAATTCTGGGGAATGGGGAATATGGGAATGGGGAATATGATTCAAGGGGCCCATGGCTTTGGGGCATTGATTATAATAATCTCAATGTTGTCTATAAGTGAGGGGGCCCAAGCAAATACCTTTTCTGGGGGCCCAGGATTCTTAGCCATGGCCATGACATGTGGTGCCAAACCAACACTGCCCCTTAACACATTCCGTCCCAACAGCATCAGGCAGTGAGGATTTATATTACACTTGCTTTACAGAATTTTCATAGGATGTCATCCTAGAAGAATAATTTTATGATAGTTCCAAACCATGATAGACACTTCTGATATATTTTAGAAAATGTTATCTGAGAAGGTTAAAAAGGAGTGTGAACCTTGTTGGAAAGTGTATTTATTATTCTTAACATTTAACAGCAAGTCTTTTTTTCAAGTAATGGTTGCTACTTGTACAAAGCCCTTGTAGAACACATAATAGTGTTGGTGAGATTGGGGAACTTTTAGCATTACGGCTTCAGCAGGTTTCAGATGGATGGCTGATGTTTTCGTTTCTGTAGGTTGGCGCCATCCAGTGGTGCAGTATATGAATGCACTCAACGCGATGTTTACCGCTATGCATTGTGGTCTAATGAATGGAAGAGGAAGTGTTATTTGCGCATGCGCACCCTACAGTCCTCCTTTTCGATTTCCGAACGACTGAGACAAGATGGGCCATCAGCAGCTCTATTGGAGTCACCCAAGAAAATTCGGTCAGGGATCCCGATCCTGGTCAGTTGTGTTTAATATGTTGTTTTTTATGTATTATTTTCCCCTCTGAGTGAATTTCGGAGTCTGTTATATATTCATGGATGCATATTTTAGTTTATATCTCTAACCACATGGACATTTTGCTCGACCTAATATGGCGCCCGATGTGCAACAACGCCGGGCCCTCGCGTTCTTCGCAAGTGTTTCGTTGTTGGCCGTTTGAATATTATAGTATCTATTCAAAGTTGAAATAGAGACTTGACTAACTCATTTTTTGTTGTGTTGCTTCCAATTTGGGATATTGTAGGATTATCTTCTAACGTTTTGCTTGAGGTGTTTAAGTCTTAGCTCTCATCTAGTTAAGTTTGAATGTAGCATAAGCTTTGGTATGTGCTGTGGAAACGGATGGTGGACAGAACTGGTAACACTGGCTAACAGTATGTACTATGTATTTTTAATTTTTTGGGAGGGAGGGATTTTCTACGTCTGTTTTAATACGTGTATTTCTCCCCCCAGCCGGGTATGCTCAAACAGACACGGTCTGATCCGTAAATACGGGCTCAACATGTGCCGCCAGTGCTTCAGGCAGTACGCAAACGACATCGGCTTTGTCAAGGCAAGTATCAGTACAGAACTCTCCTATATTTGCGTTGTATTAAGTACCAACCGGTCCTGCTTGAAGTGGCACGGGGTTTACCAATTGAGACAAAGCATGGAATTGAATGTCATCCTATCAGCGACCTTGCTTACCAGGTAGTCACTTATTTTAAATTAAATGTTAACTGTTCAAGTGGCAGAACCTAGTCGTTTTATAGGCACGTAGTCTTCGGCGTGGCATTACTCGTTGTGGGCAAGATACTTGCGTTTTTGTAGATGGACATTCAGTTACCTAGGCAGCAGGTGGAGACTGTCAAATCCGTATGTACAATGTATTCTTGCTGAGCCTGGATGCCATTTAGTAGATTTGTTTCCACTGTTTAGCGAGGCGCAAGTAAGGATGTGAACAAGTAAATATCCGATAAGTCATTTTCTGAGTTACAAATGATGCAAGTGTACTGTGTAAAAGGTGATTCTGTTCTACATCAGTCTAACCCTGTTTTTGCTTCTTCATGCAGCTGGACTAAATGCATTGGATGCTGACTGTTCCCTATTCAAGATCAACAGTGGATGATGCAGCATTGAAAATAAATGTTTTTTGTTCAACGTAATGGCCTTGTCTTGTGTTGACATTCTGCATGGAATTCTTCAACTGGCTTGGTTAGAAACAGCCCTATAAAGTGCATTTGGACTGCTTGTTCAGAACTGATGCTGTAATAAGGAAGAAACATCCCTCAGCATTACTGTAATTGATGTCTGTGTTGCTTGAAGGGTGTTTATTAAAATGTCAAAAGGGTTTGGGCTGATAATGGCATGGAAGGGAGTTTCCACAATGCGGCTGATACTAAATGTTTCAAATCTTTGAGATGAGCAAGTACACCTGTGAATATTTGGGTTTTGTTTGGGATTCATTAAACCCACCACAGCTATGATTATGCGGTGTTAACAGTTCTTTTATCCACTCCAGGGGTGGTGTTAGTTTACATAACTTTACTTAGTAACAGTTAAGAACCAATCTGCTCAGGTTTGAAATTCATCTCATGGCTAAGATTGGTTCAAGTCGATGCACATTGGAAAATGGTTTTTCCTTGTTTTTTGGTTGATAATCAGCAAGTATTGCATTTTCCTAAAGTAACTTGGTTGGTTTTGCAGTGTGGGAATACTGGCAAATAATACTGACCGTAGGGGTATACTACGAGGCGAGGTATCAGGTTTATAGGAGTAATTTAGTGACGTTGGGTGTACGTTCCCGATTAAACCGTACAACAAAAGGTGAATACGTTTAACCCGGGCTATGCTGCCATGGCTATTTAGACTGCATCTCTAAACTGCTCCGAGCAGGTTATCTTCATGGGTAACTCGCCAGTCTATGGTAACTCGATGTTACCCAACATAAGCACCGCCCTTCCGCACACAAAAAGGCCGGCACATTTGGATCGACATTGCCACACGGATTATAAGAGGCTCGCAGGGCGAATATTTTAATTTTTTTAGAGACCGTGTAACTCCTCCAGTTTACCCCGATTGTTTTCTAATGAAGATATCGATTCTCATCTGAGGGAATTCCGTATCTTCGCCTGTTTATAGGGCCAGACGAATCTAATACCACTCGCCGGAGTAATGCCCTCACTGTTGAAGTGTGCTTTGCGATATTTTGCCAGCAGACATTTAATGTAGGCTATTCCATTGGTGATGCTGAAGAATACTGTATCCCGTGCAGTTCGCAAGGTGGTACTTGCTCTCACTAAGATGCTTTATGCATTTGTTGGGTTCCCTAGCCATTTAAGCGTTATCGAGATCAAACATGTTTTTATGCGATCGCAAGTAATTCGCAATAAATAATTGGTCTATTTTTAATATGCATAAGCTAGGCCTAGGTTATATACAGAACACATTTTTCGGTAGGAATCCCGACGGCGATTGGTGAGATTGACTGTACCCATATCCACTTTAGAGCGCCCCTGGTCATTTCACAACATTCATGTTCCGGTATTTGATCATTAAATTCACACAGGTAGCCCTACATCCTAGGTGTTTTATGGTGTAGCATATATCTTAAATCATTAACAGTGAGCAAATGGATCGTTTTCAGAGATGTAGTCCATAATATAATTATATTGTTTTCACATATTTATATGGACAATTTTACTTTTCCTTACATCTGAATCATACTAAAAATAGGCTAAGAGTGTAAAACAAAAGAGAACGTATGACAAAAACACTGCTCTTACCAATTTACTCTGTCGGTTATGCGCTGCCAACAAGCTTCCCTGGCTTTGTTGGCCGCCACGGTCAGAGATTTAGCCGTTAACCTTGCTTTAAACTCCTCATATCCTAACATTATAAAAGTGCATTCTTCCGGGGGAATATATGGACCACAAGCCATTGTACAAAAACTCAGCTTGCTTTGCCGAACGCGCCCCTTATAGGCGAACGCGCACAAACTCCAGTTAGTTAACAAGTCCACTAACACATCTTAATCACCGTCGTATTACCGTTTAACACTGGGCAGTCATAGTTTGTCAACCCTGACTTTCCTTAATATCCCCGCGTTATATCTGAATAGGTTGAACACCCTTCGTAGTATACCCCCCAGGTCACTGTGGTGCATAGGCAATGTTTTTTTAAAAACTGCCTCATTACAAAACGAATGCAAAACAAGCTTTTCTTATGAGGTAACATGAGATTAATATTGTTATCAGGTGAGTGATTGTTTCTGTCGGTGACCATTTCTCGCCACCAGATGGCAGCTGTGGTCTATTTCTGAGTCCTCTAACCTTCATTAGTTAATATTCAGAAAGGTAATCGGTAGGTACATGTACCTATTATATCTCATTCATCCTGATCTATTGCACATCAATATGTTAACTCTTCCATCACCTGCATTTAATAAAAAAAGGAACCTTTGTCCAATTGAATATTGCTTAATTGAAGTTCTTTTCACACCCCTGGTTTGGGCCAAGGCCCAGACAGAAGAGGTTGCAGGATGAGGTCTCGGGCAACAGTTTGATGAGAGCTGCTCCGTGTTCTCTGTAACACTGGAGCGATAATGAGATGGAGCCTTTCCATCCTTCCTGGAAGGGGTACAGAAGGAGAGAGGGCAGGTTGTGGGTGTAATGAGCGGTAGCTTCTCTCCATCTGTGGTAACGGTACAAAGGTAAGGCAGGGTGAAGATCCACACTTTCCAGATGAAAATGCATGAATCCCTACACACATATTTATAATAGCATAGTTGTGGGTGTGAGCAATATGGAGGCTATGCAGTAATGTGTGTGTTTGTGCAGAGGCTGATACATCTTGCCCACTAGCAAAAGCATCCTATTAAATTTGATGTAAACATGCAGGTGTAGTTGAGGTGCACATGGGAGCCACCCCCCACACACACACACACAGCAACAATTTGACTGCCAGGCACCAACTGCAGTTATTCCATCTCTGAAAAGATTACAGCTAAATAAATACATTTAGAATGTTTTTCTGCCCTGTTGGCATGGAAACATTCCACAGGGTTTACCTGTACTCTGCTGCTAGCCCAGAATGAGGCACTTTTCACTGAGGAACCACTGTAGCTGTGAGGGAATTAATGAATGATCACCATTCTCTGCGTTTTCTACTGTTAGGCTGTATCCACAGTCTTTGGTATCCACAGGTTTAAACACTTGCCAGGACTTAAAAAAGGTACAGTAGGGCAGTAATCTGAATAAATCAGATTTTACTTAAGAAAAGTCAGCTAGTTATTTAATTAAGGTTAAAAGTGCAAAGACATTGTTTGTTTACAGCTAATACACAAATGCCATTTATGTCCAGGCAATGTGTGCCAAATGTTAGGTTGTTTCTTCATAAAAGGATAGCATTTGATGATATTATACATTTTAACACCTGGAACGCAAATGTACAAAAAAGGTAGCAATTTCAGAAACTCAACCTTGCAAACCAGGGTAGCCTTTTGGCTATTCCTCCCTAACAAGACAATGTACTGTAATGTCCATCATATCTGCTGAACCAAACATGATAACACAACAGATTGGGTCTCATGGCTGGCTATATTCTCAGAATGTCAAGATAGAGACTCGCTATGGACTTCCTCCCAACGCTAATAAAGTGGAATAAGTAGGAAGGCCTACACTGAAAATGTGTTCTTTATCATTCTACAGTATGTGGACAACTTGCTGGAGAGTTTTTACTCTGGTCTCCCATGACCCTGTTGGTCATGTAGGCCATGGAACTATTGGATTTGTCTTACCTCATTGTACAACTATGAGGCCAGGGTCACATACTCTGCCATTCTTTCTTGCCTAAACTGACAATGCCAAAAGGCATTCCATCCTCATGGGCAATTTCCAATACATTATTCAAATACACATGTACCTTGCCAAATTATTATCTGGGCGGATTTCTATTCTTCATGAACATTATTTATTTATTGATATTATCTCAACTGCAATCAGAGAAGAATTCTGAAGCTTTCCAAAATTGAAATGTGCTCTCCTGAAATATAATTTGATGAGTGGTGGGACTGGCATTTGCGATGAACAAACACTTGAGGTGCATGTGTGAATATAAAATCACCAAGTCCTTGTGTTCAAATAAATCAAATGCCCTTTCTGTGTTATATGAATTGATTTTGTGACAGTATACAGTGACAACCTAGATAACAACAGCAAACACCTCTTAAGGCACCTCGTATGCCACTGAAATAATATTATTTGTCGTTGTCAGGCTTACCATGGCAGTCCTATCAAATCCTGTTTATGATGGCAAATACAATGGTCAAGACGGAATAGCAAAATGGCTGCCATTTTTTCTTTTATTATTTTGTAAGTATATAACTTACAAAACATTGGTAGCAAAACTGCTATTTAATTCCACTGTGCGTACCTAGAGGGTTATTGGGTCAAAGCTTTTCATGTATTGCAATTTCCTAATGAGAGTTCCTAAAGAAAATGCACATTTTCTCAGGACTATTTTGCCTTCCAGCACCTCCCAATTTAATATCTACACTGCTCAAAAAAATGAAGGGAACACGTAATCATCATAGTATAACTACAAGTCAGTTAAACTTCAGGGATATCAATCTGTCCAGTTAGGAAGCATAAGTGATTGTGAAATAATGTCACCTGTTTCGGTCCAAATGAAAGTGACAACAGGTGCACTGGCAAGACAACCCCCAAAAAGGGAATGGTTTTGCAGTTGATGGCTACAGACAATTGCTCCCTCCTTATCCTTCCAGACTGATTCCTGTCTAGTTTGGCTGTTTTTTAGCAGTGTATTTATCATTCATAATCTTCACACAATACAACAATCTGCCCGAGGGGGCAGCGGTGCACCACAGCTGAAACTCAGCATTCCAAGACAAGAGGCTTGGGAATGTTCTAAGAGCGAGTGGATGGGGTCTTTGCCCAGTTACCTGGGTTGAGGCTTTCCACCGACGGTTAAGAGATGCAAATGCAGACTGTTCAGAGTCTGCATATATATGGCTGTCAGCTGAGCCATAGCTAATTGAATTCCTGCACGCCATTTGAAGTGTGTAGCAAAACAGGAGCAAAGGGAGGAATCAATTGGGGGGGGGGGGGGGGGGGTTAACAGGTGGACAGTCATGATCTGTGTGTGTGGACTAGAATATCTCAGACCTTTTATGCCAAGCAAGGGCACAAGGTCTGCTTCTCAGACATATCAAAAGGCTAGAACAATGTTTTACAAATTAAAAGTTTGAGTAAGCTTGGCTTAAATAGTAACTAAACTAACCAATCAACCTGTCTGCTTTAAAACAGCAAAATAATCAATATTATGTTTTTTTTTATTCCTGGAATGTGTAAATAGGATTATTGTGGATAAAAAGTCAGTCTTGTCCAAAGCAGAGTGTTGTACTATAGGTAATAGATGGTATATCACAGATAAAGTTGTACTTCACAGATGATGTCCCAGAACATGTGTGCAGCTGGCAGGCACTCAATTACTCAAGTAAGCTAAACGTAATTGTTGAAAGAATAAACAAGGAACATTTAATTTGGCTACTTGCATTTTTCCCCCCTCTCTTCATCTCCTCAGAACCCTTTGAAGAAGAACAAAAGTGTGGAGGGACCTCTGACTTTTTCCATTCAGTGCATTTTGAGAAGGATACAAGGAGAGACAATGCAATGAGTATGTAATTGAGACAAAATTGAGATCCACTATACTAGACATCCAAATAAATCTCTGAATGCAACTCCTGTCGGGCTTCTGTCACGGCAGCTTTTTTAATGAGTAATCTTAAAAACTAGGTCAAATCTTTAGTAATTGTATTCCTGTTTAGCTAGGGCAGCAATTGGATTTAGCAGTGATGTTAATGGTTATGCACTTTACATTGACAACTCATCCTCTGTGCCAACTGATCTGAAATGTCTACAGACTTGAGGCCTGTTCAAAAAGAAATTCACTGAGATTAAAAATAGTTATTGTGAATTTACAACCGCAATAGAAATCTTGCAGAAAGTATTTAAAATGTAAACTTTAAAATAATGTTTGCCCACATTTATTATTTACCTGACATTAAACAACTAGAGAAAATAACTTACTACATCTGGCACAAATGGCTTTGTTTTCGATGTAACATTAAATTTATGTGCGCTGGGCTGGTGACCAGAATTCCTTCACACTATGTGACTGGCTAAGCTTATCTGATGCTAGCTATTTTAGCACATGTTGACAAATAAAAAATATAAATTCAGACAATTAGCTGATTGGTTTACAAATCACTTCAAATTAAATAAACTGGTAGCCAGCCAAGATGATGTTTGCTAGCTAAGCTGTTGTTAACTTATTTTAAAGCTGAAGTAACTTTCAAGAGCAGGAAGTATTCTTCTGCATCATTTTCCCAGAAATCTTGCCTGTCGTTTGTGTGATGTAATTACTCTTAAAACCTCAAAAGCTGCAGACCCACAGACAATAGCATCCAGCTGGAGCTATGTTCATGCCTTTTCGCCGATTTGCTTTCTTTTGGTCTAAAACGTATTTTCTTACATTCTAAATTTTTTTATAAAATTGTTTCGCTGGCGTGTCTCGCTGCTTGATCCACAAAATGAGAGTCACTTATTTACTTCAGCCTCAGCTCTTTCTTGACACGTCAAACGCATCACTTCTTGTGCGCTGGAAAAAATGTCCCACCACTGCACGAGCCAAACACCTTTTTCCTTAGCAGCAGTACACTGTATACATGGTAGGTATTCATCTATGATCCAGATTAATAGAATAGCGATGTGTTAATGCAAAAAAACCGTACGTACAGTTGTGCTCAAAAGTTTGCATACCCTTGGAGAATTGGTAATATATGTACCATTTGTAAAGAAAACGTGAGTGAGCAGGCAAAACATGTCTTTCATTTCTTATGGGATTCACATTCGACTGTAGGTAATGACATAATGGTACAATCATAAAACCAAACATGGGAACAAAGAAAAAAATTAACTGACCCCTGTTCAAAAGTCTGCATACCCTTAGTTCTTAATACTGTGTATTGCCCCTTTAGCATCAATGACAGGGTGCAGTCTTTTGTAATAGTTGTCTATGAGGCCCCAAATTCTTGCAGGTGGTATAGCTGCCCATTCATCTTGGCAAAATGCCTCCAGGTCATGCAAAGTCTTTGGTCGTCTTGCATGAACCGTACATTTGAGATCTGCCCGCAGTTGCTCAATGATATTATGGTCAGGAAACTGTGATGGCCACTCCAGAACCTTCACCTTTTTCTGCTGTAACCACTGGAGGATCAACTTGGCCTTGTGCTTAGAATCATTGTCGTGCTGTAAAGTCCAAGAGCATCCCATGCGCAGCTTTCGTGGAGAAGAATGCAAATTGTCTGCCAGTATTTTCTGATAACATGCTACATTCATCTTGCCATCCATTTTCACAAGATTGAAAATCTTTAGAGCTCACACACCCCCAAAACATCAGTGAGCCACCACCATGCTTCACAGTGGGGTTGGTGACCCTTCTCCAAACCTTGCGCTTATGGCTGAGATCATAAGGTTCTATTTTGGTCTCGTCACTCCAAATTACTGTGTGACAGAGGCTGTAAGGTGTGTCAAGGTGTCGTTGGGCATATTATAACTGAGCTTTTTTGTGGCATTGGCTCAGTAAAGGCATCTTTCTGGCAACTCGACCATGCAGCTCATTTTGGTTCAAGTATCATCGTATTGTGCTCCTTAAACAACCACACTGTCTTTTTCCAGAGCAGCCTGTATTTCTCCTGAGGATACCTGTGGGTTTTTCTTTGTATCCCGAACAATTCTTCTGGCAGTTTTGGTGGAAATCTTTCTTGGTTTACCTGACCTTGGCTTGGTATCAAGAGATCCCCGAATTTTCCACTTCTTAATAAGTGATTGAACTGACTGGCATTTGCAAGGATTTTGATATATTTTGATATCCTTTTCCATCTTTATAAAGTTCCATTACCTTGTTACACAGGTCTTTTGACAGTTCATTTCTGCTCCTCATGGCTCAGTATCTAGCCTGCTTAATGCATCCATGTGAAAGCTAACTAACTCATTGACTATGTATACACAGACACTAATTCCAATTTATAAGACAGGTGTGGCAAACTTTTTTTTTGCATGAGTCATATTTTCTAAATCAGTACCAAAATGTCAACATTTCTGCTAGGGCATTCAGCTTTAATGTCAAATATTATGTAGGGTATCATCAAAAAGAATAGATTTTCTTGCATTTGAGCTACATTATATGTTCGGTGCATGAAGTAAATGAGTGAAGATATAAGTCTGTGTTTTTTTTTTATTATTCAGTTTGACACTACGTTTTAAAGGATATTCCCCCACAAAATGTACAGGTCCAAAAGTCCCGGTTTGCTTCTGATTAACATGCCCCACTCCATCATAAAGGTTATGAGACAATTTGGCCTAGACCCAGAGATCATACTCCAAATGAATTGGGATTATAATCCAATGTAGTCTGTGATTATACCAATGAAACCTTTTACTTAGGGTACAGGTAATGTACTGGTATAAACCTGAATCCACCTTCCCTCAAGGTCTGATCCAAAACCACTGTGATGTAAGTATGTGTGTGTGTCCGTGCATGCGTTCATACGTGCACGTGTGAGAATGAATGTCTGAAGACCGAGCAGTGTCTGAATTTACAGTGCGAGTGGCGCTAGCTGTGGTTACAAATAGACTTGACACGCGAACGGTGAGGACACAGATGTGGAGGGTGACAGTCTGGGTTGGAATACAAACCACATTTCACCCTACTCACGCTTCCTAACAAACAGACATTGCTGCTTTGCTTTCCTGGCCAGAGGGACAGGGTACTTGGTAGTCCACTGCTTTTATTAGTAGCCTACGCGTGTCATACAACTATACTGCATGTCACATTTATTTAAGAGGTTTTTTTGTGTGGGTGTGTCTGGAGTAATGTGTCATCACGCTCTGTAAATAAAAAGGTTGCCGGAGAAGCACTCCTGAGCTTTTCGTGCATCGCAATGACTGCGACTACATGGATCATGCAGCACCACTCGGATGTGAAAAACCAGACAGTTTGTCTGTGAGGTGATAAACATGAAGCAAATGGGTCTAAAAAGCAACACTTAGCACCTCTTTGGAACGCTTTGTGTCCATACATTTGATGAAACTAACTCAGAAGTTGATTATTGTGATGTGGTAAAGGTGGCCTCGCCACATGCTTTCTGGGGGATCCGGCAGGCCGACTCGTTTTCTGAATGTGCTACATAACGTCTCACTTAAACCCTCACAGCCAGAGGAATTACTCATAAGTGGAAAAGATCAAGAAGTGACATTTAACAATATGCACAGAAATGGTTTCACGGCTGCGCACGGTCCCGTCTCGGTCCGACCGCGGTCCCCAGGCTGCAAGCTTGGTGTCATTTATTTGGGTGTCACTGGATATGGCCGGATAATCACACTATAAACCTTAATGGATCGGCCACAGCCGTAATCCAGCTTGAGCTATTACTGCTACCGGCCACATTTGTGTGAAACATGTGAAGCATATCAATATGCTGCGTGTTCAGCCTTTAATGTAATGCTCAGTTCCACATGAGAATATCCTACACCCATTTATAAGCTACCTTTATGTCAGTGCATCCTTTTTGGAAATTTGCTTGGATATTTTTTTCTTTGACCTTTATTATATTGTGGCACGAACAGCCTCCTTCATTTGGGTCGGGCCAAAATCCCAGGGAGAAGCACCTGGGTCAGAGCTGTAAAACATGGCTCTGAAACGCAGCCAAGCTGTTACCCTTGAATGCAGCTCAGTACCCCCCCCTCCCCCCATGAATAGGCATACCTCAAAAGGGAGAGGATAAAAGGGCCTCAGAAAAGCAGCCCTGAGAGGAGGAGTAAAGGAGTAGAGTGGGATGTTGTGCCCTATTCCTAGTTTGCTTAACTTTTTTTCCTGTTATTTATGTTCACAGCTCACTCTCCATGGCCCAGAATCTTGGTACTGTGTCTAGGATTCGGCCTCATTATGTTCGCAGCTAACTGCAAGGCAGATACTTCACCGCTGCCTCATGAGGTGCCACCCGGTTCAGAGGTCACGTTTGACATTGAATCAGTGGGTAGGCATGGGGGTTTGAAACTGTTGAACTAAGCTTCTGTGACATTTTATCTGCTACATCACTACTTAAGTCAACAATATACAATAGAAAGTTACTCTATATTGTTTGAGAATCAACAGCTATATTCAATTCAATTGGATTTAATTAAAGTGTAAAAAATTTATGCAGCAATCACAGATAGGTAGTTTTAACTTATAATTAAAGCAAGAAAATGATGGTTCTAATGTAGCTTTCAGCCTTCACATTTCAATAGTATTTCCTCTCAACAGCAGTGATCAACAACATCAGGGTGCTTAAACCCGTGACCCCACGGTTAGATCCAATTCTGCCACCAGTGATGACCACATCTGGCGTACCACCATAAATGGATCCATGAACAGGCAGACTACCACCATCACTGACGCTTGACCTCTGCAAAGGATTCAGAATACTGTTCTGTTTTCAGACGACTCCCACAGAACGCTGCAGTGAAAGCTTCGTAATTCCGGGAAGGATGAGGTCAAGACACCTTTTCTGGGAAATAGTTTTTTTTATTTCTAAACTTCTGCTGAAAAACAGCAGCAATAAACCGTGAAATCATGTTACTTTCCGAAGTGTACTCCTTTGGTCGTCTTTCTGTCAGAATTCCAAATATCACACCAGAACGTCCCAAGCCACTTGACCTGCAGCTGAATCAGTTGGTGACATGCGTGGATACTCACAACTCACGGTTATTGTTTGAAATGCAGATAGGGCCAGCTGCCATTTGCCATGGAAATGCCGTTCCTCTTGCCCAAGCTTGAGATTACCCTGAATGAAGACCTGTAACTGCTTGGTGGTGGATGATGTTTTTTTTCAAAGCCTGAGCCCAATCTGAAGAATGCCTGGATCAAGAGCTTCTTGAGCTGCTTTTCTCAACCAGCTTTCCCTAACTGAAGAGATCCTACTTCTCCCAGAGCAGATCTTTTTTTTTTTTTTCAACTGGCACTGACACAGCCCCTTGAATTGGTAAGCATATTTAAAGTCAACATTTTCTTTTCTGTTTCTACATGTTTTGCGGTAAAGCTAGAGTCTATGCATTTTGATACCTGTGTGGAATCAGTCAAATTTCTTTTGCATATCCGTCTAGCCCCACCACAGAATCTTCGTAGCTGGAAGCTTCGGTGAGAGGTTAAACGAGGAGGGTAAGTTAAGAGATTCACGCCCGGAGCGACAACAGACAGGTGTGAGATTAAGACACATTGCATCAGAGCAGACAGAGATACCCCGGGTTTCTTGTGGCAGGGGTGGTGCTGACGCGTGAGGCTCCCACTAGATTAGCTGTGCCTCCGGCTTCCACCCACCTCCACCTCTCCAAATCAGATCAGTGCATCTCCGCCCGCGACGGAGAAACAGCCTCTCTCCTTTTCATCCCTCTCCGGCGCTATTGATTTTAGTGTGTTGACCTGCTTGAGGATCCAGTACCGGTTTACATGATGCAGCAGACACACATTTAAAGAAACAGAGGACTGGAGTGTGCGTTTGTGTGTGTAGTGGGTGATGATGGGAGTAATTGAGAATGATATGGATCAGTAGAGGCAGTCCCATTGATTACTGCAGGTTATAAACAGAAAGACAGTTCAATAGAAAGAGATCTGTGGAAATTATAACTGTCTGAAAGAGCAGAGTGAGCACTGATGCGCAGCACCACCCCAGTTAAGCTGTTTTGGATGTGGATATAGGCCTCTCCTATCACAGTGAGTAGGACTGTTGGTCAGGTTTAAGGTGCTGAGGGAATGGACAGTAATAATTGGAGATTTCAAGTGAGATAATGAATGTTATGGTATATGTTTGATTATGAAGCAGAGTATGCATATAGAGGAAATATTGAGATGCCGCATTCATTTGTGGACTAATTAATCATATTTAGGGTTAGGGTTACATTCTTAGTATCCTTACAATCATAGCTCTGTTTATACATCTTTTTCATAGAAGCTTGAGCCGACTTGACCATCATCTTTCTGTCCCTGCCACTTCTCCACCTCCCCTACCGCACCAAGCCAGCCTTGAGCCATCTAACCCTGTGAGAAGAGGTGACAGGAAGTGGCCCGGACGGGGAGACAGGCTGGCATGGTGACGGCCTTGGGAGCGATAAGGTTTCTACACCCCGGTGGACTGGGTAGCCAACTAGCTAACAGGGACGGAGCGCTATTCCAGAGAGTGCTTATCTCTGTCCGTCAGGGTCTTCTGTCATGTTGACTCCTCCGGTTGTCTGTCGGTCTGCCTGTCAGGTCTTCCATTACGCTCTCTAACCCTTCTTGCACCACCTCCAACCAGCGATACCATGCTCCCTATCCTTCCCTCTAGTTTTCTCTCAGTCCACTCATATCTGGGCTAAAGACAGGTGGAGTGTATCAGGTGATGCCCTCTTCACCAGTGATCATTAGAGCCATCGTGTGGTGCCATTTAATTTTTACTGGCTCTCACCTCCACTAGCCCCCTCCCCCCATACGAATCCCGAATTAAAACCCTCACCTGGGCAGCGTCCTTCCACCTCCGACCCCCCCCCCCCCCGTTTCCTGGCTCTCTCTCTTATGAGTGCCACCCCCCCCCCCCATCCCCCACCAGACCAGCCAACTCATCACACCACATTACCAGAATCCCCATCCCCCACCAGACCAGCCAACTCATCACACCACATTACCAGAATCCCCATCCCCCACCAGACCAGCCAACTCATCACACCACATTACCAGAATCCCCATCCCCCACCAGACCAGCCAACTCATCACACCACATTACCAGAATCCCCATCCCCCACCAGACCAGCCAACTCATCACACCACATTACCAGAATCCCATCCCCCACCAGACCAGCCAACTCATCACACCACATTACCAGAATCCCCATCCCCCACCAGACCAGCCAACTCATCACACCACATTACCAGAATCCCATCCCCCACCAGACCAGCCAACTCATCACACCACATTACCAGAATCCCATCCCCCACCAGACCAGCCAACTCATCACACCACATTACCAGAATCCCCATTCCCCACCAGACCAGCCAACTCATCACACCACATTACCAGAATCCCCATCCCCCACCAGACCAGCCAACTCATCACACCACATTACCAGAATCCCCATCCCCCACCAGACCAGCCAACTCATCACAGCGCTCCCCATAGATCTGCCCCTTGCTCCTGTACAGTACCGCTGTCAGACATTTGTCCTGACCTATAAATCCACTCACATGTCACCACTCTTCAACTCTGACCTCCTCTTACATGACCACCCAGCTTCTCCTCTGCGGGCACCTCCTGCTCTCCCCGCTCCTCCTTGATGTGCCCCTCCTGCTCCTGCTCTGCAAGTCTTATTGGTTTTCAAATCTCTGTTGATTGGTGACTTGATTTAATACATTGCACTTAACTGTTTTTAGGCTAACAAAAAAAAAAGCAGTCATGGTTTAATTATTTGAATCGACAGCAGGGAGATCCCATCCATCCATCCATCCATCCATCTTCTTCCGCTTATCCGGGGCCGGGTCGCGGGGGCAGCAGTCTAAGCAGAGATGCCCAGACTTCCCTCTCCCCAGACACCGAGGCGTTCCCAGGCCAGCCGCCTGGGAGGCCCCCATTTTCTTTTTTTTCCGTGAATCTGCAAAGAGAAGGAGAGAGAACTAGAGAGAGACAGTGAATGAGAGGGAAGATGACAGTCAAAGTGTTGCAGTAGTCAAATTCAGGTTCTGGTTTAGACCATAATAAGAATCATTCCCACTGGCCCTGCCCTTCCACAAACTCTCAATTCCATTCATTTTCCCAGAAGAGGACCAGTCCTCTTATACCTACCTTGACATCTATTCTAGGAATGGTGGCTGTTTGTTTGTGTGTGTGTGTGTGTGTGTGTGTTTTCTGTGGTTGATAATGTGTGTACGTTCATTTATGTACTGTGTGTGTGTATGGGTGTAGAGGGTAGACAATAACAAATATTCAACCAGATCCCTCCTAATGACAGAACTACAGGGTAGATACAGTGAGGAGAACAAGTATTTGATACACTCCCGATTTTGCAGGTTTTCCCTCTTACAAAGCATGTAGAAGTCTGTAAGTCTTTTATCATAGGTACTCTTCAACTGTGAGTGACGGAATCTAAAACAAAAATCCAGAAAATCACATTGTATGATTTTTAAGAAATGAATTTGCATTTTATTGCATAAGTATTTGAAAAATCAGAAAAGCAGAACTTAATATTTGGTACAGAAACCTTGGTTTGCAATTACAGAGATCATACGTTTCCTGTAGTTCTTGACCAGGTTTGCACACACTGCAGCAGGGATTTTGGCCCACTCCTCCATGCAGACCTTCTCCAGATCCTTCAGGTTTCAAGGCTGTCGCTGGGCAATACGGACTTTCAGCTCCTTCCAAAAATGTTCTATTGGGTTCAGGTCTGGAGACTGGCTAGGCCACTCCAGGAACTTGAGATGCTTCTTACGGAGCCACTCCTTAGTTGCCATGGCTGTGCGTTTCAGGTCATTGTCATGCTGGAAGACCCAGCCACGACCCATCTTCAATGCTCTTACTGAGGGAAGGAGGTTGTTGGCCAAGATCTCGCTATACATGGCCCAATCCATCCTCCCCTCAATACGGTGCAGTGGTCCTGTCCCCTTTGCAGAAAAGCATCCACCTCCATGCTTCACGGTTGGGATGGTGTTCTTGGGGTTGTACTCATCCTTCTTCTTCCTCCAAACACGGCGAGTGGAGTTTAGACCAAAAAGCTCTATTTTTGTCTCATCAGACCACATGACCTTCTCCCATTCCTCCTCTGGATCATCGGCAAACTTCAGACGGGCCTGGACATGCGCTGGTTTGAGCACGGGGACCTTGCATGCGCTGCAGGATTTTAATCCATGTTGGTGTAGTGTGTTACTAATGGTGTTCTTTGAGACTGTGGTCCCAGCTCTCTTCAGGTCATTGACCAGGTCCTGCCGTGTAGTTCTGGGCTGATCCCTCACCTTCCTCATGATCATTGATGCCCCATGAGGTGAGATCTTGCATGGAGCCCCAGACCGAGGGAGATTGACTGTCATCTTGAACCATTTTCAAATAATTGCGCCTACAGTTGTTGCCTTCTCACCAAGCTGCTTGCCTATTGTCCTGTAGCCCATCCCAGCCTTGTGCAGGTCTACAATTTTATTCCTGATGTCCTTACACAGCTCTCTGGTCTTGGCCATTGTGGAGAGGTTGGAGTCTGTTTGATTGAGTGTGTGGACAGGTGTCTTTTATACAGGTCACGGGTTCAAACAGGTGCAGTTAATACAGGCAATGAGTGGAGAACAAGAGGGCTTCTTAAAGAAAAACTAACAGGTCTGTGAGAGCCAGGAATTCTTACTGGTTGGTAGGTGATCAAATACTTATGTCATGCAATAAAATGCAAATTAATTATTTAAAAATCCTACAATGTGATTTTCTGGATTTTTGTCTCTCACAGTTGCTAAAAATTACAGACCTCTACATGCTTTGTAAGTAGGAAAACCTGCAAAATTGGCACTGTATATTTAATTATTTCAGTCTTTATTTATATACTTATTTATTCATTCATTTATTTATATATTTCATAGTATAGCACATTTAGTCCTACACACACACACACACACACACACACACACACACTATCTCCTATGCCTTTACGTGAACAACACATATTTCACCAAAGTGGTATGCATTTTTCAGTTTGATGATAAAAGTTCCATGATGCTACCATTCACCCTCAGTCATGCCAAACGCAAAAGCATGATCTCTTGTGGAAAAGTGACACATGGAGCTTTTGGATATTAGACTTCTTCTTGTTTTAACCTTTATATTTGGAACATTGGTCATTATGAAGGCTTGTCTTGAAGATTTCTGTCTCTTTGGGTGTTGCCCCAAGCCAATATCCTGACTGTATCCTGTGTCAGAGATTCCAGACAGTGTAGCAGACTTAACAAGAACCCTAACAAACACAACATTGCACCCTTTTCCATTGTTTGTCCTCATCTTTCGCAGTCGTAATGAGAAACAACTATATGAGCAGCGCTTCTGTACTACAGCCATCTCCATGTAACCCATATACAGGAGAGGGTTGTGATGACTCGCAAGCCCTGAATGGGGTTCTGCTTCGGAAATCACACGATTGGCTTCCATGAAGACTTTGTGCCGCCCGCTTTGTTCCTAGCAGCCTTGATGAAGTATGTATGATAGAACATTGACAGAAGTGTGAAACAGCAGGCAAGAGCAACCGGGAGGGGAGGAAAAGAGGGGGATGAACCAATCCTGCAGATGGAGGAGAGAACGAAAGCAGTGAAAGAGGTGGAGAAGGAAACGGTGGCAGAGCAGCACAACGGTGGGGGACTTTTGACCATGACTTTTAAATCCCCCAAACCCATCGTCATTTTACACCACGGTGATCCTTCCTGACATTTATGAATTAATAAAAGACAGCAGAATGTCAGCGGATCTATTTGTAGGTTTGCCCGGAGAGCAAACACGCTTATGTGTACATGCGCTCTCGCTTTTACCACTCCCCCCACCCCCAACACGTACACACAAACACACACTTAAACCACATCAAGAACTGTAAATAAAGCAGCTGTTTCACCTACTGTACCAAATGCGTAATATATTTATAGATTTCTTTAATCAAATTTTTTTGTTCTCTGTTGAGTTGAGTTGATCTGTAAGGTATGTTATATCTAGGTACAGTATTTTTTAGGTTGCACATGGGGGCAGGTAAATACAGTGGGGAGAACAAGTATTTGATACAGAGCTGTGTAAGGACATCAGAGATAAAATTGTAGACCTGCACAAGGCTGGGATGGGCAACACGACAATAGGCAAGCAGCTTGGTGAGAAGGCAACAACTGTTGGCGCAAATATTAGAAAATGGAAGAAGTTCAAGATGACGATCAATCTCCCTCGGTCTGGGGCTCCATGCATGATCTCACCTCGTGGGGCATCATTGATCATGAGGAATATGAGGGATCAGCCCAGAACTACACGGCAGGACCTGGTCAATGACCTGAAGAGAGCTGGGACCACAGTCTCAAAGAAAACCATTAGTAACACACTACACCATAATGGATTAAAATCCTGCAGCGCACGCAAGGTCCCCCTGCTCAAGCCAGTGCATGTCCAGGCCAGTCTGAAGTTTACCAATGACCATCTGGATGATCCAGAGGAGGAATGGGAGAAGGTCATGTGGTCTGATGAGACAAAAATAGAGCTTTTTGGTCTAAACTCCACTCGCCGTGTTTGGAGGAAGAAGAAGGATGAGTACAACCCCAAGAACACCATCCCAACTGTGAAGCATGGAAGTGGAAACATCATTCTTTGGGGTTGTTTTTCTGCAAAGGGGACAGGACCACTGCACCGTATTGAGGGGAGGATGGATGGGGCCATGTATAGCGAGATCTTGGCCAACAACCTCCTTCCCTCAGTAAGAGCATTGAAGATGGGTCGTGGCTGGGTCTTCCAGCATGACAACAACCCGAAACACACAGCCAGGGCAACTAAGGAGTGGCTCCGTAAGAAGCATCTCAAGTTCCTGGAGTGGCCTAGCCAGTCTCCAGACCTGAACCCAATAGAAAATCTTTGGAAGGAGCTGAAAGTCCGTATTGCCCAGCGACAGCCCTGAAACCTGAAGGATCTGGAGAAGGTCTGCATGGAGGATTGGGCCAAAATCCCTGCTGCATTGTGTGCAAACCTGATCAAGAACTACAGGAAACATGTGATCTCTGTAATTGCAAACAAAGGTTTCTGTACCAAATATTAAGTTCTGCTTTTCTGATTTATCAAATACTTATGTGTGCATTAAAATGCAAATTATTACTTAAAAATCATACAATGTGAGTTTCTGGATTTTTGTTTTAGATTCCATCACTCAGTTGAAGAGTACCTATGATAAAAATTACAGACTTCTACATGCTTTGTAAAGCGGGAAAACCTGCAAAATCGGCAGTGTATCAAATGCTTGTTCTCCTCACTGTATATTCCAGACTGTCAATCTGCTGGATGGAACCACACAGTCTTTTTGGCACTATTTATAATCTGTGTGTTAAATGATGAATAACCCTGAATAACTGAATAAACTCCATTCATTAATGCTTCAGCAGGTGGTATTTCGCAAACACCGTTTTTAGTTAATGAAATATTAAGTTGTGTTTTTGGCTTGTCTTCTGCAAAGATACATTTTTTCTGTGAAAACCAGTGCTTTTGCAGAGAAATAAAATCCCCCTAACAGCAAATGTGTTGGTATTTTATATTTAATGGGCACTGAATAAGTGAAAGCAGACAGAGACAATGTTGATAATATTCTCCTCAGAGAGAGCATGGTTTAGCTCTGGCACTCTGACTGGTTACATTCACCTCATCTACTGAATCAAGATGCTAGCATTGACAGACAGAGGCACCTTATTTCAACTGCTTCCATTTTCTTTCCTCAATGTGGCCTGACATGTTTCTGAAATACCACATCTCCAGTCAAAGAAACCCAGGGCCGGGTTTACCTTGGAAAGTACATTTGGAGACAAGACTAGGCTGAATCTGGGTTCAAAACCACACCATACAGTTCAAATTATCCTCCATAATGGTCCCAGGCAAGCGATCCATCTTTCTAATTCACACTATATTCTACAAAATAATGGTCTTAAAATCTTTGGTCGCAAAATTATGCTGTCCATTGAAACTTCAAAGCGCACCCCCTGAGGTCTCTACTCTAGCTAAGGCTTTCCCAGAATTAATTTACTTTTTTGAAATGAAAGACACTTGGATGTCTCACCACTAACCCCTCCCAGACAGCCCCTGGTTTGGCTACAGTGGGGAGAACAAGTACTTGATACACTGCAGATTTTGCAAGTTTCCCTACCTACAAAGCATATAGAGGTCTGTAATTTATCATAAGTACACTTCAACTGTGAGAGACAGAATCTAAAACAAAAATCCAGAAAATCACATTGTATGATTTAAAAAATTTTTTTTTGCATTTTATTGCATGACACCTATCCACACACTCAATAAAACAGACTCCAACCTCTCCACAATGGCCAAGACCAGAGAGCTGTGTAAGGATATCAGGGATAAAATTGTAAACCTGCACAAGCCTGAGATGGGCTACAGGACAATAGGCAAGCAGCTTGGTGAGAAGGCAACAACTGTTGGCGCAATTATTTGAAAATGGAAGAAGTTCAAGATGACGGTCAATCTCCCTCGGTCTGGGGCTCCATGCAAGATCTCTCCTCGTGGGGCATCAATGATCATGAGGAAGGTGAGGGATCAGCCCAGAACTACACGGCAGGACCTGGTCAATGACCTGAAGAGAGCTGGGACCTCAAAGAAAACCATTAGTAACACATTACGCCATCGTGGATTAAAATCCTGCAGCCCACCCAAGGTCCCCCTAAACTCCACTCACCGTGTTTGGAGGAAGAAGAAGGATGAGTACAACCCCAAGAACACCATCCCAACCCTGAAGCATGGAGATGGAAACATAATTCTTTGGGGATGCTTTTCTGCAAAGGGGACAGGACGACTGCACCGTATTGAGGGGAGGATGGATGGGGCCATGTATCGCGAGATCTTGGCCAACAACCTCCTTCCCTCAGTAAGAGCATTGAAGATGGATCGTGGCTTTGTCTTCCAGCATGACAACGACCGGAAACACACAGCCAGGACAACTAAGGAGTGGCTCCGTAAGAAGCATCTCAAGGTCCTGGAGTGGCCTAGCCAGTCTCCAGACCTGAAGCCAATAGAAAATCTTTGGAGGGAGCAGAAGATCCGTATTGCCCAGCGACAGCCCCGAAACCTGAAGGATCTGGAGATGGTCTGTATGGAGGAGTGGGCCAAAATCCCTGCTGCAGTGTGTGCAAGCCTGATCGAGAACTACAGGAAACGTATGATCTCTGTAATTGCAAACAAAGGTTTCTGTACCAAATATCAAATACTTATGTCATGCAATAAAAAGCAAATTAATTGGGGGAATGGGGAAAAGATCAAGAAGTGATCTTCGATAGAACTGTCCACAGTGGACTGTGTGTTTTATGCTTGGAACACTGTGATGGGACACTTGAGGACAAACTATCAGATGAGGGCTGTCAATCAAGTAGCACACGAACAAGTTGGATACATAATTGGGTAGCTTTGAGAACTATCTAACCAGAGAATTTATGTCGTTAGCATGTGGCCTATTTTCAGGTACTTTCATCAGGGCAAACCCATGATCGGGTGGAGGACCGGAGAAGTGTGTTTGTGTATTAGTTGTGCCAGGCTGCCAGCACCGTTCTATAGCTCAATGGTAGGCGTAAGCCTTTACAAGTTATGTCTTAGAGCAATTTCAGAATCTCATCAGGGCCGCTCTGGATAGAGCATGTTAGATTGCTTATGTCTACGCGTAGTCTGCCTGATTCAGGACATTCAGGCCTATTCAGTTTTTTGGAATGGGTGTTGGGAGTAACGTGTTGGGAGTAACGTGTTGGGAGTAACGTGTTGTTACAAACGGTAAATCCGATTATAACGGGGAACTGGAAAACATGACTTCAGTTGTTTCTATTTTGTCCAGCCTGCGTAACCTGGCCCAACTCCCTCTGTTTACACCTTGCATATAGGTATTTTATCTGCAGCTAAAAAACTAAACTACGGTGAAATCTGTATTTTTCATAACTTGTAAAGGCTCACGACTACTATTGAGCTATAGATCTGTGCTGACAGCTTGGCACAGACTAGTCACACCCACTTCTCCGGTCCTCCACCTGACCATGCGCTTGACGCAATGAAAGTGGCCTAACTGAAAACAGGCCACATGCTAACAATATAAATTCTGTGGTTTAATCATTTTCAAAGTGGCCCAGTTTTGTATCAATAATGGACAAGGCAACACAGAAACTTGTTTGAGTGCTACTTGATTGACAGCCCTCATCTGATAGTTTGTTCTCAAGTGTCCAATCACAGTGTTCCAAGCATAAAACACACAGTCCACTGAGGACAGTTCTATCAAAAGGGTGAGGTCCCGCCCCATTGCATTTGGACGACGCACAACTTCACACCATCCAAGTGAAATGTCTATTTATTTATTTCATATAATGGCACATTTAGTTCTCCGCATGTGTGTGTGTGTGTGTGTATGAGAGAGAGAGAGCAAGAGTGAGAGATTGGGTCTTTGGGTATTATGACAACTAGGATCAATTCCACTTTCAAAATGTATATTTTTGTATCTGCTGTGTTGGATTGTATTGTACTTTCAATATGTGTACTGGTTCTTACATTTTAAGTAGATCTTATTATTTCTGACCTGGCTGTCAACGCCTTTCCTAATGACCAATGAGGGCATAAATAAAGTTGTTTGCAACTGAATTAAATAGAATCCTTAACCAGTTCTGACTGTTGCCCATGACAACTAGACATTCCCATTCTCTGATGGAGAGGCCTTCGACAGAAACAACAGCATCTTGTCCAATGCCTTCCTCATGAAGAAATACCACTGAACTACTATATCAAACCTCTTTGGCGCAGTAGTGACTGTTGTGACTTGTAGGAATTGTGGGTCTTGTAGGAAAAGTGTTGTGTCTGTTTATTCACTACTGTGACACAGAATTATCATTGTAATGTTAAGTAGGAGAACAGTGTTTTAGTTTCAGGTAGATGAATCAGGTAGAGACATACATCTTGAGTCTTTTAGTAAGTAAGTTGTAAAACAATGCCGCTTTACTGCTCAAACTATTCAGTATGTATCAGCTGAGTTTCGCACCTTATGTAGGCCATTCCTGAGCTCATCACTGCAATGATGACAAGACTGAGGAGGGATTATAGTTCTTTTAAATTCTCTTTAATAAAGGCTTCAGACATTTGGGCGGGTACTCTGCAGGCCCAGCCTTAATGGGAGGCAGTTTTTCACCATGCGCAGCATCAGGACAGAGAAGATCTTTGATTGGTTAGAACTGGAGCTGCCCTACTGTTGGGGTTGGGACTGGGCTTTGTTGTTGGGATGTAGGGTTTCACAGTAAGGAGGGGCCAGACACAAGACGACACGGGCCTGGACTAGACCCCGGGCCGCTTCCCGTGTGAGTCCTACTCGGATGTTGTAGAGCCTGAACCTGCAGGACCGAGTCACAATGTTGTTGTTTGCAGGGAACGGCAGGCGTTGTCCGGGGTTACGTCAAGGTTCTGTGCACTCATGGCAAGGGGACAGCAGGGAGTTGTCAACTGCCAAAGGAGGTCTCCCCGTGGAGGAAGATCCGTGTGCTAATGTCAACATTTAGAAATGTGGAGGTGTCAAGTACTAGATTGTCTAAGGCTTAGTTACACAGTAGTCTCAAAAAATGACTACATTTATCAAGCATTGCTATTTTAATTACTACATAAACTACTGGTTTATTGCACAGGTGGCTGTATTAATGTTGTATACAGTGAGTATGCATTCAGCAGCAATGTGTGTAGTAATTTAATAGTAAACATTTAGATATCGTGTAACTGTGGGTTACAGTTATGTCAGTGGACAAAACACGTAATTACACATTCATAATTAAGAAAGATTTATGTGGTGATGAGTGAACCCTGCAAATGATACATTTGCAGGGTTCACTACATACAGTGAAGTACCCTAGTCACTACTGGTTTACTAAACACCTCAATAGCAATTCATCTTGTCCAGTGTCCCCTTGCTTTAATCTTTCAATTAAAATGATCGTGTGTCACATTTGTAGTTAACCGTCACATCATATTAACTGTGCCAATATTGTGTCACCCATACGTCACTCATACGTCACCCATACGTCACCCATACGTCACCCATACGTTACCCATGAACCCTATGTGAATGATTTATCGGGGGTGATTTTTCTACATTATACATGTGTGGAAACATAGGATCTCAGTTATTCCTCCATTAATGAGGACATGAATAATGATCTGCTGCAGGACCCAACGGTATTTTTATAAACAGGATCAACACGGCGACAACATGCTATTCATGATTTATGAGCTTTAGGTTGCAGTGCACCGATTGTCCTAGCCTGGATATGATTGGATAAGTAGAGGGCTTGTTTTTGCGTGTGTGTGTGTGTGGGGTGGGGGGTTGTTGGAGTGCACTGTCAACCTCATCTTTGGAGAGGTCCACCCTTTATTATCAAAACCTAAACTGGATTTGGGAGAGAGACAGCGTTCTTATACAATCTAGGAAGTAATTATTGAGATTAATTTGACACACCTTTCGCTTCTGGTTGAAGTCTGGTAAATTATAATATATGGGGTTTGGTGAGGTGGAGAAAGCTGATTGTGACAGAGTGGGATTCAGATGGTGTGTGTGTGTGTGTGTGTGTGAGCGTGTGCTTGACTTTTGTGTGCGTGCATCTGACTTTTGTGCGTTAGACATGGGGATGCACAGGTCTTTATCAGTCTGCTGAAAAGGCGATCGCCATCTCCTCTGTCTTCTCTGAGAGGAACTTAGGCACACATTTTGGAATATGTACTCTTATTTATGGAATAATAATACAAATTAAGTCAAATAGCCAGCAGACATTTTATTTCTTTAATAAATGTGTGGGTGTCTGTGAGAGAATGATGTAATTGAGAGGTTAATTACATTGTAATAATAGCCATATACTCTTAGATATGAACATAGAGGCCTCCCAGTTTAAAATCATACACTTGCAATATAATAATACCAATCTCCACTTCATCTAGGCCTATTTATATCAGAGCCTTTTATCAACACATTTCCAAAATGTTTAGCACTTATTAGGGTATTCAATGAATACCTTAGTAAGTGCTAATTGGTAGTTTTCAGAAAAGTCAGTGGTGGTTAGGACGATAAAACCTGACCTTCTTTCCGTCTGTGTGCTCTTGTTTGGTCAATAAAATGGACATAGAGGGCCAATTGTCATTGTTACTTATGAATTTGACAAGAGCTTATTGTAACCGCAATGAAACCTTAAATGGGGTTAGGGGAACACCATCACTGTGTAACACTGAGCTTTAAGGAGTAATATAATTGTATGGGAACCAACTACACTATGAATAATGAAGCATGAAAAAACCTTTTCCTGATAAGTAGAGAGAGAGAGAGAGAGAGAGAGAAATGAAGGAAAAGAAAGTGACATGGGAAAACAACACATCAACTACATGCAAAGTATCCAATCCACTTTTGACTTTCTTTTCATTTGACAGCTGGTCATGAGCAGTCTGTTCAAGGTCAGCTGGTTGTAGGTGTGCTAATGGATAGGCTGAGTCCTCATTGAGAAGGCTATGGTTGGTCGAGTTCGCATGAGAAGAGGATGATTGGATAATGTTTCGGTTGGTTGGTTTCTCACTCCAAGGATTCTGAATGGATTTTGATAAAGTCTGGTCACTTACACCTGGGACTTATGGGAAATGGTGTTAAGTCAATCTTTCACAATCAGACGCTGGCCCTCAATCTCTCATAATCACACTAATATCATTTTGCCCTGTTTACTGGGTTTTCTTTTCCCCAGCCTCTCTCTCCACGGACGCTACCTTGCAATTCCAGTATATGTTTCCGGTCTTCCTTACAGTCTCGTCGTTTTGACACATGGTCTGAACCTGAGCAGAATGACTGACAATCTGGTCTCTGTTGTATGCACAGAGCGGTGGCTGTGTGTCGAGTTGGGTGGCTGACTGGTGTAGAAGCCTCATGTCTCGCTCTTAGTCCTGCCGTCAACACTATTGATCAACCCATGCTTTTGGAGAGACCGGAAACCCATATTGGTCCGTGTGTTTATTATAGTCCGGCTGCCACCGCCTCACCCAGGGCTCTTATCATTGAACCTCTAAAGACAATGACCGCTGTCACCCACAACGCTATGCGAGGGAAACCATTACGTATGCTACGGACAAGGAATTGGATGGCAGTTCCTTTTTACTTGAAACATTTTTAAACAGAGATGTTTGTTCTAGGTTCTGGGAAACTAAGATCTGCTGTTAGATCTGACGGTGAACTTTGATGGCTGTACAGTCACCTAAAAGAAAACAACCTGTGAAGGACCACAGTGTGATCGTTTTTGCTAAGACACTTTTCATGTTCCAGTTAATAACCTTAACAACATATTGAGCACTACAGCATTCTTTTTTTTGGAAGACATTAAGTCATGTTGCTTTCAAACACAATGGAAATGATCATCATATTTTAGCTGGACAAATCTCTCTACAAATGACGCAAAACTGAGTTGAATAAATGATATAATTGTTTCTAGATATTCACACTACTGAGTGACATAAAATTCCAAAACATGCAGAAAAGCTCATCCTTTTATAACTTCAAAATTAGACTATTCCAATGCTCTTTTCTCCAACTGGAAAATACTCATTTTTTAGATTGTTAAGATACCTTTAATGAAACTGGGGTCAAGTTGATCTCCATTTGAAACTAATGAGCACAGCAGTGTTTTCTGTTTGCAAAACATTTTTCATTGCTTTTACACACCATGGCAATGCTAAGCACATTTTTGCGAGAGTAAACAACTATTCACTGAAAAGGTACAACTCAGTTGAATAAATCATGTCTAACTAAATTGAAACATTTGATGCATGTATTTGATTTTGAATAATGATTTGAGTGTCTTAGTGCATTTTGTTAACTGGTTTGAAAATTTGAATTCTGCATGGACAAAAGTGCTCAAGCAATCAAGAAAAAAACTGTAAATACATTTCAATTAGTGCTAAATGCAGCTGCTAATGTCTTGACTTAAAGAGCTTGTGGAAATAGTACTCAATTTCTAACCTTTCCACATTGGCTGCCTTTTAAAGGGATTGTAAAATCCTCATTAATATGAATATCACTTCGATGTCACATACTGAACTAGCTATTTAAGATTAGTATGAACTACTTACATGTGCAGTCAAGCTCTGCTGAACGGCAGATCCTGAAGCCGGGTAGGTAGATGGAGACCCCAACAGCTCTAACAACTAGGGTCAATCTGGCTAATAATGGCAAAATTGGAAGGAAATTTGTTAAACTGATGGGAAATAAATGGTTGCTGCACACTCAACTCGTCAATGTAACATATTTTGCATGCTTGCCATGGCTCTCTACAAACGTATTCCTTTTCTGCCTTGCTCTGTTTTCTTGTGGGAAAGTGAGTGAAGACACAACTACAGGATCTATGCCAGACGTGAAAATGCTGGTGTCGGTAAAATAGATGTCAACTGAATTTGTGCCCTGATGCACAGCATCATTTGCATTGGACGGGGAGTTCATTTAGCAAAATGTTTAAATTGGTGAGCAAAACCGTTTTTACATACAGTCCCAGTCAAGTGGATGCATAAGAGTCCAAACCTTCTACTGTTAGTGTATATACAGGTTAATGTCTGGATCCCGACTAGAGTTCGTTAGAGCCGAACCTTCCCAGGACCTTGAAGTCTAGGGCCGAGTTTGAAAGCTGACAATTCCATTTTTGTTATTTTCTGCCGATTCATGACAGAGTCGCAGTCTCAACCTTCAAGTCTTCACCGATGACTCATGTCTTTACTGGGGCCTATGATTGAGTATAGTCTGGCCTAGAGGCATCAAGAGTTCCGGCAAGGCACTGGATCCACAAACCACCCTTACTGTCTTTCCCTGGCGGGTTCTCCTCTCTCCTCTGGGAAATCCTCTATCCAATACTATTACGGGGGGTGAGTCATTGACTCATGTTTTCCCATGCTGTCCCTAAGAGAGTGCAGCATGTCATGTCAGGCCTTTTGCCACACTTGATCTGAGTGGGGTGAGTCACAGACGAGATCTTTCTGTATGGCTCTGCGCCCCATGGGGCTTGTGCGATGGAAGAGAACTCTGTGGGTTAGGCTCGGTCTTGACTCAGAGTGCTTTGCGGTCGTTCACTGTTATCTCTTTGGTGGTCTGGGTTATGCTTGGCGAAGTGGGCTGAGGTATTTCCTGCCTGGTTGACCCTGCCTGCGGTTGTCTTTGGATGGGCCCAAAGTGTCTACTGACCCCCCCAATCTGTCCCCGGTATCTACGCTACAATAGCTTTTGTGCTAGGAGACTAGGGTCAGTCTGTTCTGTTTTATCTGCTGTCCTGCAGCTTTAAAGGAAAGCCACCTCTAATTCATCTGGTGTTCTGTTGGATATTAGGAGGGCCGGTGCCCTGGGATTACCTCAGGACTACCTGTGCTGACAACTAGCCACTGCGCTTCTAATTCTTACTGCTTGCTTTATGGGGTTTTAGGCTTGTTCGTGTGAGCACTTTGTAACTGCTAATGTGGTGCACTTATGGTGTATGTCATGTGAATGTGTTGGATAGAGTGTGTGTGGTGTATGTGTCGTATATGGACAGTGTATTTCTGGTGTGTGTGTGTGGAGTATGTGTGGTATATATGTGATTATGTATAGGATTGGTGTATATGAGGTGCCAAATCATTCCAAATTATCAGATGATGACGTCTTTGTCTTTGAACCTGACTTCCAAACTGCCGTAATGAACCTGCCAATTGCCGTGCGTTTTATGTGTCCATGGACGTCCCTAGACCTCAGGTGGCATTAACAATCAAATCTGACCGCAACACTGCCGTAATGAACAAGTCAACTGCATCACTTTTCATGTGATCTATAGACCTCAGCAGATGTCAGGAGCATTTCAAATCAAATCTCATGATATAAGCTGTCACTCTTTTGTTTATGGCGTCGGTTTTCACGCCTTATCTCTTCTGTCATTCTTCTGTCCACAAATCAGCTTGTCCTTTTTGGATCACATTCAAGAGTGAATTTAATTTTGAGCTGTATAAAATCATTGCCTTGTGTGGTGTGTAGTATTTGTATAATGTCATTGGTGTGTGTGTGGTATGTGTAGTGTTTGTATAAGGTAATAGATTTTGTTTGGTTTGTGTAGTGTTGTGTTTGGTCATTAGTGTACGTGTAGTGTTTCTGTTTGGTCATTGGTGTGTGTCTGTGGTGTTTATATTAGGTAATTAGGTATTAGGTAAGGTCTTATTCTTATCCAAGCTGTACTGTAGATGAATGTGTGTGAGGATGCTGGTCTGTGTGTACATGTATGTGCAGCTATTTACAGTATAGCTATTTATGTGTATTTGTTTGTTGTGAGTGTGCGAGCATGTGTGTGTGTGTTGTGTGTCTGTGTCAGATGCTATAGATACATGCCTCTTGTGGTTGCCAGCTCCCTGCTCTAGCGTGTGTTCAGCCTGTTAATGAAGTTCAGGGCTGAGGATAAAGGGACTTTGTTTATGGAGATAACAACAGCTCAATCACATGCGGAACCTGAATACCTAATTGGTATTATTAACTACACTCTGGACAGCCTGAAAAAGATAACTTTCACATATCCAACCTGGGCTTGGTCACGATAGGTGACACTTCTGCAATATGACGGACCCTCAATCAAATTATGTGCCTCTGTCAGAAATACAAATGAAGCTATATGTGGGATAAGTCCTCTAGATACAGGTATAATGTTTCACTAAACCTATGGTATGTTTTATGGTTTGGAGGGTTTTGGTTTGGTTAGCTATCAGGACAGAGGGAAAATTAAATTCCAACGGGTACTGTTGTGCAGTGTTAAATAAATCGTACCTTATTTGTGTCCCAAATCGAGCTTCTGTGACAGCATTCCCAATGTTCCTGGCATTGTCTATTTTGACAAGACAGATTGTGTTTTTAGACTTTTTAGTCGTTTGGCTCTTATCAGGGGCGACTCGTAAGTTAATGCATACCTTTTAAGATAGCTAGGTGCAACAATGACACAACTCAGTAGTAGTAGGTACTTTCTACTCAGTCAAGTACCTAGCCTCAAAGCTGACAGCTTAATGTTTTAGGACAGTGGAAACAACCACACGGACACCAGCGACGACGGGCAGAACAGGTAAGTCTTTAATGTTCTGTACAAAGATCCTCCGACAGAGGGACCAACACATCACAGGAGCGCTGACAACAGAGACAAAAGTGCCCTAAGCCAAAACCGGCATACTCAGCGAGAAAACAACAAACGCAAACCATGATCCCCCCCGACCGTGCACAAGATAGAACAGATGAGACGTGCACTAGCAAGAAGAACCATTACCCAGAATGCCGGACTGGTAAGGGGGGCGGTTCCAGCCGTGATGTGACAGGCATTTAAACCGGTCAGCCTTTTGCTTCAAATCCGATGACAAAACAACAACAAAAAACGTGTGTCGAGGTCAAATTCATCTGGACGGCACAATAATTCCGAAAAATTCACAGCGCATCAATGCATCAATGGCCTCATACACTTATTATCTAAATGATAAAGCGCTGACCTACAGCCAAAGCATATGGTAGATGAGTCCTGTCAAACCCATTGATCAAACCCATTGATACTGCCCTGCGAACACTGTGCTCTAATTAAGTAACGAGGCCACTGGAACCCTTCCTTCATCCACTGGGGTCTAGCGTGCCTTGAAGACGTGCAGGTAAGTAGGAGAAGCCACTGGTAGGCAGCAGGAAATCCTGTCTAAATTCCACCCAATTATCAATCCAGAGCAGAATCCAGTGACATCATCCCATTAATGCGACCGATACGACAGGTTTCACATGGTGTTTGAGCGAGCCTTAGGCTGCTGCTTTGTACACGGCTTAAGTAAAATGTCACTTCAACATCTCACATTGGTGTGTAATGGCATCGTCCCTTTTAAAGCGAATTCAACCCAGGCTCTGGAATATTCTATTTCACTTGGCTGTGTGAAATGAACACACACACACACGCGCACACACTCCTGCGGTTTCATGCTGGCCTTTTTATTATCACCAGGTCTTTATTTCCACAGAAAACAAAAATACTGGCTTTGAGTAGTAATCATGGCCTCTGTGTTTGTATGTGTGTGTGTGTGTTTGGGTCTGACTCACACAGTCATATACACACACTGAGGCCTGTTGGCTTCATTTGCTTTTGAATGGTCATATTTTCCCAGCGGGGCCTGATGGGCCGGTAGTCCCCTGGCCAATTAACCAATGGGATCAGACTACAGAGCCATGCAGCACGCCCTGCTCACACATTTATAGCCAACCAAAGTGGAACACAGCACAGCAGTATGTCCAGCCTTACGGCTGTTCTTAACTTGATCCATGAGCTGTACATGTATGTGACGTCCTTCAGTATTGGTAGGACTGAGGGCTATATTCAATCAATACCGGCTTCTCCGGGAAGGAGAAGGTATAGTATAAAATTTTTTACCCCGCAATAATGTGCTCAGTCCTAAGATCGATGGAACGATGTTAAGGGTTACACGGCGAACACAAACACGCTTCTTTTGGAGAACAGCCTAACATGCATTCAGCGGTAGGGAACTAAAAGCCCATTGTGAAAAGCTTGATGATAACTTAAGTGATTGTGAAAGGGTTTTATGCAAGCGATGTTGAGAGAAAAGGATCCTTGCCAGGCAGTTTAGCAACATGTATCCATCCATCAACACTTGAATGGTGAACGGCGTATTTAGCACCTCATATCTTCATAACAGCTGCAGCACTTGTTAGGTCCTGGGTTGTGTGTTCCCGACTGCAAGGAGAAAATAAAATGACTCTGCTAAAAATGTGTGGCTTTTTTATTTCTTCATTCATATTCAGACTTTCAAAAACAGCCACTCAGCAGTGCCACGAGCACCGTGAAACGCTACCCGTATAGTGGTAGTAAATTGGCCCAGATGCTTATATGTTTGTGTGCACGTTGGTGTAACCGAGATGGCGTCTGCGGTTGCTTCTATTTATCACATCCAGGACAGCGACAGCTCAAGAGTGCTAAATGAGGCTGGGGAACCTGGTTTCATATTGATGCGTTTCTTCCATTTGACTCCCCTCTAGTCAGAGTGGATGTAATGTTGAAATTCAAAGCAAAGCCGTATCTCTTACATCTCCAAATTGCCACATTGAGGAATAGGAGAGCAGATACTATCCATTACCTTACATCAGCCCTGTATATTTTGCATATGATTATCCAGTCCCCAAGAATCTACCATCAGAGCCCATGACATCGAAGTGGGCAAGACGTCGAGGCGTTGCCAGTTTATTTTTCCATAAAGTCATTCCTTTGCAGATTCCCCAGTTAAGCCCCCTCTGAATTACTGTTGGCAATGTTACTCATTGAAACGTAGTGTCAGTCTTCAGATACTAGTGGCACACCCATATAAGCCAATACAAGCACACGCATGCATGCGGACACACACACACACACAAACACACACACACATACACATACAGTATTCTCTGTATAGATATTGCCTTAATTAGAATATTTGCATGCCTGCCAATAATTGGTCTCCAGAATGAACCTGGGTATTTAATAATAAATATCAGCACAGAACACCCCTCCCTCCCTAAGAGAGGAATGGTTTGTCAGTTAAAACAGCTGTTCTGCAGAGGAATCCACTACAACGGAATGGGGACAGTAGTTATTCGTTAGTCAACTAAGAACATCTCCAAGCCCTCGTTGATCAGTCCTTGTTTTTGTGTGGGTGTGTGTGTGTGATTGTATCTGTAGTGTAATCAGTCCAGGACAGAGAAACAAAGCCACATCCACAGTCTTAATGTCCCTAAGATGCCACTCCGGCTGGTTAAGCAACATTGTTAAGCTTCCATTTGTCTTCTCTTTCTCACCCGCTTGCTCGCTCCTCTCGCCTCCCTCCCTCCCGCCTCCCTCCCGCCTCCCTCCCGCCTCCCTCCCGCCTTCCTCTCTCATGATAAACTAATTAACTTGATCTTGGCAGGGCCAGCGAGGAGAAAATAAGTAAATGGTCTTGACTGTATCCTCGCACAAAGCCCCAGCAAACAGGTCCACATTGGCACGATGCGGGCCGAATGCGTGCTACAATTCTTGGCCCATCCGTCCTGCCAACAATGGGCTAATGTGCCTATGCTAATGGGCTCCACACTGGCCCTCAAGGCAATGGCTCAGTTAGGCTCAGTGTGGGCAGCCCATATCTGGTGAAGGCAGACCTCGCCTTCCCTAAATGAAGCCTTTTCTCCCCATGCAACATCCCCATAGTGGAACATTGAGAGACTAGAATATTGTCCCCGTGCCGAATACCCACAAAGGGTGGAGACTCTTCTGCTATTTAATAGGATTGTGTTGATAACGCATTCATGACACTAAGTTCAATGTTTAAATTGTGTAATTATCCAGCCTTATAGGTAAACAGTGAAAGACCAAACAGTATCATGTATAAATATTTAGAAGAGGCGCTGCCACATTTCTCATGTGACAAGCACAGATTGAAATGTGTACAAGTGGTCTTAGGGGAACGACTGTCACATGATCAGCCCATTCAAATGTACTAGCTCTTTCCAATAACACACTGTTCCCATACAGGATCACACAATGTCTACAAAGTGAACTGACCCTGTCTCAGTTACATCACAACCAATCACAATCAACTTTTGTCTTTTCAGCCGCTGGTTGATTGGTTTACATTTGGAACTTTCAGGGAGATTTCAAAATAGATGATACCAAATGCACAAAAAATAACGGGCGCAAAAAATAGGAGTAATGGAAAGTTCAGCACTTTTTACTGACCAGCTGTTCGTTATATATCAACATTTAGACTAATTTAGTTAATTTGAGTCACACTAAAGTCTTGTTCTCATTTAATTTACCACAGGGGGTTTATTGAGTTGTCATTTGTGTAAAGCTGTGCTTTAAACAATGTACATTTGTGATTGTTGGCGCACAAATAAGAGTGTTCATTGAGACAATTGAAAGATTGTGAACAGCTCTTGTCTGAATGCCTTGAGGCTTCTTGACTGCAACGAGTGTGATAAGCACAATATAATTCTGCTGCAGCCCCTAAAATGACTTATTCTTGACTTTGAGTTTGCTGAGCAGAGACTAGGTTTTGGTTATATTAAAGGGATAGTTCGACCTAGATGTATATTTTGGTAAAAATGTGCTTACACTGAGTAGTACTTGAAGGGCCTTGGAGTAATTTTTCCAATACATTTTTCACATCTGTCAAAGCCTGGAATTAGCATTATTAGCATTGTCTAAATTCATGAATAGAAACTGGCAGTCAAACCAACAAATAAAATGACTGCGCAGTGGCGGTGTGTATGCAGACTAAGTATCACTGGGAAAGCCAGGCCACGAAACATGCCATAACACTATTAACACCTCAGTTGTGATAACTGGGTTTGCACTGTAAAACAGAAACAACAAGTTGAGCAAGACAATGAGAGAAAGTTTCAGTTTTTCACTATGTTTTCTGAATATTACCGTTCATTATCAGTGTAAGATTGGTACCGCTTCTCCTGTAAATGTATATTAAATCAGGGGATCAGACATATACCTTGGCAGATCTTTAGCGTGTTCTAGTCAAACAGACAGGTATATAGCACAGGTGTCTGTCTCCGCAAAACTCTCATGGTCGATGATATTGCGTGCAGAAATCTGGGAGTGTGTGATCGATGATTGCATCCTGGTACGTCATTTCAAAGCCTTCAATTCAAACACTGGGATCAGCATCAGTTGCTTTGGCAGGACAGTGGAGCAACATCTCGGAAACCCCTAAGGCTGTTTGTGGCCTCTTGAGCTCCTTACTGGATGCCTCCTGACTACACAGCCTGGCTGGTTTTATGGTCAGAGAAACAAATGCAATGTGTGAAGACAGGTGTACTCACTGGTTCTCTGCTCGTATTCACCAGGAAGGCTGGGGTTTCCCTCAGGGTCCTAAAGAAACTAGGCAGACTGGGGTTTCCCTCAGGGTCTTAAAGACACCAGGCAGGCTGGGGTTTTCCTCAGGGTCCTAAAGACACCAGGCAGGCTGGGGTTTTCCTCAGGGTCCTAAAGACACCAGGCAGGCTGGGGCTTCCCTCAGGGTCCTAATGACACCAGGGAGGCTGGGGCTTCCCTCAGGGTCCTAAAAACACCAGGCAGGCTGGGGTTTCCTTCAGGGTCCTAAAAACACCAGGCAGGCTGGGGTTTTCCTCAGGGTCCTAAAGATACCAGGCAAGTTGGGGTTTTCCTCAGGGTCCTAAAGACACCAGGCAGGCTGGGGCTTCCCTCAGGGTCCTAAAGACACCAGTCAGGCTGGGGCTTCCCTCAGGGTCCTAAAGACACCAGGCAGGCTGGGGCTTCCCTCAGGGTCCTAAAGACACCAGGCAGGCTGAGGTTGTCCACAGGGTCCTGAAGTCACCAGGCTGGGGTTGTCCACAGGGTCCTGAAGTCACCAGGCTGGGGTTGTCCACAGGGTCCTAAAGTCACCAGGCTGGGGATGTCCACAGGGTCCTGAAGTCACCAGGCTGGGGATGTCCACAGGGTCCTAAAGTCACCAGGCTGGGGATGTCCACAGGGTCCTGAAGTCACCAGACTGGGGTTGTCCACAGGGTCCTGAAGTCACCAGACTGGGGTTGTCCACAGGGTCCTGAAGTCACCAGGCTGGGGTTGTCCACAGGGTCCTGAAGTCACCAGGCTGGGGATGTCCACAGGGTCCTAAAGTCACCAGGTTTGGGTTGCATTAAAGGTGCGCAACCATCCTTTCCTGACATCAGTTGGACGTTGACTGGATCTAGGCTATCTAATTTAACAAACAGTAACCTTCATGAAAAAACATTAACGGAACCAACCATTCTTTGCCCCTTTCCCAAATCCTCTTGGATTACTAGATACTACTCCAGAAGGCCCTTCATCGGACAGAAAATACACTTCAAACGTTCTGTCCAGGACAGGATGGAACCAATGCAACAGAGGTCTGCCAAATGACTTGGCCTGCTTTTATAATGAACAGAATCCAGACTCCAGGAAGAACTAGTAGAATACATTCTTTTTAAACATCCATAACTTAAGTTCATTGGGAAATCGATAAATAAGGATCTAGGCTAGGAGGAATGAAGTGTATTGATGATATTGTTTCCCCATTGTAAATAAAATGTTGTTGTATGATACATGTTATATCACTGTGGAGGGGATATTATAACTTAGAGAATGGCACAAACAAATCTCCTCATTGTACAACGAATGTATCCATCAACAAAAGGGGCTTTTCAGTGAGGCCTGCCAAAAGGGGATCATAAGTTTCAACAAACCAATAAGGAAACTAAAAAATCCACCCCATCTCTAAATGTCCATTTTGAATTGAGCTTTAAAAGTTTAGCTCAAGCTAATTGTGAAAAAGTTACACATCCGGACAATCTGAGGATATGAACGGAACCTCGGATCTCACTTCAGTCGTAGTTAGCGGGAAATATGTTAGCAGGAATAGGACTCAAATGTGGTACAGGGACATTATCCTTTCTTTTACATTCTGTTCTGACTCGAATGACTTCACTTAAGCAAAATCAATGTGTTTTCCTTTCTAATCCCCTTCGGTGTGAGCATGTTAAATTGTGTAGACCTTTTTTACTGCTTAGATTAGTAATTCTTTCAGAATATCTGAGTTTGTAGTCAATACAGATGTTAAAATCCAAGCATGACAATTAAACTTTTTATTTTTTACAAATTGACCATCTCACTAAATAATCTGCCAGTATAAAACATTTGCATTTTGCAAAACATAATATAGTTACATAGAGATTTGGGTATAAGGTACTTCACCCCTTCTCAGGCATATCACACCTAATCCCAATCACAATGAGGTTCAGATGTGCAGCAAGTCGTTTCAGTAAGTGAATGCATTGCTCATTACAGAATGAGACATTTTAGTTGAAAAAGATTTCAAATGGCCGATCATGTGGCCATTTTTAGATTTACTTCAGGTATAGTGTGGTTATTTGGTGGATTGATCCATAGCCGCGGGAAGTAGGGGTGCTTTAGACCTCTCAACCTCGTAGCCTAAACACCCCCTGACTAAATTACAAATTTCACTTGTACTGCATGACTGCTACTGGTGCGCGTACATAGTTGAGATGCACATCACTACTGCCAACGGGCACGTGCGTCCGTTCGTTTTCCTGCAGCTATAGATTAATTTAACCATTGTGGCTAACAAATAAATCATATCTTTGTTCTATATTACATAGTAAATGAATGAGACATTTCATTAAAGTATCGTAGTGTGAGACAATTCCCTTCATACTGCAATTTAAAATAGCAGAATTTGTCTGTTATTGGTTGGCTACTGATTGGTGTTTGTTTGTAACTGTGTGTGCGGTGCGAAAACATAAACAAAGTTTTCACTTACCCAGCTAGTAAAATGCCAATACCACTCACATCTTTTTGTTGTCAACTTGCTTGAACAGCCAGTTATACAATAGACAGTACACACTTTACATTTGTGTAGTCCAGTTAATGGCTAATGTTGTTTGCTAACCTAACTTCCTTTCATGGTAAACTCTGGACAGTTAGTTAAGTGTACGTTAATCATAGCAGAAAGTGTAAGTTAATCATCCAACATTTCAGGACAGAGTTTACATGCAGGTTATGAACAAATAGTTATTAATTTAATCAGTAATAATGTGAAATCAAAGCCCAACTTTGTCTACATCTATAGTTAATTATGGAAAAGGCAGATTTTTATCTAACTAGCCACAGATTATTTTCTGCCAAAGCAGTTTTCATGATTATTTCTTGATTATTTTTTGTTGTGAAGCCAAATCCAAACTGGCATGCCTTGATGGGTAACAACCCAGAGTTGGGCTCAGCCTAATGCTATTTGGCTAATTCTTTTAGACTTATTTTCTGAAGGAAAGCCAAATGATAACTGCTAATCAAACAGGACGGGCAGCCATTACACCAGCTGAGAGAGAGCGCTGTTGTGCTCCTCTAAGTATTTGTTTTCTGATAGAGATTTAGAAACGCAATAATTCAATTACATTTTGAAAATGGCGAGACAAAACAAAGAGAAAAAAATATACATTTTGGATTTGTCCTGATTTGGCTGGCGTACTGGCATGTTAGGCTGGTGTAGGTTAGCCCATGGTGATGTGAGAATGGTGTGGGCGCACACACACACACAGTCACATGCTCACATGCACATTCACACACTCACATTCACACACTCCTCTCCCTTCAGTGCAAGTGTAGACAAAAACAAATCAGTTCTCTCCTGCCTGTCTGTCTGGGTTTAGAGGCTTGCTGCTCTGTAAATAATGAGAGGAGGAGCAGCAAATGGAGGGGGAGATATCTTCACAATGGCCTGACAGACAGGAGATGTACTGCTAACCAGCAGTAGCACAGACTGCATCACAGTGGTCATTGGAGAAAATGAAAAGAGATACCGAGAGATGAGGTTGTGTCATTTCAATTAGGCTTTAACACATGATATGGGATTGGAATATTTATCAGTGGGTTTCTAAATGCTTGTTAAAGTGATTTCTTACAGAAATGTCTGAAGACTATTCTACATTATGCAGTACACATATATGATGTGGATGGTGTTTAAAACGGACAGTAGCTGACATTGGGGAAAAAACATTATTTCTTTTTTTACCATGGCTACTACCTCTTACAAAAAAGACTAACGAAAATAAACCCTAGAGGAAAACGATACAACTCAATTCAAAAGTCTATCTCTTGCAAAAACCCATGACAGAAACCATGCTTTTTTGGGGGGGGGGGTCAGGAGGAGGAGAAAGAGCGGTGAAAGTAATTTGTTTTAAAAGAGCTGTCTGTATGTTATTGGCATCTTTCTCCCTGCTTTCCCTCCTTCAGTTTCATAAGGGAGACCACACAGCAGAAGACTAGGTGTCAGCATAATACTGTAAATAATAAAAAAGCCACAGCTAAAGCGATAGAAAATTTCAAGACTTGGAATGGCTTTGAGGGGAGAGAATATTTATTCACTTTAATGATCAAGCCCTCTATTGACTTTTTGGAAAATCCAATATTCAGGCCGCAAGCCAGTGAGAATCTTTCTCATCGCGACGCAATTTCAGAATGATCTCTAGGCCAATAAACATTTATAACCTGCACACAGAAAGAAGCACATGCATGCTCATGCACACACACACACACACACACACACACACACATCTACACACACATACACTCACACACATCCCAGCTGTCACCTGTGTCATTGATCACTTCCATGCTCATTTTGCCAGTGTCACACACTGTTGGTCCTAAAAAGGCCATAAGTGAAACAGATTAGTTTGGGGACAGATGTGAAACAAAGCCTTGTTTACCATTCTTTTAGAGCATCAGAGAGAATGCGAAAGTGAAAGTAGAAGGAGGGGTGGGGGGAAACCTTTCAGAATAGCCATTATGAGATGATGTGAGATGTGCTTTCTGAGCTTAGCAGGTTAAAACCAGTTGAGGTTTCTCTCTCTTTCTCTTTTTCTTTCTCTCTCTTTCTCTGTGCATGTGAGTGTGTGTGTGCTTTTGTGTGCACATGAACGTGTGTGTTTGTGTGTGTGGTCTTCTGGCTTTGTGCATGAGGGTTAATGCTCAGAACAGCAGTGCCGTACACGAGCCAGCTTATGTGGTTAACAGAGTAGAGAAACATTTATGCTTCTGCATCAGATTCTGGGCTTGGCCCATGACTAGCAGTTAAAAGAAGTAAAGCAAACTGAGGCTAGAACTAGAAATACAAATCTAAAGATATGTACAGACAACAACCATAGCAATTTTTGAAGAGCTGTGAAGAAAAGATGAGCAGAATGGTAGCGGCCCCTCCTTGTTCTGTGAAAGGTTGGATGTAATCTCCATTGATACGTGGATTGTGCTGCTAGGGTTCAATGTAGGATTGGCAGCAAGAAGGGTAGTGGACCAACAGAATACATGAAGTAATCAGGATGAGACAGGGTTTGAATCAGGTTGAGATGGGGTTTGGGTTAGGATGAGACAGGTTTGAGTCAGGATGAGCTAGGATGAGGGTCAGGATGAGATAGGGTGAGGGTCAGGATGAGATAGGGTGAGGGTTAGGATGAGATAGGGTGAGGGTCAGGATTAGATAGGGTGAGGGTCAGGATGAGATAGGGTAAGGGTTAGGATGAGATAGGGTAAGGGTTAGGATGAGATAGGGTGAGGGTCAGGATGAGATAGGGTGAGGGTCAGGATGAGATAGGGTAAGGGTTAGGATGAGATAGGGTGAAGGTTAGGATGAGACATCCTAACCCATTGTAGATTGACAAAAACAGTTGATGCGTCATAATCCCTAGAAAACTGACTAGCAAAATGCAATATTGGTTTCCACATTTCACCACCTGTTTATCCCATAAGGTATTTTAGAATCGCTTCAAATAAGCTTTGTGTTTCGTTTAAGCTCAGCCCAGTTTTGCGTTTTGATATCTTGGCAGGGCCAGCTGTTGTTTGTCAACATATTTGCCTCAATGAACTCTACCAAAAAATATATTTGCTTATTTTCATAAAAGTCACTTTGTCCTGAAAGCCAACAAAAAACAAAGAGGTGGCTCTACAAATCCTTTAACCACCTTATTTGACGTGGATTTAAAAATCCCTGTGGAAGAAATGAATGGTGGAGTTTTGCTGCCAGATGTTATGGGGATTGTAACCCTCACTATTTCAGTCAGTGACATTCAGGTGTATTAGGGATTGTAACCCTCACTATTTCAGTCAGTGACATTCAGTTGTTATGGGGATTGTAACCCTCACTATTTCAGTCAGTGACATTCAGGTGTATTAGGGATTGTAACCCTCACTATTTCAGTCAGTGACATTCAGTTGTTATGGGGATTGTAACCCTCACTATTTCAGTCAGTGACATTCAGGTGAATTAGGGATTGTAACCCTCACTATTTCAGTCAGTGACATTCAGGTGTTATGGGGATTGTAACCCTCACTATTTCAGTCAGTGACATACAGGTGTTAATAGGATTGTAACCCTTACTATTTCAGTCAGTGACATTCAGGTGTTATGAGGATTGTAACCCTCACTATTTCAGTCAGTGACATTCAGGTGTTAATAGGATTGTAACCCTTACTATTTCAGCCAGTGACATTCAGGTGTTATGAGGATTGTAACCCTCATTATTTCAGTCAGTGACATTCAGGTGTTATGAGGATTGTGACCCTCACTATTTCAGTCAGACATTCAGGTGGGCAGCAGGTTGCTTGGAGAGGATGCTGCACTACTCTCCCTCTCTGTTATAAGAGGCTGGAATCAGTTGTCTCCAAGACCACCTATTTATTTGCAAGGTGGGACTTTTCATCTGGAAAGAGATGTCAAATTTGTGATCATGTGTGAACACTGTTAAGCCAGGATAAGACATAATTTGGGTTTTATACCTGAGGAGGGCAGTGTGGAGTCATGGAGAAACAGAATATTACCAACAAATTAAAAGGAGACACTATCTCTCTAACAGTGTGTGATCCATTTATACATTTTGGACCTCATGTCCCTGCAAAGAAGTAAAACCAAATACATTGGTCCCCACAAGGTTTTTTGCTGGTCCTCAACAGTAGGTGTTGGGCATAGCGTTAGAACTGAGGTTACTTTTATGTTAAGCTTAGGAATAAACATTAGGTTAATGAGGTTAAGGTTAGAGTAAGGTTAGGGGTTGTTGTTCACACAAAGATTGCACATTTGTGTGTGTGTGTGTGTGTTGGCGTGTCTATAAACATACGCTTATCAATGTGATTTTGTGTAGGGCATGGTGCTTGAAGTGTCAGAGTCGTGAGTTTGATTTCCACAGGGGAACATTACAGAAATATATGAAAACCAATGCACTAACCATTGCAAATTACCATGGATAAGAGTGTCTACTGGATGACTAAAATGTAGCTAATGCTTCTGTGTGAGCCATGAGAGTCTGCATATGCACACCTAATTGCCATACTAGACAGTTTCTCAATAAGTGGTCAGTAACCCTTAGTATGGGCGTTTTGTTAATAGAGAGATTTCGCTATGATGGACAGAAAATCAATGAGGTATGCGAGAGTTAATCTAGGAAGCAGAACCTTATTTTAGCAAGGTAAAGAGGTCTACCCGAATTGCAACCAGACGCAAACTGAGTCAAATTGAAACATTTATTATCACAACAAAGATTTCACAGATCCAAACAGCACTGATGATAGAACCTGGTATGGGGAAGATACTGCCATAGGCCACAGACGTTGCTTATTGTAGATTTACAGAGCACCAAACTACACTGATGCATATCAAGTCAGACTCTTAGAGGAGTGGGGGCTGATGGGGGCCAGGGAAACTGATCCAAGAACAGTTTTTGCCTCAACTTTCTCAGGATTTCAATTGTTTGGCATTGGTGTCTCTTGCAATTTGACTTGAGATTGACCTTAGATTTAGTATGCCATTCTGCTGACATATAAAACAGTTGCCTGAATTGTGGTTGTAGTTTAATACTGGCCATCTTTTAATCTAGCTCTGTTACTTTCCATGGTTATTTTAGATTTCCTCTATGTACCGTGCTTCCTGAAGACAAAAGTACATTCATCATTAGTATTCTTATCCGATATGCTGTATACAATTGGGCCATCCAATCAGAAGGGTTTTTACAACTGGAAATGCTATTGGTGAAGTGATACTAGCTGTTTCCCAAGAATTGCTGAAATCAACAAAGTGCTATGAAAAAAACATAGGAGAAAAGCAGCTGGATAGCGTCTAATGTTTACAATACTGAACTAGGATCAGGAGGAGGCAGGAAGCTTTGTAAACACACGCAGCATGTGCACAAACCAGTTGTCACGGTTTCCAGTACTGTATATGGTATGACTTGAAAAAAACAACAACACATTAATTGCAGAATATTCTTAACTTTTTCTTTGTTCTTGGTTGTTCCCGAATTGCTTCAAGAATAGCCTGGATATTGAGTCAGTATTTGTATACACAAAAGCGACTGAAATGAAATTAGAGCTTTTTTTAGCTTTTCAACATAGAAAAGCCTATGATGAAACCAGACAGCATATCTGGTTCAGATATGAATACTGTATGATAACTGCATTATGCTTTCAGCACTAAATCCCAAACAAGAATGTTGTCACAAACACACACACACAGATACATGCACGCACACACACAATCCCCTGACAAACACACAGACACACACAATTTACAAGCACACGCAAGCATGCACGCTTGTTTTACTATGCCTGAGAAGACCTTTCTGGAACTAAAATGTACTCCCATGTAAAATATGACTTTCTACTAACACTACTAACTAACCATAACCCTATACCCTGATCTAAAACCCTTACTCCTAAAGCAAACCACTTATCCCTAACCCTAATTCTAACCCTAAACCTCAATATAATCCCAAGTGAGGTCCAGCATAATGTCCTTATTTCACCTGATTTTCCATGGTTTACTATACTAGTGCGGATTTCTGTCGTATAGTAACACAGGTACATTGACAGGAGCACACAAGAACACCTCAGAGCGGTGTTATTTTCTCTCTCCAGAGGATTTCATGGTCTGTATACATGTAGATTGGCAGAAGTACCCCATGATTTAGACAGTATGTGTGTTTAGGTGTGTCAGTGTGTCAATGTGTTTCACGCGTGTGTTTGTTTTGTTTTTGAAGATCCTTGTGAGCTGTTTGTCACACCGACACACAAAACATCACACTGAAAGGCAAGAACAACTGTGTGAGTGCGTGCGTGTGTGTGCGCGTGCGTGCATACTGAGTGAGTTAAACAGCAGCAAGGCGAGTCCATGGTTTAGTCCCAAGGACATGATTGGGGTTATCCTGTACAGCTGCTTCTGCCAGGCTAGTTTTGTGCCTCCCTTACTCAGCAGCCCTCTCCAATCTACTCAGGGGCTCAGGTCTCATCTGCACATTCAATAGAAAGGCCAAACAGTCACACAGAAGTCTGAGAGGCATCGCGACATACTAATTCAATGGACATATACCGGGGCCCAAAGAAAGAGGGCTTAAGAGAATGTTCAGTGAAGATGCTAAAGCAGGTACAATGGAGAATTCCCGCTAACAGGTCTGACTATTCAATCTGAGAATAGGCTTAGGGATTCATTCAAACCAGCCATAGCGGTATCTTCATTGACGATATTCATCGGGCGTCCACACAATTGAAAGAGTAACCCGGAGTGGCCTCAACCTGCTAGTAGTTGGAGGTTTTCATGCAGTGCCCAGGACCAGACTGTGACTTCAGTTGACCATGGGGAAAAATGCACACATGTAAGTATTGAAATGCAGGTTTGAGTGAATAGAATCCTGAATTATAATTTTTTCTCAATGGATAAGTTAGACAAACGATCAATCCACTTCAATGTAAATGATAGATTGCGAAACATTTCGTAATGCATTAAAAGGCATGATCTGGATTATGAATGCCACTAAGAGTGGGATTATAGAGGTCTTCCCACTGCTTTGCATAAGACAACGCTTAGGTCAGTTACTTAACAAACCCAAATGCAAACATTCTACTTAGAAATAAGGCTCAGTTCAAACCGTATCAGAAGGGTTTAGCTCTATAGGGAGTTAGAATGTGAAAAGTAATTTCCAATTTGGCTTAAATACGCAGTACAGTCACAACAAATGTTGTGGCTGAATCTTTTACTCAGTCCGAGGCATTATTCTGTACACACAGCCCTAAGACCAACAAAAATTCTAACCTCATCCCCGACTGTAACTTTTAGCTTAAACTTAAACAGTAAAGAGCCGACAGAGCCAACATTGATATTCTACCGGTTTTCCCCACTGGAGTCGAAATGAAGGCCCAAAACACCTTCTGATGGGATTGATCGGCAAGCATTTTCTACCAGTAGCCTGGAAAAACTGAAAACCCCAGTCGTCGGCGACTCCGTTACCCGCAGTGTTTGACATAAAAATGTAAATTGCCCGGCAATCACTGTTGCCACACTGTTTATCAGAGGGCAGAGCCACCGATGTAGTTGCAAATCTGGGGTTGATGCTAGCGAAGTCTAAAACTGGCAAATATAGAGAGTACAGAGATATTGTTATTCTTGTTGGCACCAACGACGTTAGGATGAAAGAGTCAGAGGTTATGAAGCAGAACATAGTGGCAGCGTGTGAATTAGCTAGAAAGATGTGTCAGCATCGAGTAATTGTCTCTGCCCCCCTCCCAGACAGGGGTGGTGACGAGCTCTACAGCAGACTCGCACATCTCAATCACTGGCTGAAAACGGGGTTCTGCCTGTTGCAGGAGGTAGAATTTGTAGATAGCTGGCTCTCTTTTTTGGGACTCTCACAGAAAAGGGGCCAAGCCATCCTAGCTGGAGTGGTGTTCTTCTTTTATCTAGGAACATAGAAAGGAGCCTCACTCATATAGCCTCACCATGAGATAGGGTGCAGCTCAGGTTGCAGGCTGTTAGCCAGCCTGCTAATATATTGGAGTCAGTCCATGGCATAGTTAGAGTGGTAAGCATAGTTTTTCCCTATTGAGACTGTGACTCGATCAATGCTGACAAAAGTAAAACAAGGTAGTGTTGACAATAGCAGGCTAAATAAGACAAAGCCTTCCTCCATTTCGGTCATGAATAACAATAACTGTAATATCTCGCATCTCCAAATTGGCCTCCTTAATGTTAGATCTAACAAAGGTATGTTTTGGTGTTCCTCAAGACTTGGTTTTGGGGCCACTATTGTTTTCACTATATATTTAGCCACTGTGTGATGTCAATTTTCACTGTAATGCTGATGACACACAGTTGTATATTTCACTGAAACATGGAGAAACCCCAAAATTTGCTACTTGGGAAGCATGTGTTTCTGACATAAGGAAGTGGATAAAAGAAACCTTTTTGCTTTAAAAAGCCTGGTTCCTCTCTAGATTCTTCCTATGTTTTGGCCCTTTTAGGGAATTTTCTTGGCCACTGTGCATCAACCTTGTTGTTGCTTGCCCTTTGGGGTTTCAAGCTGGGTTTTGTAGGGCTGGGAATTGCAAGGGACCTCACGATACAATATAATCACAATACTTAGGTGCCAGTACGATACGTATTGCAATTTTCATGATTCTCATGATGTATTGCGATTCAATATTGCAATTTTTATTATGTTTTCATATAACCATTTTCAAACAATTCAATAATGAAATAAAAACACAAGTCAATAATATTTACTCAGAACTTTCCTAGATTGATTTTTGAACAATAGTAGGTATGCTAAAGTGGCTTAACGGCTTGGTTTATATATCAAGAGTTGTCTAATATATATATATATATATATATATATATATATATATATATATATATATATATATATATATATACACACATATACACACACACAGTGGATATAAAAAGTCTACACACCACTGTGAAAATGCCAGGTTTTGTGATTTAAAAGAATGAGAAAAAGATAAATCATGTGAGAACTTTTTTCACTTTTAATGTGACCTATAATGTGAACAATTCAACTGAAAAACAAATTGAAATCACATTAAAAGTGGAAAAAGTTCAGCCATGATTTATCTTTGCCTCATTCTTTTACATCATAAAAACCTGGCATTTTCACAGGGGTGTGCAGACTTTTTTTATCCACTGTATATTTATACAAACTAGCTGATTCATTTTCTTTTCCTACGACACTGTATGGGCACACTTTATATGTACTTTATATGTAAATCTATGACGTACTTTACACATAAAGTAGGTCATAGATTCTGCGATTCGCTTTGCCCATTCAGAATTGTTGGGTAGTCTGGTAAGAAGACTATTCAGGGTTCGTTGTTTGGGTTTCTCTGCTAACGCAACGTTTAACTCTGAATGATGTCGGGTGAGATGAGCCCTCAAATTTATGGTATTACCCAAGTAGGCCTAATTGATTTTTGTTAGACACAATTTACATGCAGCGTGAGACATGTCTGATCCCATACCTTTGATGGAAAAATGTGCTTCATATAATACATTTGATTGATTGATTAAAAAACAATATTTTGTTGTTTTCTTTCTAATTAGGAAAGTTTTTTGTCCCCATTTATATACTAAAACAAATTATTGCACACAAAGACATTAAATAATAATCTGAATTCAAGCTTCATTTTAATAATATAGTCCTAATTCGTAACCCTAAACCTAAATCAGTAATGCCTAAACCACAACTGTAATCTTTGCTTTAAACGTAACACTTCAAAATTGGGGGGAAATGTCCCCATTAGTAAACCTTTTGTGATTTAACTCCAGTTTGGGGACATCAAGTCCGAAACACAGACACACACTCACACACACTCTGACTGCGGTGGTTTTAATATTAATTTCTGAACCAGCCTCCTCTTTTTATCTGCTCCCACTGTAAGGCTAGTTAATCCCTACACGCTTGTCAACTCTCCACTTTGTAGTGCTGTGTCTTGTGCTCGGAAAGCAGTTGTATTAATTCACTCTCAACTTACCTACTGAATAGGAAAGGTATTAACATTCACCAAAGTCCCTCTGTCCGCCCTTTGTACCGCTGTCTAATGGAAAAACCCACAACTAGAAATGTTATTTAAAAGTGCGTTGCATAGACTCACAGTGGCAGTGGAGAGCGCCCTAACAAGTAGACTTTTGGAGTAATGATTGCATATTCATATTCATTTGCGTGTGCACAACTGCCACCACATAGCTGATTAGATGGATTAGGATAACAGTGTGTATGTTTACGAGAGTGAGTGACAGTAGAAGGAATATATTAAAAAAATATTACTGCCAAGAGTTATACAGACCCCAGGAGCATGATTCACTGTTTATTGGATTATGATGAAGGACATATTGAGTATCATTGAGGGTTATCAAGTACAAAGAATTTAATTTCCCTTGTCCTGTGAAAGGGCTCAGATCTATGAAAGTGCAGTTACTGTTAACTCCAAGGACCAGGCTATGTGGAAAACATCTGTAATTATATAAATAATTCAAAGTATGAATAGTATGCAAAGGATACAAAAATGTTGTATTGAGTGAAATGCAAAGATTTGACTTACTATTCGTTAACACCGATATACCAGGAAGATCACACCAGATCACAGTCTGAAGTCCCATCAATGTTCATTTATTTGCACAACTGTCAACAGGGGCAAAAGTGAGTGCTATTACAGTTACGTAGACTCCCAGATAGCTGGGATGTCAGGGATGGGAAGGGGCTCCGAGGGTCCCATTTTAAATCCCCGGGCTGGATCATTTTCTATTTTGTGTACCTTTGTCAATTCTTTGCAGCATCACAAAAATGGTGGTTATACCCAAACGTTTACTGCATCACTCATTCAACACTGAAGTCATTGCCTCACATTCACGTCAGAAATGTTTTTATTTTCGCTTTTACCATTTATGTAATCCTGAAGTGAATTACTGGGTTTTTGTTTGTTATAACGATGGTCTAACAGCACTTTTAGCAGATTTTATATTGATTACATAGTTGACATGGCCACTGAATCAAGACGGAGTTAAGGCCCATGACACGGACAGGCTGATTATACAGACTGCAGTGTATATAGCAAGAAAGATGAGACTCAGTCTGGTCAGGTTTATTTAAGGCTGCTTGCTAAAGGGAAAAAGTCATACATTTCTGTGAGGCTAATGGGCTATTTTTCACCTCTGCAGAGCATAACTCCGCCATCTGCTGCAGGGAGCAGCTCTCAGCGCCTCTGTCGTCTCACTGGAGATGAAGACGGGCAAACAGCAAAGCAGAGTGCTGCCCTGAACAGCTGAGTATAAAGCCGCATGCACACCGTCGACGTACGTGCACTCGTGCACATATAACGTGCACACACATTTACAGACACACACACGAGCTGTACACCCACAAACATATACTGTCCAAGATGTTTGCTACCATATATTGGTTTTACAGTCCTCAATAGCAGGAGATGTTTTTTTTATTTTATTTCAACTACACACATGCGTATTAAGGCGTCACAATGCTAGCTGAACGGGTACCACTTTCTTCTTGTTCGGCTCACGCCTGGCATGGACCTCTGCCTGACCCAAACACGTGACCATCCAACCTCTCAGGCGTCTTTACAGTCACAGCACTCAAAAGTCTGTCTCTTTGAGAGACACAACGTGTTCGCTTAAGGCAGAAGAATACGTTTTCACTCAAGTTCATACAAAACACCCACGCAAACAGATCTTTAAAGCTCCGTGATGAGTTATCAGGATAACATTTCCATCTCATATTTGGCTTTGAATGCAGTAAAAAATATTAATTATACGATGCATTAAGTTAATGCACCAACAACAGGGACCATTCCACAAGCAGCCTCACACGATCTACAAGAAGCCCCCAGAGTAATAACCTGATTGATTGTCACTTAAATCTTTGCAAAGCTCCTTGTGTCAGCGACACATGCGTTGACCTGGAAAAACAGATACGAAATAATAAATGAATGAATGGCCTAAATAATAAATGAATAAACAAACCAATAGAGGAACTAACTGAAGTAGTGATTGGATGTATGTTAATTTTCCTTTCAATTAACTCTTCTCACTGCCAACCACATTCACTGTCAGCCGACTAAACACAGCACGAACCATTCATCTGTTTTAAGAATAATAACAATGATCGCAAAAGAAATGTTTTAGTCACCTAAACACCTCTCATCCAAGGCAACTTACAGCATCAATTATGGTTAACTGTCTTGATAATCTTTCAACTTGCCCTATCATTTCTGTTGCTGGCCAGATGTTCTAACACCTTGGCTACATGCCACCTCACATTCGGTCATAGCAACACAGTCGGTTGCAAAATTCAAGCAACTTAGCCAAAATGTAGGCTTACCAGAATGACTGGAAGGTTCCCGGAATAACAGGGATTTGGTGTAAAGTGACCACATACAGTAAACATGAGAGTAAACATTACCAGATCAGTTTCTTCACATGCATTTGTTTTATGGTCATAACCATAGAAAACCTATTCAAACATTGTTCACTGATCCGAAAAATCTTTCCACTGGTATTAAAGTTTGGTAGAGGAATGTTAGCAAAATGACTGTATGACTATGAAAATACAGCATACATTATATCAATTCATTCATACATTCTTTCTTCTTCTTCCCATTGGGTTACATAAACAGACACCACTGCCAGGGAAACATATTGGTATCATTTGAATTTGTCCGCTCGCACGCCCACTAGAAAAATGTAATTGTATTTTATCTCACTATGGCAATATCGCCAACATAAAAAAAAAAATCCCCTATATTAATTTCTCTGCTTTCAGTCATTTTGACTGAATCACATCGATAAAACTAGTGGAAAAAAAGGAATTAACGTGCCAGTACCGAATTTCAAACAGCTTGCCGTAAATTCCCATCACCATTACTCTGAGACATTAATCCTCACTGTCTAGAACACACAGCAGAATCAGCCTTCTCAGGGGCCATATATATTGTTGGGTTTTTACCCATCATTCTAATGTGTCGTCGTGGACGCGCACAAACCCACTCTCACTGATTTATTTTATATATATTTATGTATATATATTTTTTATTTAAACCTTTTTTTTTTTACTGTATTCTAATGGCCCACCATGAGGAGTTGAACTCCAGTCCACACTGAGATCAGCTAGGCAGCATGCGAGGAAGGTGACTACGTTAACCAGCTCTGCCCTGGCAGGAATTCCAAATCCATGCTGGGTCACTCCAGGGAACAGATACAACAGATGCCCTGTGTTGTGCAGCGTGCAGCGTGTTGTGGATTGATCCTTCAGCCTTAACCGGGCCAGAACAACATTAGTATGAGACTTCACAGTCTCCCTGTGTAGTAACTTCACAGAGAAACATGCCCTCTGTTCTGCTGCCCTGCCAGGACGTGGACTGTTCCTGAAACAATGTGTAAGCTTCAATAGCCACAGGCATGCGTACACATACACGAACACACACACGTGCACACACACAGCAGTTTACATGCTGTACACACACCGGCCATTATGGTCCGCTATGGGGAGCTGACAATGTGCAAGCTGTGTGGTACACGAACAGGACACGCGAGCGATTCAGCTGCAGGCCTGCTGTCACTTTCAGAAACCGTCCTCGTTCGTTCTGCAGGTCCGACCCGAGGTTGAGTGAACTTTGACTCCCTCCTCTTTCCATATAAGTGAAAAGAAGCCTACGACTCAGGACTTATTTTGATGACGCAGCAGTGTTACAGTGTTAGCTAGCTAGAATCACACACGCACACACACAAGGCACGGAGTTAGATGAAGCTTATTTTATTAGCATAGCCAGTTTAGCCAGGAAACCTGAGGTGCATCAGATGTCCGATTGGTCCTATCACAATATCAGATTTCACACCTGTCTATTTAAATGTCAGGTTAATCACTCAGTCTGTCTGCTAGTCTACTAGCTTGTGGATGCAAATCCACCTACCACCCCTGCCTCCACCTGTTTGGTTTTGTGTTTCCTCTCTGGGGGGATCGGTACGGCGTACCTTCTTCATTGCCTATTGGGATTGGTATTAATAATATTACGGTAGTATTCACGACCATGTGATGGAGTTGCCCCAGAGGAGCAGAACCTAATGCCAAGACAGTGTATGTACATTGCTGTGCATAGTTCTCCAATAAATGTTTTAACTAATACGTGGCATTTTCTGCCTGAACTATTGAATATGTCATACGTTATGAATAAATGCATTGTCGTTGGATTGTATTGATTTGCTAGAAAGGCCACGCACCTTTCTACCAGGGTATTCATTTGATTCTCATCAAGAGTCAAGGACAACAGCCAGTGCAATCTGTGGCCTTGGAAAACCATATTGTGCCGCATGGTTGCTGTCTATGTCCATAGCTGCACCTCAAATCACACCCTATGCCCTTAATAGTGTACTATTTCAACCAGGGGCTATAGGCTGGCACACTTAGGGTGAGAGGGTATGTTTGGAATGCAGTCTATCACTTGCTATGCAATCCTCTTCTGACAGTGACTGGAGGTGAGCTGATAGAGTTGTCACTTTCTTTCCCCCAGAAGTCAGATCACTCCCAGCTCTCCTTATCGCTCTTGTTCAGGAAGAGAAGAGAGACGGTAGCGTGTCACCACCACAATAGAACCAGGATGTAGCTGTGAAGAGTCTGATCCACCACAGTAGAACCAGGATGTAGCTGTGAAAAGTCTGATCCACCACAGTAGAACCAGGATGTAGCTGTGAAGAGTCTGATCCACCACAGTAGAACCAGGATGTAGCTGTGAAGAGTCTGATCCACCACAGTAGAACCAGGATGTAGCTGTGAAGAGTCTGATCCACCACAATAGAACCAGGATGTAGCTGTGAAGAGTCTGATCCACCACAGTAGAACCAGGATGTAGCTGTGAAGAGTCTGATCCACCACAGTAGAACCAGGATGTTGCTGTGAAGAGTCTGATCCACCACAGTAGAACCAGGATGTAGCTGTGAAGAGTCTGATCCACCACAGTAGAACCAGGATGTAGCTGTGAAGAGTCTGATCCACCACAGTAGAACCAGGATGTTGCTGTGAAGAGTCTGATCCACCACAGTAGATACTAGGATGTTGCTGTGAAGAGTCTGATCCACCACAGTAGAACCAGGATGTTGCTGTGAAGAGTCTAATCAACCACAATAAAACCAGGATGTTGTTCTGAAGAGTCTGATCCACCACAATAGAACCAGGATGTGATGCAGCTACTATTCTGCTGATATTCACTCTATAAACCCACGGTAGTGTCTCTGGAGGTTGAAACATCTGTGTACCCAAAGTAACCGTCTGTAGGTAAGTCCGGCAGGTCAGATGGAGCTGAAAATAGCTTACCCTGACTGACAATAATAATTGGAAGACCGCTGCAGAACATCAGAGTGTAACACATTGTTGTTCATTCATTACCTAGCCTTTCCAGGAGACAGTGATTAGGAAATCATGTCTCAGGCTTCTGTCTGGAATTACTGCTCAATCCAAAGTGAATACAAACCAAGCCTTCCCATCCTTAGTTCTCAAAGAATTTGGCCTCTTTCATCTCTTCTCATTTGAGGACACCGGGTACCATTTCTAATCTGTTGCAGAACAGAAGTCTGCGTCCTTCTTATTGATCTGAGCACGCCTCAGTCTGACCTCGTCTGGACCTAATCATCATCCTTCAATACCCAATGAACCAATGATGGGTAGAGACAGTTTGATGGCTCCTTTAGTCTCTCACGACTGTGCTCTTTACGCACACAAATAACAATCTAATGGTTCTTCATAGAATCTAATGTGAATGGATCCAACAGTATTTTTAGCTGTTCAAATTAAAATGTCCATGACAATACATTACATGTATTTCATAAAGCTTTTCTTTGAGGGCATTGTTCTATCCTTAAATATGTGGGTTAGCATACCCTTGGGTTAGCATACAGGCCACTTTAGGACTGCAAGTAACAATATACTGGCTTGGAAACTGATGTAATTCCTATTTGAATCCAATCCCAATTGTTAATCAACCACAAACTGCATGCAGAATGACTTAGGGTTGGACGTTTGTATACTGATCGTATACTAACACCATGCTGAGTGGGGAAGATAGCTCAGGAAGCCACACGCACGCACGCACACACGTACGCACATAGACACACACAATCTAGTCTAGGGGCTACCCATATAGTAATAAATATAAAATGATAAAATATCAAATCTAATTTAACAAGCCCAATAAAACTTTGGCTCATATTACCAGGCAGGTATGCTGTTTAACAACATGTACAAAACTACATTTACAAAAGCACATATTTACATTCCAGTCATTTCAAAGACATTGTTATCTGAAGTGACATACTGTGAATTTATCCTAAGATACAGTAGCTAGACAATCACGCAAACTAACAAAAGTGCATCTTACTCAGCTCAGTAGCTTGGACTTGCTTCCCGTCACAGCTTACTCTATATTTTCAGGAGCGCTAACACACCAAAGCTGTCTCTATAAACAATATACACAAATCCATTTGCCAGATGGAAGACCATGTACCCCAACCCATTAGCATTATTCACCGGTTTTCACACAAATCTCTGTTCCATTCACACTTTTGCTGCAAAACTGTAACACTCTTTGCAAAAACACGGACATTCAAAAACCAAACTGAAATCATTGCAGGTCTAGCACTCACAACAAAGAGCTGTCGAGGTGTGAACACTAACAAGCGTAATTAGTCAACAAGCAATCAGGATGTCGGCATGAATTAAAAGAACGAGAGGAGGTTTACGAAGGGAGAGGACGACGAAGAAGGACAATGAACTCTAATTATATTGGTGACACTGTACCTGACTGTGCTCTTGTACATGACAATAAAGGATGCTGAGCCGTTTCACTGGCGCACAAATTCTCCAGACTTTCAGAAATAAAAATAGACTACTGTGCTGACCACCCTGTTTTCTATATTCTGAATCTGTATGCATAAGCACATGCAGGACAGCACAGGAAAATGATGTGAGCTTGTATTTGTATTCTTTAAAATATAAAGCTTTCTTTTTGTAAAACTGAGAGGCACCAGTTGATGGTGGTACTTCATCTCTGAGGCAGAAAAAACTATTTTGAAGCTGGTTGTCGAAAACAACGGAACATGTATAGACATCCAGTTAAGGAGAATAATTCAAGACATTAGCTTGTTTCCCGCGGCCCCCATGCCCATTCTTCTAGGCATAACCCTCTACCCTTTCATGTCGACAGCCTCCTACTCATCACCGTGCGTCGTCTCCTGAGGGATGGGTCTAGTGGCCGTGGTTCTCGGTACTGACGTTACCCCGGTAAACCAGGGTCAGCTCCAGGTTCGTGTCCAGGTAGGGTGTGGGGTGGCGCCCGTGGGGGTCCAGTCACGCCTTGAGTTCATTCACCTGTGTCGTCAGGTGCTCAACCCCCACCAGGTGTCTCCCATCTTCCCATCATCCGTGGCGTATTTAAACCTGTGTTCTCTGTTCTGATGCCAGTACGTCTTGGGTTTTCTCCCCCGAGTCATATCCGTGTTTCTTGTTTTCCTGTTCTCAGTTTGTCTCCTAGATTTCCTTTGTACCTGACCTGATCCCACCTGCAGTCTGCCTGTACATTGCTTTTAGATTGTTTTAATAAACTTTGCCTGCACTTCAAACTCCTGCCTCCTGAGGTTGCATTTGGGTCTTTTGTCTTGACAGCCTTGACAGTTAAATTTTTTGTGAGTAGTCTAGGGTTTGGTCAGTATGATGTGAATTTCAAGAAGATGTGTTTTTTTTATAGTTTTGAGGAAATGTAGGACACATTCAAGAAATGTGTGTTAGCAGTTGAAAACCAGTAATTATTTTATTGCTGTAATTGGCAGTCAGGCATTGGATGACATTACAGTTCACGTTTCCTTTTTAAACGAAGCCTTTCACTTTAGTGCACAATTCCAATACTTGTCTCCACTAAGCCACCTTGGTTGGAGCCATAGTAACACTATGTAACACTTTTTGTTCCTTGGTAGTAAGTGTTATTTCGTAATTACTTCTATTATTCCCCACAAACGCTGCATTTGTGACCAGGACAGTGACATTTAGAATTTTACCAATTTCCAATAAGAAAATGGGCGTATGTGTCTTTTCATTCACATAAAGTCAGAAAAAAAACATGAATCCAAATTAGCGTGTATTTATACAAAGTAGTACAAAAATGCCTACAAAAGATTTAGAAGTGAGTTGTTTTTTGAGATGTATGATTATACTGTAAATCACTTTCACAAGTCAGCCCCCATCATGTTTTCGTTATACTGTCTTTGGTAGCGGCATTCAAAATCCTCTATATCCTGGTGGAAGCGCTTGCCTTGCTCCTCCGAGTACGCTCCCATGTTCTTCTTGAATTTATCAAGATGAGCATCAAGGATGTGGACTTTGAGGGACATCCTAAAGCCCATTGTGCCATAGTCCTTCACCAGAGTCTCAAACAACTCCACATAGTTTTCGGCCTTTTGATAGCCCACGAAGCCCCGAACCACTGCGACAAAGCTGTTCCAAGCCACTTTCTCTTTACTAGTGAGCTTTTTGGGGAATTCCTTGCACACCAGGATCTTTATCTGTGGTCTGATGAAGACACCAGCTTTGACCTCTGCCTACGATAGCTTAGGGAAGAAGTCTTAAAGGTTATTGAAGGCTGCCAACTCCTTATCTAAAGCTCTGACAAATTGTTTCATAAGGCCCAATTTGATGTGCAGTGGTGGCATCAGCACCTTCTGAGGGTCCAGCAGTGGCTCCCACTTGACATGGTTCCTCCCCACAGAGAACTCGGTCCACTGTGGCCAGTCCCACCTGTGGTGGTACACCTTGGTGTCCCTGCTGTCCCAAAGGTGAAGTTAGCATGGAAACTTGGTAAAACCGCCTTGGAGACCCATCAGGAATGAGACCCTATGAACTCCCAGCCGTACTAATCATCCTGCAAGGCTTCCAGCAAGGTCTTGATGCTGTTGTAATCCTGTATTTATACTACTGTTTATATTAATGGAAAGTTCTAGAAGTTACTTGAAGTTTACTCAGCACTGAATCTATCTGGAATGTTCTGGAAAATAGGGACATTTCAAAATATCACTGTCTTGGTCAAAAAAGCCATGGCTATTATTTGTGGGGAATAATAGCCATTTTCTATACTTTTAAGGCATCAGCAATTAGGAATTAACACTGACTACCCACGAAAAATAAATAAAAATGATTACACGGTGTAATCCAAATCCATTAACATTTTTCAAATCGAAAACGTACTTGTGAGAAAATACTTTTGTTAAACCAGGAACTTATTTTTTTAAATTATGAGATTCCTGCAATTTCCATTGTGCTTTTTGGCAGGAAGGCAAGTAAAAATATATGAGTGAGTGTCGTGGAAATCATTAAATGGCAAATGCACTGAGACTGTAAATTATTTTCACAAGTAAAGCTTTATTCAAGATTTGAAAACCCAGAGCAGTTAACAACACTCTCAGCAGAGACAGGTCAAGAGCTCTCCGTTGAAGGTTGAGCTCAGGCCTATATGCATTCAGTACAGCCCACTGTGTCCCCCTCCCATGCATGTTGTTTGCGAACTTCGGCAACAACATAACAAGACGTTACAGCCCTTGAGAAGTCAGCCAAAGCTATCTGCTTTAGACACACCCTGTACACGTGAGCAGAGCTGAAACACACAATGGCCTTACTAAATTACTGGATTATATTTAGAATAAGCAATAAGATTTCACTGTACTATGGAAAAACAATATTTCTACAACAGTGAGGTTTTTCTCTACAATCACTATTCAGTGTCTCTTTAGTTTGTTAGTAGGTTATCTGTGAACAATTCTTTACTAAAATAATTAGGCCTGGTGGTTGATCAGCGATCGGATGCGTCAGCCTATCGTAAAGAATGCAAAATCAAAAAGGGATGATATATCATAATTTGAGTGGAATATTGACACTGCAAGCAGTAGAAACCCTAAATACAACCTAAACACACTGCCAGCGAAGTAACAGAATGTCTGTGTGTAAAGTCAGCATTTCACACCGCACGACTAAGAGAGAGATATGCAGACCAAACTGATGGGTAGGGATTTATTGAAGCAATACCTGTTGTCGGTAATCCAATGCAGGCTCCCAAATACTGAGGACCAACAGCAATCTTCCACCCGCAACTACGAGAGAAACAATGTAATTCCAAGGTCATTTTAGCAAGGCTAGCTAATGAAAAAAATGCCACAAGGCCTACCATATTTACTACCCATATTTACTACCCATAGTATTTATGTCTTCTAGGTGGAGTGTTATCAAACCGTACCAGACAGCTATCCAATGTTCAAGTGAAAAGCAACATTAGCCATGAGATCCGTAAGTCAAACTCACTCCATCCTAATGCCTGTGGTATTCTTTTTTTTTTACTTGAGTACCCCCAAATACGTAATTGAGAATACAATTTGGAGACTTGTGTCTAGCTCTTAAACTGCAGAATTGTTTTGACAAGCTGTTTTCACAGTCTGTATGTTGGAAAAGTGATATTTTGATGTGCTTCGGGATCTAGAATTGTCCTTTATGCAGCTAAAATAGCTCTACAATAAATCCATATAAAATGCTGCCTGACACCTACAAAAAAGTTCTCTGACCTGCCAGTCACAGCAAATCTGTGTTACGATAAGCCTCGGTAGGGAAGGTGGGCAGCTCTTTTAGAGTTGAGAAATACAGTTAGTATCAAAAGCAAGCTGTTCCTCCTCTTTCTACAAGGGCCATGAACTGCTTTCAAGGGTGTTGTTTCCTACAAAGGCATGAGGAAATGTGTGCTGTTCTAGTCACTCCCAATTTTATAGCGCCTTGTGAAGAATGTTCTTTTCTGCACAGATTGACAAGGTGACCAATGGAATAGGTGGGTTTTATTATTTTTGCTATTGCTTACTTACAATGTTGGCTCTGATAAATGAAATGTGGGCATACATTTGTCATTAAATAATTGAATATTAACATAACCAAAGGTACCTGCTTCTCATTTGGATCAAGGGTGTCAGGTCCTGGTGAGACGCACCCCAACTTAACCTTTGCGCACGCACACACACACACAAACACACACACATACACACACGCAAATACACACACACTAAGTCCTTCTCTGTACTTCATGCTCTACAGGAACAATATCCCTGTGGATTTTTGGAGGGGATGATTAATATAGAGCATTGGTACGGGTCAAAGAAAATGGCAGATGAAAAGAAACATGGTTCAGAGTGAAGGTCACAAATATACCTCTAAAAGAGCATGTGATGCAGCCTCATGTGGGGGAAGTAGTAAACACAGAATGGCTAACACACATCCAGTGTGGAGAACAAGTATTTGATACACTGCCGATTTTGCAGGTTTTCCTACTTACAAAGCATTTAGAAGTCTGTAATTTTATCATAGGTACACTTCAACTGTGAGAGACGGAATCTAAAAAATAAATCCAGAAAATCACATTGTATGATTTTTAAATAATTAATTAGCATTTTATTGCATGACATAAGTATTTGATCACCTACCAATCAGTAAGAATTCCATCTCCCACAGACCTGTTAGTTTTTCTTTAAGAAGCCCTCCTGTTCTCCACTCATTACCTGTATTAACTGCACATGTTTGAACTCGACCAACAACCTCCTTCTCTCAGTAAGAGCATTGAAGATGGGTCGTGACTGGGTCTTCCAGCATGACAACGACCCCGAAACACACAGCCAGGGCAACTAAGGAGTGGCTCCATAAGAAGCATCTCAAGGTCTTGGAGTGGCCTAGCCAGTCTCCAGACCTGAACCCAATAGAAAATCTTTGGAGGGAGCTGAAAGTCCGTATTGCCCAGCGATAGCCCCGAAACTTGAAGGATCTGGGGAAGGTCTGTATTTAGGAGTGGGCCAAAATTACAGACTTCTACATGCTTTGTAAGTGGGAAAACCTGCAAAATCGGCAGTGTATCAAATACTTGTGCTCCCTACTGTATAGGCGCTTGTAGTGGCACTTTGTTTTATCCTACACCACCGCAAATGTGCCACTTGTTGGAGTCAGTCTAGCAGACAGTATTCGCAATGCGAACAACGAGACAAGATAACTTCCTTTCAGACGTTTAATTGGAAGACACAAAATCATAATGTCCAACGCACAGTCAAAAAACTGTGTTGCTTCCAACAGTAGCTAACTCCCAAAATAACCAAAGTTAACCTATAACTTATAATGAAATTATCATTACCAATTCTTAACTGTTTAACTAAATATTATTATTAATCAACTAGTTCCTCATTGGCTCTTACAGCGCTTGCCAAAACTCACCAACACAAACTCATGCCTGCACACACACACAAACAAACACACACACACACACACACACACACACACACACACACACAAGTTTTACTATCCAAGTGATTACTGAAATGTTGTATAATTTAAAAAGATCTTACCTAACCCAATATGTCCCAATACAATCTAACCTTAAATTCAATAACCTAAACCGTATGCCTAAATGTAACCTAACCATAACTCCTAAAACGAACCCTTAATGCCTTACTGCTAATACAAATTCTAACCCTAACTCCTAAAACAAACCCTTAATGCATTGCCGCTAATACAAATTCTAACCATAACTCCTACAACGAACCCTTAATGCCTTGCTGCTAATACAAATTCTAACCCTAACTCCTAAAACGAACCCTTAATGCCTTGCCGCTAATACAAATTCTAACCCTAACCTTAATACCAAGTCAGATAAAACTTCTTGTCAAAGTGAGGACCGGACAAATGTTACTCTAAATAACAGGGACTCACAAACATACACTTTTCTTGCACATTTTTCACGATTTCCTCAGTTCCCATCAGGAAATGGATTCTGTTACTCCCTAGGCGTTCTCTTGGAAGAGCCGATTAATCCCCAGTACACCACCCGACTGGAAGTCCCCCACAATGTCCTCACAAAGCACAATCCTTCTTCCATACAGTATGTCCTCATAAATCAAAGCTCTACTTCCATACAGTATGTCCTCACGAGTCACAGTTCTTCATTTGTCATCAAATAAAATGTTCTGCTTTTACTACTAAGAAAACTATTGCTAATAATACATGTATATTCTATGCACATATTTCACAAGCAGTGTTGTTCTGTAGCACTTACGGTCAAAATATTGTAATTGCCCATACGGAAAAGAAAAGCATTTTAAATATATTTATGAATACATTTGTAAAATATATTTCCGAACTCATTTGGAAAATATATTCCTGAATACATTTGATAAATATATGTCAAAATGTTTGAAATTGGCCGCTTAAATATATTTATAAAAAAAGCCATCAGCCAGGTAGTGTTTCAAACCTGTAACCTTATGTTCCATAGTCAGACACTCTAACCACTACTCCAAGCAGAATCATATCCATAGAGGAGGCAAGTAGTTGTCTTACCAAGTTTGCCTTAGTATGTTAGACTATTTGTGACAATGAGATTAAATGTATTTTGGTATGTATATCTATAAAATGTGTTTCACCTAAATGTTATATAATCAATTCGTCGGCAATTATATTTCATCTTTTTACTTTCACAGGATTTGAAAAATTCATTTTAATATGGGCTTCAAAATACATTTTGTAATGTATTTTCTAATATACATTACAATTGTAATGAGAGCATTGTTTGACGGTGAAATACATTTGGACAAAACTGAAATGTATTTACACATTTTCAAATACATTTCGGAATAAAAGCTGAAATATATTTTGATAGCTGAAATGTATTTTGAATTTTGAATAAAGATAAATGTATGTATACATTTTTAAATACATTTCAGAATAAAAGGTGAAATACATATTGATACCTAAAAATTTATTTTTAATTAAGATAAATATATTCGACGCATATTCATCATATATTCTACATATATTTTGCATTGCAAAAATATATATTTATTTTCCATATGGATGAATTACAGATAATTTTGAAAAAGATTAATTCAGTATAAAATAATAGGTGCATGAAAAAATGTAGTTGTTGCAAGTTAGATTTTTGTATTTAACATTTTATTTAAATAACAGTTGCTCGCCTCAGTTGTTGTCTCTGTGATCATGCGTGCAAAGGTGGGTGCGCATACCCAGATTATTGACCGATGAAGCGCTAGTTAAATTTTCTCCGGTTTTGGTTGGTTGGCTAGTAAAAACGGTATACCTGGTGTTTTATCATTGTAAAATAGGTTCCTATTTAGAAGATTAGGCTACTACTTGTTAGATAGCTGTAACATGGTGCTGCGTTCAAGATAAAAACATCACGATATTTTAGGTAAAGGGTGTGTCGGGTAGCACTCTGCCAATGGATGGTGATTTGCATTTGATGCTTGCTTTACAGCTCAGAAAAGTGCGGTAATTGGCTGTTGACGACATTGACTTTAAGGTAAGAGAGCAGATGTAAATGTGAAGGGCTCTACTGGTAGAATGATTAATTAAGCTGCTCGACAATGCCACCTGGATATTGAAGAGCCCAGGAACTCTAACACGTAATTACTAAAATACTATAATTAAAACCCAGGTTCTTTTTCAGAGGGAAAGCGGCAGTGCAGTTACATAAAAGGAGACAGAGGCTGGAATGAGGAAAAGTACAGCAAACTTTATTAACACTAAGCCAAAAATATAAAATGTCCATGAAACTCTTGGGGCTGTTGCCTTGTCCAGAGTGTGTTCATGGATTCCTCGACGGGGGTGCGTCCTCCACCACTTAGTCTCAGTCGTAGTGGCTCCAACTTGTCAATAGCGCCCTACAACATAAATGGAAACTGGGCCAGAAGCAGGTCCTGCATTGACTGCCATAAATGTTCAAACATATCCTGTCAGTAGTGAAACTGTTTAAGCTCCGTCATTACCGCATACCCGCTGCCAACACAAGCAAGCTGACCCCCCACTCCTTGTCCACACCATGACATATATCCGTTTGTTTCTCTAATTTGCATTTTGGTGGCTCTAATAATTGCAGATTACGTTTGCGCGGGTAAAACGTATTTGTTTGCGGGTGTTCACTAATGCGAATGTGCATTCGCGAGCCTGGGGTTTCTGCAACATTTTGACAATTTTGGTGTCAAAACAATGCAGAAACCCCAGAAATACAAAAACATAATAGGATTAACACATCCTTCGATTTTGGATTATGTTCAAATAAAAAGTCACATTCTGGAAGATCAAGGTTTATTGGATTAATTAGAATGACTGAATATCTGACAGACCTTTTGCTGTAATGTAAAGATGTAGCCCAGTCATATTAACGTAGAAAGCAATGGTCTAGAAACCCTTTCCAAAGGCACTTTACTTTACCCATAATGTAAAATGCTAATTCCGTGTTCAATATATTTTATGCTATTATTATTTTTCTTCTAATGTCTCTTAATACTAAAGTAATCGAAAGTAGTCGGATTACGCTACTGGACTTGAGTAATCAAAAAAGTTACGTTATTGATTACAAATGCGGACAGGTAACTTGAAACTGTATCAGATAACATTTAAAAAGTAACCAACCCTTACCACTACAATTACTACTACTACTACAACCACCATCACCACTACTACTACTACAACAACTATCACCATTACAACTACTACTTCTACTACTACTACTACCACCACAATTACTACCACCACCACTACTACCACCACCACCACCACCACCACAACTACTACCACCACCACCACCACTACTATCACTACCACAACTACTACAACCACCACCATCACTACAACAACTACTACTACTACTACCACAACAACTACCACCACCACTACTACCACTACCACCACAACTACCACCACCACCACCACTACCATTACAACCACAACTACTAAAACCACCACCACCACACCATCACTACAACAACAACTACTACAACTACCACCACAACTACCACCACCACCAGCACCACTACTATTACTACCACCACAATTACTACCACCACCACTACTACCACCACCACCACAACTACTACCACCACCACTACTATTACTACCACAACTACTACCACCACCACTACTACCACTACCACTACCACCACCACTACCACCACCACAATTACTACTACCAACACCACAACTACTACCACCACCACCACCACTACTATTACTACCACAACTACTACAACCACCAACACCACCATCACTACAACAACAACTACTACAACTACTACTGCTACTACCACCACAACTACCACCACCACCACCACAATTACTACTACCACCACCACAACTACTACCACCACCACTACTATTACTACCACAACTACTACAACCACCACCACACCATCACTACAACAACTACTACAACTACTACTACTACTACCACCACAACTACCACCACCACAATTACTACTACCACCACCACAACTACTACCACCACCACCACTACTATTACTACCACAACCACCACAACTACTACCACCACCACAACTACTACAACCACCACCATCACTACAACAACAACTACTACTACTACTACAACAACTACCACCACCACTACTACCACTACTACTACCACTACCACCACAACTACCACCACCACCACAAACAATTTGCCACTACTACTACCACCAGAACTACCCCTTTACTACTACCATCATCACCACCACTACTATTACTACTACTTCTACCGCCAACACTACTATTACAGTACTACCATCAACATCCCCACTACTGCTACCACCACCATCACCACTACAATAATCTATTTCTCTCTTTTCCCTCCCTTCTTCTGTCCTTCTACACTCCATTTCACCATCACTGCTAAACAGCAGCCATTGACACACAAACAGAAGCATATCAACATTACAGTGAGGTTGAGGCACGGTAATGACATGTTTCTCCATGCATTATGTGTCACAGAGACGAACAAGCTCTTTGGATGTTCCTGTCAATAAACTGTTGGAGCAGACAAAATGACATTATATAGCCAATTAGAGGGCTGGAGATAACATGTGCAAGTATTGGATGTACTCTGTTAACCATTAATTGGCTAGCACTTTATCTGAACCCTACCATTCAAAATGGCTGACTAAATGCAGACTAAATATAAAGCATGGCCAGCAGTATGGGTACATGATAGCCATATGCTTAAAATAAATGTATGATTAATTACATTTCATGGTAGGAGCAACAAACTGGACATATTTAATTTTAATTCAAATGTTCAGCTGTTGTCCTTGAAAGCATTTTATGTTTTTAGTTTTTTTTACAGTATGTGTAATCCCTACTTGCACATTAAATGTCTCTCCCCGGGAGAATAAAACTTAATTGATTGTCTGATTGATAAATTGCATCAGCAAAACCTGCTTTTTACTTTTTATGATGCCAGCTTTAGGAACTCCAAATATATATATAAATATATGTCAATAAACTGATAATGTTGATTTAAGATGATTTTCTGTACAATATAACCTGATTTGTCTTTAAAAATAAATCACTCATTTTGCTATTCTGGGATTTTGAATTAATATACTGTATTTGACTTGAATTTGTTTACCAATTTAATGTTACTTGACCTACAAACCAAAAAGTTTGTAACCACAACAATCTATATTAAAAAAAATTAAACTACTACAATGGTTCTTCCACCGTTATCTCCTTGGTAACACTGCCCAAAGGCGGTCTCTGAAGTGGTTTCATCCCCAGAAAGGTGCATCGAGGCACCAACAACCAAATAAGTGTTTGAATGGGGAGGAGAAATAAGTCACCGATTCATTTGACCCCGAGTGCAGAGTCTGCTTCATCTTGGTAAACTCACCTTCCAAGCCTCTCATCTCCTCCACTCTCTTTTCACAGCGCCTGAGCTCTCTCCACTCTCCATGCGCTGGAGTCAGTGTCTGGGAATGCCTGATAAGCTCTGTGGCAAAGAAAGAGGCGTAGCAGAGGAGCAACCGGCAGGTTAGCCTGATTCTACTCCCACAGAGAGGACAAGGAATGCCAAAGTGTCTTCATTCTGCTCTTCTCCATCTCTTATTTGCATCAATATCTTTCTACCACTGTCTCATTCTCACCCTTTACTTCACCCCTTGAATTTCTCACTCCCCTTTCCTCACTCCATCACTCCCCTTCCCTCTCTCACCAAGACCCTCCGCTCCCTCGCTCTTTCTTTTTTCTCCAAACAGTGTTGCTGGCCATTAAGAAGCACTGGGGATATTTAGGTGGACGTGTTTAGTGGGAGGGACTTTCGACACAGGTCATCAGCCTCCAACTGGGCCAATAATTTAAACAAAGATCATTCATATTCAGGATAGTCTTAAACACCCAGACATTATCAGGCTGGTAGTTGAAGACTTGGAAAAACATTTGGAATGTAAGAACCTCAAAATGTCTGAAATGCCCTTAGTTTTACAAAGATTACATTTCAAGGTTTGAGAAGGTGAAACATAAGCCCTGCAGTCTTGACTGTGCAACCAGCTGGCGAGGGGCTGGGAATTCCCATGTGTGATGCACATTGGCCCAGGAGGCAGGGGAGTCGTTCCTGGTCTCATCCCTCTCTAGCGACTCCTTGCAGGTTGAACTGAAGTCATGAGGTGAGTGAGCATGCCCTCACGAGTCGATTCGAGTGGCTTCCCGGTTGGACGAGCAATGTGGGAAACAGAGGACTCCTGGACCTGTGTGGGGGTTGCTGCAATGAGACACTGGCCGTAGCTACAGAATTTTCTGTTCTGTACAACAGAAAATTGTGAAAATATGAAAAAATAAAAAGTCCTGTGTCACTCCAACCCTGACTACTACTAGTTTGCTTCACTTTAATTAGGCAGTTTGAAAATGTATCCACTGCTAAGTGATGCTAGCATTTAGGTCGTCACGTCCCACTCTTGGCTTGAACAGTTGAACCTCTGCTTCATAACATGTGCAAGCCTCCTCCCTTCAGAGTCTCTAAAGTTTGACACATTAAAGCTAGCTCATGACTGGCTCCAATGCAAACCCTTTATTTGCCAGCGTAACCGGAATACAGGAATAATATGTTGATTCATTAAAACAATCCGCTCACTCATTTTAATTGATGTTAGAAAAAACTTCGGGGAAAAAAAGCATTACTGAAGTCCTTCAGCTTTATATCCACCTATACTCAGTCAACTGCTGGAGTGTTTGTCCAACCTTTTCTTCCTGAACAGCGGCAACAGCCTTGTATTTTTTCAGTGTCCTGACCCTAACTAAATGCTGTTGTAGACAGTACATTGTGGCACTGCATGCTCTATTCTTCTGTGGGCTGAACGGCTCTAGGCCAAACATGGATTCACCACTTACATTAGCCTACATCTCAGATCGCAGCTACAGAAACACAGGACTCCGTAACACTGAAGGATTGGGGCCACGGGGTATGCAGTTTACATTTAAGAGTTAATTACTGTTTGAGTTGACACACTGTACACAGCGTTGGGCATGAATGCAGTCTTTGGTGATAGACCCAACAACACATACGCTGTCGGGTCGCAGTCCTAATGTGAAGAGGAGAAATGTAGAGAAGAACAGGAGCGTGGAGGACGGAATGTTCCCTCGTTTGTAATCCTTTGAGCGTTGGACGTCTAACTAAAACCCAACCGATTTACTGTACCCACGTACCACTCTGCGTTAGTGTGGGTGCCTGTGCTTTCATGCAAATGCTTCTGGGTGTCACCTTGTGCCACCTGCTCAGTTCATAAGCACCCACTAAGTGTACTGCTAGCCCTTAGCTGTTAGCAGCCCAGCGACAGCAACTAAAGCCCAGTCAGTCGCCCCATTAGTTCATCCAGAGCTATTTATTAATTCATTTGTCTGGTTGCTGGAAGAAACAAGGCCAGAGTGATACAGCAGAGAGCTTTTTAATCAGGCCCCAGCGACGGGGGGAGCCGAGCCAGTCGGCTGACTGATGCTCAGCGACGCGTGTTTGTTTTTTCCAGGACGCAGCGGCCAAAGGACAAGGTGACGAGTGGAATTTTTCTCTCTCTCATTCTCTATCTCCCTCTCTTTTTCTCCTCCTCATTCCCTCCATCTCTCTCATCTCCTATGGAAGGGGAACTCGACAATAGCGAGGAGGATCTTCAACTTCTTTTCCTAATGAGATCTAAAGCGCTGGAGTTGTAACCAGGCACTGTGCTAGGAGGACAATTAAGTGTGCAGTTTGGGCATCCCCCAGGGTTCTCTCAATGGGACGAATTAGAAAACGGGTGCAAAAAGATTGATGAGTTCAATGTTTTCCAAATGAGGAGACTTATACACATAATTACAGCGCGGAAATGAATGGATCATCATGATACAAACTCAGGAGAGAGCGCACTTGCTAATTGCCCATCAAACACCAAGGCTGCAGTGTCAGCCACATAACCAAAGGCAGCGCTGGAGAGAAATCCTCTGCCGCTTAGATTAATGTGATCCATCTTCCTTTTGTCCGGGCTCATTATTCTCTAGTCACATTCTAACCCCGGTTATCTACTCCGAGTGCTACACTCAGTAGTCCTTCGGTAAGTCAGATGTGCAAGGACGTTGTACAGACAGGATTTCAGAACGTTCGTTTAACGTTCAACGCTGCTCTAATGTAATGCGCTACATCCAGGAAAGTGCTCTTGTCCCCCCCCCCCGACTCTCTCTTTTTCATTTCTATCTCTTTTCTCCCTCAGTGTAGTGCAGTGCAGGGAAGAGAGGAGAAAGTGATGGATTATCCTCACCACTGTTCTGGTCCACTGTGGAATTAGTTCTCAGCGATGGTATATTACATGCTTTTTTTACATAGCTATGTGACAATTGTCTAGACAAAATGAAATAAATGTTATGAAACTTTCTATAGAGACCCTTTGTTGAGGTTATTTTGAAGCATCTCACCTCCATTGGCTCCGTTTGCTTTCTTATTAGCCTCTCTCTCTGGGTTACATTGTGTTCCAGCGGAGCTCGTTATTTGTGTTACAGTGTTACACTATTAGAACCTACAGTGTTACAGCATTAACGTATTACAAAGGCACCGTGTCATACAATGATACCGCATCACAATGTTACAACATTACATAATCACAACATCAGGCTTTATCCGTGACCGCAAAACCATCCCTGAATGCATAACAACTGAAGTAGCTGTTTCATTGGATTTTAGCAAAACATCTTCTGCTGCCCAAATCAACATGACATGTCAATGTCCCTGCACTTTTACAACGTTACAGCATTTCAGCATTACTGTTTCATCATATAAAAAATATGTTTTTCTTGTTTTCCTCATTTGTTTCCTCCTCTAAATGTCTTAATATTCAGACATTTGTTCTATCTTTATAATATGCTTGATGCACTAAGAAAAAAAGAGAGTACTCCCCAAGCCATGGTCATACACATGGTCATGTATTGAGTCCAACTCCTCTGTCACATTAGTTTATCTTTGATAACTTCAGAAGTTAAGCCTCATTATAGTCAAGACATATAGTATCGAAAATGGCAGCAAAGGTCAAATGTCTTTTTTGATCAAATCCCCTTCTCGCCTCTTCAATCTGTTATACTGGATGGCCACACCTTTGGATGGTTAAATCCTGCATTTCAATGGACCTGGGCTATTACTCATTACGTATACTGTACATAAAAGAAAGAACACACACACACACACACACAGGCATCCACGTACACACGCACTCACACACACAAACACATGAGTAGTAAGCAAGTGTCCAGGGATGGCCTTCGCGAATCTGTTGGATATCCTCTGGGAGGCAATAGTCTTATGGAACTAACTTAATTTACTCAAGGCCTACAGGGAGATCGCTAGCTACTGTAAGGATGGATGCTAATAAACAGAAGAATCTTAACTAGAAGAATCCTCAGAGCTGCAGCACAGCTTCTGGGCTCATATGGAAAGTTTCACGCCAATTCCTTAACATATTTAATTCCTTTAGCCATCGTTCATAAAGCAGGGCAGGACACTGGAGCACATGTGCAGCACCAAAAGTGTTGTAGAATTAGCTTAAGCTGGACATGGTGGGGAGAGGCTAACTGTAACAACATGGTTTACCCCTGTGTTTTTTGTTTATCAAGAATGCAGTGGTGACAACAATTCTTACTTATGTGGTTATAGTGAGAGAATACCGTAACCGACAAGAAAGATACAGCACTATCAAAACACTCAGCCCTTTCAAAAGACTCAACCCTTTCAAAAGACTCAGACAAAAACCTCCTGCACACATAGAATGTCTGTTAGCATGTTGTGACGTGAGAGAAGCATTACAAAGGCAAGATATTTCAAAGCAAAGCCTGAAAGAAGTTGGAAAAGAAAGACCTGTCTTTCAGACACAGCACCTTGAAAACCTTGAGTCTGTCTCAGTAAGGCCACTGATTTCCTTTTACATTGGTTCTTAAAAAACCGAGCTCATTATTGTGATGTTATTTGGTAACAACAAGGCATTGACTATATCTAACTGAAAAACATGTTAGCAACAACAGGATGCTAACAGCAATTTTAAAATGTATATATTTTCAGGGAAGCTATAACACATGGAGACATGTCAAACTGATCATCCTCCTTCATGGTTTCCTGATAGGCCAAGGCCATGGATACTGAGTTGTAACCTGTGTTTCTGCCTCATATTTCTGAAATAGAAACATGTGAAAAATTAAAAAAATGGTAGTCCATTTATTGCATTGTGTAAAACTATGAGCTATTTTACTGATGATGATTGAAGATTATTTAATGGCATGTAACCAGATTTACATGAAAAATCTCTCCATCCCAATAGCCAATGTTAAAACATTACAGTAATATTGACTGCCTATATTTCTTCATTAATACAATATGTTGCATATTAAATAGCTGCAGCATATTGTCACAGATCCCCCAAATCCTAAACAATCTATCGGCAGACAAATTCATTATGGAAAACTTCATTTGTATACATTTTCCAATGGCTTCTCTGAAATAATGTACAGCAATAACTTTTTTCTCTCAAATGGGAAGTCCCTTTGACATGTATTACTGTTCACAAGTGTCATTACCTTTCGTAAGCATTTATGTGAAATCACAATGTATCCCTAAATGGCAGAGAATGACTTGAATGTACTACAGAATTACATTTGCAGATATGAAATAACCCCTGATTGTTGGGTTTCACCGTATACAAATAGCCAGTGGTTTCAACAATATCTAAAACAACAGGGGACCAATAGGCTACCCTGTTTTAAAGCTCTAGGTACAAAAAAGGAGAAAATAATTCCATTATTTTGAGCCGCTGCTCTTATACCTGAATACAAAGACATACATATATTTAAAAAACAAATTTAAAAGCATCTTCATCAAGAGACAATGCAGTGACAGGGAAGGATGAAGACCTATTGAGCTGAACAAGATATTATAAGCTACAGAATGAATTCATACTTTGACAAAGCCAACCCTTCACAATATTTTCTTATCTAACAACCAAGAATCTTAGATAATACTTTTCTATCTACTATTTCAGTCAGTCAGTTCTTTCTAATATGGGTAACAGTCACTTCAGCTAGCGTTCTACTTCCTTTAGGCCACTCTTGTCATGTGTACAAGATGTGGAATGACATGGCGTACAGGACGTTGAATGTAAGAGAGCCTGGTGCCCATCTACATCTTTGACATTTTTGTGGATGACAGTTATAAATTCTTGCTTAATAAATTAACCAGGAAGGGTATTCCATAGCACTGTCTTATTGAATTATTTAGTCAGTCTCAGAGTTATCTCCACATAAGATATTTAATACTCTATTGGTTGGCCGCCTAACCTGGTGATTTTCCATAGTTTACTTGAACAAGAAAGGTCTCTGCTAATGCTAATACAATAGTTGCTCTATAGGTTCCATTAATTAAAGGAATGCCAAATCGCATTTCCCACTGAGCGGACGATTGTTGTTTTTTCGACAGCAACGAGTCCACTATTTCCTTTTTACTTGGTGAACAGCGTTTATGGTAACATGCAAAATACAACACCAGGCTCTTCATCTGCACTTTAAACCGGGCTTAACCATTGGTGGAATCATTCCTGGTCATTGGATGCTACAGAGCAAATGCTTAGGCTGCTTTCAGAAGGCAGTGGGGGAGGAGGGGGGGGGGTCTGTTCGGGGGAGGGCAAGTGATGAGGGGTCGGGAAGATAGTCTCGCCTGTCTCACCTGACAGATCGGAGAGACCAGCAAGGTGGATCAGCAGCTGCCCTGCACAGGCAGACAGATGAGGCACGAGCACACGTCCGAGACAGATACACACGCACCAAGAGTCAGGGACGCACCCACGTATCAACACACACACACATATACATACACACACACATACATATACATACACACACACATACATATACATACACACACACATACATATACATACACACACACACATACATATACATACACACACACACACACACACACACATACATACATTTTTGTAAAAGTAAATTGAACTAACTGTGAAAAAGAGATTTTTTTGTTGCTTTCAAGGAATTCATTAAAAAAAATTCTAACAGGTTAGCATGTCTAGCTAACTACCTTAATATAGTCCTTACCCTAGTTCTAACATTAACCCCAAACTCCTGATACTAACACTAACCCCATTGTTAAATTTTACTAATCCTAACCCCTAAACTGGAAATATAATTTTTTTAGCAATTTTTGTATGGATTTCTATATTTAAAAAAACATGGTGGCTGCATGTACACACACACACAAACCACCCACACATGCGACCTGAGTAAAACATAAAGGTCGAACAAACACCACCTGAGCCACGTGTACCTGGGACAGGCCGCACAGCTGTCCCATAATGCAACTAATGACCGAGGTCGACTGGGACAGAGGTGCCAGATTCTGGCTCTTGTAGCGGAATAATAACAGACCCAAGTCAGTGGGATAAGTGTCCTTTGTTGTTTATTCAAAAATGATATAATAGCTAATGTATTTTCTAAAAGGTTCACCCCTTCATTTTCTCTGTCACCATTCTCTTCTAAATGTCTTTGTGCTTCCCCAAGTGTCTCTGCCACGAACAGCATTCTTACATTACAAAGAAAACGCCACCTACTTTCCCCTCCACAGTTTGGACAGCTTCCATTCATATATGTGTATTTTATATTTTATCCTTATATGGTCTTATGTAGTTTCCACTCTGTCTATCCATGGGTCTTATAACAGTCATATGCAGGATTTTGAGTTCTTGGCTCTACACACACATACAGTACATACATATCAAAATCAGTAATGGGCACCAGAAATTACAGTATACAGCACTTCCTCCTTTGTGCAGTTTCATATAATAATAATAATAATTTTAATAGCAAAGCACCACTCCTATGCCCTGTGTTCTTTAAAACAAAAGCATACAACTGATAAAAATATATTAGCAGAAAAGGGCAGATATTCTCAGAGCGGATATACACACAGAAACGCTAACAAACAGCACACACCATGAACACACATAGGCAAAGTGCACACACAGCAAGATTTGTCTATTAGATTCACAAGGCTATGCTAATTAATGCATAAAGGAACACATTGAAAGGAAAAGTATACTGATTACAAACTACGCGTAATATGAAAGGAACAAGGCATTACACAATGAGGTTAGAAACATGTATCAGAAACACTGTGCTGACTTCAGTTCTGATGCTGAGCGTATATAGTAATTGACATTTCATCAAAGACTTGGTTTACTTTCATGTGCCAACTTCAAAGATAGAAAAGGTCAATCATTTGAGGGGTCACTGTTGCTTGAATTCTTTAATGTACAATTCATTTAATTATTTAGGTTTTTATATGAACTCTGTGTACCTGTTAGGTTAGCCAACGGGAGGCCTTGTTAAAGAGAGGGCTTAATCTCATTGTGTGCGCTCACGCTGGGAGGTTTTAAGAGTGAGCAGGGTTTGCACATAGATATGTTTTAATTTTAATGTATTCTTTTTCCTACCTCACTGTAGAGGTGTTTATTGTGTATACTAGTTATTTGTACATTATTGCTAAAGTAGAGAGTTGCAGGTAAAGCTTCATTAGCTTTATTTTAGCAGCAGAATATTATGCTGGCAGCACTCAGATTTTCTTTATCACAATAAAAGCCATTATTGAAATTTTTAAAGCAATATAGTAAACATTCTAGTCTGTAAAAAAGAACAGGCAAGAACAACATTGGAACATTAAACTTAAAATGTACAGACTTGATTGTTAACCATATTGCTGCCCATTTTTCCTGCTCCTAACACATCAACTTTGAGGATAGAATGCTCGCTTGCTGCCTAATATATTCCACCCACTGACAGGTGCCATGATAATGACATTACCAATGTTATTCACTTCACCAGTCAGTGGTCATAATGCTATGGCTGATCAGTGTTATATATACACTGTAAAATGTTAAAATGGCAACATCGCCCCCACTGTGACAAGGAGGAGGACCCCAAGGGCTGGTAACAAAATGAAAAAAATCTCGGCTGTGGAATTAGGTCAGCCAAAGACTTCCACAAGGCTAGAAAGGCAGTTTTCCAGCAATGACTGCTCATCTGCCTGGAAAGGCATCAGACATAACCTACGAACCCAAGGCTTGTCTAGCTGCAGTGGACCATGCACTGACAGACAGACTAACTCCGCTCTACAGCCCATTTGACTCCCCCATAGCCCAATTCCTCTCAGGGACCTCTATCCTCCACCATCCCGGGAAAACCCACCCTCTTCCTGGCTGCTGCAGGGGTAACCCTACTGATTGGATAGTCCACCGAAAGGGTCAACCGCCCTATATTGAGATCCTATAAGACCATTTTTATCCCGTCCCTGTGGTCCTCAGCCACCGGTGTTCTGTCTCACAGAGGCTCACAAGGCTCTTCTTGTTCATCACATCTCATCACATTTACTTAGAAAGATGAAAGGTGATTGTTGTTGTCCTTCGCCGCACTCGTCATATTACGCTCTCAATATTTAGTCAATCGAATCTAACTATGAACCTAAAACTATTATTTGTTTTCTTTAGAAGAATCCAGTAGATATATTGGTAAAGGTTATATTATTCTCGAGCAGTGGCGTCATTAGCCCTGGGCGTCCAGGGCAATAGCCGTGGATCTTTTATGAATAGCCCCAGATCTCAAATGGAACAAAAATAATATTAATAATAAACAGCCCCTGATCTATTCATCTATAATTCCGATCGCTATTATGACAATGTAGAAGTGTAGGCCGCTAGCGTGTACATCGAAATGTTCAGTGTGTACATTCAAAACCCTGTACTTTCTGTCCCGGGCGGGGCGGGAGGGTGGGCTAAGCCCCGAATATATTGGGATCGTTGCGACGCCGCTGGTCTTGAGGTTAACAGCTGAATGAAAATCCAAGCAGTATTCTCAACTTTTAAATATGTAATTTCAAGTACTTTAAAGAACTGGTGAAGTGATGTTTCTCTGAACCTCAGGCTGTAGGCCCAGGCAAACTGGTTCCTCTTCCTAATCAGAGGCAGCCTGCCTTTTCTCACATGATGAAAGGAGGGTTAGAGTTGGAACAGTCTGGTAACCACTGAGTTTGTTGTGTAGTTTCCTGATAACACTAAATCTGTCACTGCCTTTTAATCAGAATTGGATTTATTTTCTTTTTAATGCATCGGTTTTAGGTTTCAGTATGGCAACCTGGGTTAGGAAAGTTACTTTAAATATGTAATGTGTTACTAGTCACTGAAAATATATTTCTGATCAATTTCATTCATTGTAATTTCATATACAACAAAGAGTATATCTACAAAGGGTATATGTATCTGAAGTGAATATCTACAAGAACCCTTACATTTATCAAATTGCTAAATTATCCATGATAATCCATCTTAAAACAATTCCATATGGCAGCTTGTTGGAAATCACAGACGAAGGACAAAGAAGGGCAAAAGAGACATTAGAAAAAGGCAAACAGGAATATTTCCTACATTCATTGCAGGATCAATCAATATTAGAATTGACATAGTCTGCCATAACTGGATGTTGAATTTCCTAATTTATGGATTTTGTATTTTTCTAAGCAACTGCTTTCTACTTTAAGTTGGGCAGCATATTTACATGAAATACTAAAATATGTAAGATTTCCAGTTCAAATTGATTAAATGTCCCATTGATTGTCAAGAATTTGACAATTTGAACACTTACCTGAACAAGAATTAAAAGGGGTAGTTAGTCTACTCGGTTGTGCATGTTTTTCTTGTCGTGGTGGACTGACTGGGCCCAGTGCTTTGCAATATTGTTGAGAAATAAATGGTGCTGTCATATCTTACCATCTAGGAAAGATCTATTTCATTATGTGAAAAATAATTGCCATCTGGTCCTTTTCTACAGGTTTAATGTTTATGTTTTCTTGGTGACACTTTGATATCTCAATAAATTCAGCTGTTGAAGTCTGTTCAACGTTTGATGTCCATTATGCATGTGGGAAAAAAGATTGAATCAGCACAAATTAGATTGATCAATAAAAAGCCCCACTTCTGGTCTTTTAAAATTAAACCGTTTTTGACCAATTATTTTTGTTCCTTTAGGATTTTAATTTAGATTGCTAATTGTATTTTCATATTTTGGGCCAGGATCCAAAATATGCTGTTGCAAGAGTGCATTTTTCACAGGTTGTTGCAAAATGAATGATTGCTAGGCAACTTACGGTTAACATTTTAGAAATGTTGCTAACTTATATCCTACATTTCATTATCCAAAGAACTGTACAATGTCTTGATTTAAATGGGTGGGGAGAGGGGATGAATTAGCCAATCAGCTGCTAGGGATGATAAGGTGGACATGACACAACACATAAGGACATGGAGCCATGAGACATGGAGATTAACACATCAACTCCTGAGATATGAGCCTGCCTTCATTGCCCTGGGGCATTTGGATTTGATATTTAGACTGGTGGAAGACTGACTCAAGCAAAAAACACACTTTCAGCTGCATCTGGTCTCCCATCCAGAGATAGACCAGGGCTGTGGCATGTAGTAATTTAAATGCTGCAACCTCCTGGCATTCATACTGTATGTATGACAAGTCAACCTTGTCAACAGTCAATATCACACAGGGATATCATGTTTGTTCTCTGAAGTCCAAGGCAAGTGGAATCATATGGCCTATCTGTATACAGAGGAGGTTGAAATATCCAGTGGATATCTTGTCTGCACTGGCCGCAATTACAGGGCAGAGTGCCAACACACTTTTCCTAATCAAAAGTGTTAACACATTCTGTACATTATGTTGCAACTGCATTTCATATAATTGAGGGCAGCATGATGTTACAGCTATCTTTGAACATGGTGTATTGCAAGTAGCCACTGAAACAAGATGAAATAAAGAAAAGTATCCATAAAACATGTGACCAGTTATTGTTCTGGAAAGGTTGCGACATAATTAGGTAGCTGAACAGAGAGTTAAAGGCTTATTTAAATGTAGGCGTGAACCGGCTCTGTTTGTACCAGGTGAAACCTGTGATTTCCGGTCACAAATCTGGATCTGCGGTCAACCTTTGCCTGGCAACATCAAGCTTAAAAAGGGAGGTTGTGAAACAAAAACAAGATGCTTTTAAGTTAGCAGCAAATCTGATCAAACATGCGAGGTGTCAATTTTTTCCACAAACACATATTTTCAGAATATTTTTATAATCCAAAGACAAGAGTCATCATCTGCTTTCATGAAAGTTTTTGTGATCTGTTTACAGTATGGTTTCTGGTTATGTAAATAGTTACTGTTTTTTGTAATCCATTACAACTCTACCTGGATGCTGACTGCAATACCCTGCCATACTTAACATACTGATGTCCCTGGAGGCCCAGTTTGCAGAGGCATTCTGTCTTGTGTTGGAGCTTAAAAGGGGCAGTGTGAAAACAAGTGTGTTTACCAGGTTCTGTTAGGTGAACAACTAGAAATGTGTTAAAGCGATTCTGACATGTTAACTTTGACAGAACTTTGACAACCCTTTTGAAGCAGTCAATCTGTATATTCTGGTCTTTTGAGTTTGTTTTCCCTAGCAAATTAAATTACCCCGAGTTCTATATATTTACTTCTCACCATATTTTTGTGTAAATTAATCTGAGTCATCGATGAAAGGGTTACACTAGGCTAATGGTTGTTTTTCCTTTCAATAAATAAAAGCATTTTGAGGACACAGAGTGTTGAGCAACTACATTTGAGGCAGTCTCAAACTTGTTTTTCCAGTTTTTTTTATTTATATTTCTAAGTGTATCTACACATAAGGATTGGGCTAAATCAGTTGCCAATTGAATGGTAATTTACTGAGTAATTTCAGTCCCTAAACCACAGATTGAGATATTATATCCCAATGACAGCCATTGGACCATGTCACACTAAATCCAAATCAAACTCCCAAGTGGGTCCTCCTGAACATCAGGAATCAAAACAAGTCAGCAGGGGCAACTGTCAGCGCAATTCCCATCAAGTAGGTTCACGGATTGCTATTACCATCAAGTAGGTTCACAGCTTGCTATTACCATCAAGTAGGTTCACAGCTTGCTATTACCATCAAGTAGGTTCACAGCTTGCTATTACCATCAAGTAGGTTCACGGATTGCTATTACCATCAAGTAGGTTCACAGCTTGCTATTACCATCAAGTAGGTTCACAGCTTGCTATTACCATCAAGTAGGTTCACAGCTTGCTATTACCATCAAGTAGGTTCACGGCTTGCTATTACCATCAAGTAGGTTCACGGCTTTCTATTACCATCAAGTAGGTTCACGGCTTGCTATTACCATCAAGTAGGTTTGCGGCTTGCTATTACCATCAAGTAGGTTTGCGGCTTGCTATTCCCATCATGCTGGCTGGCGGCTTGCTATTAACATCAAGTAGGTTCATGGCTTGCTATTACCATCAAGCAGGTTCGTGGCTTGCTATTACCATCAAGCAGGCTTGCAGCTTGCTATTACCATCAAGTAGGTTCACGGCTTGCTATTACCATCAAGTAGGTTTGCGGCTTGCTATTACCATCATGCTGGCTGGCGGCTTGCTATTAACATCAAGTAGGTTCATGGCTTGCTATTACCATCAAGCAGGTTCAGGGCTTGCTTTTACCATCAAGTAGACTCATGGTTTGCTATTACCATCAAGTAGGTTCACGGCTTGGGTGTATGATGGAGTGAGGGGAGAGAGAGAAAGGGCATCTGAGCATAGGTAATCAAACGTAGCACGTGATCAACAGATTCCTGAAACTAAACCCCCACATACTGGTCTTTACAAGAAGGAAACAAGTGCCGAGGGAGTTTGCCTTGTGCACTATTCTAACAATTCATGAAATGTGTGGTGGAGGATTAAACATTGAGTATCACCTCGAACTAGTAGTTTCACCAGACACCAGAATGCTATAACAAAAAACATGGTTAACTATTATGTAAAATACCTGTCTGGCTGTTTAAGAGCTGCCACACATCAACAATGGCTGAGCCGAGGAACGTTCACTCAGTGTTGGCGTTAAGTGAGTGCTGTTGGAATTGTGACAACACCTCCAGCTGTCGTTCTAGATATTCTGCAACCAGATATTTCAATACAAAAGATATCAATATTTCTGGTTACAGTTAGATGGTACTCCACAGACAGAGAACTCAGGCAACAACATGCAATCTAGCAAATTAGCCTACATAGCAATCCTAGAAAGCTATTAGTGCAGAACACTGTATAAAACAAGAAACAGAAAGGCAGTTATAAATAACATTGTCAGTCCACATTGTCTACTGGGTGGCACAGTTCTTTTTGCAAAAACTTTGTCTGTAAAGGTAGCATAACTATAATGATTATATGATCCAACAAAATGTGGATACCTTTGTCCCAATGCAATGTGTTGACTTGCTCGTGCTGTGGCAAAATCAATTCCAAAAGACACTCATTATTGCCCTCCTATGTCTTTTTTTGAATGTTTGCTAAAAATCCCTGCTGAGATTTTTTTTCCCCCAGCTAGGCATAAACACATCATCAAATTAGTTAAGTGTTCTGGAGATAAGTAAAGCATAAACTGTAAAAAACAATAGCACACTCAGGGGCTGGTTTAAAAAATGTAAAAAAAATTAAACCCAAATATTTGCTTATCATATAGGCTTAAATAAATGTATATCAAACAGGTTTTTGACTTATACGTGTACTCAAGTTCTATTTATTTTATGCTATGCATATTTTCCAATCAGATTTTTTTAATCCAGGTGGATAAGCTCTGATAAACTATCTCAGAACAAGGGTGCAAAGTAGGCCAAAACATAGTTTGTTGCTTCGTCTTTTTAAAAAAGCACTTGCCCTTCCTGGAGCCGGAAAGCAGTGAGAACTGTAGCCAGACATAGAATGAGGTTTCCTTTCTATTTTTGACAATCCTTTGTCATTCTGTGTATTTGACGGTGCTTATGGTAAATATGTGGGATTTGAAAGACAACAGAGGCATTCAATATATATTGCTGTGTATTTGTATACAGTTGAGACCATTCGTATCCATACTATTGTCAGTTAAGTTTGCCATGCCTACATTTGAAATGTGCTGGAGTATTGAACACTATTTGGTATTATTTTCTTGAAACTCACTGTAAATTATATTTATGCATTTTTCCCAAGCCTTCCCACTGCTGCCCTGTTGTGTTAGTTGAATTCACATTATAAATGCTCTAATAAAATATGTATCTTTTTATAATCCTGTGTTGCATGCCTTCTGTACTGTATCAGTAGCCAGTGTGACGTGTGTGTGTATATGTGTGTATGTGTGTTTGTGTCTACAATGTGTTTGTGTGTTTGTGGTATTTACTGTATATAGCCTAAGGTAAGCATGTTCCCACTCATTTGCCTCCTAAACCCTAATCACATTCATTGTTACATTCAGACGCACATTCTTTGATTTCACCAGCCACTGTAATAAACCAAACAACTGAACTGTAATAAAGCATCGCTCGCTGCCGTAGGGAGAAGAGCAAAAGCAAATTCCCATCTCCGTCTCTGTGATCTCAGCAACAGAGTGAATAAATCCCTTCTCAGATTGATGATGCATTTTCTTCGTCAAGGTAATTACCATGTTTGAATTTGGGCTGAGGTGCCTTTTTTCAGGTAATCTCACGCTGGGAAAGCCAATAACAAGAGATGGAGCGAAAGAATGTGTGTAGGTATGAGAAGTCTGTGATTGTGTGTGTGGGGGTTTTTGCATCTTGCAAGTCTGTGTGTTTGTGTGTGTGTGTGTGTGTGTGTCGTTGTGTGCTTGTGTGTGTAAACAAATCAGTGAATCGTCTCAACAGAATTACCAGTTATCCGGAAAGTTATTTAAGATTAGCAAAGTTAAGTTTTGAAATTGTGGTTACAGCAAAAGCTGCAAAGACGTTAGAGAACATATTACAGTATGTATTTTCTTTTTTACAGCATTTACCAAAACTTTGTTCTTCATACAAACTGTTAGTTTTTGTGAATCAGAGAGGCAGAGAAATCCTGTAACCATTCTCTAAGGACTCCCAACGTTTACAATATTGTTGTATTCTTCCAATTTGATATGATTCATGTTCAGTTGGTTCTAGGTGGTGTTTGTTGTACAACTTGACATGATAAATAACCCGAGAAATGTCGTTGGGGGATAGCTGCTCACTAAAGATATTTAGTGGTCACAAACTGGATTGTCTGGAAAAGCAGAGCAACAATAAATTGTGTAAATTTTTTTGACCAGGGTCCACATTTCTCTGGTTCAAAGTAATGTACTACTTAGGAAATAGTGTTTCATTTGGGCTGCAGTATGGCTTAAAACAATAAGCCAGTACACTCCCCTTTACATGTTTAACTCCTCAGTTTGTGTGCTCTAAAAGAATATCAAAGTCAAACAACCAATTCACCAAAGACAGAAGACACGCAGGTCCCCAATCTTTCACACACACACACGCACACACGATATGGCCAAAATTAATAGAATTCACATGAATATGCTGTGTAGATTATTGTGTCCTTTTCCCCCCTATTTGATGTATAATCACCATCGTAATGTAACAAGGATGAAATAAATAATTTCATATCCCTGGCGTGACAGTTTCCCTATTAATAAAGTGTCAGAATCCGACCTCTCTAATGCATATTAAGAGTGGGGGTAGTTGTGAAACTGCAGTCCTCCCTCCCAACTCCTGTCCCATCTCCATCAGGTAGAGAATATTAAGGCCCGTTTTCCATTTAAGAAAGTCAGTCCGTCTGCTTAATTCCCCCAGCTGGTGATGAGGTCCAGCATCTAATATCTCAGTCCCTCCTCTATCTCCCTCTATCCAAATGGGTCTTTTTTTTATCAGAGCCAGCCAAGAAGAGCGAATGTCAATGAGTCAGTGAGTGAGTCAGTGATTGAGTTAGTGAGTGATTACCCATTGTAAAATAGCATAGTGGTTAGAGACATGGACCGCTGCATAGTCAACTGGGGTTTAATCCTTGCCTCTGACAAAACAAATTGGGCATTAGGATTTGTTCCGGATAGACTAAAACTTTGTTGGATAAAATCTTCAGTAACTACATTATAGGAAAGCCGAAAGTAAAACTGTCTAAGTTTATATTGCATTGGACAAACTGCACTGATAATGAACATATTGCACTCGGTTTTGACTTAAATTTTTTTGTTCACATTGGGGTTATTTCAGAAAGCAGTGTTAACATACTCTGAGTTGACGGTTTCAGAACCGGTGGTAACAATTAGTTCAGTCAGCTCTGAGTTAAGTCCGTGCACGAGGAGATAAAAAGCCCTCATCAATGGAACACAGATAACGTGATTCATCATGGCAACAGTAGAGAAAGATCTCGGACCCTGTACTTCTCCCAAGTGGAGTTAGATATATTAATTAATGCACATGCAGAATATGAGTATATGTTCAAGAAAAAAGCTATAAAGTATCAGCAGCAAAAGAACGTGAGCTAGCGTTGCAAAAAAATTGCTGATCGAGACAATGCATGAGTATAAATTGAAAAAAAAAGAGTCACATCTAGAGTGTTCCACTCATTGAACATTTATAAAATGTGGGTGTAATATCATGTTCAGAGTTTATTTATCAAATGCACTGAATAACACTGTGTCATTCTGGACAGTGACATTATTGTGACATGACACACATTTGCGTAGTGGCATGATATGTCTTGTGCAGGAACCCAAAAGCAGACCAGGACGAGGTAAGTATAGGAAATACAAGGTGAGTATTTATTTGGAATTCGAATGTGGAAAATGATAAGGTCCAGTTGGTCGGCAGGGAGTGAAGCTGGAAGACTGGAGGTTTTTTGTGCTGGTCCAAATGTGCTGCAGTGAAGTAGACAGCCAGGCAGGTGTGAGTGACAATCCAGGTGAGTAACTGTAGACAGAGGAACCGGCGGCAGATTAGCGACAGGCGAAGAGACAAAAACAGCAAAAGACTTTCCGAAACAAGACGCTTGATACGAGAGCTAAACATACGGGTTACGCTAATGATCCGACAGGGAATGGATGTCTGGTCGCGGCTTATATGGTGCAGGGAACGGTAATCAGGACCGGGTGTGCAGATCGCAGCAGGTGTAAGTGGTTGGAGACCGGGATGTGTTCAGGAAAAAAAGAACTTCGGGTTAGAGCATAAACAAAACACTGGCAAAACAGGCTCAAGATGCTGGATCCATGACACATAGTAAGAATTAAGATATGTATGAAGCAAAAATATAGCAATAATATACATACAAATGTAAACTAGCAGCAATTTTAAAAAGAAGAATGGGAAATATAAACAATATTGGTAGAAGTATTGAATATTATAAATATAATATGAGTGTAATATGCCTATTAATGGTACATCCAAAAGGATATTCTAATGTACATTAAATGTAAAAAAAGACATCAGAGCATTAATGTTCATGTGTGATCAGTATGATCATAAATCAGTGTTGCTGATTGAGGAGCCTTTTGACCTACAGGTAACGAGTTCAAACAGGTGCAGTTAATACAGGTAATGAGTGGAGAACAGGAGGGCTTCTTAAAGAAAAACTAACAGGTCTGTGAGAGCCAGAATTCTTACTGGTTGGTAGGTGATCCAATACTTATGTCATGCAATAAAATGCAAATTAATTACTTAAAAATCATATAATGTGATTTTCTGGATTTTTGTTTAAGATTCCGTCACTCACAGTTGAAGAGTACCTGTGATAAGACTTACAAATACTTGTTCTCCCCACTGTATACAGTACCTATAATGAAAACAATCCATTCACTCCATGGCTGGTTCTTTTCTTTAGAAAACAATAACAGTACAAGGCCATAGAAGGCCTTTTACTGTAATCAGTTTCTAAATGAATGTGTTACACGTACATTTCTGATACGCAAATGGCATTCCATTCGCCCGGGGGCGGATGAGCAAGGTGTTGGAGGATGAAGTGCATGCTAGTTACAACAGGGATTTGCTTCTCTAGTGTTTGTCTCCTCCAGTCTAAAAGGGTTATACCTAGACTCACGCCGACGGATTCACACGCTGCTATATGGCATGTACAGTACGTACTGTAGCTCAGGCATGTCTTCAAACTCCTGTTCATGCGTGTTTTGCGGAAGTAAACATCTCTACACACGTATCACATGCAATACTGCCCGTTGTATAAATAGCACAGTGGTTAATAGCAGTCTGCCACATAGCAAAGTGTGTATCGATTCAGCCAGGGACAACAACATTTACCACCTCTAATCGTGGGCCAGCAGAACTAGGGCTGCCTGGTTTCTTTCAGTTTTTCCTCATTCTTCCTCTATCTCTAGCTTTTTCGCTCTAACTCCCCTCCCTTCTCTGTCTCTTCTCCCCGTTGAGTACAGCTTTGGAACATGTGTCGGTCTGTTTCTCTGGGACTAGGCTTCGGATCAGCAAGCATGTTTAACACATTGTACCTCAATCTGTTTTCAGCTCCTGCGTCTGAGCACCGTTGAAAAAAAGCATACAGACCCTATCTGTTTGAAACACACACCCTAACTGTTTGGTGGAGCAAAATAAGGGAGTTTTGGGATGTTGGAGAATACTCTCAGGGGGTCCTGAATGGCTGAGTCAGAAGAAGTTACAGTCCGACAGAATTCTTCACAATTACAATGCTAGATAGGTGATGCGTTAAATTAAGAATTGCTGCAGAGAATTTTGAAAGAGAGTCTGTCGCATTCTCTTTCACATGCACGTGGGAATATTTTCTAATCAGACTACTGCAGGGAAAATCCTGAAGTGACCTCGACAGCTTGGAATCTGCTCTGGCACAAGATCTTTACTGTTATTCCCTAACATGATTACCAAGGATTCCAAATTCAGAAGCTGACCATCGGTTTCTGACAGGTCATGTTTGATTGCCAAGCATATTGGATCTGTGTGTTAAAAATAAATAAATAGAAAAATAAAAACTACTGTTAGAAAGAGACAAATATATTTAGGAAAATAAATATTGTCTATCAATCAAATTTGGTGCACATGACAGTTCGGTCAGGACAGGTTCTTCCAATATCATAGAATCTCTAGCTTCACTAAGTAAGCCAGTTTATCTATCTGAAAAAATAAGAAAAAGTTAAAGATACAGAAAATCCCCAATCAAGCTCCTTGAGGGTTGGAGGAGGTGTGATATCTATAATAAACTTTAACAAAGTTAATGATATCGCGTGGTTTGAACAGAAATTTCACATTAGCGTATTTCAATATGCGTTATTGTAATGGGCATGTTACAGCTCATCTTTATCACAGTTGTTGAGAAAAACTGCCATGCATGTGCAGTAGACTCACAAAGCCTTTTTCTTGAGACTAATCCTATTGATATTTGGTCATGTTTGTGTATGCCATTACATCTGAAAATACGTAGGTGTTTCAGATTTCAAATCTGAAATGGGCATCGGAGGACACTTCTCAATTCTCATTTCTCCCATGCGGTGGAGTTGTAATGTGGCAGGCCTTAATTGCGAGTTGGACTTGTTGACATTTGGAGGGAGTGAAAAACAGGGGGAAAACAACACAAATGATTCTGTCTAGCTCTAGTTATCATTTTATACACACACGATTTCACAATTTACACCACATTCTGACGATGCAGGCGTCGTAGCTTGTTTGTTGCTCCTACATGACAATGCAAAACATTCAGAAATGTTGCTTTTGGTTTTGAGGCCGTTATAGAGTCCTGATGCATTGGAAGCTGTATACAGCCATCACAGTCCTTTTCTAACAGACGGCAACTGGATTTTTTATTCTTAATATATATTTATACTGTCAGGATGGATAACATTCTTGATTTGTTGCTGGACAGTAAATTTACTTTGTGTAGAAATGGTTGCTTAGGCCATGTGTACAACTAATCTGTAAATATGCACTTATAGGGTATGTTCAACTGTGGCTGAAATGAATGAGATGTCTGTTAAACGGTGATCATACTGTCACAACACTAATAATGTCATAGATTACTGTTTTAACCTCAAGAAACTGAGGGCTCAATTTTCCAGAAAGCCTTCCGCTCAAACTGTCTGAGCAGGCTAATCCCTGTGCATTGGACCTATAACCTTGTGACTGGAGTACATTCTCATTCCAAAATGCATTTCAACATGTTATTATGCTCAACTGCTAAAAGTTGGTTTGCTAAAGAGAGCGTACTTTGGATTTCATATCATACCATCCATCCATCTTCTTCCGCTTATCCGGGGCCGGGTCGCGGGGGCAGCAGTCTAAGCAGGGATGCCCAGACTTCCCTCTCCCCAGACACTTCCTCTAGCTCTTCCGGGGGGACACCGAGGCGTTCCCAGGCCAGCCGGGAGACATAGTCCCTCCAGCGTGTCCTAGGTCTTCCCCGGGGTCTCCTCCCGGTGGGACGGGACCGGAACACCTTCCCAGGAAGGCATTCTGGAGGCATCCGAAACAGATGCCCAAGCCACCTCAGCTGACCCCTCTCGATGTGGAGGAGCAGCGGCTCTACTCTGAGCTCCTCCCGGGTGACCGAGCTTCTCACCCTATCTCTAAGGGATCGCCCGGCCACCCTGCGGAGAAAGCTCATTTCGGCCGCCTGTATCCGGGATCTTGTCCTTTCGGTCATGACCCAAAGCTCATGACCATAGGTGAGAGTAGGAACGTAGATTGACTGGTAAATCGAGAGCTTCGCCTTGCGGCTCAGCTCTTTCTTCACCACAACAGACTGATACATCGACTGCATTACTGCAGAAGCTGCACCGATCCGTCTGTCATCCCGTTCCATCCTTCCCTCACTCGTGAACAAGACCCCTAGATACTTAAACTCCTCCACTTGAGGCAGGCACTCTCCACCAACCTGAAGTGGGCAAGCCAGCCTTTTCCGACTGAGGACCATGGCCTCGGATTTGGATGTACTGATTTTCATCCCCACCGCTTCACACTCAGCTGCAAACCGTCCCAGTGCATGCTGAAGGTCCTGGTTAGAAGGGGCCAACATCCGCAAAGAGCAGAGACAAAATTGTGTGGTCCCCAAACCTGACACCCCTCCGGCCCCTGGCTGCGCCTAGAAATTCTGTCCATAAAAATTACGAACAGAACCGGTGACAAAGGGCAGCCCTGCCGGAGCCCAACATGAACTGGGAACAAGTCTGACTTACTGCCGGCAATGCGGACCAAGCTCCTGCTTCGGTTGTACAGGGACCTGACAGCCCTTAGCAAAGGACCCAGGACCCCATATTCCCCAAGCACTCTCCACAGGATGCCGCGAGGGACACAGTCGAATGCCTTCTCCAAATCCACAAAACACATGTGGATTGGTTTGGCAAACTCCCATGAACCCTCCAACACCCCGTAGAGGGTATAGAGCTGGTCCAGTGTTCCACGGCCCGGACGAAACTTCCACACTGTTCCTCCTGAATCCGAGGTTCTACTATCGGCCGTATTCTCCTCTCCAGAACCCTGGCATAGACTTTCCCGGGGAGGCTGAGAAGTGTGATCCCCCTATAGTTGGAACACACCCTCCGGTCCCCCTTCTTAAAAAGAGGGACCACCACCCCGGTCTGCCATCCCAGAGGCACTGTCCCCGACCGCCACGCGATGTTGCACAGGCGTGTCAACCCCCACAACATCCAGAGACTTGAGGTACTCAGGGCGGATCTCATCCACCCCCGGTGCCTTGCCACCGAGGAGTTTCTTGACCACCTCAGTGACTTCAGCCCGGGTGATGGACGAGTCCACCTCTGAGCCCTCATCCTCTGCTTCCTCAATGGAAGACGTGACAGTGGGACTTGACGAAGTACTCCTTCCACCGCCCGACGACATCCTCAGTTGAGGTCAACAGCTGCCCACCTCTACTGTAAACAGCGTTGATAGGGCACTGTTTCCCTCTCCTGAGGCGCCGGATGGTTTGCCAGAATCTCTTCGAGGCCAGCCGATAGTCCTTCTCCATGGCCTCACCGAACTCCTCCCAGCCCCAAGTTTTTGCCTCCACAACCACCCGGGCTGCAGCCCGCTTGGCCTGTCAGTACCCGTCAGCTGCCTCAGGAGTCCCACAAGCCAACCAGGCCTGATAGGACTCCTTCTTCAGCTTGATGGCATCCCTTACTTCCGGTGTCCACCACCGGGTTCGGGGATTGCCGCCTTGACAGGCACCGGAGACCTTACGGCCACAGCTCCGAGCGGCCGCTTCGACAATGGCGGTGGAGAACATGGTCCACTCGGACTCAATATCTCCAGCCTCCCTCGGGATCCAGTCGAAGCTCTGCCGGAGGTGGGAGTTAAAGATCTCTCTGACAGGAGACTCGGCCAGACGTTCCCAGCAGACCCTTACAGTACGCTTGGGCCTGCCGAGTCTGTCCAGCTTCCTCCCCCGCCATCGGATCCAACTCACCACCAGGTGGTGATCAGTTGACAGCTCCGCCCCTCTCTTCACCCGAGTGTCCATGACATACGGCCGCAGGTTAGATGAGACGACAACAAAGTCGATCATCGACCTACGGCCTAGGGTGTCCTGGTGCCACGTGCACTGATGGACACCCTTATGCATGAACATGGTGTTCGTTATGGACAAACTGTGACTAGCACAGAAGTCCAATAACTGAACACCACTCGGGTTCAGATCAGGGGGGCCGTTCCTCCCAATCACGCCCCTCCAGGTGTCACTGTCATTGCCCACGTGGGCGTTGAAGTCCCCCAGTAGAACGACAGAGTCCCCAGTCAGAGCACTTTCCAGCACCCCTCCCAGAGACTCCAAGAAGGTCGGGTACTCTGCACTGCCGTTCGGCCCGTAGGCACAAACAACAGTGAGAGACCTATCCCCAACCCGTAGGCGCAGGGAAACGACCCTCTCGTTCACCGGGGTAAACTCCAACACATGGCGGCAGAGCTGGGGAGCTATAAGCAAATCCACACCAGCCCGCCGCCTCTCACCATGGGCAACTCCAGAGTGGTGAAGAGTCCATCCTCTCAAGGAGTGTGGTTCCAGAGCCCAAGCCGTGCGTAGAGGTGATCCCGACTACCTCTAATCGGAACCTCTCAACCTCATGCACGATCTCAGACTTCTTCCCCGCCAGCGAGGTGACATTCCACGTCCCTAGAGCCAGTTTTCGTGTCCAGAGATCGGGTTGTCTAGGCCCCTGCCTTCGACTGCCGCCCGATCCTCTTCGCACCGGCCCCTTATGGTCCCTCCTGTGGGTGGTGAGCCCAAGGGAAGGCGGCCCCACGTCGCCCGTTCATATCATACCAACAAGATACTATTAATTTACAGGCATTTTTGCAGGAAAGCAACTGTCCAACCGAATTCTGGTTAGGTTACTTGTCTAGTGGAAGTCATAACATACAGTAGGTTAAGTTAAAAGTCAATCTCAGAGTACCCTGTTAACCAGACCAGTAACCAGACCATGTCCTCTATCTCTCAACATCTCTCAATTATTTTCTATAACGCATTTGTGTCTTAATTGTGATAATGGTCATGTTCCTCAGACTAAGCTGACATGTGCTGGTCGGAACCAGTCTAAATAAACACAACATTTTGCTTTTATTTTCTGTCTGCTGAGAAGATGAAAATATGTTGTCAATTGTTGGTGTTTTTCTTATTCATCATATTGACTGATTGAGAGTATGGACGAACACTTCTTTCAAATTGTTATGTTTTTTCAATTTGTTTTAGGTTTGCCTTTTCTGAACCTGTGTCCAATATCGCCTTTTTGATAGGCTATTATTCCTTTGATTTACTTTTTGCTCCCTTGGGGGAAAGGTCTTTACTCAGCACAAAACATGCTATATGGGTTGCTTGAGTGTTCTGGGTTGTTCTAAACTCATTTCCCTCAAAGGGAGGAGTAATGGGAATCACCGTTGCTGGGACTGTCATTTGAAATGTAATGTAAAAGGATGCTCAGTGGTATTGTGCTTTTTTTCAGTTCCCTTTTCATCCCTCCAGATCATGTTCTCTAACTTCTCTCCGTTCGCATCAGGTGTAGTTGGAAAATAGCTTTTCTGGACTTTATTCATGATTTATTGTTGTGTTGTGTTACACCTTCTGATGGAGGTGATTGACATTACCACAGTTGAACATTTTTATGCCAGGCTTCCGATTCACCTATGACTCATTCAGGTTATGGATGATTCCTCTATGGAAAATTCCAGAGACAAGCAGTTTCAAGCAGGCCAAGCAGATGACGGTCATCAGCTTCTCAACTGTGTCCTGGCTGTTCTTCAGGAGATGTTTTTTTACTTGTAATATTTAGAATGTTTAATCATTTCCTCCTGACTTTCTCTAGCCATTAGATTCACAGGGCAGAGCTGTATTATGAGAATTGATGGAGTTCATTGACTCCGGGCAGAAACTACAAAATGACTGACAGATGAGAGACATATAAGTGGATTCGAAATGCCATTGTTTACACAGATGCATTATTGTGTTGTTGATGTTATACATCATCCTTACAGTTTGTGTGTTGAATTGTCTTCTGGCTAACAGACAGATCAAAGTTGAAGAGAAGTGAAGAGTGATATTTTATGACTAGTTGTCCTCTTATTTAGTCAGCAAAGTTAAAAGAAACGGTAATTCCTGTCTTTTTGGTTAAATGCAATGTGTCTTGCAATGTTCAGTGTAGTACCAGATCACACATAAGCCGCTTTCTTGGACTAGTGTAACTACATATGTCTTACTGATTGTCGTATTTTGTAATGTTTGTGCATTTCATCTTTTAGCTTTCCCTAGTGACTGTAAATGTAGCGTTTTTTGAGCAAATGCAGTTTGTACTTCCTATGTTTTCTGGACTATTTTAGGCATTCATACGTTTTATTGATAGAGATAGATTAGTAAAACACATTGTTCTTATGAAAGATCTTTGGGCCAGATTTGATCCCATGATGCATTATTTACACCAAACATCTTTAGTCTTCCTTACTGAACTTGTATTACACTACTGTCGGCCTCTCACAAGTTTGTCTTATACTGTACGAGCCTCTCATTGAAATGATAGTTTCCTGTTTCAGTCAGTTTACAAAATGCAGCTACATGTGTGCAAAGAAGAAGTGCACAGGTAGCCATGCTTATGACATTTCCTCTGGAGATGTGGGATGACAAAAAACATGTTGGTGTAGTGGACTATCATGAGAAAGCTGGAATTGTGAACATGCAGTGGAGTTTTATATAACTGTTGGGGCACAAACCATTTCAAAATATAGGATACATACCGGTTAAGCTACAAAACTCCCTCTTGCAACTGATGTGTTTATTTAACAAACAGAGTGGCTCCACAAAACACTTTTAACGACAGAGCGGCTTGCTTCTACCAGGTGTTGTAGTACACATACTGGAGAGAGAGAGAGAGAGAGAGAGAGAGAGAGAGACCTTCTTGTGTAATTGGTTTCCTTCTCTCTCACACACATGTAAAAATAGCAGTGTCACATTTACAAACCTAAATTAGGAATGCAACCAAGCTCAGAACCAATGTGCCTACATGGCCATACGTGGACAGCAATGAGCTCAACACCACTGAAGGCCACAACAGAAAAGAAAGACAACTTTTTAGGGATACAGATCCATTCTATGACAACAACCTTAATAGATAAGCAGGACACACTCACACTCGTCACCATCTATATCAATCGATCCAGCACAAAAATATGGCCAATGCACAAACAAGCACTGATGATAAAATATGCTTTCACTCACCAAGGCTGAGGGCTCACTTGAAGAGAATGGTGGCACAGTGGTTCTTCCTCTGGACCAACTTTTCGATTACTTTGGGAATGCTGAATCGGCTGGCTTTCACTGGACAACATGGCGTGTTGAGTCGAGGCTGTCCCATGGTATTGCGAGTGAAGGTTTTTACCCTCTTCAAGGTGGAAAAGTTCCTCTCTGACTCGGATGTCGTCATAGGTGTTGTTATGATAATTTTCAGCAGAGTGACGGTCTCAGCAAAAGCCTCCTCTAGGTTGTTCTCATGGATGGATCTTAACAGAGACAGGGCTGTCTTACCAGTGTGAAACTCAGTGTGGCGGTATGGAGTGGTCAGCTCAGACTTCAACATTTCCTTGTTTCCTAGAGGCCATAGTTTCACGGTATGGAGTGGTCAAGCTCAGATGTAAGGAATGACAGGGAATAGCGAGCTGTTTACCAGCTTGGCAGCGATCAGGTGGTCACTTTGTGAAAACCTCTGCTCCACCTGGGAGATGACTGTGTCGCATATCTCCATCAATGGCGCTGTGTTGGTTACTCGTAGGCCTGGCTCTTCTGTTGTTCCATTGTGAACAGTGGCAGCCCATTCATCAGTTTGCTTCCGCATACATCAGTTGTCTCATCTGGCTGTATGATAACAAATAATGTCTCGTCCACTTGCTTGGCTATCTCCTCCCTGTACACTTCATACATATAGTCTAACAGTTCGTTTTGTATAGTACCAGATGTCTCTTTGAAGATGGGCTGAGCGTCATAGTGCCTCCGAAGTCTCGAATCGCCCTCACACCTAGTCTCAAACATGCATCTAAATATTCGAGGAATCAGGAAGTCCATCGACTCGTTGTGCCCCTGCAGTGCGTTTTCACACAGTTTAATATATGTTATGATCTGACTGAGAACGTACCTGTTTTTCTCCACCTGTTTGTTATGCTGCTCAATGGAGTGCCTGTATGCACTGTCAACTTGGGCTGCAACATTTACCCTTCCAAGTAAGCCCAATTTCACAGTATTGTCCAGATAACTCCCGCTGCTCTCATGTTTTGCAATCCCATCAGAAATTTTTTTCAAATCTTTGTAACCTGTCCTCGACCAAGTACCATCTCCACCAAATAACAGACATGGAAAACAGAAGAGTGCCTTCTTTTGTATGCTAACCGTTAGACACTATTTCTTCAAAAACCACTCCATGTTAAACCTGCGGTTACTTTTACCAGCAGTTTGAGTGGTGACAATATCCCGTGGCTAATGGACACCAAGTCGCTTTACTTCTAAGTTTCTCCTCCAAAATAAGGGTTTCAAACCGGTGCTCGAGTATGAAATCCTCTTCATTCATTTTCTCAAGTTATCTGGCGTTTGTGAAGCTAGCTAGGACAATCTACCCTCCCCGCTCTTCTTGTTGACTAATGTTGGCGGCAAACAGACAGACAGCCAATCTCAAATTACGCTTAGTGGGGCTACACTGTCAAATTCGTGTGATCGACATTGATCACACTAACATTCTGAGCATGTGTATTCATATTTTATGTAAATTGCATTGTGAGAGGGAGGCTAGCACCACATTCATGCTTAGCCTATGGCTTACTACTGCAAACTCAAATCTGCAGAACGCTGTCTGAAGCAACAAGGCAGGGACCAAAGAACATTAAATAAAATCCTAACACAAATGATATGCAATTTAGGAAGATGCTATATTCATAGATAATAATTATAGGAACTCATCTTCGAGAAATAAAAAAAAACATAATTTTGTTGCAGTTCTTTCTGTTGACAAAAGGTGGGGCTGTGCCCCACCGGCTCCTTATGACCAGTCACCCCTGTGAACATGCAACCAATCAGTACTATCTAGCTTTCGATACAGCTTGAAGCAAAAACCTGGATCATTTACGGAGCACCATTCTGATGACCATACAGAAAAAGAAAGATTTGGAAAAAGATTTTTGAAATACGAGAAGAACAGTTCTAAAATGCTCTATTGACCGAGTCAGAGGTGGAAAAAGTACAAAGTAAAAGTACTCTGCTGTGTTCACCAGTTTTAGGAAGTTCCTACATTACTGCAAAATGACCAGATAAACAGAGTTCATAACTAACCAGTGACTTTAACTGGACACTGTACACTCTTCCTTTTCATTCATTGGTCACTGGTTACTTTTGAACTCCCTTTACCCGGTTACTTAGATCGTAATTAAATACTTCCCTAAAGTGGTGAACAGCCAAACTCAGTTGAGTACTTGTGCTCTGTACTTTTTCCACCTCTGGATTGAGTAGATGAGATTAACTTTCAGCACTGATGGAGAGTTAAGACAATGAATTGCCTACCATCATTTGACAGATCCAAATCGTATCGGATGTCATTTTCAGAATCCGAGAAAACATTTATTACAGTGACTTAGCACACTGAACAACGCTGAAACATGCAACGTCTTGCTAAAACCAAGGTCTAAGAGCTCTGCTCTGTGCCAAGTACAAAGTATCCAAGTGAAAACTAGCCTTTGGGGGCTGTGAGATGCACATTAGGATGGAGTTGGTAAAAATAGGCCTGGGGACTAGAGAGCCACAAAGCTCTTTAATGTCCATTCAGAGAGATTAGAACCAAGGACCTGTGGACACAAATCAAATCAATATGCATGAATGCTACAGTTCGTTAGTCAGTAAAACACATTCAAAATCAACCACTGAATACTAAAACTCTGAATTAACAATGAGATCTGAACTCTTCAGAACAGTCTTTCAGTAGATGTTTTAGCGTGAAACATATTCAATGACGGAAGCACGCGTTCACAAACACAAAAACTGAAAAACACACTCACCAAAATTGAGACAGGGAAAATGTTCCCATTAATCCCACTTCTCCTGGTTTTTCACTGTCATTTATATAGAAAACCCCTCCCTCTCTAGCACACACACACACACACACACACACATGCACGCACACACAGTCCCCTGCCTGTGACACTGTGACATGCTCCTAACTCTCCCCATCTTCCCACAGTCCCAGAGGATCATAAGAGGATCATAAACACGGTCCTCCCAGCCGGATTTGTGACTTGCTGGCACCACAGGACGTCCCAACCTCCACTGTCGGATTAAGCCCCACGTTCTCTTCACCAGCATGTGGAGCAGAGGCAATTTCCGGTCAACGACCAGGACCTGCAGTTTGACTCACAGTTTCTGGGGGGATTTATGAAGTACCCCTGTTTGTTAAGGCAGTGACGGTACAGATGTAAAGCCCCAGCCCGTTCGGGGGAAATCCTCCATCGAAGGCTGTAGGTGAGGCAGGACAGGTGATTGGGGAGCCACTAAAACACCACAGGGGAGGTCCGTCACATGGATCGGACCTAGGTCTACTAGGTTTTCCACTAACAGCAGAGACCTCGGGAGCCTCTGGTGAATGCTGTCAGTGTCCGCCAGTGTGTGTTGATTAGCCTATTTAGACTACCTTAAAAATGTCATTTAAATCAACACTTGCAGTGTTTTGGTACATGTAAGGCATGTAATGTGACAGTCTTGTTTACCTGGTGTAAGAAGTTAATGTTTCATATAGGATCTGTTTCAATCATTGTGAAAGCTTTCACCAATCTATCTAAATTACATTCAGTATAAGCCTAGAATAACATGTTCCAATTGAAACAGTTATGTGGTTTTCATTACTGTCCACATGCTTCCTACCTATAACGCTCAGAGACAGTACAACCTTTGAGCAATAACAAGATGTTCCAGTATGCAATAACAACTAGAGATAACCAAGAGGAAAAGGACATGTGTGTTATGACTACTGAACGCTGTGCTTCTAAATAAAAACGGGTCCACCCATGGAGAAGGTGTGAGTGGCTGAGTTGAATCCTACAGGCAGGCTCGTTCCTGGCTCAGTGGAGATCAACGGCTCTCTCCCTTCTGCAGAAGTGACTTCTAAAACGTCTTTCTGACTCTTGGTGTGGTTCTTTCTCATTAGACAAATTAGACTATATAGAAGTTTGGTGAACTGAACCCAACATTAATTGGTGCCGAAACCCGGGATCCGATACCTGCCCGTCGGGGCGACGGAGGAACAACAGGTCATTAAACCTGCCGGCAGCCCCGCCGACCTTCACGGAGGGGGACCACCTAGGTGTTGATCCGCGGCCGTCCCGAGGGACAGTGAAGGATCCCGTCGAACCAGGACCTCACCGGGAGCCGGAAAAACGGTAAAAGTTTGCGTTATCTTTTAGAAAATTGTAGTGAGTCGTGTGGAAACCACTAAGAAACTGTATTCGTGGGTTAGATAAAAAGCGTGTCTGGGATACGTTGTCTAGGTCTGGGACCTGGTGGGGAAATCAGGGATTTCTAGCCAACCTAAACGCTCTCTACGGTCGTGGGTTAGATTAAAAATGTGTCAGGGATACGTTGTCTAGGTCTGGGACCTGGTGGAGAAATCAGGGATTTCCAGCCAACCTAAACGACAGTCGTGGGTTAGATTAAAAACGTGTCAGGGATACGTTGTCTAGGTCTGGGACCTGGTGGGGAATCGGGGATTTCCAACCAACCTAAACGCTGAGATCTGGGATTTTCGTGGAGAGACAGTAAATGGTGGATTCGATAGGATTCACTATAAACAAGATAAGAACCTTTTATTGAATTAAAGTTAAAATTAGAGGGGACGTCCCAGGTAAGTAAATGCAATTATAGTATTACAAAATGGGGCAATGTAATGAGAAAACGTTAACCACAGATGAAAAATACATGCGCAATAATCACCCGGGTGCCATAACGTATATAGGGGAATGGAAAAAACATTTTGATTTTTCAGGCAACTTGAAATTAGAAGAACTGCAGTTCATTAGGCGAAATTTGCAAAGTAAGGAAATTTTAAGCAAGGGAAGAAGACGGGAAAAAATCCAAGCCCAATTAACGGCAATAGCTGTGTGGATAGAACAAGCAAAGAAGAGGGAACAATGCAGGGAGGAGAAGAAGAAGCGGAAAGCAGAAAAAGCATTGGTGGGGTTGGCCAACATCAAGCCTGATGAAGAAACAGGCAGCAGAGATAATTGCATTAACGGAAGCATGCATCTTATATGCAGGAAAAGAGGTATCGATCTACACTGACAGCCAGTATGCCCATTCAACCATACACGTCTACGCTGCACAGTGGGCAAGAAGAGGCATGACCACCTCCACTGGCAGACCCGTGGAACATGCGGAGTTACTCATAAAGCTGTTAGCAACTATACAGCTTCCAAGAGCATTGGCCGTGGTAAAATGTAAGGCACACACGAAGGGGACAGATGATGTAAGCAAGGGGAATGCATTGGCCGACGCTGCAGCGAAATTGGCAGCCCTGACACACTCGATCATGATCAGCATGGTGGGATAACACACCACTGGAGAACATTGGATGGTAGGACGGCAGATAGGGAGGGGTGATTCAGGTGTGGTCTACATGACTGAACCCATACAAGACCGGATACAGGAACCAGAGTATGATGAGACCCACGTCATCAAGATTGAACCAAAGGAGGCGGGAACACTGTTCACCTCTATGTCGGCCCTGACACTGAACACTCAAATCAACCCCCTCATACCAATTGAGGTATTGAAGGATATGCAACAGCACGCATCAATAGTGGAAAAAGAACGATGGGAACGGGATGGTGCCACGAAGAACGATGGAGGGATATACACTGTAGGGGACAGACCCTGACTGCCAAGAAACCTGTTCGCTCTGGCTGCAAGATTGAGCCATGGTCCCTGCCATGTCTCAACAGGAGGGATGGAACTAATAATAAGGGATGCGTTCCACGCATCTCCAGGACTAAACTCTTATTTAAAAAAAATGTGTAGACAGTGTTTGATTTGCTGTAAGCACAACCCTCAAGGTAACATAAGGCCAAAACGGGGCAGATGTCCTAGCGGTACTTACCCTTTTGAAATCATACACATGGACTTCATAGAATTAACAAGTAGCACAAATAAATACAAATACTGTCTAGTGTTAATAGATACGTTCTCCAAATGGGTAGAGATAGTACCAGCTAAGAAAGCAGACGCATTGACAGTAGCCAAAGCCATCTGTAAAGAAATTGTTCCAAATCATGGTATCCCGAGAGTAATCTGGAGTGATAATGGGACTCATTTTGTAAACGAAATCATACAGAACATGAGTCAACATTTAGGAATTACATTAAAAAATCACTGTTCATACCACCCCCAAAGTGCAGGGTTAGTTGAGCGTACGAATGGGACTATCAAGTTAAGGCTTAGGAAAACCATGGAACAAACAAATAAAACATGGCCGGAATGTCTGCCGTTAGTCAAAATGTACATGAGAATAGTACCAAACACAATGGGCCTGACACCTTTCGAGATAGTAAACGGGAGACCTTTCAGATTACCTTTGTGGGAGGGGGAACCATGGCAGGAGAATGAGGGGGAATTGGACCCATTGACAGAATGGATGTGCAAAATGTTTAGAGAAAAGAGTGTGCAAAATGCCTGTAACTTGCCAGTCTCCTTGTCTCCTCTTCCACAGGCTCTCCTGAAACCGGGTGACGAAATCCTGATAAAGGTCATCAAAAGAAAGTCCTGGGCGACACCCAAATGGGAAGGACCGTTCCCGAGTACTCATTACCACCCCAACTGCGGTAAAAATAGCAGAACGAAGCACCTGGATACATCAGTCCCAGTGCAAGAAGTTGACACCAGACGCTGCCCTTGAGTAAGTGGGAAGACGGACGGTATCAAAACCCCTGTCCGCCGAAGAAACCAACAGACACTCACTCACCAGCCACAGGGAAAAACCACCCTCCTGAGGGTTGGTTGGACTGGTTCACATCAGGGTCATGGGCTATGGTCCAGTATGCAGAGATACATTATCAACAACTCAATGGACAAGAAATGTATGAGAGACCATGTGACGATGTTCGGACTGTGTAAAAATGTAAATAATGTAAATAATGTAAATAACCATACGGTGCCTGACCAAAATTAGGGTGGTCGCTCCTTCCGAGGGCCGGAGGAGGAATTTTTGCCCATATGCTTTCGGGTTTTCGCCTCCCCCAGAGTGCTGTCTGGTGCATTTCTATCCTGTTTTCCTTTTATGAAGGTTGCACTGAAAACCTTAACCCGGAGAGGTGCATCATCTGATTTCAATGGGAACAACAGGAGGGAAATGTAAGAAGTTAATGTTTCATATAGGATCTGTTTCAATCATTGTGAAAGCTTTCACCAATCTATCTAAATTACATTCAGTATAAGCCTAGAATAACATGTTCCAATTGAAACAGTTATGTGGTTTTCATTACTGTCCACATGCTTCCTACCTATAACGCTCAGAGACAGTACAACCTTTGAGCAATAACAAGATGTTCCAGTATGCAATAACAACTAGAGATAACCAAGAGGAAAAGGACATGTGTGTTATGACTACTGAACGCTGTGCTTCTAAATAAAAACGGGTCCACCCATGGAGAAGGTGTGAGTGGCTGAGTTGAATCCTACAGGCAGGCTCGTTCCTGGCTCAGTGGAGATCAACGGCTCTCTCCCTTCTGCAGAAGTGACTTCTAAAACGTCTTTCTGACTCTTGGTGTGGTTCTTTCTCATTAGACAAATTAGACTATATAGAAGTTTGGTGAACTGAACCCAACACCTGGTAACTAACAAGTCGCTCTCCATCGAACACGGGATGTTGCTGGTGACAGTAGAATTGTTCGGATGTGAGTGTTAGATTTTTTTTTGTTGTGTCAAACTATTTTTTTTATTCTGTTGCTGGAGCTGGAAGGACTTACTGATTTATTCAGTGAGATCTTGTCTTTAGACCTCTGTTGCCGCGGGAAGTATCTGTCGGAAAAGTGTCCCTGTTACCTAGGTAACGTTTTTACTGTTTACACTGAAAAAAGAAATGTACACCTGATGCAAATCTGCCGTCAAGTCTCGTTCATCTGAATGAAACTATAGTAGTGTCAAAACACTGTGTGTGTGGGTGGACTGAGTACACTCACCATCACTCCACCACCTTGACCCGGCCACACACACGCAGGCAAGCTGTTCTGACTGGCCACCTCAAGGGCAATCCTATTAAACAATGACACAATTGTAAAACAGTATATGGAAAGAAGACCTCACCTTGTTCGAAGCTATACCCTGTTTCTCAATCATACATAAACTTTCCGAATCTGTTTTACTTATTTTTTATTTCATGAACATTACAACCACATTACTTTCACAGTTTTTACTGAGATTCCTAAAGAGGACTAAAACTATTTTGGTCCTTATCTTGAATTCCAGAAAAAGCTGAATGAACTATATTTGCAGTCAGGCAGTACATAAGAATAATTTGATTTCAGATAAAAAGAAAAACAACCTTGAATCTTATTTTTCTGTCAGTGAGAGAATAGAAAGGTTATCCACTAGGAATTAATCAGTTATAATACTTTCCTTGTGAGCGTATTTATCACGAAAAGAGTGTTTCACAGTATTTTCACAGTAAACACCTGAAACAGATAGTGGCACTTAAGCACACATTGTTTTAACTGATCGATTGTGATTAAATATAGTTGATATGGACAGGTGTGCTGTGAAGGAAACAATGTACCACAATGCTTCCATTGTCCAAACCAGGTCTGTTAATACTCATCTACTGTTGTTAAAGTAGTTCTTCAGAACTATACTTGAAATAGTTAAAATTATGTTTTGGTATACTTATTTTGATCTGGTTACTGTTCTAAGCCAGGGTTTTGAATCCATCAGAATTATTCATCAGAGTGTTTGATATATATACACAGTTGACTTGCAGTATACAGTAGTGTACGGACGTTGCACTATGCTGAGATTCGATGTGCATCTGTATTACAACAAAATAAGTCAAACTTAAGACTGTAAAACTCCCTTTTTTAAAGTAAGAGATATAGCTAGGTTTTGCATAGAGATTAAGCATTTTCCTTAACTCTCTACTCCCCCTCTTTCTATCTGTCCTCCCTCACCCTTCTCCACTTCTCCCTCCCTCTCTCTCTCTCTCTCTCTCCCTCTCTCTCTCTCTCTCTCTCTCTCTCTCTGTTGTCGTTGAGAAGTGCAACTCAGTCTGAGACCACCACCAGAGAGCCTATGGCTTATACGTTCCATTGATATTCCTGTGAGGGCTCAGTAAAGTAATGCCTTTCATTTGTACCTAAGGCACATCATAAGTGGCAGTCTTTACCCCAACGATCTGGCTTTTTTGACTTCAAAGGACCGCATACAGAAATATCCTATTATTCTGCTGCTGCACATATCATTTGACTTCCAATCTCCAGTGTGGCCGTTGAGGAGAGTGATTGGCGAATTAATACAGAGTCGCTGTTGCCGTGGGCCTGCTACAACTACCGCTCATGTGTTCCTGTAAGGCCCAATAACTGCCTGTTGATAATTGTCCGTTACTACGGTAGTGTGCTGTCCAAACCTTAAAAACAAAGGGAAATAGAGGCTTCTTATAGGCAATGCATTATCCAGAATGCATCTGGAACATATTCAACTGATCTTCTATAAATAAGCAAATGCCTTATTTATAGACCCTAACCCTATAACAATATACACTCACCTAAGGATTATTAGGAACACCTGTTCAATTTCTCATTAATGCAATTATCTAATCAACCAATCACATGGCAGTTGCTTTAATGCATTTAAGGGTGTGGTCCTGGTCAAGACAATCTCCTGAACTCCAAACTGAATGTCAGAATGGGAAAGAAAGGTGATTTAAGCAAGTTTGAGCGTGGCATGGTTGTTGCTGCTCATTTACTGGGATTTTCACGCACAACCATTTCTAGGGGTTTACAAAGAATGGTGTGAAAAGGGAAAAGCATCCAGTATGCGGCAGTCCTGTGGGCGAAAATGCCTTGTTGATGCTAGAGGTCAGAGGAGAATGGACCGACTGATTCAAGCTGACAGAAGAGCAACTTTGACTGAAATAACCACTCGTTACAACCGAGGTATGCAGCAAAGCATTTGTGAAGTCACAACACGCACAACCTTGAGGCGGATGGGCTACAACAGCAGAAGACCCCACCGGGTACCACTCATCTCCACTACAAACAGGAAAAAGAGGCTACAATTTGCACAAGCTCACCAAAATTGGACAGTTGAAGACTGGAAGAATGTTGCCTGGTCTGATGAGTCTTGATTTCTGTTGAGACATTCAGATGGTAGAGTCAGAATTTGGCGTAAACAGAATGAGAACATGGATCCATCATGCCTTGTTACCACTGTGCAGGCTGGTGGTGGTGGTGTAATGGTGTTGGGGATGTTTTCTTGGCACACTTTAGGCCACTTAGTGCCAATTGGGCATCCTTTAAATGCCACGGCCTACCTGAATATTGTTTCTGACCATGTCCATCCCTTTATGACCACCATGTACCCATCCTCAGATGGCTATTTCCAGCAGGATAATGCACCATGTCACAAAGCTCAAATCATTTCAAATTGGTTTCTTGAACATGACAATGAGTTCACTGTACTGAAATGGCCCCCACAGTCACCAGATCTCAACCCAATAGAGCATCTTTGGGATGTGGTGGAACGGGAGCTTCGTGCCCTGGATGTGCATCCCACAAATCTCCATCAACTGCAAGATGCCAAAATTTCTAAAGAATGCTTTCAGCACCTTGTTGAATCAATGCCACGTAGAATTAAGGCAGTTCTAAAGGCGAAAGGGGGTCAAACACAGTATTAGTATGGTGTTCCTAATAATCCTTTAGGTGAGTGTGTGTGTATATATATATATATATATATATATATATATATATAACCGTTTCAATGAACAGGAACAGGAACAGGAGCTTCAAAGATCAACTTTCCAATGCAAACTAGCAAATTAGCTCGGCCGCAATAATGTTTAACCAAAGCCCTCATGGTTGACAGTCAGTGGCTGACCAGTAAATGAATAACTTAGGATTTACACAGATGGACACATTAACAGCATATGACCACCACCCTTCTAAGTTCTCTGTTCTCTTTTACAGGAGATCAACAGTCTGGATGACTCCACTAAACCAACATCATACAATGCACACATTAATGTGCTTCTAATAAACTATTATGCCTGGTTCTTCAAAAGTGGGCCTGACTCCACAAGTCAAGGGACAATTGCCACTGTGTTTATTATCCTGAATACAGGATAGCGATTGGTGTGTGCGTGTGTGTGCACGCGGGTGTGTGTGGTGAAGGGCCATTTGTGGCTGTTAGTGTGTCATTCATATGTACTCAAGTTGCAAGGCCTCATAAACAGACTACATAAACATAAATGGCCACAAAACTCTGTCAGGATACAAGGCTATAACTAGAGCCTGTAATGATCGAGCAGCATTAGTCCAGGTGCGTTCGGATACAACGGGACGTGTGCGATAATGATCAAGTAGCATTAGTCCAGGTGCGTTCGGATACAACGGGACGCGTTCAATATTGATCGAGCAGCATTAGTCCCGGTGCGTTCGGATATAACGGGACGTTTGCGATAATGATCGAGCAGCATTAGTCCGGGTGCGTTCGGATATAACGGGACGCGTGCGATAATGATCGAGCAGCATTAGTCTCGGTGCTTTCGGCTATCTACTTTTTTATCAGCTTCTGAATTTTGCATGGCGAAACGCGTATGGACTTTAACGCGTATGGACTTGAAGTATAACCCACTTTTTTTTGCGGGTTAACCAAGGTATGTATCTGGCTCACTTCAGGACCGTGGGGCTGGCCCTGCTGCAGGCATGGCTCTTATCAATTAAATGGAAAGATTCTATTGTTGATGTCTCAGCAAGGTGAGCTGCTCTCACCAACCCAATTTAACACAAAGGAGCAGAGGTTCTGGGCCATTACATCCTGTGGGGTTCTTAACAGTAAGGCTATTGGTTGACAAATTGGACATTAGATCCACAGAACAATTGAAATGGTTATAAATGATCTTGGATCAATTGCTCTTTCTCCTTTTGTTCCTGTTCTACACCGTCTCAGGTGAGACTGTTGATGGTCCTTACAGGGCATAACTTCTAATCACTAACCTCTCTGATTATTCCTTTTTAATGTCACTAAGATCTTGCAATTTAAGAATATGCTTTGTTTAATATCATTCACTATAAAATGTTAAATGAATATATTGGGTTATGATTTAGTTTTCTATTCTTACAGTCAACGCAGATGTGTTATGCTTGCTAAATATTCCACTTCATTATTTATTTGCTGTCAGAATATCATCTTAATAGGCTTTTTTCATCAATTTGCAGTCATACAAATGTAACTGTATTTAGGGATAAAATATTCAGAGCGAATGTGGGATATTACGGCGCATCTGGACCATGTAAAGGAACACCAGCTACACACAATGACTATTACCATTACACAAACTTGGAATGGGTTTACGTCTTTCCATATTCATTGTCATCTGTTTGTAAATTCCTGAACTATCCCCATCAGCCAAGCCAAGGATCAGAGCTCCAAGCAGACCTGTACAACACAGACCAGCAAGAGTCTAAGGATCAAAGGCATTGTGTTGTTGAAGTCAATTAATTGAGCAACACACCCAAATGTAATCTCTTCATGAAATGTCATACACTAAAAATAACCTAAAATAAAGTAGCAGGAATAAGGGAAAACAAGATAAAGGGACATTTCACCAAATTACAACTAAGTGTAGCCATCTATTTATTAATGTTAGCAATGATATATTTGTGTCATAAAAACTAAATCTCAACAAAGTCTAAAATATACAAATTAGATTTTTGCGGTAGAATCTACTTCCTACACAACGGCATCATTGTGTGACTAGCCTTGGGACAAATGATGACAATGTCTGCATGTTGTGAGAGCTAACATTAACACGGTTGGAATTGTGTTAACAACCTTTAACAAGTTTTCACTCCGCTCATTTTGTTTCAGTTACACAGGGTTGTATGCAGCTGTAAGAGGTGGAGTGCCAGTGGAGGGCAAATGGAATCCCAATGTCATAGGGAAGTAAAAGGGACATTTTCCCATGTAGTTTGCTGTCTTTAGGATGGAACAGTGAACGGTTTCCTGACACTCTGGGGGCTCTAAAGATTCTATGGCCAATATCATACCAGTAGGGGTATTACCCCGGTGTTTTGACTAGATTTCTCATCTAGTGCTCATGGCCACCTAAGCATCCCCAAACCCCAACTTACAGTACCTGGTAAAATATGTATTAAATAACGACAAAGGAATTATAACCAAGACTCAGTTGATCTCAGGGCACCAAGCTCACAGGTGCAAAGTCCTAGTTCTTCTCAGACTCGGGTGCAAGCAAACCAAAGGTGAACGTGGTTAAGTGTGCTTGTATCCAACAGTTAAGTATTCGGTCTGTTCAGTATTTCAAGCTGAAGGGAGGTATGCTTCATCTTGATATTCCTCCATGTCAGAAACTCCACTTAGTGTTATTGCTTCTCCAGGCAACTGAGAAACTGACTGCTAAAACGTTTTAAAAATATATCCCAAACATCAACCACTTCGATCTCCAACGCTAACTCTCCAAACACCTTCTTGCTCTTAAGTGCCCACATACATCATATGCTGCATGGAACAGGAACGCCATATAAATCATGTAGGAAGCAGAGTCTGAATGCTGTAGTAGCAGGTAGCGCATCTAATGCTTCATGTATCATCTACGGTACCAGATCCCCTACCAGCCATTGCTGTCTGTCCATGACATACCAGTGCCTGGAACTCAGTAGGTGCATGAGTTTGACTATTGACTGGTGTAAAAGCCTAACATTTACATATGTACGGACTCTAAACAGATTCTCACTCTCTCCTCTCTTAGTGTTTGTGCGGTTGTCAAATCTAATACAAGACAATGCTTGCAATGCATGTAACGGTAAAGCTTTTTCTGAACTAATCATTGGTTACAGGGAGCTCAGTTCCTTCCATTCCAAATCAATACATCAACAAATATCTTCAGAATAAATATACTAGGCCTTTTGGCTATGGCTATGCCTAGAAAAAAAATAGTAAAGGCTATAACTAGAGCCTGTACACAGGTTATAAAATAAATGTGATTCTGAATATGAACATGTCAAACTGGCTTTTTTGTGAGGTGCTGCAATGGGTACAGTTCAGATTAAAAAAAGTTGCGAAAGTTTATTTTGACCAAAAATGGACCTGAAGATACCAAGAGGTATGTTTGGTAAAGACTTTCTTTGACCGCATATCAACACTGCATTCACTGCAACAGCATAGCATATCTTTCCTACCACCCTAACAGCCACATTTCGACTTTCTGCTTACTGAGGTCAATCGTGCATGAAGATCCCCATAGGGTTGAATCTTCCAGGGTACATTTTACATATCAAATCCTTTTTGTTGAGGATCATAACATGACACTTTTTCTCATAACCCATATGAATGATATTTCTATGAATTAAATGCAGTCAATGTAACATATATAAAATAAAAAATCCCATTCATAAAGCATTTATAGCTAAGTACTTCATGATAAATCATTTTTAAGTCTGCAATTTTAATCTATAACACCAATATCATAGGCTTATGTATGAATTCCAGTCAACATATTTTCTATTGTCTTATTCAGAAAGCATTGATGAACATTTCCCATTATCAAAGAGAACAAACACCCAACCAGAGCTAGGCACATCCGTTAATCATTAATTAACAAAGTTAACATTTTCGTTAATAATTCAAACGTTTAAGTTAACTGTGAAAATCGTTATCAAACTAATTAACGTCCATTACAAAACGTGATCAGTATTCTTTTAAAACCCAATAGACCCTAAACCAATTTTTGCCTCAGTCCGGATTGGGAAACGAGACAAAATCCAATGCATGCTGTGCTGAATATCTAGATGCTATTTTTAAAGTCAAAAATGCATTTCTCTGCAGTAAGTTTGCTAGTCTCAAGGCTTCAGTATGAAGGTCAAGAGTGAAAAAAAAACACTCGGGAACCCTCGTATTACTTGCAAGCAGCTCTCTAGTGTGTGAAATGGATTGGCTATTCATTGTTATGCTGGGGCGAGACCTTCCAAAAATTGAGAAAATTCAACGTCATTTTACATTGCCTCGCCTTGACGGAGAAGGACAAATAATGTAATGTCATTAGATGTTTTTAGGTGTTTTTATAGCAAGTTTTTGTATAAAAATGTACTTTAACGTTTATCGACAACTTCCATTACAACTTCCATTAAAAAATATTATGATTTAACTGATTAACGGTTATCAAAGTTAACTTTTTGATTAACTGTGCCCAGCTATGCAACCAACATCGAATGTTCATGAAAATATGAACATTTAATTTCCATTTTCCAGATATAACTTCGACCCAGAAAACAATGGCTTGGGAAATGTCAAACAAGAAAAGGAACCAGGCAGCCTAGTTCAGCCAGCCTGAGATTAAAAGGAATGAATGCTGTTGCTCTCATTGGTTTTGAACCTGGGTCTCCTATGTGACAGGCTGTGTCTTTAATCACTATGCCACTCAGCAATAAATGTGCCAAGTGTCGGTATAGCGTCTCAACGTTAGATCATATTGTCACACATTAACATCACACCAAGTTTGAATATTTCGCTAGACCCTATTAAGCATTGTGTTAAACTGACTAACGTTTCTTATTAAGTTTACTTCCACCACAAATAGCATCTATGAACTGTATGGCTTTTGCCAAAGGCCGTTTTAACAGCTTATTAGCCAGTAATAGGCTTACTAGTGTCTGCTAACTTCCTACTTACAAATGTACTGTAATTCTTATGACTATAGTCATAAGAATTGAGCAATTGCTAGCATGACTGAAGATTAACTTAACACTGCCAAAGCTATTTCATTTCATGACACAACAACATTTGTTTTTCTTTCCTTTGTTAATTACATTGTTACAATAACTTTTTATATAGGTGACGATTACTGACTTTTTCATCAAATGAAAAGACGAGAGAATCATGGAAACCCTCCCTCTTTAACTGCCCAAGGGGTTGTGACCTACATTACCCCAAAAGCACGCTTCGTACCTCAAAAATCCACTGGAAATGGTCATAATATAACTGTAAACAGTTTTATTTTTGGCTTACTATAACGTATCTATTGAAGGTTGTAGCCAGAAACAGTTTTGTCTATCCTGAACAAATCCTAATGCATAATTTGTTTTGACTGTGGCAAGGCTCGAACACCAGTCACCAGTCATCCAGGATCTAAATTTAACACTGTGTAATACCTTAAATACGGTCGGACCACAAAAACCAAAAGAGCACAATACAATACACAACAAGAAACATGCGCTCTAGTATACTGACAATACTAAAGCATTGGAATCATCTTGGGAAGACAGAACAGTGCAATACCGAAAATCACTCACAACTATTCAACCAGTCAACTTTTCCAACCGGATTGAATCAAAAAAAATTATCAAACATAATCCCTATCCTTCAGATGTGTTCCAAACTCATGAAACGTGGCAGAAAAAAACCCTCTCCTCACAAAATCTAATCTCGATCCCGATAAATTAAACAATTAGTGGCCACCATCGAACATTATTGATCTGTTCTTTTAAAATGTCAGAAAAAGCTGTTTCCCATCAATCAAATCAATGCCGGGATGACAACTATTTTTTTATTTCAGGAATGGCTTTCTCCCATCTTCGGAAGACTGAAAAAATCTGAAAAGTTATGCAGAATATCGAATCCATGCTTTTATAACTTTGAGATTTGTCATGCTTCGTGAAGAGGCAGGACAACTGCAGAGCAACCTTAAGCATAGCTTTTAATTGAAAGACTTTATCACGACAAGGCATAACAGGACACAACAAGAAACACATCCTAACATGCATCAATGACCACCAAACAGACAGGGTACTAGGGAGGAAACAATAGGAAGGTGATGTTGGGAAAACGAGACACAGATGAGAAGACTAAACAAGATACAGTTGAAAACTATGAACTCAAGGAATGAAACAACACTGAACACAGAAACTGAACAACTCGATTTGAAAAGCACATAACAGAAAAATATACTGTAACAACCGGCAGGATGTTGCTGCTTGCTCTTTGGGGTTTCAGTCTGGGTATCTGTAAAAGCAACTGCTGACTTTACAAAATGCTCTCGAATTGACTGATACATACACAGCACTGAATACTGCGCAACCGAGACACTTCCTTTACAGCCAGCACTATGCATTTCCCACTGAAGGAGTTGTCATAATGCATTCATAACCAAATCGAAAGTGAGCATTTACTACTGTATGTACAACTGGGAATAGTCCCCTCCAACTGATAACCACTAGAGGGGAAATCACCTCAGCATCCTGAACACACAGTTCTCCAACATGGTGACATCTGACCTTACATACAAATTACTTGACCTCTAAAATCATTTGACCGTTATTTGCTACAGAAAATGTTCTTAAAATGTTGACAAGCCTGTCCTTTTACTGCAGATTGCTGGCTTTTAGCCAATGAATGCATTCGACCTATATTTCCAACGTGCCATGTGTTATGAAAGCAGCACATGAGTGGAATCCTAAGAGGGCCAAACTCACTATATTTCATAACACGCAATGTCAGCAACATTGAGAACAGCATTTTCCTGTTGTATTGTAACAGAACAAAAACAATGTACATTCTGAATCATGTTTAGTAAACCGTTACACCAATCATTTTGACATGTAAATTATATATATTTGATCCATTTGATTAATTTTGGAATATTAAAAGCACTTCTTTGGCAAAACATATTGTACACATTTAAACAGTACATATTACACAACAAATCTTTGTTGATATGAATGTAATAGGTTGCTTTCAGTTTGCCTAATACATTTCCAAAGTGAAGAAAGTCTGTTTTCATCAGGCTCTCTTACAAATTCTATAGAGCCCAACTCATTTTCTATTTGCACAGCTTGATTATTGAGCTATTGTGTCTTATTTTCTAGTTGGCCGAAAAGCTGAACGTTTTTGTGTTCTTGTCCACAATTCTTAAATGGAAATTCATAAACGATATTGGTTCTCCTCTCCTCGCTGTGAGTGAGATTGTTAGTAAATTGTTTTGCTGATGGAAAGGGCAGGTGAAAGGGAGGAAAGGAACGCATCGGGGCCTGGGATCTCCCCCCTCGGAGTGTTTCGTCTCTGGGTTGGCGTTATCTGATCACAGCCCCTTCCTTTCCTTCCACTTCACCGACCGTCTTCATAACACAACAGAGGGAGAAGAGAAGAGAGCTCCCTGCTCCAAACTCCAACCACTTTTCCCATTATGCAAATGATTTCCCCAAGAAAACCTCCACACTTGGTGCCCGTCAGTTCAGTCAGCCCTGCAGTCTGAATGCATGCTCTTTTCTCTCATCCTCCTTCCCTCCCCTCCTACTCCTTCATCCCTCTGTACTTATGAAAAGAGGGTCTATTTCGGATGCAGAGCATCGGTGTGTTGGCATTCTAGCGGGTGGGGAAAAAGGAAGGCTCCTACTCAATCAATTTATATAACCCCTCTTTCAATAGACTGCCTCTTTCTATGGCGAGGAATGAAATTATATAAATGTATGGGGAAAATCATCTGTATGGCAGTAAAAAAAAATACTCTGGTGCACCTCTATAGCCCTGGGATGTTTAAACGGATGGTTTAGGACATTGCTATTCCAAGTGCACATGATTATATAGAAACCTTAAGAAACATATTCCATTAACCCTTTAAAAATCCCTGGAGCAAGGAAAGATCCTACTGAAAGAGGCCTCACTGCTTAATCCTTATATTTTCTGGAAAGTTCTCTTAGAGCATTGCCATCAAACACGTGCATTATGGGTAATGCCAAGGGCAAGGAGTCATCCTATAATACTGGACACATTGAATGTACTATATAATTGTTTATTTGAGGTGTTACAGTGTGAGTTGGACAAGAGAACAAGATTCAAAGATACTTAATAGATGTTTATTATAAATGTGGTCAGCCGTTAGTCATAAACTACAATAATAGTACAGGCATCATATTTGGAAACATAACATATTTCGTTTTTCGGTCTAACTGCCAAATAGGGCTTTTACACTGATCAGCAATAACATTGATTGGATTGAGATCTGAGGAATTTGGAGGCCAAGACAATACCTTGAACTTCGTTGTTGTGTTCCTCAAACTATTCCTTAACCATTTTTGCTTTGTGGCAGGGTGAATTCTTTTGCTGAAAGAGGCAAATGCCATCACGGAATACTGTTGCCATGAAAGGGTGCGCATGGTCTGCAACAATGCTCAGGTAGGTGGTACGTGTCAAAGTAACATCCACATGAATGGCAGGACCCAAGGTTTCCCAGCTGAACATTGGCCAAAGAATCACATTGCCTCTGCCAGCTTGCCTTTGTCCCAGAGCGTATCCGGGTACAATGTGTTCTCCAGGTAAGCGACGCACACGCACCTGGCCATCCATGTGATGTAAAAGGAAACGTAATTCAGCAGGCCACCTTCTTCCATTATTCTGTGGGCCAGTTCTGATGCTCACGTGCCCATTGTAGGCTCTTTAGGCAATGAACAGGGGTCAGCATGGGCACCCTGACCGGTCTGCGGCTATGCAGCCCCATACAGAACTAACTGCAATGCACTGTGTGTTCTGACACCTTTCTATCAGTACCGACATAAAAATGTTCAGCTATTTGAGCTACAGTTGCTCGTCTGTTGGATCGGACCACACGGGCCAGCCTTTGCTCCCCACGTGCATCAATAGGCCTTGGCCGCCCATGACCCTGTTCACCGTTTTTCCTTCCTTGGACCAATTTTTATAGGTACTGACCACTGCAGACCAAGAACACCCCACAAGGACTGCAGTTTTGGAGATGCTCTGACCCAGTTGTCTTGCCAACACAATTTGGCCCTCCAAAGTCACTCAGATCCTTATGCTTGCCCATTTTCCCTGCTTCTAACAGATCAAATTCAAGGACAGAATGTTCACTTGCTACCTAATGTATCCTACCCACTGACAGGTGCCATGATAACGAGAATTTCACTGTTATTCACTTCACCTGTCAGTGGTTATAATGTAATGGCTGATCGGTTTATATATTTGTATATATTTTCATTGTTATTCACTTCACCTGTCAGTAGTCATATTGTTATGGCTGATCGGTGTACATAGGCCATTGGGTTATTATCAATGTATTCTGTAATGAAATACTTGTATTTATATTTTAGTTATTGATACACCCAATTGGGATCTTATCGATTTGTGTATGACAATCAATGTATCTGCACATACAACAAACCATAGATTACAACAGATTGCGATCTATGTTTTAGACAGGTTTTAAATAGCAACCATAAAAGCACAAATTCCATTACCCAATAGTATCTTGCATATAGCCGGGGGGAGTATTTTCATTGAGCTGAGCTTGCCAGTCAGTGGTTGTGTACAATGAATGTAGAACTTGTGTTTCCCTGTATTAAGTTAGTCAAGTTCAAGCCAGTCTCGTTACAGGGCAGCACCAGACTGTGGCCTCCAACACAGAATAGAATTCTCGTCAATAGAAAAATGATGTCTCGTTGTGTGCCTGTGCCCACACTCTCTTCACTGTGCTGGCCTCAGTCTCATAAAACTGTCAATTCCATGTAACCGTTTCAAAGAAATCCAAACTGTTTTTAACTCGTCCCTGGCCAGTGGAAAACAAAGTTACTGTGCAGACGCACTGGAATACCTAGGTTCTGTGGCAATGTTACTGGCATGAAAATAAGCACACAAACAGCCACATGCGAGCGCACACACACACACACACCCGCACACAAACACACACACACCTACTTGAGTATTACACACCCACACAAAACACACACACATACTTGATTATTACACACACATGCATCACGTCTGTCCAATTCGTGGGTCTTTATTCATTTAGCGTGTTATTGTTGGACTCTGTCTGTCACTGCTTCTCAAATAGACCTCACGTCTGTTAGGAATACAGGTACGACTGCATCCCCGGGCCGTGTCGTCTGCATTCAAACAGAACCCAGATGAAGGGCTTGTCTTCCGTCAACAGGAGTGGGTTCAATGTTGTCTATTTCCTGTGATTCACCGGAGGTGAGTATGATTACAGCATGACTACAGTAAGACAGCTGTCTAATTGCAATACATGCTAAACCCCCCCCATTAAGTGCTGTATGCCTGGTGACGTCTGAGCAGCTGAGCCCCTGGTACTGAGACCTGCGGATGTAATATCCAGTGTGCGTCACTCTCAGCACACACGGCGGGCCAAACAATGGTGGGATATTTGACATCCATAATAATGAAGTCTTCAGTACTCAAAGTCACAGTGGTAGACTGACAGTGATTGTCTTTGACAGTGTGATTCATATTACTAATTGATTCATCAATTCAATGCAAAGCCAAGTCAGTGCCAGTCCGGGATACACACAGCTAAATGATCAACACCATTTGAAGATAATCCAGGATCAACGTAGCTCAAATATGAATCACAGTGAAAGGATGATCTAGGCTCAACACAACTACGACATTCCAAGATCAACACAGCAACATGACAATACAGGATAAACAGCTCAATGACAATCTGGGATAAATACATCTACTGTACATGAAAAATTCAAGTTTCACATATTCCTGTGTCTTTCTTTTGGTTAGGATGGTGAATAAATGGGGTCTCACAGATTTTCTTTTTACCGAAAGCAATCTTGAATGCATTGTAACCCATTAATGATTTACTGATTTTGTGACAGAGTATTGCTTAAGCTATATTTCCCAGGTTTCTCTCCCACATCATGTTGTGCATGCCAAAACAATATAGTGCGTATGGAAAAACACCTTGGTCAATGACATCCTTTCAAATTCACCACATTGATACAAATAAAATGGAACTAGGTTTTTGGAAACAGATTTTTGTGCAGAGCTGATATGTTAATGCTGAGAATGTTGGTTCGTTAATATTTACAGTAAATTTGGGTTTGGGAACTGGTCCACAGACTTGTGAAGAACTAACTCCCTGTAGTTCTCGTCTCAGTTTCAGTGTTGGGCCAGAGGGTTCAGAAGCAACTAGTCGGATGAATATTTTAGCAGATCTGAATACTCACTCTATAATGGGACTACTTAAAATGATTGACAGAAACAAATAAAACTCTGAGCTCTGTTGGTGATCCTTCTCACTTTCTGTAGACAAGGTCAGACTATGTAGAACGCTGTACTCAATCCTACTTCAATCAAACTTTATTCTTAGCAAATTCCACCCAAAGGTCACAACAACCCTTCACAGAAATAAAGGGGAGAAATCAAAGGGAACGTCTTTTCATAACATTGACATACATCCACTTTATCACACTCAAAGAGCCTCTCACAGCAAAGAGGAGAAAATGTCTCCAAACTCTGAGATTACCGTACTAATGAAGCCTCTGGTGATGAATAGACCAATGGGTGGTTAATGTCCCTACCTGACTTTGATATAAAGTTGGATTAAAGTCTCATCAGTATTTCCAGAGTGCTCTGATTCACTCGGCCTGTCTACTCTTTCTGCATCTGAGAGGACGCTGAGGGAGTGAGAGACTGTGGTCGTTTCATGCCCACAAAACGTCTGCTGCGGGAGGAGTGAGGACTGTGTTCGGGTTTTTACGGATATCGTTTGTTGTGAATGCAGATGGGTGTCTGTGTTTAAACAGCGCGTGCATGCCTATGGGAGCCATTGCAGGAGTGTGTATATGATAAGGAGTGATCGATTTTTCCCTCAGTACCCTTCCCCATGGTGAGCTATTATTGGATATGGAAGATTGTCAACAGAACAAAGCATAAATCGCTCTCTTCCTCCATACTTTACCCTCAGTTCTCTTCCCCTACCACCATTAAGCTGTCTAGCTCGAACCTCTCCACAAAGCACAGCGCTGGGCCCGGCTCACTGCAGTCATCTTCTTTTCATGTGAAGTCAAGATGGGCAATTTCCATGATGAACCTGTCCTTACTTGGCTCTCCCTGCGCTGTGAGCAGCATCAGCCAGGATAGTCGTCACTGACAGCCAAGAGAAAAGTGTTGGGCCGTGGAGAGGTAGCCTGGTGTTTCCGGAGCTATGTCGGTGTTTTTTTCCTGGGGACCCAGTGGGGTGCACCATCCTGGTTTTTGCCTCAGCACCACACACCTGTTTTAATTAGTCAAAGCTTAATATAGCAACGGGCGAGTCCTGAACCCACCTGAGGACTTCATTTTGAGCCACCATTCTTTTGTTTGACGGGTGCGAAATCCACCTGCCATTTAAATCTACAATGCCGGATCGATTGCATTAATTTCGCCCCATTGACTCTCTCACTCGGGCATGTAGCATTTATTTTTAACTTTAACATTATGGGGAGAAATTGTAATCACCTGTCAAAGTCACCTCAGTAACGGCTGAATTGAGCACAATGGAATCACATTTTTAATTGCGTTTATTGCATAATATAACACTGCTTGGTCAAATTTTTTTCTTTTGACAGCACAAGAAATGCAGAAAAACATATTTGTATGGCTGTAGATTTGAAGTTATAATTTAATACTGTTGAAATATTTAGAATACTTGGAAAAAAGTAAGATTATGTCTGATCTTGCAAGCTATGAATAAAGTATGAGCAGATAGGTGTAATCTAAAGCCTAGCACGTTTATTTTTTAATCGGGTGTATGTCCTTTTCTTGATACGCTTGTTGAATTATGCAGGTGAACATGTCAACAACAGTAATGAAGGAGTCTCGACAGCGCAGATGAGTGCTTGCTAGACGGAGCAAGTTTTTGGTGTTGTTGCCCTGTTCCGCCCCTTTATTTAAATGAGTTATCATATGCAAATAGACTCAGTGTATATGGAAATGATGCAGAAATAATTCTATAAAAGAGTTGCTGAGTACCTATGAAAATGTAAATATGCATGTGAATAAGAGAACTAACTAAAATCCCCCTTTTACATCCCCCTTTTACAAGTCATACACTGAATTACCACCAAAATGCCTTAACTCCATTAATTTGTCCAAGCCAGTACAATATTCATTTGTAAAGAGTATTTCCATCCATTTTAGTATTTCCATCCATTTCAAATCACAATACATTGACATTATGCTGAAATGTTCAGTTTGTGTCCAGTGTTATATTAATCATGAATTTTAGATATTGTTAAGTCATTGTTTTACAGTAAGTGGATGGTAAAATGGTTTCCTAAGCAGAGGGTGTGCTTTGCATAATTTTCCCCAAACAGTCTTCAACGACAAGACAACAAACATGAATTTCCTGCTTAACTTTAGACCTGATTGAACATTTGTAAATCCCTGTGATCATTTCCATTAGAAATAAGTGTGAGTCTGAGTGTACCATTGCATTCATGCAGGAGTTATGTTCATGCAGAAATATGAACTCTTACATAATCAGAGTACAGTATCAGCGAGGGTTGCAAAGCGACTCATAATGAGTTCTCGTGCATGTGTGTGTTTGCATCAGTGTGCATTGGCTGTGTGTGTTTGTTTGTTTGGTGCTGTGATTTGAGTGTACGTATGTGTGTTTGTGTGGGTGTGTGTATGTCTCTGTTCATGTAGGGACCAAACAAACACATGAGCACTACCACAAAGATAGCAAAACTGGAAAAGTAGGTCCACACAGTGTTTTTTTGACAGGTTCTCACTAAAGAAGATGCGATTTCTAGCATAGGGGTTGGGGGGAAATCATACAATTGTGTGAGAATCAGGGCTACTTAAAAGTAAAGGCATTGCCGTTTAGGTTTAGAGGCATTGGGAAACAAGGGTTAAAGTCCCACTTGAGCCCAGGGGTCTCGCAAAGGGCTGTTATTGGCCAACACCGTCCATCTTTGGGGAGTTGGTAATCAAAATGTTGTGCCTTGCCTCTTCACACTATAGTGACGCCTTATGGCGAAAGGTGCAAAACCTCCAGTGCATAAGGATTCTGGTATGGACTTCCTGGTTCAGCAACCAGTGTGACAAGAGTCAGAAAAGCATTGGATGTGCTTTGGAAAACACATCTCAACCTTTACTGTCCACTGAGAGATGTAGTTATGAAGCAGGATTTTAATCACAAACTGAATCCCAAAATGTATGTGAAAAAGAAATATTACGATTTAGTGTCTTATAGACATAGACGTTATATTGTTGAGGTTAATTTTAGGGTTATGGTAAGAGTGAAGGAAAAGGGAGCATTTGAGTAAGGTCCAAGGCCGTAATTACAATATACACAGAACAAAAATAAAAGCAACACTTTTTTTGCCCCCATTTATCCTGAGCTGAACTCAAAGATCTAAGACATTCTCTATGTACACAAAAGGATTATTTCTCTCAAATATTGTTCACAAATCTGTCTAAATCTGTGTTAGTAAGCACTTCTCCTTTGCCGAAATAATCCATCCACCTCACAGGTGTGGCATATCAAGATGCTGATTAGACAGCATGATTATTGCACAGGTGTGCCTTAGGCTGGCCACAATAAAAGGCCACTCTAAAATGTGGCCTTTCATTTTGTTAGAAATGTGTCCATCATTTACAGTGGGGAGAACAATAATTATTTATTATGCAGAATCTAAAACACAAATCCAGAAAATTACATTGATTTTTAAGTAATTAATTTGCATTTTATTGGATGACATAAGTATTTGATACATCAGAAAAGCAGAACTTAATATTTGGTCCAGAAACCTTTGTTTACAATTACAAAGATCATACGCTTCCTGTAGTTCTTGACCAGTTTGCACACACTGCAGCAGGGATTTTGGCCCACTCCTCCATACAGACCTTCTCCAGATCCTTCAGGTTTCGGGGGGGGGGGGGCTGGGCAATACAGACTTTCAGGTCCCTCCAAAGATTTTCTATTGGGTTCAGGTTTGGAGACTGGCTAGGCCACTCCAGGACCTTGAGATGCTTCTTACGGAGCCACTCCTTAGTTGCCCTGGCTGTGTGTTTCGGGTCGTTGTCATGCTGGAAGATCCAGCCACGACCCATCTTCAATGCTCTTACTAAGGGAAGGAGGTTGTTGGCCAAGATCTTGCGATACATGGCTCCATCCATTCTCCCCTAAATACGGTGCAGTCGTCCTGTCCCCTTTTCAGAAAAGCATCCCCAAAGAACGATGTTTCCACCTCCATGCTTAACGGTTGGGATGGTGTTCTTGGGGTTGTACTCATCCTTCTTCTTCCTCCAAACACGGCGAGTGGAGTTTAGACCAAAAAGCTCTATTTTTCTCTCATCAGACCACATGACCTTCTCCCATTCCTCCTCTGGATTATTCAGATGGTCCTTGGCAAACTTCGGACGGGCCTGGACATGTGCTGGCTTGAGCAGGGGGACCTTGCGTGCGCTGCAGGATTTTAATCCATGACGGCATAGTGTGTTACTAATGGTTTTCTTTGAGACTGTGGTCCCAGCTCTCTTCAGGTCATTGACCAGGTCCTGCCGTGTAGTTCTGGGCTGATCCCTCACCTTCCTCATGATCATTGATGCCCCACGAGGTGAGATCTTGCATGGAGCCCCAGACCGAGGGTGATTGACCGTCATCTTGAACTTCTTCCATTTTCTAATAATTGCGCCAACAGTTGTTGCCTTCTCACCAAGCTGCTTGCCTGTTGTCCTGTAGCCCATCCCAGCCTTGTGCAGGTCAACAATTGATACACAGCTCTCTGGTCTTGGCCATTGTGAAGAGCTTGGAGTCTGTTTGATTGAGTGTGTGGACAGGTGTCTTTTATACAGGTAACGAGTTCAAACAGGTGCAGTTAATACAGGTAATGAGTGGAGGACAGGAGGGCTTCTTAAAGAAAAAAAACGGGTCTGTGAGAGACGGAATACTTACTGGTTGGTAGGTGATCAAATACTTATGTCATGCAATAAAATGCAAATTAATTATAAAAAAATCATACAATGTGATTTTCTGGATGTTTGTTTTAGATTCCGTCTTTCACAGCTGAAGTGTTCCTATGATAAAAATTACAGACCTCTACATGTTCTCCCCGCTGTATGTTGTGTTGCATGTGTAATTTGTGCAGACAGTAGTCGTTTTCATTGATTGAATATTCGTGTAGTATACTGTATAGCTGTATTTGCTTATGATAAATAGCATTTAGTGTTTGTTTGACTAAAGTGGGAGCAGTTTTATTAGTCAGCTTTCATTCACAGTGAGTGTCATCATGAACAAGAGGAAGGGTGGCAGTGACATTCATCAGTTTTTTGGGTAGCCTCAGAAAAGAAAAGTTGAGAGTAGTGAGAAAATGAGTACCAGTCAGAAGATAGTATACAATGGCACAAGAGGCCAGTCAATATTTATTGATATAATAATAATTGCCATTCAGATCAGAAATGGTTAATAATCCATTCCTGAACATCATGGTAAAGAAACTTGTTACTTTCTTAAAGAAAAGAGGGAGAGAGAGAGAGGGTATGAGGATGCCAACAGAACAGGGAGAGCAGGGGACATGGAGGTGAGTGAGAAAAGGAGCAAATATTGATGTCCGATCTGATATTGCCATGTTGGTTTTGTTCCGTGTTGGTGTTGTAATGTTGGCACAACTGAGGTTCGGTTTAGACACAGGCCCCACTAAGGTTAGGTTTAGGCACAGGTGTCTCTGAGGTTAAGATTAGGTCAAAGGGTGGGGAGCAGGCAAATATTCTGTCTTTGGACTGGGGTAACCAAGAAACTACAGGTCAGTTGCAATGATGGTCCTGGAGAAACATTAATTATTATGTTTTAGGAAAAATACCAACACGGTAATATCACATTGTGATAATATTGTGGGTTAAGAGTCTTATAAATATTTAAAACATTTTTGAATGTTTTTCTTGGGGGACCCCCAGACCCCCTGATTTGCCCCCCCCCCCATGTTGACTCCATGGCTACGGCCTTGGTTAGGTCTCACACTGTGTGTGTGTGTGTGTGTGTGTGTGTTCGTGCATGCGTGTGTGTGTTCTGCTACAGCAATGAGTTAGCTAGTGTCTTGTATTTCAGTCTTCACTGTGATCACCTCTCCCTCCTTTCCCTTCTCTCACTTGTCGGTCACATTTCTACCATCATGCTTCCCATTAGTGAGTCACACATACACAAACACAAACCCACACCATATGAAATACTTAATTTTACATAAAAAAATTACTATTTCGACAGTCTCTGTGTGCAGGAAACCTAGGGGTAAACATAACACCCCCTCTACACCATGGAGCTCCCGAATGACGGCTGACACAGTATAATAACTTGCTAGCTGCATCTCTTTAGACTTACGTAGACCTCCCATTTGAAAGTCATATGCTGTCGGCCTGCCGAGCCACAACTCCCCCAACACAAGCACTGCAAGTTTGAGCCTACAACTTAGCATGCTTTATACGAGGGGGATGATACGCCTGTGAGAATGGGTGTTCTGTTATACATGTCTTTGTGTTGATGAATTTCTTTTCCACAGAGACCATCACACTTCAGAATGTGTATGTATCAGTCGATCGATCACTGCATTGATTTTATTCCTCTGTGATGCACAAAAGTATCTGTTCTGCCATGTACATGCAAATGCTTAATAGCATGCATTAAGACTGGAAAGGTTTTTTTTGGACACTCTCCTTCAAATAAAGACTCAATTTGTCACAAGCATTTTAACAGGCTAACACATCCGGTGGGGAGAACAAGTATTTGATACACTGCCAATTTAGCAGGTTTTCCTACTTATAAAGCATGTAGAGGTCTGTCATTTCTCTCATAGGTACACTTCAACTGTGAGAGACGGAATCTAAAACATAAATCCAGAAAATTACATTGTATGATTTTTAAAGAATGAATTAGCATTTTATTGCATGACATAAGTATTTGATCACCTACCAACCAGTAAGAATTCCGGCTCTCACAGACCTGTTTGTTTTTCTTTAAGAAGGCCTCCTGTTCTCCACTCATTAATTGCACCTGTTTGAACTTGTTACCTGTATAAAAGACACCTGTCCACACACTCAATCAAACAGACTCCAACATCTCCACAATGGTCAACACCAGAGAAAATTGTAGACCTGCACAAGGCTGGGATGGGCTACAGGACAATTGTCAAGCTGCTTGGTGAGAAGGCAAGTGAGTTGGTGCAATTATTAGAAAATGGAAGAATGACGGTCAATCTCCCTTGGTCTGGGGCTCCATGCAAGATTTCCCCTCATGGGGCATTAATGATCATGAGGAAGGTGAGGGATCAGCCCAGAACTACACGGCAGGACCTGGTCAATGACCTGAAGAGAGCTGGGACCACAGTCTCAAAGAAAACCATTAGTAACACACTATGCCATCATGGATCAAAATCCTGCAGCGCACGCAAGGTCCCCCTGCTCAAGCCAGCGCATGTCCAGGCCCGTCTGAAGATTGCCATTGACCACATGGATGTTCCAGAGGATGAATGGGAGAAGGTCATGTGGTCTGATGAGACAAAAATAGAGCTTTTTGGTCTAAACTCCACTCGCCGTGTTTGGAGGAACCCCAAGAACACCATCCCAACCGTGAAGCATGGAAGTGGAAACATCATTCTTTGGGGATGCTTTTCTGCAAAGGTTACAGGACGACAGCACTGTATTGAGGGGAGGATGGATGGGGCCATGTATCGCGTGATCTTGGCCAATAACCTCCTTCCCTCAGTAAGAGCATTGAAGATGGGTCGTGGCTGGGTCTTCCAGCATGACAACGACCCAAAACACACAGCCAGGACAACTAAGGAATGGCACCGTAAGAAGCATCTCAAGGTCCTGGAGTGGTCTATCCAGTCTCCAGACATGAACCCAATAGAAAATCTTTGGAGGGAGCTGAAAGTCCGTATTGCCCAGTGACAGCCCCAAATCCGGAAGGATCTGGAGAAGGTCTGTATGGAGGAGTGGGCCAAAATCCTTACTGCAGTGTGTGCAAACCTGGTCAAGAACTACAGGAAACCTATGATCTCTGTAATTGTAAGGTTTCTGGACCAAATATTAAGTTCTGCTTTTCTGATGTATCAAATACTTATGTCATGCATAAAATGCAAATTAATTACTTAAAAATCATACAGTGTGATTTTCTGTATTTTTGTTTTAGATTCCGTCACTCACATTTGAAGAGTTCCTATGATAAAAATGACAGACTTCTACATGCTTTGTAAGTGGGAAAACCTGCAAAATCGGCAGGTTATCAAATATTTGTTCTCCCCACTGTATATTAATTGCATTGGGAGGAGTTATATTGGTATGACCCACATTCTTCAACGACCTGGGAGGATTTAGGGTAACTGTCTTGCTTAGGAACAGAACAACAGTTTAACTTCAGCTAGTTGGCTTTGGGATTTGATCTACAGTATCAACATGTCAGTTACTGTCAGATGCTCCAAATATTAGGCTAGAAGCTAGCCTACATCACAATGAAAGGTCAAATAATACTATAGCATTGTTATATACAGTTACTGTATGACATTTATGGCCGCGTGCTTATATGAAACATTGGTTATTCTAGGAAAAAGTATATTGTCAAAGAGTGGTCATCTCTTAATTTTAAGAGTTACTTGGTAATGGTAGGTGCTTTGGAAAGTGTTGAAAAATGATAAAGCAATATTTTCTTATTTATACAGATATCCAAATGTGTTTCAGATTGTTAAATTATCTCATAATCATTATTGAACTATTCCATATGTTTGCTTTGTACAAATTGCTAATTAGGGGAAAAAGCCTTTTTGCAGCTTGTCTCAAAAACAAAATCACATATTCAAGGAAAACATTTTTATTAATAAACTTCAGTTCTGTGTACAGTGAACTAATTTCACTTAACACAGAACTGTTGGGAATGTGTGTAACTTTCAAAAGTCATGCCTTGAAATGTGTAGGTCCTTGTAAGATCGTCAGTGCTGTAGTCGTGACTTGGAAAGTAGGTACACTAATTTTTATATTTAGAAATTCTTGCTCATATCCTTACCACCTTGCACAAATCTTCTCTTCAAATGTCAAAAACATGTTTCAGCACAAGGACAAAACTCTGTCACACATGTCGGGAGGGACCAAATAAGCAGGTCTGTGTTCCTCCCTTACGATAAATAAGAATTAAATAACACTTTCTTGGAATTCTAGATACTTTGACAAATCTAATTTGCTAATTTGACCACAGATAAAGCATACAGATATACACAGTGGACATTCCCTACCAAGAGCAGTTCAGATGTGTTCATGCCAGGGTGGTCAGATTTAAAACAATACATGCAAAGTTCTGGATTTTGGAAGGTGATAAAAGCAATGGACTGAACAGAAATTCTAAGCCAGTAGTATGAACAATATACAAGCTGTAATACAGAGTGATATAAGAAAAACACACTGTGGACAAAAAAAAACTAAACACAGTGGACATTTCCTCAACAGTTCAGATCAAGCTAGGCAATATCTATTGAAGTTCCTGTAGTACAGAATTTATATGACCTACTAGCTACTCTCTTTGGTAATGATGCCAAATATCTTCAGAAGCTTACTTTTGTTTTTGCAAAGAACAGAATGGATTCAGGATTTGGGCTTGCCAGGCTTTGAAATAAGAGCAGGAGGAAAACAAGAACAAAGAATTTCATTTCACCTGCGTGGCAACTAGAATGTCATTATCATGCAGTTGAGCAGGTGTGGTAATGTGAGAGCTATAGCAGATACATCTGTCTGCACGATAACATTGTTTTGTTTAACGATTCGTATACATTTAAAAATGACACCGAATTACAGTAGAAAGGTACATGTACTGGTGGCCATTTAAAAGTAAGCATACTACACCATTACCCATCATTTACAGCATGGGCTACCAGCTTGATTCCATTTCTCTGCAGTCTGAGGCCAGTCCAGTACTGTTGTAGCAGACTCTATGAACTACACTAACACATCGGTAGCTGTCAAATGGTGGCTCCGGATCGGAGGGGGTGGGGGCCCCCCCCGGGTACTGGCACAGGTCAGTAAGCCATTGCCAGTCCAATACTGGTTTAAAACACAAGGCCAAGGTCTTGTTCCACTCTATTCTTCAGTTTTGTAAGTACATTCTGATTCTTTAGTATAAATGCTAGCCAATTAGTGTTTGCCTCCCCTGTGTCTTTTATAGGGGATGGCTGATGTTGGGTCACTGTCAGCCCAGACCATTTAAAAATGTAATCTGTGCCAGAGGTCATGTCTTTGATAACCAGATCCTGACATGAGGAGATCTAAATGTCATCAGCATACCCTTGTGCTGGGTCAGATGTGTTGTGGTTTGCGGCACATGTGCGCTGGAGGACACCAGCAAAGCCTTTTCAGCAACAAGCTGAAATCTATGAAGTTAACAGCAGTCCATGGGCATTCTGTGTTTTACCCACCCTTGGTGTAGTCAGCTGGTTTCCACAGAAAGATTGAAGAAAAAAAACATTGTACACTTTGTACATAATGTCCACATAAGGCAGCTTTGTTTCACAAGTTTAAATTGCTCATTGTAACATTCTCAAAGGAATCTCTAGAATATACAAACACAGCACAAAACTTTATTCATGCACTCCCAGCATTTAGTCAGGAGAAATGCTCGTTGATATCTTGTATCTTCAGTTTTTGCCTCTTATTTGTAAAAGATTAGAAATGAGGGTGAGCAAGCATTTCATGAACACTTTCCCGTCAGAGGGTGAGAGAACTGTTGCTCCAATTGGGACATCGTCTTTTGGGGGTATTCTCTGGATAAGGGCTGCTTTCCATGAGTCAGGTACTTTTCAATTATTCAGTAAGGCATTGAAGAAATCCATGAGGGAATAGGAGGACTATTGCCTAGTGGCGTTTAATGTCTCTTAAGCGACACTGTCCGATACACTTGTCTTGTTATTAGGTATGGAGGCCCGAATTCTTTTTATCTCTTCAAGGGTGAAATTACATGTCTCTGGGAAACACCACTTCCATGGTGTCACACCAAGGGGTGTGGCTGGCACTGTCGTAACAGACCGGGCCTGACATTAGTAGTTACAGTGGATCTGTGCATTGGCAACTAGTACTGGGCAAGGGCCTGGGACATATAATAAAGTAAATTACTTAAAATTTGCAATGTAGCCTAAAGAACTTTAAGTACTAATTTCACCCTGCACACCTTTTCCTGCCATTCATGTTGTTATGACCAAATCATAACCCTATGTGTAACTGTGCATCAATCAAGTTTGTAGAGAACTTTCTAAGGATGTGTGCAGGGTATTTCGGGACTGGGTCTCTGAAGGATCTTCCATGTAGGTGTTTTGCAAAAAATACGTATTTCTGAAAGAAAGCTCCAATTATTAAAGCCAGCACTCAAATCTCTGGAAGAAAGACATGTTGTTGTTTATCTTGGAGCAGTTTAGTGTCCATGCTTTCCCTATAGACTCATGTAAAACTGAACCTGTTTCCAATCATGTTGTTTCAGCCGACATCAATATTCATTCAAGTCTGATTAAGTGTCTCTGCCAGTCAGCTGAATGGGTGCTTGGGCTGTATATAGACCATTGTTGCTTGCAGACACTGCCACTAACCCCTTAACCATAACCAAGAGAATCCATTGGTTGAAGAGATGTTGATAAGACATCTCTAAAGATATTTTGCTACAGGGAACAATCTGATACCTCCTCAGACCTTTATTGCATTAACAGAAGCCGTTACAATGAGTGTGCTTACAGTCCAGGTAGCAAATAATGGAGAATATTATATATATATATATATATATATATATATATATATATATACTCACCTAAAGGATTATTAGGAACACCATACTAATATTGTGTTTGACCCCCTTTTGCCTTCAGAACTGCCTTATTTCTACGTGGCATTAATTCAACAAGGTGCTGAAAGCATTCTTTAGAAATGTTGGCCCATATTGATAGGATAGCATCTTGCAGTTGATGGAGATTTGTGGGATGCACATCCAGGGCACGAAGCTCCCGTTCCACCACATCCCAAAGGTTCTCTACTGGGTTGATATCTGGTGATTGTAGGGGCCATTTCAGTACAGTGAACTCATTGTCATGTGCAAGAAACCAATTTGAAATGATTCGAGCTTTGTGACATGGTGCATTATCCTGCTGGAAGTAGCCATCTGAGGATGGGTACATGGTGGTCATAAAGGGATGGACATGGTCAGAAACAATGCTCAGGTAGGCCAATTAGCACTAAGGGGCCTAAAGTGTGCCAAGAAAACATCCCCCACACCATTACACCGCCACCACCAGCCTGCACAGTGGTAACAAGGCATGATGGATCCATGTTCTCATTCTGTTTATGCCAAATTCTAACTCTATCATCTGAATGTCTCAACAGAAATCGAGACTCATCAGACCAGGCAACATTCTTCCAGTCTTCAACTGTCCAAGTTTGGTGAGCTTGTGCAAATTGTAGCCTCTTTTTCCTATTTGTAGTGGAGATGAGTGGTACCTGGTTGGGTCTTCTGCTGTTGTAGCCCATCCGCCTCAAGGTTGTGTGTGTTGTGGCTTCACAAATGCTTTGCTGCATACCTCGGTTGTAACAAGTGGTTATTTCAGTCAAAGTTGCTCTTCTATCAGCTTGAATCAGTCGGCCCATTCTCCTCTGACCTCTAGAATCAACAAGGCATTTTCGCCCACAGGACTGCCACATACTGGATGTTTTTCCCTTTTCACACCATTCTTTGTAAACCCTAGAAATGGTTGTGCGTGAAAATCCCAGTAACTGAACAGATTGTGAAATACTCAGACCGGCCCGTCTGGCACCAACAACCATGCCACGCTCAAAATTGCTTAAATCACCTTTCTTTCCCATTCTGACATTCAGTTTGGAGTTCAGGAAATTGTCTTGACCAGGACCACACCCCTAAGTGCATTGAGGCAACTGCCATATGATTGGTTGATTAGATAATTCCATTAATGAGAAATTGAACAGGTGTTCCTAATAATCCTTTAGGTGAGTGTATATATATATATATAAATTATAAAAATAACAATTTCTCATTAATGGAATAATAACCTGGGTGCATAAGTGTGCACACCCTCTTATAAGTCCCCCAAAAGCACCTGGGAAAATGTGTTATTGTCTGATGAAACCAAGGTTGAACTTTTTGGCCATAATTCCAAAAGGCCTGTTAGAAAGCTGAAGAGGAAATTCACCTTTCAGCATGACAACAACCCAAAGCACACATCCAAATCCACAAAAGCATGGCTTCACCAGAAGAAGATTAACATCTTGGATGGCCCAGCCAGAGCCCAGACCTGAATCCAATTGAACATCTGTGGGGTGATCTGAAGAGGGCTGTGCGCAGGACAAATGTACATGTATTCTAACTAGATTCATTATTTGTTAGTTTACAAATGTTATTCTCTCTGCATATTAAAATTATTGTGATACCTAAGGTGGTAGGCTACAACACAAGTTAGCTTATTAGCATAATCAGTTCAAACAGGAAACCAGAGTGGTCATTGTTCAGCGATGTATCAGGTGAAGCCTAGCTGGGAATGCTGCAATCACAATATCAGATTTCATACTGACTATTGAATCATCAGGTTAGTGGCCGCAGGTCGATGATCGACTTTGTTGTCGTTTCATCTGACCTGCGGCCATATGTCTTGGACACTCGGGTGAAGAGAGGGGCGGAGCTGTCAACTGATCACCACCTGGTTGTGAGTTGGATCCGATGGCGGGGGAGGAAGCTGGACAGACTCGGCAGGCCCAAGCGTACTGTAAGGGTCTGCTGGGAACGTCTGGCCGAGTCTCCTGTCAGAGAGATCTTTAACTCCCACCTCCGGCAGAGCTTTGACTGGATCCCGAGGGAGGTTGGAGATATTGAGTCCGAGTGGACCATGTTCTCCACCGCCATTGTTGAAGCGGCCGCTCGGAGCTGTGGCCGTAAGGTCTCCGGTGCCTGTCGAGGCGGCAATCCCCGAACCCGGTGGTGGACACCGGAAGTAAGGGATGCTGTCAAGCTGAAGAAGGAGTCCTATCAGGCCTGGTTGGCTTGTGGGACTCCAGAGGCAGCTGACGGGTACCGACAGGCCAAGCGGACTGCAGCCCGGGTGGTTGTGGAGGCAAAAACTCGGGCCTGGGAGGAGTTCGGTGAGGCCATGGAGAAGGACTATCGGCTGGCCTCGAAGAGATTCTGGCAAACCATCCGGCGCCTCAGGAGAGGGAAACAGTGCCCTACCAACGCTGTTTACAGTAGAGGTGGGCAGCTGTTGACCTCAACTGGGGATGTCGTCGGGCGGTGGAAGGAGTACTTCGAGGATCTCCTCAATCCCGCCGTCACGTCTTCCATTGAGGAAGCAGAGGATGAGGGCTCAGAGGTGGACTCGTCCATCACCCGGGCTGAAGTCACCGAGGTGGTTAAGAAACTCCTCGGTGGCAAGGCACCGGGGGTGGATGAGATCCGCCCTGAGTACCTCAAGTCTCTGGATGTTGTGGGGCTGTCTTGGCTGACACGCCTGTGCAACATCGCGTGGCAGTCGGGGACAGTGCCTCTGGGATGGCAGACCGGGGTGGTGGTCCCTCTTTATAAGAAGGGGGACCGGAGGGTGTGTTCCAACTATAGGGGGATCACACTTCTCAGCCTCCCCGGGGAAAGTCTATGCCAGGGTTCTGGAGAGGAGAATACGGCCGATAGTAGAACCTCGGATTCAGGAGGAACAGTGTGGTTTTCGTCCAGGCCGTGGAACACTGGACCAGCTCTATACCCTCTACAGGGTGATGGAGGGTTCATGGGAGTTTGCCCAACCAGTCCACATGTGTTTTGTGGATTTGGAGAAGGCATTCGACTGTGTCCCTCGCGGCATCCTGTGGAGAGTGCTTCGGGAATATGGGGTCCTGGGTCCTTTGCTAAGGGCTGTTAGGTCCCTGTACGACCGAAGCAGGAGCTTGGTCCGCATTGCCGGCAGTAAGTCAGACTTGTTCCCTGTGCATGTTGGACTCCGGCAGGGCTGCCCTTTGTCACCGGTTCTGTTCGTAATTTTTATGGACAGAATTTCTAGGCGCAGCCAGGGGCCTGGGGGTGTCAGGTTTGGGGACCACACGATTTCGTCTCTGCTCTTTGCGGATGATGTTGTCGTGTTGGCCCCTTCAAGCCAGGACCTTCAGGATGCACTTGGACGGTTTGCAGCCGAGTGTGAAGCGGTGGGGATGAAAATCAGTACCTCCAAATCCGAGGCCATGGTCCTCAGTCGGAAAAGGGTGGCTTGCCCACTTCAGGTTGGTGGAGAGTGCCTGCCTCAAGTGGAGGAGTTTAAGTATCTAGGGGTCCTGTTCACGAGTGAGGGAAGGATGGAACGGGAGATTGACAGACGGATCGGTGCAGCTTCTGCAGTAATGCGGTCGATGTATCGGTCTGTCGTGGTGAAGAAAGAGCTGAGCCGCAAGGCGAAGCTCTCGATTTACCGGTCAATCTACGTTCCTACTCTCACCTATGGTCATGAGCTTTGGGTCATGACCGAAAGGACAAGATCCCGGATACAGGCGGCCGAAATGAGCTTTCTCCGCAGGGTGGCTGGGCGATCCCTTAGAGATAGGGTGAGAAGCTCGGTCACCCGGGAGGAGCTCAGAGTAGAGCCGCTGCTCCTCCACATCGAGAGGGGTCAGCTGAGGTGGCTTGGGCATCTGTTTCGGATGCCTCCGGAACGCCTTCCTGGGAAGGTGTTCCGGTCCCGTCCCACCGGGAAGAGACCCCGGGGAAGACCTAGGACACGCTGGAGGGACTATGTCTCCCGGCTGGCCTGGGAACGCCTCGGTGTCCCCCCGGAAGAGCTGGAGGAAGTGTCTGGGGAGAGGGAAGTCTGGGCATCCCTGCTTAGACTGCTGCCCCCGCGACCCGGCCCCGGATAAGCGGAAGATGATGCAATGCAAAGGTTAGTCAGTCAGTGTCATGTGTGCTTCTTACTACAATACGGGTGGTTTTTCTGGCTGAAATACATATGTTTATAGCTCATGCTAGCAAAACTGCAACATCAAAATACAGTACATTGGGTAGAACAGCGTAACAGCATTACATAGCTTGCTAAGAAAGTCAATTGCACAGGGTCCTGAGAGTTAGGGAGGACATTTCAAGTAACATCCAAGTTATCATACTGTCTTTTGCTATTCTCGGGGCCTGTCAGGTTCTTACATCTAGTCTTGTATATTACTATCATGGTTACGAAAACTAAAAACATAACTTGCAGTCCAGTGTAAAACTGTCCAAAAAAATCCTATCTCATCTAAATGTAACTATTCCAGTGTTGCGTCCAGATTTGTGTTAGCTCGTCTACAACAAACGTAACATTAGTTAACTAGAAAGTGAGGCGTACCACAAGGCTTTCTTGTATTTGGTTTCCAAACAACATGTCAATAATGTAATAAAATGTCAATAATGTAATAAAATATAATGTTAAGGGATTTGCAATGCTTTTTTGGGGTGCTCGTTACTATTATATGCAATACTGGTTTTGCGAAATTTGTGCTACTCTGACTTTATTTTGGGTGGTTTTCATGAGCCAAAACCATTCCCCATTTTTTGTGTACTGTCTGAAACCCCTTACCTAACCCGTGAGCCAGAAATAGCCTTATTTCTTGTGGGAACTGGTGAAAGATCCATGAAAGAGCACGTTTCTCTTGTTTTACTGTCCTTGTGGAGGTTTTCTGTCCCCACTAGGGTTTTTTTAAACATGATCACACACACAAACACACAAACACACACACACACACACACACACACAAATACTAGCTATAAAGACTGGTACAAATAGAATCCTGCTGAAACCTTACATTAGTTAACTCTGTCTAACTGGATTAACAGCTCCTCATGTTGCCCACCTAGCGGCTTTGCATATATTTCCATACCATTATGCTGTACCATTAGAGGAAAAACACTGGACATGCTGAAAAACACTGGCAAACAAACCTCTAATAAAACCAGGCAGAAACAGGACAATAGTGACTTGCCATCTTATGAGGTCTTAATACAGTTTAAACTGAAATGTTTAGGAAGAGCTGTTTATTTGCCAGATAATTATTAGTATGACAGAGAGCTCCCCAACTCTAATCCTACACTACTCCTACTAGCCACTACATATCCCCTTGTTCTGAACAGGGCTTTATGGGAACAGCCGGTAAGCATGCCCCCTCCCTCTTATCTAACCCAAATCACATTTTCTACCCATCTCACTCTACTGCTTTTATCCCAAATTACACTCTACTTGCTATACTCAGTAGTTCACGGCTATATGGGCCGGCCCCATTCAAAAGCAGGGTTCTTCCCTACGTACACAAAAGGGTATGGGGATGCCTGTTGGGTTTGTGCAGAGGGAGCAGTATTCAGATACAAGTTAAGGAGAGGTAAAATAATGAGAAATGTCACTTAAGGACACTGTATTCCTCCCCTCATCTTCTCAGCTAGTCGTTCCCCATTGTTTCTAACTCTACATCTGTTCCAAGCCCTCCCATTTCTCCCAACTGCTTCTCTCCACTCCTCCCCTCTACCCAAACCAAATATCCCCCTATCCCCTATCCTCTGTTCCCCTAATCCCTGTCCCATATCCCCTGTCCCCTATCTACCCTGTCCCCAGTTCCTTGTCCCCTATCCCCTGTCCCCTATCTACCCTGTCCCCAGTTCCCTGTCCCCTATCTACCCTGTCCCCAGTTCCCTGTCCCCTATCCCCTGTCCCCTATCCCCTGTTCCCCATCCCCTGTCCCCTATCTACCCTGTCCCCAGTTCCCTATCCCCTGTCCCCTGTTCCCCATCCCCTGTCCCCTATCTACCCTGTCCCCAGTTCCCTGTCCCCTATCCCCTGTTCCCCATCCCCTGTCCCCTATCTACCCTGTCCCCAGTTCCCTGTCCCCTATCCCCTGTCCCCTGTCCCCTATCCCCTGTCCCCTGTTCCCCATCCCCTGTCCCCTATCTACCCTGTCCCCAGTTCCCTGTCCCCTATCCCCTGTCCCCTATCCCCTGTCCCCTGTTCCCCATCCCCTGTCCCCTATCTACCCTGTCCCCAGTTCCCTGTCCCCTATCCCCCGTCCCCTGTTCCCATCCCCTGTCCCCTATCTACCCTGTCCCCAGTTCCCTGTCCCCTATCCCCTGTCCCCTGTCCCCCTATTGTTCTTTTACAATGAACTCTCCTCCCGCAGCTCAGTGTTGCTCCATTTTATGCTTCCATGTGTACCATTCCTCTCCTCCCACTCCACATCTCTCGCTTTCTTGTTTTCTTCAATTTAATGTTATTGGGATCACCTCTCTGTGCTGCACTCCCACTCCATTCCCCACTTCATCCCTTCATCCATTCCCTTCCCTTTCACCCTCTATGCTTTCTATAACATTATGTCTGCACACTCTCCCTCCACCCCTCTCGTCCACATTTCCTCATCCCAGTGGACATATCCTCATTCCCTGGGTCACCCCCCCGTCCCCCCCCCCGTCCCCCAGAGCGCCTGCTTCTCTACCCTCCCCCCATGCTGCAGAACCCGGGCACATCCCCATTCGTAGCAGATTCTATCGTTAAACACATCCTCTGTGTGCATCCAGTATTATCCAGGAACACCTTCATTACCCTCTCTCCGTCACCCAAGGTGTATGAGCTCCCGCACTGTTCCCTTTGTACAGAACCAACACGCCATAACAGGCATCACATCATTTAGATCAAAGTGGAGGTCTGTAATGGGGAGGCACCAGGTGTTAAACACACACAAACAGAATTGAACGGGGTTGCTTCTTGCTCTTCATGGTGCTCTCGGTTGCTGTTGTAACAAAAAAAAGGACATGTTTACTAAAGGGCTGGCGAACTTTGTTCTTTTGGTTGATGGTTACTGCCTTTATGTCCGGTTTCTTACGGCTAGGTTTTTCTGAACACCCCGCAGCCAATCCTTGACCTGTTTTCATCAGATTGAATTATTTTATAAGTGCACATGTTCTCTGGTAATTTAACCCAGTAACCCGCATCTGAAATGTCATTTCAGGTGCTGTCATCTTTCTTCATCTGTTTTCACTTTTTCCTTCCCTTTTCCAGGAGTCTCCCCAGACCGGTTTTGTCCTGGGGGGGTCTGTTGAGGCAAACTTTCAATGAGAAAATCAAAAAATCTACATCTACAATACAACGTTAAGTAAAGAATTCTGTATGAGGACAATATATACTGTGACAAAGATTTAAATAAAGAAATGTAAATAACTACATAAAACGTTAATAAATGTTTCAAATCACACTAACAACGAGAAACTCTCAAAACAGCATAAGGCAAAACACATGTGCGGGCAGCGCTTTGGCCAAATCCCTGACCTGGGAGGCGAATAAACTCACTCATCATGTTGTCTACCTGGTAACTAACTTGGCAACATCGAACAAGTCTTGTTTTGTGTGATATTGTTTTTGTGTAGAATTGTTTAGGTGTCAGTGTAGTTGTTCTTAATGTTTTATTTAAATAAATAAAGAGAAATACATTTAGTCTTTTTCTAAACACACCTCCTCCCATTCTTGTTAAAGTACAGTTCACGATTATGAACAACTATATTTTGAGATCCAATATAAAATGCTTTAGATATTCGATAAATTAGGCCTAAACCCTTTAGGTCATTCAGTCAACAGTCAAGTTAATGGATTTTATCATAATTTGCTTACATTTAACCATGTTTTTATATATCTACATGCCACCACCCCAAATAGGAGGACATCGTCTCTCTAGTTATACACCTTCATCTTTTTTCCAAAATTCTGTGATTCGCCATTTATACATTGAGTTAGGTCCAGAAATATCTGGACACAGACACAAGTTTTGTTATTTTGGTTGTTCTCCAAAATATATTCAAGTTACAGTTAAATAATGAATATGGGCTTAAAGTGCAGTCTCGCAGCATTAATCTGATTCATTCACATCCACATTGGAGGAGGGCTTTAGGAATTACAGCTTGTTTATATGCATCCCCCTCTTTTTCAAGGGACCAAAAGTAATTGGACAATTGACTCGAAAGCTGTTTCATGGACAGGTGTGGGCTATTCCTTCATTATTTCCTCATCAATTAAGCAGGTAAAAGGTCTGGAGTTGATTCCAGTTGTGGCATTTGCATTTGGATGTTGTTTCTGTGAACCCACAACATGTGGTCAAAGGAGCTCTCAATGCAAGTGAAACAGGCCATCCTTAGGATGGCTTTGCAAAAAACAAAAACAAAATCTGACAGATAGCAGGAACATTAGGAATGGCCAAATCATCAGTTTGGTACATTCGGTTAAAAAAAGGAACGCACTGGTTAGCTCTGCAACACAAAAACACCTGGACGTCCACAGAAGACAAGTGGTGGATGATCATAAGATCCTTTCCATGATAAAGAAAAACCCCTTCACAACATCCAGCCAAGTGAAGAACACTCTCCAGGAGGTAGGCATACCATTATCCAAGTCTATCATAACGAGAGCAAATACAGAGGGTTCACCACAAGGTGCAAACCATTCATAAGCCTCAAGAATAGAATGGCCAGATTAGACTTTGCCAAAAAACATTTAAAAAAGCCAGCCCAATTCTGGAACATCATTCTTTGGAAAGATGAAACTAAGATCGATCGGTACCAGAAAGTATAGAGAGGTTTTGATACGGGTTATGATCTGAAGCATACCACAACATCTGTAAAACAAAGTGGTGGCAGTATGATGATATGGGCATGCATGGCTTCCAAGGGCACTGGGTTACTAGTGTTTATTGATGATGTGACAGAAGACAGAAGCTGCCGGATGAATTTTGAAGTGTATAAGTATATATCGTCGGCTCAGATTCAGCGAAGATGATTGGATAGCGTTTCAATTTACAGATGAACAATGACCCAAAAGATACTGCGAAAGCAACCCAGGAGTTTTTTAAGGCAACGATGTGGAATATTCTGCAATGACAGAGTCAATTACCTGATCTCAACCCGATCAAGCATGCATTTTACTTGCTGAACTTAAGGCAGAAAGACCCAGAAAGACAAAACTTAAGGCAGAAAGACCCACGAACAAACAACAACTGAAGACAGTTGCAGTAAAAGCCTGGCAAAGCATCACATAGGGGCAAACCCAGCGTTTGGTGATGTCCGTGCGTTCCAGACATTAAGCAGTCATTGCTTGCAAAGGATTCTCAACAAAGTATTAAAAATGTACTTATTATTTATGATTGTGTACATTTTTTCAATTACATCTGAGCCACTGATATAAGGGGACTGTGTATGGAAATTCTTGCAATTACTAAAGGTTTCAAATAATATTTTTGAATTAAAGCTGAAAGTCTGCACTTCAATTGCATCTCGGTTTTTTCATTTCAAATCCACCCACACAGAAAACTCATGCAAAACATATGAGTACAAACACTGGATTTAAGAAGTCCACACACCCCTGTTAAAATGCCAAAGATAAATAATTACAGAAATGTTTCCACTTTTAATGTGACCTATAATGTGAACAATTCAATTGAAAAACAAACTGAAATCTTCGAGAAAAACAAAACAAAACCAAAAAAACGTACAATAACCTGGTTGCATAAATGTGCACACCCTCTTATAAGTCCCCAAAAAGCACCTGGGAAAATGTGTTTTTTGACAAAGTAAGAGAATGATCTCTCTGAAGATGCTGAGGATACCCCAATAACTAAAGCAGACAAAGCAACATGATCTTCATTTGTCATACTATCAGTTGGTTCGGTGCCCGCCAGCCTCTGCAAGGAGTGCAAGATGTCAAAATCAAAACATTTTAATTAAATTGGGGAAGACAATTTACAGCCTTTTGCAGTTCAGGGTTTCTCCTTGAATATCTGGACACCTCTGTTAGGAACAAACATTTGTTTATTTTGTGCTACACAAAAAACCTGTCCCAATGTGGTAGTAATGTTGTTATTCCATAGTACAATGAAATCCTATTGCTTATTACTACATTAGATGGAAATCGTAAGTATAATCAAATAATTTAGGAAGGCCATTCTGTCTGTGTTTCTGCTCTGCTCACTTGTACAGGATGTGCGTACAGCAGATAGGAATACCTTTGGCTATCTTCTCAAGAGCTGTAAACATCTTTTTATGCCAAAGTTTGCAGAGCAGCTGGTGAGACATGTAGACAAACCATGCATGGGACAGGGACACAGTGGGCTGAATATCTATCGGCCGGTGCTCAACCTTCAACAGGGAGCTCTTGACCTGACTCTGCTGAGTGTTGTTAACTGCTCCAGGATCATACATCTGGAATAAAGCTTTACTTGTAAAAAGAATCTACAGTCTTTCTGCCTTTCTCATTTAATGATTTCCATGAAAATTCTCTACTCATTCCAACACATTGAATTCAACTTCATAATGTTTACTGCAACAGACATAGTAGTTTAATGTCCAGATAACTTCACACACACTTCTAGCCCTCTCACATATCATACTCCATCTCGTTCATGTCCTCACTAACCCACGTGTATACACTAGAAAAAACCTACGTTAGACACAAATCTGGCAGCAAATCTTGTTCATCTAAATATTACCGTTTTAGAGTAACATCGCTCCTAGATAGAAGATTTAGATGCAGCATCCGTCCCATAAGTGTCATTAACATCTGTGAATGTGCAGTATATCCGAACAAATAGGTCTCTGAGGTGAAGCTTAATCTAAGGCTTTAGCTGCTTGCGCGCGTCATTCCAAGATTGCAAGTGTTGCTAGTGTGATGTAGGGCCACTTCAGCTCTCTAGGCTCGATCCAAGATGTCAGACCTGATTAATGACAAATACTGTTTTATTTAGATTAACTAGATTTTACAAACAAATATTCCCTGCAACTACTGAGGTCTAAAGATCATGTCTCACCAAATGTGTATTGGTGGAATAAGCCTTGATGTAACAAGTCTGGTTCTGAAGTCCTTCAAGCTTCATGTATACATTTCTTTGCAACTAAAAACATTTCACCTGGCAACTCAAATTCTACTATCACCAGCAACAGCACATTATTTATATGGTAAATACATACTGTAAAATTGACAAATTGGCTCTTGTTTGTAAAAGATAATAATTGTCTTTTCACAGTAATTAATGTAATGCAATAAGGCCTAGACTGGTTATGTTGGTTTGCTCCCCGTGTTCCCAACGACAATTAGTTAAACTCACTGTAAGAAGGAGATTCTCTGGAAACTAACATCATGAAGGTTAATTCCATGATGTGTTGAATGAATGCTTAAAGTTCAGCATTTTTATATATTTCATGATTTTAACACATAATATTCCAATGTAAAAATATATGACATGTATTGTATTATGATATTTTGAGAAGCGCATGTTGTATATGTCATGAACATATTCAGGGTACGTATGTAAATATATGCTGAGAAATCCTCTACATATATGTGCGTGTATGTTTTGCGTGACTTGTCCGTGTGGGTTGTCATGATAATTAATAGACTTGACTTGACTAGACTTGAAGCTAAATCCTAGAGAATAACTATGCAAGCTAGCACAAGTTACCGGCTCTCAGGAAATGTTAATCCCACTACTGTATTAACTGAACCATCTGCAGTGCAAAGGGGGTTATTTCAGCCATGACAATATCATCACCTTCTTTGAGATACAAATCACCATTCAGCATCTTGTTAAATGGCAATGTATTGATCTGTGTGGATAAGATAGCATTAACTCAACTAATGAGAGATTGATTGAAGTAAACTGTGTGAGAGTCAGTTCAAAACCAATCAGAACAGACAAACCTTCACTGGCACTTTATTCAGCCGTAGCACGGAGTCCGTTTGAATATGTTATCTTAACACACTCACTAATAGAAATTCTCCATTCATCACATATTGGAAAAGAGACGCATTACAATCCTAATCATAGGACCTCACACCAACGCATTAAGAAAAAACACATTTCCCTGCAAGCCTAGAAAAAGACCTTCTGCTTTTTATACATTTTTATTTTATCTACAGTATGTGCCTGCCAGTTATCCCCGCCCCCCTCCTCACCCCTAATTACCCCCCCCCCCCCCCATAATTATAACCGTCCTCAAAGGTCCGTTTCTGGTCAAATCTAATTGGTTGGTGGGAGCGCCGTTCCAGAATGTTACTCTGATGGTTGCCCAATGGGGCCAGATGTTTAGAAGTCACAGATTCTAATTGGGAAACACCTGCCAGGTCCCTTAATAGGCCCCTTTCATCTCCCTCCCTGGGGCAAGTACACCTAAAGGTTACCAGTCTGGTGGTGATGCAAATAAAGAAACTATGGCACTGCTGAGCAGACACTGTTTAACTTATATGTACAGGGAACCGCCACAGTAAAGAAAACCATTTAGTAAATATGGGATGTAGACGTATTCAAAGCATCCACATAGGTGTGGAATTAACGTTCCAAACTCGCCTACGGTCCTATAGAAAAATGCTGGGCAGGTCAATTCCCCATTATTTTTGCTACTGCGGCAGGAAGGTATCTTAGTGCCTTTGAAAGAGGGGTGATTTTTGAGGCGTATTGGGCAGGAGTTTCAGCAATAAAGACTCCTTAATTTACCATGGCCGTCTCAGTCACCAGATCACAATCCAATTGAAAACGTATAAGAAATTCCGGAGTGACACTTGAGACAGCGTTTTCCACCACTCCAGACATTCAGAATCAATGTGAAGGTACACTGAAGCTGTTCAGGTGGATGCCAACCACCCTATTAAAACACTGCTGGTGTTTTCTTTATGTTGGCTGCTACCTGTTTATAGTTCTCAGAAACGAAACCAAAAAAGTTCCATAAGGAGCAACTTGTGTTAGGTTGTCTAAACTGAAAAAAACAAGGACACTTGCTTTAATAGAGATCAGTCAATTATTTTTAAAATGGTTTTCAATAAAGCATTTTGCCAAAGGGACAGCTGTGCTCTTAACAGAAGAAAAACAGCCTTGTTTCTCAGAGCTTTCGTAGCATTAAGATCTCTATCTAACAATATATATATTTATCAGTCAAGCCATTTCCCAGAGCCTTCGTTAGTCACATCGCTCTCATCATGTAGACCACTTTTAGTGCATCATTAGACTTTTGTTGCCTTTTCTTGTCACTTCATTCATAGATGTTCCATAAACTTAGAATAAGGATGTTTTTGGCAATCGGTCTGACTGAACACAAATTACTTGTGAACAAAGTTAGACAAAAAGTTTTCACATTATTTGCAAGTGCTACTGTACACACAAGTGAAGGTATTAACTGTGTTAACATAATTAAAAGCTCAACTATTTATGTAAAGCTTATTTTAAATGATTGAAATTTGATCCCATTGTTAAATTTGATGATTAACATTGCATTGTGGCACTATGCAACTGTATGTAGATTTTCACTAAATATGTTTAACATGTGGGAATGTTGTTAAAGGACATATTGGGAAGTCTACCTGAGAACAATTTGCAGCCAAAGGTGGAGGTATCTCCCTCTGTATGGTCTAAAAACACAAACAGCAAATGTTCTCTCACACATGGTTTTTTGGGATGCACTCTTAACAAGTTGGCTCATAAATAAAAATGGCACACTCATACTCCCATCACAGCTGATCCAGCCAAAATGAGGATATCTAACACCTTGATCTTTTAACTCTTGTAATTTCCATAGAAATGTAGAACTGAAATAAAATGTGTATAAGACTTCACAAGAAGTATTCAATTGCATCTTAATCAATTATTTAGTGATGCAGTCAGGAAAGAAAAATAGAATGACATAATAAAGAAAATGTATTCACTTTGTCATAAAATTACATTTAACTAGTAGGCATATTGCTTGAAAACCCATTTATTGTTAAAGTAAAAAAAAAAAGAACTGAATAGGGTATGGAATCATTTTGCCATTTGAATTTGAATATATACTTATATATTTTTATATACTATATTTTTTTCTTCTTTTGTAAGTTGGTCAACCTGAAGTGCAACCTTCTACTGGTGCATGTTATAATGTTGGTGGATATTCAGTTTCTCTCGGACATTTCCAAATAAAAGGAAAACACATGTTCTTTAGAAAACTAACTTTATCTCCTAGTGGATAGTAGACAGATGGTGCAAACTGTTGTTGCTTTGAATCCCCTAGATTCTACACAGAGAATAGATTTGACATATATGTTTCAATTTAGCTTGTCATGATTTTGGTCAATATTGTCTCATTCATGTTTGCGGTGATTTAACAAATTTGGAAGCTTTGAGATGGTATGTGCTATACCCTAATCTTGGTAGGTAGTAGGGGTAGGTTTAGCAGGTTAAATACCTCTATTAACTTTACAAGCGTACATATTTGATGGGTGTATCAAACAGGAATTACCTATTTTCATAGCTCATCCCCCATGTTAACGCCAAGGCCTTAATTCTTTGTGCACTGTAAAGATCAAAGCTAGTGTGGAAAAAACATGCTGCCGTGTAGCTCTGAGGCAACCTTTTCTCTCAGCAGACGTGTCTCTATAGCCAAAGCTGCTGGAAAATGCATATTTTCCCTTAGAACTCATGAGGGACACAGAACAGTCTCTGTCTGCACTTCTCTATCCTCTCTCAATTTCCCCGTTCCTTCTCTTCTTTTGTCTCATCGGGCAGAGGTTTAGCTCAGAGGATTGCTGTGTCAGCTGTCACCAGACATCTTGGCACCCCGTGCCAAGCGGCACAGCTCTGCCAAGTCGCCGTGTCTGGAAATGTCACTGTGTGTGAGAGTTTGTGTGGAAGTCAGACCTTTAGACTGATCAAACAAACAGAGAGAGACGGAGAGAGAGACAAAGAGAGAGACAGAGAGAGAGACGGAGAGAGACAGAGAGAGAGACCGAGAGAGAGACGGAGAGAGAGACCGAGAGAGAGACCGAGAGAGAGACCGAGAGAGAGACGGAGAGAGACAGAGAGAGAGACGGAGAGAGAGACGGAGAGAGAGACAGAGAGAGATGGAGAGAGAGACGGAGAGAGAGACGGAGAGAGAGACAGAGAGAGACGGAGAGAGAGACGGAGAGAGAGACGGAGAGAGAGACAGAGAGAGATGGAGAGAGAGACAGAGAGAGAGACAGAGAGAGAGACAGAGAGAGAGACGGAGAGAGAGACATATATTCACCAGAGTATCCTATAGAGAAAGAGCCATATTGGGATTTAGTGGATTCAAATCCTCTCAGGATCAAACACCTTAACATAACTTAGTTTACAACCACTGTCATGGATTGTTTGATTACATTTTTGTTAAAATCAAGGTGAATAGGGACAGTTTGATTATTTAGTACAATTGAGTTTAAGACTTTACTGAATAGACAATAAAGATGAAATGCATTTTGAAAGATGATTAAATCATTTGTTAAACGACTTCATTTCCAAAAGAAGCTCTTTAGACCCAGATGCTTTAACAGCAGGTAGCCCTATTTGAGGCTTCTGGCATCGAGTTCCAATGACAAGACCTAAAGATATTATAGCTGGTGATGCTAAGTAGGTGGAGGGTTGTCGTTTCTTTTGCGGTAAGGTTTTTCAAAACAAGCTTTTCAGATACCCATTACTGCTTGGATTGTATAGCAATTGCTTGCTATGAGGAGGGCTGCACCAATAATATTGTCGAGATTTCACAACATGATTTTTGCAGCATAATGTTAATGGACCACTTTGGGGCATTTAAACGAACATCTGAAATAAAGCAGATGGGACCTGTGAACCTAAACTGCGTCAAACACGCTGCAGCACCAAAGGGCAGACAACAGAGGAAAGCAATGTTATCCTAACTTCAAGAGGACATAGGAATAGACATGTCTATGTGGTGTGACTGTCCAATTCAGAAAACTATTTCCACTGCATTTTATTCTGTTCAGACTGACCATTTTTGGACACATAGGCATAATGCTTACTCAAGAAAACCGTGTGTTAACAAGCCTAAACGACACAGCTAGACGGAGGCTACCACGCCACTATTTGTAAAGTTAATTTGGAAGTTGATATTTGGCACATTGAAAGCTAATTGACTGTGTCAAAATTCAGTGGAGCGTTTGAGCTGGCACTTGAAGAAAGAGGAGAATTCAGAAGTGTTTTGAGGTCTTGTTTGTCTGTGTTTCACTTCAGTCATTGCTCAAGAGCTACTCCCATGTTTCTCATTTGACCACCTGTTTTCAGTTACATTCCTGTCATTTATCCTCCTAAATCGAGTGGTTACTGGATAAAGTAATTAGCAAGCCATGACTTCTGAATATGTAGAGCCCTCCAGAATAATTAGCCCCCTTGGAAAAGATGAGCAAAAACAACTAGAAGAAATGCCATTGTTGATCAACTTAATCTAACACTGAAAATAGAAGAAATTATACATTTGAGGAAAGAATGATTTAAACATAAAAGTTTATAAATATATTTTATAAATGTATTATTGAAACATTTTAAACAATTTATACATATATTTCTCAAAACTGTGTGTCACAATTAGTGACCCAAGTCTTATGAACAACATCCAATAGAAATTCTGTCAGTGCATCTGAGTCCTTAGGAACTCTTTGGGGTTAACAGTGCCTTCCTGTTTCACTGGGGTATAAATATGAGGTGACAGACATGCCAAACCTCTTTATTCGTCAGTTGAAATGGAAAATGTCAGAGAAAACAAATTGAATGAGACAAATGGTTGTTGACCTTCATATTTTAGGAAATGGCAAAAGCATCCATGGAGAATGTGTATTATTCTGCCATGCTCGTTGGCTATAGGGCTGAAAATCAACACGTGATTAATAGATAGTTAAGGAAGATGTGACATGCAGTTAATAAGAACATTTTCAGCATCAGTTATATGACTTCTATTGGGAAAGTGATGTAAATTATTGTGCTAAGTGAAAAGCAGATGGGACCTACTTGAAAGGCCCGAAAAAGACAAACCGCACTGACTGAACCATCATATATCCCATTTCAAAATGCCAAAGTTTCTTAGTAGTTAAAAATGACCTATATACTATAATCATGTGGGGGGCGGGGGGGGGTTGATTGGTTTCTGTTATCGTAGGTAGAATGCCACATTGACCCGATGTTGATGGCCAAGCAACGTGATGCGTGTAGTAGAGTTGAGGTGTAATGTTACTATCGGTAGCGATCACTTAAGCTTATTTGAGATGATGACAGATGGGTTTGCCATGATGTGTGTGGGCAGCAGATACAGTCGTTGATGGAGACTGAATCACCATGTGTGGCTGCTGTTTGGCTGCTCTGAATGATCGAACAGTGTAACTTTGAGGAGAAATTACACTGTCAAACGCTTAGTGGGATTCAGCAGTTGGAAGGATAACAAAGCAAACTCTCCGCACCGGTGTCTGTAAAAAGCTGAGGGATGAAGAAATGCATAGACACAGCTACGAATGCAAGAACTGAGCGACTGAACAACTATATAGTTAGAATCCTGTTCATAGGCTGTAGAGTGGTAGTTTTCAAATGCTTTGTTTGCAGGGCAACAAGTTGGTAGATGGATTTGGCACCATTAGAACTGTTAAGCATTTATAACTTACATTCTCCAAGATTCAGTGGAGAAATATTGTAAAGAAACAAAAAAACTAGTGAGGCAAGCTGAATAAGACTTAAGTGCTGTTTAAATTACAATTTAAATTACAATCAGAGAGAATCTTTTTTTATTTTATTTATCCTGTCTAGCAAGCCACCAGACTGAATCTCAGTGGAGCCGCAGCACGCTCCCAACATACAGCAGGCCCACGCCACAGTACACAAGGAAGGGGTATAGTATTTGCCAGTCCCTAAAGGATTTTGCAGAGCTTGCTGTGGCAATTATGACATTTTGCATGGCAATGCGCGACGATTTTGTCCAATTTGTCAGGAAAATGCGCTGACAGGGGGAAAGGCTTGCTGGAGGGTTGCCTGATTAAACCATGTTATGTGGTAAATGTGCAGTGATTGGTTGAAATTGCGAGACCTGTTTTTGTACTGCGGCGAGGGGTCAGTTTTATGCGATAATAACGCGCTGATTTGACAGTTTTATGCGGAAATTGTGCTGTGATTGATCAAATACGTGAGTCCTCACATGATATGCAGGGGGAATGATTCATTTTGCAACGATTTCTGCAGAGGCACAATGCAGGAGGGACTGATTGCAATGCACCATAGGGTCTGACCAGTATCAGTTACATTTTAAATCAACAGCTGAAAAAGATTACTTTCCATTTCACAAGAGCTATAAATGCCTTTATGCTGGACCCCACTTTCTCGAAACCTATGCAATGAAACATTGTATTGCAAGTGGACACAACAAGGAAAATGGAAACAAAATGCAGAATACATAATGTCTTACTTCTCGAGTTAGCCGGACAGCTGACTTTTATATGCACTACAAACTACCCATTCACTCATTCACACCTGTGGGTAATAATGATAATTAGGGCTGATTGGTGTTGAGGCCGTCTCCTATGAGTTAACTGGTGTGAAGGGACTGACTCTGAAATGGGTTTCGGCCCCTACGATTGCAATGTATACTTTATGTAAAAGCAAAGGCCTGCAATCTGATCAACTTGAAAATCTCCCAAAGTGTGAAGAATGGAAAGCATTTATGGGAAGCGTAAATGGGAGAGAAAATTGTCAGACATAATGAGAACGTCTAAGACACAGTCCTAAATTGCAGAGAAACTGTTGGCCTCGACCGTCAATAGCACTCAAGCTAGAGCGGCATGAGTAACTGATTGCTCAAAGATAAGCAAGTGCCCAAATATCCCGCACACTAATAGCAAGAGAAGCGACATAGTGGAAACCAGTGAAGTAGCATGAGGCAATCAGAATTACTGAGACAACTGATGGCATTCAGCCTAGTCCAAACCAACCCAGTTGCAGGCAAAAATTCAGAAGCTGAAATATCCCACTATAAATGTAAACCGTGTTTAGCTCGGTAGAATTTCAGCACTGTTCTTAGTCTGGTATGGAAGTAGCCCTACAACGCAAAACTGTCTTACAGTCAATTAGCACAAAAATCTCTAAAAAGTAATGTCATGGTGCGAAATTTTACAGGCCCTACTTTGTGTATTTTAGTGCATGTCATGGAGACCAGAAAACATGCACAAAAACACAGAAAATACCAAAAATAACTTTTTTTATGCGATACAATGCAATGTGTTCAGCATGGTTGCTAAGGGCAATAGTACACGTGTGTAGCTTTGAAGGAATTCAAGTTTGGCCTGTGTCTTTTGAAAGACATACTTTTGAAAGACAAGATCATAGAGGATATTTTTGTGTCTGATCTACCTGGAAAATCCTTGACTGGATCCAGCATGAAGAGCATTTCTCCGCTTCAGTACAGGAAAGATTTAGTCGATTATTAGTATTCAAAATCCTTCCTATGCAACGTTGCAGGAAGGCAGGAGGTAGGACACAGATGCAGGGAGAACATAGGACTTCTAATAAAATAACTAAGACAATACAACTAAAACAGAATGCCATTACATAGAACAGAATGCAGACGATGACCAAAAAACACAAGAGGGAAGAAGGACCTTAAATAGGGACACTGTACTTCAGCACATTAGAATTTAAATGAAAGAATGACAATATTTGCAAGTATTTCCATCCATTCCCTGTGAACCATGTTGGAATTATAACTTTTTTCTACATAGTCCACACTTTTCGGGGACCAAAGTAATTGGACAAAACATAAATCTCAAATAAAATCATCGTATTTGGTGCTTGGTTGCAAATCCTTTGCATTCAAAGACTGCCTGAAGGCTATGAACCATAGACATCAAAAGACTCTGAGTATCTTCCCTGCAATGCAGTCAATCTTCAGTTGATGCTTGTTTCTTCAGTCTTGTCCTCAACAAGTGAAACACATGCAGAATTGGATTCAGATCAAGTGATTGACCCGGCCAGTCAAGAACATTCCACTTCTTGGCTGCTGTAGCAGTATCTTAGGGTGTCATTATCCTGCTGCCAAACGAAGTGCCATCCAATGAGTTTTGAGTCATTTGCTTTTCTCTGAGATGACAACATTGCTATGCTACTCAGAATTCATCCTAAGCTGCCATTAGGAGTTATATCATCAGTGAAGACAAGTATCAGATCTTCCAGTGGCAGCCATAAGTGCCCAAAACATAAAACCCCCTTTAACTTAATTCATACATATATTTGTATTCCAGCTCCTGTTTTTTTCTCCGTACTTTCATATGGCCATCACTCCGGTATAAATGTTAATATTTGTTGCTTTTTTGAATCCATTGTAGGCGTTTTCCTTGTTCAAGCAGGTTATTTGCCCTTTCTTCTTCTTAACAGCACTGAACAGTTGATTTTGGCAAGCCTATATCTGTGGTTATTTCTGATTGATTTAATCTGATTTATCTGCATTATGATGGCGAGTTTGACAGGCAACAGCAACCGACTCCAAATGTAAAGCCTTGAAAAATACTTCACTTCATTTCTAAATTGGTTAGCCTAGTATTGGTAAAAACAAATACACTGAAATTGAAGTGGACATAGGATCATTTCAAATCCAAAGTGCTGGTGTAAAGAGACAAAAATGCATTTAATAAATATAATGTTACTTGTCATGTGCTGTGTTGGCAACAGATGAAGACTAACATTGAATGCAGGGACACTTTTTTCATGTTTACCTTGTGTCTTAGCTAGTGGGTTGGAACATTTGCTATACCTACCTCGTTATCTGCTTATTCGTTAATGAAACTCATTCCATTAAGCCTGCCCTCTCATGTGCTTGGCAGCCGAGCGCAGTGTTTATAGTCGTAGCCATATTACTGTTAATTCCTCCTGGTAAGGTACACTGAAACACTGGGGATTCCTATGTTAACTACTACAATGCTGCATGTTAACAGTGAGATGTTTGGTGAAAATTCTCAGTTATATGCTGACTAACATCCAGTCTCCCACCCAAACTTGGTAAGCTGAAAGCGTTAGAGCGTTGAAATTGTACTTAATTAACACTTAATTCTCATGGGACATCTTTCTCGCTGTTGCTGTCTGTTATGTACCTCCCCTGACTGCCCTAAGAGAGCCTATTGTCCCTCACCTCTCCTCAGGGTTTCGTTTTTTAAACAACCTAAATGGGATGTGCTCAAACCTCCTAAACCTCCTCTGTGAAGCCGGTATTATCTTCACAAATATGCCCCTTGTAGAGTGCTACCTTTCAGTGGCACATGTGAATAAGGTGGAAGAGCTGTAAAATCTGGACCCTTACAAATCAGCCAGGCTCAATGATCTGGACCACTTTTCTTTTGGGAAGCTGTCAGCCTCTATTATCTCAGCCGCACAACCTCTCATTACATTACCTGAAATCCCAAAGGATTTGAAAATTGCTCCCATCTCAATCTTGCCCTGCCTGCTAAACTGCTTGCCCCCAAAACATCCTTGCACTAAGTGGGTCTGAGTCATGGCTGGATGGCTCACTCTCATTCCTTGCCCGAATCATTCACTTTCAGTCTTAAGTTAAATCAAGAATTGGGTATATCTTTTGCAAAAAGACATTATTCACCATTCGTCCTAGTATACCCTTATAAAATGACCACCCTTCCAATCCTGCTGTACGGGCAACATTGTTTATCGAGTGGCTGCTCAGAAGTTCTTCAATTATTGAATTCTGATTTTTGCCAAATTCCCATCACCCTGGTCAACAGGCCCTCAGCTGCACACAGAACGTTGGACTAATTGGTAGCAACTTATTTATAAGTCCCCCTTAGGCAAATCCCCACTTTTCCTCAGGTCACTCCATATTATTTGCAATTCCTAGAATACCCTGAGCTGCGGTAGATATATTTCACATTCTCAGCTCCTAAAGCCACACATTTCCTTTAGCTGTCAGCTATTCCATTTCAGTTCTTTACGACCAATGACTGGAGCGAATTGTCAAAGACTTACGCTTGACGCTATCATTAAACCTCACTCCTTCAAAAACAAATAAACGAGCTACTGTCTGATCAGTGGCCCTGCTGAGCACCAAATACATATACAGAGGTGAGAACAAGTAATACTGCCGATTTTGCAGGTATTCCTACTTAAAAAGCATGTAGAGGTCTGTCATTTTTATCATAAGTACACTTCAACTGTGAGAGATGGAATCTTAAAAAATCCAGAAAATCACACTGTATGATTTGTTAATAATTAATTAGCATTTTATTGCATGACATAAGTAACACAGACCTGTTCGTTTTTATTTAGGAAGCCCTCCTGTTCTCCGCTCATTACCTGTATTAACTGCACCTGTTTGAACTTGTTACCTGTATAAAAGACACCTGTCCACACACTCAATCAAACAGACTCCAAGCTCTTCACAATGGCTAAGACCAGAGAGCTGTGTAAGGACATCAGGGATAAAATTGTAGACCTGCACAAGGCTGGGATGGGCTATAGGACAATAGGCAAGCAGCTTGGTGAGAAGGCAACAACTGTTGCCGCAATTATTTGAAAATGGAAGAAGTTCAAGATGACGGTCAGTCTCCCTCGGTCTGGGGCTCCATGCAAGATCTCACCTCGTGGGGCATCACTGATCATGAGGAAGGTGAGGGATCAGACCAGAACTACACGGCAGAACCTGGTCAATGACCTGAAGAGAGCTGGGACCACAGTCCCATTAGTAAGAAAACCATTAGTAACACACTACGCTGTCATGGATTAAAATCCTGCAGCGCACGCAAGGTCCCCCTGCTCAAGCCAGCGCATGTCCAGGCCTGTCTGAAGTTTGCCAATGACCATCTGGATGATCCAGAGGAGGAATGGGAGAAAGTAATGTGGTCTGATGAGACAAAAATAGATATCTTTGGTCTAAACTCCACTCGCCCTGTTTGGAGGAAGAAGAAGGATGAGTACAACCCCAAGAACACCATCCCAACCATGAAGCATGGAGGTGGAAACATTCTTTGGGGATGCTTTTCTGCAAAGGGGACAGGACGACTGCACTGTAGTGAGGGGAGTATGGATGGGGCCATGTATCGCGAGATCTTGGCCAACAACAAATCTTTGGAGGGAGCTGAAAGACCAGTGACAGCCCTGAATCCTGAAGGATCTGGAGAATGTCTGTATGGAGGAGTGGGCCAAAATCCCTGATGCAGTGTGTGCAAACCTGGTCAAGAACTTCAGGAAACCTATGATCTCTGTAATTGCAAACAAAGGTTTCTGTACCAAATATTAAGTTCTGCTTTTCTGATGTATCTAATACTTATGTCATGCAAAACAATGCAAATGAATTACATAAAAATCATACAATGTGATTTTCTGGATTATTTTTTTTGATTCCGTCACTCACAGTTGAAGAGTATCTCTGATAAAAATGACAGACTTCTACATGCTTTGTAAGTGCATGGGGAAACCTGCAAAATCGTCAGTTTATCAAATACTTGTTCTTCCCACTGTATCTGTATGAGTGTCACTGTATTTAATGTATAGCATAACAGTTTCATCTGAAGATATTTTTATTTCCCTTTCTCATAGGGTTTATTGTATTGGCTGTTACATTATGTGGTTCTCAGTGTTTTACTAACCTCATGGAATTCTATGTCTTTGGCCAGGTCTTCTTTGAAAACAAGAATGTGTTCCCAATTGACCAGCCTGGTCAAAAAACACATGAATAAAGATGTCAGTGAAAACACCAGCCATCTGATCTGAACATGTATTCTGTTTGGCCCCACAGTCTTGCTACTGAACGTTAACCTGTTTTACTCCAATCAACTCCGTAGAGTGAGGTTTACGCGTTCGTCTGGGACAGCACGTCTTCTGAAGCATGGTTTGGTGTTACTTGCGTAGAAGCGAGCACAGAAAGCATTTAAGCTCGCCTGGTAGACTGATGTTGGGTCGCTGGGCAGCTCACAACTGGGAATCCCTCTGGGGTCCATTATTCAACATGATGCAAACGATTGCAAGGACTGACGTAACACATCAGGGCGCAGAAACATGTTGGTCCTGATTATGAACGAGTGTTGACTGTGAATGATCTGGTGGGATGACGGTTCATCACGCCGAGTACGGAGTCCACTGAGCTCATAAAACGTGGATGAAATATTGCAGTGGAAACACAAAATAATGATTTGATAACATCGCTGATATGCACAGCACAGCTGAGAAGTGGGCTATAATTTGCGTATGAATCTGAACACCGATGATATAGAGAATATTCATCCATGGGTGTATGATGAGCTGCAGTAAGTCCACATATTAAACCACATGCAACAAAGTAGCTTTGAGCACACAGCATCATTCAACCTGTGTAGAACAGCAAACAGGGTTTGCACAGCCGTGAGCCACAACCATTAAAACGTTAGATATTTTGCGAGACATTGGTATTGTATGTGTATCATCAGATCAGACAAAAAAAGGTTGGAACTGTAACTATTTCAAAATCGTTTCATTAAATTGTTACAGTTTTCTTCATTCGGTTCCACTTTTACAACCAGACTTAAAGTTGTTCTTGGTGTTGGATACTTAAATAGATTAGAGAATTAGTAGAAATAGTATGCAATTTGAATGTCCCCTGAACAGATAACTACAGCTCAAAGCCTTAGATCAGAATTCAAGTTAGCTAGCTAGCTAACAAACTGATCTGGGCAAAATGGCACCAGAATCAAGAAAACATCTAATCTTGTTGTAGTTAATAAATAGATTCTGATTCCTGGGTGTCCTTCAAATTCCTGGGTGTCCACATCGCCGAGGACATTTCCTGGTCCCTCAACAACTCAACCCGGGTCAAACAACTCAGCCCTTGAGGAGGCTGAAGATGGCCCGTCTGTATTCCAAGATCCTTGTGAACTTCAACCACTGCACAATCGAGAGCATTCTGACCAACTGCGCCACAGTGTAGTTTGTTGGTTGCTCCGTACGCGACCTGAAGGCCCTGCAACGGGTGGTGAAAACTGCCCAACGCATCACGGGTACCCAGCTCCCAGGCATTGTAGACCTCCAGCGCAAGCTATGTCTGCGCAGGGCGCACAGCATCACTAGGGACCCTTCACACCCATTCCACAATCTGTTTGCCCTCCTCCCATCAGAATGCCATTGAGAATTGCCATTCATATCCGCACAACTATTTATTCCTCTTGTACATACACTATTCTTTATACCTGTACATTTTCCACTGCACATTTAGATTGCCATTTTTAATGCCTTTGCATTAATTGCACACCTATACATTCCACTTGTATATACAGTATCTCACAAAAATGAGTACACCCCTCACATGTTTGTAAATATTTGATTATATCTTTTCATGTGACAACACTGAAGAAATGACACTTTGCTACAATGTAAAGTAGTGTACAGCTTGTATAACAGTGTACATTTGTTGTCCCCTCAAAATAACTCAACACACAGCCATTAATGTCTAAACCGCTGGCAACAAAAGTGGTACACCCCTAAGTGAAAATGTCCAAATTGGGCCTAATTAGCCATTTTCCCTCCCCGGTGTGATGTGACTGGTTAGTGTTACAAGGTATCAGGTGTGAATGGGGGCAGGTGAGTTAAATTTGGTGTTATCGCTCTCACACTCCCCCATGCTGGTCACTGGAAGTTCAACATGGCACCTCATCGCAAAGAACTCTCTGAGGATCTAAAAAAATGAATTGTTCCTCTACATAAAGATGGCCTAGGCTATAAGAAGATTGCCAAGACCCTGAAACTGAGCTGCAGCATGATGGCCAAGACCATACAGTGGTTCAACAGGACAGGTTCCACTCAGAACAGGCCTCACCATGGTCGACAAAAGAAGTTGAGTGCACATGCTCAGCGTCATATCCAGAGGTTGTCTTTGGGAAATAGATGTATGAGTGCTGCCAGCATTGCTGCAGAGGTTGAAGGGGTGGGGGGTCAGCCTGTCAGTGCTCAGACCATACGCCGCACACTGCATCAAATTGGTTTGCATGGTTGTCATCCCAGTAGGAAGCCTCTCCTAAAGATGATGCACAAGATAGCCCGCAAACAGTTTGCTGAAGACAAGCAGACTAAGGACATGGATTACTGGAACCAATGTCCTGTGGTCTGATGAGACCAAGATAAACTTATTTGGTTCAGATGGTGTCAAGCATGTGTGGCGGCAACCAGGTGAGGACTACAAAGACAAATGTGTCTTGCCTATAGTCAAGCATGGTGGTGGGAGTGTCATGGTCTGGGGCTGCATGAGTGCTGCCGGCACTGTGGAGCTACAGTTCATTGAGGGAACCATTTATGTCAACATGTACTGTGACATACTGAAGCAGAGCATGATCCCCTCCCTTCAGAGACTGGGCCAAAGGGCAGTATTCCAACATGATAACAACCCTAAACACATCTCCAAGACGACCACTGCCTTGCTAAAGAAGATGAGGTTAAAGGTGATGGACTGGCCAAGCATGTCTCCAGACCTAAACCCTATTGAGCATCTGTGGGGCATCCTCAAATGGAAGATGGAGGAGTGCAAGGTCTCTAACTTCCACCAGCTCTTTGATGTCGTCATGGAGGAATGGAAGAGGACTCCAGTGGCAACCTGTGAAGCTCTAGTGAACTCCATGCCCAGAGAGTTAAGGGAGTGCTGGAAAATAATGGTGGACACATATAATATTGACACTTTGGGCCCAATTTGAATATTTTCACTTAGGGGTGTATTCACTTTTGTTGCCAGCGGTTTAGACATTAATGGCTGTGTGTTGTGTTATTTTGAGGGGACATCAAATGTACACTGTTATACAAGCTGTACACTCACTACTTTACTTTGTAGCAAAGTGTCATTTCTTCAGTGTTGTCACATGAAAAGATATAATAAAATATTTACAAAAATGTGAGGGGTGTACTCACTTTTGTTAGATACTGTACACATACTATAATTTTTTCTGCACTCCTCTATATGCACTTCTGGTTAGACGCAAACAGCATTTTATTTTACTGTACTTGTACTGTTCAGTGACAATAAAGTTTAATCTAATCTAAGCTGTAGGTGTTCAGATTTTGAAAGTAGTTTTAATTGAAAAGTGCAAAGGTCTACAAAAACTGTACAGTTCTTTTTTTTAATCTATTTTTTGTGGGAATAACATCCCAGAAATGTAAATAACATTATTAACTGGTTCTCATGCTTTTGAAAAAAAACAGCTCCATTACCTTTCTTGCATTCTGTTTCTGTTCCAAGATCTTTCAGTTTTTCTGGAACCGATTCCAACCCCAGGATACACGAAAACAGGTTTAGCAAACCTGCCATTTTAAAACTAAAAGTTAGAAATTATGACTCACATTGAAAGTTTCATTGAAATGCAACCCAGTGACCTAACAAGCCATTCTTTGCAGGGATACTTACGTCAGACATCAGCCAGTAATTTCATGGAGCTGACGATGAGAATGGATATGGTTGGAGGAAGTCAGTGACCAGTGGTCAAACTAATGATTTGAGTTGATGTTTTGACTTTAAGAAAGTTTCAGGAAACATGTGTTGTATGAGTTACCCACATACTGAACAATACATGAATACTTGATATTTCACATCACTACTTTCCAATAAGCAGCTGTGAGAACAGACAGTTCTTCATGGAACCATTGAGTTGTGTCACTATCAGGATTTCGCCAAATGTCGCTCCACACAGACCCAATCTGTTAATCAAATATCAGCCCCACCCACACCCAGACCAAAGACATAACACAAAAGCAGTAAATGGGAGTTGAAGATTTTTCAAATTTTTTTTTTAATCAAATTGTTAAACCAAGAATTACCACAGAGAGTGGAAAAAGACAAAGATAGAACTTGCTAATAAAAGGTTGTACTGAACGAATAATAGTTCAAAACATAACTCAAAACATATTGTCTGTCATTACAGCAGGTAAGTGAAAGAGTAATTGTCAAAAAGGCTACAATGGTTAGTTGAATAGGAATACAGTGCCCATATTTCAAACCTAAAAGACAAGGTTCAGTTGGTCCTGATTACGTTCAGGAAGAACCCAAATATGAGACAAATGAACTGCCCCTTTGGGAGGGAGCTCTGATCTCAGATCTCAGGCCAAAGAGCTGATCTCAGCTGAGCCGTGGGCACACTGTGTGTGTGTGTGTGTGTTTATAGCCAAGGCCCGGTCTGCTAATAGAGTCAGCTGGGTATTGACAGAATCCGCTGACAGGCGTGAGGAAGCTGCTCCCTGTAGCGACGCCCTTATCAATGGGGAAAGGCCGTCTGCCATGCACCAGCACTCCTCGTTTCCACCGCCACACTCCCTTATCTCCATCTCTCATCCTACTTTCATACAGCCTTTCTTGGTTCCGAGGTCCCAGAATGACCCAAGGTCCGAATCACAGATCCTCAAATTGAATTTAGGTGTCATCAGGGTTCCGCAAACAGATCTTTAAATTCTGTCCTTGCTCCATGTGGACCCCCCCCCCCCCCATTGACCCCCATCTCTTTAGCATGCAGACGCAAAAAGAAAAGGCACTGACTTAAAGCCAATGGACTTATTCAAACAGCTCCTCTGCTCTCTCGGCTGGAGTCACTTAGAGGGACATCACACACAGCAATCCCAGGGAAAATCAAATTATAGAGCCATTAATTTGTCTAGGTAATCCAGGCTGTCAGCCGCATTGGAGAAGCAATCTCCCAGGGCTGCGTTCATCAAGTGTGTGATGCCAGTCCAAGTGAAGCATTATCTCATTAACATGGGGAGGAGTGTGGCTGGGGATACCACACGACTGTAATAATCACCACTTTCTAAACAGAGCCCGCTAGTCTATACCTGAGTAGAAACATATGTTCAATGATAACATTGTTGAACACATTTCAGTGATGTTGGATGGTTTCATGGTGTACTGTGTATGGGCCAAGTTGAGACCAGATTTGACCATTTTAGAATGACAGTTCCTGGATACATCCTCTGATGGTTACAGCCATGTTCACAGATATACTTTTTTTATTGCCAGTCTTGTATAAACTTCTCTCCCTCTTTACCTGAAAAACAAAGACCACGACAGCACATCAATCAAAAGCACAACAGCAGATGAGAAGGCTATAGTATGTCAGAATGATAAAATAGTAAACAGTAGATCATTCATAAAACATTCCGACATCCAATTTCTCTCAGACTCTGCCTCATTAGAAGACATGAATGGATTGGAACATTTATTCTGTAAAGATGATGGTTAAATATTAATTTTCTCCATGATTAGATTTGACGCTGATGAGGAAGTCAAAATGTAATTAGGCATTGATAATGACAGCATTATAGGTTTATTCGAAAAAAATAGTAAAAATGATTACTATATTACTCACTAAACCCCAAAATCTCATTTTTGGGTTTAGTGAGTAATGTAGTAGAGTCATGCAGTATAAGACGTTATATACAGACGCTCAGAGACAAAGAAGGATGTCTCCATAAGTCTCAGAGCTTTTTATTAAACATCACAGTTTTTGAAAAAGTTACATTTCTTTAAAGATGTGTCCCGCAAATGGCAGACAAATTATGGAGGCTCATGCTTTTCTTTGTCATTTCGGTTTCATCCGCCGGTTGTAAAGATAAATATTTTGGGATGGTGGAAATATATTTCCCATATACAGTTTAAAAGAGTTCCCTGCAATTTTTACTACACATTTCTCACATCAAAACCAACTGATGGAAACAATGTTTCACGGGGGCAGAGTCATTCTGGAAAACATCGCTGCCAATCACTGTACTGATACCTGGGACACCATCATTCCACTATTACTACAGGCACATTATGGACATTTTCTGAAATTACAATGCAAATTGGAATTACAGTGCGAATGCAACAGAAATCCAATTTTGTAGCACCTTCGACGGATTGTATCGTTACCGTTTGGTGCTCAGGGGGATTTATGCCATACCTATCTTACCAGATAATTTGATCAGAACGACATCCACTCCAAAGAGACATTCTGCTCCAGTCACATTCCACAACAGGTCCCCAGGAAGCAGCCACTTCCAACAAAAAAGAGCGAAACCCCCCCATGTGTGTTATAATAATTGAGGAATGTAATTATTGTATACACTGTTCGCATGTGGCCCTTCGTTATCTCTCTGTGTGAGAAAGTAAGAGCAGTAATGATCCATCATAATCTCAATTCACATACTCCCGCAACCAGAAACACACACTTCTAATCATTCATGCATTTCTCATATACTAAGAACTTCTCTATGAATGTTCTTAAAACATTAAGTGACCTTAATTTCAAAAATGGCTGACTGCATTTTTCAGTTTCCATCGAAGCACACAAACTCAGACCTTCAAAAACGAAATAAAGCTTGTGAATAAGTTTAGTCGCTGCTATTGTATTTGTGTGAAAATAAACAACCTCTAGTGTGTGGATGAGTGACAAGTTATGACACATATTTTGTCACATCCTGTCGTTTTATACCTCCTTTCTATTCCTTCCTGACTGGCTGTGGGTTCCAACAAAGACATTTTGAGACTGTCAAGCTGAACCACCACAATACCTGACAGTGACAGCAGTGGAAAAGTACACTCTGAAGATCCTCAAAGAACCCCTGGAGATCCTCAAAGAAATGTTCCTAGTCAAATTTGTCACTTCTGTTATATGTTCTCAGAGGATACTTTAATGGTTAAATGAAGCGACTAAATCTGGCGGAACCTGGAATTACATTTTATGCTAACGTGGCCAAAAAGGACCATCTGAAACCACAATTACAATGTGCCACATTTACAATTTGAAAGGCTGTCACCTGTACAATATATTTTTGTCTGTGTTTGATTAGATCAAAACGGCTGAGGACTGACTGATCTAAATCACCTTGCATCTTAAATAGCAACTGATTTTTATTTGTTGATCAGTCTAAAAGTCATGATATATTCAAGATGGTATAAAAGTTCAACACTGAATGTTTGTGGAAATCCAAAGTGCGGTCCACGGAGCACAGGCTCACAAACTGTGAGTTCTCTGAGTAAATTACAATACAGCCCCTCCCTGCTGGAGCCTGACAGGCTATGGGGGCCATGAACTGGCCATTCACAATTTGGCTCCAGTCTATCCAATTTTGGTTGCTAGGGACCAGGGCCCTAATCACACCGTGGGGTCAGCCAATTGCAATCAGTCATCTGGGGTCACAGATTCCCAATTCCGGCATCCTCTGTGTCCAGCGAGTAGGCCGGTGAAAGTCTTTCAGTGGTAAACCACAGGGTGAACACAGGTTGGACCACCCAACAACAGACCCTCCTCTCCTACACTCCTTGACAGGAGCGTAGTGCACACTGGTTGAGTTTAGGCGGGACTTCACTGGTGAATGGGTATTGTCTGATATGTTGTTCTGTGCGTGTCCTTGCTCGGCGAGAGGTACGGAAGTACTTTCAGTCACTATACGCCACTATTAGTTGCTATACCCCATGAGATGGTTGCAGCCTTGGTATTCTGTTCTCCCATTAATCCATGTAATCACATGTTTAATCCATCTAATCACTATGCTGGCTGGTAATTGTATATAGCATGTCTCACTGCGCTATGCCCGACTGTATTGCCTAGCCTAGAGTGTTAGCTGCTATTGTGCGTGGCTGTGTACTATGTTAGCTATGGAAGCCTTCACCGTTTCTCTAGCCTTTCTGTTGTTGGATATAAACTAGCTTATTACTACAACATACATATATGTATGTATGTATATATATATATATATATATATATACACATAAAAGGAAAGTTTTGAGTAAGGAACCGAAGGGTTAAAATTAAGAGACCACTGCAAATTGAACCCTTCTGTTCCTCACTCGAAACTTTCCTTTTCAACTTTTTTGGAAAGGAAAGAAAAAGGTGCAGTGGTCTCTTAATTTTGTATGCTGTATGTTGTAGTATATAAGTTGTCTGGTTATGGGCGCCAAAGGTGGGCGCCCATAACCAGATTAGAGAAGCTTGTTTATTTTTCTTTGGTTTTGGTTGGTTGGATGGATGGCTGGTAAAAACAGAGTATATCTACAATAATATTGGAGGACTCATATAAAATGTGATTTACAATTGAAGCATTATCAATCAATCAAATTTATTTATACATTTTACATCAGCAGCTGTCACAAAGTGCTTTTACAAAACACCCAGCCTTAAATTCCAAGGAGCAAACAACAGTAGCTTTGAATTTCAATGGGTAGAAAAACTCCCTAAGAATGCCCCAAATTTAGGAAGAAACCTAGAGAGGACCCAGGCTCAGAGGGATGACCTGTCCTCTTCTGGCTGTGCCAGGTGAACATATTAAGAGTACAAATTGTAATAATTAATAAATGCATGTGGGCTGAGTCCAGAGTCTATTTAAACTTAGTCCAGGTCGGAAGCATGACCAGATGGACAAAATCCAACTTATGTGTGCGGGTGTTCACCATTGTGACCCTGCATTCGCGTACCTGGGGTTGCTGGAACGTTTTGACAATGTTGGCCGTTATGGAGCAAAACATCAGACTACTGCAGATTTAGTGTAGCCTAAACTTGAAAAGCTACGGATATCTTGATTTTTATATACAATAATGTCAATACACTTTGAGAAGTTTTGAAGCAATAAAAAACATGAATAAAACACAAATTACATAATAAGCAAACACATCCTTAGATTTTGTTATATTCAGAGAAGATAAAGGGTTATTGGATTAACTGGAATGACTGAATATCTGACAGACCTTTAGCTTATATAGTGTGTATTGAAGTTGAAAGCAATGGTTTAGAAACCCTTTCAAAAGACAAGGTACGTAACCCATGAGGTAAAATGTAAAGTCCGATGTTGGCTAGTTATATAAACTATAACAGTGACAGGTCCCGCAAAAGGTGTTTCATTGGTTATAGGCTGTTCATTTATACAGTCAAAGAAATCAGATTACATTACTGAGTTTGAGTAATCAAAAAGTTACATTACTGATTACAAATATGGATTTAAAAAATAGTGGTCTCTTTTTTTCCGGAGCTATATATATATACAAATGTATCCTCCCTTGCCCCTACCAAACGAAAATGTAATAAATAAAATAAGCAGAACAGCTTAAGTTTAAAGCAGTGAAGCGCGTTTGCAAAATGCTATTCAACATACACGCAAATGTTTTAGTTTTAAAGCTAATTTACAGCTTATAATTCAAAGCATTCAGAGCTCCGACCTTCAAGGTGGACGTGTCAAACATGTTCTTCTTAGTCTGCTTTTTTCCCCAGTCACTTGCAGATCTTGTGGTTATCTTAGCAGACAAGGATAGTAATTGCATAAGTTCATTGAGCGCTGCTCATAAGACCCAATAGCTTTACCCATCTACAGATTACTACACTCCTCTCTCCCTCTGTTCCTCTGCAATGGAGCACACCTTTGTGTTTGTCTGTGTACACTGCGTGTGTGTGCGTACGGTGTGTTTGTGTGTGCAGTTGCCACGCCAACGACAGCATTTGTACCATCCATGCCGGGCAGTTTAGTAAGTCACATCATTGATCTGTGTAAAGTGAGTAGCAGCCGCAATCGGCATCCCATCACAAGGACACGGGTGCGAGGGTGAGGGGCTGGGGGGGAGGGTGGGGGCTCAGGAGTGCAAGAGGTACTATTAGCCTTTCCCAAGAGCACGTCAGCGGTGACAGCCAGTCAGAGACAGAGCGAGAGAGAGAGGTGTAGGGAGAGAGAAGAAAAAGAGAGTGGGGAGAGCCGAGACAGAGAAAGCAGATTGGTGAGACAGAGAGAAACAAGACAGGGGGAAAACGAGAAGAATGAGTGCAAAGAGGACGGAGAGAGGGAGATAGAGATGGATACACGGTCATTACCCTGCAGGTTCATTATGCACCATCCGTCCCACGTCTGGAACGCCCCCTCGCCCCCACTGCAGCCCTGCTAATTGGCCCAGGATACACTGGGCCGTTCGCTGAAGACAGTGGGGTGAGCTCAGCTCCTCTCTGTCATGCCATGCATTTATAGGAAGGCAGGACAGAAAGACTTAGGGTTTGGTCTCTGAAGGATAAGAGAACAGTGGAGAGAGAAGGACGGAAGGGTAAGGAATAAGAGGTGACGCAGGGCCGAAGAATGGAAATGCGGAAGACTAGAGGGGAAGGTGAGGGGCGGTGTCTTGAAAAAGATGGGAGGAAGGAGAAGGATGTTGTGAGGGGGTGACGTCTTGAAGAAAAGAAAGCTACAGGAAAGATAGTGGTGGTAAGGTGTGGGTTCACAGGTGCCTTGGGGTTTGGCCAGAGCTGTAGACAAAAGCACATTGCATGCATGAATGCGACTAAGCTTCTTATTATCAGCTCAGATGCTTATTTTGTCATGGGATAATGAGCGACTGAATTTCGCTCTGACACTTGTCTCCATTATGGCGGTGATTTCCTGAGGGGTACACAGAGGGGCATTCATAGACTTCAGTCCTCATTATTTTGCTGTTTGTCATTCCACTGTATTAAAGGTCTCAGCAACGTCCAGCTGGCATTAGGTCTGTTACTGGGCAGATCGGCAGGAAAGCCCACGTAAGCGTGAAACTTTTCTTCATTCAATAACTTTAAATACGTCTATTTTATATATTTGTGTCAATTTATTTGTGTCAACTTGGAGAAAAACAGAATTTGCAGATTTAAGTATGATGCAGACATTTTGGTTAATTCATCTTTCAAAAAATGAAATACTTTCGCAGTGTCAAATCCATAACAGTGAATGTCACATCTGTATTGGTTGATTTTCCTCTAAGGTACATTTTAATATTTTCACAATTATTGGGTTTGCGTGGAGCCAAATCATCAATATTTTACATGAATAATTTAAGATTCATAGATCTTGGCGAATGTATTTATTTTTCTCTAAATATGCCTGTCCATTTCCATCACATCCATAATGCAGGTGTTGTTGTTCCATTAACATAGTGGGCTTACATTTATGTAATTTTCTGTCAGACCTTCCTCTGCAGGGTTCTGCATACACTAGCATTCAAAAGTTTGGGGTCACTTGGAAATGTCCTTATTTTCCATGGAAACATACACTCACCTAAAGGATTATTAGGAACACCATACTAATACTGTGTTTGACCCCCTTTTGCCTTCAGAAATGCTTTAATTCTACAGGGCATTGATTCAACAAGGTGCTGAAAGCATTCTTTTGAAATGTTGGCCCATATTGATAGGATAGCATCTTGCAGTTGATGGAGATTTGTGGGATGCACATCCAGGGCACGAAGCTCCCGTTCCACCACATCCCAAAGATATTCTATTGGGTTGAGATCTGGTGACTGTGGGGTCCATTTCAGTACAGTGAACTCATTGTCATGTTCAAGAAACCAATTTGAAATGATTCGAGCTTTGTGACATGGTGCATTATCCTGCTGGAAGTAGCCATCAGAGGATGGGTACATGATGGTCATAAAGGGATGGACATGGTCAGAAACAATGCTCAGGTAGGCCGTGGCATTTAAACGATGCCCAATTGGCACTAAGGGGCCTAAAGTGTGCCAAGAAAATATCCCCCACACCATTACACCACCACCACCAGCCTGCACAGTGGTAAAAAGGCAGGATGGATCAATGTTCTCATTCTGTTTACGCCAAATTCTGACTCTACCATCTGAATGTCTCAACAGAATTCGAGACTCATCAGACCAGGCAACATTCTTCCAGTCTTCAACTGTCCAAGTTTGGTGAGCTCGTGCAAATTGTAGCCTCTTTTTCATATTTGTAGTGGAGATGAGTGGTACCCGGTGGGGTCTTCTGCTGTTGTAGCCCATCCGCCTCAAGGTTGTGCGTGTTGTGGCTTCACAAATGCTTTGCTGCATACCTCGGTTGTAACGAGTGGTTATTTCAGTCAAAGTTGCTCTTCTATCAGCTTGAATCAGTCGGCCCATTCTCCTCTGACCTCTAGCATCAACAAGGAATTTTCGCCCACAGGACTGCCACATACTGGATGTTTTTCCCTTTTCAAACCATTCTTTGTAAACCCTAGAAATGGTTGTGCGTGAAAATCCCAGTAACTGAACAGATTGTGAAATACTCAGACCGGCCCGTCTGGCACCAACAACCATGCCTCGCTCACAATTGCTTAAATCATCTTTCTTTCCCATTCTGACATTCAGTTTGGAGTTCAGGAGATTGTCTTGACCAGGACCACACCCCTAAATGCATTGAAGCAACTGCCATGTTATTGGTTGATTAGATAATTGCATTAATGATAAATTTAACAGGTGTTCCTAATAATGCTTTAGGTGAGTGTATATATATAATAATTCTGTCTATATATATATATAGACACAATTTGTGAGGAAAATGCACTAAATGTGAGGATGGTGAGCTAAATGTTGAAAATGTATCAGCTAAAAAATTGGAACCGAACTTTTACATTCGGCACCCCAAAGTTTCTCAAACTAGACACTCTGTATACTAATGTATTTGTCATCTTGCTCAGTTGTGCATTTGGGCTTCCCATTCCTCTTTCTATTCAGATTAGAGCCAGTTTGCCCTGTTCTATGAAGGTAGTGGTACACAGCATTGTACAAGGCCAGGGTGTTTTGTAAAAGCACTTTGTGACACCTGCTCATGTAAAAAGGGCTTTATGAATACATTTGGTTAGTTGATTGATACAAGATCTTCAGTTTCTTGGCAATTTCTCACACAGAAATGATTTCATTTCTCAGAACAAGAATAGTGTCACGGTCGTGGGAGGAGAAGGACACAGGCGCAGAGTAGAGGTATTGAAGATAATCCATGTTTAATGAAATAAAAAAAAAAGGACTTCAACAAAACAAACGGCAGTGACCTGGGTTTAACTGAAAACATGCAAACCAAAATGAACCACACTAACCAGGCCAACAAATTGAACTAAAATAGGGTCCCCAATTGGAGGCAATAGCCAACACCTGCCTCCAATTGGGGAAACCAAAAAAAGGATTAGAGGTGGCCAGAGGCCACCTCCTGTCCTGTCCTGGCTATGCCCCGAGCCCAGCGCAGAGATGGCTAGGGGCACAGCCAGGACGTGACAAATAGACTGACAAGTTTCAGAATAATGTTTTTTGTTTCTTGCCCTTTTGAGCCTGTAATTTAACCCATAATTGCTGATACTCCAGATATTCAACTAGTCTAAAGTACACCACAACAGTTCTCAGCTGTGCTAACATAATTGCAAAAAGGTTTATTAATGATCAATTAGTTTTTTAAATTATAACATCGGATTAGCAAACACAACATGCTGTTGGAAGACAGGACTGATGTTTGCTGATAATGGACATTTGTACACCTATATAGATATCCTTCTGTATTTCTGATCAATATGTTATTTTATCAATATGTAATTTTAATGGATAAAGAATTTGCTTCAATAACAAGGACATTTCTAGCTGACCCCAATGGTAATGTACATGACAATGTTTATGCTTGTTATTTTTGTGAGGCAATTTCTTTTAGATTTTGTGCGAAATGTTCACATCCATAAGAAATAACTTTTCTACACACAGAAACTTTCCTTTAATCATTTAATCTGCAGAAGTTACATAACATTCAATCAAATGCATTTTATAAAGTCCTTTTTATATCAGCAGCTGTCACAAAGTGCCCTTATTTCCACAGAGCACAGAATATACTCGGTGATGTGCTTCGGGTCCCAGCTACTGTGAAAAAAGCATTGCCGACTGTTTTGAGTACAAGCTAGGTCCCAGTATCTCTATTCCTGTGTTGATTAGAAATAGAAGGAATCACTGAGCATGCAACCCATAAAGTATACTTGTCTAATCTGTTAACTGTAACACATCAACCTACTAGTCCAGGAACCCCTCATATATCTGTTAAGCTGGCTTTACTTAATATCAGAACTCTCGCCAAATCATTCTTGGTAAATTACATTATAATATCCTACAACCTAAATTTTATATTTCTAACTGAAACGTGGCTAACAGAAGATTGTAGTGCTGCAATTCTTAACGACAGCACCTGAAAAATGTGGCTAAATAATAGTACAGACAATAATGCCAAATAACTTATTGCACTACTTGACACTTTTGATCTCACTCATCATGTGAAAGAGCGTACACACACTCAAGGCCACATTCTAGATCTAGATTCTAGATCTCTAAAGGTCTTGATATTTCCTCTGTCATGGTTAAAGACTTGGCCCTGTCTGATCATTTCAGTGTCTTTTTTGATTCACCAAGAGTACCAATTTTCAATTTATTAAAGCCATTGCTATCTCTCCAACAATAAGTTCTGATTTTAATGCCAAAATATTGAATGTCATGGAACATGTTGCACCGGTAAAGGTAAAAAATACTATGAGCAAACAGAAAACACCATGGAGAACCACCATGATGGTAAGCACCCTGTAAAGAGAATGTAGGAAAGCAGAACGTAAGTGGAGGAAAACTAAACTTCAAATTCACTATGACATCTATAAACAAAGCCTTGGTAGCTTCAACAATGAGTTATGCAGGGCCAGAGAGCAACATTTATCAGGAATGATCAACAAGAATATTTACAATACCCGTACTCTATTTGTCAGGGACGACAAGCTTAGAAACCCAATAAAGCAGATAGCATCAGAACTCATGTCCACTGTGTAATGTAATGAATTTGCGTGTTTCTTTAGTGAAAGAAACACGCAAAACATTAAGTATTAGACGGACCATCAGAACTACACAGTCTAACAAGGACTCTGTACCGTCACCACGACCACCAAGACATAACTTGGTTATTATGTCCCATTTTAATACAATTGATCAAAAATCCCTAGAAGAAACAGTTCAACATCTTAAAGCTTCCACTTGTTGTCTCGACACACTGCCCTCAGACTTTTTTTAAAAAAATTTTATCTCTATAACAATGGACCTACAGCAAATAGTTAATAACTCTCTGCAATCAGGCATTTTCCCAATGTCTCTAAAAACAGCTACCATTAAGCCCCTATTAAAAAAGAGAACACTGGATGCATCTATAATGAACAACTATAGACCTGTATCAAATATTCCGTTTATAGCCAAGATCATTGAGAACGTTGTCTTCAATCAACTCAGCAATTTTGTGACCTAAAGCGGTCTCTTAGACACAATTTTGTTAGGTTTCCAACCTCACCACAGTAATGAAATGGCCCTGATTAAAGTTTTAAATTATATATGCCTGAATACTGATTCTGGTAAAATAACAGTTCCGGTTCTATTAGATCTCAGTGCAGCATTTGATACTCTAGATCATAAAACACTTATAGATAGGCTGGAAAATAGGGTAGGACTCTTCGGGACTTGATTGGTTCAGATCTTATCTAGATGGCCGGAGATACTTTGTCACCATTGGTAATCATGAATCTGATAGGGTGGGAGTTCCACAGGGATCAGTTCTCGGACCATTTCTGTTCAATCTCTATATGCTACCTCTGGGCCAAATTCTACAGAACAACAACATTAACTATCACAGCTATGCCGATGATACTCAAATATATATGGCTCTCGAACCATATGACAACAGCTCAATAGACTCTGTGTCACTGTATAGAGCACATAAATACCTGGATAAACCAAATTGTCTACAATTAAACCAAGATAAAAACTGAGATTATTGTGTTTGGCAACAAAAATAAAAGAACTAGTATTAGTAAAGAGCTGGATTCTCTGACCCTTAAAACCAGGGATCAAGTGTGTAATCTTGGTGTTTTGATTGACTCAGACCTCACATTTAACAGTCATATCAAAGCGGTGAACTCCCAAAAAACAACTGCTGCTCATTCAGAATGCTGCAGCTAGAATGTTAACCAGGAACAAGAGAACAGAGCACATCACTTCGGTTCTTAAATCTTTGCATTGGCTTCCAGTCAGTTACAGAATATATATCAAAGAGATGCTTTTAGTTTATAAATCTCTGAATGGTTTAGGACCCGAATACATTTCTGGTATGTTTGAAGAATATAAACCGAGCAGGGCTCTTAGATCCATGAACACAGGTCAGCTAGTAGAGTCCAGTGTTCAAACTAAACATGGAGAAGGTGTGTTTAGCACTTATGCTGTACACAACTGGAATAAACTACCAGAAGATCTTAGACGAGCCCCAAATGTATAAATGCTTAAATCCAGGTTAGAAACACTTCTCTTTTCACGTGCCTATGACTGGAGCACTTATACTTAACCACACTGTTCAGCCTTATAGCGTCCTATGTTTTTATCCCATTTTCAATTTTTATATGTTTTCTTATTGTATTGTTTTATTATTATGATGTTTTGATGTTTTCATTTGAGTATTTTTTTTATGTTATTGTACTTTCATATATTTTTCTTTGTAAAGCACATTGAATTGCTTCAATGTATGAATTGTGCAATATAAATAAACTTGCTTGCTATACAGATTCCCAGCCTAAAACCCCAAGGAAAATCCAACAACAAACCAGCAACCTAGTAGTGTAACAAACTAGAAAGAAACCTTGAGAGGAGCTAGAGGGGTGGCCTGTCCTCTTTTGGGCAGTGCCGGATGAAGATCATAAGAGTACATTACCTTTTTTGCACCACAACCAATTTGGATGTTCAGATGAGCGGCAGGTCAATAAATACCAATGAGCAGTTGTCCAGAGTCTTTAGGCGGAATCCAAATCAGCTGCACAACCATGTGGACAAGGACAGAGATGACCAGGTGGGATGAGGACGGAGACAGCAGCAATCATCAAGCAGAACATATATCTGAAAAACCACCAGGAGGACTCTGAATAGGGAAGCAAGGAGTTGTTATACATTTGTTGACCTTCAAAAACAGCAGGTCCTAGGCCAAAACCGGGCTGTGGAGATTTTGGTACAAGATATCCGAAGCTTGAAATAGAAAATGTCTTCCCATTTACATGCAAGACATGTATAGTCAATTGACTCTTCGCAGTAACACATACAATAGATGACTCCCCGAAACAGCTTTGTGTCACACGCACAAGTTATGCTGATTGGATGGACTGAACACCCATCAGTCCTCTTGACATTCTATGCTCATCCCCATTCCCCAGGGTATAGCATGCAGAAGTGCCTGGGAGCCAAGTGCCTAAGTACCAAGCTAACAGGAACAGGATTTATATGCAATATTAATAGACATTATGGCACATTTACTAACCAGACTTTTTTTTTTACTGAAGTGAGGTGAATATATTGCTTAAATAACTTGTCAACTGTAAAAAACTAAAGTTGCTTGTTTCTTTAGCCAGCTTCCATCATGGATAGCAGTGCTCTAAGAATGGTGGGTTGAACTGAATTTAATATTCTCCCAAGTAAAGTTGGTTTGCTGGGAGTTAGGAATTAGCATCGCAGGACAGGTGAAAAGAAATACACTATATATAGTCAATAAAATCTGAAGAAACACTAGTTGAAGCTCATCTTTGGGTCGCGCTGGCGTCTCACCAGTCCACAGAAATGTTCATAACATGCACCAGTCCTCAGTGAAAAAAAAGGCTGGGAACTCCTGAATCTAGATTGGACTTTTGAGATGAATGATTTCACTTAACTGTTCCCTTTTCAAAAAAATATACATAATTCTTCATAAGCTTAGTTTTCATCAGAGCCCAAAATACAAACACTCGATAGCCTTAAAACTTGGTTGAATCAGTTGTTTATTGCAGTGACTGCAGTGAAGATGTCAAACCTGCAAATAACCTGAAGGTTATCATTGCATTTCTTAATGCAGTCTTAACACAGAGCTAAAAACTGTGGAATATAACTTGTAGACAAGCTAAATGGATGCTGTAAAGTATCAAGTCGGCTTGATGCTAACTTAAAGTAGCAGCCTTACAAGAAACGCCTGAGTGGATTTTGAACATCCTGGTTTTCAGGGGGAGAACTTGATAGTGGTAATACCATGGAAAATGGTCCTTAGTCTGTGTTCACTATTCCCACCCCAAAAAGGGAAGACGTTATCAGAAACAATCACATTTAAATACAATGAAGATCATTGGAAGAACAGTACAGTACATGTTACTGTAACGTTGAGGTTACGGAGGCAGGACACAGGTACAGGGAGAACAGAGGACGTTTAATGAGAAACAACTGAGATTCCGAAGACATGAACACAGAACAGAATGTTACCCTGGTGTGGAAATCAAGTAATGACAGTGATAAGGAACACAGCTGAGGATAATAACAAGAAACAGGTGTTGGTACCAGATGTGGAAGTGTCTCCATATTGTTTTAAGGAAGGTAAAGCAATTCACTAATCATTTCACAGGCGTGTGAACCAGTCTTATGGCTTGGGGGTAGAAGCTGTGCCGGACCATGTCAGTTACAGACTTAAGGCACATGCCTTGCCTGTGAAGGAACCAGATATCAAGCCTTTTTTCCGGTTCCTTCACCTGCTATATGGTAGTACCGAGATTATTATATAATCGGGATGGCAAGAGTCGTCAGTTCTTTTTAAGGTCATTCCCTGATACTGCCTGTTGTAGAGGCCCTGGATGGCCAGTAGCTTGACCCCCGGGATGGATGTTCCCTTTTTGATTGTTTGAGTTTGTTTGCTAGTTTAAAAAACAGAGACAAGGACAAAATAGAGGGAGTACCATTGGTGCCGGGAGAAAAATACATATCCTATCCTGAAAGATAGTTCAGGAACTTTTCATCAGGGCAACTCACCGAGACAGATTTGGGATGTTCCTTCACCTCCACAGCTGCTCCACCATCCTTAGGTTGCTCGTCATTCACTGTCAGAAGTTCAGCCCCTCGACTGGGTCATTGTCCTCGCAACTGGAAAAGCTAAGGGAGCCAACCTCGCTTCACACTGAAAAGGGTTAACCAGCTGTTGTTTCTTTCAATTCATTTTCTTTTATTCCATTCAGGTAAAAATTATTAGTTTAGTTGTAGAACCAATTTTGGTTTTATTTGGATCAAGTAAAGATGCCTGCAGAGTGTAAAGCCAAAATATTTCAGAAATGTTTCATTTAATGTATATTTTTTTTAGTTCATCCAAAGAGGATTTAGTAACATATTTGTTTTACTATCTATTTCTTTTAATATCTTCTGTTCTCCATTCACAAATAGATTACTTTGTTTTATTATAAGAAGTCATTAATAATCTTCATTTTCCTAACCTAATCCATCCTTTAAGCGGTTGGATTTGTTGCTTGTTTTAGTTGATGTTTTTTACCTGGTCTTGTCCTTGAAGCATTCACTACTCATTCTGTTGTTTTGGGTGTGTGTTGTGGGTGGTAACATGTTATATTAGTTGGCTACTCTCTCAGCTGGAGTCCTATTGATAATATTTAGAATGCTGCTCTAGCTTTTTGGGCCCCCTTTTCTATATCGGTTGGGTGTTTCCCTAGTGGTCGGTCATTTATGCCAAGAACGGGTCCTGTTAGAACCCAACAAGCGTGCTTGCTGTGAGTCCCATGCATTTACATTCTGTGAAGAGTATGAATTACCTCAGCACACACTATGTGGAAGCTTTAGGATTGTAATTGAGTGCAACAACCATGTCTCTGTCAATACACACATGGGTGGGTATCGCTCAAGTATATGTATAAAGGCATGCTGGCGTGCTTTCATTTGAAGTGTTTTAAATGAAAGAAATAGCCGGCAAGCAAACTTACAACATTCAGTCCTAAGTCTCCCTGAGTTAACACTTTAGTGTGTGAAACCCAGACTAATAAATAACTTCAAACTTTATTTAAAATGCATACAAAAAACACAAATAACTTTCAAAGCTCATAATATTTTTAAACCTCTCTGCCTAGGTGACTTTACGGCTCTGTGGAGAAGTTGCGATTGAAGGAGGTACAGTTGACCCTGAGCGATGGTTCGACCCGTTGAGATGCTCTCAGTGGACAACTGTATGACTTTTGAGAATCTTTGGGGCCCATGTCAATTTGGTTATGCCTCCTAAGGGAGAAGAGGTTCTGACATGCTTTTTTCACAACTGTCTGGCTGTGTGTCGACCGTGTTGGTGGTTTTTGGTGATGTTGACTCTCTACTTGCTCCATTTTAGCCACAGGAATGTGAATGAGGGCATCATTCTCCTTGGACACATTTACAATGGTAATCGGCTTGAAGCCAGTTGGTATCACAGATTCAGTCAGAAAGAAGTTAAAGATGTCTATGACAGTCACTGTGACAGTCGTAAATAATTTAAAATGACTTTCAGTGGAAAGATTCATATGTTTGACTCCTTGACTTTAGAAGGTTGTCTTCCTGTGGCCTTTTACAGCTTGTTTCAGACAAAATCACAGCAGGATCATGTGTCTTAATAGATCATGTGTCCCAAACATGTAAAACGAAAATGTACGCCATAGGGGCTTTCTACAGTTAGGTTCATTGCCGTATTTCAGAGACTCATTTATGGTTAGCTATCAAACCCTGAAATTTTAACCTTAATCAAGCTATTCATGCTAGCTTATCATCTCGACCGAAGCAAAGACTTCGGAGAAACCAGCCTCAAACGTATCTGCGCTCCTAGAAATAAAAGGAGCGCAGTCCAATAATTGTTTCTCCCTCATCATCAAATCTAGCAGTACACATAGCTTTCCTTGAAATCAAACTTGCTAAACAAGGTAGCCTATCTACTTGTAACCATGGCAGTGGGGGCATTGTCAGTCCTGACACTCTGCTAGAGCAATTTTTTTACGTTTACTGATGATATGTAAGGGTTATTATTGGTTATTTTAAATTGAAAATGCTGCATAAGCTACCTTAAAAATATGACTGAGTCAGCAGATCTATAGAACATCTGCAGACAAATTTGTGGGAACCTAGAAACCATCAAGTCCACAGGTCAACATGGCTCTTCATTTCATCCTCCAGCATCTGGACTCCCCTGGGACCAAAGCCAGAATGCTGTTTGTGGACTTCAGTTCCGCATTCAACACCATAATTCTTGCATTGCTCCAGGACAAGCTGTCCCAACTGGGAGTTCCCAAGTCCACAGCCTTTTTGTCCAACATGAAGCAGCATGTGAGGCTGGGGAAGCACCTGTCTGACCCACTGACCATCAGCACTGGCTCCCCTCAAGGCTGTGTCCTATCACCCTTACTGTTTTCCCTGTATACCAAAAGCTGTACCTCCAGTCACCACTCTGTCAAGCTCCTGAAGTTTGTAGATGACACCACCCTCATCTGACTTATTTCTGATGGAGATGATTCCACCTATGGTTTCTGATGGAGACGAGTCCTCGATGTGAGAGATAGACCGTCTGGTTGTCCTGGTGCAGTCAGACCAACTTGATGCTCACTAAACACAGTGGAGATGACAGAGGACTTCAGGGGAAACCCAGCTGCTTCCTGCGACAGCTGAAAAAGTTCAACCTGCCAAGACTAGGATGGTGCAATTCTACACTGCCATCATAGAGTCCATCCTGACCTCCTCCATCAAGATGGACTATGACCCCTCCCCACATACACACAACCTCAACTGGAAAATTCTATGACCCCTCCCCACATATACACACAACCTCAACTGGAAAATTCCATGACCCCTCCCCACATATACACACAACCTCAACTGGAAAAATCTATGACCCCTCCCCACATACACACACAACCTCAACTGGAAAATTCTATGACCCCTCCCCACATACACAGACAACCAGTGCCGTAGAGTGACGATTCCGGGCCAGGGTGCAACCTGCACCGGTCACAGCTAGGCCACTGCACGCAATCCTCAACTGGACAATTCTTGACCCTATGTCATTTTTTGTGTATGTTCTGTAATTTATAAATGCTCAGTCTACTGTTTTTATGGTCAGTACACTATTCTTTTTTATTTTATTTATGTCTTTTGTACAAAATTGCTGCACTAACAGACCAGAACAAATTCCTAGTTTGTTGTGAAACTTACTTGGCAATAAGAGTCTTTCCAATCCTGATCTGCAGACACAGTTATGGGACTCTCATAATAAAGTGTTGCTGAAATTCTTTAAAGGGCAGTATTTAAAATGTGTACTCGAATTTTTTTGCGATTTAATTTATTGATTATTTTACCAGGTACATATGACTGGGAACACATTCTCATCTACAGCAAAGACCTGGGAGCAAATAGTGTAAACTGCCTTGATCAGGGACAGTACGACAGATTTTTGTTTTCACCTTCCCAACTTTTTGTTTTCACCTTCCCAACTTTTTGTTTTCACCTTCCCTGCTGTGTGTGTAGAATTCAGTCTGGCAACTTTCCTGTTACTGGGTAGACGCTCCAATAGGCTCTCCTGACGTTTGTTGTGCATTTTCCACTGTCTTGAGCTCATCTTGAAACAATGACAGGTGACAAGACAAATGGCAGAATTCTGATGAAGATTATTTCTTCTCATCATTAAAATCCAATACGTCTGAAGATACAGGGGAACTGAATGGGTACCTTGGCTGTCCTTCAGATGATTCAGACTTTCCCACACATAAAGAAGCTGTCCCTCAAACTGAACACAGGTCTGCCTGCCGGCTTTTGCTACGTTTGAGCATCTTTTTAGCTGTCCCGAACTGCTCTTTACTGCAAAACGAGCCAGAATAGACTCGATTAACTTCTATTGAACTGAACAGCAAGTACGGAGATGGGTAAAATCCTGTTAAAGGGAGTGTATGGGTAGATAGATTAGAATTAATCTAAACCATTTTACAGTGAACCTAGATTTAAAATTTACATTACGTTGTGGACCTTCTTTTAACTATTAAAAAGTATTTTGTGGTAGTGGAAGAACTTTTTTGACTACGAGATCTGAATAGCAGAGAAGTAGACGACAATATAATAATACTACGTTTTTGTATAACTTAATGTGAAAGGGGTCAACATATTTTCCCTTTTCTTATTTTTAAGAACAGCAATTAATACAGTTCCTTAAACAACTTTATTTTTAGACTGGTGTATGTTGTGTGCAGGGGCATTGTTATTTTCTCTGCTGTAAATATTATAATAAGATAATTCTATGACTGAAGCATGATGAACTTTGCCACCATTCTGTTTCTGAGAGTTGCCATAATCTTTGCCATAAGTCTGATAGTTGCTATAATCTTTTGTAGTTAATAAATTTAACTACAAATTTAAACTTAATACAAACGTTTCTCTTTAAAAAAAAAAAACTGTGCGTCATGTTAAAGACATACTGTGTTGTATTGTAAATTATGGACAGTGATTAAGGTTTATGGACAGAGTTGTCACAGCCCTTAAATGTCAGTCCATAACTTACCACAATAACTGGCAGTATCTACAGTGGGGAGAAAAAGTATTGGATACACTGCCGATTTTGCGGGTTTTCCTACTTACAAAGCATGTAGAGGTCTGTAATTTTTATCATAGGTACACTTCAACTGTGAGAGACAGAATCTAAAACAAAAATCCAGAAAATCACATTGTATGATTTTCAAAATAATCATTTGCATTTTATTGCATGACATAAGTATTTGATCACCTACCAACCAGTAAGAATTCCGTCTCTTATGACTGAACCGTATTGAGGGGGGGATGGATGGGGCCATGTATCGCAAGATCTTGACCAACAACCTCCTTCCCTCAGTAAGAGCATTGAAGATGGGTCGTGGCTGGGTCTTCCAGCATGACAACGACCCGAAACACACAGCCAGGGCAACTAAGGAGTGGCTCCGTAAGAAGCATCTCAAGGTCCTGGAGTGGCCTAGCCAGTATCCAGACCTGAACCCAATAGAAAATCTTTGGAGGGAGCTGAAAGTCCAGCGATAGCCCCAAAACCTGAAGGATCTGGAGAAGGTCTGTATGGAGGAGTGGGCCAAAATCCCTGCTGCAGTGTGTGCAAACCTGGTCAAGAACTACAGGAAACGTATGATCTCTGTAATTGCAAACAAATGTTTCTGTACCAAATATTAAGCTCTGCTTTTCTGTATCAAATACTTATGTCATGCAATAAAATGCAAATTAATTACTTAAAAATCATACAATGTGATTTTATGGATTTTTGTTTTAGATTCCGTCACACACAGTTGAAGAGTACCTATGATAAAAATGACAGACTTCTACGTGGGAAAACCTGCAAACTCGGCAAAATTGGCAGTGTATCAAATATTTGTTCTCCTTACTGTATATGTAGCCCATGTAGATCTAAATAGAAAGTTGCTGGTCCCATAGTCCTCCCATCTTATATTGTTCTCTTGATTAAGGTACAAGTACCACAACTGCTACGTCAGGCAGATTTATAAAACATATTTGCCTTTCTTATCTGGAAAGCTGCAGGGTGTGCAGGCATTTGATCCAACACTGTGTCACACCTAAGCTTTTCAAGGTATTGTACTTTGCTATTTAGGCTGACATGTGGTTAGAATGGGGTTCAGGTGGAGGCCTATAAACATTAGTTTTCTTGATAGATGGTTAACCACAACCAAATATTTATGTTTCCATTAAATGATTCCCAAATTCAATCAAATGCATAAAATAGGCAACTCGAATAGGCAATGGCATAAAGCAGTCAAGGTTGCTAGATATGTTTATATACAAACATTAATCAGGGGAGATCTGTCATTTATAAAGAGCCTGCAAGTTGTTTGTTAATTCCACTATTAGAATATCCTTCAGTGGAAACGTGACTGGTGACAACATTAGGCTAATGCTTAGCTTAAATTAGCAAAAACAATAAATAATGACAACTTACAATCTACATTCAAGGGGTTAAGGGAGGCACGGCTGGCCTTTTCGTTAGATAGGTTTTTGGAGGCAGATTGGGTTGCAGGACGCAAGGAGAGTGATGTACACAAATCCATTGAACTAACGGATGTGTAGCCTACTTACGCGTTGTTGGGCAGTATTCATAAACTAGTGCAGAGTAAACACTAGAGCCGAGTAAACACTAGAGCCGAGCATTCACAACATTAATGCCTACTCTCCAATGATTTGAAAAAAAACAATACCTGTGAAGCGCCAAAAAAATTACAGGCAAACAATAAGTGCAGGCAAATATTTGCAATCCTGACAGCTCCCGCTAAAGTCAAGCACTAACTACAGTATGGATGGCTCTAAGGCTCAAACATTTTAAATGCATTTACAGTGACAAAGAGATAACAGTACGCCGTAATATAATATAGGCATTTGTGTGTGTGTGTGAAAGAGGGAGGCAGAAAGAGAGAGAATGTGAGGTATGAACAGAGATTGGGCCGCAACACCGCAAATCGGCAGGCAAGTGGACCACTCTGAGTAGGAGCAAGTATAGCGATGACAAAATACCTTTTCCAGAGCCTCGTTACTGGCCCAACAACCAGCGGCCCAGCAGGAATGTTGCTGATTCTCCCAGTTACTCACTCCGGCATTGCCCACCGGTTCTCATCATGATAGATCCCCAAACTATTATTGGTCTACTAATTACTAACAGCCTTTAGTATTTATATTTCATTACAGTACAGTACTATCCATTAATTACCACAATTATAGTTATATACCGGTACAGCTTAAATGTAGGCTGTGTCTTCATTATCATGAAGGCCATAAGATTATATAGCTCTTCCTGACTAATTCCTTTTGACCAACCTGCCCTCTGTGACAGGACATTATCAGCAACTGTTTGGTACATAACACATAACTAAAGTTGGTCTGATTGTACAGGTATGATTATATTGACTACTATACATAGTACATACAATATATAATAGAAATATGATTGTCTTATTACATTTATTTTGTATGAAGTCCTATCTTGGTACAATGCCACAAAGAGTTTAACTGAGATATTCTACTAAATTCCAGCAGAATGTAACTGTGATAGACAGAATAGAAACAGAATATATGCACTCTACAATAAGTGGTTCTTCAACCTGTATACGGGTGCTTAGAACGTGTTTATTTTTTTACATTTAAAAAAGGCAGTATGAAAGCACAAAACACATGGTTTACTGTTTGAACCTTTGTTTTGTGGGACTCTGTAATTCTTCAGAGAAATAACCAATAACAAATTCCTAGTTGTACATTGATGAACTATTTTCCCAATGTCAATAGATTGAAATTATTCAAATTAGTTAATTATCTAAGTAACAGTACTACCACATAAGATCTTTCATTAGTCTTTCCACCTCCAGTGCCATCCGTTAACCTTGTAGCAGAAAGGTGGAGGGTAATACTATTTATCATTGTTTCAGTTAATGATAGCCACAGTAAATGACTACTTCCTTTAATCATTCCTATACTGAAAAAAAAACAAAAAAAAAACGATTCCTGCTTATGCTTTGATTATACTTCATGACGTTAAAAAATCCTTGTTAAAATTATAGTGAGCCAAAGTCCGCATAGGGAAAATCTTTAACGTCTGTTCAGCCATGCACAAATGTGTTATAACAGTAAAAGATGTAATTTCAATTACATTTTTAATACACTTTTTATACCTACAGTGGTCCTGGAACTTACAATAAAATTAAGGATCTGTGATATGACCGTCTTAAAATAATTCCATATGTTAGCTTTGTATATGTCATGAAGTAAAGGCTTACACTTCGCGTTCTACCCCACATAAGCAATCCAGAGCCCCACTCAAAAGCTTTACCGTACTCCTTTGCTTGTTGAGCAGTTTAAGAACTTACTGCTGAGAACAGCAATAAAGCAGCAGAGTTGAGGAGGTGAAAAGAGAAAGACAGAGAGATAGGGAGAGAGAGTAAATTCTTGTCTATTCCAATCTGATGGATCCCATCCTCACCTGGCAGCAGAGACAGTTTAGGGCTGACTCAGGAACTGCCACTGAGGAAAAGGCTCATTGAATATCTAAAGCCATGTTCACACTGGCAACTGGAAGAAACTAAAATCCAAATTGAATCCATTTTTGTATGCAGTCTGAATCAAATATACCAAAACGCCTCTAAAACCACATTCATAATTGGTTATAAATTAGATACAAATATAATTCCTGGCAATGTAGCATTTCTCTGTGGTCAAATAAAACCGTGTTGACAGTTATTTATCATATTTGGATAGACATACAGAAATTCTGTAGGTCCTGTCTCATCAATGGTAGATTTATCAGGTACTAACATCTAGAACATTTCCATGTGTTACACTAGGTAATGATTCCACATCAATGGAAGGAGGCAATAGTTGTCGCCCAGCACAATACTAATCCACCAAGGATTGACTCCCAGGCCCATGAACTGTCCTGGAGCCTTCCCTAGGGCACTCAGATTTGCCCAGTTGAATATGTGGCTCATGTCAATAAAGCATCAGGGGGTTTCTTATTCCTGGGCCTTTGTAAAAAAACCTGAACCCCATCGAATCCAGACACTTCCACCTTCCATCAAATCTAGGAGTGTGATCCTCTAAATGTATTAACTAAATTAGGGTTGTAAACATTAAAACAATCCTCTTCACTGAATCAAAATTGGTCTTTTTTTTTTAATATTAATTTCCCTTCAGTTTTTCTATGCTGAACATGTGAAACGCAAAATCCCAGTACAGACTACGCAGTCCTCCAAAACACATTATAGCCTAACACGATTGATTACAAAAGCCTGCAGAAAGGTGGGTGATTTAAATAAAAGACATTGTGCGATACAGATTAACGAAACATAATGTGCTTGGAACTGCCCCTCCTACCGCTTCCTCCTCTGCCCATCAGTTTATGTTCAGTCTTCGTTCTGTTGTTTGTGTGTGTGTGTTTGGAATATCACAGCCTAGTCTTTTTTCAAGATGATCGACCCCTACTTTAATGAAGTTGCAAACCAATAAATTGCAAGTTACAGCGTTCCACTGCGAAGTACAGCTTTTGAATAGCGATAGATAGGTGGTCCTATAATACACAATGCTGACTCAGTCTCCCTGATGGCTGATGTACAGTATCTGTACCACGCCTTTTCTTTCTCTCGCTCTCCACCTTGCTGTGAAAGATGCAAGAATATCTGTTATTGGAGGTAGCCTATAGCAACTTATCGGTCTCCTGCCATGAAGAGACAGCAGCAAAGCCCTGTATGTCTAGCAATATTTTTCAGAAGTGAAATGAGATTGTCTTGTAATGCAGGTGGAATTGAGGTACCTGCAATGGAAAATGCTTTACCATCTGAAAGAGCCAGACCCACCGTGAAGGGCAGCAGCCGTGTGAACTATATGCAGTACACATAACTATATTGCACCTTAGCGGTCGTTTACAAAATCAGCAATAGGAGCGTATACTTATTTAATATTGTATTCAAATTTGAATGACAAAAAATGTATATATATATATACGACAGTCACATGCCTAATATCAACCAATTAGCGGACTGCTAAGAACAAAACAAGAAGAATCTCGACCAAACAAAGTAGACCTGTTTGAGCCACAATCTTGACCAACCTACGCCATTATGCAATAAGCACACAGCATGGCGTTTCAAGGTGGCTGGTGGGCCAGTGGTTAGGGAATCTGGAGGGAACCGACCAAGACAGGCCATATCAGTGGCAGATCTTACCATCTACCCAGGTCCAGTCACAAGCTGAAACATTCTCCAAACTCAGACTGACAAATACTATATGACAATTGAACAGCCCTATTCCTTTCTTTGTGAGACTATCTAACTCATGTTGCTCTGTATATGTATGTATATTATGAACTGTAAATCACAGTCTAAGTTGTGACCGATGACCTGATTAGTTAACAAGACGATTCAATGGGATGATTGAATGTTCCACCTGATTGTATTTTAAATAAATTTTTGTTTTCTGTTCCAGGCCAATTCCCATAGGAAGTGAATACAGTCCGTAGGCATGGTGGAGTCTGGGTTTTTAACAATGTAATGGCTTTGATTGTTGAATGAATGGGGAACAGGATATATTGAGTTTGAGGGAAATTAGATGGACGGCTCCCTTCTGGGCTGCACCACCTCCTGTCTTTCTTTGTTCTTAGTTTATTGGTTCCTTGTGTGTTAGTGTCGTTTTCAATTGCATGGTTTGTAAAATGTTCCTGGGTCAGTTACAAAGGCTTATGCTTAATCAAAACATTAACTTTTTTAACCAAAAAAGTTAATGTTTTGATTGTGTATTTCTTATAATTGTGTATTTCTTATAATTATAGTATATTATACTACACTCACCTAAAGGATTATTAGGAACACCATACTAATACTGTGTTTGACCCCCTTTCGCCTTCAGAACTGCCTTAATTCTACGTGGCATTGATTAGAAATGTTGGCCCATATTGATAGGATAGCATCTTGCTGTTGATGGAGATTTGTGGGATGCACATCCAGGGCACGAAGCACCCGTTCCACCACATCCCAAAGATGCTCTATTGGGTTGAGATCTGGTGACTGTGGGGGCCATTTCAATACAGTGAACTCATTGTCATGTTCAAGAAACCAATTTGAAATGATTCGAGCTTTGTGACATGGTGCATTATCCTGCTGGAAGTAGCCATCAGAGGATGGGTACATGGTGGTCATAAAGGGATGGACATGGTCAGAAACAATGCTCAGGTAGGCTGTGGCATTTAAACAATGCCCAATTGGCACTAAGGGGCCTAAAGTGTGCCAAGAAAACATCCCCCACACCATTACACCACCACCACCAGCCTGCACAGTGGTAACAAGGCATGATGGATCCATGTTCTCATTCTGTTTACGCCAAATTCTGACTCTACCATCTGAATGTCTCAACAGAAATCGAGACTCATCAGACCAGACAACATTCTTCCAGTCTTCAACTGTCCAATTTTGGTGAGCTCGTGCAAATTGTAGCCTCTTTTTCCTATCTGTAGTGGAGATGAGTGGTACCCAGTGGGGTCTTCTGCTATTGTAGCCCATCCGTCTCAAGGTTGTGTGTGTTGTGGCTTCACAAATGCTTTGCTGCATACCTCGGTTGCAACAAGTGGTTATTTCAGTCAAAGTTGCTCTTCTATCAGCTTGAATCAGTCGGCCCATTCTCATCTGACCTCTAGCATCAACAAGGCATTTTCGCCCACAGGACTGCCACATACTGGATGTTTTTCCCTTTTCACACCATTCTTTGTAAACCCTAGAAATGGTTGTGTGTGAAAATCCCAGTAACTGAGCAGATTGTGAAATACTCAGACCGGCCCGTCTGGCACCAACAACCATGCCACGCTCAAACTTGCTTAAATCACCTTTCTTTCCCATTCTGACATTCAGTTTGGAGTTCAGGAGATTGTCTTGACCAGGCCCACACCCCTAAATGCATTAAAGCAACTGCCATTTGATTGGTTGATTAGATAATTGCATTCATGAGAAATTGAACAGGTGTTCCTAATAATCCTTTAGGTGAGTGTATAATATCTGTGTTTTGGTCTCTACTACACCCTACCTCTTTCTTTATCATGTTATAAAATTATATTTAAACCGTTTTTTAACTGTTTAAATGAAATGTTTGAAATACATGTGGTGTTTTTGAGTCACAAATGTACAAACTGACACTTTTTTTCTTGGCTAGCTAGCGTTAGTTTTTTTTAAGGCATCTGGACACAGTGCCAGCTTTTTGTTTCACTTGGCTGCCTGTCTCTGATCTTTTAAGAACATTATGTGTGGAGTTGCCTGAAGTTTGAGAGGATAAAAAGATAGAGAAATACAGCAGTGCTGAGGCAGAGAGCTTATAGTGACAACAACTGGCTACTAAACTGAATATTGTGTGGTGAACTTTCTGATGCCTAAAGCTGCTAAGGCCTCACCAAAGTGTCAAAAACAATTGCTCTACGTAAGACGCTGCAAGACTCATCCACAGACTCCATTACCATCATCTACCATTCCCTGACCACCTCTCTCTGCTCAAGCCATGACCTGACCATCTCCATTTCTGGAGGATGAAGACTTGGTCTCTTTTGGTTGACCTATCATGAAATAGTAATGCTTGCTTTTTTTCTCTTGAAAGGTTTTCCTTACATTTCCTACCCCATTTCATGACATCCAATTTGTGACTAATGCCCTGCTGCACCGCAGTGACCTCCAGAAGATGCTGAGACATGTCCTATAAAGCATAAATGACGCCATTTTGGTTCTTATCGCATTACTCGCTCAACAAAGAAGTCTAGACCGGAATCCTTTCATGCCCTAGCCAAGGAGTTGTTACAGCACGATGAAACAAGACAACCATTGATACAATTCATCACCTCCTAAAGCCAGGGTGGCCAAATGCACTGATCTCTGCGGGATCCCAGGCTAATCTGCAAGCAGGATTTGAAACCTGGACTCACAAAGCAATTCAGATGTTTGACCATTTGTTATAATACTTCGTAGCTTTCTAGCCTCGGTAGTTTGATTAGAACAGGTTGCAGCTAACTCATTTGTAAAATGTTTTCAAAGATATTGTGTGCTAGCAAGTTAAACGGCTATCTAGGCTTTTGAAGGGAAAGACTATTGATTCACAAGTTAAAAAAAATATGTAGCATTTTCGAACTGAACTCCTGAGTAAGCAAAATCACAAGCACCGCCACCAACTGGCTTACACACTGGTCTGATTCATCTCCTTTACATTCTCATTATGCAATTAATCACTATTACACTTTTAATTGTTTGCTGGCACCTTTTTAATATTACTAGCTTGAGTTATCTTGGGTGGCAAAGAATATGGTCATTGCTTTTTTGGGTGCTTTGTGACTCCCACTTCCTGTTCTGGTTCATAGGACTGTGAAGATACTTTTGGTTGCATTGCTTATGTTATACAGATGGGTGTCTGAACTGCGTACTAATGGCCTGAATAGACAACTCAGAAACTTTCTACACAACTACTCCCCTTACAAATAGGTAATGCAGTCAATCCCTCTTCCACTTTAAGCCAGTAGGGACTGAGTCTGAGATGCATATCATTGACATTCGCCCTCCATGATATACGTGCCAGTCTGTTCTGGACCAAATTCAATTTGCCTATATCCTTCTTTGCCACAGTGTGAACAAAGCTTGAGAAAATTCAGCTTTTATATACAATGGGATAAACTTTTAGATGAAACTTAATTCAGTTTTATAGAACTTATAAAACGTATCATTTCTTTCACCATACACATTCTCCGCTCTACTGTAAAATGTAAAGACTTTGTGGATTTAAACTACATTAGGGATTTTAAAGAATGATATATAATGAACTAATAAATATTCCCAATTGAACTAAAGAGAAATAGTTCCAGGACAAGAGAGCTCCAGGATCAACATTGAAAGTCCTGATGGCACTTTCAGATGGCAGAATCAGTCCTGAGAGCATATAGGCAGACGAGAGCCCAGGTAGGATATAAACTAAGTCTGCAGGAATCTGGTAAGGCCCCCTCCATCAGCATGGGTCTAGTACTGAGCACGCATGAGAAAGAATTACCCTCCTGTATCAACCGGAATACGTTAGCCCACTATTGATTCACAAGCCGTGCAAATGCTCTGTGTGATCAGAGGTAGAATCAGAGTCTTTATTTCACCTCTACACGCGTACACACGCACATTATATCACACCGAAAAATAACACACCCAGAACCTCACCCACACACAAACTCACATACACTCGTATACATTATTGATGCGCTGGGCTTATCAAATTGAAATAGAGAAATGGGAATGTGAATTAATCATAGAGGGCTGAAGTCACTGGGAGCTCTCTTGGAGAGGGTAGAGGGGCATAGCAGCAACCGCCGGGCGAGTAGAAGAGTGTAGACCTCCACTCTGACAACTGGCCCCAGTTCACTTCCTGTCCTTCTACCCCTCTGTCTTAACCCTTTCAATTTTTGCAGATCTATACATTTTGATGATGAAGGTCATGCCATTATAACCCCGCCCCACCTCTCATATTTAGTCTGTATCTTTCTCTCCAACCCCAACCTCACTCTCCCTCCATCCCTCTCTCCCCCTCCATCCCTCTCTCCCTCTCCATCCCTCTCTCCCCCTCCATCCCTCTCTCCCTCTCCATCCCCCTCCATCCCTCTCTCCCCCTCCATCCCTCTCTCTCTCTCATCCCTCCATCCCCCTCCGCCCCTCTCGCTGTATCTAAATCTGTTCTGCTCTGGCAGTCTCTCTGCTTTAATCCTATCTGATGAGGACCCGGTGGTCCTGCAGCATAGAGCAATGTATGCTAATTTCGACTGGTTGCTAAAATGGAAATTATACCATAGCTCTTAGAGCCAGCAAACTGATAATGTAGTCAGAAAAGACACTGTTCTATTATTACGCAAGTTGGGGGGAAAATGAAAATATATGAAGGTTGTCAGATTTGATTAAACAATGAATAATACATCAAGGGGCTACGGAGGTTTAAAGAGAAAAAAACGTTATGATGAGGACTTTTATGTGTTGTCTGAGAAACAGCTTTAGACATTAGTCAGTTAAAGATCAAGACAGAGAGAGAGTGAGAGAGAGAGAGAGAGATTGTGAATGTGTGTGTATACATCAGAAACTCTGTGTTCAGTAAATTGTGTACATTGGGGGTAAGATAAATTCTGACATGTTTTCTCTTTTATGCATTTCAGCACGTCTTCCAGAATAAAGGACGTACAACTCACACAATGACATTCTGTAAAATAGCTACAGGTAATATTTACCTCCCCTAAGGCCTTCCGAAAGAATTAAAACATGATAATATGCACATTAGTGATCATCTGTAACCTCCTGTCACAGTTCAATTGTAATGATTTGATTTGGGGAGCAGGATGCATGTATCTCAGTACTGAGTAGTCAGTGACGTGGTTAGATGGCATTGTGTTCTGATTTAAATCAGGTGTCTGTAGTTCACAAACCTGTAATAGGAAGCACTTTGTGTTCATAAAGTGCCAAAGTTGAGGTATTGACCGCAGGTTCTTTGTGTGAAAGATACCATATGGCGATACATTTCTGCAAGATAGCAAATGAAACAACTTGTATCTCTGTATTGCCCCATCACTCACTGAAGTATCATTATTCCAACTCCAAGCACCGAAGACTAAACTAAAACAACAACATATTAATGCTATTAACAAGAGGGAGCGGCATCTCACAGCAAAAAATGATTTTGTGATGTTGCATTAACATATTTGGAGTCCACTGTAATGTGAAATCACTTATGGAATTGAGTGAATGCTTGTACAGTGAGGGTCAAGTCACTGGGGAGTGCAACTATAAAAAATGGGACCAAACAGATCCCTCCAATGCTAGGCACAATGTTGCTAGCTAGCTTTCAGGGAACATGTCACCCAAGACAGATCTAGAGGAATACAGGTTGATTTGAACTTTCACTGAAGATCAGATCAAATTGGAAAGCATTGCTTAGCCAACGTTGGGATTGGTGGCAGGAAAGCCCCACAGAACATGGCTGTTTAGACCAAGGAAGTGAGGGATGGTCATTTCACCAATCAATAATCAACTACACCAAGGCAGAGATAATAAAAAAGAAAAAACTGTGATGGCTCCTTAGAAGATTTCCCTGCTGCATCATAAGAAAACTTGAGTGGTTGCCAGGAGTAATCAAATACTCAAACTTCTGCCATAGGAGGCCCGTGGGCCCTTCCAATGAGACCAGGTCTACGTCGCCAAGGATTGAGCCAGCTTTCAATGGTCCCTTGTCTAGTTGAGTGGTGCCGAACACTAATCAAGCGTAAATACCTGTCTCTGGACAGTCCTGCTGGTAACAGTTTACAGCTTGGAGATACATAACCCAAGTCACAGTTAGGTTGTCGCTATGAGATGGTGGCACAGGTGGGTTCCAAGGTACCCCAGCTTGAGTCCTGGAAGTCATTTGAAATACATAAACGATTACTAGAAAGAGAACTTAAGGTTGTGACCTTAACCCCGGTTATCTCAGAGTATTTCCCCAGACCATCTTCCTAGTGTGAACGATGAATGAGTCTTACTTTTTTAAATTACTTGGAGGAAGAGGTAGCTTCCCCTCTTTTCTGTCCGCTGTGACTTAGAGACACTGCATCAGGTGAAAGAGCCAACCCACACGGATCTCGACATACAGCCAATCATGGCTGGTGTAATGTGATAAGAGCTTCTAATGAATACCCAAGGGGCATCCCATAGTAAAATACCAAACTCAAACTCTCAGAGAACCAGGATTACAGTATAAACCTTAATGGTGCACTGTGTAGAATCTTGACTCTGATGTTAATAAGAATTAATTTAATCACATGACTTATCGCCTCCTCTTCTTTCCTTACCGAATGAGATCAGGATAGTACCAGCTAGTCCACGTGGTTTATGGTGAGGAGGATAGTACCAGCTAGTCCTAGTGATTAATGGTGGGGAGGATAGTACCAGCTAGTCCATGTGGTTTATGGTGAGGAGGATAGTACCAGCTAGTCCACATGGTTTATGGTGGGGAGGATAGTACCAGCTAGTCCTAGTGGTTTATGGTGGGGAGGATAGTACCAGCTAGTCCACGTGGTTTATGATGGGGAGGATAGTACCAGCTAGTCCTAGTGATTTATGGTGGGGAGGATAGTACCAGCTAGTCCTAGTGGTTTATGGTGGGGAGGATAGTACCAGCTAGTCCATGTGGTTTATGGTGGGGAGGATAGTACCAGCTAGTCCACGTGGTTTATGGTGAGGAGGATAGTACCAGCTAGTCCTAGTGATTTATGGTGGGGAGGATAGTACCAGCTAGTCCATGTGGTTTATGGTGAGGAGGATAGTACCAGCTAGTCCATGTGGTTTATGGTGGGGAGGATAGTACCAGCTAGTCCTAGTGATTTATGGTGGGGAGGATAGTACCAGCAAGTCCTAGTGGTTTATGGTGGGGAGGATAGTACCAGCTAGTCCACGTGGTTTATGGTGGGGAGGATAGTACCAGCTAGTCCTAGTGGTTTATGGTGGGGAGGATAGTACTAGCTAGCCCACGTGGTTTATGGTCGGGAGGATAGTATTGCGAGTGTCTAAAGCTAGTATAAGGAGATTACAAGTCAGTGCAAATGACAAACGTTATTCAAAACATTAATTGCAGATTTCTTATGATAATTTCTTCCTGTATTTATGCTAATAGTACAGAGGAAATCTCACGTATGGCCCCTTTAAGTATAAATAAATAAATACAATATATACATAATTATTGGGAAAAATGATAGTCATAACGCAATACCATGCAGAGAGCAACTCGTTATTTTTGGCACATTCCAAATGAACAAATAAAACCCAACCTGTGTAACTTCCTTATCTTAATGTAATTGTAATCCTGTAAACAGGATTACGGCGCACAGGATTATGTTACAGTAGTTACTTTTAGTAGTTACCTTTACTCAGTGACCACAGAGCATAAATCAATATGCCGGTAATAAGGTCAGGTGGTGCTAGAACCTCTCTTATCTCTTTCACATACAAAAGTCTATTTATAGAATCCTACCTCGTGACTAAAATACTGCCCTGGAAGGCCTTGTGTCAGTGCAATCCCTCAACAATCACAGGAGGAAATGAAATCAATATTTTATATCGGATATCGAATTCTAATTCTACTACTGTGATACATCATTCCACTTGGAAGCGTAGGGACATGGTCGGTGCGATCCTTAGCTCAGAAATGGACAGCCAGGCGATCCGGTCATCTTAGCCAGCACTTCATGAGTTGAACCTATCTCATTAGTCTTCAGGGCGATGGTTCTGGCCCGTCTTCAGCCACAGACCCAGTATTCCACTGTCATGGGGTTAATTCTAATAACCTGAAATATAATAGCATTCCTTAATCAAGTCCCCGTTTTTCCTTCCATTTCCATTCGGGTTCTGGGAAAGAGAGAGGGAGTCAGATTTCCTTGAAGTTAATAACATTGTCACAGTACCTTATGAAATCAACAGCGTGTAAACAATAACATCTGGAAAATACATGACGCATGTAATGTCTGCTCAGCCTCTATACCCCCTGCCTCAGAGAGAGAGAGAGAGAGAAAGGGGGGAGAAAGGGTTGAGAGAAAAGAGACAGAGGAAGGGGTAGATGAAAAGAGGAAGGGAAAGAGAAAGAACGTGAAAGGGGAAGAGAGACAAGCACAATCTATAGAAGGGACAATGAGCTAGGAGAGTGATGGAAGCGTAACCAAACACACAGAGTGAGGTAGGATGAGAGACTAATGGGACCAGGGCAGAATAAAAAATTGACGGAGAGGGAGAGAGACCAAGATGAAAAGTCTTTAAACCTTCAAGGCTACCCTCCTCTTGTAATTAGTCAAACCCACAGCGGTAAAAAAGATAGAGACCTGCAGTCTGGTATAAGAGGCTAACACAAGGATGAAAAACTGAGTCAGGCCTTCCAGCCTACACTCCGAAGCTTAACAAACTGAGACGTCTTTATATAACAACTCAGCTGTCATGACAGGATAGGACACCTGAATTTGATCAGAGAAACTGAGTGGTGTCCTTCCTAATAAAAACACGTGACAGATTAGCGTGGTGGCAATCTCACGTTGGATCATCCAACATACAGACGCGTGGACCCCTGAAAACAGGGCCGCTGACGTTAAATTGACAGGTAACGAGGACCCGCCTATTAAATAACATGTTAAAAGACGCGAGCAAACCTAATCTTCTCACACGGTCTCCCCCGTTACAGGATCGTCTTAAATAGAACGGGGCGCTCTCGCTTTCTCACTCACTGCTGTCTGGCAGGACTGTGAGCTCTGACAGTTGGTGTTGGCTGACCTCCCAAGTCGTCACTGTATGCCTCTCCCTCTGATGGAGAGCCAGCTGGCTGAGCTGAGCCCGATCCACATTCCACCGCCAGCACACCGGAGACTGAGCGAACCCAAGACAGGACAGAAGAGGGGAGGGAAGGACAGGGTCGGACGGGTGGGAGTCTATCAGGTTGTCCTTCGGGTCAGTTTGTCAGCCTTTGTTGTTGTGACCGCTTGAGAGCAGGGAAGTCACCTCGCTTTGCAGGATGTCAACCGCTGTTCGGCAGCTCAGGCTACCGTGGCGGCATTCCTGCTGTGTTACCGCTTAGTCATGCTGCTGCTCGTCAGATAAAATCCCATCGTCTTAAAATCTTTTTTTTCCACCCATTTTTTCCCCCCTTGTTCGAAAAGGCAGATGCTGAAGTGGTTGAAAGAGGTGGAGAGGCAGAGCAGCAGAGAGTTGCAGAGAGTGGTAAGGAAATGTAGAGAGATACTGGCTGAGACAGGTGGAAAGAGAGAATGGGTTCAGAGATGCATGGAGAGAGGTACGGCTGTAGAAGAAGAGAGGCATTGAGAAAGATGGGAGCATCTATTTATTACACTCCCCTCTGATCTCCTGTGTACCTGTGGGCCATTAGGAGTAGCATTGGGGTCAGCAGTGCTGAGGGAAGCAGTCAGGCCACTGTCAAACAGTAATTAGAAGGTCCCAGTCCAATCCCCACACACAAACACACATCTGTCAGACAAAGGGCAGGCCAGGTTTCGTCATCCAGAATCTATACCTGGTCAAATAATGATCGGATATACAGCAAGAGGCCATTATTTAAATTGTTAAAAATGTCTTCATAATTCTCTAGTGTAATGAACCTCTCAGTAAATGCGGTACGTTTAGTTCACCTTAACATCTGCTACATTACAGGACAGTTTTTACTGAACAATATGCTCTTGTAGGTTATTGAACAGCCTTTGAGATATGTTTGTTCCATTTGGTAGATTTCCCAGGGGTATGGCTTGAATCAATTGATGATCCATTTACCAGTTTGAACCCCCATCCAAACCCTAACTTTTCCACTGGACGTGAATTTCCCACGATACAAAAATAACAGTTTCTGTAACACAAATTCAGAAAAGTCCTTCCCCATTTCGTTCTGTTTGCTGATGCTGCACAATGTTTTGTCCATTGCAAACCAAATATATTGCAACAGAATCTCTAGAATCAATAAACTCCAGGCCCTTTCCGTTTAGCTGAACATTCCACGAGTCCACGTGTAATTAATGCATGCCTGGTTAGTTAGACTTCCCACTGCAGTTTCACCTTCTGAAATGAATGCAAATTCCTTAAATGAAACTTCTAGATCTATTTTGTGTTCATTTCAGTGCTGCAGAGTGAGAAGGAGACTGAGCCCCCTTAGTAATGTGTAGGCCTGCCAGATTCACAGTTATTCACCGTCACGTTGAGATAAATGCAGCATTTGTGAATCTCCATTACCCAGTGTTTTTCTGCATCTGATATACATTAGTTACATGTAAGTAAGCTCGTTGGATGCCTGCCCAGCAATTAATCGACAGGCAGAAAATGTAGCAAATGGTGAAAAATAAGTAGAATATGCAAGGCTTCCATTCTTCACTACCTAACGCTCTCTACCTCCCTCCATACTGTTTTTGAGCGGATGTTTGTTCAAGTCAACATCCAGATTTTGGACAGGAATTAGCATACTAACAGTACACAGACTCAAATGAAAGGGAAAGAGAAATGGGAATAGCAAATGTGGCTTTATCTCAGAAGTAATTTGCATCACCTTCTCTCTCAACAAAACATTAATCTAATTTCCTAATTAGCATGGGAGCAGATTTACAGTTCAGGGCCTCATGAAATCAAGGAGGAGATGCAACATGCTGAAAATTCAACAGAGACTCAGGTGCACCAGCGACAAACCTAAATTATCATGACAATGTGATCTCCTGCGCTTCGAAGAGGTGAGAAGGGCATAGGTCCGCTTGAACGAATAAATATGTATGAACCGCTAACACTACTAAAGCAGAATCCCAAAGAATGTCTGGATAAACTTTTGTGAAATTCAAACCCAGTAAAATGCAAGAACCACTGCACAAAAGACTCTAAGAACTTATAGTAGCGTTGTGCAACAAAAGTTCAGTAATGTACTGTGCGGCCGTTTGCTCCTTGTAACTGTAAAACATCATCAATCTTTAACACGTTGACAGAACGGCACAGAGCGAGTTGACATTGTTCCCAAAAGCACACTTGACTGCAGCTTTGGCAAAATAACTCATGACTTTACTCTAAGTTGTAGCACTTTGCAGCACTTTGGCTTTTTCATAACACCTCAACCGTCCGGATAAGTGCATTCCCAGCTGACTCCAAGTCGGATCGCGTTGCTCAATCCGGCTACATCCGTCACGGCACTGGTGGGGGGCAGGTTTGTGCAACTGAGAAAGGTGCCATGTGTGAGGACAGGCAGGCGGTTTAGTGACAGGCAAAGTGACAGGCAAAGTCTTCAGGTAAGAGGTTTGATCCGAGCAGGCTACATCTCCAATGCACCTCATGACATCCATCACCTGCTTCGTAGGTTTGCCTAGTATTCAAGAGTGTTGGGCCTGCAAACGAAGGACACAGATTCTAAATCCTGAGCCGACAAGGGTGAAAACCCTGTTACGGAGTTAACTGTAACTGCCGCCAGATCACTGGTGTAAATAAAACGGTGTTCTCAGCATAATGTAGCCAAGTGGAACTAAGGTACATTTTTCAATGTTTCAGGTTTGAAAGATGGACGCGTGGTGCACAGGTCACAGCATTCAGCAGTTTCCATGTCAGACACGAGAAAAACACTCACCTTTGTTTCCGGACCAAGGTAGAAGGCTCTCGGTGTAGCATCCAGGCTTTCGTTTGATTGTAAATATTTATTGTTGTGTTATTGTCACATTGATGTCACACTAAGTGTTGTCATACGAAGTTAGAAAACGGATGCATGGTTGCTTCTTAGGAAAACACAGTGACGAACATAGTCACCCAGACAGACTGGGTTACACATTAAGAAACGTGACCTTTTATCTATATTGTATTTCCTGAATTACATTTAAGGGATGTATTATGCTAATATCCTTTGGTGGTTATAGGTAGTGGCTGGCGCTAATGGCTGTCATTGTGTAGGAGTGTGAACTAATCTATTGTAACCTGAAAGCACTGATTGTAATATTTTATTCAGCAAAATCACTGTAAAAAAAACTCTTTGTTGAGGCTGATTCTTATCGCTCATAAACTTTATTGGAATTCAAACTGTGCATTTTACTGTTATTTTCGGTGTGCAATTAGCATTTGGTAAAAATTAACTTGGCTACTTTTTATAAAACATCACAGACTGTTTGCCCGTTATTATAGACGCAAAACCTGTTTGCTGCATTAATCCAGTGTTACAATACTTGGTCAAATGTATGTCTATGTCTAGCATAGGCTATATATAAGTATATAATAAAACCCACAAGGTGCAGGATAACCTGCGATGACACAATGGGTGAGCCAGTAACTCCATTGTGTGCTGGACATTTCATTCTAAGAAGGCGTTTTACCTGGCAATACAGACACCGATAACCATTTCTGTTTTCTTAATACTGTATGTAAAAGGGCACATGACTGTTTCCATTCAAGTTCAAAACGGTACACGTCAGTACCAGTCCTGATCAGTATCACTGACTTCTAATCATCCCTGCAAAACTCTTGGTGTCTAAAGGTGAATTTATACTACCACAGAAAGTGGGTGCATGGTCACCGTTTGTGGAAAGACTGCGTGAATTTGTTTAGTTTTTTCAGGGTTCTTTCTGTGCTTGTACGTGTGGCCTTTTTTATTGAAGCTAAAGATCAGATGTTTGCAAGCACAACTCATTGGGGACAAATGGTTCAGTAGTATCCCCCGGCCTTTGCAGTTAACGGTGTCATTACAGAGCACATCTCAAACACAAGGAAGTCTTGGGATCTGTATGACAATCTTATCATTTTTATTTTAAACCAAAGTCAAGGTGAAAACTACAGCGTGGCCCAAGCAAAAAGGCATCATCTGCTGTAGGTCTACCAGAGAGTGAAACAAAAACCAAGGCAATTATTACATCTACACCGAGGAAAAGAGAGCACACAGAATGAAAAGCTAGCAGTTTGTGTGTGTGAGTGATGATCCCAACCTAATGGGATCTTTCCAGTCCTTGTTTTGGTTTTATCTTGCCCTTATTTGGGCTTTCCTTCCTGTCTTCCCTCCCGGACTCAGTTGATCAGTTTCATTCTTCTCACCTGTGTTTATACTCATCTGTGCCCGGTTTCCCTAATATGTAGGGGCAAAAAAGATCCTCAGATTGAAAAACCATTCCCACTTTGTGTGCGCGCGTATAGCATGTGTGTGCGCACCCGTTTGTCTTGATCAAAGACATTTTACCAGTCCATTACTTTTCAAAGGACGCCGCAACAGAACCGGATGCTGGTTGAAAATGAGGGCATGACAGAGTGTGATGGTGCAAGACAAACAACATTTATCAATCACAAGATTAAAGAAACATGAGGCCTACTGGGGTGACTGGCTTCAGGGTGTTCCAGCTAGAAGATAAACCACCGTTAATCTACTGAAGTAGTACTTTACAGACTTTATAAGAACTTTCAACCACATTTAAATACACCCTTTAAACAGGACTTGTCCAGCGGCCAGATATAAATAGGAAATATTTATTTGTATTTTAGTGCCCTGTTCCCTGAATGAAATTCACAGATCAAAAAATTCACCCTATAAACAATTTAGACCACGGCCATCATTCAAAGATGTAGGGGTGGAAAATAGCATAGAGGTATGAGTTTTGTTTTCACCCCTTCGGGGTTTGAAGTAGTTGATTTCAGATGACATTTATAGCACCAACTCCTCAGTATTGTGAATATGTACTGTATACATACTGTCATGTGATTAGACTTCTTTACTCTGCCAAGGTTAAATTATGTAAATGTAATGTTGTCTGTGTATGATCCATATGTAAAATTCCACCATCGTGAATAATTTTTTTTATTCTCACAGCTCAATGGAATGTGATTGATGACGTGATTTTCTATTTTATCAGGTGGATACAATACCTTTAGACAAAGCTTTGTCCTGGTATATTTCATCAACATGTTCTGATTTACCCCATAATTCATTGCTTTGTGCTATTGCTCCTGTCTTCAATAAAGCTTTAGAAAATAGCTCATTTTCAAAATCATACAGTCTATGCCATACACGCAACAAATAATAATTACAATTGAAATTAATATAATGGATTCAGATTTTTCTGGGGTTTTTCAACCAAGCAACCATTATCTACATCAATTCTAAAAATAAGTAGTCAAACAAACATTTGTAATTGTTTTAAAATGACAAAGTATGTCACTTTCTCAAAGCGCTTGCCCAGGTACAATAACAACTGACATATGTTTACTTTTGAAAAAAGGCTAACAATTATGATTTTTATTCACTCTGCTGGTCTTAGCTACTGCAATTTAAAGTGGAGTTGATTACTAATCTCATTTGCTGTCGCTCTTCATTGGAGGAAGTTGGTGTGCTCTGAGTGAGAGATGCACTAGATTTATTTTCTCTGCACAAGAGCAGTCAAGGATAGAATAATTCAGGCTAACTGCTAACCTAACCTGTCCTTTGATTCGTGTCTTTCCACTGGAGAATAAAATTATAAAGAACACCGCCTTTAAGGAGGCTGCTGGATATAATACAATGGAAGTTCCATTTTACCAGACACTATTGTAGTGTTAAAAGGAGGTAAATAATGAAGAAAGGTCAGGTCGGCTTTCAGAGTATGAGATGCTCTATTGACAAAGACATGAGCAGACATAACAAATGCCAAAGCAAACAGTCAAGACAGACTCCTGGGAGAAAATTCTACTATGGTTCAGTCACATTCTTAATACCCTTGTGAATCTCTGTTTAAACCTAGTTTTGCTTCATAATGTGCTTTGCGACAATTGGTTTACAGTAATCAAATTCAACATATTACAACATTTTGAATACAGGTTTCAAAAGACAGACAGACCATATTTCACTTCAGTTGATGAAATTAACCACTACCTCAGTGTTGTTGACAGAAGAATAAGCCCTCATTTCTAGACCATAAGAAAACTACTACTTCCTCGATAAGACTCAAAGGTCTCACAGAGACTTAATTAACTTCAGAACAGCCTGCAGGATAAACTTGTATTCTGTATAAATAGTCAGAAAAAGTCACTGTTCATTTGTGCTTACAAACGCTTAACAATGCAGGGTAAATGAGCAGGTCAAAGTAGACAAATTCATTCTTCAAGTAGGAGTTATTAAAACGTTACACATGGGTACCTTTGTATATAATGACCATGACTTCATAGATAAGGGTTAGGGTAGCCGTAACAAATGTCAACAGCAGCTCAAAGAAAAGAGAAGGGTATGTTTGTGTACAAGAGCAGTGTATCAGTTGATTTTGTTCTCTGTTTGGGTTGAACTTTATAGCCCCTGTTAAAATCTTAATGTTTTGATCAGGTCAGGATTTTAATTTCGATTTCCTATTCATTAGGACTGTATTCAATTAACTCACTGAATGAATCAATGTACCGTACTGAGCTCGTTGAATCAAACAATCAATCTGCTGATTTACAATTAATCCTTTGGGACAGAATCAATCTGCTGACTCCACTTGGGTTACTGTATAATGAATGAATTCACCCAATCTTCAAGTGCTGTTGTCGGTAGGTCATTGTGGTCACTGAAAAATGTACATCATACGAATCACGGCAGTGGTCTTTGCCTTGAAAAGGAAGAGTTTCAGCAGTCAGTGACTAGTTTTAACTTTGCCCAGATGAAAATGTTGCTCTGTATTTAAGCCCTAAATTTAACTCAACAACTCATTGAATCTATTGATAATTCAGCCTGCCCTTGGAGTCTTAGTGGTGGGATGCAAAGAAAGCACTGTCGCTGACAGCCTCTTGATAACAACTGCCATGAACCGCTGCACCTCGTTGTACCTCAGCCTACCTTCCTCACACCCAGGTTATGTGTGTAAACTCTGTCGACAGCTCCTCCGCTGACACGAATTCTCAGGGCGTCTGAAACGTTAACCAGGCTGGAGAGACCCGGGAGGGAGGCGGCGAGAGGCCGCGCGGTTATGGACCTTCACGCTATCAGGGGAAAGGGGGAGAGAGAAAGAGGGGGAGACTGAACACCTAGCAAGGGACAGGGGACTGTATGAAAAGCCTTTCGGAGGGGCCAGCAGAGAGAACGAGAGAGAGAGTTTGTGTGGGTTGGAACCTTTGTAGAAAAGACACACATGTCAAGACTGTCATAACCGCCTTCTGCTTCTACAACCAGGCAGAGGCATGCCCCTCAGTCTCACCGTGTGGAGGGAAACAAGGCAGTTGGCAACCGTGATGCTCTACCTCTTAAGGAATCATATATACTGCCATTTTTTAATACTGCATGTGCTCACAATTGGTCTGGGTGAAATATCACATCTTCTTTTGGAACAATTGATATTTTTTTAATGAGCAATGAGCTATCTCCATTCTGATATGTTTTATTTTTCATAAATCATGCGGTGTATCTCACAGGTGTGGCTAATTGTCTCGTTATCAACCAAGTGCTAGGTGGACAACTGCAGGATGCTGTCTGGAAGCCTGGTGGATTTAGATGTTTTTATATTAGCTTGATTTGAAACTAGCACTAGCTATACAGCAATAATAATGTAATGTATCTTAAAAGATGTAACTAACTCAGCAATTACCTAAATAAATAACGTTGCCACTTATTTACATAGCTTGAAAAATACTTAGAAGCACTGAAGCCAAAGTTATAATTTAGTTAAGTCAATGTACATAATATGAATAACCTTGAGTGAGACCTTAGTTCCTCTGTGCTTTAGCCCAAAAGGCTAATGCTTGTGGGAAACAGCAAAACATGATCTGGCTGTCAACCAAGTTAATTGTGTGTGCAGAAAAAAGTACTACAAAATACCATCCAAAAATCTAATTTTTCTCTCTCCAAAATCTTTGTTTTCTCCATTGAGATTAAATTTTTTTTGTGAACCTTCTTTCGTTGTTTAACAACCCACTGTGTAATGTCCAGGCCTGTCCTCTTATTCTCTGGAGTTCCAAGAGGTCTCAGTTCACCTTGCAGTGAGTCATGTGAAAATTATGCCTTTTCCATTCAAAAACCAAAACACATGCAGCACCTCCTTGGAGGCCTGCCTAACCACTACACTCCATATGGGCTAAAAAGCATTACGCTAAAGACATCTAAGACTGGTCTTCTGAGCGGAGGAAGGTAATAGCGAAGTGTTGGGCCATCAACGTGACGCTTGGAATCCTGCCGTTTTGGGACTCCTGTGTCATGTTCACAACTCCTACAACTCCCCTGGTGACTGTCGAACAAAGACAGTCTCGTGGAGCAGATAGAAGTTCAAAGTAATCATTCGCTTCAAATGCCACATTTCAGTAGTGATTGTTGACAATTTGAAAGGAGAAACACAGCCTAACACAAAGGCGAACAGGAGCAGGGTCTGTGTTCATTACTGAGCCCTGACGAGGCTGGAGGTGGGCTTTGTTGTTGCAGCACGATCCTCACTGTGTACAGGCTTCCAAGCATGGCGATGGAACTGGAACTACTTTTCCCACAGGTGGCCGCTGGGCTATTGAAGGACAGCATTCTGGAAGCAGCGGAACGGAAAGACTGCACAGTGTTTCGTTCTGGAATTGTTCATGTGTGTCGTATTGCCAGCGGATGCAGAATACCGCCTCAATGTAGAAATGCAATAGCCTCACGTAACCTTGCACGTTGATTATCATAAACGATCAGATTCATGTTTAACCCTAATGGGGGCAGTGTGTGGGTGTGAAAGAGAGAACACAGGCATGTGTGCGCGCGTGGAGACTAAATAGCTGGTTCAGTCATGAAACACATATTTGGGATTTACTGTATTATTTCCTGCCATATACAACTTTCTCAAGCTGTAATTTGTCTGAACGTCATTTAATGTATTTCTTAGTCCCAACCCCATTGCCATGGAACTAAAAAGCCTCAGGGTTCAGGTCTGGCTGATTGTTATAGGCGAATCTATCACAGCAACCTCTCAATTACACACTTTGGCTGGATTCTGGACTTATTTGGCTGTTCTGTATATTCTGTATTGATGCTTTAAAGAGGTCAGTGTAATGCATACCGTGGAGTCATTGACACAGTCAGAAACTCTGGTCTATAAGCGGTAAAGAGGTTAATGGAACTTAATGGAAACATTATGAATCTTCTCACTGACCAAGAGCAAGATTTGCTTACATTTATGCTATTATTTGAATGTGTATTTCACACAGTCATATACTCTAATCCTGAGAAGGAATTTCGAAATGTTATGCAGCAACAAAACTGCCAAATATATCAAAATCAGACTTGAGTAACTACATTGTGGGCCTGTTACAATACATAAACCATTATGGATTTGATGATTATTCACTTTGTTAGATTAATTTTTGACTGTGTGCCAATGTTTCCGCCTTCCACTGACTTCCATAACCACATATTTACTCTACAATTTGTCCTGTTATCCTGGTCAAACATATTTGACTATAAGCCAAGCTACCCTAGTATGTTAAATAGGGATTCTATGTGAGCAAATAACAAAACAGTTGGATACGTATTGTGTACGTACCAAATTATCAAAGTAATGCAACAGCCAATGCCTCTGTGTACAAAATTAATTTCCCACTTACTCTGAATAACTTACTGGTTGTATCGCCTTAAGCTCCAATGACTGAAGCCAAAAGCTTCCTCTGCAAGCATAGATCAGACTCTCACAGTACTTCAAAAATTCAAAAAAATGATTTTTAAACTAAAGAAATGTTGCTTTACAACCAAATGCTGCTTTACAACGATGTTTTGGATTATTGTGTTACCACATGACCCAGGTGTACTTCCTCTCCAACTTATTAATCGACGGCCTGATATTCTTCTTTATTGTCCCTCTCTAATGCAGAGTAGAGTTTATTGTTCCTTCAGTGACGGCATGTCTTCTGTGACCAGAGGCAGCAGGCTTCCAGAAATCTCCTTGCTATCACTACCATGCTTGACCTTTGATAGGGGGCTCTTACTGTGGAATTTGGCTAAAAAGCACCTGGAAGCATGGACCAGCCATAGCCTTTTGACGCCCCTAAGCAAGATTTAGAATTATGTAAATTCGTGAACAAAGTCTAATAAAAGTAATCTGCCTCAAAAGATTAAGAAATTAATCTGAATATGCAACCAAGAATTATTATTCAGTGAGTTGACAATTTGAGAATTTGCGAGTTTAACCATATTCAAATGGATTTACTTCATAGGGAAAATGATGGAATACATTATGTAAGGCATATATACACAAAAGGGATGAGCTACAAGTTACAAGGCATTACTTAAAAAAGCATTGACAACTTAGATATATACGTGAACAAAGAGATGCCTACTATTTCAGGCCTTGAGGGCTAACCTAAAAGAAAAACATTGTACAATCTTATCAGTGGAGAGCAGAGCCGAATAAGAAACACTCCCAAGTTATAGTAACCTTGAACTAATCAATCGTCAATTTTCCCAGAGCTGTGTGTGGGGTGATAAGAACAATGAAGAAAAGGGGAACATTCCTGAGAAAGATCATCCCATGTGGCGCAGGCAATCTTTCGCTGCACCAAACTGACCACCGCAGTCTAGGTTTGAGCCCTATTGGATATGACAAGATTTGACAGGGAAAAATGGGGCAAAAAACTATCCATTTAATAAAACAGAGGGGGACACATCTCATCCCGTAGCTGAGGTTACTACTACGAGCCAGTATGTTTCAGCTGTAGCCCTTGGTGGCAGGCAGCTCATTTTGGGAGCTGGGCTCACACCAAATATTTAGCATTGTATCCATATTTATATCCATATATATATATATATAATATAATATAAAATCTTGGAGGGAGAATTCCAATGACAAAAACAATGGAGGTCAAAACCCCTGGACATGTGGCCTGTATGCACAGTCAGCATTCGGCCATGATTTCTATAGATAATTACTAAATAAATGAATTTTAAGAAAAAGAAACCTATTGAAAACCTACTAAAGCACACTGAATTGCTTCTATGTATGAATTATGCTATATAAATAAACTTGCTTGCTGGCTACTGATGCACAACCAAAAAATTTGCCCGGATGACTGATTCATCCAAAGTGGATTCATCCAAATAAACATAACATTCCGACAGCATAGTAACAAGCATGCTATTGGTGGTGAAATGTGCTGGGGCTACTAGCTGCCTCTGGAAGGAACCAGAAAATCCCCTCATCAGATCATTTAAATGAGAATGTCACGCCGTCCTTCTCAGGTGAAGCTGAAGCGCACGTGGGTCATGCAGTGTCGCAATGATCAAAAAACACACGAGCATGTACACATCTGACCCGCAAACGGTATTGTTTTAGAATGGTCTAGTCTAAGTTAGGCTCTAAATCCAATTGAGATTGGATGGCAGCAACTGAAACTATCAGTGTATGCTGGAAAACAAAATCTTGGTGAGTACAATTGCTTTTCTGCATCTTAAGAGTGGGCTAAAATATAACTCAACACTACAACCATCTCCATATGTAATTAAAACATCTGTACCTTTAACTTAGGACATCTAAAACCAGGGACTCAAGATAGAGAGACTTACACAGGGTTTTCCAGATATCTGGGAAATGAAACTGAAAGGGAATTTCCCTCCATCCGTAAAGACTAGTGGCATCTGACGAGTAAACCAACCCTGAGATGTGTTGTTCTGAAATTGTTCTACCCTAACCAGGAGGAAAAGTATCCTCAGAGCTTTTGTAGCAGAGTGTTATTGACAACATGGATAATGACGTGACTTAAGTGAGGTCTAAATGACCTTTTGATACAGGATGTTAATGACATAAATATAAAAATGTTGTATTTGTTCGGTAGGGTTCATTTTATATCTCATTGTTTTTTGGTTGAGAATAACACAAACAGGTTGAATTGGGCGAGAGCCAGTGCACGCTGAGCACATATGGTTAACATGAGACATTGGGAGAGCTGAGCTCCAGCACTTCCACTGGCCAGCAGGCTATGTCATATACAACTGCTTCTATTTTATTGTCAGACGCTATTTTTGACGGCCGTCCTATCCTATCAAGGGTATGGGTTAGAGCCAACCCTGTCGCCACAACCCTGTCGCCACACACAAAGCTCCCCCTTTCAAAATCCCAACTTAACCCCTGGTCACAAATATGCAAAAACAGAGAGCATCAGAAAGGGGGCGAACTGTTTTTCAAACTGTATCTCCACTATACTCCAATACAGGTCCCACTGGCACTCTCCACACAGAACCCATCACATCTACTGGCCTTTAGAGTATTTTAAATGTACATTACAGCACTCTCCTCGGAATCTCCATCCCCTGTATAATGCAAGTGCAGCCCCATCCATCTACTTTGGGCATTATGATTGGGGATAGGCGGACATGATGGATCTGAAAGTATCCATTATGGTTCACTGCGGACGAGTGGACCTATAGGGAGTCTGATCAGCAGTAGACAGATGGGGGGCTAAACTCTACAGGGCCCCTGGTGCCCCTCCTCCCCAACGGTGCAGGACTCGGTACTGGATGAACAACTCTAAGGAACATGGAGAAGACAAAATGATCCACGGCTGACAGATGGAGGTATTAATATCAACTGCAACTACGGAAAACATATAGGCTTTTTGAAAACATAAACATGCCACCAAAGACGCACAAACACACACACACACACACACACTGTCATGCACGCACACACAGACTTTAGCAGACATGATAACAACACACACTTCTGCTCAAGAAGCGTGGCTGAGATAAAACAAAGCCCACTTGAAAAAATAAGAAAGAGTCAAAAGGTCCCGGCCCTTATCTTCCCTGTGTTCCACATTGTGACTATCTATCTTGACGGGGAACCACTTTAATCTCAAATTGATAGATTGTTCTAATCACTCGGTTATTTGTGGTGAATTCAAAATGAATTTGCACATCTCTTAGACCATTTCATCAACTCGTCTAAGCTCTTCTCAACATCGTACATTTATCACGGCTAAAACAGTCAATTTTTGTCATGGCCTTTGCATAACAAATGAGTCCGTTTTTTTTCCAGCCACAGTGAAACTGGGGGGGGGGGGGTGAATCTGTCTCTGTCCATTCATTAGTCAGCTAAGTGCCCACATTGGACCTAATATCTCAGTCACCACTGGCCTGATTTGGACAAAACTTTGTCAGTTCAATTACCTGCTAAAAAGATGCAGCATTTTCAATATTACTCTAATTATCCCAAGGGGGTGCTGATAGCAGTCCATTGAAATGTGTTTTAGTACATCTCAGACACCACTGCTGTGATGTTCACCAAACCGGAGTGATTGATGAGCATTGCTGTGTGTGCTTGAGCCCACATTTATACAGTTACACAGAATGGCTAAAACATAAGTATTTTATATTGTATTAATGTAGTGATATTTGACACGTCACCATGTTGTTATAAGACTGTGATGTGTCATAGAAATCAATTCAAATTAAATAGTATTTTACCAGAAATCTTCTACATACTATAGGAAAAAAAATGGAAAAGTGGTCATAGTTTATTTACCATCAGCATTTCCGGCCTAAGCTCTTTCTCAAAGCCAGGCAATCTCTGACCACGGATATGGAAACATTGCTTCTCACCAAAACCCGACACAATGGGCAAGCTGTTGTTAATTTACCGCCATTAGATGGCGCTGCTTACATAATCAGTCTCAGTTTTATCAGAGGTGACAAGTACTCTTCATCATTCATTTTGCCCTCCATCAATGATGTGGACGGAAACAACATCAGCATGCAGGCCAGTATAGTAGGCAGTCTGTTTATGGACACATGCCAAGAGTCGTGTTTAAATATTTATGATATTAAATCAGGACAGGCCAACAAATATATTAATAGCAGATTGTTATTATTCATTTTTCTTTATAAGCCCATCCCTTGGTATGGTCAGATGACAGGGTTACCTGGAAAATAAGTTTATTCTAAAAACAGGCTTAGTTAGTTTAAAAACAAGCTTCTTCGTGTCCTATCTCCCTCAGGACATTGATTGGACACACAATACCCCATAATGACAATGAAAACACGCTTTTAGAAATGTGTGTCCGTTTATTGAAATAAAAATGGAATTATCTCAACTACATAAGTATCCAGACCATTTGCCATGACACTCAAAACTGAGCTCCAAATTGAGGTTAAAACCATGTTTAAATGTTTCTAGAACTTGATTGTAGTCCACATCGGGCAAATTAAATTGATTGGACCTGATTTAGAAAGCCGCATTTGTCTATTCACTGTGCACGTCAAAGCAAAAAGCCAATAAATCCAAAGAACTATGCTTCTCAGCGGCAGTGAGTGGGAGACTGGTCAGGATTTAAGAAAGAATGAACAGAGCAAAATGCATGGTGTAAAATACATTGAAGAAAACATGATCCAGAGCACACAGGACATTAGACTGGGGCGAGGCAAAACAACACTGGAGTGGCTTCAAGACAATTTTGTGAATGTCCTTGAGTGGCCAAGCCAAAGCATGGACTTAAATCACATAGAATATATGTGGGGAGACCTGAAGATAGCAGTTCACTGAGTCACTCCCCATCCAATCTAACAGAGTTTAGGAGGATAAGAGGATCTACTAGGAAGAATGGGAGAAACCCAAATCCTGCTTTGTAAAGTTGGTAGGCATACCAAAAAAGATTAGAAACTATGATCACTGCCAAATATTGCTTCTACAATGTTCTGAATGAAGGCTCAGATTACTTTAAAGTGGCACAATTTTCCAAAGACTTGTTTTCGCTTTTCATTACAGGGTATGTGTGTAGATTGATGGCACATGTTTTTTAATCAATTATAAATTAAGTCTATAACAACAAAACGTGGAAAAAGTGAATGGGTCTGAATACTTTCTGACGGCCTACGTTAATGAATAGCCTAAGTGCCCGCAGCCAACGCATTCAGGTGTTTTTTGGTAGCTGTGGACCTACTGTCTCTTTTCACAGCATAAAGGTTTCGTGATTTTTAAGCATGTACCTACAAGCCCGTTGCCCATTGTAGCTAAGCTGTATGAGCAGCCCTTTGCACTGCCAATCACCTGAAAAAGATCAACGAAAAAGTCTTAACTAGAAGTAAGTTAACATGTCGAATATGACTGGGCTTCACGATGTTTGTTTGGTGTTGATTGCAGTGGTCAGATATCTCTCCTGAATCCAAATGAATCTCTCTCTCTCTCTGTCCATCCAGCAGCTGCACTCACACACGCCTCGACTGACGCTGCGCGTAGACTTCCATACAGATGAGGGCTGGAAGCCACGCACACTTTGACGTAACGAGAGACCGGTTGCAGTTCTGCTCGGTATCGGTAGCAACGCAGCACATATTGCGCAACATGACAACGCTCGGCACGCACCATAGCCGCCAGTCCAGCAGGTAAAATACCTATCCTATAGGGTGGGAAGAGAACAGACGACAAGCTCCTCGTTTTATTCTACACCGGAATCATCCAGGGAATCAGATGCACGCGCCCCTCTCAACCTCTCTCTCTCTCTCAGCACCAGACTCACCCTCCTCTAGCTCCGGATCAGAGATGACTTGCGTACCGCGTCGGATGCAGTGGAGATGTATCCGTGAGTGAGTGAGCACACCAGCCATCCCCTGAAGACCCGTCATTTGTCAAATACGTGTTTTCCTCAGCAGCAAATCAAGGAGAATCTCGTTGGGATCCAAATGGCAGCGTTTTTAACAAATTCCAGTTCATGGATTCTATCTAAACAGACCTGGAATAATCCATGACCCTGGATATCATCTCAAACTGTCCGCAGCTTGGAGCATCGGTGTGACCACTCAGTGAGGAACCCTGGGGTCAGCACTAACGTAAAGACTGGGAGAACAAACATACACAATTATTGGATCCCACTGACATATTCTAGATGGTTAATATGCTACACTGTCATCATTAACAGTGGGCTAGGGCGGTAGTCTCCCTTCCTTGGGTCTATTTAGTAGAGAACCGCCAAGAAAGCCGTTGGTTCACTATACGCGCAGCAAAACGTTTCTTTTTCTAAAACAAAATCGTCAGTCCTTGATTTATTGTTACTCTGTTTGCTACTGAGGTGAAAAATGGCATTTTACCTTCTGCTTTCATAAATTACCGTCGCAAACCATTCAGAACATACATTAGTCAACGCGCAGATTGGAGCGGCAGCGGGGTATTCAGTGTTCTCTATGCACGTTCCACCTCGCAAACCTCCTTCCTCTACCCTGAAAGGACTTCCCGTTGAGTGCTGGATATGTTGAGATTAACGTGAAGAATGGACCTAATAATCTCTGTTCTTGGGCTCCTGACGCTGTCACTGGAAGGCATCCGTTGCCAAGGAGTTTACGGTAAGTGTCTCTTCATCTGACCGACTGCAACGTACGTGATCATGACCTTGCAAAATATATGCCTATAATTTCAATCGCACATCTGGCGTCATAGTAAATATCGAAACACTCATATGCATGCTCCATGTTGCAAAGTGAATTGAGTTACATTCACAATATAAAGGTGAGATATGGCAGGAGAGCTGTCTATCACCCAGTGGTGAGTGACCCCGGGCCAGGATACTGAACGGAAATAATTCGGTATCCTGAACATTCCCATTCATCACAAACGAAAAGTCTATACATAGCCCATCAATGATGTCTATTGATAAAGATCACCTTTTTGTTTGCACACAAAGTAGAATGCAACCGGTGGCACAGACGCTTGCTGGACTGAGTGGTCATGAGTGCTGACAGCAGTGGTGCTCTCATCCCTGTGGTTATAACATGAATCATATGAGCCCGCGAAGGAGCCACCTCAACTTCGAGCTGGATACAAAGGGTCAGACAGTAACGACCTGCAGCTGTGGCTACCAGTGGCACTGACCCGAGAGAGATGACTGTAGACCGGAGAGAATGCACTGGCCGGATCCAGGCTTCAACCGCCAACGAGGCAGATGCCTCCGAACCAAGCAGACGTGCTTTTAACCAGTGGCCTCATCCAGAGACGCAGGGACGACCGTCAGTCTGAAGGGTTCAATAGAGATGGATGACGGTGATGACATACATCTGTTCTCGTGTGTTAGAATAACATCGGCGCGGGAGCGCACCAGGGCTGCAGGCATTCTTCTGTGCAATGATGAAATGCATGACATTGCCACAGAGGCATGTAACATCTGTGTGCTGCTTGATGGCGCCACGGCATGTCCCCACTGCTGTTGACCAATGAGGAGTTTGCAGTCAGACGACGCTGGGTCAAGTAGGAACTGGTGGTGGCATAATATTGACGCAGTGCCAAGCTGGCATGCTTCGCCGTTATTCATGTTTCTGATGTCTGTGGTGCAAGAAAAATGTGTATTTTATGATCGTCATCAGTCTCTCTTGAACCCTCTACTCCAACTGTCTTTATCTTGATAACGCCGTCCAGTGAATAGCACAAATGCTTACTTGGGTACCGTTTCGTGGAGTTTGTCTCATCCGATGGTTATTGCACTAAAAGGTACATAGGGAGGTTATCCAACTGGAATGGAAGCTTGAAAGACTTGTTGATGATCTAATCTGACATTGTAATAAACACACATCAAGCACCTCCACAACTGACTTTGTGTTGCTGAGTTGTATCCAAGCTTCTGGGGTGGAGCTGGGACTTCCAAACCTTTGTCCCCCATAACCCAAGAGGATATTTTCTCTTGGTCTGATGTTTGAAGTTGGGTTTCCACGAGGGAGACTGGTGTTCAGAACCAACCCATATCAATAGATCACAGTCATAGCAGTGCATTGTATTGCATATACAATTCTGCCAAAACACCTGCGAATGATTGGCATTTTGACTTCTTGTGACATTTGCAAATGTTTTAGTTAGACATTACAATGGAAAGGCCTAATCAGTATTCAGGACCTTCATGGCACTTCCGATATGCCGTCAGGAATGACCTAATCCCAGAGATACCCAAGTGGGCTCTCGGACCTTCAGTGAATCAAACGCATGCCATATCAAAGCTTTTGCCTCCAAGGTCCTCACGGCATATTATACTGTGATGTGACTGGACCATCCATACTCATGTACAGTATGTCAACAGGCAGGCACTCACTTATTGAATAAATCATGCCCTGTAATGCCTGGTACAAGTACAGGGAGACTTCTGCCTTAAAACTAAAGGCCTGCTAATTGACGTCAGCACTGAACAGCAGCCCTTGGTTGAATAGAGAGACAGAGAGAGAAAGACAGAGAGAGAGAAAGAGAGAGAGAGAAAGCGAGAGAGAGAAAGAGAGGGGGAACGATGGAATTGTTGGTGCCCTTGTCTTGTTCAGCGAAGACAGAGAAGAGGGAAACTAAAGGGGCGTTGATCCCCCACCCACCAAATCTTCCCAGGGTTCTTTGCTTTTTGTCGGCACCCTCTCTTATAGGGCTTGTGGTTCAGTGGCTTTCTATGTGTGGGGGCTGAGTGGATGGGCTTATTTATAGTGACATCCCCAATGGGGAATTAGATATTACATGGCTTTAAGAGAGAGAAAAAGAGAGAGAGGGAGAACGTGAGAGAGAATGGGAAGGGCGGAATGGAATGGGGAGAGAAAGCAAGACTGATACACTGAGTTGTCTTATTTTAATGAGAAATACTTACTGCACAAAAAAACAGCATGTTACCCCCCCCCCCTCCCCCGCGCACCCACACCCAAGAGAAAACGCCATGAGGACTAAGACCACTAAAGGCTCCTAACCACCTATCCTCCCTCAGCAAGTTTATAATAACACCTCACGAACACAAGCCTGCCCTGCTTCACAGCTACATATGCTAAATCACTACAGTTGGCTTTTGGCAAAGACTTTAATGTATGTGAGCTACCACGTGTATATGCACTGTTGATCGTGCCCCATTATGTTGAAATGAGCTTCTGGAATAGTACACTGTATATGTTAAAAGCAGTTTGTGTATTCTGAATGTCTCCAGAGGAATGTTTATTAGATAGAAATCAAACATATCACACGTAGTTGACAGATTGGAATGTCAATAGGCATTGTCCCACTGTTTAGGAATTATGGGAAGCTGACAGAAAGTATGATGCATCATCATGATGCCAAATTGGATATAATTACAGTGAGGAAAGCCACAAATGATTTTGATGATTCTCTAAAAAGATATCTTGACTTACCAATTATTTTGTATGTCTTAAATATTGTGTTTCCTGTTGCATGATGGCAGATATTCACACCCTACACGAATTTAAGAAATGCAACAAATGAATATGAGGCTTAAATGAGACTGTGCACAGTGTTCTCTTCTCTGTTGGTGTTGTGGATGTCAGCCTTACTCAGGGTCAATACGATGTGTTAGCAGTCTGGGATGATTCAATTGCTCAGACTCATTATTGATGGTTGGTGGTGGTTCTGTGCTACAAAGCTGCAGGCCACATTATACTAAATATGCCCTATCTTCATTTGAAATACCTGTTGTTTTAGGAATTGCCCAACTTGTAGTTTTTTTAATGGTTTATACATACTTTTTATCTATATTTCCAGGACATTTGACTTTTTAATCAAACAAAAAAGTTATCAGCCCTACAAATATGTCTATTAATTATAATGTACTTAATTATTATCTGTTGCTGGAGGAGTTATTGTCCTGCTTTAGGAGACTGGCTCAGATTTAGATATGGCATCTGTACAGTACTGGTTTGCTACAACATGTGTTCTTCTCTCTCTCGCTCTGTCTTTCCCTCTCTGTATCTCACTAACACCCAAAGACCAATGATGGATTAAAAAATGTTAAGCCATCATTGGTCTTTATGTGCCAATTATTTGGCAATGTTATACTATTCCAATATGGTCCAATTGAGCTGGTTGGCAGCCATATTGAAAATAACCACCAGGGGGTTAATGGTTAAAACCTGTGATGTTTAGACATGTCCTAGTTGTGTGTTAAGTGTGGCCACAATTTCTTTGCTTAACCGATGGACTGTGTCAGTTTTTCCTATTTATCAAATTTTTCTTTTTTTGTTCTTCACCTCAGTCCCACTCTTTCTCGCTCATTGATTAGGTAATGCCTTCCTCTGCTCCGAAGCTATCCTCTGCTCCGTTTGGTCTTTCCTCTGCTCCGTTTGGTCTCTGGGGGTACGATAAGCTTCCAGTACCTCGGCCAGGACTGTCGTCTTCCATCTCAAGACATGGAGTACCAGCTCCACCAAACTCTCAAGTGGCAATTACTCTATATAGTTGCAGAGCAGTCAGCCAATGTGCGATGCGTTTAAAATATTGCATAATATAAGGGAGAGGAACAAGGCTTGTTTCCTTCGTTTCTTGTTTTGAGGAACATTACTCCTTATGATATGATGATGCTGGAGCTGTGAGTTAAAGTAGAATATTCGTCAGGAGACATCGCCTTCAGTTTGTTCACTTTGCATCACAGCCTCTGACAGACAACTGCCTTGGGACGCTGAGCTCTGACGCCGAGCTCCGAGATGCTCCTGATCATGTTCCTCCATTGCTCCACAGAAGCAACAGAAGCGAAGTCCCCGCCACTTCTTTCCCTCTCTTGCACTGCCATTGAAGTCCCCGCGATTCCTGGGGTTTCTTTTCATGAGGCTTGGTTCAGACGCTCTGGCTTCTAAGCTATGCAAATGCATTCCGCCAGAGAAACTAAAGCCGCCTTTGTTGGTTCTGAGAAGCCTCCTCCTCCTCAGAGTTCTTCATCAATTCTCTTGGATCGGGACCCTTCCACTTCCCACCGTAATGAGACAGCAGAGAGCTCCCCCTCCCTGGTTCTTTCTCTGGCGTTATCCCTGCCTGTCTCCCTCACCCTGGTTCTTTCTCTGGCGTTATCCCTGCCTGTCTCCCCCTCCCTGGTTCTTTCTCTGGCGTTATCCCTGCCTGTCTCCCTCTCCCTGGTTCTTTCTCTGGCGTTATCCCTGCCTGTCTCCCTCTCCCTGGTTCTTTCTCTGGTGTTATCCCTGCCTGTCTCCCTCTCCCTTTCTATTTCCCATTTTTCTATCCCTGTCCTATATGTTGTACCTCTCCTCCTGTCTTTCTCTCACACCCACCGCTTGTCGCCTCCGCCTGTAAACTCTGCTAGCATACAAGCCACGAGGGGTGAATGGGGAAGGGAAGTAGAAAGGAGTGAAGGAAGGGGGAGAAGTTCTGTACAGCCGAGTGCCAATTTGGAGCAGCGGACCGGTGGGCGTATGGGGACTAGTGTGTAACCTGGGGCGGGGGATCGGGTTGCTGCTACTCACTCTGAGGCTGGAACTTCCTCGCACGAAGTGTCAGTTCGCATGTGACCCAGTCTTGGGAGGCTTTGGTGCTCTGCGGTGCTTGGATAGCAGGCACCCAGGAGTTCTACTTCATACCTGGGAATGGAAACAGACTCACACTGATTGCTGCTATTTTCCCGTTTGAAGTGGAAGTTACTCATTCTGAAGAGCTCTCCAAAGACCCAGTGTTTGGAAAGTTCACTTTGTATAATGGTGGAAAAGCCGGAGCTAGGTTATTACCATGACATGGCAGCCAGTACATACTTAAAGGAGCAATATTTAGAATGTAATATCAGAAAATGTCAGTGCATATAGTATCTGCAGTGATAATGGAATGACTGTTTTATAATATTAGATCACCCAAAAGTTTTTTTTTGGGTGCATAGAGATTGCCATTCTAAAATGCAGACATTGTACTGGATAATAGAAACCAGACCGGCTTCCGTTGTCAAATGGAAAAGCGACACCCTCAGCTCTTTCTCAAGCACATCGACAGACAAGTGAAATTCCTCTGTGCTCTTCTGGTTGCTAAAATGTCACCACATTTACGTGAGACAGCAAGCATTGAATAGTGTGGGAAATCATTGCGCCATCTACGTCGAAATGGAATATGTTTTCAAATATATTTCTTTAAATGTTGTTTGACTGGGGTGAGTTGGTTACAATTCAAACTATTGTTGCTGCGATTCACCTGGCTTCCATTTGGAGAATACATTCTACACATTGCTCCTTTAAGTCTGCACTGCTACATCATCTGCTCTGTTACTTACACAGAATAGCAGCTGTCATAAGACCTAGAGAGTTCTGTGAGGGGGCGCACTTTTGAATAGCCTATTCATGTGCAAATACCAGGTATCATCGGTATAGAGTAATCTCATTTGAATGGCGAATCAATTAAAAGACTGGTACTTGACTACGGCAAACTTTAAATGGTCAATGCCAATGCTGTCATTTTGCATGATTCCATACTCTTTATAGCGGCCTTGGTGATAGCTGTAAACTGGCAACATCTCCTGTGAGGATGTTGGACAGTACCAGAAACACCAGTCACCACTGGTCATCAACATAGACCTATGCTGCTGGACAGAAAAGGCTTATACTGTGCCATTGTAACCTGGCTACCTTATTGTAGAATTGTATCCTAGCTTGCTCACTAGTCCAGCTCCCTAAAGTAAAAAGCTCCGGTTATGTCCTGTCCAGCCCTGCTCTGATATTGACGTGATAAGGCAAATTGTTATTTGTTACATCAGGTTGTAAATATGAATACATATTTTGACTATAGAGAAAGAACACAAAACATACACTGTATTCTTAGACAATAACACCATCTAATCTAGGTTTGATATCTAGGACTGAATGTAACAGTTAATACAGCAACGTATTAGATTTACTATATATCCTAGGCTAGTCACTAGTAAGATGCTATTATAATGTACTAGACTTGGGACAGTATGCTTTTACTGATTATGATGTCAAGCCTACTCATCGAAAGTTCTCTATTCATTTTTTATTTGATTGATGGAACCACCTCGCTTGATCAGTTTGAAAAAATCTTAAATGTTAGTCATTTCACTGATATTCTTGTGCATTTGTGCATTCATCTGAAGAGGGCTTGCAGGACAACCACGGAAACCAGTATCAATTTGACTAATGATGTAACTTTTAGCAAAGTGCTGGAATACTTTACAGGGATATTTAATGGGGAGAGAAACAGGGAATGGACACATTGTAGGTGTTCAGGACCCTGCATGGCATTTTATTAACATGAACATTTATCAGCAGTGGCAGGGGAGGAGGTGAAGGAGTAACCCAAAACAGGGGAGGAGGTGAAGGAGTAATCAAAAACAGTTGAGGAAGTGAGGGAGTAACCCAAAACAGGGGAGGAGGTGAGGGAGTAACCCAAAATAGGGGAGTAAGTGAGGGAGTAACCCAAAACAGGGGAGGAGGTGAGGGAGTAACCCAAAAACAGGGGAGGAGGTGAGGGAGTAACCCAAAACAGGGGAGGAGGTGAGGGAGTAACCCAAAAACAGGGGAGGAGGTGAGGGAGTAACCCAAAACAGGGGAGGAGGTGAGGGAGTAACCCAAAACAGGGGAGGAGGTGAGGGAGTAACCCAAAACAGGGGAGGAGGTGAAGGAGTAATCAAAAACAGGGGAGGAAGTGAGGGAGTAACCCAAAACAGGGGAGGAGGTGAGGGAGTAACCCAAAATAGGGGAGTAAGTGAGGGAGTAACCCAAAATAGGGGAGTAAGTGAGGGAGTAACCCAAAACAGGGGAGGAGGTGAGGGAGTAACCCAAAACAGGGGAGGAGGTGAGGGAGTAACCCAAAACAGGGGAGGAGGTGAAGGAGTAACCCAAAACAGGGGAGGAGGTGAAGGAGTAATCAAAAACAGGGGAGGAAGTGAGGGAGTAACCCAAAACAGGGGAGGAGGTGAGGGAGTAACCCAAAATAGGGGAGTAAGTGAGGGAGTAACCCAAAACAGGGGAGGAGGTGAAGGAGTAACCCAAAACAGGGGAGGAGGTGAAGGAGTAATCAAAAACAGGGGAGGAAGTGAGGGAGTAACCCAAAACAGGGGAGGAGGTGAGGGAGTAATCAAAAACAGGGGAGGAGGCGTCATATCTGGAGCGGCGTCCCAGTATCGGTATTTGAGGAATGGGTACTGGCGATCGTAAGTTCAGCAGCCGTTCCACTCTTCTCCTCCGGGCTGGCCACGAGACCAGAGGTGGGCAAAGGCTGAAACTAGTTAGGAGTAATTCCCCTTAGTTGCAATTGTCATGAAGGGAGATGACAAGAGCCTGGATTAAGACCTGTGTGCGGAAAGGGCGTATGCATGTTGTAGAGCATGAGCCAGCAAGAGCAAGTTATCGATGTTAGTGGAGAACTTGCGTCTCATGTGAAAAAAGAAGTCAACATCTTGGAAAGCTTTTTTATTTAGCTTTATTATTATTGGTATTTATATTATATACATTTATATACAAATGTACTATATACATTTGCAATGGATATGTAATCTTCGCAGACAGAAGTAACCTAAGTTAACAAATTACCCAGTAAAATTTGCGATCATTTAATCATAAACAATCAAGTGAAATGCAATGTCATTGTGTGGAAAAGATGTAAAAAATCGACACCCCTGGCTATAGTGAATTGTGATTGCCAGTTTCGCTGAAATAACTTCATGTAGCCGTTTTTTGTAACTGCATACTTGTCTCTTACATTGATTGGAAATAATTTATAGCCACTCTTTACAGTACTAATTCAACTGTGTCATGTTAGAGCGCTTTCTGGCATGCACGGTCTGCTTCAAGTCCATACACAGCATTTCAATAGGACTGAGATCTGGGCTTTGACTTGGCCAGTACGCAACTTTCTATTTCTTATTTTCCAGCCATTTTGTTTTGTGATGTTGGTGTGTTTTGGATCATTATCTTGTTGCAAAATCCATGTTCTGTTCAGGTTCTGCTTTTTGAAAGATGGTTCCATATGTTTCTCAATAATTCCCTGGTAAAATATTGAAGTTATAGTTGATTCAATGATGGCAAGTTGGCCCTGAGGCAGCAAAGCAAAGCAGACAGATTTGTGAACAATATTTGAGAGAGGCCTTTTGTGTACATAGAGAAAAGTTTTATGATAAATGGGGGCAAAAACAAAAGTGTTGCGTTTATATTTTTGTTCAGTGTGGAATGCTATAATGGTCTGGGTGTTGTTTAGGGCCCTCTAACCCTATACCCTCCATTGTGTAACGTGGCCATCTTTTTTTACCCACTGTAGCCAAAACGCAAATGGCAAAATTAGGATGGAGGTAAAGAATCCTGCTCCCCATGGCTCCACATCCAGCGGCCTCAAAAACATGTACAAAAAGCATTATTGTTATACAATGGGCAGGATAGGCTATAAATGGGAATTCCAAACCCCAGTTTGTACTGTGTACTTGGGCGGATCTTAGCTTTCACTCCCATGGGTGTGAGGCATAGCTGAGCCCGTCCTACCTGTAAAATCTTACTCTCTACCTGATTTCTCAGGTCCAACATATAGGGAAGGAATACTGCGTTTTAATACTTTTTGCCAATGATTTTATGACATTTTATATCTATACAGTTAGATGTATACATGTAAAGTGTTGAACCTATATTTCATGAGGTGGTATAAAAGATCCCAGAAATGTTTCATGAACACTAAAAAACTAATGTTTAGCACACATTTGTTTACACAGTATTAGAATTCTTCCTTTGTCAAGAGGATCCAATCCATCAGACAGATATGGTAGAAATTGTTGCATATTGCATTTCGAATTTTGCTCATTGTACCATGATGAACAGAGGCTGTCATTAGGCTACAGAAATTCATACCTGCAGTTACAAGGCATCCTTGATGGCTGCTGTTGGACCTGGATCATCACTGTCTTCCCTGACATTCTCAAATGACGCTGCCATGCTGCTACTGCTGTCATTGTCACTGTTAGTAGACTTACTCACATTAGGCCTCTCAATCTTCTCATCCTGCTGCTGTCATTCTCACTGTTAGTAGACCAATTCTCATTGGGCCTATCAATCTTCTTATGCCTCTGCTGCTTTAAAACTTTCCTAAAGACATTTGTCAAGGGCAGATATAACATAGTGTTTTGCATATAGATATAGCTTTTCTTTTCTGTTTTGAGCAGCAGACCTACAGTATTTTGGTAAAAAAAAATATGTTATGTTAAATTAACAAGCTATCTTTCACAGCTCAGAATTTAGCTAACTAGCTGGCAAGATTGGGTGTTACATCCCTGCACTCACCTATCGCGAATCCTTCACACCAGTCAATGCTCTGCCTTTGGTTGTATTATGTTTTTAGCGTTTATCTAGTTAGCTGCTAAGACTAGAGTCTAGATAAACACATTGTTTCTGTTAGTCCCCTTGTAGACGGTAAAGGTTGGAAATTACAAATATCTCTTTTAACACATGATATAATGTTAAACTGCTAGCTTGTCAGTTAAACATTATCCATTTGGCTTTACCCTGTCTGGATGTACATCTTGATGAACAATACAGGCCACATAACATTGTAAATGCAGGCTAGTTTATGTAGCTTTGTCATTAACTATGAACGTGATGACAGTATGTGTTTGCTCATGAAACTCCTTTATCATTCCAACTTCAAACATACACACACACTAACCATAATTAATCCAAGACTGGAGTTTAGGAGGTATCCCTGCTAAAGTATCAGGAACACACTTCAGCCTTTCAGTGACGCCGGAGAAATGCAGGGGAGTCTGATTGGTCGGCTGATGCGGCACCACACAGACTTCTACTGGCTGCGTTGGTCCTCCAGCCCACACCATTGGCCCACACAGACATTATAAGGGCTGCTTCTGTGAAGTGATGTCTGTTGTCATGGCGATGCTACACAAGGTGTCGCAATGCTATTTTCACGTCCCCTGTCTTCCCCTCGCTGGCCCCCGCCATCACTTGTTCCCTCCTTCCTTATCTCTTTCCACCCCTTTCTTTCCCTCTTTCCTCTCCAGCTCACCTCTCCCTCGTTCTCTCCATTTATCTGTCGCTGTTTCATGCCAGGGAATCAATCCCTGAAATAAATGTGAAGTGATTGCGTCCCGAAAGCTCCTCGCGGCAGCAGCCTCACACGTGCAGGAGCTCAAGAGAGTGCCCGGGGAGAGACGCAATGGGAGAGAGAGCAACAACATGAAGAGGGAGCGGCAGAGGGAGAGAGTCTTCAGAAATCACCTCCATGTCATCCTTAGCAAGGCGACCGAAGGAAGAGGAAGAGGGCTACTTATCTTTGTAGCGAGTAATGTTTAAGTAGCTCTGACAAGCAGGAACAGTGGCCAGGTAAGCGAGTTGACACTGATGCCTTCAGTAGTCTGCTCACTTTAAACCCCCGTGATAAAGAGCTCAGTCAGCGGGGGAGGGGGGGGAACACTGCGACCCCCCCCCCCCACACCCGATACTCCCTCTCTCTTTCTCATCTTCTTCCTCCCTTTTCTCTCTTCTCGTTACACGGAGAGACATTCAACAGAACGGCAAACACACACAGGAGACATGCTGACACTGTGGCAGATCGGCTCACACTGTTCACAGTGTGGTTTCCGTGTGTGTGTGTGTGTGTGTGTGTGTGTGTGTATGCGCGTGTATCGTTTATGTAGGGCACCGCTTTGTGATGTCGACAGAGAGACAGAAATATTCACGCGGCGTTCATTGTGCGATGCGTCGGGGCGTTTGTTCGTACATTGGTTCGTTCACACATCAAACAAACAGTCACTCCAGGACGGGAAGCATGATTCAGGATTTGTCTCAGGGGTGTCTGTGAACATGTGACGGAGACATTATGTATCTTATTTCACCTACTCCCAGGCCATATCCAAAATGGCTCTCCATTCTCCACATGGAGCACTTCTTGTGATCAGAGGCCCGCACACCTCACTCCGACACTCTTTAAAGAGGATATCTACCAGCGCAGTTGCTATTTGATTCCTCGCCATCGGAATACTTAGGTCTATAACGGTTGTTTGATACTGTTGTTTGAAACTGTCCGTTTTAACTCAGTCACCACTGCCAGATATAGACTTACTCCGGTACTTGTAGGATCTCAAATGGCTTTATTCCTTGTTCTTGTGTGTCAAATCCACTTCGTACCTCATCTAGTGTTTCCCAGAAGGTGTTGCTCTCTTGGGGATATGCTCTGAGTTTGGTGAACTGAATCCTATAGGGAAGTGAGGGACGTTAACTGTCACATGTAACACAATTCAGTCACAATTCGCCATCACCAGACAAGGAGCAATTCTGGATACATTTTTTCTTTAGGTTTTAACAATGGCCCCTTGCACCGAAACATAAGATCAAGTCGTACGCGCAGATATTCACCGAGCAAGAAACCATTTCACACCTATATCCCCCTTTAGGTCCTCACACACTCGCCTGTCCCCCACGGCTTGGTGGAGAGCAGGGAAATCATAAAGAATTCATGTAGAAGCGCTACTGTAGCTTCTAGAGATGAAAAAATGAAGAAAACAAAAAAGAGACAAGAGGATTCCAAGCTGCCGGCCAGGCGGAAAAGACCAAACCCCTCCGTGACCAAGTGGGCAAGGTGCCGAGCACTCCCACAGACACCAGTAATCCTCTAAACCAAATATAGTGGTTTATGGGTTGGGGTCAATTGTTTGATCGCGCACACTGAATGGACTGCTGACCTGCCATAGGAAACATGTGAAAAAGGTAATTCCCAGATCATACAATATGTGATTCAGTACGACAGGAGCCCAACCGAAATTACTACAAATAAGGTCCAATTCAGTACAGGTCTGTATCCTGATGCTAATGCTCTTAAGACATTGTTCCATTACAAAATCCTTATCAAAAGATTTTTTCTATCTTTGGAGACGTTCATACATTTATAAAAAAAACAATAGCTCACCCCCAAAGAAACATTTTCCAGCTCCCATCTACTGCTTGCTATTAATATTTGATGTCATATTTTGTTATGAATAGGGAGAGGAACTAAATGAAAGGTGATTTCAAGCAAAACATTGTATTAGCGGTGGAGGAGGATGGCTACTTACTTTCCTCGCTCTTTCCACTCCGAGGAGAAGTATGTTAAAAACAAGGCCGTCCCGCTATGTGAACAGATATGTGCACACACCCACAGCTGTGTTCTGAAGTGCTGACTGGCTGCTGACATTTGAATTCCAACAACAAAAAAAACCTGAGATTAGGAAGGCATAGGCAACATAGTGCGGGGACAGAGATCCGGGAATAATCTCTCGCTAGGTAACCTTGCTTCAATATTTGCGTTCCTCTGTACTGTCTTTAAAAGTCCATTAACTTAGCTGTGAATTAAACAACATGTTTTGCCCTTCCTTAAGCCGGATCTTTTTAGCAATTTGCCTAGGGACTAAGTTAGACCTTGTGTTTTGTAAAATTTTTAGAAATGTGAATTAAAAGGACGAATCCCATTTGCACTCCATTACCTTAGTGCACTACTTTAGACCAGAGTCCTATGGGCCCTAGTGTGCCATTTGGAGTGCAGCCTAAAGTGTCCAAACCAGCGCTCTCTCACTGTCATGTTGGTGTTTACTGCTTTGTGCCTGCATGGCTGTCCTCTCATCCGGTCCATTATAGTATAAAGTATTCACTAGGCTGTGCTTTGAGTCACCATTCATGGAGCGAGACAGAGAGAGCACAGCAACACTGCCTCATAAACCTGTCCTTTAGCACCACAGGAGAGAAAGCAGGACAGAGAGAGAGAGAATGGGAAGAGAGGGGGAGACGGTGATATCAAGAGAGAAAGGGGAGAGAGAGGTAGAAAACCAGGGAGAGATCGATAAATGAGTCAAATAAAGATAGAAAAGCATTTCTGTCGGATGAGGCGATGTCAGAGGAACAGGTGGATAAAGAGAGAGAAAACAACAAACGAGATATGCTGATACATGACTGGCAGGCCGAGCGGGAGAGTTGGATGGAGAGAGAATGGGAGATATATAGAAAAAGAGAGCCTCTGAAATGGAGTGTTTTTACTGATTGGACTTGAAGTAGAGACCTTTCAACACTATGATCTAAGTGTCTACGACAGATGCCCACAGCAAACCACCACACACACACACACACACACACACACACACACACACACACACAAACACAACAGCAGGAAGTGACAGTCATTGTCAACATCACCCAGTCTTTTCACAGGGAGGTCTGACTCTCATTCTCCCCCATCCCCCCCATGTTCTCCTTCTCGATTGATCCTTCTCTTCCTCTTATCGTCGTCTCCCTCCATCTGTCTATTTCCCTAATCTACCCCTTTTCTCGCTTCCATCGCCCTTCATCTCTTTCTTTCTCCTCCTAGTGTGTATGGTGCTGGCAGCGTGTGGGCTGTTTTCAATGCTCAGGCCTCAGGGGCCAAGAACTGGAGACTCAGTGAATGACATTGGCCTCTTTTTGGAGAGCTAGCCTGTAGCCTCCACTCCTCAGTCGAAAGGAAGCTCAGCTAACTTTTTAAAGTGTTTTTGTATAGTATAAACATATACTATGATTATAGCTAATATGTCAACTCCCTCCTTCCAGCAGCAATGTGAAGCTGCTCTTGGCTTAATGTGAACGGCAACCTTCTCACGAACCTGTACATTTTAGGAAATTAAGAATCTGCGATAATTAGATAACTACCAGAAAATCTATTCAACACTAATACCTAAAATAAGTCCTTAGGCTTCAAAAGCTGTGCCAACAGAAAGGAAATTATATTAAAAAAAAAGAAATACTTTATTCCAAGTACTTCATATCAAGTCTTTAATGCGGTTTGGGTCTTTGTGTTTGATTTATGGATTACAATGTAAAAAAAGATTCAAAGCACAATGAAACCACATAAAGTGCATCTGGATAAGAAGATGAAATATGTTTTTTGGAATGTTTTTGAATGTAAACCCATAGTAAATATAAAGATACACAGAAAGTGTTTTAAAATATAATCAAGATTCTTTTGAAATACATATAGTTGTCTTTCAACATCAATATTGGCATTTTGTAAAGTTATGTAAACATTTTTGTGGGCTTCAGTGTATTTGAAGGTACATATTTCTCACACAATGACAAAAGGGTATTAGGTTATAACCCAATAATTGATTGATGATAAGGGCCATTGCAGAATATTTGTTTGTGGACTTTCAAAAAAAGAATTACAAAGCTTTATTTAAAATAGTAAATTTAATTGAAATTGTTTTGTAATTTTCCGCACCTAATGACACAACCACACTGTTCAAAGTTATCCTGTGATTGATTCAATTTGTCTCTGTAAAAAAATAACATAGAGTGAGGAAAGATAAATGCAAGTTAATTTGTTGTTCAATATGTAAGTATCATTATTAGGATAATGAGAAAATGTAGAGATTGGCCTCACTGGATGTCTGGTTTTAATCTCTTATGCTTTTAAACATCTTATCTTGCCACCACAGCTCTGCTTTTAGAAGACTGTGGATAATTAAACATTTTCAGACTTTATGATTCCTTTACATGTCTTATGCATGTTTGATGAAAGAGAAGTATGCATCTACAAGTTTTATTTTGCAGCCGGTAGTTCAATGAGATCTAATGGATCATGATCAAAACCATCAATGGTGATGTATTCTCAAATTCTTTGCTTGCAATGGTTGAGGCAAATACAGCATCGTGCAATTTTCACTTTAACACCTTAACATACTGCTAGTCGACTGAGCAGTGCTTATCGATGCCTGCCAAAAATGGCAAACTGGGAAATGATCAGATACTTACTTCATTGTTAAACATACTAAAAAACAAAATAATTGATTTAATCCTGCACTGGACAAGTTTTGAAAAACTAACTGTTTAGAAGCTGTAATGAAAGAAAAAACATGAAAATGTATGACGGTTTGTCTCTAATTAAGTTGAAAAAAAAAAAAAAATCAAACACCTTTAACAGTAGTGTTTCCAGTTTCTGGCATGATGTTGTGGACCACTTGTTTAGGGGGTGTTACGACACACCTGGTCATGGTTCATTTGTTTTCTTTACACTCCAGCAAAGTTAAGATTTAGTCTCTTGTTCTGGGGATTCATGGTGCTTCATTTGAACAGTGTAGAGGCTTGTTTCAGGTTTAGGAGGTGATACTGTAGATGGCCCTATACATACTCAACTTGACGAACAACCCATTTGGCGAAACGGTTGAATTCAGTATTTCTCCACAAACATTATTACAAGAGCATTAGGATGACACTTTAATTCCACTGTTATATTCCCAAGTAAGTCAGTTGTGAACCAAATCTCATTTTCATGGCTACCCGGCCAGAGATATTCAATTGCCAAAGAAACAAAGAAAAACATAAATAATGTAAAAAATCAAAATAAATACCAACACACATATTGTTAGTGTAATCGTTATTTGGGAGGATGTACTCTCTGCTGCAACAAAGCCCACGTGTCAAATGCTCTTGTACATTGTTTATACTCGATGGGAGCCATGTCACGCTTGCCTTCACATTCTCTCATAATAGCAATCATGATGGCAGTATATACGGCAGCCTACTGGAAATAGCCTCCCTAATCTCTTAATAACACACTCTCCAGGTGGCCAGGACGTGCTACTGTTGGTTTTAGTGCTACAGAACAGGATGTCCTATATAGCTAGTCTCTCCCTTAGAACTTAGGAATGGAGTTAATGGATTCGGAGGAAGCCATTTCCATTAGCAAACGAGGCAGTCTAACGTGGACCCAGGCCTCGGTAGTAGTTGCCTTCTGCGGTGTGTGTTTATGGTTGGTGGCAGCCGTGTGCGTGTGCAGCGTTTCTGCGGAATTTGTGCGGGGTTGGGCGTAGCGGTGTGTGTTGGTCCAATAGCATGTTGAGGCTAGGTTAATTGTCCTTCTGAATGTCCACTTAAATCTACCCTCAGCTCCGGGGCGAGGCCGGAATGGCGGCGTGTCGCTCCAAGACTCCCCATTTTGACATTTACATTTTAGTAATGTAGGAGACGCTCTTATCCACAGTGACACACAGGATTGCGTGCTACATTATCACGCTGTTTCGTACTGGTACCTCCACAACCCTTTTGTTGTAAGCGTCATGGTCTACCGACTAAGCCGTGCATATGGACCTCTCTCTTGGAATAGCTCGCAACTCAAGAGGAGAAAAAAAAAGGAGAAGGAATATACATGTGATGTAAATCAGCGGTTCCCCAACTCCAGACCTCCAGTAGCCCTACGTGTTTTTTTGCTGTTGCCCCAAACAAATGGAAGCTGATAACTACAACTAATCAAAGTCTCTGCGATTAGTTTACCAAATGGAAACAGGTCTGCTTGCTTCGGGCTACAAGAAAATATGTGGGTGTGGGTAATCGAGGACTGGCGTTGAGAAACACTGCTCAACACTGGATTACGTCAAAGGCACTCCTGTTGCTCTCCTTCACAAACCTCCCCCGTAAATCCGAGGACCGAAAACCAAACTAAACACTTCGTAGATCACTACTTTTGACTAGCGTAGTGAAGCACACCGCAAATATGACGCCAATTGGGACAGCCAGAGAGATAGGTTGGCCGTCATTTAGGGCTGCAATTAGGAAGGAATGAATAATAGACTAGTAACCAGACAGCAGAGGGGTGAGACTTGGTCGACTATTCGGTTTTGCAAGTGTGGCTGCAGTGAACAAGTGCCTGTCGAAAGGGGAATGCTATGGTTCGGATGTGCAGTATGGATCTGTGCAGTATGTAGAGTATGCGTAATGTATATACGTTCCTTTAGCACTGTAAGGAATATTCTCATTAGCATGCATACAGGCGAGGTATCCAAAGTTTCCCGATTTCCACTCCTCACACGTCAGACACTTGCCCTTGTCAACCTCCATGAATTATTTCGAGATGGGGGGAGGTGTTGTCATTCAAACCTGGCAGGGCTGAGCCCGCCTCCCACGCCGTTCTGGGCCCTTACAGTAGACTGTCTGGCCGTCCTCCAGTCTCCCTGCCTGTCGCGCGTCTAAACGGGTCTACTCTGCAGTGTAGGGCTGCGTTCCAAAAGGCACCGCATTCCCTACAAAGCTCACTGTTTTGGACCAGAGCCCAAGGAAAGTAGCGCGCTCTCCAAGGGACAGGGCGCCGATTGGGACACTGCGAAGGGACCTCTTGCCGAAATAATCAACGTTCCTCTGGTACCCAGGTGGGCGGCAGGTGAGCCGCTGAAGGCCGACAGAGGTGTTCGGCTCATGGCCTGGCCTTTTCCTGAACTAGGGAGCGGTGTTACTGTTAAATGACAACCAGAGGGTCACCCAGAGGTTCCTTCACTCTGTGGATGAGGATGCCTCATTTTGGAGGGGGCGGGGGGGTTGAAGCTTGATCAGAAGAAAGCATGACTAGTGCTTCCTGCTAGTTCCATTGTGCTCCGGTGAAGCAGGCATATACACAGACACACACTCACACACACTGATCCACCTCCTGGGAGCAAGACAGTCTCTTCCTGCTGCTGAGGCCTATGGGTAGCTGACGCCCCTAATGAACATCAGCAATATTTGTGTGTTTCTGTGTGTCTGTTGGTGTGTGTGCGTGTGTGTGAGAAGATGGTATGTATGACGGTGTGTGTGTGTGTGTGTGCTGCAGGCGCCCATCAGCCCGGTGGAGCGACCTCCTGCTGACTCACACACTTCAGAGGAGGAGGGAGGATGAGGGAAATGAGAAAGATCTGTCATTCTCTCCCTCTTTCCCCTTTTGCTACACTCCTTTATTCCTCACCGGATGTACCATGACCTGGTTCTGTGAAGGAGGTTGCATAATACACTGCCAGGGTTTCTGGGTTAGGCGGGGATGGAGGGAGGAGGAGACGACGGAGGTAGAGGAGGAGAAAGAACGGGAGGAGGGGATACAGGAGATGGAGGAGGGAGGAGGAGGTGGAGAAGTAGTAGGAGGGAGGGAAGAGGAGATGCTGGAGTGGAAGCGAAAGAGGTGGAGGAGACAGAGGAGGGGAATGAGGATATGAAAGAGGAGGATGAGGAAGGGGGAATTGTGCAGCGATAAGCTGTGTTGACAGCTTTGGCTTTCTCCTTCTTACCACCTACACACACACACACACACACACACGGCAGGAGTTGAGAGGATGCTGAGTGGGAGAAAGCCTACAGTGAGACGGCAGGGAGAAGGTCACTAACCATGGGAAACATGCGCTTTCTACTGTAACAAGACAAGAGGGTCAGGACTGAATACTGCGGAGCACACCACTGTACACACTCATTAAATGCATTCAAACATTCATACACACATACAGTGGGGAGAACAAGTATTTGATACACTGCCGATTTTGCAGGTTTTCCTACTTACAAAGCAGGTAAAGTTCTGTAATTTTTATCATAGGTACTCTTCAACTTTGAGAGATGGAATCTTAAAAAAAAATCCAGAAAATCACATTGTATGATTTTTTTATAATTAATTTGCATTTTATTGCATGACATAAGTATTTGATCACCTACCAACCAGTAAGAATTCCGCCTCTCACAGACCTGTTAGTTTTTCTTTAAGAAGCCTTCCTGTTCTCCACTCATTACCTGTATTAACTGCACCTGTTTGAACTTGTTACCTGTATAAAAGACACCTGTCCACACACTCAATCAAACAGACTCCAACCTCTCCACAATGGCCAAGACCAGAGAGCTGTGTAAGGACATCAGGGATACAATTGTAGACCTGCACAAGGCTGGGATGGGCTACAGGACAATAGGCAAGCAGCTTGGTGAGAAGGCAACAACTGTTGGCGCAATTATTAGAAAATGGAACAAGTTCAAGATGACGGTCAATGGGGCTCCATGCCCCATTGATCTCACCTCGTTGGGCATCAATGATCATGAGGAAGGTGAGGGATCAGCCCAGAATAACACGGCAGGACCTGGTCAATGACCTGAAGAAAGCTGGGACCACAGTCTCAAAGAAAACCATTAGTAACACACTACGCCGTCATGGATTAAAATCCTGCAGCGCACGCAAGCCAGCGCATGTCCAGGCCCGTCTGAAGTTTGCCAGTGACCATCTGGATGATCCAGAGGATGAATGGGAGAAGGTCATGTGGTCTGATGGGACAAAAATAGATATTTTTGGTCTAAACCAGGAAGAAGAAGGATGAGCACAACCCCAAGAACACCATCCCAACCGTGAAGCATGGAGGTGGAAACATCATTCTTTGGGGATGCTTTTCTGCAAAGGGGACAGGACGACTGCACCGTATTGAGGGGAGGATGGATGGGGCCATGTATCACGAGATCTTGGCCAACAACCTCCTTCCCTCAGTAAGAGCATTGAAGATGTGTCGTGGCTGGGTCTTCCAGCATGACAATGACCCGAAACACACAGCCAGGACAACTAAGGAGTGGCTCCGTAAGAAGCATCTCAAGGTCCTGGAGTGGCCTAGCCAGTCTCCAGACCTGAACCCAATAGAAAATCTTTGGAGGGAGCTGAAAGTACTTATTGCCCAGCGACAGCACCGAAACCTGAAGGATCTGGAGAAGGTCTGTATGGAGGAGTGGGCTGCTGCAGTGTGTGCAATTCAGGTCAAGAACTACAGGAAACATATGATCTCTGTAATTGCAAACAAAGGCTTCTGTACCAAATATTAAGTTCTGCTTTTCTGAGGTATCAAATAATTATGTCATGCAATGAAATGCAAATGAATTACTTAAAACTCATACAATGTGATTTTCTGGATTTTTCTTTTAGATTCCGTCACTCACAGTTGAAGAGTACCTATGATAAAAATGACAGACTTCTACATGCTTTGTTAGTGGGAAAACCAGCACAATTGGAAGTGTATCTAATACTTGTTCTCCCCACTGTACATACATGCTACCACTTACGTCTCCGCGTGCATGCAGGCCCTCACCCGCAAACAGTCAGGCGAGCACACACAGGCATAAATGAACACACTCTTGCTCCATTTGTTTCCCCATTAAAAGGCTTGCCGCGCATGTTATAGGGCCATTTCACACCGAGCAAACGGGCGACAGCCACGATGATGAGGTTATTAAACCGCTGCCCACGCCGAGAGAGCGCAGCTTCCTGGGGGGTGCGCGGCTCTCTGTCAGCATAGATAGCCATGATTTGCCAGGCCAGGCCTTTTTGTGGTCATACATTCTGCCTATGACCGAAATCAGTCTGTTTTAAACCATAATAATCTTTGACTGAAATAGCTGTTGTACAGGAAACAATAGTTTGTCTGTGACTGAGATAACTGTTGTACAGGAACAATAGTCTGTGAAGTGGATGACAGTTTTACTGTAAACAATAGACTTTCTGTGACTGACATAACTCTTCTCTATAGGAAACAATAGTCTGTCTGTGACTTAACTCATTGGCTTTTTCTTAGACACAGCTGAATGTTGCTGTTTATCTGATAGGTCACCATATAAGCATGTGGCTTGTCAAACATGATCCATCAGTGAGCAAAGCTGAGCAGACAGCAGGCTCTATAGCCAGACAGTAGCCTCTGTACCCAGACACTGGTCTCCATACCCAGACAATAGCCTCTATACACAGACTCTATCATCTATACCAAGACAATAGACTTTATACCCAGAGTATAGCCTCTATACACAGACTCTATCATCTATACCAAGACAATAGCCTTTATACCCAGAGTATAGCCTCTATACCCATCACTAGCCTCTATACCCAACACTAGCCTCTATACCCAGACAGTAAGCTCTATACCCAGACAGTAAGCTCTATACCCAGACACTAGACTCTGTACGCAGACTATAGCCTCTATACCCAGACACTAGCCTCTATGCCCAAAACTAGCCTCTGTACCCAGACACTAGCCTCTATACCCAACACTAGCCTCTGTACCCAGACATTAGCCTCTATACCCAGACACTGGCCTCTGTACCCAGACACTAGTCTCTATACCCAGACACTAGCCTCTATGCCCAGACACTAGCCTCTGTACCCAGACACTAGCCTCTATGTCTAGACACTAGCCTCTATGTCTAGACACTAGCCTCTATGTCTAGACACTAGCCTCTGTTCCCAGACACTAGGCTCTATACCCAGACACTGGACTCTGTACCCAGACATTAGCCTTTATACCCAGACACTGGCCTCTGTAACCAGACACTAGCCTCTATGCCCAGACACTAGCCTCTGTACCCAGACACTAGCCTCTATGCCTAGACACTAACCTCTGTACCCAGACACTAACCTCTGTACCCAGACACTAGCCTCTGTACCCAGACACTAGCCTCTGTACCCAGACACTGGCCTCTGTACCCAGACACTGGCCTCTATACCCAGACACTGGCCTCTATACCCAGACACTGGCCTCTATACCCAGACACTGGCCTCTATACCCAGACACTGGCCTCTATACCCAGACACTGGCCTCTATACCCAGACACTGGCCTCTATACCCAGACACTGGCCTCTATACCCAGACACTGGCCTCTATACCCAGACACTGGCCGCTGTTAGAAATCGGCCGTTTCGTATAGTGGTTGTAATAATTAGCATACCCGTTTGTCAAGGGAGAGAGAAAGTATATTATTTATTGCAGCATTAGAAAGTCTTGTTCATGAGGTTACGGACCTGGTCTTCCTTACACAACCTCAATCTCATCTCAGTCAATCTCTTCTCACTGTAATGTTGGTTACCAGCTAGCCTATACATTAAGGGCGTTTCTAACTTTTTAGGAGTCAACCCCCATGCCATATGGCCATCGTAAACATTCCTGTCATTAGAGCGCTACCTACTGAGAGATAATCTAAACAGAGGTGTTTCTGTTGTTCTCATTATCTAGGCACATTCACTTCCAATGAAACGTACATTCATATTGTAATTGTTAATGCTCAGATTCTACAGTCCCCCCTATCAAACATTTAAAGAAAAACATTACATGTTTGATAAAACATTACAATTCAATTCCTAATGAAAAGAAAAGGCCCATACGCATATGTTACAAATGACTAAAATGAAAGAACAAAATGAGTATCTGACCAATCAGGTCCTATTGTTCCTCAAATGAAAATGAATGTAAACAAGACAATTGACACACCACACTCCGACACATAACTCAATGTATGACAGTCATCAATCCTGTCCCCACCTCAGATTATAAAGGTCAAGAAACATTGACATCAACAGGTCATTATCAGTGTTAACGGTGTTCAGCAGAAAACCAGACTCAACATGACATCATGATTAAAACATTTCCCCCAAAGTCCATCGAACAATCAAAACCCCCCTTGTCCGTATCATGATCCATGCGACAAAATCATACAAAAGACTTATGCATATCCTGTTGTACCTGTGACAGATTTCTACCTTTAAAATAGGGAAAACATCTACCTTTGACAGGGACCACCTATAATAGGGAACAATTCACTGTCCAAACAAACCATGATAGCCATCATAATGTAGATCATTAAGCATCATCACAAATACGCCGAAGTCCAATACTGGGATTGTCATCGTATAGAGTTTCCCACCCGTCTTGCGAGAAACAAACCTTCATACATATGAAATCACCATATCAGTTCATTTAGGAAAATCTTAGATTGTAAGGAAAGAAGTTAGTTTCCAATCAAGTGTCCTTCAGTTCTTGTCTTCAGTTTCTTTGTCTTGCCTCAGTGATGAAAGTTCCAAAATCAGTTATTGCAGTCAGTGTGATGTGGACCCAGCAATTTGCCTGGTTGTCCTAACAAGTCAGTGTAGGTGTATAATGGATAAGTGAGTTTCCAACACTTCACTTAATCAAGATTAACACCACAACAGTGTATTCCACTGTGTTGGGACCCTGTGACCTTTCCAGTCAACTGGCCCGTGGTACTCTGACCTGTAGTATTTGGAGTCCTTTAGGACTCAGGTGGATTCTCCTCATCTCACTGTCAACGATTCATCTATAAATGGAGTGTGAAGCCAAGTGATCTGACCCTGGCATCGTTCTGCCATGTGAGTGGTCAGGAAAATATGAAACAGATTCAACCAATGTGGTTGTAGAAGTCCTTCTTGAACATGTTGCTGGTACTCACACACTCAGTTGTCTGTGTCCAGTCAGTGACATGATGTATCATCAGAAAAGGGGTTGTGATGTCCTGATCTGTTGAAAGTATAACTGCAAAACAACGATTAGTGTGGTTCAACAGTCCATCGGACTTTCATCCACTGGGTATGGTTCCGTCAACTCCCAACAATGAAGACAATAGATCAGTCCTGAAAACTTGTGGATCTCAGAAGTTCCATCATAAGAGTGAAGTGTACACTCTATTCAGACAAGTTTCCATAAAAGTCTATGTCAAAGTTCCTTTCCCATCCAGAACTGGCTTGGTTGTTTTATGACTCCTTGTGCTATATTAATGCCCGATAGCAGCTAGCAGTGGAATAAAATTGTCAGACTTGACTTTGCTTAGCCAAATCAGAAATGGTTAGATCTATACTATTCAACCATTAAAATGTTCGACCTTACATCAACCAAAACAATTTCCAAATAAACCAATTAAAAACATCCTGTAAATGGAAAATGTAAAACATAACAGATGCCAATGCTCCGTTATAGCTATGCAAACAGGAAAAACTAATTTTTTCACAAAACTCCTTATAAATACCAATTTGATTTGCCTTGAGCCCTAAGCTCAACTCTTTCCAATCATAATCAATTATCATATCATACATCCCCCCTGCCTTCACTTCATTAAGTCAATGGAAAATGACACCATGAGTGAATGCAAAACAATGACAAATAAGGCTACAGGAGGCGCCATCCTGAACCCACACTGGCCATCTTTTCAGGACAGACATGAAAAATAGAGAATTGGTAGTAGGGATGGATCTATAATCCATTCGATAAGGAGTTGCATCCTGTATATTCATCAAAACAAAGTGAACAAGTTAAAAAAACACAAACATTCACTAATACAAAGACATCAATGTGCAACACGGTCGCTTGTGCGAAGGAATTATAAACCATATAACCCATTAACAAATTTTACCACATAGCTAAACAGCTCTCAAATTTGTCTTTGCCACAGTACCATCACACAGGTCTGTGAAATTGGCTATCATGCATTTATAATATCCTGTAGTTTCTTGGCACATGCCTAACTAAATTGTTCGGCCCCCAGGGGATAAACTGTGCAACTAAATTGTAGGAGTGAAAACTCCAGCCCATGTGCAGTGGTTCACCTGTTGCAACCACCAGGGCAATTGTATTAGCATAGCGACAGCAACAACTTTAGAATTTTTACAGGCAACGGCCAAACTACCTCATGAAAAACAGTGTCTTGAGTAACCTCCTAAATTTTAGGGAATTCGCAAAGTTAGATTCATTTTTATTCCAAATAGTGGCGGTCAGCTAAACCTTAAATCACAACTTTATGCTTTTTCTTTGTTCTATCATCAACAATGGGGGATGACTTTTGGTCTCTACCCTCACTTCAGTTGGTTTCAAAATCATACATTTCAACATTAAAGCTATTGAGAGGAAAATATATTTAGCTTTCACTTAATGTTTGTTTATCCCAAAACTGTATATGCTTTTGTTGATAAAATTACCATAGATGAGACCAGACTGAACACTCGAATTCAACCCTTAGTAATAGGCTACTCTGATGTAATGGGAAAGGTTGCTACTATGAGCTCCACCCATTTATGGCAATCCATTAAAAAGGCCAAATGTTAGTTTATGGTCCTCAGACTATCCTATCAATTTAGCCGACATCCTTGATTAACTGGAGATTTTGATTTAGTGTCCAACCCATCTAATATTTTCGCAGTTTGTAGAAATGTGCTCATCATTATCTATACAACAACTCAACATTAGGGTGGAAATTAAGAAACTCTTAAGAATGGCAATCCAGACAGAAAACAGATGTATGACGTCACTAAAATCAAGGTACAATAAGTAATCCAAAGGAAACTCAATGTAGGCCTTAAACACGGTTACATCAATTACCTATTTGTTCATTAGTCAATTTACCATTTTAGAATTTAAACTCCATTAACGAGTATCAGGTGTTGGTTTTGAAAACAAGCATTATCCCAGTTATCGTTGGTAAATACAAATAAGAGAAACTATATTATTTAACCAAACTCAATTCAGCATTTAAAATACATCTAATTGTTATGTTGGGGAATAAACTCGCTTCAGCTGTATTACCCTTTTTTTTTTTTTTTTTTTAAGGCTATGACTATATTGGATTCAAATTCAGTCCTCATGGAACACAGCGTGTCTCCTTAACGTACAAGTCTATCACCATGTGGATTCTTCATCCTACCACTTATACAATATATAAGGAGAGCGAAAACACAATACGTTAACCTTTTTGTAAGACAACCTTGAGACTATTTTACCAGATTAGAAAATCATTGTACCAAATTCTAATTCATCATAGGTTTCAGATGTACCCACTTGTGCTAGCGAACAGCTCAGCAAGCAACAGACAAGTACCACGTGGTGGGCCTTGATTAAGGCCTACCTACATTGTGAGACCCCCCTTGAGGCCTTACGGTTTTAAACATTATCATCAACTCAATAAATACGTTTGACTCAAAATTACATAAGTACACATGACAAAACAGGTTATTTCTTGAATACCTATTAAAACATGTTCAAGCATGACAGAACAAAACAGGCTATTTCGAATGCCTATTAAAACATGCTATATAACATTCAATTGCTTCTCAAACTACATGTAATATTTAAATAAGCTTGGCTATTACCGAGGAAGGTGATCAGGTTTCCTTGATAAGTTCCAGCTTCATTTAATGATTAAGTACGATACATTTTTAGGAAATAAACATTTAAGAACTCTGAATCAATGATTATGAAAGCTCACGTCAGTTCCTAGTATTGTCCATGATTCCAGGATCCCATAAGAGAGACTCCATCTTGAGACTACTCTCGGTCAGCCAGGTGGTCAAACAGAATGAATCTTCGTCCATTTCGATTGTCTCCTTTTGCGCCTTTCGACTTTTGTCCTTTCTCGGCCATCTTAACTTTCCTCTGTCTTCTCTCTTCGTCTGTACCACACTCTCCATCTGTCCATATACAACTTCCTCGGAATCCATCTTGTTTAGCCGGAAAACGTTCTTTTTCTTTCTGTCCATTTCGAGTCCAGGCATCGTTGTTAATGATCCTTTTCGTTCTTGATGGTATCCTATTCGCGCCTTGCTTTTTAAACACGAACGCATCATGCGCGTCAGAGGCTGCAGTCCTCTTGTTGTATTTGTACAACTGGACGGCATTATATTTTTACTTGTACAAGTCACTGTATAATTGCCGAAAAATACAATATCACACACTAATCCCGAAAAGGAAAATGTAGTGTCATCATACTATGGCGACATGGAATACAGTTCAGCACTGAAGCACACCGGTCAACGCCCCAACAAATTGAGACGGACTGTCCGCACCCGCAGACAGATTCCACGCAATAAAAATCACGGCCTAGTCGGGTCGTCATAGGGCTTGTTTGACAAACTAACGCTTTTTGCAATCTTGACAGTTCGTTCTATGGCGTAGTTTTATGACTCACTGTTCAGTTGTTTTCAGCAACCAGTAACCGGGAAAAACAACTTCTTCCTCGCGATTGCAAATCGAGCCCCTAAGCTCTCCAACCAAAGTTCAGCAGAATCGTTAAAACATATCCATCGGGTCGCGGCAGCATCGTGTTAGAAATCGGCCGTTTCGTATAGTGGTTGTAATAATTAGCATACCCGTTTGTCAAGGGAGAGAGAAAGTATATTATTTATTGCAGCATTAGAAAGTCTTGTTCATGAGGTTACGGACCTGGTCTTCCTTACACAACCTCAATCTCATCTCAGTCAATCTCTTCTCACTGTAATGTTGGTTACCAGCTAGCCTATACATTAAGGGCGTTTCTAACTTTTTAGGAGTCAACCCCCATGCCATATGGCCATCGTAAACATTCCTGTCATTAGAGCGCTACCTACTGAGAGATAATCTAAACAGAGGTGTTTCTGTTGTTCTCATTATCTAGGCACATTCACTTCCAATGAAACGTACATTCATATTGTAATTGTTAATGCTCAGATTCTACACCGCCATACACATGCCCATCTCAGTAGCGCCGGCCATTTCCCATGTTCCCTGGTTTTCAGCTGGCTCATCATTTCCTGTCCTGGCCATGTCCCAGTCTCTATTTGGGATATATTTTCTTCCAACATGGCTTGACAACAATCACTCCACACCAACAAAACATAAAGTATTGACCGGCGATTACATTAATACAACCGTAGCTCCATAAATCTCAGTGTAGCCTGGTCAGGCACTGCCAGTGCTGTGGACTACAGTAACAGAACAACAGCTTCGTTAGCCTGCTCAGCGTAGCTCGACGTAAGCTCAATGTAGCCTGATATTGCCCAGCCAGGGAAGTGCCAGAGAGTTTCGAGAGCCCAGGGCTCTAGGACTAGCAAGCTGGAACGGGAGGCTGTCTCCAGGCCATAGACCATTAGTCAATTCCCTGTCACACAGTGGTGCAGATGAAGCCAGTGCGAGTCAGACTGGTCCGTTAACTGCCGCCTGGATGTACACTGCAGATTACTGTACATACATGATGGAATAATTCAGATTCATGTGAAATTAAAATGCAATGCTTTAAACCACTTTGTGGGGTAATTGTAAATCTGTGTATTTACACTGTGTGCTTAGTCCATATTTACCAGAATACAAAAGGGGAAATATTGACTATAATAAATTCCTTTGTGTTTCTCTGATTTTGTGGATTGCATTTACGTAGGGGCTCTTCCCCAGACAAATAAATTGCTCAGGAAGGTAATGTCCATCGCTTTCTGAATGACAACACACACGCTGTACAAAGGACGGAAAAGTGAATTCACATTCGGACATTCACAAAGTGAAGCTATAAATTGGATCTTTCCTAGGCTGGGACAAATAAGGACCATCGTGCACTCTGCTATTTACCCTTCTTGTAAGATCATCTTTTGTTATTGTTTTACAGTCCAAACAGCTGTTGAATTCGGCCCGTAGAACGGTTTTGGGGAGTGGGTGGATGAGATTAGGGAGTGTGTGATTGGCTACATTTCACAGATCCAACACCATCCCAAAAAGACAGATCGATACCTGCTGCAAGTCATTGTTGGGCCCAATAATCACCTCAGGTGTATACTTTTTATGTGCAAAAGCGAATAATTGTTTAACATTACATTACATTGTATAACATTACATTATTGATTCAAATGTTGTCCTACCACTTGTACACTTCATTGACATAATCAACCTATTATCAAGTCTTTTATTTGATGCAGGGGCAAACACAAAAATGTGCACCATCTTGGGGTCTCCAGGACCAGGATTGGGAAACGCTGCAGTAAACACTGGGGATGACTATACAGATCTGTGTTCCGTATTCACCCCTAGAAAAAAGATTCCAAAAGGATTTTTTGGCTGTCCCTGTGGGGAAACACTTTGAATTAACCCGACTTCAATCCTGGGTATAAAACTTTTGGTTCCAAGTAGAACCCTCTCAGGATTTCATGTACAACCCCTGTCCACGTAGGTTTCGGTATGAAACCCAAAGCGGTCCTACCAGAAAACAGAAATGGTTCTCACAGGAACAGCTGAACTCTTCTGTTGCCCTTTCTGTCTAAGTGTATAATGCTGTTCATTCCTCTCTCCATACTTTCCTATGAACCGGTTGAGGCTCCTCATTTGTCTTCAACACCACAGGGTTTCTGCTGTTGAAAGAGAATGCAATGTGTCTGTGAGATGAAGGGAGCAAGAAGCAGCTCACTAAGGAGCACCCTGCCTTGCCTATCGTTTGTTCACAGGCCTCACTTGCTGAGAGAAAAGAAAGGGAATGAGAGAAACACTGGAAAAAAAGGTAATTTGATTCAACCTCAAGAAGGTGCTTAATTCCCTGGTATCAAACTTCAACAGGCAGTTGGTTAACCCAGGAATAATAAAATGCAATATCCTTCCACTAAAGAGGTACCTTGAGCTCAATGCACAAACAGCCATTTCAACATTTTAATAAAAGTCTTATTTATCCTAATCTCCATGTTTATCTGCCTAGGTCGTGTCCTGAATCCTTGGGCTTATTTCCTCCTTTCTGCATTTAACTTGCAGTCCCATTTCCCGGTTCTTGGTTTATCTCACACAAAGCCAAGGTGCATCAATATAAGCCAACAAGACAAGATGTCTCTTCATTGGCCAATCAGTTTTAAGCATTAGCCGTTACGGTGAGAAAGAGAGAGAGAGAGGGAGAGAGAGAGCCAGAGAGAGAGAGAGAGATAGAGATGTACTGTCTCATACAGGAGGAGAAGTGGAGATAAGATTAAATTATTTCCTTTGAAGGTGCGTCAGGCAGCTGTGGCAGTGGTAGCCACAGCGATGTCTGCATCAGACACGAGAGCAAGGCCATTATTAATATGCAGTGACACAGGCATACATACTGTATGAAATGATCCTGGACATTTCGTCATGGATCATAAAATTCCACAAGGTGCCTTTTCCTCAATGCATACTGAGAGCCACTGCCGCTTCCGCACCTCGCATATAAATCACCACGGTCGATGTGCTAGAGAGAGAGAGAGCGGGGGGGAGAGAGACAGAGGGACTGTTAGAGAGAGGGGGGGACAGGGAGGCGGGTCACAGAGGGAGGGGGAAGAGATAAAGAGAGAGATGAGAGAGAGGTATAGGGAGAGGGGAAAGGCTGGGGTGAAAGAAAACTACCATAGTGTTTTATTACAGCACGCGGCCCAGACAGAATCATATTAGTTTTGAGCCGTTAGACTCAACAGCAGTTGTTGGCCGTGCTTTTTTATGTGTGACAAGAAGGCCACTAGGCCACTGGACAGTCTGGTTTTTCTGGACAGTCTGGAAGTGGGCATTGTAGGGGGGGGGTCGTGTTGAGGAAATGTGACTTGGCCCTCTTAAAAGTAGTGTACATAGAAAATAGGGAACCATGTGGGACGCCAGGACACGTGTGTGTGTGTGTATATATACATATATACTGTATACACACTGTTGGTAAATCAAAAGTCTCAGTATAGCTACAGTACAACACACTGTAATAGTACTGTCAAGGGACGTATCTGTCAGCAATATGCACTGTAAAGGCAATGTCTCCCAGGGCTATATATGTAAAGAGAAGTATCTCTCAGAGAAACCTCACCATGAACCTCACCACCATCTCTCTGTACAATACACTGTAGATGGAAGTTTCCCCTAGTATACACAGTAACGAGAAGTAACTCTCAGTACACAGTACATGTGAAGTAACTCTCAGTACACCGTAACGAGAAGTAACTCTCAGTACACAGTACATGTGAAGTAACTCTCAGTACACCGTAACGAGAAGTAACTCTCAGTACACAGTACATGTGAAGTAACTCTCAGTACACAGTACACGTGAAGTAACTCTCAGTACACAGTACACGTGAAGTAACTCTCAGTACACAGTACACGTGAAGTAACTCTCAGTACACAGTACACGTGAAGTAACTCTCAGTACACAGTACACGTGAAGTAACTCTCAGTACACAGTACATGTGAAGTAACTCTCAGTACACAGTACACGTGAAGTAACTCTCAGTACACACTACACGTGAAGTAACTCTCAGTACACAGTACATGAGAAGTAACTCTCAGTACACAGTACACGAGTAGTAACTCTCAGTACACAGTACATGTGAAGTAACTCTCAGTACACAGTACACGTGAAGTAACTCTCAGTACACAGTACATGTGAAGCAACTCTCAGTACACAGTACATGTGAAGTAACTCTCAGTACACAGTACATGTGAAGCAACTGTCAGTATACTGTAAAGGGAGGTCCTTTTAGGTTAGATTTCCTCTTTTACACCTGGGTTCAAATTCTCTGGGTAACTGGACTTGGCTTGTCTTGACGTGGCTTGTTTAAATGGAACCAATCAAATCGGCCCACAAGCACAACCCCGTCTCAAGACCCTTGAGATGAATGTAAGTGGTTAATGTATGATAAGGAAGCCCAGTGCTGATTCACTTTTTAAAATAATTCACACCCAGTGTTGTTCTTCTAACAGGTACTACAGTGTAGAATTGGAAACACCCAATACTTCACTGGTTTATATTGTAATAATAGAAAACAATGTTTTTTCATCAACGGAAAAATACTTCTTGGACTCTACTTGGAGTAGCTGAAGGATTTCTATTGCCGCCCCGCATTTTCAGAAATGTTCAGAAATGAATTGCCTCCTATTTTTAAGAATACACACGTCTGCCTATATGCTGATGACACAATCCTTTATATCAGGTAAAATATAAAAGCGTAGATACTTTTTATTCAAATAACTATCTTAACAATATAAAAAGGGTTTCTTTCTAATAATGTGAGTCCTATATCTTTATATTTGTTAGCTGGCAAAAAACTCCCAAACTAATAATTTTACAATTATTGCAAGAGATAAAAATGCTTGAAATATTTTACTGTTAATAGTTGTTTTAAAGTATCTCGGTTTGAGAATAGATTCTGAAAAATCTATTAGAAAGGATATTGATGAGTGTTCTGAAAATGGGACAATTAGCCAAATGGGACATGTAACCTCCTGAGCTTTGATAATGTATGCATTTTTTATTTTCTCTTAGCTATTTGGGATTAGTAGGACCTGATAAGTATAAGTATATAATATCTAAGCATGGCGCAGACAACTGTCCTCTAATAAGGACAATACGTTTAAGTTAAGCAGAATGAAGTACGTGGTGCAGGAAGCCTAAAACAGTGTCCTCATATGTGGATACAGAGTCTCAGGAGGTTAAGGTAGGTGACGGAAATCTTTGAATGTGTCCCATGTTTTTAATACCCACCCCATAAAAGAAATAAACTATAAGCTCACAAAGACCGTAGTTACAAATATATAGTGTACATTATGAGGTTGAAGATCTTTCAGATATGAAGTCCCGACAGACTGGAATACTATAGTTTACGTTTTGCAAAGCATAGAGCCCCTGAATGGTGCAGCAGTAAAGCCGTTGTCATGCCGATTTCTGCGTCAATGCCAGACCCGGATTCGAATCCCGGATCAGCCCAGGGGTTCTGCAGACCTATGCAGTTGGCCATTGCGGTCTGGATTTTCAGGTTTGGCATCTGAATATGGTTGTCTTGCCTCAAAATGCTCCAGCGACTCCACATAGCGGCTTGGGAGCCTGTGAGCTCGATCAAGGTGGAAGGCAGAAGAGTGCCTTCCTTTCTTGCGTGTAAGGATTCATAACAACTGCAACGGCACTGGATATGCTTGGGTAGATGCATAAAATCTCAGCATATATTGGCTGAAGTCTGTTGGAGATTGCTGCATTGAATCAGTGCTTTAATAATGAACGGTATGTCACAGAAACATTCAAATGGGGTAAAAGTGAATGTAAAAAAGCCCCTTTTCAATAATTAAGATAAAACTGTTTTATTCAACAGTTTTTCACTATGTTCATTACTGCTCACAGTGTAACACCAATCATCACGTAATCATCACAGTGTAACACCAAGTCAGTTAAACTTCATGGATATCGATCTGTCCATTTAGGAAGCATAAGCGATTGTGAATCAATGTCACCTGGTTTGGTGTAAAAGAAAGTGACAACAGGTTCACTGGAGAGGCAAGAGCAAGACGACCCCCAAAAAGAGCATGGTTCTGCAGGTGGTGGCCATGGACAATTGCTCTCTCCTTATCCTTCCTGACTGATTCTTCTCTAGTTTTACATTTTGATGGTGTCCTTGTCACTACTGGTAGCATGAGGCAGTACCTGCAGCCCATTCAGGTTGCACAGACGGGTCCAGCTCCTCCAGGATGGCACATGCCGTAGTTAGAAGGTTTGCTGTGTCACCCAGTACAGTCTCAAGAGCATGGAGAACATTCCAGGAGACAGCCCATCACTTGAGGAGAGGTGGACAGGGCCGTAGAAGGGCATCAACCTAGCAGCAGGACCGGTATCTGCTCCTTTGTGCGAGGAGGAACAGGAGGAGCACTGCCAGAGCCCTCCAGAATGACCTCCAGTGGGCTAGTGGTGTGGATGTTTCTGACCAAACTGTCAGAAACAGACTCCATGAGGGTGGCATGAGGGCCCAACGTCCTCTAGTGGGTCCTGTGCTCACAGCCCAGCACCGTGCAGCTGTCCACCAATGGTGCCCTGTTCTCTTCACAGATAAGAGCAGGATCACAATGAGCACATGTGACAGACTTGAAAGAGTGGAGATGCCACGGTGAACGTTATGCTGCATGCAACATCATCCAGTATGACCAGTTTGGTGGTGGGTCAGTGATGGTCTGGGGAGGCATTTATTAGGAGGGTCCCACAGACCTTCACGTGCTAGCCAATGGTACCCTGACTGCTGTTAGTTACTGGGATGAAATCGTCAGACCCATCGTCAGACCTTACGCTGGTACAGTGGGCACTGGGTTCCTCCTAGTGCAGGACAATGCCCAGCCTCATGTGGCCAGAGTATGTAGGCAGTTTCTGGATGACGAAGGTACTGATGCTATTGACTGGCCCTCATGTTTCCTAGACCAGAAACCAATTGAGAAGCTCTGGGACATTATGTTTTGGTGCATCCAATGCCATCAAGTAGCACCACAGACTGTCCAGAAGCTCATTGATGCCCTGATCCAGGTGTGGGAGGAGATCCCACAGGACACCATCCGCTGTCTCATAAGGAGCATGCCCAGATGTTGTCGAGAGGTCATACAGGCAAGTGGGGGCTATACACACTACTGAGTCACATTATGAGTTGCCGTGAAGAAATTCTCACAAGTTGGAACAGCCTGTGATTTCAATTGTTTACTTTGGTTTTCAGTATGAACTTATCTTCAATATACAGCTTCGGAAAAAATTAAGAGACCACTGTAACTTTTTCTTTCCTTTCCAAGAAAGTTGAAAAGGAAAGTTTTGAGTGAGGAAGAGAAGCGTTCAATATGCAGTGGTCTCTTCATTTTAACCCTTCTGTTCCTCACTCAAAACCTTCCTTTTTGACTTTTTTGGAAATGAAAGAAAAAGGTGCAGTGGTCTCTTCATTTTTTTCCTGGAGCTGTATTTTGTTCATCGAGACCAGATGTGTCCCTTAAGTTTTTTGGGCAGTGTTTATATATATGCACCAATTAGCCATGACATTATGACCACCTGCCTAATATTCTGTAGGTCCCCCTTTTTACACAAAAACAGCCCTGACCCGTTGAGGCATGGACCCCACTAGACCTCTGAAGCTGTGGTATCTGGCACCAAGACGTTGGCAGCAGATCCTTTAAGTCCTGCAAGTTGCGTGGTGGGGCCTCCATGGATCGGACTTGTTTGTCAAGGACATCCTACAGATGCTCGATTGGATTGAGATCTGTGGAATTTGGAGGCCAAATCAACACCTTGAACTCGCTGTTCCTGTGCCTCAAACCATTCCTGAATTGTTTTTGTTTTGTGGCAGGGCGCATTATCCTGCTGAATGTGGCCAATGCCATCAGGGAATACCGTTGTCATGAAAGAGTGCACATGGTCTGGAACAATGCTCAGGTAGATGGTATGTGTCAAAGTAACGTCCACATGAATTGCAGGACCCACGGTTTCCTAGCAGAACATTGCCCAAAGCATCACACTGCCAACACAGGCTTGCCTTTTTCCCATTGTGTTGTCCAGGTGATGTAAAAGTAAATGTGATTCATCAGACCAGGCCACCTTCTTCCATTGCTCCGTGGTCCAGTTCTGATGCTCAAGTGCCCCATTGTTGGCGCTTTCGGCAGTGGACAGGGGTCAGCATGGGCACCCTGACTGTTCTGCGGCTACGCAGCCCCATACAGAACAAACTGCAATGCACTGTGTGTTCTGACACCTGTCTATCAGTACCAGAATTAACTATTTCTGCAATTTGAGCTACAGTAGCTCGTCTGTTGGATCGGACCACACAGGCCAGCCTTCGCTCCCCACATGCATCAGTGAGCCTTGGCTGCCCATGACCATGTCGCCGGTTCACCGCTTTTCCTTCCTTGGACCACTTTTGATAGGTACTGACCACTGCAGACCGGGAACACCCCACAAGGGCTGCGGTTTTGGAGATGCTCTGATCCAGTCGTCTAGCCATCACAATTTGGCCCTTGTCAAAGTCGCTCAGATCCTTACGCTTGTCCATTTTTCCTGATTCTTACACATCAACTTTGAGGACAGAATATTCACTTGCTGCCTAATATATCCTACCCACTGGCATGTGCCATGAAAACAAGATTATCAGTGTTATTCAATTCACCTGTAGGTGGTCATAATGTTCTGGCCGATCGGTGTAACAGTAGTGCTAAAAAGGTCTGTACATACATTCCTTTGATTACCCAGGACTCTAAAACACTCATTAAAACCTATTAGGTGTCAAGTAGTAGGAGATCTCGAGGTTAAACAACAGTACCCATGCACAAAATGGTTGTTGAACGACTGGATAATTGAAATTTCTACCCCTCCCACCCCTTGTCGTCTCTCTCCTCCTCATCCATCTGTCATCCCCTTGATAGATAATCCAAATGAGCTGTCATCCATGATTGATTTTTACATTTTCATATTTCAGGGATGATGCCTTTCGCTTTGTGTAAGCATAATTAGGAAGACGCCTGTTACCCACAGCTTGGCATGGTTGAGGCCGATCACAGTCTGTTTGTGAGCGCGCGCGCGCGCATGTGTGTGTATGTGTGTGTGTGTGTGTGGGGGGGGGGCATGCACTTGTGGGTATGTCTGTGTGGGATGTAATGGCATGTAAGTAAATCTGGAGAAGGAGCAGATCACTATGTGAGCATGCATGCATATTGGCAATTGATTGTACGCAAATGCATTTATGCAGTGGTAGTCTCATGATCCAAATTAGATAAATAATACTAGACGTTTACAGACGCGTTAAGATTTCTGGTTGTCCTTTTTCATTTCTTCCCAAGATAAAGGTTGCACTAGGTTGTTTACTGACATTTTCACGTTTTCTCTGTGGTGTTCGAGCTTTCATCCAAGTTTTCTACTCTACAGATGCTTACTGGTGTTAGGCTGCTTCATTCGCTGGAGAGGCGTTGCCATGGTAGCTCTGCACGTCTTTGTATGTCACAGTATGGTTACACTTGAGCAGCCAACAGCGAGACCGTATTTCGTCAGTGTTGACACCATGTCATTGTCGGAGACACCTACTGTAAATGAATGACAATCTGCGACCACTTTTTGCTATTCGGTTTTGCTTGTCATGTGTAGGTCATAAGAATGTCCTCTTTCAAATCATATACTCAGTACTAAAACCCCTGCATTGTTCAATTCCATTTCAGTCTAAAATTGAATAACAAATAAAATAATTGATTATTACGTTTTACTAAAAGTGTGTTGAACCATTCTCATTCTGGACAGGTGGCAAGATGTTGTTCATTCTGGACAGTGATATAATCTCAGGGTTGTGGGGTTTTATTATAGTACAGTTGGCTAAACAAGGCACCATCACTTATTTCAACTACATGGGAGAAATGGACTGTGTCCAAACTTTCCACTCTGGGGGTAGATCAGGCATACACACACACACACACACACACACACACACGTGCATACGTGCACAAAGATACACACGCATCTTTTAGATAGCGTTAGATTGACTGCTACACAGTTTACTGTGTGTGAAATGGAGAAAACAAATGGCGGCATGTTCCTCATCCACATACTTCCCAAGCTGCCTTGAAATTGTTGGTCAAGGCTGTCAAGGCGGGCCTTAACTTGGACTGACTTGGACTGACATGGACAGCAGGGAGGAAAAAAGATTTCCATCAGGATCAATGACAGACTCTTCTCCTCGCGTATCTTCCAACAACCCAACAACCCTCATTGTTATTCGCCCTAAAGCGAGAAACTCTCAACCATCCAGTAACATCATAGAACAATGGAACGGCAGGTTGATGGTGATAATATCCCGGTTTCGGAGTTGTCGTGTGACCCAAATGTCACCGGCTTGGCTTAATAGTTCTATAATGTCTGGATATTATAATCACCTGATTATGTAGAATGTTGCAGAAGTCTGTCATCGCCCCTCTGATTAAAATCCCCAGCGGTTGTGGTAGCGCAGGAATCTCCATAAGTCATTACAAAGGAGAATTATTTATTTCGATGTGCCGGAAATTACTTTCACTGCGAATTACTTAACAGATGGTTATAACCAGTGTCGTTGACCTGTAATACGTAATGACACGTACGTCCGTGTCATTTCCGTCCGCTATCCCCCCATGCAATGCCCAGTGACATGGGAAATGATCTGTTGGGCCTGGAACATGTAGCCATCGCATAGGGACACCGTGGCCTCGTGTCCGGGTTGCAGAGCCTCATTGCTAATCACGGCCACACTGCTGACGGAGTGTGTCTGCAAACACAGAGCTCCTCAGTGGGCTGCCCCGTGCCCTGTGTAACATACTGCCTGGTCTCTGCCGCCGGAGCTGTCCGCGAAGACGTCTCCTCTCTCTTATCCCCATGTAGACACACGTAAGGCTGGAGAAACACTAACAGATGTGATCTGCCCACATACAAAACAGTTGGCTACTTGGTGTTTAGGAGTGGTGGACTTTGACATGTGGTCCCATGAATGCTTGTTTTGCTAACAGTTTAATTGGGTGGATATGGGTCAGACTCTGTCTTGTTAGCATCCATTGCTAATTATTTTTGTCCCGTTTCAGGAAGACTGAACACGACCTCTATATTAGACGTTTTATAACGGTTCTTTTAAAGAGATTTCAGATAAATTGCCTAGCTGAACACATTGGTGGTATTGTCATTGCAGTTTTCCTTCAGCATTTCATTTAACAGAATCTGGTTCTTTAATGAAGCAGCGTGTTTTATATAACAGTCACAGTCTTCAGAAAGACAACCGGGTATTCCCCTGATGACATGATTAAATAACACTGGTTGAAAATGACACATTTGATTTCATGATTGCAGAACCGAGAAAACAGCCCCCAATTTATTATGTGACACCTTTAGTCCTTTTTAAGATGATTTAGATGATCCTGTGTTCATAATTAAAATAAAATGTTATTTCATAGAGATAGGAATAATTTCAAGGGTGTGAGTTCCCAAGAGATTACCTGTGAGAGCGGTTGGCAGTTCTGATAGGTAAAGTATAATATATACAGCTTCGGAAAAAATGAAGAGACCACTGCACCTTTTTCAAAAAGGAAGGTTTTGAGTGAGGAACAGAAGGGTTAAAATTAAGTGACCACTGCAAATTGAACACTTCTGTTCCTCACTCAAAACTTTCCTTTTCAACTTTTTTGGAATGGAAACAAAAAGGTGCAGTAGACTCTTCATATTTTCCGGAGCTGTAAAAAGATAGGTGCATGGATGGATAGACAGGTAATTGTTTAACCATTGTCATTACTTTTATATTTCAGTATGAAAAAACGTTACCGCACTTTAAACATAATTTCTCTAAAATAGCTATCTGTTCAACTGTACATAGGGAATTATAATGGGGACGGCAAGGGATTTTATTTATTACACCAACGAAGCAACTTGAGGGAGTGAATCTATGACCTGAATCTGTTAGTCTAACACCTTTACCAATTACTTGAAGGGTTCTAGCTGAACCTCTCGGCAAGGTCATTGGTGTTAAAGCTACAGTGTTACTCAGGAATGTAATGGTGAAATAGTCATTTGTATGGTAAGTGAGAGATTATGGCTCCTGAGAGAGAAATTCTCCTTTCCTTTCTTTTCCATGACCATGTTATTATAGTGTTGGTCTCCTCAACTCTCCCTGCAGCTCAGCATAAGCCTTGTTTCTCCTGTTCCCAAGTTGTCTCTGCAACAAATAACCTCCTCAAGCTTTATGACACCTATCAGAGAGAAGCATCTCAGATCAGACCAATCCCGTCCTTCCTATCTCTTGTTTGCTCCTGCTTTGTTTCTCCAGTAACACATCCGCTACTAACCTCGCATTCGTTCCTCCACTGACCCGGGCCCCTGCTAACCTCGCATTCGTTCCTCCACTGACCCAGGCCCCTGCTAACCTCGCATTCGTTCCTCCACTGACCCAGGCCCCTGCTAACCTCGCATTCATTCCTCCACTGACCCGGGCCCCTGCTAACCTCGCATTCGTTCCTCCACTGACCCGGGCCCCTGCTAAACCTGCGTTTGTTGCTCCATTGATCTGGACCCTGCTAAAAGTATGTTTTTTCCTCCACTAAATCTGAGTTTGATGTCAGGGCTGGTTTCTAAGGAGAGCAACTGAGGAAGCGAGAATTGTTCTGCAGTGGGGAAGGCATTAGGAGACACTCCAGTCTGACAGGTATCTATAGACGCCATTGACTTTAAGTTAAAGCGCTGTGTGAGGTGATCAATCATAAGAGATGACTCCGGACAGAGGCTCTGGGTGATGCATTGACCCCCTCATCCTGCTTCACTCTCTCTGCAGTGGCACTCCACCATCAGGGCAAAATTACCTCAGCAACCCACACTCCTCTCCACTCCGTTCATCTCCCCTCCCCTTCTGCACTCCAGAAACCGCCCCATTTTACTATTCACAGAGCAACTCCGTTTTTTATTAGCTCCTACATTATGTTGCGGTTCTACGACACAGTCTGTGCTTTACTACTGTACGCACTGTTTGTTTAAATTGGAGTTCATGATCTACTTGCAGTTACACAAAAACACATTGTTATTATACCTTATAGCTACAGAATGTAAGATATATGGCCTGTCAAATTTTCAATCTACGTTACTGTTGTTTATCTGTCTTGAGGTGCTCTCACAAAAATGTTGAACATAGAATAACATTCAGAGTATCAGTAAATTTGAATAAAGGCAATATTTATTCTGTAAAGAAACTATATGAAGTGGGTGGTTCCACCAATTCTGTCCTAACATTGTTTTCCCATTTCAAGAGGATCAATTACATATTTATATACAGTAGTATATATAAGTGCTGGCCTATTAAGTGCCAAATAAAGTAACTAGCTTGACAGTTTAATCAGTCATGTGTCTCCTTGAGACAGGAGGAACTAAAGCGTGTTGTGTAACAACACAGAGTGGAATTTTCAATGCGAGCTTAAATATTGGACAGACATAAAAGGTTCACTAATCGCATGAAATGAACTGTAATCTTCAAATAAGGCTTTTTCCAAGCAACAAACACACAAGGATCGTGAAACTGTTTTGATTTAAGCCGGTTGAAATCTCAGAGGGCCCCAACATCGATGGAGGGCGTTGTCAAAATCCCACATTTATTAATACAGACTTAATTGATTCTCTGTGTGGTCTATATTATAGAGTACTATAGAGTAATGTAATATAACAGCCTATAAGGGGGTGTAAGATATTAACCAATATACCACCGCTAATAGTTGTTCTTACACACAACGCAACATAATAGCCTGGATTGGCCATGCAGCACGAGTATGGTTATTATAAACTGGTTACCAATGCAAAAGAAGCATAAAAAACATAAAATTGCTAAGACTGGAATAGGGTGATTAGAAAATCGCAGGAGTGTAACTGTTTGAGTAATCATTAGAGAGGGTTCAGCCAACACAGGACATGTTGTCTCACCAAGTTCTGTCTTAGATCTGACTGACAGATCCTTGTAGAAGTCTTTGATAACCCTAGTTTAACATCAAGGGATCTACAGGCCTCTTTCTCCACGTTGCACGTTGAAGTGCACGAGTCAACTGTCTGCAAGAGTCCGCACCTAGTTGGCATTCATGAGAGGTCAGGATGGATGAAGAATATCAAGACATGACTGACGTCTGCCAGATAAAACCTGGTAAAAACTCCAAACTACTGGAACACTGTGCTCTGGTCAGATGAGTTACAGGTGGAGGTGTTCGGCCACAATGCTAGACGTCATGTTTGGCCAAAAGAAAAACAGTGCCTTTGAACAGAACGACCTTATACCAAGCATTCAGGAAATGGTATTATGGTTTGGGACTATTTGGCTGCCTCAGATCCTGGAGAACTTGCCATCACTGTCAACCAGAAATTCCATATTATAACTTTTAATATTTTAGGAGAACGGGAAGAAATATTTTAAAAACAGCCTGAATGTAAACCAACAGGGCAATAATCCAAAACACACCAGCAATGCTACAACAAAATGTGTCAGAAGGTAGACATGGAGGGTTATGGAATGGTTGCTGATGTAAGAAACTAATCAGTTATATGAGGTAATATAAGCCAAAGGGGGCAACGACAGCTATTGAATCTGGTGTTGCACTCATTTTTTCCACACTATGAAATCCATTTCTGTTGGTTTTTGATGAATAAGTGATTGCAGTTTCATTTGTTGAATTAACTTACCTTCATCTGTCAATAGTGTTGAAGTCCATAGTATGTCCAAATATATATATTTATTTAAATAGAACTTTCCCGGGGGTGTACTTACTTTTTCACATTACTGTATTTTAGCCAGTCAGCATTCAGGGATCACATTGCCTGGTTTGAAATATAGAACAGACAGGTACAGTGGTAAAAGGACATTTAAAGCCAGTGAGGAACAGAAGGGTTAAAATTAAGAGACCACTGAAAATTGAATGCATCTTTCTCCTTTTTGGAAAGGAGAGAAAAAGGTGCAGTGGTCTCTTGTTTTTTTTCCAGGGCTGTATAGTAATTAATAATTTGAACAGAAAAGTATAGTGCAAAGACAGAGCTATACTCATTTAGGATAACCAAACCTTTGCTTTCCTGAAAAGAACTCTGAGGAGGTTGTCTGAGGAGGCCCTGCAATCCTCATTTCACAGCACGGTTCTGTATGCATCCCACCCTGCTGTCTTTTACTGTACATACAATCATTAATCTGAATTTGGGTGATAAACAGAGGTCTCTACCTGAGTAGAGCTTCTCTTCGAATATATGGGGATAGAATTTAGTTACTCAGGCTATGAAAAGGGTACTCATGCTGTTGAAAGACCAGCGTGCTGAAAAGGCCTACATTATTCTTAAATTTCTTGGAAGGTGGGGACAAAAATGTAACCTTTGTTGCACTTAGGAGGTTGCATGTACATCTGCAAGAAAAGAGAGCTCAACTGCTCTGTCCTTGTTAGAATAGGCTTACGACGTGCCCTTAACAGAAATGACGCTTTCAGTGCTCTGCCAGTAAATGTACACACCCACAAGCACACCCAGACAGCCTTTCTTCTTCTCCTTTCTGTCTTTCTCTCTCTTTTTCTTTTTGATCTGTAGCCCCCCAACCCCCCCCCCCCCCCCTTCCCGATACACTGCTCAATTTTATGCTGCCGTGACCCTCTCACCACATGAGGTGTCATTCTGGCAAACAAAATGTCAGCTTGGTTTTGGAAGGGGAAGAAGTATTTCAATCACCTGTGTGTATCAGTCCTGGGCTGTGGGTGAGAGAGCAAGTGTGTTCCATATGCATGATGTTCTTTGCAAGAATACAAGCCTGAAATACTTCTGATGAGATGGAATGACTGCGCATCCACTTTGGGCTAAATTTGAAAATAAAACTCTGTCAACCAATGGAGGATAAATCTGCCTCTTAGCCTGATTCATAGTCCATCTGCCAGTCGTCGATTGACTGAAATCTTTTCAGACGGCGGCATCGTAAAAGCACGATTGATACGCTGCATTGAGATTGGTCATGGCCGATTATGAAAAGTATAAACACAGAGACAGCTGACAGCCATTTTATACACAAAGCTACCACCTTGGAAGCTTCTTTTGATGTATGGCAGATCCATGATAGGAATACATAAATGTGCTGTAAATACTGTTCTTTGGAAACTAATCAGACCCCTTCACTTTCTCTATATCTTCTTGTTTTATAGACTTCATTGATCATCATTTTTTTAATTTTATTTTTATATCAACCTACATGTGATAGGCCATAATGGCAGAAAACAAACAATATTTATTTTTTAATTTGAGCCAGTTTGTTAAATATGTAGTCTAATAACTGAAAAGTAAATAAATATTCCTTCACCCTGAAACACCAGATTGAACTCAGATGCTTCCTGTGTCCTTTTTGATCATCCTTGAGATGTCTCTAGAGTCCATCTGTGACAAATTGAATTGACTGGACATGATTTAAAAATGCACAAACCTGTCTTGGCAAAATGCCTCCAGGTCATGCAGAGTCTTTAGTCATTTTGCATGAACCACTCGTTTGAGATCTCCCCAGAGTGGCACAATGATATTAAGGTCAGGAGACTGTGATGGCCACTTCAAAACCTTTTTCTGCTGTAACCACTGGAGGGTCAACTTGGCCTTGTGCTTAGGGTCATTGTCGTGCTGGAAAGTCCAAGAGCGTCACAAGAATGCACATTTTCTGCCAGTATTTTCTGATAACATGCATTCATCTTGTCTTAAATTTTCACACGATTCCCCGTGCCTATAGAGCTCACACCCCCCCAAAACATCAGTGAGCCACAACCATACTTCACAGTGGGGATGGTATAGGCTCTGTGCACAAGCGTATGGACGAACTTCCGCTTTAGCCAGATGTCGGCATATCATTTTCCGGTTTACCCGCGTTGCCCAACATTTCAGTTTTTAGTAGATGTCTCCAAGACCTGCCTAAAGTAAGCATTAGTGATGTCCATCGAATTGTTGATGCCTGGTCCCCTGCTCCAACAAGCAAGCGGAACAAGGGATTCAAACTCTACGTATCGAGTTATCTGTACAACTACGAGGATAAGTAGTTTACTGTGGTGTGCCGGCCGGCTATCGGCTAAGCTAGTTAGCAACGGGTTCCTTTTTAGTGTAGTATTATGCAGGACAATAGAATGCATAAAAATTCACCCTAGCCTCAAAAACGGCAAAAGAACGCTGGCTGAGCTGGAACGCTAGTGCTTCACCATAGCAAGTGAATTGAAACAAATCTTCGTTCAGCCTCTTCTAACCTGAATGAAGCTTAAAATTCCATAGCCTAAAAAAAAGCACCAAAACAGGTTACTACTGTAACCTCGTTTCAGAACGAAACTGAAAAATAACAACTGGCATAGGAAGTAAACATCTGGTCCTATATGGTATTAATTGCGCTTAAACCAGCGTTACGTGGAAGTATATAAAAAAATCGCCTTTTCTGACTATTTCTAGTCTAGCGTTTGAAGTCATTGAATGGCGCAAGCCATATTTTATTAAAAAGAGGACATTCTCCTGATTAAAATGATGCCCCACTTGTACCTTGAAACTTAAATGAGTCACGTACATTATATTTCTTTTTTTTCCGTACAACAGCATCACTCATCTTGTTGTGAGTTTAGGTGTTTACTAATGCGGATGAGTATTAGTAAGTAAACCGGAAACTGCAATACCGACTTCTAGACAAAAGCGGAAGTTCCTCACTACGCTGGTGCACAGAGTCTATTCTGTTCACTATAGGGCTTGTTGACCCCTCTCCAAACATAGCGCTTATGGTTACCATAACGCTCTATTTTGGTTTTGTCACGCCAAACTACAATGTGGCAGAAGCTATGAGGCGTGTCAAGGTGTTGTCGGGTATATTGTAACCAGGCTTTTTTGTGGCATTGGGGTATTAAATTCTTCTTTCTGGCACCTGAACCATTTAGCTAATTTTTGTTCAAGTAGCGTCGTATTGTGGTCCTTGAAAGAACCACACAGTCTTTTTCCAGCGGAGCCTGTATTTCTCCTGAGGTTACCTGTGGGTTTTTCTTTGTATCCCGAATAATTCTTCTGGCAGTTTTGGTCTACCTGATCTAGGCTTGGTATCAAGAGATCCCCAAATGTTCCACTGAATAAGTGATTGAATAGTACTGACTAGCATTTTCTTTGGATATCTTTTTATATCCTTTTCCATATTTCCATTACTTGTTACGCAGGTCTTTTGACAGTTCTTTTCTGCTCCCCATGGCTCAGTATCTAGCCTGCTCAGTGCATCCACGTGAGAGCTAACAAACTCATTGACTATTTATACACAGACACTAATTGCAATTTAAGAAGCCACAGTTGTGGGAAATTCTCCTTTAATTGACATTTTCACCTATGTGTGTCACCATTTGTGTCTGTAACAAGGCCAAACATTTAAGGGTATGTAAACTTTTGACCAGGGCCATTTTGGTGGTTTCTGTTATTATCATGATTTAAAAAGAAACCAAACTGCTATGTGATAATACATGGTTTCATATGATCACTATCCATTTATAAAATAGTTTTTTGCATGATCAGTCATATTTTCAAAATCAATGCCATTATGTCACAGTTTCTGCCAGGGTATGCAAACTTATAAGCACAGCTGTGTCACTGATGTGCTTTTACAGTGTAACTTAACTTTCCCCAGTACATCCATTCTAGACCTTGCGTGAGTTGGCACTGTGTCAAGTATACTCTATCTCCACAAACTCCCTCAACCAGCCTCTTCTGGTGACCTCTCAGAGGTCAGCCTTATTATTTTTACTCTATTCAACATTAATATGGAAAATAATATTTAATATTTGCATCATGTTTGAACATGCTGACCCATTTGCTCGTGGGATGCCTTCCTCAGGATTTCAGTCTGTTTGACAGCCAGACCTTGCATACAACCCAGCTCCTCTGAGCTTAGTGTAGGCCCACACCAGGTTCACCCTGCCAAGGAGGCAGAATAGTTTATCGTCTTTAAATGCTAGGTCTGCATTTTAAATGGCACCCTCTTCCTCAGGCCTTGACGAAGCATTTATTTTCATCTTTATTTTACTAGGCAAGTCAATCGTGAACAGACCTGCCAGTCATTGGCGTAGTCGCAAGCCAGCTAAACCCAGATTATTTACTTACCAAGGTGACTTGCTACTAGCCTGATCTTACACTACATAGCCTGCTAGTCATACTATCTAGTGGTAGGCTTCATGCAAGGCTGCATTCATTCATGCACACAACAGCTAGCTGTCCAAGTAGGTTTTAGCAGTCATATAGATTCAATTGGAGTCTATAGTACCTAGCTAATAACTATAAGAGCATTACACTAAATCATCCTGCATTCTACCTGTTTTCCATCTGGCTAGCTGATCATGGACATCAGTCCACCACTTGTTTATTTTAGGTCATATCAAATGTAAATAACAGCATTTGATTTTTTACAGTTAGGCATTAAAAACATCAAATAGACAGGAGAAAACACAAGCAAAACAAAGATAGCTACCAAATGTTACCTCAGTGTGTTTTGGTTGACAGTCTGCTGAAGTTAATGTAACTAGACTTCATTTCACATACTTGCCAATGGGAGAATACAATTAGCAATCTAAATATGATATTTACTAACATATAAAAATGAATACAGTTTCTTATGTTTTGTTGTTGTCTGGATGTCAATGACAGAAATGTTGGGAGAAACCTTTCAGGTCGAGTGAAAGCCTCCTGGTGGAAGTATTCACGTTAAGTCAGCATGCCAAAACTCAAAATTTGCTCATTTCTAACAAAGAGCTTTGGAGTCAGTTATTACTTTAGTGATCAACAATGGCCATAACGATCCTTCTAATAAACGTTGTTCAAAATAAAATTAATAGAAATGTATCTGTATTTGAATCTTTACTTCCTAAAGCGTTTCACTTCCCCTTTAACACTTATTTTGAATGGTAAAGTTACATAGCATGTAAATTACTTCAGCAGCACTGTCCAAAAGAGTGCAAAGATTTTAACAATTGATCCCAAAAGGTTTAAAACAGTTAAGCCTTCCAAAAGCAAATCAAAAACATAAACATGTACTAAACATCAGTACTCACATCAGGTACACAATAGACGCTATGCAAAATACAACACAAAAGGAAAACCATAATCTAAGGAAACACTCTTTAATTAAAATGTACTAACATTCAGCTGAATTGTGACGGTGAGAGTGCAATGTGTGCATAGAAATTAGGCAGATGGGATAAAAAAACAAAAATCAAGCGGTAACGATATTCTCTTATTGTATTCTTCTTTTCTCAAACGTCAATTCCCAAACATACAACAGGGAAAACAAGAATCCGTGCTGAACTGTGTCAAACAAAACCAATGTATCCTGAACTAATGACTACGTGACAACAGGTGCGTCCTCGGGGTGCGCTGCTGCCATCTCGCTCCAGCTGGTGGTTAGTACAACGGCGAGGTGGAGCGCCGGTGAGGAAGAGGAGCTGCGGTGCAGCGTGGAGCAGACATCACATGAATTGCATAGAAGCACCATTTAAGCTTAAAGGTTTATTTGTCAAATGCACCGAACAACACAGCGCCATCCTGCACAATGACATTCTTGTGACATGGCACCTGACAACTACGTAGTGAGAATAAATTAAAAAAAACTAAAGCAAAAATATAGCAAAACATAAAGCAATAATATACATCAAACTGTAAACTTGCAGCTGTTTAAAACTAATACTGTAAACCAGCAGCAATATGGGTAGCAATATTGAATATTATGGATATGGCAAGTATGGCAATAATATACACCGATCAGCCATAATATTATGACTGCTGACAGGTGAAGTGAATAACACTGATGATCTTGTTATCATGGCACCTGCCAGTGGGTGGGATATATTAGGCAGCAAGTAAACATTCTTTCCTCAAAGTTGATGTGTTAGAAGCAGGACAAATGGGCAAGCATAAGGATCTGAGCGACTTTGACAAGGGCCAAATTGTGATGGCTAGATGACAACTGGGTCAGAGCATCTCCAAAACTGTAGCCCTTGTGGGGTGTTCCTGGTCCAGATACAGCAAACCTTCAGAGGTCAGAGTCCATGCCTTGACGGGTCAAGGCTGTTTTGGTGGCAAAAGGGGAACCTACACAATATTAGGCAGGTGGTCATAATGTTATGGCTGATCAGTGTACATACTGTAACAATGTAAACTAGCAACAATTTTACAGAGTAGAATGGGGAGTATGAAACATATGGGTAGAAGTACTGAATATTATAGATGTGTGTAATGAGTGTAATATACTAATGAACATTTAATGTACCTGAAAAGAGCATCAGAGCATCTGGAATGTTCATGTGTGATCAGTATGATCATAGATCAGTGTTGCTGGTTGAGAGCCGTATGGCCTGTGAGTCTGGAGGTTCGTGCCCTGATGCTCCGGTAGCGTCTTACAGACAGCAGCAGTGTTAACAGACCATAGCCTGGGTGGCTGTGATCTTTGATGACGTTCCATGCTTTCCTCAGGCATTATGTATAGTAGATGCCTTGCACGAAGGTAGGATGGCAGCCAATGACACGCTCCACAGATTTTACCACCCTCTGGAGGGACTTGCGGTCCGCAGTGGAGCAGCTGGCGCACCAGGCAGTAATGCAGCCTGAGAAATAATCCAGTGTTGAAGTAGCTTACGGATAATTCCATATGTGAGGTGCAAAACAACTAAAACCTTATTTATTTAACTTGAGGAATCTCCAGGGATCTCCAGATTCAGCCATCCCATATCTTATACCTTTAAGCCCATGTCAATTCTTACCTTCTTAGCTAACTAATCAACATGCTTTTTGAAGGAAAGCCTAGCATCAATACAGATGTCTAATTATGAGTGGGGGCATATTAAAGTACCTGCTTTAAGAATCAATTTCAGATCAACAAAAGCTTTCAGCAAGGCAATAAAGCGAGATTGAAGCTGCATATTCGGCAGATAATCAGTGGGAAACGAACATACATCACATACATAAGTTTACATTCCCATACATACGTTTAATGCTTTGATTTGCTTGTTTTACAGTGAACACTTATTACAAACGTTACACTATTGTTTATGTAAATAGTGAAAAGAACCAGACCAAGAATCAACCCTTGTGGGACACCTTTTGTTATGCTCAGGCATCCTGATATTAACACCATCTATAAGTACCGTTCTGTTTGTTATCATTTTAAATTGGGTACACTCAGCCTGCTTCAGCTAATAGATTAACGTTTCACAATAACTAACAATTGACCAATACAATTAATAATATAATTCAAAGCATAAATATGAAGAGTTTGTGCTTCGATTTCCACAAGAGTACATTTATAATATATTCATTAGTGAGGAAGGAAGTTCAGTATTTACCAAGGATTCTAAAATGTTCGCTAAAAGAAAGATTTTAAATCGGGTAGCACTTATTTCTTAATTACACGGGTTGTTTCTTAATTACATTGACTTTGTTAAAGGGGAGTACATTGATCAACCTTCCAGACTTTAGGGATCATACCACAAATAACCATAATGTTCAAATTAGTGGAATATTTCAGAATCATTTGTTTTTACATCATTAAAAAAAAAAAAAGTAGAAAGGTGTTGAAGTAAAAAAGGAATATAGAGAATTTAAAGATTCTTTCATTGAGTCGTCTGGAGGTTTGAAAGGGAAGAGCAGTAGACTGACTGACCTGGGTCAAATAAAAAGTCTACAGAGATAAAATACTGATTAAAAGCCACTCAAGGACACACAGGCGCAAAGCACACATACGAACAGACTGCATTGTGAAGAGAATGTTAGATGTCACCACGGAAACAATCAAACAGCGAGGCAACAGTGGTTGGTGACACATTTCTTCTAATTTTAAACAGAACCCTTTCCTTGTTACTGGACCAATTGTCATCATCGACAATGTTGCCATCACTTGTCAACACCATCATTCATTAGAAGCGGTGGATGGAATACTCAACGGCCCCATCTCCATCCATAATACAGTCAGTTTGACCTTCCAGTTGATTTATCAGATGCCTGTGGACACGGGGCATGTTCCTTTGCCCCAGCCAATGAAACTCATCACATGGACAAACACAGTAGTGTGTTCCAGCCTCCAACCAGCCACCTCACTAAACAAAGACCCATTCCATTTCCCACTGTCTGGAGGCATACACTGTAAACAGAGAAATTCAAATCACAAGACTTTGAAATGAAACCATGAAAGGTAGTGCGCTCCACTTGATCAAGTGTTTTACGGTGTTTTAATGTAAACTCAACGTCATCCCAAGTGTTAAGATACACAAAAGGTGTTTTTAACTAGTGAATAAGTACTTTAAAACAACCAGTGGTGCTTGAATCGGAATACTGGTGTTTATTATCAGGATACTTGCAAAAACACTTCTCAAGTTTGTTGTAAAAGGCTCCAGCATCATAACAAAAACAATTAAACATAAATGTTCACTGATGATACAGTGTGTATATGTATTTAAACTTCTAGAATTATTTCTTCACTGAATCTTTAATTATTTAGTGAAAATGTAAAACACATTTTGTTAAAATGTATATCAATTTCGATTGAACTGTTCTTTTCATCATGTACACTATGTGCCAACCCAGAAGCTCCAGAAAATTTGACAATCAATCAGCTTCCAGGTTGTGATCACACTAGTATCATGTTAGCCTTTGTCTAGTTGTTACTACTACATTAGCCTTGACATAGATTGTTCTTTCCATAAGATTTCTGGCATTCCGTTGCATGGCTAGATTGATTGAGAAATCCATGTTTCTTCATTCATTAAATAAACATAGGTTTAAATATACACAGTATATTTAATGTGTATGTACAGTATTTATATGCATAGCACCTACAATGGGCACGTGAGCATCAGAACTGGACCACAGAGCAATGGAAGAAGGTGGACTGGTCTGATGAATCATGTTTTCTTTTACATCACGTGCATGGCCTTGTGCGTGTGCGTCGCGAACCTGGCGAACACATGGCACCAGGATGCACTATGGGAAGAAGGCAGTGGAGGCTGGTGGAGGCAGTGTGATGCTTTGGGCAATGTTCTGCTGGGAAACCGTGGGTCCTGCCATTCATGTGGATGTTACTTTGACACGTACCACCTGTTGCAGACCATGTACAGCCTTTCATGACAACGGTATTCCCTGATGGCATTGGCCACATTCAGCAGGATAATGTGCCCTGCCACAAAGCAAAACATTTTCAGGAACGGTTTGAGGAACATAACAACAAGTTCAAGGTGTTGACTTGGGCTCCAAATTCCCCTGATCTCAATCCAATCGAGCATCTGTGGGATGTGCTGGACAAACAGGTCCGATCCATGGAGGCCCCACCTCGCAACTTGCAGGACTTAAAGGATCTGTCGCTAATGTCTTGGTGTCAGATACCACAGCACACCTTCAGAGGTCTAGTTGAGTCCATGCCTCGACGGGTCAGGGCTGTTTTGGTGGCAACAGGGGAACCTACACAATATTAGGCAGGTGGTCATAATGTTATGGCTGATCGGTGTACATACTGTAACAATGTAAACTAGCAACAATTTTACAGAGTAGTATGGGGAGTATGAAAAATATGGGTAGAAGTACTGAATATTATAGATGTGTGTAATGAGTGTAATATACTAATGAACATTTAATGTACCTGAAAAGAGCATCAGAGCATCTGGAATGTTCATGTGTGATCAGTATGATCATAGATCAGTGTTGCTGGTTGAGAGCCGTATGGCCTTTGAGTCTGGAGGTTCGTGCCCTGATGCTCCGATAAAAATTCTGGGATCTCCTGATACCAAGCCACGGTCAGGTAGACCAAGAAAGATTTCAGCCAAAACTGCCAGAATTGTTCGAGATACAAAGAAAAACCCACAGGTAACCTCAGGAGAAATACAGGCTGTTCTGGAAAAAGACGGTGTGGTTGTTTCAAGGAGCATAATACAACCCTACTTGAACAAAAATGAGCTGCATCATTGAGTTGCCAGAAAGAAGCCTTTACTGCGCCAATGCCACAAAAAAGACTGGTTACAATATGCCCGACAACATCTTGACACCCTTCACAGCTTCTGGCACACTGTCATTTAGAGTGACGAGACCAAAATAGAGCTTTATGGTCGCTATGTTTGGAGAGAGGTCAAAGAGAAGAATACCATCCCCACCTTGAAGCATACTGGTGTGTGAGCTCTAATGTCATCCTGTGAAAATGTATGGCAAAATGAATGCAGCATGTTATCAGAAAATACTGGCAGACAATAATTTGCATTCTTCTGCACAAAAGCTGGCCATCACAGTCTCCTGACCTTAATATCATTGAGCCACTATGGGGAGATCGCAAAACTTTGCATGACCTGGAGGCATTTTGCCAAGACAAATGGGCAGCTATACCACCTGCAATAATTTGGGGCCTCATAGACAACTATTACAAAAGACTGCATGTTGTCATTGATGCTTAAGGGGGCAATGAATAATATTAAGAACTAAGGGTATGCAGAAAGATTTTTCCATTGTTGCCATGTTTTGTTTTATGATTGTGCCAGTCTGTTATAACCTACAGTGAATCCCTTAAGAAATAAAAGACATGGTTACAAACGGTACATATACTACCAATTCTCCAAGGGTATGCAAACTTTTGAACACAACTGTAATATAATATTTTCTCTATACTATTATATATAATATACCATGTACTATATTCTCTAAACTATAATATATTCTGTATATTACAGAATATTCTAGACTCCATACTACACTCTCCATACCTCCATTAACCTTGGTTGTTTGTCATATGTTTTATATCTTACATTGCCCTACAAGCGCAACACTCCACTGAATTAATGATGTCCCTAATTGGTGCAATACGTGCCTATAGTGAGTTAAAAATATTCTTTAAATGCACCAGCGTATCTCTTCAGGGACGAAGTGTCCTCCTAGGAACATTATGTTATAAACAAATAGAAAAAAAAAGAACAGCATTTAGATTAAAGAGAACATAATTTCCCTCCACATCGGCCCTAGCTGTCCTGGAGCATTAGCGAGCTTAATGGTTATTTTGTTATTTATTGTGTTCAACACTTACGCATAGTCCCACCTTTGGGATTCCCTGCTCTCGCTGTTCCCTATGTGGCTGTCTTCAGGGAGTTTGATATCTATTCAGTTCTTTGTTTCCTTTGCCAACATGGCCTGACATTTTATGACTGGTTATCTGTCAGCTTCATTGGAATAGCATACAGGCATGGTTTTAGAAACAATATTGCTGAAAATGTGCAGTAAACTTTTTCTTCAGAGCATCTGTTTTCACTATTTGAGGCCATTGGATCCTCTGCTTGTTTTTCAAGAGGGCAGTAGTGGCTCCTGAGTAGTTGGGTAGAGTAGTCCACATGTTTTATTTTAACAGACGTGCATCCACTATAGCTGGGGTTTCAAGTCTTTGACAATGTTATAGTCACTTTCTGAAATAGCCTAATCACCTTTTGAAGTTGTTTTTGACCATTAGTAATCACAAACATCTGTCACTTTTATTAAAAAAAAACATTCCCTAATTCCAGTGACAATGTTCCCGAAGTTGCCTTGCTATGCTTGTTACTGCCAACGAGGATCGATGGCTAACGTTAGCATCTAAAACGAATGGCTAATATAAATACAGAACTGGTAAGCCTAGCTAACTATGGACAACAACTCGTGACTAGTTTATTTTCAGACTTAAGTCATGGGTAACTTATTTTTCCACTGACCACCAAATTCAGAAATGTAGCTGTACATTTCAAACAAGAAAAGTGTGTAGCTTTAGCATCATGATTGCACTGTCCACAATCCACTAAATCCTGTTTCTTTGTTCATATCAGGTCAGCAAGAAGTTACAAGTTGATGACTGCCCTTTGTCATCTGTCATTTAACGGTGTACATTGTGTAACGCAGAATTCCTGTTTAACCGATCTCCTCTGCGTTATTTGTGTGGCAGCACCCATAATTGACTGTGTTTTTATAAGACGTCAATTACAACTACTCATTAGCACTTATGGTTGCCTACCTGATATAGAGACCTAGGTTTATCTCAACAGCCCAAAGTGATCTATAAATGCTGTGCTGTAAAAGACAAGTGGTGAATTCCCTACAATTTCATTGGACTCCATTGTTAGCAAAATGCAACGCAGTTCAAGCACTGGGCATTTAAAAAGCTTGTTTGGACCAATTTCTTTTCACAGCGCAATGTACACACATTTACAAAGGCTTTATTCAGATTGTTTACATTCATAACATAATTCATGCATTAATAAATACGTTGTTTCCATTTCACCCCAGCACACTTCTACAACACTGTCTTGTTCATGTGTGTGTGGAGCAGGTTTCATTTGAATGTCTCAAATGAAACGCTGTCACCGTCATCACATCTGAGACTGTCTCACTGATGAACACTACCAACACACAACCCTGGGTGATCACCACTTCACGGGACAGTTGAAATTATACCACTAGCTCCAAAATGAGCTGTATTGTGTTTTTTTTTGTTTCACAGTGAACACTTGCAAGCTCTCACACGGACACATTCTGTGTAGAGACTACACTGCATATATACTGTACGCACCTGCACACATACAACCACACATAACCAAACATGTAGCACACAGAAATAGCCAGAAAACCCCAGAAACATTCTACCCCTGCAAAATCTGGTAGCAGCTGAGGTTGCTGCTGATTTGTTTACAAACCAAACAGTGACAATGCAAAGGCTTCCTTGTAATTATGACTTGAAGTGTCTTTTAATGCGTGCTGTTAGGTGTGCTAGGGAAAGTGTACTAGAAAGTCACCCTAGACTGCTCCTTCTTATCTCTGCCCTCCTTCCTACCGTGGTAATTGAACTGCTGTCTGGCTGACCCAGCTCTTAGATTAATCCTGACTTTTACAGAGTTAATTGAGGCCGGAGGGCTGGACAGGGGCCATTACTTAGGAGTTGTCGAGGTGGGGGGTTGGAGGGGCCCGGGGGAACGGAATGGGAGTGGGTACTATGTCCCCTCAACCCCACCGGAGCGACTCTCTGCAAAGGGAGTTGGGATTATGTTTCTATTTATTTCCTTCAGTTCCCAATGTACGTCCATCCCCGACAATCAGTATGCTCTCACCTCCTCTCCCTTTTTTCCTTTTTTCTGGTCTGTATTATGTCACTATTTCTCTGTTGCCGATTCATCTCCTTGCTCTTTCACTTTCCACCCAGCCACTCTCACTCTTTCTTTATCCACTGAAGATCTCACATCGGGGAGGCCTTTGTAAGATCCTCCCATGGTGCCTGTAGCTTTGTGTGTTGGTGGGGAAACAGATACGTGGAAAGACATGGTATTATCTTATTGTTATGCTAGTGTTGTCCTGTAAAAATGCTAATGAATATACTGAATACAATATATAATAATAAATGAATTGCAACATAATGGTGTCGACACGTATGAATAAAAAAGCAAAAATAAAAAAACTGACCTGAAACAGACCATTTCAGAAGTGTATACTATTATCTTATTGAGAATGCTGTCATCTTGTTATGGATGGCAGTCTACACAGATTAATATTTTTAATGACTGTTATATTTATTGGGTATGCCCACACCATTCCAACAGAGAATAGCTTCTTTCCAACACGCAGTATTATCATTTTTGGATAAGAAAATAATTGCACTTATTTTTCAATTAATTACAGGACATATTTAATATAATTCTGGTTAGTCTGGACTGTTAGTTTAACTTCTTACCCTCTCTCATTAGACATCCCAAAGAAAGAGAGAAAAAGAAAGAGAAAAAGAAATCAAGAAGCAAACACCATCCCTCATCTCTCATATGAGTACCTAGTTATCGCCTTGTCCCCACAATGGCTCTGTCTCTTTCTGTCTCCCAGCCATGTTGAATTTTGTCACTAATGGTTTCTCATTACTCTCCACAGTCACTGTTCTTCAGGAGGTGATATACGTTCAGCAGCCAGCCATCCAGGGAAGAGAGATCTAGAGGATTCTTACTAATGCCTCACTCTTCGATTTACACATTTACAAAGACTGATTTAATCATATAATTTCTCTTAGTGGCAGGCAGAACAGGACAGACAGGCTGGTGGACCATATTCCCAAAGAAAATCATGCACTCAGCCTGTGGGGAGACACTGCTAGGCTTATAGGTTATGCTAGAGCTCAGAGTGCTAATTTAAATTCCTGGAGGGAAATACTCTGAGAAATAAAGGTGCCTTAAAACACCTTATGGCCTTCTAAAACTGGCCAAACACAGCAACAATGTACATTGTTTACAGTTCCACTGATCCCTTCAGGAACTCTAGAAACCCGGTGTAAAGGGTTAAACAAGAACCTTTTTGTGATGGAAGGAGTTACATTTAGAACCTTTTTGTGATGGAAGGTGTTACATTTAGAACCTTTTTGTGATGGAAGGAGTTACATTTAGAACCTTTTTGTGATGGAAGGTGTTACATTTAGAACGTTTTTGTGATGGAAGGAGTTACATTTAGAACCTTTTTGTGATGGAAGGAGTTACATTTTGAACCTTTTTGTGATGGAAGGAGTTACATTTTGAACCTTTTTGTAGATGGTAGCAGCATATAGAGTGACGACTGGAAGTTACTTTTGGCTACCAGATAGTCAATTCTGTTCATCGGTTCGCAAACTGCAAATTTCAGTCTGCCTTGAATATTTATGCATTTTCTAATATCATACTAATTACATTGTGTTATACACTAATACAGTGGTAAATATTGCACCTCTGGGAACTAATACATTTCTGTAAGCCTCACTGATGCTATAAAGGATTTAGTGTTTTAACTTGACATAAGATGAAACAACAGAACAGATGAACAGGAGTAATACACACACGGCTTAAACAGACCTTTGTGAATCTCAAACCAGCCCCTCACCGTTGCTCACTTACTCATCTGACTGCCCTCCATCGTCACATGCTTCTGACCAAACTGAGAGTGTGAATTTGCTTTAAACTCAGAAATCACACGTTGCCTTATGGGATTCCACTTGGGGGTATACAGTGGGGCCCAACTATGAGAGACAAAATCAGAAAAGAAATTCCAGAAAATCACATTGTAGGATTTCTAATGAATTTATTGGTAAATTATGGTGGAAATTAAGTATTTGATCAATAAAAAAAGTTAATATCAATACTTTGTTATATACCCTTTGTTGGCAATTATAGAGGTCAAACGTTTTCTTCACAAGGTTTTCACACACTGTTGCTGGTATTTTGGCCCATTCCTCCATGCATATCTCCTCTAGAGCAGTGATGTTTTGGGGCTGTCGCTGGGCAACACAGACTTTCAACTCCCTCCAAAGATTTTCTATGGGGTTGAGATCTGGTGACTGGCTAAGCCACTCCAGGACCTTGAAATGCTTCTTACGAAGCCACTCCTTTGGTGCCCGGGTGGTGTGTTTGGGATCATTGTCATGCTGAAAGACCCAGCCACGTTTCATCTTCAATCCCCTTGCTGTTGGAAGGAGGTTTTCACTCAAAATCTCACGATACACAGACCCATTCATTCTTTCCTTTACACGGATCAGTCGTCCTAGTCCCTTTGCAGAAAAACAGCCCCAAAGCATGATGTTTCCACCCCCATGCTTCACAGTAGGTATGGTGTTCTTTGGATGCAACTCAGCATTCTTTCTCCTCCAAACACAACGAGTTGAGTTTTTACCAAAATGTTCTATTTTGGTTTCATCTGACCATATGAAATTCTCCCAATCCTCTTCTGGACCATCTAAATGCTCTCTAGCAAACCTCAGATGGGCTTGGCTTAAGCAGGGGGACACGTCTGGCACTGCAGGATTTGAGTCCCTGGCAGCGTAGTGTGTTACTGATGGTAGCCTTTGTTACTTTGGTCCCAGCTCTCTGCAGGTCATTCACTAGGTGTGGTTCTGGGATTTTTGCTCACCGTTCTTGTGATCATTTTGACCCCACGGGGTGAGATCTTGCGTGGGGCCCCGGATCGAGGGAGATTATCAGTGGTCTTTCATGTCTTCCATTTTCTTAGAATTGCTTCCACAGTTGATTTCTTCACACCAAGCTGCTTACCTATTGCAGATTCAGTCTTCCCAGCCTGGTGCAGTTCTACAATTTTGTTTCTGGTGTCCTTTGACAGCTCTTTGGTCTTGGCCATAGTGGAGTTTGGAGTGTGACTGTTTGAGGTTGTGGACAGGTGTCTTTTATACTGATAACAATTTCAAACAGGTGCCATTAATACAGGTTACGAGTGGAGGACAGAGGAGCCTCTGAAGTCACAGGTCTGTGAGAGCCAGAAATATTGCTTGTTTGTAGGTGACCAAATACCTATTTTACTGAGAAATTTACCAATAAATTCATAAAAAATCCTACAATTTACCCCACTGTATGCATTGTGGCAAACCTTCTGGAAGGGGGCACTGGAGGGTGTCACTCAGGGATGGGCAAAATTGATGGTGATGGGGACCACAGAATGTATGTACTGGCCGCCGGGGGGCCGCAGATCCTTATCCTGAAATACACGTTACCATTAATGTTGTTTGAAACAGCTGGCATTGCTGTAACCTATCCAACTCTGTTTCATACGAGGTTTGCATTGGCTAAACGCTAAAGGCTACCGCGTTTGCTACTATAATGCAACCATAGCTCGTAGTAGTAGGCTACCATCCTTACCGTTCAGTCTCGTCATCTGTCAACAGAATATAACGTTAGCGTTTTAAATGAATATTTCCGGACAGTCAGTAACTTTAAACTACTGTTGTACTCTGAGTAGAGTTGTGTGTTTAGTCTCTGCTGTTTAGTTAAGTTCATGGGATTTGTTGTTTTGTTATCGTTTTTTACAGTGATATCGAATTGGGTATCAAGGAATCGTGGAATTTTGCATGTATTGGTATCAACTAGTACATTTCTGGTATTGTGACATCCCTAACAGGTATCATCAAGTGTTTTATGGCTCAGACATCAGCACACTCTCAGCTATGTAGATAGACATCACAACAGCTTTCTGAGACCCTGAAATTACTGTTTTATGTTTACATTTGCAAACATTTATTTACTTTACAACAAGGTCAAATTGTGATATACATTTATTTCAGATTTTTTTATGTGTATATATCCTATTACTGTTTCCTAAATTAATCTGAGGGCCACACAAAGAGGGGGTAGGGGCCGCATGCGCCAGTTGCCCATGCCTGGTCTAATTAGTCCCTACACAGTTGTTTTTTTACACTCTCTGCTTTGCAATACTTGTGCAAATGGTGAAGGTTTGAGGGCTTCAGGGAATAAGTTCAACTTGGATGCAATTTAAAGTTTCAGTACAGCCATTTGGATTTCAAGGTCTAATCACTTACCAAGGTGTTCAAACAAGGAAAAAAAGGTCACTACTTGAAAACAGGAAGTGTAATTATCTCGTGTTATATTTTGTAATTAGTGTCTAATTAAGTCATAGACATCCAAAGAGTTCCTAAATAATCAATTACTTAATAATTTAATCAACCAAGTACTATAGAGCCAAATATCCCATGACGCAGTGGCCCCTAAGGACAGCAGTTTGATGCATACGGATGTGTTTTTTTGGCTCGAATGTGAACAGTTTTTGGTTCCTGGTAAAACCAAGGTTCTAGCCTCACATCATCCTGATTTCAGTTTAACAGAGCCTCAGTCCAATAGCGATGCAGAGAGACAGAAAGAATAGGATTTGACAAGCCGTCAACAGCAGCCAGTTGGCACATTGTCTGCTGTTCCTAGTCTCTTTGGGCTACCGTTTCCACATAGTGTAATCTGAGTGTCAAAGTAGCTAGTGGAGACCAACTGCATGATGGTGACTGAGTCTTTGTGAAAGAGTCTGATAAGAGGAATAAGACCAACACCTGCTACTGTTTGCACTTCCTCAATCTCTGTCTATTGTACTCGTTCTCAGCAGGACATGCAGGGCAATAACAAAGACCCTCTTTTCCCCTCTCTTCTACTTTGTTATTGTTTATAATTTAGATTATGTAGAGGGTTCACCTGTTTTTCTGTGCCTTTCTTCTTTCTCGCGCACCAGAGGCACTTAGTGGTTGACTTGTCGGCGACCTCTGTGAGCCATCGGTAGCAGACGCAGGTCACAGATTGAAATATCAAACGATCCGCTCCGCCTAGCACGACAGCTCTAGATCTGCCTATAAAAGCACAAACACGTTCCGACTGAATGGCTTTTATATTCTCCCCTTATTGCATTGAAAGAGCTTTAATTCAGGCCCTCGTTCAGGAAGGGGGAGAGTTTGGTTTATCTATTCAGCCAGTATAATAACACAAACACTTCACCTCTGTATTTATACCCTACACGTCAGCCGCGTTTGGCAATACCAAGAGGAAAAGAGGCCCTTTGATAATTCAGTTTTAATCCTTTTCCTGATGGCGAGGGGGTTTGTTTCAATCCCCCGTCATGTTCCGACTGTCTCGAGTGCTGGTCTGTGTTTAAAACGGACCCCTCTTCACTTTTTAGTGAATTGCTTTTGACCGCAGCCCACTGGCCAGGTCAGGATGTAAGGTTGGCCTGGCAGTGTGGAAAGAACATTTGAATTTCATAAGACTGGGTATCAAAGCGTAAACAGTGGGCGGGCACTAGCTGGGGGTGGTATGGTGAAGGTTGTAATGCAGGAGGAGAGGCAGGGTTAATAGTAACATTATCGATGGGTGAGGAGACAGACAGGAAGGCAGGGGACAGAGCGCTCTGTTGCTGGTTATGGTGGACTATCTGATTAGCCCTGACATCACTGATCAGAGGCCACCAACTGGTTCCTGTCATTAGACCAGACACACCACTGACAACCACCGCAGGCCACAGCACCATATTAATAAACAGCCGCAGGTCATAAGAAGCCATATTGGTCATATTAATACATTACACCACAACAGTGTTCAGGAAGTAGGGAGATACTGGTGTAGCTGTTGTGTCGCAACATAGCAAACAATAATACTGTGATGCCTTTAAGTGATAATTATTTCGTAAGAAATTGTCCAGTGTTGCCATCCAGTACTAATGATTTGTTAGCCACGGGTCATCTTTGTTTGACAATTATTGTTATTTTTCTATATTTGGTAAAGAAATAAATAGGGAGTGTGTCTCTGAGAAATACCTTATTAGCCTCTCTCTTAGGTAAAAAGCTATATCCCCCTTGATGCCGTGTTTTTAATTTACTCACAGAAAATACTACTTTCAATAATTTCAATTTTCCACGGTTTGCAGCAGTTCTTTAATTTGAGAGCAGAGCAGAGCAGAGCAGAGCAGAGCAGAGAATCTCCCTGAGCTTCTTGGAGCAAGAACAAAGTCGGAATGTTTAAATATTTCACTAAACAAGAAGAATTTTAATTTTGCATGCAGGGAAAGATTGATATAAAGTGAAAATACTTCATGAAACATTAAGGGGAATCTGTCCAGTACATGTACAGATTCAGCGCCTCGCAACGAAGCACCTGTGCCATCGCTCTTTTAGTGGAATCCAAGCCCGAACACAGTACAAATACATCAATATCAGACCATGCAGTTAAATCTGGCTGATGTGAGGTTACTGATGCACTTCTCTTGTTTCTTTTTAAACACACGTTTCCATATCTGCTATTCCATACTCTATGTTCTACATACTTTCTCTCTCTTTCTTGTTTTCTCTCTCATGGTTTTCTTTTCTCCAATTTTGTCTCTCACCAGTCTCTTCCTGTTTCATTCTTCTGTCCATTCTCGGTTAAAATGAAAGGGGTTATTCACTGAGGTGTAAAGTACAACAGGCTGGTGTGGGAGTTAGAGTTAAGGGGATGAGACCAAGCAACTAACCCTGTTTCTCTGTGGGATCCTGGACTTGTGAAACACAAGCCTTGTCGCTATATGGAAACAATATTACATTAGAAATGTCTGTGTGCGTCTTTGTGTGTGCATTTGTGTTTTCACAATATGATTAGAGCAGTGTCATCATTGTTTTTTTTTTCTGGCACCACATATATTAAATATTGAATAACTGTTTTAATACTAAAGTGGTTAGAGTGATTTGACCCAAAAAACATATAAAATAAAATTTGCCAATTTGAGCACCTAAATAATAACACAGATGGCTTTCTAATCATTAACAGATTTTTCAGATTCACTGATTCCAAGTCTCTCTTCCTAATTCCTTTCTACAGAGTAAACGACCAACCACCATGTACAACATTAATCATGTTTACAGCACCATGAGTATTAAGGGGAACTGATCAGAATGCATATAGAAGCTATTCCCTCAGACCTTTGATGCTACAGAATGAGAATGATTTTGATAGAGAAGAAGATGGAGAGAGGGAAACAGATCAAGAGAGGGAGAGAAACAAAGACTGAGAAGGAGAGGAATACAGCAAGTGGAGAGAGAAAGAGAGATAAGACAGGGAAAGGAAGAAAAGGTAGCAGAGAAAGAGACCATTACTGGAGGGGGCTCCACAGTTATATCGATGTATTGAAGAGCAATCAATAGGGTAGATCAGACCTCTTGGTTCTTCGTATGGATTCCCGTTACCTTTTGCCAAAGCAACGGCTATCCTTCCTGGGTTAGCAACAAAACAGCTATTTGTAAGATTTTGACCTCACAAATTCTGAAAAATTATAATTATAATACAAGGGGTCTGTGGCGTTTTTATATGTAAAAAAAGTGTGGGGCACAAACCATTTCAAAATATAGGATACATACTAGTAAAGCTACAAAACTCCCTCTTGCTACTGATCAACAAAAAGCGTGGCTCCACAAAACACTTTAAACGACAGAGCAGCTTGCTTCTACCAGGTGTTGTAGTACACATACTGGAGAGAGAGAGAGAGAGAGAGAGAGAGAGAGAGAGAGAGAGAGAGAGAGAGAGAGAGAGAGAGAGAGAGAGAGAGAGAGAGAGAGACCTTCTTGTGTAATTGATTTCCTTCTCTCTCACACACATGTAAAATTACCAGTGTCACATTTACAAACCTAAATTAGGAATGCAACCAAGCTCAGAACAAATGTGCCTACAGGGCCATATGTGGACAGCAATGAGCTCAACACCACTGAAGGCCACAACGAAGAATAAAGACAACTTTTTAGGGATACAGATCCATTATATGACAACAACCTTAATAGATAAGCATGGACACACTCACACTTGTCACCATCTATATCAATCGATCCACCACAAAAATATGACCAATGCACGGACCAGCACCACAAAGGCAGGATGATAAAATATGCTTTCACTCACCAAGGCTGAGGGCTCACTTGAAGAGAATGGTGGCACAGTGGTTCTTCCTCAGGGCAAACTTTTCGATGACTTTGGGAATGCTGAATCGGCTGGCTTTCAATGGACAACATGGCCAATGTTTTGAGTCGCGGCTGTCCCATGGTATTGTGAGTGAAGGTTTTTATCCTCTTCAAGGTGGAAAAGTTCCTCTCTGACTCGGATGTCGTCATAGGTGTTGTTATGATAATTTTCAGCAGAGTGACGGTCTCAGCAAAAGCCTCCTCTAGGTTGTTCTCATGGATGGATCTTAACAGAGACAGGGCCGTCTTACCAGTGTGAAGCTTTTCCTCGTTTCCTACAGGCCATAGTTTCACTGCACAGTCAAGCCCAGATGTAGGGAATGACAGGACAAATTGTGGGAAGAGTGAGCTGTCAACCAGCTTGGCAGCGATCAGGTGGTCACTTGGTGAAAACCTCTGCTCCACCTGGGAGATGACTGTGTCGCATGTCTCCTTCATCACCGACGCTGTGTTGGTTACTCGTCGGCCTGGCTCGTCTGTTCCATCGTGAACGGTGGCAGCCCATTCATTAGTTTCCTTCCGCATATTCTGGACATTCTTCTTGAAACGGGTGAGCACACTGCTAATCCATCGATGTTGTATAAAACATCAACTTGAAAAAACTATTCCAGCAGCTGCTGAAAGGCTCGGCCCCAGAGTTTTTTTGACAGGCTGTATGCCTCACTTATGGTGGCCTCATCCCATCCTGGTTGTGTGCGTATGTCCTCCATACACAGGAGCAGCGCAGTGCGGTTTTCCCAAACTTCATTGACAGTTCTACTCTACAGTGGGTGGCCTTGGAATGCACTACACGTTTTGGAGCGCCAGAGAAAAAGGTGGCAAAAACAGTTAAATGTGCAAAAAGCACCTTCAGGATGCTGATCCTTGCTGAACAAAGTTGCTGCAAGGTCAGGTTCAGCTGGTGAACATAGCAGTGTGTATGTGGGTATGTCTCTTTCATTAGCATCTGTACCTCTCGGACATTTCCACTCATTACAGCCGCACCATCATAATTCTGAGCGATCAGCTTTTCTCCCAGCTTCAGTGGTTCCAGCACACCCTTGATGCTATAGAGAGGCCGGGTCCAGTTTTATCTTTGACTTCCACAAACTCCAAAAACCTTTCTGTCACTGTATTGTCAGGCAACATGTATCACAACACAACCACCATTTGTGATTTACAGGAGACATCAGTTGTCTCATCTGGCTGTATGATAACAAATAATGTCTCGTCCACTTGCTTGGCTATCTCCTCCCTGTACACTTCATACATATAGTCTAACAGTTTGTTTTGTATAGTACCAGATGTCTCTTTGAATATGGGCTGAGCGTCATAGTGCCTCCGAAGTCTCGAATCGCCCTCACACCTAGTCTCAAACATGCATCTAAATATTCCAGGAATCAGGAAGTCCACCGACTCGTCGTGCCCCTGCAGTGCGTTTTCACACAGTTTAATACATGTTATGATCTGACTGAGAACGTACCTGTTTTTCTCCACCTGTTTGTTATGCTGCTCAATGGAGCGCCTGTATGCACTGTCAACTTGGGCTGCAACATTTACCCTTCCAAGTAAGCCCAATTTCACACCATTGTCCAGATGACTCCCGCTGCTCTCATGTTTTGCAATCCCATCAGAAAGATGCTTCATATCTTTGTAACCCGTCCTCGACCAAGTACCATCTCCACCAAATAACAGACATGGAAAACAGAAGAGTGCCTTCTTTTGTATGCTAACCGTTAGCCACTATTTCTTCAAAAACCACTCCATGTTAAACCCGCGGTTACATTTACCAGCAGTTTGAGTGATGACAATATCCCGTGGCTAATGGGCACCAAGTCGCTTTACTTCCAAGTTTCTCCTCCAAATTAAGTGTTTCAAACCAGTGCTCGAGTAGGAAATCCACTTCATTCCTTTTCTCAAGTTATCTGGTGTTTGTGAAGCTCTACATTGATCACACAAACATTCTGAGCTTGCATATTAATATTATCACATGTACAGTGTACATTGCATTGTGAGAGAGGGGCTAGTCCCACATTTATGCTTAGCCTATGGCCTACTGCTGCGAACCCGAATCGGCAGAACGCTTTCTGAAGCAGCAAGGCAGGGACCAATGAACATCAAATAAAATCCTAACACAAATGATATGCACTTTAAGAACATGTTATATCCATAAATAATAAATTATAGGAAGTAATCTTTGAGAAAATAAAAATAAACATTTGTTGCAGTTCTTTCTGTTGACAACAGGTGGGGCTGTGCCCCACTCGCCCCTAATGACTAATAACCCCTGCAAGGGGTATTGGACATAAAGATCTGGAGACGACTCAAATATAGTAGTATACTACCCAAATATCTCTGTCTGGGGCCACTAGCCTGGGACAAGTACTGCATACAAAGAGTGTTCGATCAGTTATAATTATACCGTTGGAAGGACAGAAGGTATATCTAAAATGCCAAGCTAGCTAGATTGTATCTTGTTAGTTCCGGTATGCTAAATGCTTTGAAGCTGTCTCTGTCCTGCACCACTACCCAAGGACACAAAGCTCTACAAATGCTCAATTGTTCAATCAGTTATTGCAATTCAAGATAGGCTGTAAAAACAGTCCTTCCAAACCCATCGTTGTTGGCAGATCCGCAAGGACGGATTAACTTCACAATTTCTTCTATACAATACAATAAAAATAAAAACAATACAACTAAAGAAGTTAGATTATTAACTCTTGGTGCATGCTCATTTCGGTTTTAGACTGGGTCTCTGTTAAATCACTTTCTACCAGCTGCTGATGTAAAAACGGCTTTATAAAATTTGTTAACCCGAGTTTTAGCCTGAGTGTTAGCCCGAGTGTTAGCCCTCTAAAACTCTGAGTTTTAGTGTTAGCCCTCTGAAACTCTGAGTTTTAGTGTTAGCCCTCTGAAACTCTGAGTTTTAGTGTTAGCCCTCTGAAACTCTGAGTTTTAGTGTTAGCCCTCTGAGGAAGTGTGTTGACCTCCACTGATAGACCTGGGATGGACACAGCGGTGGCCTGACCTTTCTGTGATGATGGAGCGGTTCTGAAGCGTGATCCGTCAGGCTAAACTGCACACTTGATCTTAAAACAGATGACATAGAATTTGCTTTCTAGATTGACTTTTGCTGTGTGTTCATTTTCTTTGGAGCTCACATGATTGCATTGCTTCGTTTGTGACAATCAGGCTTACCAAGACGGCTCCATCCGTCTTTGCCACGTTGGTTTAAACAACCATTAGCGCTCGATTAGAGGCTAGCTGTAATGTTCTGTGTAATCACTATTGAAGACATTCAGATATTGCAGTGATGGAGTATGGGGAATGCTGAATCATCTGAACAAGCATAATGTATTTATTGGACGCAGGCAAGCAATTAACTGTACAGCCTGTAAACCATGCTTCATTTGAGGATTCCTCTGATGTATATCCCCATTTTATTAGATTCTAGAAATGCAATTCAGAAGGTTCCAATAGATTGTTTAGGAGACGAAGATGGATGTTTTCTGAATTCACAACACAACAAAAAGCTTTACAGCCTGGTCTTATAGAGAGTCAGACTAAGTCCACTGGCTTATAGCTGAGATTTCATTCCAGTACGGTACTGTAGGGTATGTACGTTCTTTCCCACTATTGTAAATCACATTACTGTGTACATAATGATAGGGTAGATAAAGAGATCACTCTGTTTGTCTGTGTGTGTGTGTGCACATGCATGCTTGTTTCCTCTGTGTGTATGCGAGAGTGAGTGCATATTTTTCTTCTATGTGTGTGTGTGTGTGTGTGTGTGCGTGCGTGAATGTATGTGTGTGTTTCACAATCAGATAACCCGGCTGGGTGTGCAGGTAATTCAATTTGTGTTTTAGAGTCGAAACGCTGCAGGAATAATACTTCAATGATGTATGGCCCCTCCGTCCACTAGTAATGTCTTCCAGTGGAAAGCAGGTCTTATTCAATTAGGCCCCTGTGTAGATCTGGCCACATAAAGGGTTTGTGCTCAACCCTAAACGTCTGAGTGTCTACAATAGAGAGTGACAGTAGTTGGCCCTGGAGACCTTCACAGCCACTATCATAACTGACCTCCTCGTCTGGTTCTCTTCCCTCCCACGTCACCGTCCTGGGGTCACTCCCTGTCGTATCTCTCGCGGGAGTCGATAGGCGTAGAGTAGGCAGCTCGCTCACCGGCCTTAATCAGCTCTGCAGATGACAATAAGCAATATGGGAGTAAGCAATAGGTGTTTAGAGGGAACCTTTTTCCTAAAGTGAGACCCAAAGCATACAAGCCCAGTCCCTCTGACGTGTATTGTCTAGTGGAGTGTATGGGGCCCAGTGCTGACTGTAACTGTGTGTGGGCAGACAGCCAGGTTGTCAGCCAGACAGGGACAACAGTCAATGAGCAATATCACTTTAGTTAATGGACTATTAGACAATGGGTTTAGTGTTTATAGAAAGTGTAGCAGTGTTGAATGAGGGAGCACGTTTCTGATTGGTACCGTTTAACATACATTAGCTTCAAGGTCTACTTAGTGTACTGTGGCATTCCTTCCACCCGTCCAATGGGACGCTGGGGTGCTAACTAATACAACCACTACGACCTATAACACATGTACTAATACAACCACTATGACCTATAACACATGTACTAATACAACCACTATGACCTATAACACATGTACTAATACAACCACTACGACCTATAACACATGTACTAATACAACCACTACGACCTATAACACATGTACTAATACAACCACTACGACCTATAACACATGTACTAATACAACCACTACGACCTATAATACTAATAAAAGTAATATCAGAACCAACACCACCGCAAGTAGTGTAGTAGTAATACAAGTGTTTCATTAAATATGTAAAGCGCTTCACTACACAAACATTAAACTGTAATAAATACAATCCTAGCACATAACATTGTAACCAAACAACAGATCTATTTAGTGTTCTATTTAGATTCAGTAGAGTGGATATCAGTAGATAGTACTCGGTCATTCGCTGTGCCTTTAACAGGACCAGAGATTCTGCAGCCCTGACACTGACTGGAAGTGGTGTGTTTCACAGCCAGGGAGTAACGCAACAGCCTGTCACCCTCAGTGTTTGCTTCCACTTCGGGGCTGCTGAGGGCCGATGGACCTGGAGGAGTGAAGGTTTCGCGTGGGGAAGGAGTGTCTGACAGACACTTGTTGATAGCCTGGTGGGTATGCGAACCAAGATTGTAGTGTCAATGCGTGAACATATGGAAGCCGTTAGAGGTTAAACCTTACTGGAGTGATGCGAGGGGGAGGTGCAGGTGAGGTTCTGGATGTGTTCCGGACATATTGGGGCTTTCGTACCCCCTTGGCAGATTTGAAAATGACAAGGGTACCACAGTAGTCCAGGCGGTAAGAGATAAAGGCATGAATGAGTCACTCAGCTGCAGGTTGTGACAGCGCGGCTTGTAGCCTGGCTGTTCCGTAGATGGAAAGACTTTGATCAGACTTTTGATGTGGGCCTCAAACGGGAGCAGATAGTCAACTATGAAATCCACGCTGCAAACCTCACCGGAGGGGAGGCCTTTGACACCATTATGTTTGATGCTTCTAAGGATGTTGCAGCTACCAGTCAGGGAGACCTTTCTTTTTCAAGTTTAACCGCGGGACACCGAGCTCTTTCATGTCATGCGGGCAACTGAACAGGAGTGCAGTGGCTTCGGCAGTGTTGGTGGAGACTTGTAGCCGAGTGTCATCAGTGTTATAGTGAAAGCCCAGCCCGGGTGTCATCAGTGTTATACTAAAAGCCCTGCCCGGGTGTCATCAGTGTTATAGTGAAAGCCCAGCCTGGGTGTCATCAGTGTTATAGTGAAAGCCCAGCCTGGGTGTCATCAGTGTTATAATGAAAGCCCAGCCCAAGTGTCCTCGAGACGTTTCACTGTAGCAGTATGTGCATACAAAACAGTAGTGGCCCCAGGACCAAGCCTTGCGGCACCCACTTGCAGACATTTCTTGGGTTTGACCTGTAAGGGCCGATGACTACAAGCTGGGAAGCTATTGCTTGAGACCAGTCCAGGAATGTGTACAGTGGAATGCTTGTTTTGCAATCTCTAGGACGCACAGCTGACCATTAGCATCTGAATGAAAGAACACTGGCATCAACCATATGCAAATGTAAATGAGAGGGAGCAAAATCTTTATGGTGTAAATGTTTGAGTCCCAAATACCAAATCCATTCAAGGAATCCAGCAGCAGACAAACAACATGCAATAATATTAAAAGAAATGTTGCTTGACATAATAAACAATTTTAATGAACAGAAACCATATAGCATTGAACTGGCTTCAAATTAAAGCTGAGGGCAAACAACTATAATAAACATAAATCCAACAGGGAATTCACGGACAACAAGAAGTGCATTAACAGTCTTTTTGACGTGAATACCCAGCCATGACAAGCTGTGAGTGCATTTGTCAACCTGACTAGCATTAACCTACATAAAGGGGGGAATACACATTTGGGGCAAGGCCCTCTCAAACACACAGCTTGAGGAAAATGGGACAAATATAAATAACAAATACATAACTTACAGTGTATAATCTCATTATGTTGATTCATAGTAATGCTGAAGAGTGATTATCTTAAAAAACAGGAAATGGGGCTCAGCCTTTTTCCTAGGCCTATGTCAAGCCTGGCAATGGAAGCCAAATATTGACTTTGTCAACAACACAATAAAATGGCTGACTGTTTGCACTGTAGGTTTGCTGAAGCCACTGTTCCGAAAGGTGAGCGACTACAGTGTCAACACCTCATTAGTGTTAATTAGATGACAAACAGGGACAGAATGGAAGTCCCAATATGAATACACCTGCTAATGAATCGGAGCAACAGGACATGGATGAGGACGTGATTGGTAAACAATACATTTTGTATTGTTATCATGCAACTGATTCAGCTCTTAATCAATCCTGTATAGTTAGAAATCAGTCTTCCATGTGTGAGATCTCATTCACAATTTGGATTGTAAAAATGATATATTGCAAAACACAGACATTACATGACACGAATTGACACGTGACCTATGGGCTATACATTAAAGGGCCATCGGCATAGAACTCAGATTTTCCCATGTAATAAACACTGCAGTTGTTTTGTGTAAGAGCCGTTTGCTAGACCATTCTGCCAATCAGTTGTGTAAAACATTCCTAACACTCACAAAATCAGACTGCATTGTAAATGATGGCACATTTTGGAGTCATAAAAAACAAATATACACACATAGTGTCAATAATTTCACGTGGGGCTAAGTGGAAAATATACAGCTACAAAGTATTATTTTTTTATTAATTACTTTTCGATTTTCCCCCAATTTCCTGATATCCAGTTGGTGATTAAGGCCCTGCATCATCACAGCAGACCCAGGACTGTCAATGTTAAGATACTGTATGTGTCTTCCAAAGCAAAAACGATACTGTTCTGGTTCTATTCACGCTCCTCACTTAACCAGGAAGTCTAGTCATTGAGGTGACCCTCATTCATAATTTAGTCATTTAGGTGACGCTATTACCCAATGCAACTTACAGTACTGACTGCATATAATCTTGTATTGCCAACAACGCACCAATCAACATTTTGTGGCTCAGTCTATGAATAAGGTAAAATGATAAGTCTCACGCGACTTCTACTCCTCTGTACCGCTGCTTTCTAACCACAGCCCGGTGTGACATTTCCCCAATACTGTACATGTGAGTGGTGTTAGTCTTCCAGGATCAGGTGTATCCAGGGGCCTAGCGTGGTGAGAGAACCTAGTATAAACCCATCCCTTCCTGGGCAAGAATAATGAGGTGTTAGGCCCTGCTGGCTGGGCTTAGCAGCACAGCTCCCAAATGCAAGAGTTATGGATATTGTGTGCACACATACTCACACACACACACACACACACACACAGCTCCAAAGCTCCCCTGTGGAAGGCAGGGTTATGGATAGTCCTAGATAAGCCTGCCAGCCGGCAAACACAGCAGCCAGCCAGCACTGTGGGCATTGATAGGACGATCAGTTAGCTCCAGGTTCACAGCAGCCAATCACTATAGAGTTTGTTGGCCCGGCGGCACCCAATCTTCCAAGCCAGATAGCTACTCTGTCCTCAGCAAACACTTCTTGGCTCCTGGCTGGCAGTAGCCAACCATAAAGGAAGCTTCTGGCTTGCTACAGCCAATCATCCAGGGGATGGCTGGGACCAGCCTTTCAGCAGAGAACTTCTGATGGGTTCCAGCCAGTCTGGGTTTTATCCTCCCCTACAGATGCCTGATTACGGTTGTTTTGGGAACCAGAGTAGGCTCAACAGGCTTGTCGTGCCAATGTGACACTATAGACATTAGAGCTCCTCCAGGGCGGAGAGGAGAAATCCACTGAGGCCGTGTCGACTAGAATGCTGCAAAACTGTGTGCGGGTATGTGTTAATGTGTAATCTCCTTTTACAGTACGTGTGGTGTTTAGTCTATAGTTGTGTCAGGGGGCTCTGTTCAGCTATTTACCTCAGTCTAAATAACCACTGTATTATGATCCCAGTCGCTGTTAAGTCGTAACACTCAGCCTTAACAGCAATATAAATGGAACAAGTTGGCTCATGAACATCTACCGGTTTGTTATTATGAGGTGGGCCGTCAATTTGTATTGATGTGAGGAAGCGTGTCTAATCCAGTGAAAAACAACACAGCGTTAACAGTTTTACAGAGACGTTTCTTATGACGTTGGTGTTGTGTGGGTGATTGACTGAGCGCCTACTGTCACATGACCATGTGCTGTAGTAGTAAAGAAAGGAAGGTGGTCAGACACAAAGGAAAGCTTCGTGAACAATACAGATGGTCTCTGAAATAAATATATTTGCTTTGGCGAACGAGAGAACCTCCGAGTGATAAAATGTTGCCAGATGTAAACAGTCACATTCACACGCCACAAACAGAAGCCGGGAATTTCTGAAGGGTGTATTCATGCGTGCATGATTGTTGATGTGTAAAACAAGTACACACTCTGCAGGGTGCTTCCCTGCGTGGCGTCCCCTCGACAAGACTATTTCAGTCAGTCTGTAGCTGATAGAGAATGGAGCACTCAGAAGCACGTACAAAAATGCACAAAGAGGTGTCCCCAAATTCAGCTGCTGTAGTGGAATGTGGAGGGACGACTTCTGAGATGTGAAAACAATGACTCCTCTACAGGACTGGGAGTTCAGTCTCCTAGGCTTCAGCAGGTCTACAGTTACAGGATGCAAGTGGCCAGTAGGCGCTGTAGTAGTTGTCCTTGTGGCAAAGCAGTTTCAGTGCCTCTGCTTTAGCACCATGGACAGTGGCACCAACAGGGGTGGAGGGGCCTCATTGTACCAAAGCCAGTATACCAGAGAGTAGGATGTGGAGTGAAAAGAAAAAAAGTCTGCAGAAAAGTTACCTGTCAGACTGCCAAGTACTGAGTTATTGTACGGGTGTGAATTAGTCAAGACCAGAAGGTATTACTATTTTCATACATGCGGGTTACTGACCTAATAGGAGCTTGTTAATCACTGTGGTGATATACGTATGTGCGCTGCACGTTAAGGGCGCTTTGCATTCGCCTTGGTGTCAGGGGGCCATGCGGTGCATTCTGGGAATGCTTTTCTATAATGAGTGAACGGGATTGATGAGAGGCAGCGATTTCATGTTTAATACAGACCTTATTCAAATGGGGAAATTACATACTTGAGAAAAAAAGTGTTTTCTATATTCGGCCTATTTTTCTAATAGGGTTTTCATGGCGATATGCTTAGGGGATGATGCAGCATAACAACCTGAACGCAATTGTCCTGCCGGGCAAACAATATTACGTTCCATTCACTGACCACTGACATTCCCATCTCATTTAAAATCCTTTGGAAATAGTTTGTAGACAACATTTCCCCTTGTCAGGGTGGAGAGATAAGATCATTATGAAGACTATCTCCGAACATTTTGAAGACTATCGCCGATCATTATGAAGACTATCTCCGATCATTATGAAGATTATCTCACAAAATTATGAAGACTATCTCCGACCATTATGAAGACTATCTCTGAACATTATGAAGACTATCTCCGATCTTTGGTACACCACTTCAAGCTGGGCTTTCAAGGGCAAAAATCCCATTAGCTCTATACAGGCAAGCTAAATCCACATACATCAAGCACGTGAATGTATATGACATACAACACAGAGTGGGTCTGTTTTCATAGCCAGTCTCCTGCCGTCTGTCTTCCTGGGCACATGGTGGATCTGTGCTGATGTGATGCTGTCTGCAGTTCATTTACTACGGCCATTTTGGGACAGGAGTGCATGGGAGTGCATTAACGGGCCTGATCGATGCCCGCTAGCATCAGGTGTGGACGGACGGTGATGGTCTCAAGTTTCCTTAATGTTGTGACATTGCCGTGAATGTCTTCCCACTGTTGAGCGCAGAGCGGTGTCACACTCATCCTCCGTGACACAGCGATGGAGGTGCCTTTTCAGTCGCAATCCAGCCGAAATTATTTGGGTAAAAGAAACAGTTGAAAAATACCATCTGCTTCGAAACTTTTAACCAAATGTAGATTTGAGTGTGGCTTCCTGTAACCTAGAGATTTTAAACACATTTTCTGCAATTCCATGCCTGTTTCGGTGGCTTCATGTGCACAAACATTGCATCAATTGGAGCCTGATTGTCTAGCTTTTATTTTGATGATAGTAGATTCTCATATTTCGACAGTAGGACCAAGATCCTGTCTACATACTGTCTGTTTGATTGCAGTATTGTACAAGCATCCCGCCTGGACCCCGGCTGCTTTTGGGATCCCCAGGTGTTGGCGAGCGCGCACGGCAGATTGCAATAATGCAGTACTAATAGTGTTATGAATAGAAAAGAGATTACCTATGCACTGTTAGGTGCTCCCAGATATTTAATGTGACTGTGTTTCAACCATCTGTGAATCATCTGTGTTTGCCGCTTATCCATTACTGTTGTCCACCTGTAACGCAACGCGCTAAGAAGTTGTTGTTTTTCAGTACATCCAGTGAATGAAGGGCTTTTATTGCTGTGCACTTTCGTGGCATTATCGAAACCTGCTATCGTATTTCCCCTGTCATTTTCGTTGGTCTGTAGTAGTGACGTCAGCGGACAGAAGCTATTAGTTTCTACAGCGGTGGTCCTTGTTCCTGATAATGGCTCAGGGTGGGATTATAGAGACACAGAGAAAATAGACTTTAAATGGTTATTGTTCCCTTGTACACCATTCTCTCTCTATCCCTCTCTCACTCACTGTGACTCTCCCTTTCTCTCCTTCACTACCTCTCTGTTTCTCTCACTTTCTCTCTGTATCTGTCTCTCTCTCTGTATCTGTCTCACTTTCTCTCTGTATCTGTCTCTCTCTCTGTATTTGTCTCTCTTTCTCTCTATTTCTCAACCCCCCTCTCTCTTGCTCACTCTCAGACACTCCAGCTCTCCCCATGATTCTCATGTGTTGTCTTCCTCAACAAATATGCGCACGCACACACACACACACACACACACACACACTAAGAAGCCCAACAGGGCCAAGAAACAAGTAGAAAATGTTTAATGGCCTTGAGGGGTTGGTCTGAAGACATTAAACTTAGCGTCAACGAACCCCAGCTGTTTGGGCTTTTTTTCACATTCATTTGTTTGTTAAATTTAGAGTCTCTCTTTGCCAAGAGCCCCCCCCACCCTGCCTCTTTCTGGGGCTCTCTGTCTCAGCCAGTCCAGGACTGCGGTGACACGCCGGCTTTTGCCAAATCCCATTAAATCTCTCCATTGGCCGACTATGGATAAAGCTGTCTCCGTCTCCCTTCAGTGGGACTGTGAGGGCCAGGCTGTCTGTCCAGTGGGACCCTGTTCTTCTTCCTCCAATACACATGACATAACATGGATGCGTGCACACACACACACACTCACACTCAGTTACCTACCCCTCGCAGCTGGGTAAGTAATGCCACTATTAAAGATGCATTCTGTGACTTTTGACCACTGGTTTTAAAAGTGGCACTGTTGAGCCAAAATGGGTGGCTGAAAATAGTGTTCTGCATGACAGCGTTTCTGCTGCGATCGTTTCACTGTGGCGCTCCCCCACGGCCACACATTTTCATTTTGAAAGTTAAAGCTGCCCGCGAAAATACAGCTGTAGTGTTCAGCCACACTGGAGGCATGTCACATGAAACGCAAGCAGTCCAGCTCTCTGGTTTGAGGCAAAATGTATTATTTTATCCAGATGCTGTTCACACAAACGTTATGAAGAATGGATTTGATTGTTTTTCATGTTTGTTTTTCATACACAAAGGGGATATCCTAAGGACTATATTAATTTGATGTTTGATAGAGAAAGAAAGGGAAAAAAAGACAATGCCATCTGACAGTTCAGCTTATTTTCAAAACTCTTGGAATGAGTGCATATATTCCCTCAACATTAATGGTTGGATTATGGCTATTCAATAGAAAGAGGATATTTGTCATTTTGCACACAACCTCAATCGAAATTTAGGTTTTGCATCCAAAGGTGATGGGAGCTGCCATGATGACCATCCAGGACTCATTTAGAGATAATTGCCTTGCTCAAGGACAGACTATTTGTTTTTTTTCCTGGCCACAGTATGTAAACAGTATAGTTTAGGTTGGCCTTACTGACAGACCAATGTGTTGAATGGGCTCCTTAGAAGATATATGGCTAAACTAAAGTATACCCCCCACCACCACAGCAACAACTGAGATATGATAATGATTCTGCTTATAGATTATGTAAATGGAAATTACATATTACACATCAAGCTCAAAATGGGAAGTTTAAAAATATATAGTTTGATGTTTGCAAAAGTTCTTGAATGTATTTCATTAAGAAACAACAAATAAAATATTGTCACATATGGGGTTCCATCCTCTTCTGCTCCCCCAGCCCTCCTGCTCCTTCTGCTCCTCTAGTCATCCTACTCCTACTACTCCTCCTGCTCCTCCAGTACCTTCTGCCGCCATGCTCCTATTGCCTTCCAACTCATCCAGTTCCCCTTGCCTCCCTAGTCTTTTTTTTGTTTCAGGTTTTTTCTCTTTATTTTTAGCATATATTTGAAATGAACCCTGACCCTGTTCTGACAGCTTGAGAGACACCTACGCTAAATACTACAGTTAGCCATTCCTGAATTTAATTGGTACTTCACAGGTTTGGTTAAATGTTAGTTAGTCAGTCAACCATACCCAGGTTACATGTTAGTTAGTCAGTCAACTATACATAAGTTATATATTAGTCAGTCAACCATACCCAGGTTACATGTTAGTTAGTCAGTCAACTATACATAAGTTATATATTAGTCAGTCAACCATACATAGGTTACATGTTAGTTAGTCAACCAGTCAGTCAACCATATGTAGGTTACATGTTAGTTAGTCAACCAGTCAGTCAACCATGCATAGGTTATATGTTAGTTAGTCAACCAGTCAGTCAACCATATGTAGGTTACATGTTAGTCAACCAGTCAGTCAACCATATATAGGTTACATGTTAGTTAGTCAACCAGTCAGTCAATCATATGTAGGTTACATGTTAGTCAACCAGTCAGTCAACCATATGTAGGTTACATGTTAGTCAACCAGTCAGTCAACCATATGTAGGTTACATGTTAGTTAGTCAACCAGTCAGTCAACCATATGTAGTTTACATGTTAGTCAACCAGTCAGTCAACCATATGTAGGTTACATGTTAGTTAGTCAACCAGTCAGTCAACCATATGTAGGTTACATGTTAGTCAACCAGTCAGTCAACCATATGTAGGCTACATGTTAGTTAGTCAACCAGTCAGTCAACCATATGTAGGTTACATGTTAGTTAGTCAACCAGTCAGTCAACCATGCATAGGTTACATGTTAGTTAGTCAATCAGTTGGTCAACCAAACATAGGTTACATGTAAGTTAGTCAGCCAGTCAGTCAACCATATGTAGGTTACATGTTAATTAGTCAACCAGTCAGTCAACCATACATAGGTTACATGTTAATTAGTCAGCCAGTCAGTCAACCATACATAGGTTACATGTAAGTTAGTCAGCCAGTCAGTCAACCATATGTAGGTTACATGTTAATTAGTCAACCAGTCAACCATACATAGGTTACATGTAAGTTAGTCAGCCAGTCAGTCAACCATACATAGGTTACATGTTAATTAGTCAGCCAGTCAGTCAACCATACATAGGTTACATGTTAGTTAGTCAACCAATCAGTCAACCATACATAGGTAACATGTTAGTCAGTCAACTATACATAGGTTACACGTTAGTCAGCCAGTCAGTCAACTATTCGTAGGTTACACGTTAGTCAGCCAGTCAGTCAACTATACATAGGTTACACGTAAGTCAGCCAGTCAACTATACATAGGTTACATGTTAGTTAGTAAGTTAGTTTGTCGGTCAGTCAGTCAGTCAGTCATTTGGTTTGTCAGTCTATCTACATTAATAGGCTACATGTTAGTTAGCTAGTGAGTCTGTCAGCCAAGCAAACATACATTAGTTTGTTTTATAGAGTCCCAACTACATAGGTAAGTAGTTTTTATAGATTCCTAGATACAAAGATTAGTATCCATGTATATTTGGTTTGGGATGTGTTGGTTCAGACATCACAGATAGGAGGGAAGGGAGAGTGAGACAGAAAAGAGGGGGAGGGAGAAAGGAAGGGAGTGTGGTTAATCCTACATATGTGTCAAGAATTCTATGCGTGTATGTGTGTGCGTGTGCGCATGTGTGTTTGCTTGCGTCAGTGCTTCTGTGCACCCACTTGTGCGTTTGTGTTAGCTTGGTATTTGTTTATGTACATCATCTTGTGTGCGGATGTGTGTGCGTGTGTGTGTGTTTGTGTGTGTGCATTTGTGTGCTTTTACTGCCTCTATGCGTCTCATTAATTACCCTTGTTTCTCTAGTTTCTGTCTCTGCAGCTCATCTCAGGACTGATAACATGTAGTACAGATACTGGCTTATTGGAGTAAATGGCATTAGCACCATGTTGCCTCGGTGCCCTTGGGTCGTTTCCTAAGCCTCCTTTGTTTTAAGTGGCAGCCGAGTGTGAAGCTTTTCCCTACCCAACTAGAGCTGTTAATCCTCCGTCCCGTCCCCCACCCCCCCCCCCCCCCGGAATACACTGCCTAATGGATAGACCCACTGTAGCCTCTGTCCATGTGGATGACTGGTTAGCATTCCCAGTTAGCGTCAGTCTCAGTGTTAATCAATCTGCGCAACAGTTAGCGGGCAAAATGCTATTTAATGTTGTCAAGCTAACATGCTGTGAAGATGGAGACAGGAGACAGACAGTGAGAGAGCGTGTAGTCGAGCTGTTATGACCACATCATTAGCGTCTAGCGAGTTAACTCGTTAGCGTCAGTATAAGGAGGCACTGCAAATACGATGTATACAAGTACACATTGTCACTGGGGCACATTACCGAATCGTGAAAGTGCCGAGATCCCATGTATTATTGTGAATCTTTGCTTTGTGGTGTGAGTCTCATGAGTATTTGGGAACAACCCTGGTAAACTGCCTTACATGTCCCGGCCTAAACCATTCAGTGTACACACACCACCACCGTATGTGACCTTTCATCGGACTCTAGGTGTTGGTTTCATGCCACCTCATCATTCACGCCCCAGTAGGCCGAGCACGCATCCCCAAGCTTGCCTATCGTCTCTCCCTGGCTGAGCTAGAGAAGACATGGGCCGCTGACCTGACGTCGCCCCCACCTCTGCATGGGCCTTGGATCCCCCCAGGCCTCTCCGTTCTTTCTCACTCTCTTTCTCCCTCTCTCCATTTGGTTGAACCCCAGGTAGCTTCAGTCCTCATCACCATCAGCGTGGCTGTTGTAGCGTAAGGAAGAGAGAAAAATACCTGTGCTGTAATTAGATGAGGATGGACAGCTGTGACAGCTTGTGAGCAAGCGCTGTGAAGTGTCAGTGGGTGGCGAGACTTGCCTGAGAGGGCTAGCTGCGCAATGGTTCTCCAAATGAGTTGCGACTTGAATGTGTTCAAACGGGTGACTTGTCCAGTCGAGTTGATTTACCTAAGTTCTGAAAATCAAAGTTTATTCGTGTCACAGGTAAACCAATGAATTGTATCCAACAAGCCAAGCTGACGCGTATGGAATGAAAATTCTTCTTTCAGTTCTTCAGACAGAAGAATTATACTTACACAAGCAATGATACATTTCGTACTTATACATGCCAAATATGTAAATTATATTGGACATTGCAGTTTTCCTTGTCGTAGCTATTGAGATACATTAACCGTTCTGTTTGTCCTCCGCAGCTCCCCCTACGGTCCGCATCGTACACTCGGGCCATGCGTGCAACGTGGAGGAGGAACGACACACGGAGAGGGTGTACACCATCCGGGAAGGAGAGACTCTAGAACTCACCTGTCTGGTCACGGGACACCCACGGCCACAGGTCAGTGTGCCCGCCAAGCAGTCTGGACGGCCAGTCAGAATGTCACAGCTCCCTCCACTCAAACCCTTTCTTAATATGCCAATACTGGTTTTAGACCAGTCCTGTTCGGAAAGTGTTCGATTTTAAAATGACACGCTGTGATAATTTTGTATAGTACAGGAAAACCTCTCTCTCTGCCTCTCTCTAGCTCATCTATCACCCCCATCAGTATATACTGTATTTGATTCTCTGTCAGCACCCATTACCTCTCACTACACGTTTCCCCACTAAACCGGCTTATACGTTTTATCCCTCAATTATTGCCGTTCCCCATTGTTCTGTGCACCTGAATATTCATAATTGAAAGCTGGCAGATTTAATGAGAAGTGTGAAGACAAAACAGCAACCATGTCTGGCAACTCAAAACCAATAAATAATAAAACCGGGAAATAAGATGTCGACGTTCACCGGGAATAGAGGAGAGGGTTGGCTTCCTGACAAAGACTTGACACTGAATCAAATCAGACAATTATATCAATTTGTGTCAATTTAAAATGTTGACCTGCCGCGTTACACGTGCCCGACAGTGCATCCAATTTGCTTGATTAGTTACATTAAACGGGGAATCTTCGGACGGCGTTATCCGCCATTTCCATTTGTTTGTATTTAATTCCCCGCTGATCGATATGTTCGCCGTTCGTTTGTACACTTCCTGTCCCACTGGTGCGGATGCCGAGGAGCCCATCGATTTTTATATCCGCGTCGAAAAGGTGAGGGGAACTTAATGAGAGGCCGCGACACGCCATTCATCTTCTGCTCTCATCCATGGCCACAACCACTTCTTGTCTCCATCTTGACTTTCTCCTGCTAATTAAAAATTGCGATGAAAGTGTGATGCGAGAGAGAGAGAAAGGGGGGGGTGTTAAGGACAGACTGAGAGAGAAAATGGGAGAGAAAGAGAGAGAAATCAAAAGACTACATGGCATTAGCAGGACAGACTGGATATCCTTTGAAATTGAGTCATTATCCAACGACAGGGTATGAACGGGGGTGCTGTCACCCTGGACTGGGGTGGTGCAGACTGGGTCTCCAGTAGCTCTGAGGTGTGCACGGACTTTTCGGAGGGTGGTTGGTTCTATTGGACTGGTTTCAGGGCCGTTTGTAAAACAAACGTGTCTGCCTTAATCAACTAGAACGTTTTAAGTTGATAATGATGGTTCATCTTTTCATTCAAATTAAAAATTAATTTTCAGAGCTAGTTCATAATCTTAGCCTGTGCTTATTTTCTTCATCTTTTTCTTCTCTTTCTCTAAGTTCTGTCATTTCTCTAACTGCATGCTAATTTGACTATTTCAATGTTCCTCCTCCAAGAGAGAAGCAGATCTGTGTCCCTGAGTATGCAATTACTCTTTACCAAAGGTTATCTGCAGTTTTCAGAAAAGATTGCAAAAGTTTTAATTAGGAGGAAGGGGAACCTTCAGTATGTAAAGCAATTGTAATTAATTATTTTTAATAACTAATGGTGCATGTGTGTTAGGTTAAAAGCAAAACGAACTATTTCTGCTATATGAAAAGTATACAGACACTAAAGTATTCTTATCTTCCGGAAGTTAGCAGTGCTAATGAAAGGCAACTTACTGTTAACTGACATGAAAATGTAATGAAGTCTATGTGGAATTTAATCCACAGCACCATTAATAATGTTGTTTACAAAGTCACTGATCCATATGGACTTCACAGGACAGTGATGGGAAGCTACAGATGCAGCATCTTAATTTGATTTTATTATCATATTGCAAAGATTTACCATACCTGCAAGAAATGCTAATTTGTTACGTATTTGGGATTTAAAAGTTTTCCGATCTCTGTAACTTCCACGCAAAAATGTAATTTACATAACAATTTAGAATTCCTGTTTCTGCTGAATAATTTTTCCGCATTCTTAAACTGGCTCAAATGAATACACTTCATAGATTTTCTACTGTATGATATCATGTCAAATGTTTTTACAAATTCCCTCCATATTATAGCATAAATACAAAGACGACATGTCCCTTGTGTCCGAAAGACCTGTGTTCTGGTCAATGGTCTTACTGAAACAGACGGAAGCGTGCAGAGCCAATTGTGACAACCGAAAATGGGCCATTGTTGGCAAGTTCACCAGCGATTAATTCTTTTCATGTCTATCAATATGCAACATTTTAAATTACCCACAATTCCCTCAGGCACTACCACTGATGGAGGCTCGGGCTCCAACCAGGCGGCAGCTTTTTCTCAGTGTGGCCCTCCCCGTCCTGTCCTGCCTTCACATCAAGAAAATAAAGACGTCAAATAATAAAACACACACGCGCGCACACACACACACACACACCATCCTTAACTTTTTCTCTTCAAGTCCATTTATTTGTCAGATGAATGTATGTCCCTGTCACTCTGTACTTGCAGTATGGTATTTACTACATGACACTGCTCAGCTTGCTATTATGAAATGCCCCTGAGTTTTGGACCTGTTGGAAGGCAGTCAGGCAGGATCTTCACTAACGCAGGTAAAAGCTTCAGGTTCCTTACTGGGGGTCAGATAGTAATGTGAAGTACTTGTAAGCCCGGGCTCAAGGGGAAAAGAGATGTATAGTGTATAGACACTGCTTGAAGCCAGAAGTTTTGATTAAAATCTCAGTGGAGGCCAGTCTAGTACTTTAGTCTCTCTTACCCCCTTCATCTTTGTTTCTCCCTCTGTCCTATCTCTATCTGCATCTCTCACTCTCTGTCCTATCTCTCACTTTCTCTCTCACTCTCTCTCCTATCTCTATCTCCATCTCTCTCTCACTCTGTTATATCTATTACTTTCTCTTTCACTCTCTGTCCTATCTCTATGTCCATCTCTCTCACTCACTCTCTGTCCTATTTCCATCTCTCTCTCTCACTTTCTCTCTCTCTCACTCTATGTGTTCTATTATCAAGTCAATTCCAATTTAAAGGGCTTTAACATCATAGGACACATGTTTACATTACCAAAACAAATGGAGAATTAGAAAGTTAGAATAGATAATAAATAACAAAAGTAGAACTGAGGCTGTACATAGTAAAGGTTTTTGCCGGACCGCGTAAGCGGAGCCGGCCAGGAAGAATGTTGTTAAATAGCAAACCTTGTTAAATAGCAAACTGCGTTTGAATCTCATCCCAGTATTCTGCATTAGGATTTCTTCCGGATAGACAAAAACTTTGCTGGCTACAACCTTCAGTAGCTATGTTATAATAAGCCTAAAATAAAACAAATTCCTGTTATATTGCGACTATTTCTGGTGGGTTTTCAAGTATGCATCCATGCATACTTTTTCTGTGAAAGTAGATAAAAACGTTGCTGGTTATAACCTTCAGTAGCCACGTTATAGTAAGAATAAACTAAAACTGTTTATGGTTATATTGCAACTACAGTGAAGGAAAAAAGTATTTGATCTCCTGCAGATTTTGTATGTTTTCCCACTGACAAAGAAATTATCAGTCTATAATTTTAATGGTAGGTTTATTTGAACAGTGAGAGACAAAATAACAAAAAAATTCAGAAAAATGCATGTCAAAAATGTTATACATTTATTTGCATTTTAATGAATGAAATAAGTATTCGACCCCTCTGCAAAACATGACTTAGTATTTGGTGGCAAAACCCTTGTTGGTAATCACAGAGGTCAGACGTTTTCCTGGTGGGTTTGCACACATCTCAGGAGGGATTTTGTCCCACTCCTCTTTGCCGATCTTCTCCAAGTCATTAAGGTTTTGAGGTTGATGCTTGGCAACTTGAAACTTAGGCTCCCTCCACAGATTTTCTATGGGATTAAGGTCTGGAGACTGGCTAAGACACTCCAGGACCTTAATGTGCTTCTTCTTGAGCCACTCCTTTGTTGCCTTGGCTGTGTGGTTTGGGTCATTGTCATGCTGGAATACCCATCCATGACCCATTTTCAATGCCCTGGCTGAGGGAAGGAGGTTTTCACTCAAGACTGAACGGTACATGTCCCCCTCCATCGTCCCTTTCATGCGGTGAAGTTGTCATGTCCCCTTAGCAGAAAAACACCCCCAAAGCATGATGTTTCCACCTACATGTTTGACGGGGGGGATGGTGTTCTTGGGGTCATAGGCAGCATTCCTCCTCCTCCAAACACGGGAAGTTGAGTTGATTTGGTCTTGTAGCCCATTCCAGCCTTGTGTAGGTCTACAATCTTGTCCCTGACATCCTTGGACAGCACTCCCCTTAAGAGTGTGCTCCTAATCTCAGCTCGTTACCTGCATAAAAGACACCTGGGAGCCAGAAATCATTCTGATTGAGAGCGGATACAATTTTTATTTCACTCATTAAAATGCAAATCAATTTATAACATTTTTGACAATGCGTTTTTCTGGATTTTTTTGTTGTTATTCTGTCTCTCACTGTTCAAATAAACATGTCATTAAAATTATAGACTGATCATTTATTTTTCAGTGGGCAAATGTACAGAATCAGCAGAGGATCAAACACTTTTTTCCCTCACTGTATTTCTGCTGGGTTTTCAAGTACGCATCCATGCATAATTTTTCTAGATAACAAAAGAGTAGGGGTTTCCACGATTCTCTTGTCTTTTCACTTGACGAAAAAGTCAGTTATCGTCACCTATATTGATAGTTATTGTATCAATGTCATTCACGAATGATAGAAAAACTTTGTTGTGCCATGAAATGAAATAGCTTTGGCAGTGTAAAGTTCATTTTCATTCTCATTAGCGATTGCTATATGTTTATGACTATTTCAATTAGTATGTTAGTAGATACTAGTAAGTATATTACTGGCTAATAAGCTGTTAAAACAGCCAGTGGCATACAGCCATACAGTTCATAGATGCTATTATTGCTGGAAGTAAACCTAATAAGAAACGTTAGTCAGTTTAACACAAAGCTTAATAGAGATTAGCGAAATGCTCAAATGTGTATCTCCGTGGCGTAGTGGTTAAAGACACATCCTCTCACATGGGAGACCCTGTTCGAATCCAGGGAGCATTCATCACTTTTAATTGCGTGCCGGCTGAACCATGCTTGCTATTCCTTTTATCAGGGTCAGTCACAATGGTCAAGCTCTTTCTCTGTCTCTCTCCCACTGTACTCTCAATTCAGTTCACTTAAATCAACTCTCACTGTCTCTCTTTCCCTGTTTGTCTCTCTTACTCTTCTTACTCTTTCTTTTTCACTTGATTTCAATTCAAAAGATGAGTTGGATTTATTGGCAAATGAAGTATTTAGAAATGAACAAGTAACATTAGGGCGTCTAGGTGGCCTAGTGGTTAGGGCATCAAAATTCTGTCTGAACGCTTCCTCATTCTAATCCCCCGGCCGCCAAGGGAAACACTATGTTGTTCTGTCCCTGAGCAAGGCAGTTGACCTGAATTGGTTCTTCCCTGTATGTAACCTTCCCCTCAGTGGTGTAAATATGAACTCGTTATTAATCAGCTTGCCTGGTAAATAATGATAAAATAAAGATTAAAAACACTGGCATTTGCAAGAAGTAAGAGAAAGATAGACATTCAAATTTAGAAAGTGTGTACAAAATAAATGCAAACAATAAGTCTATCTGTCCAGCCCTGTACAGACTGCTGACTTCAGTATCTGTCTAAGGTTTTCCTTTTGTTTCAAACAATGATTCCCTTATGTTGTCATGTTTTTGAGAGGGACACAAGAAATGTATCTCAGTTTCTACCTCATCTATTTCTCTCTGTCTGTCTGTCTCACTGTCGGCCTGTCTAAGGTTCTCATAGTACTCTATAGATCGAATATAATGGAACATTCCAGTGGCCTTCCTTTCCACTGCTACGGTTCAGATATTTTTAGATGTACTCTTCAACAGAAATGGCCTTCTGAGAAATAAAGGACACGGGTGCGGACAGCTAAAGTAATGTTAGATGGAACATGCGGTGGAACATGATTAGAACATTGTACTTGTTGACAACCTCTCTCAGACAACATGTTGGCTTTTATTGCAAAATAAAAGGGCCCCCTATTCTCTATGAAGTGCACCCTTTGACCACAGCACTCATCAGAAATATTTTTACAATCCCATATTCAGGACCATGTTCAGTGTTTGTTCAGCATGATATTGGGTATCAACACCCAGAGCATCAGTTTCAGTTGCTCCTGTGAGGAATACATCTTAGAAGGCCTTACTATCAGAAAAAAGACAAAGTAACTCATGTACTCTAAAGCAGAGTTTTTCAACTCCAAGCTTAGGGACACTAAGTACTCCCAGTTTTCTGCTGTGTCTTGTAGTTAATTGCATTTACCAGCTATCCCAGGTCTAAATCAGTGCCTGATTAGAGGGTTGGAATGAAAACCAGCAGTACTTTGGGTCCAGACGCCTGGAGTTGACAACCACTGATCTGAAGAGATTCATGATATTCATTTTCAGTTTATTAATTATGCACAACGTTCTTTTTGGCAGCAATACAAATAGCTGCTTTGCCCAGAGGAATCAAACTTATGTCAGAGACTTAAGTCAAAATTAGGAACTGAATGCGCTTGGGAAGACACATCTTGACATCGACCATTAACGAATCAGCTTGGAGTTGCTGCAGGGTCTTAATCACAAATTGGATAGCATTTTTTAAAATATTTTCTATATTGATGGATAACATTATGGTTTGTAGAAGGAATTAAAAATTATACTGATGGAAATCCTGAAAATGCTACTTTTGGGGTTTACCAAATCAATCCAATCTATGAGAACAATATTAGGTTTTGGTCTAGATTCAACTGTTTTCCCACAGCACCTGTAAGATAATGGATGGAACAATGGAGCAACAAGCCAGGGGCCACTGGGACATGTGACTCTCATGAAAGAGCCTTACTTTTCTCTTCACTGTGGAATAGTGACCAGAGCTCCAGTCTGCCACCACTGTACAAACTGTGTCTGAGAGCACTGTCTGACAATACGCCAGCTACACTCATGAGCAAACACACTCGCCCGCACGCGCGCGCACGCACGCACGCGCTCACACCAGCTACACCACAAAGCAGACACCCCAAAAAACCCATTTTTGTTTCAATTATGTGCTGGCTCAAGTTCAGACAGGTAGGGGAGAGGGTCAGGGGATATGAATTAGCTGGAAACAGCTATGAGCTTCTAGCAGGCTATAGCGTCAGCGCCAGGGGGCCAAAGGCCGTGGAAAAATATGATGTAGCTCCTGTTGAGGTGCTGTCGATTGGGTTCTGGAGTGGAGACTGTGGCTATAGCTGCCCACATATTATTCTGTGCGGTATACCGATGGAAGTGTACAGCGGCCCTGTGGAGCTCAGCTGGAAGAGCACAGCACTGAAAACGCAAGGATTGTGTTGGTTCAATTCCCGTGCGCGGGGGGGGGGGGGGGGGGGTCAGTGCGTATAACATTTCAGGACATGCATTCACTGCTGTATGTCTTTCCAGATAAGTGACTGCTGAAATTCTTTGAATGTAAAAACGTCGGTGCTGTAGAACATGCTGCACTTCATCCGGGGGGTTAGCCTGGTCTCCCTGGGCGATGCTACAGAGGCCTGTGAATTATCGCTGGCTGACGGCTTTGCAGAGCAACCTCCACTTCGGTATGTGCGTGGCATAGTGTCTGTGTAGTCTTTGCTGTTTGACATTCCGATATTTCACCCTCCATGAAACTGTATCGCTTGGTTGGTTGGATGGTTTGATAGTTCGTCTCTCGTGGTTTTTACGACTTGATACCTGTTGATTCTGCGGCTGTGTGTTTTCTGATTCAGATCTAGGAGTCGTAGTTGAAACGAACAGTATTCCCAGTGTGCAGTAAACATGGAAATAAAAGACCTATTTTTCGCCGTCTTGAAACGACTATGGGAAATCCTGTTTCTCTCTTTATCCCCAGACTGCCTTTGATAGGACGCCACGTCTGTTTTTCTCTGGGCTCTGTCTTACTGGGCCACTCTTGGTTGCACAGACCTCATCTGACCCCCTTCCCACGGACCCCCCTCCAGAGCTTAAAGATGGCGAGCAATTAGAAACCATTCCACTGTTAGGACGAAAAGGCTGGCACAATGTGGCAGTGTGGGAGATTTACTGAGGGCGCGTGTTCCGGCATATGATACCACACATCACAACAGCCATTATAGCCGCTGTACATAACAATTAGCTCAGGCTGTCACTATGTGCTGTCCAGCACTGCAGGGAGTTAGTAAAGGAACCTTCCACACGAGCGAATGCTGATCTTTGTTTCAGAATGTCAACTTGACTGACTGACTGACTGGGAGAATAGCTTTATCGCTGTAATTACTTTCCCTCTAAGTTTCTTTCCCGTCCAGAAACAAAACAGTTTTGTGTTTTCTACTGCTGCGTTTTTATGGTGGAGATGGAACAGTTGACCTCGTGACCTCCCGGTCTCTCTGATTTGTAGTCGGAAAGAATGGTTCTCGGAGGACAGAGCCATTTCACACCCGCGTGACCTTTTGAACTGTACTCTCAAGTTATGGAAATAAAATGTAAACCAGACTTGGGCTTATTTGTAATGGTATTAGCGTCTTGACCCACAAAACAAGCACTGGAACAGTATACAGACATTGGCGTGTATAGAATGATGATTTAGAGCGGTTTGGCCTTAGACTTTGCTCTGTCTCAGTTAACCCTTAGCCCTTAACCCAGACACTACCCATAGCACATTATTCTAAAGAACTACATGTAGATACGCAAATTTTAATCCAAGTATGCCAGAGGGCCAGACTGAATAACACGTATTATAATGTGAATACTCATTCACTCCTCTCAGATCTAAAGTGTTTGTCTTAGGGCTTGAATAAAAGAGAGAAGTGGGTCAAACTTTACTCTCTGGCGTACTCTCCCAGAATCCCCCGGTGGGTACACATATCACCTCCTCAAACATAAGTTCTCCATCACCCAGACGAAAGGAGGCATGGAGAGTAGTGCAAAATGGTTGCTCCAGGAATACCTTCCAAAGCCTCCCATCACTCAGAAACTGTGGTCTACCGCCATGTGAAACAAAACAGCAGCACTTTCCACTTTGAAAACCAAGAAGGTTATTTGAATACCTGCTTCTTAGTGTCCTTCGAACAAAACGGTTATTGATATTGGTGCTTTGCGAGAACTCTAAAGCCCTCTATTCAAAAGGCAGAGGGGAGGAAACGAAGGCGAGGATCTAAGCTGGTGGAATATTGAATTCTGCTGAAGTCGTCATAAGCGAGCTCCGTCTCTTTGTCTCTTTGTGTTCAGAAGATGGTGGGATCTGGAGAAGTGGTGGAGCGGAAGTAAAAATGGATAGCGGAATATGTATTTAGAGAGAAAACTTGGCTTGATCCTATTTATGCACATAACTTATTTAACTTGTGAGGAGAGGTTCTTTTGATGAACTCACGCTGTCCCTTAGTGGAATAATAGGGGACAAATGTACTCGAAGGCTTCACCATTGATTTCTGGCTACAGTTTGAGGTTTTATTATTTTTTGGTTCAGTCTTTTCTCTTTCTCTATCTACTTTGCTCATTTTCAAACAAACCGAGCCAATTGAAGGCTTTTTGTACCCCACCTTTCCAAAGCAGTGAAATCGCTTCTTTCTCTCTGCGTCTAGCCACTGCCTGGTATGAAAAACACCCACGCGCACAGAAAAGTGGGTGATTACGATACGATATGTTGCGCGGACTCTCTGTCTCTCTCCTAGTATTTCTGTGTTTCTCATACTCTTTCATCCCTCTCTCGCTCTGTCTGTTTATCTCTCTTCTTTCTGTTCATCTCCATCTCTCTCCACTCTCTCCTTCTCCGTCTGTCTGTCTGTCACTAAAATGACGGAAAAGGTCCCTTTGACTGCAGCCGTAGCTGAGGGTGAAAGCTGAGCCTGGGATAAACCCACATCCAATACAACAGAAGAGCTATCTCTCCGACACCACCCAATCCCCCGCCTATTACCCTCCGTTGATAATATCCTCATTCCATCCGATTTTATCTCCATCAAATAGGGTGCTATCAGTCACCAATATGATGCCATCGCTAGCCAACACGGTGATAGTGAGGAAATGCAAGGCCATGCTGTGTGTGTGTGTGTGTCTGTGTGTTTGCTTAGCAAAGCCTGTCTATCTGTAGTCTAATCCAGGAGTTTATGAAGAGAGATGAATTAGCCCGCGTGTTCAGTGGTTCTCTGACAGCCTTGTGGCATTGACCTGCAACACCAATCCAGGATTTAATATGGATTGGGTGGGGAGAGAGAGACAGACAGAGGGAGAGAGGACTGGTCAATTACACTTCCGAGTAGCAGACAAGAGGATCAGAATGACGTCCAGCGGACTAGCGGTTACTGCCGTTAGTGAAAGGCAGAGAAGCTGGAGGTGAGGGTCTCATCGATAAATACATCCGATCTCTTTTGAGGACGATAAGATTCAGACACGATGTGTTAGGTGATAAGGTGTGGTTGTAATGAGTAGATGAAATGGATTAGAGTAGAGCATCACTTTTCCAGGTCTTAATGGAGGTTAACAACGCCCTGTTACCTGGTGAAAACCAAAATGTCTCCCAAACGTTGTTTCTTTTCAGGAAACGGCAACATTCTTCTCGTTGCTATTTCTTTTTTTTTACATTAGGTTCTTATGTTCTTATACCCTTTAACATTTGAATCAATCCATCGGTGGTTTTAAAAGAAGCCAAGGTTTCATGTCTCACCAACCACCTGTTCTGTTGTTCTGTGCCCAGATCCGGTGGACAAAGACAGCAGGCAGCGTGTCGGACCGCTTCCAGGACTCGAGCGTGTTCAATGACACACTGCACATCTCGAAGATCCAGAGACACCAGGGGGGGCGATACTACTGCAAGGCTGAGAACGGCCTGGGCTCCCCTGCCATCAAGTCCATACGGGTGGACGTCTACTGTAAGTACCGCCGATGGCAAGTTACGCTTGTCGCTTCGTTGTTCTTCCCGGCGCAATCACATCCCATTCAGCTCTCCGCCTCATTTCAACCACGGGTTAATGATGCCCTTTTAAGATGTTTTTTAATTTTTTATTCCAATGTGTAGAAAGGTTTGTTGCGCAATTCCATGAAACGTTGGTCGTTGATAAATATGGTGATACGCAGACACAGGCTCTCCGTCAATCCCGGTCGTTGATTAAAAAGCTGCTCCGGTGGCAAGCGTTTCCGTGCGCTCGTGCTCTGGTTTCCTTCCGGACCTCATTAACCGGGAGAGTCCGCGGCCATCCGTCAAACTGAACGCCGATACGCTGTTGGTTTTATTGTGCCGTTTTGGCGCACTTCCGTCCTTTCGAGGGCTGTTTCGCCTCACCAACATGAACGTTCTCGCTTATTTGCGCCGTATTGGAGGTGTTAACAGGTGAGGTGACCATGTATGTAAGCTAAACAACAGCCTTTCGGGGGCACGTTTGTTAATGCCGTCAGTTATCACCTCTAATTCGGTGCAAAAACTCAATACGAACCCGTTTCGCGGTTCACCTTTTTTCAACACTGCGGCCGTTCGAATCGGGACTCTAGCTATACATCCTCTCTGTGTGGGAGGAAACGTGCAGTGGACAGCCATGTGAACAGCATTACCCAGTTAGCTTCCAGTCTAGTGAACCTAGCCATTTGTGATAGTGAGGTCTGATTGGAGATGTCTAGGCCATCCACTTCATCTCCAACCCATCTCCTCAGAGGCGCAGTTAAATGGAGGACGGTCGCTCTAATCTGAACCCTAAACAAGAAATCGTCATCTGGCTCCCAGACACACAGAACCTCCCCGGACCCACCATTCCGTGATGGGAGCACTTAAAACCGACACATTCCCTTCCATGACTTAATTGCCGGTGGTAAACCTTTTCGCCCGGGTTCTTCTTTTCTTCCGCCACGCTCTCTCTGGCAGAACACAGCGCTGCCCACTGTTGTTACCTCCGTCCCTCCTCCCAGCCCGCCGGATCGTCAGTCCCCGCACCCTCATCCACCCCCAGCCTTCCCTCTTCTCTCCTTGGCCCGGCAGGGGTTAACAAAGGCAGAGGAACCGTTTTCATCCGACATCTAAAGCCTCCCCGCCGTCTGCCAGTCACTCCTGTCAGTCTTCCACGGTGCGCCCCGGTCTGTCTTTGTGACTGGTGGTTTAGCTGCGCCACGGCCCGAGCTCTTCCTCTGCTCCCTCTCTACTTCCCTCTCTAATCTCCCTTACTGCTATCTGTCTCTGTCTGCCTCTCCTTCTTTCTTACACAACCCCTCTCTCCTCTTACTCGTTCTCCTTTCCTTTCTGCCTCTCTCTCCCCCCTTTCTGCCTCCCTCTCCCTCTCTGTTTCCCTCCTTGTCAGCTCCTGGTCCCTGGGTGTCCATGTGGCTTTCTGCTCTTGTACCTGTTTATTAGTTCTGACGCGAGCAGGGGCTGTGGAATACGAGAGGGTTAGAAAGACTGGCACTTGGAGGAAGGTTGGAGAAAAAGTGTCTCTCTCTCTCGCAGCTAGTCTCCTTCCCTTCTTCTCCACTGAACGGCCATATTGGCATTGAAGTGGATTTCTGGAGGACTTTTGGTTTTTCCTGTTCACTCCTTCCACACTGTTAACTGTAAACTATGGAGACAAAACATCCTCTGACAGTGACTAACATCCCTTTGTCACTGTTATAGCTTGAGAACAGGATGATGAACAGGATTGACCGGCGGCCATTTTGAGACCTCTGGGTCTCACAATTGCATTGTTTACAGTTTAATGGAGCGTGAATGCTGAATGGGCATCGTGGGATTGAAGCTGAGACTACCAGACAGCCCAGCTGTGACATCCAGACCATCATTCAACTAATGACATCATCCTCTCCAGTTACTTGGCTCCCTGTCCAATGAGGTCCCGCGTTTTGTTTTCCAGAAGATAAACTCCATCCATTGGAAGGGGATGTGGAGGGACCGGTGCATAAGTCCACATTTCAAGCCTGTAATCTTATCCTGACATTAGCAATGAAAACACAAGAATGTTTGAACTAATTACAAGCTAATTTTATACAAGCTAAATATTCACGTTTTATTTCCTTCACAACACCAGAACTTCACTTTTAGAGAAATATTACGAGTATGTTTTACAAAGGGAATTGTGATAAATACAGTAACTACATGTTTAATGAGGAAATTCTTCATTTGTTACAGCTATATTTTTATTCATCTGAAGATAAAATATTAGCATCCGACATTTTAGTAATTTAGCAGATGTTCTTTTCTAGAGGGACTTACAGTTAATAAAGGCGTCTTGCAATAGCTTCGATATGGATATAGCATATCTCATGTCATACGCAGCATACAGAGTTACAATGGATTGGTATCGACTTTCCATGACCTGCATACATTTGCAAGGATTCTGTAAATATTTGCAACCATAGAGGTGCATAGCCCTAAATCCTAACTCATATCGTAGTATCCTCAAATCAGCATTTTATATTATTTAAACAGTGACAGTGTTAACAGTTCTAGCCTGTAGATGCCTTTGTCTCTGGCCTTGTAGTGCATGCACACTTCATTAGCTGAATGTTGTGTTGCACATCCAGCAGAAACACGCTGGATTGCTCCAGTGAAATGTTATAGCTGTCCCCTGAGGGTGAGTTTAATTGATGGGCCTCTTTTGCAGCTCCTGCTATTTTTAGTGCTTTGCAGCCTTGATTTTTAATTAGCATTACAATTGCTGTTTGGCCGCCAGGGCTCGACAACAACACCTTGAAAAATTGTGTTGACTGTCTGTTTTTCAGATGTTGTACGGGTGTGACGGGACTTTAGTTTGGGTGGGAATTTAGGAAGGCGTGCATTTGAATGTGAATTTCAATGGTGTGTTTTTGCATATGATGTTTCGGCGGTCTACGGTGAAGTATTTCCAGAAAACTTTTGTGGCTTTTCCTTCCTAGTCTTTCAGAAAGCAGAGGGTTTATTTAGCAAATTCTGTCAGATTTATTTTCATTTGACATGTTAGTCAGGGTTCCCAAACTTTTTCCCCCAGGGCCGTCCTTTTCAGCATGTGAAAAAGTCACAATTCTTTAACTCTTTCGACTTTAGAAAGTGGTTGCTCAGCTTCTGTCCTGGAGGCAAACCAAAGATATTCCCACATGCATCTGAGTCCCCTCTTCCTCTGGCAATGTTTCAGCTATTTTGCAACAATAATGTTTGAATTTTTTTTTAACACATATCCAAATCATTACAGTTATTTCAGTATTCTTGAGAGCGAGAGATAGAGCTAAATGTAGGATAATCCGGGACGTATTGCCCAAGTCACTCCGCTCACATGACAATCCATCTGAAATCTACTTCAATATCAAGAGTCCCAATTAACAAAGGAATCTTTGGTTTAGAAAACAACTAGATGACAACCGATTTCATCACAATGAAAAGAGCAGTGCCCCCCCCCCCCCACCCCAACGACCTGCTGCTCACTCTCATTTTTATTGGAATTCAGATTAGTGGGGAATCAGGACAGTAAAAAATAAGTTGTTGCCTTTTAACGTGTTGGTCCATAGAAAGGCAAGCAGGGATAGATGTCCTCTCACACGTTAATAAAGAACTTCCTAAAGTCTCTCCATTGATCGATTGGTAGCTTTTCCAGAGAAGCCTGGAGCCTCTTCTTCTTTAGTTCCTACAACTTTTTTCATTTCATCTCGGCTGTATTCCTCATGTTGCTTTGTCAAAGGCTGCATTGATAGAAAATGGCCTATAGCGTTGCAGTAGGGGCTTATGGCTGGCTTAAAGGACTTCATTGGCAGGAGGACTTCGCATCCCCAGTGTAATACTTTTCCGATGAGAAATGAAATGGCAGAGTACAATTGACTCCAGTGAAGTACAAAAGACTCATGTTCTTCATGTGGCATGCGTTTCTCATGAGGATTTCAATAGCGTGTACTCGAATTTGGACTAGAAAACATCATTGCACTTAAATTAAGTTTGCACTTATTCGAAGTATACTTGTCAGGAGTCAACGGTACAGTGGCTAGTAAAAGTACACACCCTCAGAATACTATTTTCATATGTCCTCACACCCTAGAGTGAATACTTGGCAACAATCACGGCGGTAAATCCTTTTAAATAATACTCTAAGTACAAAGTACTTTTCCCATAGTGAAATTGAATAATTCTGAGAAAAATAAGGGACAAAGTAATTGCATTTTGTAGGAATCATTAATGGACAGCAATGTTTCAGTCTCCTCTCTGAATTTCAAGCGAATGTAAGTGAGGACCAAAACTGGATCACTCAGGAACACTCAGTACCTCATGGAAAGCCATGGACACTAATCCAGAGCAATTTACTGTAGTGAGTGAATACATTTTCCTATCTTTTCCTACTTTCCCCCCACAACACTGGATTTACAAACACCCTGCTCTTATTAAGTGAGCTACAGGGGATCATTAGTGTACCTACAGATGTGGTTTAGGAAATTACATACATTTTAAAATGATAAATACGCTGGAGGAATCGTTGTCATAGGAGTCAACCAACAATAGGGACAACAGCAGTTCTTCTGATTCATATTCCACATTTGAAAATTTGGCGACTACATGTATATCCTCCTACAATGTTTAGGCGTTCAACTCCGAACTACCGTTGATATGTTCAGACTGGCATAAAAAATGTTGTATGGCATACTTTTGTAATTATAAGCGTTTAAAATGTGCATATGTTAACATGGGTTTAAATGAGAGCCACAAGGATACAGAGATAAAAATTCTAAATTGTCGTGCCCAATCAACCAATAATACCAACTTTGAAGGTTTAAGGCTATCCTAAATTACATTTCTGACTAATGTTTATGAACATTATACTATTTTTATTAGCATATTTTGCAGTGTTATTTAACCCTAAAACTGTATCTCTTGAACTGTTTAAGCTAGAGGGACCAAACAAACTTCATTTGACATGTTTGGGCAATCCTTAAAGAAAATGCGGAAACATTTATTGACTATATAAATTATTGCATTGCATTGTTGGTGTAAATTAACAACAAAACATTATCTCTTGAATTGTTTAAGCTCAAGAGACCAAACAAACTTTTATATGAGATGTTTAGGCAATCCCAACTTAACATTCTTAAACATGTTTTGTCTATGTTAAATAGCGTAATTTTCATTATAAACCTTATTTAAAAATCAAAGAAATTTGGAACTCTTTAACATGTATTATGTATGACTGTGATTACATTAATTAAGATTATTAGCATTAAGTTATCAGATAGCAAAAAAACTTTGTTTCAAATGTTAAGATTATCCCAACTTAAAATGATTGAATATGTACTACTATAAATATATGAATTAGCATTATTTGCATAATTAGCATTAATTAGCATAACTCTATCTCTTGAATCACTGAAGCTAGAGGGACCACACAAATGTTGTTTTACTTAATTTAGCCATCCCAACTTCAAATTCTTAAAACTCTTTTTAACGTAAACAATCTAGCAAGCCCACCACATTAACTTTTGTAAAAAAATTAAAATCTCTTTTTGAAGATCAATTTACTACTACCAGAAACATGTTACTAAAAGATGTACTTAACAAATGCAACATCATGCATGCCTACATCTTATTTGGTCTTTCAGTCTAAATAAACTGTTTGTTTTACGCTAATGGTGATTTTAAATTGAAAACGCATGCAGACTGTTTATCGAGTCCAATTTCAACACAGAGCACGGCTGACAAATGAGAAATATTAAGCTCAGCGCTTTAAGGAACAGCTATCTGAAAAACAGTGCAGAGCTCAACCACATCTGTAGGACCATCTGCATGAATAATCACATGAACATGAAGAGCAGAGACAAGCTCATTTCTATGCAGCTGATAATAACACAGCTGCTGATGCTAGTTCACTAGTTGACATTTACTATTTTGGTACATCTAAAGCTAATATTAGCATGCTGGCTAACATTAATGCATGAGGAAGTACAAAAAAACAGCTGAACTTTGTGACTTGACAAGCTTTCCCTCCTATTCTTTTGTCCTAGTTTGGATATTTCTGTTCTGTTTCACCAAACCTCTCTCCAAAGAACACATCTGAATTGTATACTGCACTGGACATTTTACCAGCTCTCCTGCTGGATTTAATTTCACGTGCAATATCTTGCTCACTCTATTTCTTATGCAGTGGAATAAGATGTTGAACAGTGTTAGGGCGAATAACATAAGAGCTGCTAACAATAGCAGCAACATAGTCAAGCCAATGGTTATGTGTAATCACACTTGTGGCCAGGAAGGTTCCGACTCAGGGCTTAACACGCAACAACATGCACAAACACCCACACGCCTCCTCAGCCGTGTAGACTAACTCACAGCGTGTGTGTGTCCAATAATATGCTGTCTCTGTTTATGTTTGCCTAGCATCCAGCGGCCTATTAGAGTAGAGTTGAGTTCAGCTGCGCGTTCTGAGGCCATGCAATAAAGCGTCTTTTTTAGTGGCGTCGCCTGTGGGTTTGGATGCGATCTCCGGCAGCCAGGAGGTGTTCAGCTTCCTATCTCATCAGGGGTCCAGTTTTATCTGTCCTACCGCAGCGGCGCCTGGTAACCGCGCGGAGAGGTCGGGAGGTATGGAGCGGATAATGGAGCCCGGCAAAGTATTCAGAGCTGGATCATCTGTTGGATTTGACTGAGGCATTGTGCAGGCAGGTTGTGGGTTCAATTCCCACAGGGATTACATACTGTACACATACAGTACTTAAATGATCAGGCTGCCGGGTAAGTAGCTTTGGATAATAGTGTCTGCTAAGTTGCACCTACTATATATTAGTACTATTACGTTCTTAAGCCCTGTGTTTTTTTTATTTGCACTCTTTCCGATGCTATTATTATTATTATTATTATGATTATTATTATTAGTATTATTGTTATTATCTTATTATCCCTTTGGAGTCTGTTCTAGCTTTGTGACAGGCTATTGTATGGAAACATGCGTATATGTATTTTGTATTTTGTAGTGTGTGGGAGATCTGAGTGGCTGGTTTTGTGTGGGGAGTTAATGTGGATAATGAAAACCAAGTCATCATCAGCTGTCCAACTGCCGAACCCACTTGTGGAACACTAATTATCAGTCATATTGTGTTTCCTCCTACAAAGCTAATTGACCCTTGGTGGATGACGCGGCTACATTATACTTGCTCTTTAACGAAGGCTTTGAAGGATTTCTGTCACAGCGCATAAAGAGACACCCCCACGGAATAATGCGACTCAAAAGTGTGTAGCATGATGATGTCATACTACTCACCGCCCCGTCCTGGATTCACAAAAACACCAACGTTATTCTGGTCTGTTCCGTTCTACTCCACTACACCATGTCACATCAACTCTTCGTGTTAAGGTGAATGGTTCAGAGCTAATTGGATCACCTCCCACGGATGTGTGAGGAGACATAGGGTTGGATGAGTGTGCGGCTTCTGGAATGTTTTTTTTTTTTTTTTTTTATGTTAACGCCTAGGTGTGATGAACGCTGAGACTTTCAGGTCTTCTACACTCTGTGAAAGGATAATAAGCACAGGATGTGTACATTGTTGAAATGGTTGCTGATGTGCTTAATGAGGGTAGCTCACACCTGAATTTGACTCCTAAGGCGGCACTGCTTTCGATGCATATATTCTTTGAGTAATATGGATTTAAGCCGGCATTGTTTTGAATGTATACATCATCCTTCCAGTACAAAAGTGTAAATGCAACACTGTTCTGTTGTGGTCATCTACCACACGAGATGTGCTCGGCTTACTGATTCTTGTGAATAATTTGAACACCTGGCAAACAAGCCACATGAGTCACAATCAAATCCCGGGCAGCTAAATGTGGTTCTTTGGTCTCGGTCAGCCTAATCAGTTGTCTTTAGATGAATCGTCTGTCCAGTTGTCCAGACGGGAACACCCAACGTGACAGAGCTTGTCTCAATTTACAACCTGCTTGGACTATGAATAGATATTGATGTACGCGTGGAGGGCTGAACACTCGCATGATAATAAGAACGATTTATGATCTGTTAGGATAGGCATCAATTCTAACTGACATAAAGATGAACCCGAATGATCAAAATCCCATTATTGACCGTCAATAATGGTTTATTCAGACACTGGTTGGTATGTTAACGCTGAAGGCCAGTGAAGTATTGTTGTCTGAAGAGGTCTCCTGAGAACTATGAAGACCATAAATTGTGACTAGTGACTTTGGTTGAAATTTAAGAGGCGTTTCATTCCCACATCGCCTCGAAGTCAATACAGGGGCGTTGACACAACAGAGGGCTTAACTGTTGAAATAAACATGAGGCTGAAGATTCAGTGGCCAAGTGTTTGCTGAGCGTCGGGGGAACGGCTAAGGAACGTAATTGCAAGCTAATGACACATCTACACAACCATTGTAGATGTGTTTTTTTTTACAACAACGATTGTTTATGACTGCTCGTCCACCTATGTATGCAAAGGACCCTCTGTAGAACAAAGGAGGGAATGAAAGCGAGCGACGCGTACCATTGAGTTCATTCAGAGGACTGCTTCTTGGACGGTCTCGTACAAAGCCGTCGGGCGGTGTGAGCGGTGTGTTGTTATTTAGCGCAGGGGAACAGAAAACAAAAGGGCTTGGTTTGTGTCGTTTTCTGGGGGGAGATGAATGGGAGAGGATATGGGCCCAGGCAGACGCCTCTGTCTCCCTGAAACCATGGAGAGGAGATTCATTACCCAGTCTGTGTGTGTTTGTGTGTGTGTGTTCCACATACACCTACTCCTCCCACACACACGCGCGCACACACACACACACACATTTCCATCGGTACTCATTATCCCCATCATGGGGGGTGGGAGGGGAGGGGGGGGGGTTGCTGGAGTCTAACCAACCCATCCATCTCAAGCGCAGAAGTGCATGCTGGGTATGACCCAGGCACCGATTTAACTCCCAATCTCCCCCCTCGTCTTAGGATAGACACTCTGAATGCAAGGCCACTCAATTCATCCACGCCCTTCCTGTTGTCAGATACTGAACCAAAATAGAAACGCAGCACGTCAGTGTCGCATTTCACGAGCTGTACTGAAAAGCAGCTTATTCCTCTGAAACGTCACGCAGAGACATTGGTTGACATCCCCGCTAGTGAGCGCTTCTCCATCGCATTCCATCCCACAGACAGTCATTTGAAATGGTTGCACGTCGCATTTATGTTTCTGTGTTCGACATGCACACTGTTGAACAGCAGCAGCTAAGCCACAGTAGCGCCGTATCAGGTTAACACAGACGTTCTGCCCGGTCCGGTGACCATATCACACTCCGTAATGTTATACGGACTGGACACGATGGATTCATTGTAGTCCACACACACACTTCACGAGGTCCGTGTTTTAGGGATTATTGCACGTGTGTTGACGCAAGGATTTCTATGTACTTCATTAGTTCAGGCCTTTATTCTGAAACAGGGTGAACCTTTGGTGGTTAAACAGTGGGAATGTCCTCCAAATCCCTTCTGGCTCTGCCTTTACAACAGGGTGAACATTACTCCACGCCACCTCATCCCCGTCCGCAGTCCATGGCTCCGGCCGGGCCTAATGATTTTAGTCGGACAGGTGGGTGCGGCGTTAATGCACTGCGCGTCTCCTGTCGGTCAGCGGGTCACCCCGAATGGGCAGATCTAGGATCAGCGCGCTACTCGTCAGTGCTAACTTGTAGCTATAGAGGGGGGAAGTCAACGGCGACCTCAGGTCAGTGGGAAAGGATGCTGTAGTCTTAATCCGCTGACATGAGGGAGAGGTGGGGGGTGGAGAGAGATGAGATGCAGAGAAGGAGCCTGACTTGTTTATCTTCCCTCCCTCCCACCCACCATCCCTCCCTCCCTCACACCCACAAACCCTCTCACCCTGCGCCGTCAGAGTTACAGTCTTTCAGGTGAAAACTAGGATGTCGAGACTCTGATTGAATAATTCAGAGGTTTTTACGATGCAGCAGGACAGCATGAAAAACAGAGTGTGTTTGTGTGTGTGTGTGTGTGTGTGGGTGTGTGTGTTACAAGCCACAGGAGAGCATGCCAAACAGCCAACATGGCTGAGGTCCCAGGGTGCCCTTTTGAACTTGAACACAACTGGCCCCCGCGACCCGACCTCTACATGTTAGTAGAGAAATGTGAACACACACAAACATAGACACACACACACACACACACAAAATGGAGACGCAAAGGGTAAAAGGTATGGAAGGTCTCTGTTTTGTTACAGTTTGGTGCATAAAAGCGCTATTCATTTGTCAGTGTTTAGTCTATATTCATTTCTTGGTATTTATAATTCCTGAATGCAAATCACAAACGCCGGGCCATTACCAATGTTAACGAGGTTCGTTCAGTGGGCAAATGTTTTGTGAATGTTAATCAATGTTTGCCAGGTGTCACCCAACCAATCAGTATGTATTATTCCAATCTAATATCCCCCTTCAACACAAAGTTCACAGTGACAACACAAAGTTCACCCTGATAATGCTGAATCTGTTGGAGATGGGAACCTTCTCTCCATGTAGTGCCTACGCTCCTGAATATTCATTATAATGCCATTGACATTTCCCTCCGATAGCAGAATGCCAGTCCTACGGTGTGTCGGCCCGGAGAACTCTTAGTTTATAGTCATGGCTGTTGAGCCCGCCCAGCCTATCGTGGTCGAGGTAATGTTACAGTTGACATCTATTTCCATAATTACCATCCGCAGAGATCCACATACATCTACGTCGCTCACTGCTTTCTTCCATCAGCGCCAGGCTTCATGTCTGTCTTCCTGCCTGTCTGTTTGTCCGCCTGTCTGTCCGCCTGTCTGTTCCCACTCTCTATTTCTTTACACTGTGAGAGAGGTGTCTGTTACATTGTTAGACTTCCGCCCACATATTACAGCTATTGAATGGGCTGCCCTACTCACAGCTCATGCTCATTTCCTTCACACACACAAACACGCACACACACGCGCGCACGCAGACTCCAACCGCCTTTTCATTTCTTCCATATCTGAATGGGTTATTCTCCTTCTCCCTGACAGGCAGTGTTGAAAATGGTGAGGGACATGATTTACAATGGACCAATATCTTCTGTACTGGAGAATGACATTCCGTTTACAGAACGAGACAGAGATATCTCTTTCAAACAGGCGCTGTCATTGGAATGGTGTGTGGATGCATGTTCTCTCACATCTAATACAGATGTATACAGCTAGTTATAAACTAGGTGGTTCCAGCATTGAATTCTGATTGGCTGAGAACCTTGGCATTTGAGACTGCATACCATGGTAAATAATAACTCAAACTGTTGTAGTGTGTTGGTAACTGGTTTGTAATAGCAATAAGACATCTCAGGTGTTTGTTTTATGTTGTAAATACACCATGGCTGAATACTGTGTCTGGGCACTCTGTGTTGTGCCTAAGAACAGCCCCCAGTCACAGAATATTGGCCACACACCTTCATGCCTTATTGCTTAAATGGCATGGTGGATTCAGGTGTTCCATGGGTACATTGTAGAAGCCAAATCACTTTGTTGGTGTTATTTTATGAATTGGGTGGACTTCAGAGGGACAAGATCTGAGCTAATGTCTCAATGTTTGTTCACTCAGCAAACTTCATTTTCAGTGAGCTGAATGTAGAAAATATTAAATTGAGTGAAATTACGCATTCATGTTTGCCCTTGTATGGCAAGAATTGTATATGCTTTGTTCAGCTCAAATGAGCATCCGTCCTATAACAGATGGTTGTCTTACAATTGTGTGTCAAAGCAACAAACTCTGCTTGAAGCTTGTTGAGTATAATTATAAATTCTGTTTGCTCAAAAGCCCAGCCATCATTTCACAGCATGCTCAATCGCAGGTGAATCTTCATTGTTGCAATGCCTGTTTTTGCATGTACAGTACTTAAATAATCAAATGTCACACACACACAAATAACCTACATTGTTCCAGACAAATCCAATCTGTTAATATTTTACAATTTTTTGCACTAGCTATTAAAATGGCTGTTCCATTTTATGTTGTTTCTTTCATAGCCTGGCAGACATTCTCAGTGCAAGATATGGCAGGCTGATTATAAAGTTGTTGGAAATGTTCCCTTAGGCTAGATTCCAAAAGGATTTACAGATCACTTCGCTAGCAAGCATTGAGAAGTTTGCTTAACAAAATGGCACTGATGTCCAAATGTGACGCAGTAAGTTGCCATAGGATTGTGAATTTGCGCAACAAAATAGCGTGGAGCTTTTTATATGTACAGTTCTACATAAGCCATCTGCAACACAACTGTGAGTTTGCTCAACAAAAATGTATCCAAATGTACAATCCTATTCCATTTGGTTTCAGTTTCAGGGGTATTCAACTCTTACCCCATGAGGTCCGGAGCCTGCTGGTCTTCTGTTCTACCTGATAACTAATGTCATCCACCTGGTGTCCCAGGTCAAAATAAGTCCCTGAAGGTCCACAGTTGAGTTTGAGGGGTTTTGGAGTCCTGGTTAACCTGAAGTTTATGAATAAGTAATGTAACACAATTACATCATTCAGCAAATGTTGCACTTTAATTGTGTATGTCATATTCTGTGAAAGGAAATGTTATACCATCAGCCTGAAAGTACAGTAGGCTCCATTTTACCTACAATGCTCATGTATTGCGGTAATGTAATCTTATGCAGTGGTTCCCAACTTCGGTCCTCAAGCACTCTGAATAGCACACATTTCTGTTGTGGCACTGGACAAGAACACCCAGTTCAACTCAACGAGGGCCTGATAATTAGTTGACAAGTTGAATCAGCTGTGCTTGGCTGAGGCTTCAATGAAAATGTGTAGTGTTGGGGGAACTCAAGGACCAGAGTTGGGAATCACTGTTCTAATGAATACAATGAGTCTTCTCTGATATATTTCTCTCATTAATTAATTTAATCGCTTTGTGTGTTTCTGTCTCGCCAACATAGTGGCCTTCATTTGCCAACAGCTATCAGCTCAACGTGTTCCGACGTCGGTTAGACAAAGTCCTTTCCGTTGGCTCCAGCTTACCTTCGGACGGCCACTTAGTCTTGTTGTTCCCCTGGTTTACCATTTCGCCAGGCCGGTCGAGATCATCCATTGGCCTCTCAGAGGGAGAGACGTCACTTTTGTGTCTGCCAGAAACACAGACTTCTATTTTTCCTTCCAATTTATTAAAGGGCACTTTCAGAAGCTGGTTTTAGGCCTCTGTGTTGAGAAATGGGAGAGGGGTTGAGGGAAGAGGCCCAGAGCATTAGGGGCCCGTTGCCAGGTAATAGCTGCTCTCACTGATAACACTCGTCCACGACTCTTTCCGTCATCCACCAAAATATCCCCCCTCATAGGGAGCGCAGAGGACGTTCCACCCCGTATTGAAGGAATGATTGCAGTCGTCAGCCGACGAATCCGCCACCTCATTAACCTGACATCTGGATGCCTGCAATTTGCAAGTTTCCCCCTTTGTCTGATCCCCCCCACCCCCCCGTTTCCCTTTCCCTTAGCCGAGAACAAAAGCAAATTGCTTATCTTAGACGTAATGGGACTATTTCTTTCCGCGGAAGGATAAACACAGCGGTGTGAGGGAGGTCGATTGACAGCACATTGTAATCAAGCTGGGACAATGATTAGTGCCACGGCAACAGGGTGAAATTAATCCACAGCCCTCTGACGTGACAGGCTGACGGACCAAAGCCTCATGGGGGTTCTGATGACTCTTTCTTTCTTTTTTCTTTCTCTCTATCTATTTCTCCCTTTCTCTCCCTTCCCGATGACTTCCATAGATTACAGAGGGTGGGAGGTGTATCTTGAGGAAAATGGACATGAAAGGAAGTGTGCTTCACGTTTTGAAGTGATAATTACTAGCTTTATTCTCGGGACTTCCTTCTTTAATCCGAACCACTTGTCGGCCCATTTGTCTAACACCGTTTGAGTGCAGAGAAATGTTTTTCGCTGTTCAACTGGGAATGACTGAAACCCAACCTTTTAGTCAAAGGGAGAAGCTCCTCTTTGTGTCATGGCCGTGCGCTCAGCGTCCACTGACGTTTTAAAACGGGTACACGCTTCCATGGAGCGTTGAGCTGTGTACAGACTTATTTACCAGAACCGACCGTTAAACCTGCAATTAACAACCCTGAAAAATGCTGTAGCTGATTCTGTACCACGGTGTACACACACACACACACACACACACACACACACACACCTCCTCTGGGCTCTGTACGTTAAGCTTCACAATCATCGGAGCATGACTTCTGAAAGTAATTGCACAAGAGCGACACGCGCAGCAACGTCCTCGCAGCGAAGAGAGAGGACTGATGGCAGAGGTGGAATTTTTGGTTTGAAATTCATCACATTTTAATCCTGTGCGTACATTTGCATATTTCTGTATGTGTCTCTTAGTACTGTTCTCTTTAGTATCCATCCCTGTGTACATTTCTTTCTAAAAATAGCTCAGGCCATCCCTACAAACACACACGCATGCATGCACAGATACACATACAGACAAACGCACACGCACACAACATTTCTCTTCTCTCAGAGGTAATTGATGCCTATACCTGAGCTGAGCCTCTTTGATGTGTTGCCACACACAGTCTGCATGTACACATGCAGACTCTCGCAAACACACATAGTGATGGCATGGCTGTTGGATGAAGTATTGACTGCTGCGAAGGTTTGATTAAGGTGCCGTAGGCCAGAGCATGTTTTAATGAAACTGAAGAATCAGCATTCTGGTCTGTGTGTCTTGTGTGCATGAGGATTGTATGTGTGTGTTCTGTATGTGAGTGTGTGTGTGAGTGTGTGTGTGTGTTCTCATGCTCCCTGATTAGGCCCAGGTTCTGGCATAGCTCTGGTGGTGAAAAGAATGATGAAGGCAGTCTGAATTCAAAGCATGATTCCATCCACTAACATCTCCAATTCAATGCCTCTTATCGTTTCCTCAGCAAAAGGTTAGCGGCGTAATGAAAATAGTTGTACACGGAGATTGAGAGATAAATTCTGCCTTCTTCCTATGTGCAAAAAAGGTCATCCATCCATAATCATTTAGGACTTTTTTTGGCGTGAGGGTATAACTCGCATTGGTTTTTCCTTAATCGATTCCATTGAAATTGTCTGGTTCGCTTGATTCGAGAACTGATTGCAACTCAGAGAGAGATGAAAAGGGAAATGGACTACCCACCCCCCTTTTAGTTTATCTGACTGCAAATTGACATAATCTTAAAACAGCATTAGCATGCTAAAAGACACAGAGTTATGACGAATACCCGTTTGCTAAAGCTTTGTTCGTCCGACGAGAAAGATTATTAACTTTCCATTTAATCAAACGCAGTGCGCTTTGCTCAAATAACAAACTGTCAGGCAGATGGAAAACCTCCCTCTAATATGCTGGGAAATGGGAATGAAGAAGCAGAGATGTATGTTTACAGAGCCCTGGTTGAGGACAAAAGGGCAACTAAATATTATCTTAGCAAGTGATGGCATTAGGGAAGTGTTTGTGAAGGTTATTAGGGAGTTTTGTGGACCTAGCTAAAGTTTGTCTTTTGCAGGAATTTAATCTTGAAGGATATGCATGCTAACTTATTGATTAAGATAATCGATACAGTGCCCTCCATGATTATTGGAAAGCTAACAATAAAAAAAAAACATTATATGTTTTTCTCAAAACGTCACAATTATTGGCACCCTACTTTTAGGACATCAGGCTCTGAGAGATTGGTATGAAAGTAAATGTCTATAGGTAAAGTGGAAGTGCACGCCTATATGTGAAGCGAAAAGTACAATTCAATAGGTGAGCTCAAAATAAACGTCTTTTAGGTGAAGTAAAAATAAAAAAGCAGTTCCTGTTTTCTTCCTACAAATGTTGACAGGGTGCATGGTGGGAAGCCCACAACCCGGTCATATGTGTTTACACTGTAAATGAACCACATCTGAATCCGTCAGTGACTTGATGCACCCTCCTCCTCTGTTCCTGTGTGCCTCCAGACCTGGACGACCCTGTGGTGACGGTGCACCAGAGCATAGGAGAAGCCAAAGAGCAGTTCTACTACGAGAGGACCGTGTTCCTGCGCTGCGTGGCCAACTCCAACCCCCCGGTCCGCTACAGCTGGCACCGCGGGCGAGATGTTCTCTCACAGGGCTCCGACAAGGGAGTGGAAATCTACGAACCGTTTTTCACACAGGTAAGGTTGTGGCAATACACCATACAATTAATGCAGTCAATACATCGTAGAATATGTAAGAATGATGTTAATATACCATACTATACACTATAAAAGGATGAAGTCAATATACCATTCAATATAAAAGGATGAAGTCAATTTGCTTTGCAATATATTAGGATAAATTCAATATGCCATACAATATATAAGAATGAAGTCAATATAATGTAGACTTTGTGTGGTATAACATATATTTACATTAACTAGGGTGAGAGAGAGAAGATAGGACTGGAAATATCAAAGATAGAGAGTTATGTTATGGAGCATATAAGCAAGCAGGTCTCTGTCTCTGCTGTTCCCTCATCTTCATCTCCTCATCCACCTCTTCCTTTTCCTTCCTCTGTCATCTTCCCCTTTTCTCTATTCCAGTCATCTCTCCTCCTCTTCTCATCCACCTCTCCCTTTTCCCTCCTCAGTCATCTTCCTCCTCTTTCTCCTCCTGTCATCTCTGTTTCCGCGACTCGGCCCATTGAGCGTTTGTACTGAGTCAAGATAAAACACAGGGGTGGCATTTCAAACCCAGCATGGGAATATGGCCCGGTAATTAGCCAAAAAGTGACATGCATTTATTGAGGTCTCCCTCCTCCTCCGTCTTCCCTCCTCTCGTCTCCTTCCTCTCCTTACCCCACTTATCTGCCTCATTCCCCATGGTGAGCAGGAGAAAACAGAAAGATCAGGGGACGCGTTTGAAGCCAACACATTTTGTTTTCGCATCGCTAAATTCCAGCTTACCATTTCTCTCCCCTGGAAGTTTGAAGGAGAGGAGAGGGAGGTGCTGTTAGGGGCAGAGAGGATAGACAGAGGGTGTGGGGAGATCATTCAACAGAGGATAGGGAGGTGCTGTTAGGGGCAGATAGGATAGACAGAGGGTGTGGGGAGATCATTCAACAGAGGAGAGGGAGGTGTTGTTAGGGGCATATAGGATAGACAGAGGGTGTCTGGAGATCATTCAACAGAGGAGAGGGAGGTGCTGTTAGGGGCAGAGAGGATAGACGGAGGGTGTGGGGAGATCATTCAACAGAGGAGAGGGAGGTGCTGTTAGGGGCATATAGGATAGACGGAGGGTGCCTGGAGATCATTCAACAGAGGAGAGGGAGGTGCTGTTAGGGGCAGAGAGGATAGACAGAGGGTGTGGGGAGATCATTCAACAGAGGAGAGGGAGGTGCTTTTAGTGTCAGATAGGATAGACAGAGGGTGTCTGGAGATCATTCAACAGAGGAGAGGGAGGTGCTGTTAGGGGCAGAGAGGATAGACAGAGGGTGTGGGGAGATCATTCAACAGAGGAGAGGGAGGTGCTGTTAGGGGCAGAGAGGATAGACAGAGGGTGTGGGGAGATCATTCAACAGAGGAGAGGGAGGTGCTGTTAGGGGCAGATAGGATAGACAGAGGGTGTCTGGAGATCATTCAACAGAGGAGAGGGAGGTGCTGTTAGGGGCATATAGGATAGACAGAGGGTGTCTGGAGATCATTCAACAGAGGAGAGGGAGGTGCTGTTAGGGGCAGAGAGGATAGACAGAGGGTGTGGGGAGATCATTCAACAGAGGAGAGGGAGGTGCTGTTAGGGGCAGATAGGATAGACAGAGGGTGTCTGGAGATCATTCAACAGAGGAGAGGGAGGTGCTGTTAGGGGCATATAGGATAGACAGAGGGTGTCTGGAGATCATTCAACAGAGGAGAGGGAGGTGCTGTTAGGGGCAGAGAGGATAGACAGAGGGTGTGCGGAGATCATTCAGCAGCGCCGCGGCCGGGTCCTGCCGGGGTCAACGTTGAAAGCTTTGCTGGCGTGGGAGTTTTGATCATACATCTGTGTCTGTGCAGCCAGACCGACCATCAACCAGTCCCTCTGCTCCCACAGTTCCCCTTATAAGGCCATTTACCAACACCTTTTCATTCCTCCATTAATCCCACCTCTCTTACAGTGTCCTACATCCAGTCCCTACATCCGTTTCACTCCTCCTTACGACCCGTGACGTTAGTCACACCAACCTTAGCCTTTCATCCATCCCTCCATCCCCCCCCGCAAATGTCTTTTCCATATCTCCGTCTTTTTCCGCCAACATTCCGTCGTCTAACCTCTCATTATCCGTGTCTGTTCCTGACCCCGATCCCTCACATCCTTCCCCCCCCGTCTCTATTCCTTCCTCCATCCCTCCTTCTCTCCTTCCTTCCCTCCACCTATTTCTTTCCAAATTGATTTTTGTTCCCATTTGTCTCCCACTGTGTTAAACTGGGCTCTGAATCATCATCTCACCAAAACACATCTTCCCCTATCTGCCAAAACCAGAACGGGATCGGGAGGGTTGGGGGGGAGGGGGGGGGGTGGCGCTGCAGACGGCAGCCACAGACCGAGTCCATCCCTAATCAAATACAATTAACATCCCAATGCCGTGCGATATGGTGATGATCATCGGGGGGGAAATGGAAGAGATGCGCGATTAGGGCTGGTGGGGACTGTGATTGTGGCTTGTGAGGTCTGATTTGGCAGGCTGACTGAAGTCCTAATCTGACCCCCTGGCGGAGAGGAGGGAGATCAAAGACTTCTCATCACAGCCCATCACAAATCTCTGGGTGGAGCCACTGTCTCAGTCTGTCAGGCGCATACGCAGTGAAACTGAAAGACCCCTAGTGAGGCTGTCAGATGTGGAGTGGCGTAGCGCTTTCCATGACGTTCCCTGGTTGCCTTCTGAACTATGCTTTTGCGCCCAATGAAATAAGAAAAAGCTTTTATGTGTTATGATGATTTAAACCTTGTTTTAAATATTTGGAATCGGTTCCCTGTTTCGTGATTCTCAGTAAATGGGAATGTCTTAGGTCTCAGAGGTAATCGTTCAAATGCCACCCAAGAGTGTTTGCCGAGAATATCTTGGACGAACTTTCTGAAAAGTTTCCCGAATGTTTCAAGCTTTTGGAAATGCAGTTCATTGTTGGTTTTCATTTGATTCGCACACATTTGCACACTAGTGTTGTGGTTGTGTATCTGAGCTGCAGGGGGAGACAAAAATCTTGAAGTTGAAGAACCTTCGTCCTCAGGACTACGCCAACTACAGCTGCATCGCTTCTGTTAGGAACGTCTGTGGCATATCTGACCGAAATGTCGTCTTCAAACTGACTAACAGGACAGGTTAGTCTACACACTCACCCACAACTGGTAAGTATTCTAACTGACTTACAAGACAGGATAGTCTACACACTCACCCACAATTGGTAAGTCTTCAAACTAACTAACAGGACAGGTTAGTCTTCAAACTCACCCACAACTTCTGACTGACACACCAGCAATACAGATTCATTTTTAAACTCAATAACAAGTTACTTTTCAAACTCACTCAAGACAGGTTAGGCTTAAAACTAAACAACACAGGTTATATAGTCTTCAAATTCACCAACAATACATTCACATTCACACTCACCTAAAGGATTATTAGGAACACCTGTTCAATTTCTCATTAACGCAATTATCTAATCAACCAATCACATGGCAGTTGCTTCAATGCATTTAGGGGTGTGGTCCTGGTCAAGACAATCTCCTGAACTCCAAACTGAATGTTAGAATGGGAAAGAAAGGTGATTTAAGCAATTTTGAGCATGGCATGGTTGTTGGTGCCAGACGGACCGGTCTGAGTATTTCACAATCTGCTGAGTTACTGGAATTTTCACGCACAACCATTTCTAGGGTTTACAAAGAATGGTGTGAAAAGGGAAAAACATCCATTATGCGGCAGTCCTGTGGGCGAAAATGCCTTGTTGATGCTAGAGGTCAGAGGAGAATGGGCCAACTGATTCAAGCTGATAGAAGAGCAACTTTGACTGAAATAACCACTTGTTACAACCGAGGTATGCAGCAAAGCATTTGTCACAACAAGTCACAACACACACAACCTTGAGGCGGATGGGCTACAACAGCAGAAGACCCCACCGGGTACCACTCATCTCTAATACAAATAGGAAAAAGAGGCTACAATTTGCACAAGCTCACCAAATTTGGACTGTTGAAGACTGGAAGTATGTTGCCTGGTCTGATGAGTCTCGAATTCTGTTGAGACATTCAGATGGTAGATTCAGAATTTGGCGTAAACAGAATGAGAACATGGATTCATCATTCCTTGTTAACACTGTGCAGGCTGGTGGTGGTGGTGTAATGGTGTGGGGGATGTTTTCTTTGCACACTTTAGGCCCCTTAGTCCCAATTGGGCAACGTTTAAATGCCACGGCCTACCTGAGCATTGTTTCTGACCATGTCCATCACTTTATGACCACCATGTACCCATCCTCTGATGGCTACTTCCAGAAGGATAATGCACCATGTCACAAAGCTCGAATCATTTCAAATTGGTTTCTTGAACATGACAATGAGTTCACTGTACTGAAATGGCCCCCACAGTCACCAGATCTCAACCCAATAGAGCATCTTTGGGATGTGGTGGAATGGGAGCTTCGTGCCCTGGATGTGCATCCCACAAATCTCCATCAACTGCAAGACTGCTATCCTATCAATATGGGCCAAAATTTCTAAAGAATGCTTTCAGCACCTTGTTGAATCAATGCCACATAGAATTAAGGCAGTTCTGAAGGCGAAAGGGGGTCAAACACAGTATTGGTATGGTGTTCCTAATAATCCTTTAGGTGAGTGTATACCATAAAGTCTATAAGAAAACACTAAACCTCCTTCATCCTCTTCTTCCTCTCCAGCGTCTCCATCCATCAAGCTGCTGGTGGAGGACCCCATCGTGGTCAATCCGGGCCAGACTGTGTCCCTGGTTTGTATTACCACAGGCGGAGAGCCTAGCCCCACGCTGAGCTGGGTCAGCAGCTCCGACAGCCTGCCAGAGAAGAGCGTGGTGAAGGGTGGGACGCTCACCCTGCCAGGGATCACTTCAGATGACGCCGGGGTCTACAGCTGTGTGGCCAGCAACAACGTGGGCAACCCGGCCAAGAAGTCTACCACAATAGTGGTCAGAGGTGAGGGGGGCAGTGACGTGGGCATATCGTATAACTCTTAAAAAAACAATATCAGCCTTGTACCGAAGTTCTGACCTCTTTGTGACGTGGGCATATCGTAGAACCCTTAGAACAACGATATCAGCCTTGTACAGAAGTTCTGACCTCTTTGTGATGTGGGCATACCATAGAACCCTTAGAACAACGATATCAGCCTTGTACAGAAGTTCTGACCTATTTGTGACATGGGCATACCATAGAACCCTTAGAACAATGATATCAGCCTTGTACAGAAGTTCTGACCTCTTTGTGATGTGGGCATACCATAGAACCCTTAGAACAACGATATCAGCCTTGTACAGAAGTTCGGACCTCTTTGTGACGTGGGCATACCATAGAACCCTTAGAACAACGATATCAGCCTTGTACAGAAGCTCTGACCTCTTTGTGTTTTATTGCACTGTATGTGACTGATGGACTGAAACTATCTCAAAATAACTTATCTGAACTCATTTTCACCATTTAAGTGGCAGGAATGATTATTAAAATGGTTACGACAGAGTTACTGCATAGTCCCTTAAGTTCAACAGTTTCTATAGAGGTAATACATTTACCACAATAACCCCCGAGTTACTACAGTTACTGCAGAATTGTTGCTCCAGTTATTACATAGTTACTAGAGAGTTACTATAGTATCATTTTACTACCATTGACAGATGTCATTACAGGTTTTTCATTCGGAGAGCTGTAACACATTACGCTTGCCAGCCCCACAGGGTGGCTTATGTAAAGATTCCATTCAGTGCAAGAACAGTCTATGTTCTAGTTCTATGGGTGCAGCCAATAGCAATGTGTTGCATGTAAAATCCCTCATTAAAGACACTTATTAACTGGCCAATTAGTCGTTAAGCCAAGCCAGTGAAATTGAAGACACTGGCTATTTAGCCAACAATTGGGATGAAGACTTAGCGTCCAAGGCTCTTCCCCTCAGGGTGCTTGACACACGGAGCAGACAACAATTGTAAAGTTGCCTTTGGAGAAGCCGAAGTAGGGTGAGACATTGCGCCATTTCATATATATAGTGCGAGCTTCTGCTGTTGTGGTGATTTTGTGTGGGAAACTGTATTGCCAATATAATAAAAGAGCCAAGTGTCTGTGATTGCATTGGTTGAAGCACAGTGCATTTGAACATGCTGAAAACAACATCTGGTTTGGATAGTGATGGTGGTGTGTGTGTGTGTGTGTGTGTGTCTGGGTCTCTATATGAGTGTGTGTGTGTGTCTGTGTGTGTGTGTGTGCCATAGGGTTGAGCGATGGTACGATGCCAGCTTCTGTCTACAATGATTGACAGCCATCATTAATGGTGACAACATTACAATGTCACAGAAAAAGTATTACATTTGAACTTCACTAGTCGCGTTGGAGTCCTGCAGCATGCAACCATGCAGCGCAATTTCAGCTGATCCCAGATCAGCCCCAGTAGACATTATGTTATATGGCTAATTGTTTACAAAAAATGTAATGTGACTTGTTGGTCTAGGCTTGGTCTAAAGTATTCTTTCATGATCCATCTCCAAAATAAATCTATACGCTTAACTGAGTTCCATCTTAGGAAGTAGTTGGGGGTGAAGCCTAAATAAAAACCTAGTGGACCTTATAATGAGAGAGAACATACAAGATATACTAATCAATAGGTGTAGGAGGATATGCTCAGTGTAGCTTAGATCAAACATATGCAAAGCCTACAAAATGTATGTAGTTATATACATATTAGGCTATTCCAGTCAACAGCCAGCTTCATGGATGCATAGAAAAGAAAAAATCATTTTCAATTGTGGTCAATATTGGATACCACAAATGCTCTTCATGTCAAGTTGCATTTTATAGGTGCAATTCTCTCAAGTTTAACTCCTCTTAGGGCAGCAATCGTTTAAATAACTTAATTACTTACTTGTAATATGTAACGTGTTCCCCAGACCACATTGTTTAGTAATACATGCAGGTATAGTCACCTGTTGTTCTATTGAAATCAAGCTCGAGTTCATTAAAACAAACTTGATCGATGACTAACTAAATAAGCTAGATGTTGCTCCTAGTAAAATCTAAAATCCTTAAGCATATCATCTACTCACGCGTTAATCGAACAGGCCAGGTCCAAATACACCCAACAGTGAAATCGTTGTATACCTTAAAGGTACTGAGATATGTTTTTAGGAGCGACATCATTTGAATGCACATGGTATTGTAGTTATCTTTGTTCAGACCATCAATTCCAGAGCCTCAGGCCAGGTCTGCCTTTCCATGCATTGGGTGTGCTAGACAGGACCTATCTGCGTGGCACACAGAGATGCCCTCTCACCCTTATTTACTATTTATGCAGGGCTGAATGCGGATGTGCAATCTTTAGTTAACAATGCAGAAATCGATCTGCAAATAATCACTGTTCAAGCAAAATTGTTTTCAGAAAAATCCCATTTCACAGGGAAAGAAAATAGTACACTATAAGCCTACTTTGGCGGTTGCAGTAAATGTCAGTTTGACACATTAAACATATAAACAAACATTTCCATACTGCCAACATATCTATTAATGTCCTTCAATTGTATAATAGACATTAAATCCCACAGCAAGCCTTTTAAATAAGTATGAACAAAATGTCGACTTCTTTGCTTGATTTTGAATAAAAATTCTACAGCCATAAGATGAAATGAATTAATATTCATTACATTCTGTATAACCCTTCTTGTATGAAACTGTCTATGGCAAAACAATGAATAGGCATACCGTAGTCTAGAATTATAGCTGTGAAGACAGGCTTTACTATCCCACCAAGTCAGACATTGTTTTTAATGATTTAGGACAGCTCAACTGGTACATTATTTATTCGTCTTTGTGTGTGCGTGTGTGTGTGCACGTATTTGTTTGTGTGTCATTTTGTTGATGGCACCCCTAGCCCTTGAAAGCCCTCTGTTGCGGGTGTTACCAAAGGGGCTGTCTGTGTTTTCCACAGATCTGTCTTCAGCAGATGGTGGCGTTTCTGCCCATGCTGTCCCACCAGCCGTGCTGGCTCTTGGTTTGGCTCACGCTCTACCACAGTGCTGTGTATGCTCGTGCGCGCGTGTGTGTGTGTGTGTGCGTGCACACAAGCGTGTTTGGCTTGCCCCCTGTTACGACTTATCGCGCCGTTGGCTTGGCCCTGCTCATCTGCCATGATGCTTTTCGTGTATTGAAAGCAGGAGGGACGTCTCCAAATGCAGGTCAATATCCTGGCTGTCCGGGATCACATCGAAACGCTTGGCAAAGAAAAAAAGGACGCTTTATAGGAACAATGACTTGGACAATGGATGGGAGCTGTATTTTTCAACAGTGAATTGTTTAGTTAGAGAATGGGTTCACCGCGAGGCGTGTGTGTGCGCTGGCGTGTGGAGGTGTCAGTTTACGGGCGTCAGAGAGACAAACTCTGTTAGGAATGTCTTGAGGACGCCTAGGTTTTGTTAAAGAAACAAGCTTGACGGCATTCATCTTTTTTGCTCCTAGCACTCTTTTGCCTTTTACACATGCTGAGTACTGTGTCTGAGATTTTCTCTTGCACTCACGATTTTAAAGTGCTGGGTGCAGGAGTCTGAAATGAGGGGAGCTGGAGGTCAAATCAAACATCCACAATCAAACAGGTTTCTGCTGTACCGTCATCGTCATGTTGCTTCTTTCCCGACAGTTCCTCCAGGGACTTTCTTCCTTCCAGATTACTCCAAATGAGGGATCAGCAATTCCAGTCAGCAAACATGAACACAGACGCGCACACACACACACACAAACACAAACACTCAGAGACTCTTTTCACTTCTCGTTTTGGGTTTCTGTGTAATTATAGCAGAGAAAAGCTGCACTGTGTTCCATGGAGAGGCTCCTGCTGATGTGATTTAGGCTGTTTGTTAGGGAAAAACAAAGCCCAGATGATGTGACTTGTAACAGCCCGGATGTCAGCATGTAAATCAGCATGTGAATGACTCTGGAGCTCGTTTCTGGTCCGGAGCCGCGTACATTTCCATTTATTAAAGGACACATGTAAAGGTCTGGACTAGCGGGCCTGGCAGAGTGGAGCGGTGCGATCGGATGGTAAGGGGTGTGGTGTGTGTTCGCTGTGTTTGTGTGTGTTCGCTTGGGTGCATTCACAAGTGTCCAACCGGAAATTAAAGCAGAGATCAACCACAAGGTCGTTCGCAGCATCAGCTACCTGTCACTCGGCACATTGAACGTCCCTGTTGGCGTGCGCCAGTATATGTGTGTGTGTGTAGGTGTTGGCATGTGAAGGCATGTTGTGAACGTGTGATAATGGGAGGGTCCGGGTCGTGTGTCTTCGTGTGTGTATGTCTGCGTGAGTGAGTGAGCATGTGAGTGTGTTTGTGCGTGTGCGGCTGGGCTCTGGCGCTAAGGTCTTTGTACCCTGTAGGTCTTTACCCTTGAAGAATGTCACATAGACCAGCTATCAACAGAGCCATCTGGCCTTAAGAGGACTGCTAAGCTAGACCTACTAATTACGGATGGATGGATGGAAGACAGACAGAAGCCATCTTGTGGTGCCAAACTAGAGATGGCTATTGAGAGAGAGAGAAATGGGCAGTGTGAGTGTGACAGAACCCCTTCTAAGCATCCACCATTAGTCCCCATCTGAGGCAAGTGTTCTCGGTTGGAGCTAGCCATCTTCCAAAATGTTCCAGACACTCCCCTCACTCCCCTTGCTAGCTCTCCGTCCGGTCTGGAACATTCCGGCCTTCTCCAGGAGCGCTCGCTCCGTGGTGCTGGATCCCTGTGTGCAGGGTGATGACACGGCATGGCTGGGGGCGTTGTGATCCTGGAAGGGACCCAATCATGAACCATCTTTCAAAGTCAATTCAATAATTTCCTCCTTTTCAAGGTCAACGGGGCCTGCTCAGTATTTTATACCTGCCACACAGCATGATAGGATGTTAATTGTTTGATTGTGTCATGCATTACACCTGTATGGAAACATCTGCATTTGTTAGGTTCCTCCACTCTTTTATTCAGGTTTTTCCTTTAATTAGTCACCCGTCTCCATATGAATGTGTAGAAAGAGAAAGGCCGATAGAGAAAATGAGAGGTACAGGTGTCAGCCACATTTGACAGACAGTTCAACAGGGATGTGAATGTTTCTGTGTGTATGTCATTGTGTGGCCCTCTAGCAGCTAAGCAGCTCCCATGAGGGGGTATTGTAATCCAGCCTCTATGGAGGACCAAAAGCCCAACAGAGACATCCGTTTTTGTGTGATTATCTGACGATTCATGTTAAAGCCCACCGCTTGTTGTTATTCACCAACCGCCACAAAGACTATTACACACAGCCACACACAAATAAACACACTCACGCTCACGTTTCTATTCTTGTGGGGACCTAAACCTGACCCAAAAATGTAGTATGTTCCCTATATCTAAACACTTAACCTAAACTTAATGACTTAACGCTTACCCTAACCTACATAATTGAACCTTCATGTCTGGAGTTGAACTGGCCCTGATGCCTAAACCTAACCAGCAATGCCTAAACCTAACCAGTAATTCCTAAACCTAAAAGTAACCCCATTGCCAAATTGTATTTCGAATACGGAACAAGAAAACATATTCCCATTCAAAACCCTATTTTGACTAATGCTTAACTTAACCATGATCCTAACCCCAAAACCCATGAAACTACCCCTAAAACAGCCTTCCTCTCATGATGCCGGGGAAGTGTCCCCAGAAGGTCGGATTTTCCTAGTTTTCCTGGCCTTGTGGGAGGTACACTTCAGTAAAACAAAACACTTAGCTTTCTCTGGGAGAACATTAAAGTCTCAAGCACTTTGGCTAAACAGCACAGCAGGAGCCGCATCATGATTCTCATTCATAGAGCCAAACAAAGTGGCGGTAACTGAAGAAGCGTCCTATTCATTAATGCCGTAGCTCCAATGTCAGTGTAACCTCTTTAGATAATCAGAGGGGGGAACATCTTGCTTGGCGTTGCGAAAGTGTTGTCTAATGTCTGCGTATGCACTCAGAGGACTTCTGTGTATTTCATTCAAGTGTTTAACACCATAAAAAGGCCCGGCGAGTCATTTGGACTCAAATGTAATTTTAAATGGAAGTTCCTTACGTTCTCTTTCTGGTAAATCCGAGTAGGAATCTCTTCTGTGGAGAGAAGCTTTGACTAAAGCTCTTTTAAGCTAAAGGATACCCTGGATCCACTACTTATTTATAACAGATTTTCTCGCACACACACAGGTCCCCTTGTTCTATAAAAAAATAAAAACATGTATAAATATTTATATGTATATATCAGGGCGGTGAAGAGAGAACCAGCTATTAATAATGCAAGGAAAATGTGTTTTTGTGTACATTAACTATCTTTCTATGCCTAGGTGCTCATGGTACTTGGACACAGTAAGTTTCCTGTCTTTTTCCAATCTGTTATTTTCTTTCCAATTCGGGATCAGGCTCTCCGCGCCTCCCCACAACCTGCCCCTCCCCTCTCGAGCTCTGGTCTGTTATGCTTATTCGTCTCGGCCTCGGTTGGCTAGGCTAATTCGCCTCAGCCATTCTGTAGGATTCCAATTTTCGTGTCTGGGTCTTCCCTGTACGCCGACAAGCTGATCGCACAGATTCATCATATATGGATGAAGCGCTGGAATGGCTGTTAGAGCGGACTGAAACTAGCGCCGTGTCAGGTTTGCCCTTCAGCGGGAAATGGGAAAACTCTGTGAGCAGGCGGTTACTGCGTTAAAGATTCACTGGGCGTTTGTAGCGATTGCTGTTGTTGTACGGCCACAACACTGCACGCGGTCCCTTTTAGCAGACACCGTGTTAAACCAATGGACAGTACGTGAGCGGTACGTATATGGGAACAGCTCACGTCATAACCTGAAGAGGAAGTCACTGAGGAAGTAGCGAAAAGTCAGGGCGGGCTGGTCCTGATGGTGTGATAAACCCCTTCTGCACTTTGTTTGGACTAACAATGGAAGTGGATGTTTCAGGGAAGAACGCGCAGAGCTGGTTCGGTGAACAACGTGTTCTCAAGACAACGGTTTGGTGGTCTGCACTGTGTTGGACTTGACATTGGTTGGAGTGTTCTCAACGCTTAACTAGAGTAAAGTGGATTGTTGCATTTTTAAACCAATGCGAGCACTGACACCTGTGTGCCACACACACAAAGGAACCCCCACACACACACTCTCTCACACAAACACACACAATGGGATCTGATTGGATTATAGTAGTCCCCCAGGAACTGTTCTGTGTACTAGAATGAATGGAATGCTGTAATGGACCAGCTCTACACGGAGACAGCACAAAATAGCCTTTTATACAGTCGAGGAACCACTCTAAACCATTTTAATGAAATGACTCTCCTTACTCTACCTATTTCTATGTGCTTAACTATTCCTCTGATTAGAGCCATTCTGTACGTCATGTACACAGCTTCAAGTGTTTGTATAACTGCTTCCACCATTGTGTCCAGATGTCCAATATTATTACTGTACCGTGTTCCACCTTTCAGGGAGTGTTCCAACATATGGACGTTATTAAGTACTGAGGTGTTCTCTTGGGAGCGTGCACACAAAGAGGTCACTTGTCCTTAATACTGAGCGTTCCTATTGTGAAGGTCACTGTCTATCCCTAGCTATACTGTGATTCAGCACAAGTTATTTTATATTAGCAGACATACGAAATTGCATCCGCAACACATAATACATATCAGATGTAGAAACAAAAAAGCTGACTAAAATTCTGTATAGACATACATTCAACTCATAGCATAGATTTTTTAGACTGTATTCTAACGAAACAACTGGAATTGGCTGATTTCAAACTGGTACTAGCAAACTATTTCCTATAGCCACCATACACAGCTTTTGTTCTTCGGCTGTGATGTCATCGAGGTGAGTTTGAACTTTAACCTCAACATGCTATGTGAAGTTAGGTTGCTTCGCCTAGCTGGCCCATTTTCATTGGTTAACATCAGAATAATATTTGTAATTGTGGAAAATGCCATGGTCATAAGAAAGGTACAAGGGATGTGAAAGAGGAGACTTGAGGTTTCCCTCGTTGCCATATCTTTAAGGTCTGTTCACAGTTCCATCTCTCAACCCCTTCACCAGGATGACATAATATGGCCTCCAGATAACAAGATCCTCCAGATCCCAATCACAATGAACGCAGCACTCCTCCCAGCTCACAATCCCCGAAATACAATGCCCGTTCAAGAGTTTGTGATAGCTTTCTAATGTTCTTTGATCCTAGCATACCTTCTGTGTTTTTACGATTTAGCTTCTGCTAGTCTGTGCCTTTTTGACATACACACTTGCATTTTGTATTTTGCCTCCTAGTTTACATAGCAAGTATAGCAATAATATACATTACTATCTATAATATTCAATACTTCTAACTATATTGTTCATATACTCCATTCTACTCTTTTTAAAATTGCTGCTAGTTTACACTGTTATGTATATTATTGCTATATTTCTTGCTCTATTTTTGCTTTATATATCTCTTAATTCTTACTACGTAGATGTTGTGTGCCTTGTTACAAGAATTTCATTGTGCAGGATGACACTGTGTTGTTTGGTGCATTTGACAAATAAACCTTGAACTTCTGGATTTCCTTTGTTTGTATCGACTAGTCGACTTCTGCCTGTTCACATATGACCAACCTGTTTGCCTGCTCTTGGGTCTTGAGTTGAAATTAAATTCTACCCACTATGCAATTGGGACGATACCTCTGCCTCTCCCGAGTGGTATTATGGGAGAACCAATGGAGCAAATTTGTCAACAAGACTTTGTTTGTGAGAAATATTTAACTGCAGAGGATCGTTACCCAGGTTCACTTAGAAGAGGACTGAAGGTGAATGCAATTCCATCAAGTTACCCAGTTTAACCCGTGGAGACAAGGCAGTAAATAATACTTCAGAGTAAATAATTCTTCCAATTGCTATGTTATAATACACAAAGTACACATTGGCTCTGGATATTCTGGGCAAGGGTTGGGGATTAACATGTTCACCATCGCCCCCTTTACCTGCTGGCAAGCTTCTATTCAGTCAATTCATCGTCTGTATATTATGGTTAGAACAAATAAGGCTCTATCCCCCGAAAAACATCCTTCGTATGGAGTCAGACATAACATGCATGTATTTTCCTTTCTCTCTCAAGCAAATTAAGTTTGACTGTCCGAGGTGAATATCAGAGATCAAATAGGTAACTTGCTTTCTAGCTAGTGAATACTAACTTTAGTTTACTGTGATGTATACACTTACACTTCCTGAAAGAACACGTGGATTAATACAACTGTGAACAAAACTGACTGGTAAACACAGGAAGTACCCGTTTATTTGAAATGAGAATTTTATTGCAAAAATAAAACTTCATTTTGAGGAACAAAACATCGTCATGTTCTTTGAGGTAAACAACACCTATAGTCTTAGTTTGGACTGTTTTAGAGTAGTTTTCTGCTTGCAATGCAGCTTTTGCGATAGCGGTATGAACAATTTCCATTAATGAATTTGTGCAATGCTAATAACGCTAATTACAGACTGAGACAGAGCTGAATAATGGATTGTTTAAAATAGAATGACTCTTGATAAATCAAAATAAATATTATTTTTGAACGAACTATCCCTTTAAAGCACATACTGTCAATTTGAGGGTATCCAGATCATCCAGATCGGATTAACCATTTAGAAATCGCAGCATGTTTTATAGTAAGTCCTTCCGTTTTAGGGTGCATTAACATTATGTACAGTAAAGTAGCTATGTTTTGTAGTTTGTTTGAGTGCCTGAAGTTAGCTTTGCTTAGGAGTAGTTTGAATGCATGAAGTATTCTAGTTTAAGAAGAGTATGGCCAAGTTATAGCTGCTAGGTCACTGAGATTTGACAGTTCAGTGCAGAAGTCTAAAAATGCAGATTAGAGGCTGGTGTGATGTTGGATTACAAAATGATCTAATGTCGAGACACTGTTTTATGACGAGGTAGTATATCCCAATCAGTCCCAATACTGGCGTCCTACCTTACTATATACAAAACAGTACTTCACCATCAGTAGTATGTACATGTAGTATGTAATATGCGATTTGAGATTTGGCCATTGCTTTCGATTTACATATAGTATAGTGGTTGGCTATTTAACTGTCATTGTTTTCTAAAGAAACAAACCTGTCATGGAGTGATTCTAAATAAATGAACCCGCCATGTTTCAACTAATTGGTTTAACAATGGAGAATTATATAACCGACACCCAGCACGTGTATAGCTTAGCGGCGTAGTGGTTAAAGACACAGCCTGTCACAGGAGACACCGGTTTGAATTCAGTGAAGGCAACACCATCATCCCTTCTAATCACGGGCTGGCCAAACTAGGCTTGCCTGGTTCCTTTTCTTGTTTGGACATCCAGAAGAGAATTTATCATTCCAGTTCATCTGTTCTGATATGGTTTTTAGGCATGTTTCAGTTATGGTAGTGACTGTCAAAAGACCTGCGTAACAAGGTAATGGAACTTTATAAAGATGGAAAAGGATATAAAAAGATATCCAAAGCCTTGCAAATGCCAGTCAGTACTGTTCAATCACTTGTTAAGAAGTGGAAAACTTGGGGACCTCTTGATACAGAGCCATGGTCAGGTAGACCAAAGATTTCAGCCAAAACTTCCAAAAGAATTGTTTGGGATACGAAGAAAAAAACATAGGTAACCTCAGGAGAAATACAGGCTTCTCTGGAAAAAATCGGTGTGGTTGTTTCAAGGAGCACAATATGACGATACTTGATCAAAAATGAGCTGCATGGTCGAGTTGCCACAAAAAAGCCTGGTTACAATATGCCCGACAACACCTTGACACGCCTCACAGCTTCTGGCACACTGTAATTTGGAGTGACGAGACCAAAATAGAGCTTTATGGTCACAACCATAAGCGCTATGTTTGGAGAGGGGTCAACAAGGTCTATTGTGAACAGAATACCATCCCCACTGTGAAGCTTGGTGGTGGCTCACTGATATTTTGGGGTTGTGTGAGCTCTAAAAGCACAGGGAATCTTGAGAAAAGTTATGGCAAGATGAATGCAGGATGATATCAGAAAATACTGGCAGAGGTGAAGGTGAAGAGTGGCCATTACAGGTCTCCTTAATATCATCGAGCCACTGTTCGGGGACATCTCAAACGTGCGATTCATGCAAGACGACCAAAGACTATGCATGACCCGGAGGTATTTTGCCAATACGAATGGGCAGCTATACTACCTGCAAGAATTTGGGGCCTCATAGACAACTATTACAAAAGACTGCATGCTGTCATTGATGCTAAAGGGAGCAATACACAGTATTAAGAACTAAGGGTATGTAGACTTCTGAACAGGGGTCAGTTAAATTCTTCCTTTGTTGCTATGTTTTGTTTTATGATTGTGCCATTCTGTTATGACCTACTGAACAGCTGAATGTGAATCCCATATGAAATAAAAGACATGTTTTGCCTGCTCAGTCATGTTTTCTTTACAAATGGTACATATATTACCATTTCTCCAAGGGTATCCAGACATTTGAGCACAACTGTACATTGGTTGATGTTTGCATATATGGCCATTTGCAGAAAATCCCTGACTATCTTAATTCAAACATTTGTTAGAAATGGTTATAAAAAATTGCTCTCAAGACCACAAAGTTCTTGAGGTACAACAAGTCTAATCAGACTTGGGTGAAACTGCATTCAAATATGACCCAAACTCATGGAATTGCATGCATAGAGCCTTTAAGCTTGACGTTTCTGTACTTGAATGATACATTCTGATAAATTTTTATTATTAATTGTGATTCACCCAGCTCTGGTTTACCAAAACACAACGTGGAATTGATTTTATCCCAGCATGTATAACAATGTAGCCTGACATGAGTCTAAAATGTTTACAAGAAATGTCAGCTGTAATTCATTCCTTCACCGGATCACATCATCACAGACATTGATTTGAACCATTCAGTCTGATCTTTCGGTGCCAGACCTTTTTTGGACCCTGATAAAAACAGGTCTTTGGGTCTGTTAATGTTCAACAGTTTGTGGTGTGTGTATCTGCCACCAGGTGTAACGATATTCATGTATTTTAAATGGTCAAATGATATCGAATAACATCAAAACTCCTCCCTTCGCTCAGCTTCAGCGTCACAATGTTTTGCACATTCAATTTGCTGTGTTTAAATCTGACATGCAGGTTTTGTTTTCATTTTCCTCCTCACCAAGCTGAATATGATAATGTCACCAGGGAATTGCTAGATGAAAAGATTTCCGTGGCACCGTCAGTCTTTTTCCCGTGCACACGAGATGAATGGTACCGCCGAAGCTCTGAAAAACAACGCAACATGCATTATAATGGAATCAGCCTTCTATTCGTTTCTCTCAGAAGAGCTGGGTTTGGAGACGGTGTTTGGAAACTAAACGGGATTAGCAATAAAATATGTTTCCATTGATATTTTTCAAAATGTTGAGCTTTCTGCCCGTGTGTGTGTATATGTTTGATGACTTCCTCTCCAATCAGTGATAGCAACTCTTGCTTGATTGGATGTACCTCATCTCAGACTGACTATGAATGGCCAAAGTGAATCTCAGACAAACATATTTCAATCTGATCAGCAAGAAGTGAGTTTGCTACTCTACAATTTGCTATCCCATTCAAAATCAATTTCCGAAGCATTTATAAGCGTCACTAAATGTGGTTTTGTACTCTTTCCTCTGACTTCCCAGCTGGTGTGCTAGTTCCCTTTTTTAGGTTGGAAAAGGGAAAGAAAACACTGTTTCCCTGTCTACATATAGACAGAAGACCAACTGTATCTGTAATTGTTTTGCAAATATCAGTGAAGCAAATGTATGTCTATGGCTACATTCAAATTGAGAGTGATTCAGAATTACTCCTGTGGATAACCCAGACATTCCTACAGACCTGGAACCTCTCTGAAGTTCTGATGTGTGTGTGTGTGTGTTATTGTTCTCTCCGCAGCGCTGAAGAAGGGACGTTTCTGGATCACCCCCGACCCTTACCACAACGACGACAACATCCAGATCGGTCGTGAGGTGAAAATCTCCTGCCAGGTATGTACCCACAGACACACGCGCGTACGTAGACACACACACACACACACACACACACACACACACACCTTTTTCACACTCCTGCTCAACGATCCAGGTGGAGGCCACACCCCCCGAGGAGCTGACGTTTGGTTGGCTGAAAAACGGACGTGCCCTGCGCAGCTCAGAGCGAATGGTGATCACCCAGACAGACCCGGACATCTCCCCGGGAACCACCAACCTGGACATCATCGACCTGAAGTTCACCGACTTCGGCACATACACCTGCGTGGCCGCTCTGAAGGGGGGGGGCATACCTGAGATCAGCATCGACGTGAACATCTCGTCCACTACTGGTGAGTCTCACACACCGACATGTCAGAGCAGGAGACACGCATACGCTCCCCAGCGCTCAGCCAGAGCACAGTACTGGTGAACTGCACTGCTCCGGGCGTACTCAGACACAGCAGGGAAACTATACATAGAGTGCTTTCGGAAAGTGTTCAGATGCCTTCACTATCTTCACATTTTGTTGTGTTCCAGAGATAATTTACAATTGATTCAAAATACATGTTTTTCCATCAGTCTATTACAAACAGTACCCCGCTAATGGCAAAGCAAAAATATGTTTTAGGATAAAAATGATCAAACTAATGTACATAAGTATTCAGCCCTTTGCCATGACAGCCCAAATTGAGATTAGATACATTCTGTGCCCTTTGTTCCCCCTTGATGTCTCTGGTGCTTGATTTGTAGCAAATTCAGACAGCCAACTTTCTATATAATGAACTCTCCATAGACCTCTGAGATGCTGAGGCATACTCCTGGACAAGGTTATGAAAAAATGCTAAAGCGCTGAAAGTTCCAAGGTTCACAGTGGTATCCATCCATTATGAAATGGAAGACTCTTCCGAGAGCTGATGAATAGTGCAAAATACAGAGAGTTCCTTGAAGATCCAGGAGCACAGACTGGCATGGATATTCACCTTTCAGCACAACAATGACCTAAAGGACACAGCAATGCTAGAGCGGCATTAAGACAGATCTGTGAATGTCCTTGAGTGGCCCAGGGCTAGCCCAGACTTGGACCACATTAAACAACTGTGGAGAAACCTACGTTTGCAGTTCACCAACACTCCCCATATACACAACAAAATATGGAGAACGTCACTCCTCATAAACACAATAAAATATGGAGAACGTCACTCCCCATAAACACAACAAAATATGGAGAACGTCACTGCCAATAAACACAACAAAATATGGAGAACGTCACTCCCCATAAACACAACAAAATATGGAGAACGTCACTCCCCATAAACACAACAAAATATGGAGAACGTCACTCCCCATAAACACAACAAAATATGGAGAACGTCACTCCCCATAAACACAACAAAATGTGGAGAACGTCACTCCCCATAAACACAACAAAATATGGACAAAGTCACTCCCCATAAACACAACAAAATATGGAGAAAGTCACTCCCATTAAACACAACAAAATATGGAGGAAGTCACTCCCCATAAACACAACAAAATATGGAGGAAGTCACTCCCCATAAACACAACAAAATATGGAGAAAGTGAAGGGATCTGAATACTGTAGATTATCAGGAATGAACCAATGGTCATAAACACACACACGACATTAGAAAGGCTTTTTTTATTCCTTTCTTTAGTCAACTATTGAATTTTCCGCTATTCATTTATCCAATAAGTGACCTATTTTCATCCCCAAACTAATCAGAACCAAACATCCAATCATATTGCCTGGTATTTAACTACAGAAACTAAGGTTTCATCTTTAAATGTACCATATCCCCTGTAATTCACTACTTGACCCAGTCTCTAGTTAATGGTAATGGGCTAAATAGGGAAATGGGAGTCTTTAAGGACCCAGCCTTTCTCCCAAACTAATTCCATCCCCTCCATTCATTTAATCGTCTTCTGCTCCTAGCTTTTGTGCAACAAACATGACATGCATTCAATATACATCCAACCTGGGTGACATCAGATAAGGTCATTTTGGTGGTTAGACTGGAATAGTGGCTTTGTTACAAGAGAACAACCAGAGGTTGAGCTTTTGGTTGTTGCCAGAGCCACAGGACTCATGTGGTCGGTGGATTGACAGGGGTCAGGGAAGGAAGGGGTAGTTGGGGGGAGGAAGGAAGACAAGAAGGGGTTAGATAGAAGAACAAGCGCACAGGGTTCGGATAGGGGGCTCAGGGTGACATCGTGGGTAATCCCTGCTCAGAGGTTATTCATTGATCGCTCATCCCTGTGTGTCGCAGTGTCATCTCCTATTATTGTACTGCCTCCATCTCCAATGGAAGGTATCCGATCAATAATATCAGGGCTTCTCCGATTGGGAATTTCCACTTGGAATTCATCAGCCATGAAGGCTGGTAGTCTCTCATCCTGAGCCTGTTTGTTCCCAGATTGGATTTACCAATTGAGACGTGGTTCTGCTCCTGAAGAAGCGTTCCGAAATTGTGGGCTGCAGGTTTCGTGTTTTTGAAATGTTTGTTAATATTGTTAATATACCGTGTGTGTTTGTGACTTATGGTGGTTATGGTTATAGGGGTTTTGGTTAGGGTCAGTGGTTAGGAATCATTGGACTTTTTGATTTGGAAATGTCCCTAAAAGTGTAGTAAATCAAAATACCTTTATGTGTGTGTGTGTATGTGTGTATGTGTGTGCTTACACATCTGCCTGTGCTCACTTTCCTCTACGTACGTAGCTCTTGCAAGCCCCCTTTCTCTCTTTTAACTGCACATCATCTATGACAACCCACCCTGCTGCCGTAGAAACATGAAAGCCTGTTGTCGACCTTTGTGCATAATTAGCGTAAGATAATCCTTTGATAATCCTCGGTGCAATAAAACAGTGGGATCAATCGCACCTGCCCAGTTTGTTTCCTCATTATCTTCTAAGTAGTGCAGCCTTTTCTTTTGGAGGATGCGCGCACGCGAACGTGTGTGTGTGTGTGGGGCCCACTGATGCAGGAACAGTCTTTAATGTGGAACAACACTGCTGCTGTCTGAGTGGAGAAGAGAGAAACACAAAGGAAAACAGTTCATATGATTATAATATACTGTAACATGAAAGGGACTTTTGTGCTTGGATGTGATTCTTTTTAAGCATTATCGTTTTATTTTTTGGGGTGCTGTACCTGGGGTTGCTGATGTGATATGATAAAAAGGTGAGTATAGAGTGATGCAGCCAGCATTAAACTATTATAGAATCAAACTGTGTACTTCTTTGGTAAATGTCATTCTCAAGATTTATTTGGGGCCTACACTGCTAAGTTCAGAATTAGCACAAGTGCTGTATCAACACAAACAGTCTTTGTTTCATATATTGGATGTCACTACTGTACAAATTAACTTAATGGGCAATTTCGATGTCAGCCAATGACCGAGCAGTTTATTAGCCTATTAACCAATGGCAAGACTGTGAAGTTAGTAGTTAGGAGGAGTTACTCTGTAAGGGCCTATATAATCTGTTATGTATAGTACGTCAACTAGTCATGGAATCCGCACGATAAAACTCCAACCACAGAAACCTGTTATAAAAAATCTGAATCACATGAATCTGCAAAGGACATTTACACACAGCCAGAACCTTAAATGGTCCTGCCAGTGGTAGACAACATATGTGAATGAATACAGAAAATGTACACAATGAATATCTTCAACACTGGTCTTCTTTAATGCTGCGTCTACGTTAAAGTTGTCAGAATTACAGACATTGGGTGGTGAACATAGCGTGAGGCAATGGGATAAGAGCCGAGTTTAAAGATGAATGTTCAGATGATGTTACAGATTGTACATTTACAATTTCGGTAAAATCTGGATGCAATGAGATGAGCATAGTTTGGGTGCAGCTGTCTAGTTTACTGTTTTCAGTAAAGAGCATTGTTTGTCTCTGTGGGGCAGTTCACTCCTTGGTAGGACAGAAGACTACTTTGTAGGGAATAAACTAAATGTATTTAACATTCGCCCATAAGACAAACTGGATTCATCAGTGATTCCTATGTCCTGAAACTTTCTAAAGAGGCAGTAAGAATTTCCCCTCTGTGTGCATTTGCCTGTGGTGTTGTCATAGCCATTAGCATAATGAAAACAATTGTGTTCTGGTAGATAAAGTCTTCTCCACAAACCTTCTTCCAGTTAAATGTGACATATATCCTAGTTGTTAAAGCATTTGACCAGTAACCAAAGGTATCTTGTGGTGTCCCTGTGCAGTTAACATTAATTACTCCCAAGTTGTTGAAGTAAACATCTTAGGTCAGCTAAACAAGCCTGAAAATATGCACACTTGAGGTAAAGTTAACGATCACCACCACCACTTTCCTCAACTAAATTTTTTTCTCTCCCAATGTGGTTTAAGTATTATTGTGGACTTACAACATTCAATAGTGTTCCCAATTGTTTTCTATTAAGAAAGTGTTTTTTTTTTTTGAGCAAAAACCCAGAAAAATAATGGTCAGGCCCCCCACCACATAAAAAAGATTGTATAGTGTTTTTTTGGAGGATAACTAAGACATCTCTGCTGCCCTACTGAAGGGAAAGAGGTAATTACAGTCTCATTTAGAAAAAACATTTAGAGCAGATTACGCAGCATCTCTGCCAGGGCCACATGTCGTGGAAGTGCTTGGAGAGAGATGAAGACTCATGCACAAGAAGTGTTTAGAAAGGGTTGGAGTCAATCTAAAGTATCACAGTAAAACTCCATGGCAGCTAAACACTGCTCCAGGCCAAGTAAAGGATGGCAACTATTCCTGCTTGTCATTTTGTAAATGCCTGATCTCTAAGGCAAAATTCTGTGAGTGGCATTTGAGATAATGCATGGGTCAGTGAGACTCTCTTCCCTGACCATGTGGGCCAAACAGATCAAGCTATATACAGTTAAGTCCGGAAATATTTGTACACTGACACTATTTTAATAATTTTGGCTTTGTACGCCACCACAGTGGATTTGAAATGAAACAACTGAGATGCAATTGAAATGCAGACTTTCTGCTTTAATTCAAGGGGTTGAACAAAAATACTGTATGAAACATTTAGGAATTGCAACCATTTTCATACACAGTCCTCTTATTTCTGGGGCTCAAATGTAATTGGACAAATGAACACAATCATAAATAAAATGTTAATATTTTATATTTTGTCAAGAATTCTTTGCAGGCAATGACTGCTTGAAGTATGGAACGCATGGACATCACCAAACGCTGGGTTTCCCCCTTTGCGATGCTTTGCCAGGCTTTTACTGCAGCTGTCTTCAGTTGTTGTTTGTTTGTGGGTCTTTCTGCCTTAAATTGTGTCTTCAGCAAGTGAAATTCCTGCTCGATCGGGTTGAGATCAGGTGATTGACTCGGCCTTTGCAGAATATTCCACTTCGTTTCCTTAAAAAACTCCTGGGTTGCTTTGCAGTATGTTTTGGGTCATTGTCCATCTGTAAAGTGAAGTGCTGTCCAATCATCTTTGCTGAATTTGTCTGAATCTGAGCAGAAAATATGTCACAATACCCTTCAGAATTCATCCGGCTGCTCCTGTCTTCTGTCACATCATCAATAAACAGTGCCATTGGAAGCCATGCATGCCATCACACTTCCTCCACTGTGTTTTGCAGATGATGTGGTATGCTTCGGATCATGAGCCGTTCCAAGCCTTGTCTGTTCTTTTATCTTCCCATCATTCTAGTACAGGTTGATCTCAGTTTCATCTGTCCAAAGAATGCTGTTCCAGAACTGGGCTGGCTTTTTTAGTTGTTTTCTGGCAAGGTCTAATCTGGACTTTCTATTCTTGAGATATATGAATGGTTTGTGCCTTGTGGTGAACCCTCTGTATTTGCTCTCGTGAAGTCTTCTCTTTACGGTAGACTTGGATAATGATATGCCTATCTCCTGGAGAGTGTTCTTCACTTGGCTGGATGTTGTGAAGGTGTTTTTCTTTACCATGGAAAGGACCCTACGATCATCCACCACTGTTGTCTTCCATGGACGTCCAGGCCTTTTTGTGTTGCAGAGCTCAGCAGTATGTTATTTTTTTTCTCAGAATGTACCAAACTGTTGATTTGGCCACTCCTAATGTTCCTGCTATCTCTCTGATGGAATTATTATTATTTTTGCCTAAGAATGGCCTGTTTCACTTGCATTGAGAACTCCTTTGGCTGCATGTTGTGGGTTCACAGCATCAGCTTCCAAATGTGAATGCCACATCTGGAATCAACTCCAGGCCTTTTATCGGCTTAATTGATGAAGAAATTATTAAGGAATTATTATAATTATTAAGCCCACAGCTGTTTTTGAAACAGCTTTGGAGTCAATTGTCCAATTACTTTTGGTCCCTTGAAAAAGAGGGGGCTACATATTACATCCTCCAATTTGGGTGTGAATATCCTCAAATGAAAGCTGAGAAACAGCACTTTAAGCCCATATTAATTATTTAAATGTAACTTGAATATATTTTGGTAAACAGACAAAATAACAAAACTAGTGTCACCGTCCAGTTATTTCCGGACCTTACTCTAGATGTTTTATATGTTTGCCCTTTTGTTTTAGATATTAATCATAAAATATTGCACTGGGCAATCTTTATCCATAGATGTATAGATGTTTCACATTCTCCTTTGTAAGTCACATCAAGAGGGGTAGCGTAACAATTTTTTATTTACAACAATCAAAGTTGCATAAAATCCATTACAGCAGATGAATGACGAGTGCAGGCAAATCTGTTCCTCACGAAGAGTTCAGTTTTGCCCATCCTTGCTTTCCAAGCACAGCCCCTAGAGTGCACAGCCCAGCCTCTACCTCACCCGACAACCATTTTCCTTCAGGCAGCCCAGGCTAACACTTATCCTGAGCAAAACTCACACCATATTTCTTACTACCCCCCCCCTTCTCTCACCCCAAACACACACACACACACACAAAAGTGTGCTAATATTTGCAATCATCCCACTCTCATTAGCTAGCCAAGCCTCTCTTTTTTTCATTTGATCACTCTGATATTCCAAAGCGAATTAATTATTCATGAGCAGAATCTAAACGAGAGCCCAGATTTCCCCGTCCAGTATATGGCCGCCTCCGTTCTCATGCTACCGGGTCAACACAGTCACCGTCCTCTTACTCTACTGTAGCTGAAGACAACTACAGAGGGAGAAAGAGACAGTGACTTGTCCTATTCCGCTTAAATGAATCACATTCCCCATTGCAACTTGTGTGATCTGCACTTAACAGGGGGGTACATTTGTTCACATTAAAGTCTATTGAAAGACAAGGAAAATAGATTGACCTACTATAGTGACTATCTGGCAAGCTTTCAGTGAACCCAATCCTTATTCTCTGAACTATGTTGCAGCCTTGGTTACACGTGGCAACAAAATATCAAACCTTGCCAATTTGCTACAGTATACACACAGTTGTAATTGAGCATCGTACTCCCACATCTCCAACCCAGTCCCACAGAGATATAAGCTCCACTGGTTTCTATCGTGGCTCCTAGCTCAGCCCGAGACCTGTAGTAATTGATTCAAAATAATTATTATTGGGATAGAAAATCACCTCTCTCTTTCTCCCACATTTGGGGAATGAATCTGTTCCTGAATAAGCAGTTTCTCAATCATCAGCCGTTTTCACACCTGGGAAACCCAACTGCATAGAACACTGCTCCACCCAAATGAATAACTGCAGTTAATAAATCACGCAAATCAATTAAGGGCTCAGTTGATTAAAAATAAGGCACCACGCTGTATTAATAAATATTGGTTAGAGACCCTGGCCTTCTAGAAGCAGAGTTAGACTTGGAGACCACCTCTAATTTGATTTATTTAATTTGGAATATTTGCCTTGGGTAATATTGCTCTCTCAGAACCTTAGTTCAGCCCCACTGCAAAATATTACCTCAACCCTTAGCCATCCAGAATCAGGGGTTGAGACCGTTTTGAAATGATCCATGTCTTTAGCCCATTACTCTGTCTGTCTTTCTCCGTTCTATCAGTTAAACTGTCCAATGTTTGTGTTTGCTATAATAAAATGGAAAGATAGACACAGCAACCCAAATATAATATAAAAAGTGGAGCGCTGAGTTGCAATTTAATATGTTATCTAGCAAGCATAAACACTCTTTCTCTCCAGTTCCCTTGTTGGCTCACTGAAGTTATGGGTGAATGAGTCAATGCATTTGTTTGTAAGTTCTCTGTTGATTCAACCAACTCTGTCAGGTTTGCTTCAGCTTCCGTGCCTTTTAGTGAACAGCAAGTTTCACATCAGCGAACGGAATCTCCACTAATATAACCTGTTTTATGAAATAGTCGGTAAGTGTAGCTAGAGAAGTAAAGCCGTTTTTAGTGATGGATGGAGCTGTTGTTCACCCCTGTTTGTGAAATGCCACACATCACGGCTGAGGAGAACCAAATTTGCCATGGTGACGATCAGATATGGCCAGACCCGAAACCTTTCAGTGGTGTGTGCGGTACCTTGTGAGAAGAAACGCACAGAAATACAAAAAGCCCACACACGCACACACGCACACACGCACACACGCACACACGGCCACATAAGACATTCACGCACGTACGTGTAAACATTTGCACGTGTTCTAGTCCTGGAGGATTACACATGTTCTCATGAGTGACTTTCCCTGTGCCCTTGTGGCTTGCTATGTCCCCCGTAGGACTGACCCAGTATGTCCCAGCAGCAAATGGTGCTCACAGACACTCACACTCCCCACAGGGGTATAGCTCAGAGGAGCTCCACGGAGAGCGCTGTCACAGATCACAAATGTTTCTATCCTAGGGTCAACTCTCTCTCTCTCTCTTTCCCTCTACGTCTGAAACACTCAATTAGCATAGTGTTAGCATTGAGAATGGGAAGTGAAGTCACGGCACTCGCGCAAAGAGCCCTGTTGAGTCGTCGTTTATTTTCAGAGCGGGCGCGTCGCCGTGCCCGCCCGCTCCCCCTGACCCCTGCGCCTCTCCGAGCTGCGTTAAAAGAACAAGTACCGAGCACCTCCGTATATTGGCAGTCAGCTCACATAGTCAGCTGTCTGTTGTGGCGGTAGCGGCGGATCCCTGGAAGGCTCCGGCAATCAGCCTCTGAACGAGTGGAGTCATCCTAGCTGACACCCCAGAGAGGGGGCAGCCTGGCCGGGGTACAAACAGGAGTGTCCGAACCTGGGTCGGACTGAGCCCATGGGGAAATCAAACCTTACATGCAGACACACCTTCTGCAAGCATGCGAGCGCACACACACACACACACACACACACACAAGGGCGCAGCAGGCACCCATGGGGGTACAAATAGTGTGTGCGCGTTTGTGCGTGAGTGTGTGTTCTCGTTAAATGTCATACAGACATGTACAGACACAAACCAGTGACACAGCACGAGAGAGAGAGAGTGTGTGTACGTGTGTTGCCACAATGGGACAAAGGCAGTAGATACATGGGTTTCCATTACAATTGCATTCTCCAGCCAACAGCACAAGCCAGTACCTGTATATGCCCAGTGGGCTGGAGCGACATGGAGGGGCTAGCTTTCTGTTTGAACGTGAGCACAGACGATATGTCTCGTGTGGGCACTGATGGCCTATGTGTTGGTTGGCATGTCATGTGGCTGAACTGGCACACAGCGTATCAGGACATTTGCAAACAATGTTCGTTGCCACTCTGGAGATCCCGGGAGACCCCGAGTGGCACAGCGGTCTAAGGCCCTGCGTTGATGTGCTTTAGTGGCCCTGCTGCCGTTTTTTTTTTTTCTGGTTGTGTCATTTTGTGGCCCACAAAGAGCGACGTGAATTGCCCGATCACCATCCTGGTTCCGGGAGGATTAAGCTGGCAAGGGTTGACTGGTCACGTTGAAGTTCTAGCGTCTTCTAAAGACAGATCACGTGTCTGTAAACTAACTGTGGTAATTAGCCAGAGGAGCCTTCTCATCCAGCCACATTGGTTCCAGCTAAGGGAAAACCTATGAAATGTTTTAGCTATTTTGTAAAAAAAAGTCCTAAACAGTCCCTTGTGCTGGTTCCCCTCACAAGTGTGTTTTCATTCTTCTCTCCGTAGCGCCTGTACAGAGGATTCTAGTCTATTTAATTATGTTTGGCCCTGCTGTGATGAGGTTGTGCGATGTTGCAAGCCAATAAATTGCGATATACGTAATGCACATGCTGCCTCGGTCCGCCTGGTGGTCATTTGGTCTGCTAGCTCACAATGAAAGATGAAAGTGTTTGGCTTCTAAGGAAGTAGCTTGTTTTCTGAGGCGCAGTGATGGTGGCAGTGCTACAGGCGCAACGCCTAACCTTCTTAACGGGCCACACCGGCGGACCCCAAAATGTCAAAGGCAGAATGTTCACAGCCTTCAGTAGAATGTATCGCTTTGCTGCGCCCTGTTCATCATGTGGCGCCATACCCACCAGCAGAAATAGGATATTTTATTTGTTTAACGTTTACATTTTTAAACAAATGCCAGTTTAAACGTCAAGAAAAGTTGTAGGCTAATCCCGGCTGAATAGCAGTGTGATAAGAAGGCTTGGCGGGATTTGGCTACTCTTGTTGTTGGAGTGATGTCTTTTAGTGACCATACAAATCCATTAAAGTCCCTAATAAACAGTTGCTAAATGTAGTATTAATTGCATATTAACGACTGATGTTGCTGTTCTGTTAAGTGGCTTAATAAACAATTTAAAGTTTCATTTTTTGGTCGCTTTGGTACTATTTACACAAGCATGCGGTAAGTATTCACAGCTCTCAATACAAAAAATAAGCGGATCATTGAAAAAAAAGCAATTTTTTCAGAACTTAAAGTACATTTTATGTTGACTAAAGACGATACACATGCACCAGCAGTCAATGTTCATCTAGAAATACAACCCTCACATGAAATGTGTGATGAGCCACAAAAGACCACTGCATTGATCATGTACAATATCATACTGTCAAATACAGGACATAATTGCTATCCATAGTAGTAACCATAACTGGTAACCACATACTGTAAGATGGGGTGTGATCACTGGCAATGTCTTTCAACATGAAGCAGGATGGACAGCAAGGCAGAAGAGGCAATCAGACCGCACTTTGACAGGCTCAAAACCTCAGACTGATCTGCTCTGAACCATCACAAGCTACATCTTTGTTGAAAAAAAGCAGGCTTGGACATGGCCAAACCTCATCATTGTGGGCGCAATATCATTGGCCAATGTGCAACTTTCCAACTGCCTGGGCAATGTGGGAGAAACAAATCCATGTGTTCAGTCACAATTAAAGATGGACTGGTAGGACGTAAGCCACTTTGGGTCTGTAACATTTCCCATATTCAGAATTGAGTTCAGGAAAGTTTTTGGGACAATCCCAGATTTCTGACACTACCTGCCCCCATAATCTCCTTTCGTCAACTCTGGTGAGCAATTATTTTCATCATGGAGGTGGAAGGTCTATGAGCGCCATCCCCATGACCATGTCACCCTCCTTCAGTCCATGGATAAGCTGTGGAATGACATCACTGGTGATCAGTGTCAGGTTAGGATTTGCCGTGCCAAAATGTTTTTTACTCACTGCATTTATTTTGAAGTGGACATGACCAAATGTTAAAGATATAATTTAAGCATATAAGTGTGGTGTATGCAAAATAAATTTTTCCATTTCTTACTCACAGTATTTGTTACATTTGATTAGATGAGAAACGTATGCTGCAATAGAAGAATTTTATTTTTATTTCATTGATCATACTTCTGGTTATCGGACAGAAATTAATGTGCTGTAATGTACTGTAACAGATTACCTTCAGAGTCATTTTGAAACATGAATCTTGCATCGTTTGTTCTTGGACTAAAAGGTTGTTACAATGACTGAACTGAACCCATGTACTCGTTTTATTTCACAAAAATGGAATTCTTGAATCAATGATCTTGTGGTGAAACCAGATGAATGCACAATCAGTTCTTTTGAACACTTGCTGTGATCACGTAAAGCAACAAAAAAATAGTACCAAAGCAATTACCAAAAAAACTATAAATACTGTATTCAGTTTATCCAGCATAAACCAACACCAGTGACTGAAGACATTCTGAATAAATAACCCATTATAAAACAAGTTGACAAGGACAGTGATTTCATTCTTTCTGGGTCAAGTCACCCGTTATTTCATCATCATCATCACACAGATTCATTGGATGTGTTGTTGCAATATGGTTTCAGTTGACTGGGTGGAGTTTCGACCTGGTTTAAGTCCATGGAGGGGTCGTGATATGGGAAGCTTGAGCTTTGGTGTGATCACTGGGGTTTGTTGGGTGTGAATTCATGACTGCTGGCATTGATTGTATTGTTTATTTGAAACAGAGCCTGCAACTGGTTCCCTGGGTTCACACACACACACACACACACACACACAACACATACTAAATGGCTGTGTTTTATAGGCAGGTGTGCTAATTAGACACGTTTACTGTGTCCAACCCACTTGATTACACTGGCAAATTGTTGGTGTGTGATCCAACCTGCCAGTGCCAGTGTGTTTTATCTTTAGCCACAGGACACACACACACACACACAGAGGGGAATCGATGGAGGCGTCTCAGTAGAAGTGCATTCTTTGGCCACAGCCTGCCTGTTTCATTACCTATTCCCTGCGTACTACTGAGATATACTGGTAGGGAATCATTTTGTTGTGCTGCCCTCCCAGGGACAATGCATCCTTCACCAGGTAGGCAGAGGGGAAGTTATTTGTTGAGACGTTTGTATCCTTCGAATTCGTCAAATTTGTTATTTGACTGGGATTGTGTGGTTTCTTAATGTCAGGTCATAATTTTTTCACCAGAGGTTCCACTCACCTGTGTAATCTGGGAAACTAAAGGTTGATGATGATGATGATGATGATGGACATGGTAGCCATAGAAACTGACTGTGTCTGGTTGGCGTTCTCTTCTGCCTCATGTCTTCCGGGTCACAGCAGGAGTAGAGGACAAACAACCTAAGCCCTAATAAGTAACATTTTATCAGAAGCAGGCACAGTAAATCATGTTTCAGAGACATTTTAGTTGATTCCTCTGCTTGACCTTGGCCTGTGACGCCTGCTTGCTCGCTTGCTCATAAATGCATTGACCAAGCTAACAGCCCTCACTCTCGTTGCCGTGTTTCTCACCTCTCGCGGTGTGTAGCCAAAACTCAGCTGGTAGGAACATGTGTATGCGGCCAAGACTTCGCTGCACCCAAATGCCATCAAGTTCACCGCGAGCATGGATGCTCATCCGCTTTCGCAATCACACCTACCCTGTACCACCCCCCCACCCCACCCCCCCGTCGACCGTTCCCCTCTTACCCCGCCAGCCGACTTTCTAGAGCCCCATATCAGTCCCTCTTCTGTTTTTCCCTTTCTTAGTTCCCCCAAGCCTGTCAGTGCCGCGGGGCAAGAGCCCCCTGGTGGTTCGTGAGGGCGACACAGTGGAGCTGGAGTGTCTGGTTTCAGGGAAGCCCAAGCCCATTATCTTGTGGTCGCGGGCCGACAAGGAGGCGCCGATGCCGGATGGGAGCATGCAGTCGGAGAGCTACGACGGCGTGCTACGGATCGTCAACGTGTCCAGGGAGATGACGGGCTCCTATCGCTGCCAGACCAGCCAGTTCAACGGGTTCAACGTGAAGCCCAGGGAAGCCGTGGTGGAGCTCATCGTCCAATGTAAGTCGCTTTCCGTTGTTTGTTTGGGGAGTGGCTGGGGTGGGGAGGGGTTGTGTCCAGGACCCCTGTTCGGTGGGTTTTTGGGTGCCTGTGTCTTTTGTGTTTCCCTTTTTGCATGTTTGTCTCAGACAATCACCGTTGTTCCTTTTTGCGCTAGGTCACCCTCTCGGTTCTCAGGCGCCTCTTATTCTTTCTGCTGGCAGCTCGTCCGTGGCGCTCCGACCCGAACGCGTTTTGAGGGGGACGGTTTGTGGTCGGTCCTGTCCGTCAGTTGCGCTGTCCGGCCTCTAAAACGGAGGCAGCGCTCCATTTCGTTGGCCCCCTTTCAGCCTCTGAGCCTCCGCAGACACGGACGGAGGGCTGTGCTGCTGACGTATGGGGGCACATAGGCTCTCCGAGATGCCATGAGGTTGACGTCTTAGTGGGGAGCCGGCGAGAGGTGGATGAGTGCACCTGGAATGAGCTCGCCGGCTCAGCGGCCTTCAGAATGGTCCCTTAACTCCAGTAGTGGCCTGTTCTCCCCCACCCCCCCCCCCCCCGCCGCCGAAACCCCACTCCTCATTAAGATGTGACATTCAAAGATGGCTTAACGACTAATTAGCGGAAGGCTAATTTATTCCCGCTAGTATTCATTTTGTATTCATTTATGTAGATTTGAGTGGAATATTTAAAATCAAAGACATGGATTCAAAGCAGTGTCACTCCTTCACAGGGACATACGTTTTGCAGGAGAAAAAAAAAGAGAGAGAATTTGAGAATAAGGGAAATTAAAGCAACCCAAGCATGGTGAATTCATACAGTTTCTCTGGCAAGTGATTTTATGAAATGAGAAAACATAGGGAAAGGGTTGACTCTGGGACTGTGTTGCATGAATTCAGATTGGTCTATTGTTATCGGCACTTCAAAGATTTCATGTCTGTAATCCCCATTGTTTTTCTGCGTGGCCCAGTTACACTAGTTTGTTTGTTTGGTCGTCACACCCTCCAATCAAAACTTCTATTTACATTCCATCTAAAGCCAAGAAAATCATAACTAACCGGATCACCACTAATAGAAGAGGCTCAACTGAAAGTTGTTCTTGGTTCAAGAATAGCCTTCACGAGTACACTGTAAACATGCCATCATTTGACTCAGTAAACAATTTTTGGGCACATTTTTTAATTATAAATCTCTAAATGACTCTAATGTAGAGTCAAAAGTTCCCACGGTGCTTGGGGAAATGGTGGCTTTTCTATTTTAATGTTTTTTTCCAGGCATTGTTTAACTATGGCCATCATGTCTGTATTGCCGTTAATGAGTGGGATCTGTGAGGAAAATGAATGATGTTTTGATGTGCTTTGAAGACTAAACACTTTTCTCATAGACTTTTTTGTGATTATGAGGCGGTGCATGACGGCTACGCACCGATGCCATGTCTTAAACGGTCAAAGGAAGATGTGTGGCAAGCAATTAGTGGTCTACTGTAAATTGGGACACCTCTGGAATCAGGCATGCTCACTAAAGAAATAATTAACCCTGGATTAAGAAACACAATCAGATTTTTGTCTAAAGATTCGGTTTACACATTCTTTTGAGAATCCCAATTTCTGTCTGTGGATGTTCTATAGATGGTAATAATATTAACAAACTATCAACAAACTATATGTTGATAAGCAGCTGCTTGCTGAGGTTAGTGTTAGGTTTAGAATAAGGTTTCGGGTAAGGGTAAAAGTCAGGATTAGAATAAAGGTTAGGGTAAGGGTCAGGTTTTCTAGATAGATAGTGAAAGTGTTTATAGATAATCTGTAGAGCGTCTACAGACATTCTTTTGGGACTCTCAAAATAAAGTGCTACCAAAGATCCTGCCTGACTCCTATCTGAGGGTTCTATCTGTCTTCCATCCAGGATTTCCATCTAATCCAAAGTTCTATGTGGCTTCTATATCAGAGTTCTTTCTGACTTCAATCCCTCTTTATAAAAGGCATCAAAATCTATCACACATTCTGAATGCCTACTTCGAGATGAATAAGAAAGGTCTGTACTCTCTTTCTTTCTGCTTTTTCATTCTTTCCAAAGGAGATGAATGAATGCGGTCTCTCTTTTCTCCATTCTTCCCTCCGTGGAGAGCAATTTACGCCCACCAGCAGCGATAGGTCACTACGGTCCAGTCTTCCTTTGCATCGCTCGGCGGCGGCTGCAAGACGCCTCCCATTCCCCAGATCGTTTGTCTTAGGGCAGCACAATTAGATCGAAAACAAAAGCAAACAAGATAACAATCAGGCCGTAACTCAAAGGCCTGTCCAGAAGCTTTTTAGCAACCCTCTGCAATCAATCGCATTCATGAAAATATATCTTAGGCAGCAGGCGTGCCCGTGCTTCCTGAAGAGGAGGCCAGACATGCTGCTTCTCCTCATCAAGAAAAACATGCAGATCAAAGATAAGACGAACATTTGTCCCTAAATGATTGTTACTCTAAGACAATATGAAGAAAAGAAAAAACGATCCAGGGTCTTTCGATGTTAAATAGATCCACATCAAACCCTAAGAACTAATAGCAGCAAAAGGTTAGATAAAAGGTTTTGTATATTCAAACAAAATACAAAAGGTTTCCTATATTCAAACAAACACTCTGAACTATTTTCAAAGACATTTTTGGGAGACTGATATTCACCAAGTGCACAAAGTATTTTTGCCAATGAGACTGTAAATTGTACATCATCTCTTCCAATTAAACATGACTCCTGCTGGCGGCTAATACCTTACATTGAAATTGCCTCTGCCTTTAACATACGAATAACCTGAATTGAAAGGTTTGACAAAAGAAACAGGTCTCCGTGTACAACTACCCCAGTTACATCCAAACAGAGTAAATATATATTCCCTCACACACACACATGCAAAACCAAAAACATTCTCCCACACTTCAGCCAGATCATGCTTGTTTTTTAATAACCACTACCTCCCAGAACCATAGCATTTGTTCTAATTCTGAGGGTATACGTTACCCATTTCCTAGTGAAACGGCCTGTTAATATCACATATAAATCATGTCCACGTCAGTTCCTTCTACAAAAGATGCTCTGTTCCCGCTTGTCGCACTGACAACTTCCTGAATGTCAAAGCATCATGGCCCGTCCAGTCCATTCAATCAGTGAGTGTTGTGGGAGCAACTTTTTCAGAACCATATTCAGACAGGCCCAACTGGCACACAGACTGGGCTGAACAAAGCACGTTCATTGCCGATCCCAGTGTGTTAGGATATATATATATATATATATATATATATATATATATATATATATATATATATAATTTTGTAATATATTAAAAATAATAATTCACTATTGCTATCGAAACATGTTTGCTTTGGCAACTGTGGCAACCATTCATTCAGGCAAATAAAGCACCGATTGAATTGGCCTGAATTTAATAATTCATATGATGTGATGTGTTCTTGAACACCAAACAGTGTCAGATGAAGGTCCTCCACCTGTATAAAGAGCCTTGAAGGACAGTAGCCATAAAAGAAAAGAGGGTTATTGTATTATGAAGCACACATTGCATACAGCTGGACTGTAACACCGAATTGTAGCAGAGTTTCTATAATGTACTCAAAATGTTTCAGATATGTTCCAATCCGGGGCCCTTTTAAAGACAAATTAGTCATCCACGACCACACACACCTAAGCAACGACACTTGAAGGATTCACACTAGCGGCCTTTCGGGTTGCTAGGCCAACGCTCTAACCATTCCGCTCTACGGGACAAACACGTTACTGAAATATAGTCCCAACCCTCTCCTGTCCTCTCCTCCTCCCTCATTCTCTCCTGGCCAGTCTCCCGCGGCGTCGGAGCGAGGCCAGTCCCTCTGAGATCTTCCTCCTCGCCTGCTCCTCCAGACCGCAGCGGGAAACGGCAGCAGCATGCCGTCTGCGGAGCCGTTTCTTTCTCCCGGCTCTCTCTTCTCTCGTCCTCCTTTCCTCTCTCCTAGATCCCCCTCTCATTGCTCCCGACTCTTTGCTCTCTCTCTTTCTGCTCCTCCACTCCTCTTTCCCCTTTACTCTGCACTCCTTTTTCCTCTTTCACTCATCCCTCTCCTGTCTCTACCCCTTCACTCCTCCTCCTCTCTCCTTCCTCTCCTTTACCTCCCTCGCTTTCCTCTTTGGTTTCCCCTCTCCCCTCTTCCTCCCAGTCCCTGAGCACAGCTGCCTATGTTTATATTTCCCATGTCCCCCTTCTGCTGTGTCTCATCACCACCATGCTATGCCCGTTGCTGCTGTGATTCTTGCCCCAAGCAGAGCAGCGGCTCCAACTGACGTACATCAAAAGACACGCAGAGGGGGATAAAGAGACTGTTGTCTGAAAAATAGCAAATAATGGACAAAATTAGGCAATTCTTCTTTTTAATTAATTTTCCTTTCTGCGTCAATAAAGGCGAGAACGACAGCCCCCCCGGGGGCTACACTTTAAAATCAATCATATTATCACCCTCGACTAACAGCACGCCTTTCAACAGCAAATTAATCTACACGCATTACGTTCCAAAACAAGGCCTGGCTACAATGCTGAATTTGGCGCCTTGCATTTTATGATCCTCGTTTTTTTCTAGAACTATATGGAGTTGATCAGCAGCGTCAAAGAAACGCCATTGGCACAGCAGCAAAGGTCAGTCAATGTGTCATTTGTAAACAGGAGGTGGATACAGAGCCGTTTACCAGTCGATGTTGGAAGTAAACCTATTAGTGATTCTATGAAACCCGCAATTTATGATTAGCATAAACTGAATACTTTTCAGTTAATTAATATTCCCTCTCTAAAAGTCTAACAACTCTATGGTAATGCAGACCCTGCTGTCAGAAGTTGATTGTTTCCGTTCTCTCTGGCCTTGGTTGGGAAAGGCTAACAGGGGTGTGTTGAAGCGGAGCCCCATTGTTAGTCTGCATTATTCAACAACGCACGGAGACTCATTACGAAAAGCTAAATGATCGTTAAATATTCCGTCGGTTTGACTCGTGGATTACTTTTTGGTCCTGTGTCACAACTCAGCCTCGGAACACGTGGAATGTTCTAAGGTTGCACCCATGGTAAGTGCTCCTGAATTGTCTTTAGGTGAACGGTCAATATTTCTGTGTTGCCGGCGTGCGTGTTTCCCCCGGAGGCTATGGAAAAGTCGATGCGGCCAGAAAACACGTGCCCATATGACAATGTGTTGGATGCTGGCTTGGAATGGATGTTATAAATCTGGGTTGTACCAGTGTACCGAACAGCCATTAAGGGGTTATCAACAGCCACTGGCTGAAGGGTTGGGGGGGTTTTAAGGGAAGGACTGGGGGGGGGGGCAGAAAGGAAGATAGAAGGTTGTCTCCAGCAGTGTGTTCCCACTGGGCAAGTGTCTACTTCCTGTCACTCCCAAATGGAAGTGTCAGAAGTCAAGGGAAATTAAATCTGAATGCCAAGCTCTGACTCCCCAACAATATGTATGTACACACAAACTCATACACACACACACAAACACACACACACATCCACTGCGTTTATTTGCGGGTGATGTAGATACGTACTCTGATAGAAATATCTAAAGCACGGCGCGTCGTCTACAGGGAAATGATATCCAAATGCTGACGTTTACTTTTGTCAAACCTGTTAGCTACTGTCTGCCTGGCAACACGGACCCAGGCGATGGCCGTGCGCGCAGTGTTTCTTCCCCCAGTGTGACTGTGAGTACTGAACTCTTGTCCTTTCTGATGAGTTCCTGCACATTACGTTCACACACCCCGTGCCATTACCACAGAGCCCCAATGTTCATCCCCAAAACGTTGACACGTACAGTACAGGTGCAGAAACACCAAAACACGCACACGTTAATCACACACGATCCCTCCGAATGTGTGACTTCGCAGCGACCCAGCTGGCTTCCCCATCCGCCCTCGCTAAGCTAAGAAGCCAGCAGTTGAAGTGTGCTGCCGTTCAGGGAATATCAGAGATCCTCTGTACCGCTTCACCCTCGTCAAGCAGCTGTTCCAATGCAGGAGGAGTGTGGAGATATGGTCGTAGAGCCCTTGTTACCTTTCGAAAGGCTTTTCTTTTTTTCGTCCATTTGACACAGCTTCTTTACTCATTTGTCTTTGTGCGAAAATGGAACCGCACTTACCGCAATTCAGTCTAGTGCCACTCAGCCAGGCTACGGAGCATAAGGCCCAGTTTGCATCCACTGTACACAGGCCTGCAGTTTTAATGTAATAGGCATAGATTCGGTCCGGACTCCATTCTTCTTCACTGTGCTTATTGTTTCCCTCTGCAAAAGCACAGGCCTGTTTCAATTGTGGGAGGTGCGGTTTGCTGTTTACATTGAGCAGAGAAAAAAGTAGTCCCCCATCTCATCTGCACGGACACATTGGTAAATATACACACACACACACACACACACATGCATTCACAGGGTGAGATCAGACTACAGGCGCCGCTCTAATCTTTTCTCTGACACAACCACAATAATATACACTGTCCTGAGACATTCTTTCTGTTTGTTCCTCTAATCCTTTGTTAGGTTATTCAGTTCACATGCCTACTTAGCAGGCAGCTAGTCCAACTTACCACGGTGGTTCGTTTAATTTATCATATAAGTCATTCATAAAAACCTTGGTTCTGTGAGGCTAGGGACAGGGGGCTGGGGGGCACGAAAACAAAAATGTCCTTTTGGATTATCGTCTTCATCCCTCATGTTGCTGTTGCCGCGCTGCCTTTCTCTTACCTCTGTCCCAGAGCACCTGCTACACACACGCAAATACACACGCAAACACGCCTCGCACGCGCGGGCACACATCACAGCAACATCAGTGCAGCTGATCCAGTCTAAACTGTGGCATATGCTAATTTGGGGCGATTAAGCCTCCTGTGTGTAATTGTCTTTGTCTCGTCTCTGTTGTTGTTTTAAAGGCTCCCTGTGACTTGTGTCGAACATCTGGATAGGCCTTAGAAAGGTGTCAAGTGAGAACATCGTTAGCAGAGATCGTTACAGATAAACACGCACAGGCCTTCACGCGAAATCTCCCACACGAACACATACGAACACACACGCTAACTCGCGTGCCCGCGCTCTCTCTTTCAGTGAAATTAAATGGGGATTTATTGTCATGACAAAATTTTTTTACAGTGCGCAGCAATTCGAAAATGAGACAATTAAATAATTAATAATGAACAAAAGTGAAAGAAACTAAAATAATCAGGAATTCTGAACACTCGTTGCCACCACAAAATATGAAAACATTTCGAATGTTATATTATAAAATATGAAAATATTAATGGCAAGGAGAATAAATTAGTTTAAATGAGAGTTGTCTGTGCTCTACTGGTTCCTCTTTTCTCATGGCAGTGGGTCACAAATGTAGCTGCTGTTGTTGTGTGTTGTGGTACATGCATTGGAAAGGAGATTAGGAAGATTTTTTCTCTCAACAGAAGGGCTATGTTGAATGAGGCTGTACAAAGTCAAGGCCTTTCGTATTATCGATCAGTCACAGTGGGCAGGTATTGCGACACTGTGTTCTCCCTGTCTAAGGCAAACTAGCATTCCCATTTGCTCTGTTTTGTTTGATTCTTAATGCCAAAGACCTGCTGTTTGTGGAAGCCATTCAGTTGAAGTTACCCTACAGTGTTGATGCTTAGGCTAAGGTAGGTGTGATTCTAAGTTGCACTAGGACAAGAGTAGGTAACTCCAGTCCCGAAGGGCCGAAACCTTTTTCGTTTTCATCCTCTCTAATTCAATCTTTCCAGGACAGAAGATCTCTACCACTGCTACAGGGCAACAATATCTGGCTCGAATTTTCATCCGTGATCCTGGCATCTGTCGTTTTTTTTTAACATTGTTTGTCTTGTTGAGATTCAGTGTAATGGCCCACACATCACAGGATTTCTACAAATGATCTAGAGGCTGCTGGAGGCCCTCCTTGGTTTGGGATAAAAAACAAACATGAGATCATCTGCAAAATTACGTAGCCCCGGAGATGACCGTTCATTTTATTACTCGCATGCTTGCTTTACTAAGTTGCATGCTCACTTTACTAAGTTGCATACTTGCTTTACTAAATTGCATGCTTGCTTTACTAAGTTGCATGCTTGCTTTACTAAGTTGCATGCTCGCTTTACTAAGTTGCATGCTCGCTTTACTAAGTTGCATGCTTGCTTTACTAAGTTGAATGCTCGCATTACTAAGTCGCTCGTGTGCTTTAAGTCACACACGCGCTTTAGTAAGATGTCCATTGCAATGCTTTCAGTACTTTCAATGAGTGAAACAGTTCACAAGTGTAATATAATAGCTAGATGACTATACATTCTTATCTTGTAATACGTAATACACAAGTAGGATATTCTAGGCCCTAACTGAGCACTGAAATGCCATTAGTCGCACTGAATTGCAGTTAGTTGGGCATGCAGTGGGGGCATGCTCGTTAGTAAAGTGCATCCCCTACTTTAGTGTGCATGCGTACTATACAACTTTTTTGCCCTCCATGTCCTCTCCAGGGCTCTGTTTAAAATAAAACGTAGAAAGCGTGACGTCACTGAAAGCGGTTCTAGTGCCTTTGCCAATTCATTGATATAGATGTTGAAAAGAGCGAGGCTCAATTTATCTCATCCCCTGGCATTGTGTATTTATTAACACTTAACCATACGCTTGTTGTTTGTGTACATTCATTTTTTTTAACATGAAAATTGCTTTAGGTTAACCTTGGTTTGTTAGAATGTGAAGGATGTATACATAGTATTGTTTATCTATAGTTGACATGGTCTTAGTAGCATCTTAAGCACCGAGCTCCGGTACATATGTACATAAATAATTATGTTTGCATGTTTTTTTTTCATGTACCGCAGGGTTTTTCTTGGCTCAAAATTAATCAAAGGTGGTAGTCCAACCCTCGCTACACCCTCCTCTGTGATATACTTTATATAATGTGGCTACACACTTTAAAAAGACAACTATTATAGTGTTAAATCTGTACTGTTGTCCATTTGAGCAGCTAATACACACTACAATGTCCTCCCTAATAGCAACCAAAATACAAGAAATACAGTACCTCACAAAAGTGAGTACACCCCTCACATTTTTGTAAATATTTGATTATATCTTTTCATGTGACAACACTGAAGAAATGACACTTTGCTACAATGTAAAGTAGTGAGTGTACAGCTTGTATAACAGTGTAAATTTGCTGTCCCCTCAAAATAACACAACACACAGCCATTAATGTCGAAACCGCTGGCAACAAAAGTGAGTACACCCCTAAGTGAAAATGTCCTAGTAGGCTATTTTGTTTAAGAAATGCATCAAAATATTATGTACACAATAGCACCTTTTGTTTTAACTTTGTGGCCAGTTCTTGAGGAGGAATTGCCTGAAGTGCGACAGCAGTCGGATGTAGAGGAGTACACTGGTGCTGAGGAAGAAAAAACGTCTAGTTTTCTTACCTTTGTGTGATGCGCTTTCTGGTGCCCAGAGCTACGCCCTAGTGAGTCCCGCTCAGAAAAGAAATCCAGGATCAGGCTGTTTCCCAGCGGACCTCATCACCGTCATCTACCGTCCTCTGACCTCGAACTGCTCAGGTCATGATCTGACCCTCATCTGTCTCCTGAGGATGCAGCCTTCAAAGACTTGGCCTCGGTTGCCTGAGCAGTTATGATTATTGCTTGCTTGTTGCTTTTACAAGCAATTTGATATTCTATGAACGCGCTATAGAAGTTCAATACATAATTAGTATTATATATGGGCTGTCGTACAGTATTTTGGTGAGAAGCCGGTTTGACATTTGCTCAGGATATTGTTTTCACTGAGCAAATGTTTGAATCTGCTGTCTACTGAGACAAGGTTTATCCATATCCACTGTATTTATACAGAAAAGCATTATTTGGTCTTTTAGCTCTGTACTCCTAACAATTACTATGATTTGTTTCACCTTTATTATGAGTTTAAAGTATTGATTCTCAGCATTTATTTGAGGGTATTTGTGTACATATTGGTTTCAACATTTGGCAATAAAAGCACTTATTTTCCACTATTAAAATGAACCAAATGTATTGGGTCAATTGGCTTGACATGGGTTTGTGGTTAATCAATGCATGTTCCGTCACACTATTTGTGCAGGCATAAGAGAGCTGTCAATACATAGTCTTGATTCTAGGCTTTGCATTTGCCATTGGATTCTGCTATTGGTGCCTGTCAACATGAGGACTGAAGCCAGTCCTTTAATAGTGGACAATGTGACAATGGGTTAGGGTTAGTGTAGACTGAGGGTGAAATTATAAGCCATTATAAGGGTGAAAAATCTGAAAAGAAAATATCAATAGTGTATGACCAAAGAATGCTCATTATACTGAAGCAATTATCAGCCCCAAAACACTTCTGTATGGTGCTTGCAATGCCAGGGTTGTGGATTTCATTCCCATGAATGGCAAATATAGAGAAAAACCCTTTGGAACATAATCATACCCCTTCACTTTCTCCACAGTGTGTAACGTCATAGACTTAGTTTGTAATTGATTAAATATACAGTGAGGGAAAAAAGTATTTGATCCCCAGCTGATTTTGTACGTTTGCCCACTGACATAGAAATTATCAGTCTATAATTTTAATGGTAGGTTTATTTGAACAGTGAGAGACAGAATAACAACAAACAAATCCTGAAAATTGCAGGTCAAAAATGATATAAAGTGATTTGCATTTTAATGAGTGAAATAAGTATTCAACCCCTCTGCAAAACATGACTTAGTACTAGGTGACAAAACCCTTGTTGCCAATCACAGTGGTCAGACGTTTCTTGTAGTTGGCCACCAGGTTTGCACACATCTCAAGAAGGATTTTGTCCCACTCCTCTTTGCAGATATTTTCCAGGTCATTAAGGTTTCAAAGCTAATGTTTGGCAACTTGAACCTTCAGCTCCCTCCACAGATTTTCTATAGGATTAAGGTCTGGAGACTTCTTGAGCCACTCCTTTGTTGCCGTGGCCGTGTTTTTTGGGTCATTGTCATGCTGGAATACCCATCCACGACCCATTTTCAATGCCCTTCCTGAGGGAAGGAGGTTCTCACCCAAGATTTGACGGTACATGGCCCTGTCCATCGTCCCTTTGATGCAGTGAACTTGTTCTGTCCCCTTAGCAGAAAAACACCCCCAAAGCATAAAGTTTCCACCTCCATGCTTCACGGTTGGGATGGTGTTCTTGGGGTTGTACTCATCCTTCTTCTTCCTCCAAACACGGCGAGTGGAGTTTAGACCAAAAAGCCCTGTTTTTGTCTCAACAGACCACATGACCTTCTCCCATGCCTCCTCTGAATCATTCAGATGTTCATTGGCTAACTTCACACGGGCCTGTACATGTGGTTTCTTGAGCAGGGGGTCCTTGCAGGCACTGCAGGATTTCAGTCCTTCACGGCGTAGTGTGTTGCCAATTGTTTTCTTGGTGACTATGGTCCCAGCTGCCTTGAGATCATTGACAAGATCCTCCCGTGTAGTTCTGGGCTGATTCCTCACTGTTGTCATGATCATGGCAAGTCCACGAAGTGAGATTTTGCATGGAGCCCCAGACAGAGGGAGATTGACAGTTAATTTGTGTTTCTTTCATTTGCAAATAATCACACCAACTGTTGTCACCTTTTCACCAAGCTGCTTGGCGATGGTCTTGTAGCCCATTCCATTTGGAATCTGATTGATTGATTGCTTCTGTAGACAGGTGTCTTTTATACAGGTAACAAACTGAGATTAGGAGCACTCCCTTTCTGATTGAGAGGGTCGAGTACTTATTTTACTCACTAAAATCCAAATGTATAAAATTTGACATGCGTTTCCTGGATTTTTTTATTTTTATTCAGTCTCTCACTGAAAACCCATAAAATCTCATGCACATAAGTATTTAGACCGTTTTCTTCGTTAAAACTCCAAATTGATCTCAGATGGATCCTGTGTAATTTAAACATACTTGAGGTGTCTGGAGTCCACCAGACATGATTTAGAAAGGCACAACGTTGTTTATTGAAAATATTAATATATTTTCACAGTGCATGTCAGAGCAAAAACCAAGGCATGATGACCAGCTCCATGTAGACCTATGGGAACAATAGGCATTGATCTGGGGGAGGTTACATCCCCTGGAAGTAACCTTTTACATATTTGGACATATGGATATGTAATCTCCTCAACACGTGACAGACAAAGTAACCCAATTTAACAATAAACACTGCTATATTATGCTTTGTAATCAATTATTAATCAAACATTTACAGAAATGCAGTTTCAAAGTATAGAAGAAATTCAACCCTAGGTTCAATTGCTGGTGTTGGCCCATTTGTCAGTAATAATACTATTTATGTAGCCATTTCTTGTAACTGTCTATAAGCCTTTTAAATCAACTGGGAGAAAGTTTTTGCCCACTCTTCTTTACATTACGGATTTAACTGTATTATGTTCAAGGGCTTTCTTCGCTCACGGCTTGCTTCAAGTCCCCCGACAGCATTTCAATAGCACTGAGATCTGGGCTTTGACTCAGCCATTCCATAATCCTCAGTTTTTTCTTTTCACATTTTGTTGTAGCCATTTTTTGACAGGTGGTCTCACATTCTCCTGAATAATTCTCTGTTACAATATTGAATTAATGGTTGACTCAATGATGGCAAGACCTGATGCAGCAAAGAAGCCCCAAACTATAATGCCACTGCCCCCATGCTTAACGATTGGTATGAGGTTCTTCAGTTTAAAGGCAGCGTTTTTATTTCACCAAGCATGGCAACCAACATTGGGGTCAAACAAATCTCCTGAGTAAAAGCCATATGACATGCTGCCTGAAGGACCCTGACAACATGAGGAAAAATATTATCTGGTGTAATTTGACAAAAATTAAACAATTAGACCTGAATGCCAAGCGCTTTGTCTGTCAAAAGCACCGTACCTCTTATCACCTGGTTGAAAGCATCCCTACGTTGAAGCAAGGTGGTGGGAGCATCATGCGATCGGGATGCTTTTCAGTGGCAGGAACTGGAAGATCAGGATTGAGAGAAGAATTGAGGGAAGAATGAATGGAACAAATACAGAGGTCTCTAAAGAAACCTGATCTAGATTACTCGGGACCTTTGTCCTGGTACAACTATTGTGGTCGGAAATGCAATTAGTAAATATATTCTTCAATATTTCAAAGTGTATCACCAAGATATCGATGCTTAATGCAGTACTCACTTTTTTCCAAATCAGCTTGTTTAGCCGACTCCAGTTAAAAGGGTTTAGTGTCTCCATGTGAGATCACTTTAAAAAAAAATATATATTGATCCAACCTCAGTTTTGCTGAGAAGCCATTGACTTGTGTAAAGTTAGTTAGATAGCTAGTTAGCTGTCTGCCGAGGAGAAAAACGAATGAACTAAATGTTCTGCTTTAGAGGTGGGACTGGGCAAGAACAGGAAGCATCATCCCTCCAGAGCTGTCTTTTTGATTATGGAAACATTTTGACACCTTTTGCATTTATCAATAGATCTGTTGATAGTAACATCACTGAAATACATCCAATGGCTCTATGAAAGAAGGACAACTGTGCCTACACGCAAAGCAACTTTTAGCACAGATGGTATTACATGAAGATTGTGAAATAGAACAAAATATGACTACATACATTTTTCAGTTCTCGCTTGCCCTTCAATACATATTCTGAGGTACCAGAGAGATTTTTTAACAAGCAAATCCCATTCCCGTGCTCCTTCTGGCCAATTATTTGCAAAATAAATCTCACTGACCTAGAAATCTCTCAAACATGATACAAACCACCTAAGGGTTGCCCACGGTGAAATTCCCCTTTATGTCAGTAACATAACAAAATGTGGAGAAAATCAAGGGGTCTGAATACCTTCTGAAGGCAATTGAAATGTATCCCCTCACTGATGTAAGTTGCTCTGGATAAGAACATCTGCCAAGTTACTTAGAAAGGTAAAGTGCAAGATACAAACCACTGGTTAGCCTTTAAAGCAGGATCTATGAAAGGAACTGTGGTGGAGGGCGGGTTAGGGCTTGGACACTTATGGCTGCCACTGGAACAGGCCAGCTTGTCTTCATTATTTATTTACCTGTTTTTGGCAGCAACTGATTCATTTCTGAAGTGTACAGTGACATACCGACTACTAAAGTACAACAAAATGCCTCTAAACTCATTTTACAGTGCTTCATTATACTGCATGATATTTACCACAAGGGCAAAGATTCTCATCCTGTATTTGACAGAGTTTTTTGCATATTTGTTTCACCATTTAGAAATTACAATACTCCCTTACAATACTCCCATAATCTCTGTATTTCAGTGCACCAATAGTTTCGGTACAAATTATATTGTCTTCTGTTACCCTTTGATACCACCACAATCTTGGTATCTTCTCTGGTGATGCTCTGTCAGTTGTTTACTTAGAGGTCTTTTTGCCTCAAGTCTCATCATTAGCAAATTAAGATTGGACTCTGGAGACATCTGGAGATTGACTTGGCCAGTCAAAAACTGTTCATTTTGTTGTCCAACTCCCTAGTTGTTAAGGCAGTATTTTTCAAGGAAATATCATGCAGTGTAATTTAGCACCGTTTTAATGTTTCAGCATGGGGAAAGTACACTGTTGGTACTGATTTTTCTGGGTCACTGGGTTTTTGGTTGGATTATCATCAAACCATTTTGTCATCATTGGTAATTTTCTGTGGTTATCTTGTTGACATTTTTCCATTTTAGATGAAAGCTGAAAGGTCAAATATACTGTTTTTTTACTCTCAGGTGCACAACTTAACTGTTGCAGTGAAACATTCTGTCCAAGAGGCTTTCTAAAATGGATTGAATTTGTTGTCGTACAATTGTTTTCGATAGGTTTCTACGCTGCTGTCCTTCTCTCTGTAGTATGACCTGATAGTATGCCGAACATTGCTCTGGCCCAGCCGGCAGAGATTTTATGGGGATGTCAGTGGTCCGACTGTGAATGGTCTGAGAGGATCTGGGTTGAGTTTGATGAAACGAATCAACAAAGGGCTTGTTTATATTACGACACCTTTACAGAGACATATCAAGACTCAGTACGTTTTTTTTGTGTCTGTAATCTTGCAGATATCAATGGCCCGAGACGCCGCCTTCCGAGGTATTGTGCGCCACATCCTTTTCGATTGAGTTTATGTCAGAACTGTATAGATATTCTGTGAAGTGTGCATGCACATCGCTTGATTTACCCTCTGCTTATGTGCAAACTAAGAAGTATATTTAGCGTTTCATTCTTTCTCGTAATGTGAATAACAGGTGTCCACTTGTGAGTGGAGTGACCTGTTCATTTCCACTGATGGGGTTTGTCCTCCTGGAAATGGTTCATCTCCCTCTTGAGGGTCAGGAAGGTGTCAGTATTAATGAAGCATAAAGACTCTATAGGGAGATGAACTGTATGTAGCACAAAGGAATGCGTATTTCTCTGTTCAAATTATTTTCTGATTTATTTCTAACCAGTTAATGGCATGGGTTAGGTCTGTGTTGTTTACTGTAGCTTAGCATCGAATGTCTGTTGATGATGTGGTCTGTGTGTAGAGGGGCGTGGCCTTCTCTCTCATGGGCCGCTCTCCGTCAAACCTCATCTTTCTCAACCTCTCCATTCCATTTCACCTCCTCCTTCAGCTTTCTCACCAGCTTTTTCAGCTGTCTCATCTCTTTCAGCTTTCTCATCTACTCCTTCAGCTTTCTCACCTCCTCTTTCAGGTTACTCACCTCCTGCTGCTTTCTCACCTCCTCCTTCAGATTTCTCACCTCCTCTTTCAGCTTTCTCACCTCCTCCTGCTTCTTATTTCCTTTAGCTTTCCTATCTATTTTAGCCCTCTCATCTCCTCGTTCACCTTCTGATTGAGGGAGTTTTGTTGTGCTTTGGTGTTCTCTGGGCCTGGACAGACTGAAGCATGTGGGCCTGCTGTTACAGATCCACCTGTTTTACATCCAGCTGGGGGGAATTTATCCCTCATTTCAGTGCTCTATTCTGGGGGGCGGGGGGGACTTCTCTTGTGGTTCATTGTATTCTGAGCTGTTTAAGGGGGAGGGGTTGAGCTTCTGTGTATATTTGTGGTTACTCTGCATTCTTACAGTTCCAGAGTGGAGCAGGTTGACGAAAGCACAATGCTGGCTGATTTGCCACATTCAGCCAAATCGGGGTCGGCACGTGTCAGGAATGCCATGACGTGCTGTAATATTATGGAATACATGTCACAGTTTAGGTGCGGAAGTGTAGTGCAATTGTCAAAAGGTTTACCATTCTATACGCGTGCGTTGTGATTTTGTACTGTGATTTTATTCCAATTCAGTGTTGAAAACATATTGCTCACCATGTGTGCTACAGAGGGACATGATGGAGCCATGAAAAACCTGTTCATTTAATCATATAATCTGCAAATGGTGTCTCTGGACTTTGCTGATTATTTTTATAAACATTCAGTGTCTGGGGACTGAGGCCAGGCCGAAGGGGTTGGGCAAGTAGGTAGGGTGAGGCAGACAGGACAGCGGGTAGGCAGAGCAGGTGGCTGACAGGCGGGCAGGAGGAGGTGTTTGGAGGCGGGGTAAGGTGGGTCTTGGTAACGGAGAATAAACAGGGTTAGTAGGAAGGAACAACTAACCTGGGTGCTCAAACTACGGTTTGGCGCGGCCGTGAACGTTACTACCGAGTAGTGAATAACAACGATCAAGCACCGGACAGACGGAAACCAGGGTATGTATAGGCAGGCTGATGAGGGAATGAATAGCAGGGGCGGAGACTTGAGGGGCAGTGGGGGAAAACAGGAACTGGAGTGCGGGAGCCCGGATCCGGCGCCCAACATACACGGACAGAGAGGAGAGAGGAAAAGCCTGGCCCGGACTACAAGGAGGTGGATGAGGAGGGTGTGACATTTATAAGTGTTATTGATACTATGTTATTACATCAACTAAAAATTGAATTAGTAGACATGACTTTAGCTAGAGTGACCACAGTCTAGATTTATTTCCTCCTTCCCTTTTTTTTATTCTATCGCACGTGCGCTCTCACTGTGACTCTGGCTACCCCTCTTGCATTTCTCTCTTAATACCTCCCTCTCTTCAATCTGTGGGTCACAAAGTATACTTCTGTGCTGGTCCCACGGTTAGGTGGTCTAAGCACATGTAAGTAACCCCAGGGAGATAAGTTTAATCCCCATCTCAACCCCTCCCACCTTCTCTCTCCTCCCAGTCCGTCTTCCGCACAGTTTCTAATCTGTCAAAATAAGGCAGAAAAAAACAACTGTTCTTTAGAATGCATGTAAAATTGCTTTCCTTTAAGTAATCCAAAGTGTTTTGTATGCTCCCACAGTGAGCTGAGAAAATGACTCTAGATAATCTGTGTAGCTCTCAGTCCCTGGTCCTGGATTGGTTGAATTCTTCCTCCCTTCCCCAGGGTCTCTCCTCCTCTCTGTGTCCTTCTAAAGTCCTAACACTCCCTCACCATTCAAAGCCTACGGTACTTTCCCCTCTGACCCCTTTTTTTTTTCTCTTCATTTTAGAGAAAGGCCCTCCCACGGGGAAACGAAAGATGAGATGAGACTGCCTCTCTCTCTCGTTCACATATTTAACACTCTCTCTCCTTCGGCCGCCTTCCTTGGTTCCTCCCGGCCACCCTGACCCCACCCTCTCTCCTCCCCACCAGACCCTCCTTCGGTGGAGCCTGTGTCCTTGGAGTTGCGTCAGGGCCTGGGGCGCTCGGTGTCCATGAACTGCCGGGTCCTGCGAGCCCACCCGTCCCGGGTGCTGCGCTACGAGTGGCGTCTGGGGAACCGCCTGCTCCATGCCGGGCACTTTGACCAAAGCGACGAAACGGAGTACACCGTCAAAAGCCTCACCCGCGAGGGATGGGGGGAGTACACCTGTGACGTCATCAATGAAGCCGGCGCCGGGCGCTGTACCTTCTTGGTAACAGGTGAGCAACGGTTTAATGCGTTTTCGACTCTCATTTCATTCTGCCTGTCATCAGTCGCTAATTCCACTCATTGCGAGTGCCGCATTCCCGGGTTTACTTGTCCGATGTAAGAATGCAAATTATGCCGAACACAATTTATATTGGCTCTTTCACTAGGTCTCAGAGCACTTCACATTTTATGAGGTAAAACTCATATCATCGGTCCCTTACAATGTGTTAATTAAACCCAACCACTCGGATTGACGCGCAGCGGAACTGCCATTTTGTGCCCGATCTGCCTTGCATCATCTGCATAACAGAGTTCTGATTCCCTGTACCCCCGCCCAGTAATTCAACTTCCCAGGGATGTATTCTTGACGGCAGGATGATGCGAACGATGTCTGCGGCAAATTGAAACCTGCCTGTCAGGCGGGTACGCCACGAGATAATTAATTGAAGAGGAGTGTTGGGCGAGACAGGCGGGAGCCTAATGCATATTGTCAATTTGAAACAGACATGAACCCTATTTGACTACCCGGCTTCGGTCGAAAAAAAGAAACACCACATGTAGGATCCACGTGAGCTTCAGAAGCTACCTATACACGTCTTGGTGAATGCCAAATCACACCCTATTCCCTAAGTATAGAATTACCACCCTGGTAAAAATTCATGTGTGAATCGTCATTTGGGACACATCGCTCTAGATTACTAATGACAGTTCTTATTACACAGGAAGGACCTGATCCTTTATACAGGAAACCCATACGCCGGGTAATACATGGGTATTGCCTCCCGGCTGTTTATTTTTAGATTGCCATGCTGCGTTGTTTTGTGGCGGAGAGCCTGCCAATAGCAGGAGAGGTCCGGAGCCACGCCATCACTCACGCCGAGCGTTTGTGTTTTATGACAGGGCCAGATTAGTTCGGAGCGGGCGAGAGGGAGGAAGAGAGAGACAGAGCAAGAAGGGAGACGGAGGATGAGAGTGGGAGATAAAGAAAAAGATAGATTGCGAAAGAGAGAGAGAGAGGGTGAGAAAGAAAGTGCCAGGGGACAGTGGCTTAAGTGGCAGAGGATCAAAATGACAAATACCGCCGGACGCCGAGCTCCCCGTTCATAATGGGGGGGTCTGGGAGACGGAAGGCTTCGCCCGGGTCGTGCACCTCCCTGTCCTCCGCCAGGTTAAGATGGACAGTGTCTGGTGGGGTCATATATCAGTCCGGCCCCCCGAGGAGCGGGTATGGTGGAGACGGGGAGATCATCTCTTCCGGCCATTTGCTTTTCTCAGCGGGCTCGTTGTTATCACTCACCTCCTTCCTGTCTCCCTTCTATTGCCGTGCGGCCCCGTTCCCTCCATCATCACTGCAGCCTTCCCTCCAACCCAGTTCTCACGGAATCAGACCCCCTCTCCCTCCTTACTCCTTACGCACGTCCAGCGCTCCTTGCATTCGTCGCACAAGCCGTATGTCCCCCTCCCTCCAGCCATCTCTCTCTATCTACCTCCATCCATCTCTAACACCACCCCCTCTCTCTATCTACCTCCATCCATCTCTAACACCACCCTCTCTCTCTATCTACCTCCATCCATCTCTAACACCACCCCCTCTCTCTATCTACCTCCATCCATCTCTAACACCACCCTCTCACTCTATCTACCTCCATCCATCTCTAACACCACCCCCTCTCTCTATCTACCTCCATCCATCTCTAACACCACCCCCTCTCTCTATCTACCTCCATCCATCTCTAACACCACCCTCTCTCTCTATCTACCTCCATCCATCTCTAACACCACCCCCTCTCTATATCTACTTCCATCCATCTCTAACACCACCCTCTCACTCTATCTACCTCCATCCATCTCTAACACCACCCTCTCACTCTATCTACCTCCATCCATCTCTAACACCACCCTCTCTCTCTATCTACCTCCATCCCTCTCTAACACCACCCCCTCTCTCTATCTACCTCCATACATCTCTAACACCACCCTCTCTCTCTATCTACCTCCATCCATCTCTAACACCACCCCCTCTCTCTCGATTTACCTCCATCCCTCTCTAACACCACCCTCTCTCTCTCTATCTACCTCCATCCATCTCTAACACCACCCTCTCTCTCTATCTACCTCCATCCCTCTCTAACACCACCCTCTCTCTCTATCTACCTCCATCCCTCTCTAACACCACCCCCTCTCTCTATCTACCTCCATCCATCTCTAACACCACCCTCTCTCTCTATCTACCTCCATCCATCTCTAACACCACGCTCTCTCTCTATCTACCTCCATCCATCTCTAACACCACCCCCTCTCTCTCGATTTACCTCCATCCCTCTCTAACACCACCCTCTCTCTCTATCTACCTCCATCCATCTCTAACACCACCCTCTCTCTCTATCTACCTCCATCCCTCTCTAACACCACCCTCTCTCTCTATCTACCTCCATCCCTCTCTAACACCACCCCCTCTCTCTATCTACCTCCATCCATCTCTAACACCACCCTCTCTCTCTATCTACCTCCATCCATCTCTAACACCACGCTCTCTCTCTATCTACCTCCATCCATCTCTAACACCACCCCCTCTCTCTCGATTTACCTCCATCCCTCTCTAACACCACCCTCTCTCTCTATCTACCTCCATCCATCTCTAACACCACCCTCTCTATCTATCTACCTCCATCCATCTCTAACACCACCCTCTCTATCTATCTACCTCCATCCATCTCTAACACCACCCTCTCTCTCTATCTACCTCCATCCATCTCTAACACCACCCCCCCTCTCTCAATTTACCTCCATCCCTGTCTCCATTCAGCCTTCCCTCTCTCCCTCCCAGTGCTCTAGATTCCTACCATCTGGATGTTTCTGCTGCCAAAGGTTCGGTAGCTTCGTTAGTTAGTGGCCCCCGGGACACAGAAGGAGCACAGTGCTCCAAATCCACTTTGGGCTCCACGATTATCCCTGAAATCCAATATACTCTGTCCCTCCTTCCAGTCCCTCTTCTGGCCATCGGCTGGGGTTTAGCTATCAGGCATTAACAGTTGAAGTAGTTGACCTGTTTAAGACGGTGCGGACACAAAAGTCTGGAGGCCCCTGAATCAGCGTGAGACCGCAGTCACGTGGAAACTTAACCCAAACATACAACAGTTTGACTTGAATTTCGTTTCGGTTCTGTGTATTATATTCACCCCAAGATCTGCCTACATGAACCGGCATATCCATTCTCTTTTAGCTCTCATTCACCCATGTGGATCTTACTACGTTTGCATGAGGCCCTTACATCAATATTTGAAATGACTGCTAAGACATTGTGTTGCAGATTGTGCATATGGGCATACCACGTTGTGAAACCAACGTAGCTTTAACGTCTTTCAGTCATTCAGTTATGTGGAGGTATTTTCCCTCTGAGGCAGCGCTATTCCTGATAAACTACAGCAGCAGACTGCAGAGAAAAGGGAGAGGGGGGAGAGAGAGAGAGAAAGGAAAAAGAGATAGGGGGGTTGGGATGGGGTAAAGAGGGAGAGATAGAGAGATATCTCTGTTTGCCTACAGTGGAAATTTATCAGCCAAAGCCACTGGCCAAAAGCCAGCGGAGGTCGATTAAACCCAGGGTCTCAGTTATCACGCCAGGGAGTGCACACGCTCACACACAAACACTCACAAACACACGCGCACACACACACACACACACACACACTGAAACCATGCAGTAGGACACGCTTAGGGGCAAACACACACTCTATCCCACTGATACTAAGGAGACCGATTATATTGGGGGCAGTGTTATTCAAGTCATGTTTTTATATACATGCATGTCTGGATGTGTGTGCGTGTGTGTGTGTGTTTGCAGGTCCAGAGTGGTTTGGGGGGGGCAGTACTCAGAGTGTCTAAAGCCAGTATGAGGAGACTGCATGTCAATGCAAACTGGTAGATTGACTGGCAAGAAAGTTTAAATGTTTAAAGTTTATCTTAGCCACCCCAAATCATTTTGTGCAAAAAACATATTTGACTCAAAACATTCACCTCAGATGTCTTCTGTTCATTCATTCTTATGTTAGCGGTACAGTAGAATCTTATATATAGACCCTTTAACCCTTTGGCGCGTACGATCACACCAGTGTGATCAATCTTGAGTGGTCCCTGGAGCGTACGATCACACCGGTGTGATTAGAACGTCATGTTTAGAACGCACCATTAGCATACCTAGCTACAAGTAACGTAACAATGGCTGGTAAAACCGCGCTATTATTTACTCACATTTAGCTCAAACAGTGTTTATAACTTTATTTCCTGATTGTAATTGTTTCAAGACCATACTATGATATTAACCAGGTAGAAAGCATTCAAATCGGGACAAGAAGTGTTAGTTACGTACCAACAGACAGCCAACACTAATGCACAAAAACGAATTATATTAGCGACTACTACCGATCAAAACCATTGCAAAAACTTTCTAGAAGTTACGTTCCCCGTTGTATGCATTTTATATAGTTTATTCATTTTCACTGCATTGAATAACTGGTCACGATTTGTTAGCTAGCGGGCAGCTGATGTTTGCTAGCGGTTAGCTGACGTTTTCTAGCTAGCTACAGTAATAAATCAACCAACTTTTGTAGCTCTTAGAATTCGAGTCAACGAGAGAAGCTTGCAATGCAATGCATGTAGTGTTCCTTACCTAGCAAGGTGACTGTTCAAAGGCTGGCATGAGTTCAAATGCTGCAGAGTACCGAAGTCACGTGCAAAAAAACTCACGCTGGGGGGTCGGTAAGGAATATTTGAAACTCACTCGTGAAAAGGTTAAGAATTCTGGGTATTATTTAGAGTTAGGATAAGTATTCGGTTTAGAGAACATGAAGGATCGGTTTTCAGGTCCCTACTAGGAGAGAAAAACCAATGTGTGCGTGTGCGTGCGTGCCAGGCTTGGGGGGTATCTGCGTTGGCTGTGGCTTTACTGAGATGGCCCTTTAATCCTGCCAGAGCAGAGTGGTAAAGTGGCAGCCAGCGTCTTCAGAGGGTTTAATCTGTACCCCTCAGGCTTGGCAGAGCCCTGGCATGCTTGGTCAGAACGAGCCCCTCCGTCCTTTCTCTCAGGGTGGCATAAACTACTCGGATCCACTTGATGGGACTGTTTTTCTTCAAATCCTGGTCTTTGGGAAGCACTTAGGATGCAGGCTTTGGTTCTAACCGAGCATTTATAAAAGGCTTAATCCGCACAACTAAGCTTTGAAATGACAGGGTTATTTTATTTGGTTATGGTCTTGGGGTCCCAGGGTCCTATCGTGAGGACAACACCGTAGAAAGTTGGCTTAAAACTTGGCTTTCCATAAAGAGCTCCACTGAAAACGGTCACTGTCGTTTGAAAACGGTCGTGCATTACGCTTCACCGTCTGAAATGGCGTAAGGGGGAGACGAATGGCGCCCCTAGCCCGGCTTTATAGATGCGCTGACAGCGTCTTCATTCTCCACCAGTATGGGGTGGGAGATAAACAAATGCAGCTAAATGATTACATAATGGTACAATGATGTTTATTTATGATTAATGTGCAGTGCTGCTGGGAAAACCTATAAAATGTATTAGTCTTAAAGTAGTAACTTTTGAAACATTTTGCATACTTTATGGGGAGAGTTTTTCTTTTTTTTTTCTTTTTTTTTTCCGACTCTGAATGGATCTTGTGAAAGGTTGATAAATTATTGCTGTTAATACTTGGCTGATATGCATTCCTATACATCCACAGGACCAGGAAAATAATCTCTAAGATGAATATGTATATATTTTTTTTATTCTGTAGGATTTGTGCCTACAGTGCTGAGAATATTAATGAGACGAGAGAAAAGAATACCTGTTTTCACTCTTCAGATACCCCCCAGGGTTCTCCAGTTCCTCAGTCCAAATTACTTTCCATTACAATTCTGAAAGCATATAAACAACATGTTATTATTAATCTATTTTCTAACATCATCATATTTACTAGTAGTCTGGACCTGTACAAAATGTGCTGGATATCCGTACATTTTGTGCCTGTGAATGCAGAGAATTGTCCTGCTAAGAGTAGCTGTCTGACAGTGATGGATAGCCAGTGGTGAGTGACATGATTTACAATGGAAACCAACGGGAAGCATATGAATGGTGCTAATCGATCAGTTATCTGCTAGGAGTCTGTCAGCCTTGAAGTGCAGTTGCACATTGTCGGGTATACTGTTTGTAGTGGTTTGACACGCAATCCCTCACCGTGTACCGATACGTTGTGTTTGTCTACGCGGCGGTGTCATTTAATAAAGGTTTTCTTTTCAGTAGCAACATTTAAGCAAAACATGTCTTTAATCCAACCCAGCCGACCATTATTATAACAAAAGTGAAATCGTAACCATGGCTCGGTTGACGTTAATAATACATTCATCTCCAGAAACACATTTCCCTTGGCATTCAGAAACCAGACTGGAGCATTGTCATTTTCTATGTCTAGACATATTTACTAGACAAAAGCACTGTGATGTTTGCATAGCGGAGTTGGAGCATCATGAAGATTTGTGTGTGTCTCCGTGAGCTGCTGTGTTCTTTGAACTCCTCTCCAAACAGAGTACATTTAAGGCCCGGAAAACAAATCTGTCATTTGGGTGTTTGTTGCTACCATTTCCCTCAAAGGTTGGCGTTTGTTTCTCAGGCCTCGTTGAAGTTTGGGTTAAGCGCAAATTTAGTTTCATTCATGTTGGTGTTTAGATTCAGTTTATGTTTATGTTGTAACACATTCTGTGCCCGTTTGTGTCAAATGTAATTCATTGTTTTATTCATGGGTACAAAGGATTGTTCCTTTGGCGCGGTCATTAGCATACTGTATGTCTGCTATATAACGCTTGTTACCAAAGCAATTCTGTGTTCATATGAAGTCTCAGCTCCAAATCATCCATCTATGGAGGTACAAACTGGCTAGCATATGGTTGCAAGCAAGTTTATTTATATAGCACAGTAGAATAAAAACAAATACTAAAATGAAAACATATGCTTTATGTAGAATAAGAAAATAGAAGCAGAATAAAAGCCAAATAAATACATAACTGGTAGAGTCCGTATTACATTCCCTGCAGGACCTCTTCTCTAGAAGTAGCACAATGTTCAGTCACCCCTGGAGTGAAATGGGTAGCGGTGCTGGGTGGTCAACGCTACGCGTATCTTGTTTAGTCCATTGGATTAGTCCATTGTTTTAGTTCATTGCAGTGCATTAGCTTACTGCTGATACACATAAAGTAATCCCATACCAGCATGTAAATTAAATAATCTGCTAAAAGCTAAATAACCCAAAGTCTTTGTTTTTGAATCATACTCGTAGCTTAAACGTGCCTGATTTGTTGTTTGCCGATCTGTGCTCCAGTCTATTTTGGTTGTAGAGAGAGAGCAAGAGAGAAAGAGGGAGAAATGGGGTTGAAAAACTGACACTGAGACAGAAAAGAGAAAGAGAAGAAAGAGAAAGAGAGGGAGATAGAGGACAGCGCAGGCTTAGTTTGAGATGTCGAAGGAGTATTGTTTTATTCCCCTCCAAAATGACCTGTTTCTGTACAGACACAGCTTCATCGACCTCCAGATCAAAGCTGACTTTTTAAATTACATTTATATACAGAATGTCCTTTCAGGAGCGGTTTTCTCTGACAAGTGTATGACCTTTCATAGTCACATGTCAACAAAACATAGAATAAATAACAAAGGAAAACAATTGACGAGAGACAGAAAGAGAGAATCAGTCTTGTCCGTGGGTGTTTCTGTATCACATCTCGGCGTGAGCTTGGCCCACAATCACCAGGTATAATTGTACTGCATTCAATTATTTAACTCGGATTGTGTTTACTGGAAATATGATTACTGTGGAGTACTACTATGTCACAGTAATGTCAAGGGAAAGCACAATTTGGTATTAACAATTTCAAAAGGGTTAATCGTCCCTAAATGATAGATGGATGGACTGTTTAAAGAACGGTTGAGATGATGTTCAAAATACCCACAAAAAATGTTCGTCTGAAACTGTGATACAGATTAGAAATTGGAGTGTAATTCTATCAGCTGCCTTACCTGAATAGGTTTTTTTTACATCTTCCCCAAAACTTCATTCTCTTGTTCGCCGGAAATGATTTTATCTTGTTGATGTATGAATAGTCCCTTAATATGTATTGTAATATTTAAATAGCTTTTTCCATAGGCTTGTAATCGTCACTCGGCAGTCCGAGCAAATGTAAAGCATCATTAACCTGATATATTGTCTATAAGATTCGGTATGACACCCACACAGGAGAGATTGTAACTTATTATCTTGTGATTATGAGAAATGATCAAACTAGTGAAAGGCTGATATCTGCCTAAAGCTGGGTATTGCTCTCTTATCACTATTTTTATGGGTAGTTAGCACTTCTGTCTTCAGAAACAGAATTGATTGATTGGAAAAGTAGAAGGTTTAACCTCTGAATTGATTGATTGTAAACATTGAAGACTTATCCACCAAATAGATTGATTGGATGGTACAGTCGCCATATCTTAACTTGATCCACGTTTCCCCTAAGAAATGTTTCAACCCCTACAAAAATAACCATCAATTATAATCCACATTATTTTCCTGCTGTGGCAAACCTGCTCAAATTAAGATACGGCATCAGAAAAGCAGTTGGGCTTGTAAAATATGCCTGGGTCATAATGGAAGTCCCTTTTAAAATAAAGATAAGAAGAAATCCAAACTTGAGTATGGAATGCAGTGAATGGGTCCAACCGTGAGATGATGTTGCTATGATCCTCAACACTTCTCTATCATCTAGTGCACCTTACTGAAGGCATTATGAAAGTAATTAAAAAATGAAAAGAATTGAAGTAAATACAATTGGCATGTCTGTTGGCCTTTGTATTTCATAATGCATCCATTTTGCTGGGGGGCCCTGGAGACATTTAATAACTTTCTCCCACACCATCTGGCCCTGCAGCGTTTCCCTGGTTGAGTTCCATTGACCGATTCACGGTATTTACTATAACTCGTCAGTGTCATAAACCACTTTGACAGCGTTAATACACTTTGCTGGAGGAGTTATCAATAAATTGCTCTTTTCTCAGCTTCATAATGTCAGATCAATGCATTGTTTACTTTCAGTTAACATTCATCTCTTTCTTGACGATTGCAATTTGAAATCAGCATGTACTTCCTTTTTTGTGGAATTTCATGAGGCGCTTGAGATTCCAGCGTGGTCTCAGGGAGGTGTGTGTCAGGCTGTCTTTTGGAGAGTATCCTTTCGAAAATTGCTTTCTAAGTATTTGTCTGTTTCCTTTGACCTGTGAGAAATCTCTTTGGTAAGATGTCAATTGCATACTCCTCGCGTCCTCTCTCCTTCTCAAAACCCATTGAAGGAGAAAGCCAGAGGTCCCTGCCTCCCCTGTCCGTCTCTTGCAGTGGATTTTGAGAAGGAGACGACGGGAGAGGACGTGACGAGTATGCAGTGGAGAATCTCCCTTTCTCTTGGCTCCTTTATAAATACAGTCCTGAATATGTCAAGGAACTCCCTTCAAACAACCAACAGTACTGTTCTGTTCCTATCAATAACTCTACCTACAGTACTGTTCTGTTCCTATCAATAACTCTACCTACAGTACTGTTCTGTTCCTATCAATAACTCTACCTACAGTACTGTTCTGTTCCTATCAGTAACACTGCTCACCCTTTGGCTTCCATCAAACCAAACGCTTTTATCGACAAAATGTCTGAGAAACATCCTCCCCCAACACTGGGTTAAACACAGGCATAATACAGGGTTGCAGGAAGCCACCCCAGGTTGATGCCTTGCAGCCTTTGTGTGGAATTATCTATAACATGACACTATGTTTTCTGTACAGCCGTCATCATGATAAAATAGCTCTGTCACGTGTGGTTCCCTCGCGTCCTTGGTGGCACGGGTGAAGGTGAACATTATCTGATGCGTTTTCGTCGGGATTAAACGTTCATTTTGTTTCTGTTTACAGGCAAGGCGTTTCCCCCCGAGTTCTACTACGACACATACAGCCCTCTGTGGCAGAACCGGCCTAGGGTCTACAGCTTCAAGCTGCAGTGGACCCAGATGAACCCGAACACCGTGGACCGCATAGTGGCCTACCGCCTCGGCATACGACAGGTGAGGAGCCGACGCCTTCTTCCTTCGCTGCGGGTGAGAACGGGCCTTTTCAGATGACTAGAACGTGTCGCCGTGTAGTAGAAAGCGCTAAAACGGGCGGTTGGTGCCGAGGCTTGGCGGACATTGCAGTAGTTGCCTGTCACTGTTCTCCTTGCGCGCCCCTTTGGGCCCGGTGCAGCGGGAGGCCCCGTGGAGAAGAGTGGCAGCCACCAGTTGTGTTTACCTGCAGATGGAGGGAAAGGCCTCAGATGACAGGCTGTCAACATTGATCGGTGGTCGGCCGAGACTAGTCCCCGGTAATGCTTTTTTAGCCACAACTTACTTTTACCACAATAAAGCAAGTGTTTCAGTGTCCGTCCATTTTAGGGTGGGGGGGGCGGGGGTGGGTAGAGTGTCCTGGCATTGATCTCTGGGCCATATCAGTGTGGTGGTTTACAGTACGTTATCGGTGTTGTTCGCCCGCTTCATGATTAGACAACATCGCCAGCTGAACCCCGTTGTGCCCAGCTCCTCTATCTCTTCCTCTCACACCTGTTAGCACATTAGCGCGTCGCTAACGTCATTAAGCCGAGTCTAGGTGACACTATGTGTGATCTCGTTGTACCCATAAGCCCCTGCTGTGACAAAGTGTCTCCTTCCCTTTGCACACAGCGGGTAATGACTTTGGCAGCATCCAGGAATGTGGAAACGTGGGCTAGCTCTGCGTGGGCCTTCTTGTCTGTCTAGCTCGCAGACTTGGTGTCAGAGTCCACCGCCAATGCAGGGACATTTCAAATACATTGCTTTCAGGGGGGGTGGGGGTAGGTCAGCAGAAGCTCTTATTCAGAACCACTGCATTACAAGTGATAGTTGTCTGAACTGCCATACTCAGATCTTCAATCTTTTTTTCTTTCTTTTTTTAAAATCAATTGTATTGTAACTCCAATTGTGTTTTCGTGTTAGGAATCTCAACATGAAAAACACATTAAAACTGGGTACCGCTAAATATATTTCTGTCAACGATCTTAGTCGTGTGTTTGGTAATATATGAGGTTGTGTTTGCGTGATTCGTTCATTCGCCACGGGAGCCAACTTGTTCTTGTTTTTTCCAGTCTGTCTTGTTGTTTCTCATCTCCCACCTGGCAAGCAGAATCGTTGTTTGCGAGGACTCGTTTTTCTTTCCTCTATTTTTTTTTACTTCTCCCCCTCGCTAACCAAAGGTAGTGGAGTGCATTTTAACTAGGCTGTGTATCCCTGAGCTCCCTCAGATACAGGACGCATTACGCTTTAGGGGAGTTGAGGAAGGGGCCTATCTTTAACATTTTCCTTTAAGGCGAGCCTCCCCTTCATGTTTCATCTGGCGAGAATGATTGAACGTTGACCCCCTTTGAAACCCCTTTTCCCCCGTTTCACTTTCCTCCCGTTGCAGAGGGAGCTCGGCTTTCGTTCCTTTCGGCGATCGAAAAAGCAATAGAACGTGAATGAGTAAGAAGGGTTGGGGGGGTGACGAAAAAGAGAGAGTGTGTCAGGGAGGGAGGACTGTCTCCCCTCCTTCATAAATAAATAAATGCTTAGACACCCCTGGTAGGATGCTGAGCAGAGCTCTCCGAGACAGTGGTGCTGTAATGAAAGTGTCGGCACGTGGGCCTCTGGTCCTATTTATAGCTGGAGCTGAGTGGTTAACGCTACGTGTGTTGTGTTCCCCCTCCGTTCCCACAAAATCAGGATCCTTTCCCCTCGTTCGCCGCCTTTGAATTAACAAAGTGGGCTTTGGGCTTCCGTAACGGCTCACCTGATGCCCTGTGTGGAAGGCAGACGGGCAGAGCAGGCCGTACGGGCCGAGGAAAGAGCAGAGTACAAGTGGTTAAAAGGAAGGAGCGTAGAGGCGAGGCAATGGCACGAGATGCACACTCAGGAACCACCCTGCCGGTGATGGCTGCTTCCTGTCCATTGGCTTCACTTCCTGTCCATTGGCTTCACTTGTGGCCCTGGACACTTGCTCCTCTCACGTCGGCACACCGCGAAGGTTGGAGAGTGGACGCTCCTCTCTCTCCTGTTCTGTCTCTTTCATTCCACTCCTTTCTGTCATTTCATCCTTGTTCCCTCCTGCTTTTCCCTCTCTTTTGCTCTCGTCGCTCCTCTTTCCTCTCTCCTCCTCAGTCAATTGGTCTGTCAGTCAGGGTTGGATCAGTGAACGGGCAGAAGAGCCGCACTGATCAATAGCAGCAGACTAATTAAATGCAGCCAATCTGTTTCTCTCCATCCCCTCTCCCCTCCCTCCCTCCATCCCTCCCTCCCTCTCTCTCTCTCTCTCTCTCCCGTCCCTAGCTCCCTCCTAATGTTGCCACTTTGATTAGTCCTATGCTTTACTCTGCTCCTTTCTCTTTGATCAACTTCCCTGGTTCCTAAAGGTACAGTCAAAATCCCACAAACTGTTGCTACAGTCAAGTTCAATTAAATGAGATATGGCACTTTTTCTGTCTTCCTCCCTGTGAAGAAACACTGAGAGTGAAAGGTAGAGAGATATATACAGAAAACCATAATTGCATCAAGTGGCCACGAGTCAAATTAACAATAATGGGAGAATAAAACAGAAGCACCAAACCTAAAGAAGTGGAACAGGGACATGCACTGTTGTAAATCCCATTGAAACAGTAAAAAGCTTCTGCAATGAGCAATTAGGGTTTGATTTAATTAAGTATTTAAAAGACAATTCGGTTTCCTGATCCCGGAAAGATGGAGTCATCAACTTCCATTTGTTGAGTCAGAGTTTGAGGCAGAGTGGTCCTGGAGCCAAGATTGTCATTTAAGGCCTCCATCTGCTCCGAGTGTACACAATTGATTATTCACACACACTCGTAAGGACGCATGTGTTTCAACACACTCTCACATGTGCACACACACTCTAAAGCGCACGCACACATACATACTCGCAGACACGCACATTATTATAGCTTCGTCTCTGGACACCTTTAATTCATATCAATAGCCAGCGGTGCCTTTTGTATTATATGGTAGAGCAGGAATTAAAACGCTTGACCCAAACTGTTACACCCTGACAACAATTATGAGTAACAGACAAAAACAGAGCTGTTTACCTGTGAGCCTCGCTGTTATTTAGTAGTTAGAGAGCACACACTGGTTAATTGCTTAATTGTCACTGCCCTACCAAACACACACACACACAACACACGCACAAACTCTCCTCCATGACTTCTGTCTCCTCTTTCTTTTCTCTCTATCCCGTCAGCAGTCATTCACACGGCCATATGGAGGCTAATTGTGATGCCGAAGTCGTTAGCGTTCTCTTTTCCACATCTCTGCTATGCTAACTGATCCTCTGGGAGGAAATACACCCCCTTTTTCCCTTGTCATCTGATGTTCAAGCCCTTTTCATGGTTTCCAATGAAGGCAGGATCCCGTCTCTTGCTGTTTTGAAATCTGCACCGGTTCAAAGTCACACTGCCGTAGTCTCACCACCAGGCATAAATAGCGGGGTGTTGACACTTACCTGAAATTAAATCATCACCCAAATACAGACTCTAGGGGGCAGAGACAGACAGGTGTAATGGAAAAAACAGTTTACTGTTTGAGAGTCTTTGAAGACAGGGGCCCGTTCTGTCTGATCTGATAGGTAGAGAAACATTGGACTAGTGGTTTAGAGGGAAACTTCAAAGATGAATATCTATATGTATGATGAGAGGTTGTCGATAAAGATGAGAAGAAAGAGGACAGTTTTGTGATGTAGCTTGGTTAGATTCGCTTCTGCTTTGCGGAGGGTGTTTGATGTTCTTGTGGAGCTTTGTAGACGTCATTCATGATGTTTCCAAGCTTTGGTGAGGCATACCTCCTGTTCCACAGTGTGTGGTTACTCCATCTCTTTAGGCTACATTAGACGAGAATCAATCCAATTTATTGACTCACTCTTCTCTTCCATTTATGACGGCAACGCTGGTTGGAATTTCTAGAATGTGGGACTATCACTATTTGTTATTTACTTCTTGACTGCGTGCGCGCGCCTGCGCACAACTGCGTTGGCGGGCTGGTGTGTGTGTGCGCGCGTGCAGGCCCGCGTGTCCCTTTCACTAACTCCAGCTCTGTGTCCTCCCGTTCAGACGGGGCTCCAGCGGTGGTGGGAGCAGGAGATCCCAGTGGAGGGAACCATCACCAAAGGAGAACTGATCACGCACAACCTGACAGAGCTCATCAAGCCGGAGGCCTACGAGGTGCGCCTCACTCCCATAACGCGCTTCGGAGAGGGGGACTCCACAATCAGGACCATCACCTACAGCGGTGAGTACACCGCTGGATCCTGGTCAGATCACTACAGATCCTGGTCGGATCACTACATAATCCTGGTCAGATCACTACATAATCCTGGTCGGATCACCACAGATCCTGGTCAGATCACCACAGATCCTGGTCAGATCACTACAGATCTGCGGTTTATTTTTTGTCTTATGACAAAGATTTTGGACAAAAACAAACTGGAATTTTGTGTTTTTCATTCAGGGTCTAACAATACACCTGGCAGTTGCGCGTGGTTTGATTAATGATAATGGGGACAGTGAAATATCTGCAGAATGTTGGACTGTGGATTAGGTCAGTGATCTTCCACTCATCCTGAACTGCGGCTACAGGATAACAGCTTTCATTAGGCACATCATCCTGTGACGAGGTAGTCATGGCAACTCGTTCTCTGACCACCGAGAAACACAGGGAAGTCGTGAACAACAGGAAGACGACAGGTTGCTAACAGGCCGATGGTGATGTTTTCAGGGCAGATTTCCCTGATTAAAGATATTGACTAGATCATCCAGTGTCCTGATAGACAAAGTGCATTCTTATTGATCGGACAAAATCCAGGAGATCGTTGACAGGGTGAAGCGAACATACAGTAAAATCCATAAGGGGAGGCAGATAGCTTAGTGGTTAGAGAGTTGGGGTCATTAACTGTTTGGTTGCAGGTTTGAATACCCAACCCAACATGAGGAACAATCTGTTGTTGTGCCCTAAAGCAAGGCATTTAACACAAATTGCTCCTGTGCGTTGAAGGTACCGGATTTTGACCCATTTTATTTTTCGGTTCCTTCAGTGTTGCTCCAGACAAGGAGTTATTTAAATGACAAAAATGTCCTTTTCTTTAGATCAAGCCGATTTTTATTTGTAAGATTAGGGAAGATTTTAACAACATTGCAGGTGGGTGATTCCAAATAAGAGAAGGGCACTAAATAGAAATCACCTTTTTTATAGGGAGAAAAAATATCCATTTATTGAGTACAAGTAGATTTTCTTTCATATACTTTTTTTTTTTTAAAGCATTTTGTAATCATTATTTGAGTTAATGGTTCACCACTGAGACTGGGCAAGCCCTACTGCAATCTTACCCAGAGAGGCAAAGATACACATTATCATAACATCTGCCAGTGATTTCAAGATGCCATCTAGCAGCTGTATCAGGATTACACACCATCATGTCGTATTAATGAACACCGGGCCACGGTTTTGCCAACATGGATAAACCCTAGTCCTGGACAAAAACAATACATGACTTTGTGCAATGGACTTAGTACAGGCCTAGGGTTGGTTTACGGTGTACGCAAAACCGGCCCTTAGTGTAGTCAGGCTCCACTGCCGACGGGACCTGGGATTGAGAAGCACTCTCCCGTTGGCTGCACTGCGTTCTGTCATACCTTCTGCCTGCCTTCCTGTGTTGCTGCGTTCTTCAACCCAAGATGAGCTACCGCCTGACTGCTGCAGTTTTTAATTATTCAGTTTCACTGCAGCTCGTCTGAGCTGCGCGAGGGTGCAGCTACGAGTGTCTCTGAGCCCCAGTGTGCGCGTGTGTTCCTGTGACTGTGCTAATGGCTCATTACCGTGGCCTCGGAAGAGGTGTGGGGCTGCCCTCCTTCTCACGACTGCACGGCCACACATACTGTAGCAAGCTAGGGCACGCGCCGTCCTTTGGGGATATCTCGCTCGGCTCTGCGGTAAAGCCGGAATAGGGAACCTTGTTGCAATTATGCTTCTACCGTCGTTGCTCTCCTAATGTTTGTCATTCTTCAAAAGAGATGAAGTGAAGGAATGCATGAGGCAGTGATATCCCCAGGCAGGTCACGCAATCAATCATGTACCAGAACTTTGCGAAAGGACAGTGTTACGGGGTATAATAACATTATAATTACACCTGACGTCAGCTGGTCGTATGGAAATATCATTTGCCGTATGTTTCAGAGCCTTAACGAGCTGCGGGAAAGTAAGATAATGACTGGCTATGGAGCCGCGTTAGAATAATTTCTGGTCGACCCGGAGCACGTTAAGTCTTCATTGGCGTCTGGGATGATGATGCTGGCATGGTAGCTCTGGGTCTGACAGTATAGTAAGATGAGAAATCACTCCCCTGTGAGCCAAACAGCAGAGCGTAGCAGGTTTCTTGGTTGAAAAGTGCTTAGTGTCCCATGCTGGCGGTGGTGTGAGGAATGGAGGTGTCACCAGTCTTCCCTCCCACGGACACTGTTGTGTTCTGCTGTTGTGACAAAGTCAGCAGCTGTTTGCGGATCCAAATTCAGTCTTTGCTTTACAGCAGTCCACATCCGAAGCTGTCTGGATGTGTAGGTGGCTACCTATTTGTCACAAATGTTGGCAGTGTTGAAAAAGGCTCTATATTATTGGTCGCATTTGCTCTGAATGACATTTGATGTGTTCTGGAGGAAACTGAATAACACGGTCACAATACTTTTGGCTGGATCAAAACCTGAGTAACTGGGACTGAACTCTCAAGGTTGGGGGTGGGTAAGTGATGCGTCCACAGAGAGATATAAAGACAGTTAAAAAACAGAGGGAAAGATGGGGGGAGGGACAAAAAAACCTTCAAAAGCAGGACACAGGGATGTGATCCCAAAATAATTTCCATCCCAGAGTTTCGAGCAGCTTCTGGAATTCACAGCAATTATTCTGGTCAGCAATTTTGAGCTGTGAACAGGCCGTCGCCCAGTGTTGCTCAGAAAGAAATGGCCCCTCTCAAAGACCAGACCCTTTAAATGTGATTGATGTGAATCTTGGACAGGGAGCAGTGGCCGGGGATTGCAGGTTTTCTGTTTATGAACAGCTGGGTTGCTCTGGCCTGTCGGGACCTTGAATATTGCCTCTGCTTTATAATATGGCAGTGGAGCTGTGGACACAGTAGCCTGCCGAGAGGAAGCGTGGATACATGTATATATATGTATATATGTATTTGTGCATTTGTGTTTTCGGGTGCGAACTAGTGGGTTCGACGGTCAGCCAGTTCATATGTCATTGCTGTCACCACAGTGGATTTGAAACGAATGCACTGGCACACATCTAGCGTAGACATCTCTCCACGCATATCGGAGTTTGGAAAGTTATTCCACAGAATTGTAGCTGATCGGAAAAGCCCCAGGGAGCGAAGCACCAGCATCAGCCAGGAAGCAGAGAGGCGTCGTCAGGGGGAATATACAGTGGATCACGGAGCTCTAGAGACTCCCTTGCGAAGCAAATTAAGGTCGTCAGATTAGTGAGCGTGCCCTCACACGCATTTACCCACATTACTTCCTGGTTAGATATGTAGTGTGGAATAAAGCAGAATGGCTCGGTGAGGATTCCTATGAGGAAAACTTGCCTCTATGTTCAACTCGCTCCCGAATCCGTTGGGAGTTGTTGTGATGAGACAATGTCCTTAGATACAATTGAATATGCTGAAGATGGGGAAGAGAGAAAAGGGGTATACATTTTATAAGTATATATACACTACCGTTTAAAAGTTTGAGGTCATTTAGAAATGTCCTTTTTTCCCACGAAAATATACATGAAATTAGGTTGAATAGGAAATATAGCAAAATGAATAGGAAATGTAGACAGTGACAAGGTTAGAAATAATGTTTTTTTATTGAAATAATAATTGTGTCCTTCAAACTTTGCTTTCTCAAAGAATCCTCCATTTGCAGCAATTACGGCCTTGCAGACCTTTGACATTCTAGTTGTCAATTTGTTGAGGTAATCTGAAGAGATTTCACCCCATGCTTCCTGAATCACCTCCCACAAGTTGGATTGTCTTGATGGGCACTTCTTACGTACCATAGGGTCAAGCTGCTCTCACAACAGCTCAATAGGATGGAGTTCCGTTGACTATGCTGCCCACTCCATTATAGACAGAATACCAGCTGACTGCTTCTTCCCTAAATAGTTCTTGCATAGTTTGGAGCTGTGCTTTGGGTCATTGTCCTGTTGCAGAGCGTATTGGAAATTGACTCCAATCAAGCACCGTCCACATGGTATGGCATGGCATTGCAAAATGGAGTGATAGCCGTCCTTCATCAAGATCCATTTTACTTTGTATAAATCTCCCACTTCACCATCACCAAAACACCCTCATTTGGTCTACATCTCACAAATGTTCTTCTTAGTGATCCGAACAAGCTTGGTCTGTCCGTAGCATTTTTTTCCCAGTCTCTGTCAGTCCAGTGTATGTTCTTTTGCCCATCTTAAAGTATTCTTTTTATTGGCCAATCTGAGATATGTCTTTTTCATTGAAACTGCCTAGAAGGCCAGCAACACAGAGTCATCTCTGTAGTTGGCATTGAGACTATTACTATTTAATGAAGCTGCCAGGTGAGTTGAGTCTGTTTCTCAAACTAGACACTCTAATGTATTGGTCCTCTTGCTCAGTTGGGTACTGGGGCCTCCCACTCATCTTTCTATTCTGGTTAGAGATAGTTGCTGTTTTGTGAAGGGAGTAGTACACAGTGTTGTACGAGATCTTCAGTTTCTTGGCAATGTCTCGCATGGAATAGCCTTCATTTATAAGAAAAAAAATAGACTGATGAGTTTCATAAGAAAGTTATTTGTTTCTGGTCATTTTGAGCCTATAATTGAACCCACAATTACTGATGTTCCAGATACTGAACTAGTCTAAAAGGCCAGTTTTATTGCATCCTTAAACAGCACAATAGTTTTCAGCTGTGCTAACAATTGCAAAATAGTTTTCTAATCATCAATTATCCTTCTACAATGATTTACTTGGTTTAGCAAATACAATCTACCATTGGAAGATAGAAGTGATGTATGCTGACAATGGGCCTCTGTGCACCTATGTAGATATTTATACAGCGTTTTTATTTTTAAACCTCACGTTATGTGCCGAATGTGTTATGTTGTTTATATGTGCGTAACAATACACAGAATTGTATTGTTACTCCTTATCAAGACTTAAACCTTTAAAAACCTTAAACTTTACAAGTTGCAATACATATCTCAGTATGAACCTACCCTAAACTTTTTCAGTCAATTAAGGGAACACAGTAAATTCCAATTCAGTGCAATCCTTCTCGATTTCGAATTTCTACTTGAAGTTCTGTTTATTGACTGAAATGGAATTCCATTGATTGTGACTGAGAGCCTCTACATGTTATTCATGATTATGTGTTAAGTTTTGCAGACTTGGTGTGAAACCCATAGACATTTATCATTCTATCCCCCCCAGAATCTTAAGTGGGTTTAAACAATGCACTTTGGATTTTGAGTGAGCATGTGAGGGTGCTGAGCGCGGTAGTGTGTGCGTGGTGAAGGTAAAGAAGAGTACAGGGGGGGGGGTATGACAGCACGAGACACGTTCATTTAAACTGAGGCTGTGTGACTCCAAGGCTGCAATCAATATATATTGTTAGAAGCAAGGCCTTTGTCATAAGCAAGGGGACCGGGTTCTAGAGGTAGACAGAGAGATAGTGACATAAAAACGGGTTATGAGAGAATGGATGGGAGTTGAGGGAGAAGGGAGAATTGGGACTGCATAGAGGAAAAGAAAATAACTCTGTCAGAAAACACGGCAGCATCGGTTTCTCAGGCAGGACTGTGGAGTCCTCTGTATTGCAGAGTTCTTCTTCACTATGAAACTACTCTGTGTGGATATGTGAACCATTCTCCCCAAGATGTTTCAACTGTGGTAGTTCAGAAAGGACCTGTAGCAGCAGTTCTGTTGTCTTTCACCCCCAAACTGCGGGCTTTACAATATTCAACCACAAGTTGGTGTCTGCTGTCAGTGGTTTGGACTGCAACATGTACCTTTAAATTGATTAGCCTTTTTTTTATTTTGTCCATCTGCGTTACAGACAAAAAACATTTCTGGGTTTTTGTTGTACAAGCACAAAAAAGAAAATCACCGTTCAGGCTTCTGGTATTAGCAGGCAGCTGATGGAGCAAGAGAAAAACACTCACAATGACTCACCGGAACGTGTCTCTTTAAGAAAGGAACGATGCAACCGCAAAACAACCTGGCTGTCCAAACCTTGTGTTGAACCTGGCAGTTACAGCACAGAACAGTTCTTTCCTGTCTGGAGCTGCACTGTTCCCCACCGAGGCTTGTTAAGTTGCAAAGCTCTCTCGTTTTGCTGCAGCCATGCCGGTTTACAGAATCACTTGATAATTAACCCATACTGGTGACCTTGGTCAAATGGCCTTTGGACTAAAAGGATGGAGGGGGAATAATTCATCGGGCACTCGTCAGATGATGGTGATTATCTGTAGTCCAAAACCCTTCATGAGCTTAGCAATACTGCTTTTGCTAATCCCTGGATTTTGACATAATATTCTGTTCCAACATATGAACTGCTAATTTTTGGATACTGAACTCATTTCTTTTTAATTATTTACATTCAGTCTTTAAGTACAGTTTTGCTTGAGCTCTTGGATATATGAAGTATGTTCAGAGCATAATGGGTACTCTGCATCATGATACCTAGCAGTAAAACCTTCCATGAAGGTCACAAGGTATTTGTTCATCACCACTCTTTAACTCTTCTCTCCTTTCCTCTCTTGTGCTTTATTCTCTTCCTCGGTTTTCTCTTTTCCTTTTCCCTCCTTGCTTTTTATCTTCTTTCCTTTTATTTCACCTGCATCTATACCCATGAAATGAAATGTTATACGACAAAGTTGAATTCCACAGCCACAAAGTCAAAATTGACAAAATGTTGTTAATAACATTGTTAAGGTTAGGCAAGGGGTTAACTGTGTGGTTAAGGTTAGTGGTATGTTTAAAATTCCCTTTCAAGAAGACAAATACCAGACACAAGCAGGGTTAAGAGATAGTAGCTATGGTATCTAGTGACTCCACTTGTTGTGTAATGGATTGAGAATGAGTTCTTAGCTATTTGGCCGCCTCAACACAATAAGTCAGAGAAATGGCTCGTTCCTTATTTTACAGTGTACTTTATAACATTCGCTCAAGCCTTTTAGTTCTTCACCGAGCCAGCCCTTCAGTTCTCAACCAATATTCCTTTACACAGGTTTTCTTTGTGGGAATGATTTGTTATTACTTGATTTAATCGAGTGGATTATAATCAATTCCTTCCATGAGTCCCTGCATTCCATAAATCATTGGCAGTAACTGTAACAGTTCTGCGGTTAAACTGATGTATCACATCTATTCACAGGGACAGGAATCGATCACTAAAAAGCCCATGCATCTTCCTGACAGCTTAAATTGTATTTACTCTGCAAGAAAATGAACTGCAGGTCTGACTGGCTTACACTGAAACAAACAGCGTTTCCTAACCTTGACCTTTCTGTGTTTGGCCACTGAGCTGAACCCTCTTAAATGATCAATGAGGAATGTTGATGAAGCCTGGCTGAGGAGAAGCAGCTTGAATGTACAACGACCCTGATAGCTAGGTATTTTAAATGAGGAACACAGTACTATTCCATTTTTGAGTGGAATACGATCTTCTTTTTCTGTGGATGTGAGGACGAAACAACAGAGAGCTCACTGGTGGTGTTTTGAGATAACATTTCTAGAGATTGGTTTACTGGGCTATATTATGAGGAAAAATTCTGGACCCTACATTTTTTCATTTTGTTACATTCATAGTGTGCTCCGTGATGCAGAAGGACTAGAGTGCTTATTGGTTGAAAATAGACATCCATGTCAGAGTTGAGACCTTTTCTTACTCAGGTATATCCTGGAGACAGATCTGCCCTAAAGGAAGAAACGCATGTGACTCAATGGAGGGAGTGGAAACATGTGTCCTAACTCTGAAGTAACTCATTTGAAGTTAACATTTAAAATGGTTAAGGTAAGGGCTGAGGTTTGTGATGGGTGAGAGTCAACTGTACACCGTAGGGCACATTGCTCCATCAGGTAGGCTACCACGGGCACATTGCTCCATCAGGTAGGCTAACACGGGCACATTGTTCCATCAGGTAGGCTAACACAAGCACATTGCTCCATCAGGTAGGCTAACACAGGCACATTGCTCCATCAGGTAGGCTAACATGGGCACATTGTTCCATCAGGTAGGCTAACACGGGCACATTGTTCCATCAGGTAAGCTAACACAAGCACATTGTTCCATCAGGTAGGCTAACACGGGCACATTGTTCCATCAGGTAGGCTAACACGGGCACATTGTTCCATCAGGTAGGCTAACACGGGCACATCGTTCCATCAGGTAGTCTAACACGGGCACATTGCTCCATCAGGTAAGCTAACACGGGCACATCGTTCCATCTAGTAGGCTAACACGGGCACATCGTTCCATCAGGTAGGCTAACACGGGCACATCGTTCCATCAGGTAGGCTAACACGGGCACATTGCTCCATCAGGTAGGCTAACACGGGCACTTCGTTCCATCAGGTAGGCCAACACGGGCACATTGTTCCATCAGGTAGGCTAACACGGGCACATCGTTCCATCAGGTAGGCTAACACGGGCACATCGTTCCATCAGGTAGGCTAACACGGGCACATTGCTCCATCAGGTAGGCTAACACGGGCACATTGTACCATCAGGTAGGCTAACATGGGCACATTGCTCCATCAGGTAGGCTAACACGGGCACATTGCTCCATCAGGTAGGCTAACACGGGCACATTGCTCCATCAGGCACATCGTTCCATCAGGTAGGCTAACACAGGCACATTGCTCCATCAGGTAGGCTAACACGGGCACATTGTTCCATCAGGTAGGCTAACACGGGCACATTGTTCCATCAGGTAGGCTAACACGGGCACATCGTTCCATCAGGTAGGCTAACACGGGCACATCGTTCCATCAGGTAGGCTAACACAGGCACATTGTTCCATCAGGTAGGCTAACACGGGCACATCGTTCCATCAGGTAGGCTAACACAGGCACATTGTTCCATCAGGTAGGCTAACACGGGCACATCGTTCCATCAGGTAGGCTAACACAGGCATTGTAGATGGGATGGGATTGAAACTTGCACTCCGGCTCTGAGGCCTGCGGGTTCATTCCTGATTCTAGGCACCTTTATTATTTGCTTCTCTGAAACCATAGCCTTTAACTGATTCACTGTGTTTGTTTGTTTTGGGCATTTTTATGCTTTATTTGTCAGGAAAGGGGGAAATATAAAGGAGAGTTTTGCTTAAAGAGCAGTGGGCCGCATTCAAAACTTGAGACTCAGAGGTTGATGCGAGTTAGGAGATTGTTGCCAGGTGACTGACAGCCTTTGGATTTTCTTTAACGCAAAAACTGCAGGTCTGACTGGCTTACACTGAAACAAACAGCATTTCTTAACCTTGACCTTTCTGTGTTTGGCCACTGAGCTGAACCCACTTAAATGATCAATGAGGAATGTTGATGAAGCCTGGCTGAGGAGAGGTGGCTTGAATGCACAACGACCCTGATGGCTAGGTATTTTAAATGAGGAACACAGTACATGTAGGAACAAGTGAGACTTCCATTTTTAAGTGCCTCCGTCCTTCTTCTCACGTTGACGTCACCCGTTGACGTTTCCTACCAGGAACATCACATTTCACATAATGATAGTTTGTAGCCTTATCACACAACCAAGGGGTATTCCTGAAAGTAACCAAGCTGAGGCGTATTACAATATGTGCTAACATCTTGTTGTTTATTTAACTGAGTTATGATGCTTCTGAGCTGAGGTCACCTTGCGTAAGGATGTGAGCAAGTAAAGGGTAATAGTTCTAATCTGTTTCATTTATAAGCTCATTAACGTGGTCTGGCTATTCTTAGTAATGCTGCTCTGACAGCAGACAGCGCAGAGGGGAAGTGCGTGTGCGCGCGCATTTTCCATTTGTTCTCGGATCCCTGCCCATCTTTAACTCTGATAACGGCTGCCTCCACCTCACCAGAGATAATTTCTCTATCAGTTATGGCGTTTTAAAGTTGATTAACATTTCCAATGGGGGACTGAAGCAATGATCGCGCTCACAGAGAACTTGGCGTTAGATGTCAAGCCGATGGCCTGGGCTTCGTCGTTTTCAGGCTTTGTAGTTACTTTAATCCGAGACATACCAACCCCCCACCCCACACTGTTTTCGAATCCGGTAGACGTTTCCATGACGCTACGCTCCGCTGTGACTCAGCACACATCAAGGACGAAGCGCCAGCCGTTGTCTGAGTCAGCAATGCTCTTCAAATGACAGAACACAGTTGTTTACTAACCACGCCTGTTTCTCTCTCTCTCTCTCTCTCTCTCTCCTTCCGCCCTTTTTTTTTTGTTTTTCAGCACCGGTCAACCCTCACCTGAGTAAGTAACTTCTTTATTTATGAAGTCTCATCACTTAGCATGCCTCAGCGTGTTAGAAGAAACATCCCTCAGCCTCATAACGAGGCAGAGCAGCGCGGCCCTGGGAGCAGCAGGGAGACGGCTTTGGAGAGTCCTGTGGTGTAGTTCTACTTTAATATTCCGGATAACTACACTGGGAAGAACTGCTTAGTATTCCGGAGAAACAATGTGGAGGAGAGACATTTCTGTGCGCGCGGGAGGAATGCGGGAGCACGGAGTGAAGGGGGCAGGGTGTGTGTGTAGAGTGTTCTGTAATGCGTTTCATGCGCTCTCTCCAACGCAGTGTGAATTATGTGATAGTCAGGGCCCATGTACATTCATGCTATCTCATTACAACCCCCCTCCCCCCCTTACACAAACACACACACGCACAAACCATTGAACAGTCCCTCGTAAAAGTGTCAATGTGTTAGGTTAGTAGTTAGCACATACACGTCGTGCTGTCATTACGAACGGCGTTATAAAACCTCCTATGTTTCGCCTTCAGTCTTGTCAAAACCACTGCACACCTGCCCCCTCTCCTCACCTCTCCCTCCCGTCCCCATCCTTCTTCATGAGGGCCTCTTCCATCGAGGTTGGCACGTGGCGTATTGACACTGGCCCCGAGGGAAACATTAGGGGCCAGGCCCCCATTTAAATCTGCCTGCATGGAAGCAGGCAAGAGGCCAGTCAAAAGTAGAGGTCTCGCCTTTATTTCCTTTATCTTGCTTTCTCGCCGCACTCATGTGTGCCTGTGTGTGTGTTTGTATGTGTGCATGCATGCATATGTCCTCCTCCACTCCCCGTCACAGCCCTCTGCCCCCCTTCTTCTCTTTAGTACCTGTGTAAATCCTGGAGCTTCTGCCTCCACCAAGGTCGCCGCTCCAAAACCCCTTCCAGCCTCCTTTAGTAAATCAATGAATATTTACCACGCGTGCCCATACGCCCAAATCTAAATGCTATTTTTAGCCACTCGTTGAAACACATTTCTGTTTCTGAATGTCTTCTGGTTATGGGATGTTGTTGTCATATTATATTACCAGATGTTACAGTTTTATGACTATATATATACTGTATATATATATACACACACACACACACACAGCAAGTGGATTTACCGGGGTCTCTAAAGATAAGAGTGTGCACGTTCCTGTGAATTAATGTGTATGTTTGACTGGTACTGTATGTTCTAAATCTTGAGATGATAACCATATCCCTTGTACCGGTAGCGTTGGAGTTCCCTCACAACCTGAGCCCTAGCCACATTTGACATCAGACTTGTATTCCCACAGTTACACAGCATGTCTTCCATTACGATTCGCCGCCGCCATTCGTGGTCCAGAAGTGTTGTTCACGGTCAGCGATTGCGGCCTTAAACTCCGGCTCTCTAAATGTTAGACACACATCAGTCAGCCCCGCGTTTACGTCCACGTGACGAGCAACAGTAACTCCCTCTCGTGGACCACGCCACAGCAGATTCATGGTCAGCTGTCTGAAAAGCGTTATGTGAATTCAAACGGGGGGCATTAGCGATGCACCCATCAGTATACATGCGTGTTCGCCATTGACCCTCGCATTCACATGAGGGACTCAAGAAAACATTATAGAGTCCACCGCCGACAATGATTCATGGTCCAGTTAGCAATGTCATGGTCATTTACTCTACCAGAAATACCACAGGGGATTTCCATCTAGTTTCCATTTTACTGTATTATGCATGACTCTAACTGTGTTTCTCTGGCTCATTGGGGGGTACAACAGCATTCATCTACCACTCAAAGATCGCAGAGACATCAGGAGGTCAGAAGACGTGGTCCTAGGGTTTCTCTCGCTAGCGTGAAACACTTACAACGCCAGGGTTGTGGGTTTGATGCCCGCCGGGAGGGCCAGTATGAAAGTGAATGCACTCACTACTGTCTGTTTGTCTGTTAAATCACTTAAACATTGAATGTTTATTGTAAAAACAAAATCTTTTTCTGACACCGCGCCTCAGGGGAGTTCCACTGTAGCTTCGAGGAGGAGCCCATCTGCATGTTCACACAGGACAAGAACGATGACTTTGATTGGACGAGACACAGTGCAGCCACCCGTGACACCAAGTACACACCCAATACTGGGCCTAGCGACGATCGCCGCGGTTCCAAACAAGGTAAGGCCACGCAGGACGACCACTTGGCCTAATACAGCGTGGGTTATTATGATGTTAGAACAGTTCAAATCCTGTTGCCATACCGATGACTGCGTTATTTAGTGTAACTTGTTACGCTCATAACACGGCAAAAGGTTGAAAGTGGCACATATGGACCCTGACAGATTTCACCTAGTCAATTTACAGTAACGTTCTGTATTTGATGTCAGAGAATGCTATTGAAGGAGAGGACTTTATATAATCTGAATGATGAGCAGAACGGAATGAGCCTTTGTGTCCGTCGTGAAGAGAAGAGACCTCAGAACACATCTGAATACAGTCATGACTCCCCGATCTGTTTCTTTGAGTTGCCTTGTGAAAACGTATAACTGCAAGACGGTTCGTTTTTTTAACTAGTCCCTGTTGGGAAGAAAACAAGCTTTGAAATGATACCCAAATTGCCCACCAGACCAACACTGTGATTTATAATGGCACGCTTTTGGACGGCATAGACAAAAACAGAAATGTAGAGTTGTGTTCCAGAAAACGACAAGTGCTCTGATTCCTTAACGGCACAGCTGGGAGAGGTCTAATGTCTTCTTATTCTGGAACACTCTTTTCCCACCATAGTCATGAAAGTGCATTGAAATTACAGCACTCAGGTGCACACTCACCTCTCACTCAAACCACACATTCTACGTTTTTTGATGTATTTTAGGGCTTTTGATGCTTTATTGACAGAGGAGCAAAAGTGGGAAAGACAGAGGGGAGAGTGTGTGAAAACAGCAGTGTAACTGGAGTCTAACCAACACTGTAGCAGTACATGTGCAGTGGGAACAGAGGCTTACACCGCACTACCAGCCTAAGCCAAGGAATATTCTTATAATTATGATGAATAAATGCACCAAAAAGAAGAATAAATATAAAATGCACAAAAGCAATAAACTGTGTAAAAAAGAAATCCCTTTCCATAAAATGGTACAATGGTATACGTATGTTCTGCTTATTTGATTTGAAAGAATCTGAATGTTTTAATTTGGCCCTATCTTTGGAGCCCAAATGCGAAGGGATTAACTAGCTAGATGTTTACACTTACTTGCTTGACTTAAGTTATGTATCGGTTTGTGACTCATTTCAATTTTAGTAATCAACATTTAAAACATATTTTTTATCTTCAGCCAATGAGCCTTCTATGGAGGTCATGTTTGAAAATGTCAACTTTAAAACTCGCGACTGACATTTATCACATAAAACGTATATGGTATACCAAAATCAACTAGCATTCATCCATTTTTGTATTATCGTTATGATAGAAAATTTTTGTAGACAATCAGTATTTCACAATGTTCTATCAAATCACATTAGTAGGGGTAGAGCAAAAACCAGATGACTATGCTCTCCCTGAGTGAAAGATTTGTGTGCATAGAGAACTAAAAAGGGGCATTGACCAGATAACCAGAAGTGTAAAAAACATATTCCTGACCTCACTCACAGCAGATACTGGGCTTCCCAGATTCAGCCACTGTAATGTTACATCTCATGTTTGTCCTGATGTGAATGCCGATGAGCAAGGAAAACGACAATGTTGTGACTATTTGAGAAGTGAAATCCAAGAGCAAACTGAAAAATATGGTTTAACTTGCAAAGCGTGTGAATTAAACGGCAAACACTGGAGACTTATTTCAGAAACAAAGACCAATTATCACCCATAATCTTGGACCGGACAAGATTATCACGTTGATCAGCAAGAAAGCACGCCAGAAGATGTACCCGTCTCTACATGTCAACCGTATTCCATCCTCAACTCCTCCTTTATAACTTATACTTCACTTGTTTGAAAGCGAGTGGTTTTGTTGAAATAGTGCAAATACATGACAAAGTACACAATTTCCTGGGACCCGTTTTGGCTCAACAGCGCCACTTGTACAACCAGTGGCTGAATATCCCAGAATGCATCTTTAACTTTACCCAAATAAATCTATATAGATGCATATACCTAAACTGTAAGTCAGAAAATGTATGAATGGTAAATGTATGTATATTATGAACTCACCGCTCATATTCAGTTATCTTAAATACTCACCTAATATTGTATATAAATATAGGTCAACTTGGCAAAGATTTTGTGCATTCTTCCCCTGTATGTTATCTAACACCAGCAGCAGCATTACAACAAGACATTTACTGGCTATGTTTAAATGTACTTAACAAATAGTGTGGGTGATTCTAATTCCAATTCTGAATCTAAGTTTAAGGTGTAGTAAAAATATGTCTGTCCCCACAAGGATACTAAAACCTAAAACATGTGCGTAACCACCTCTTCCTCTCTCTGGTTTCCATGGGGACAGTGGCTGACAGAGTTGCCTGCTAGCGTTCAATATCAGATAAGAGTAAATAAAGTCTAAAGGTAACATTCAGCAGGGGTTAACTGTAGTTTAGCATTCACCCGTGAAAAATTGTTTCAATATAGCACATGGATTGTGGCTGACTACCAAAAACGTTGACTGAACCGAAAGATTGAAAGGAGGAATGAAAGAAAGAAGCAAAAAAGGAAAAGCCTCACACCAGTGACAGTGAAGGACACATTCAGTCTGCTACTGTATCTTAAAATGAGAAAGTAACTTCCTGCTGGCACAGCCAATCAAGGACAACCTGAAGGTGGACCACACACACAAAAGTACACACTGGTCACCATGGTGACTCAATCCATCTGATGCACACATTCACACTCGCACATTCACACACACACACACACACACACAAACTCACACTGCAAGAAAGCCCTGAGCGAGCAATGATTTCGTCTGTAGGAATGTGGCAGAGGCACTAGGCAGTAGACAGCAGCTGAAGGAGTAAATAATGCATTGACTATAATCACTCTAATGTGTTGAAACTGTCCAGCATTTCATTACCAACCCAACAGTCCGGAGGGGCAGCAATTATCTGATATCAAATTCAACAGAAGATTAAATTCTATTTGACTTTGACCGGAGGGTGTGAAAGCTTGTTCTCTGCCCTCGTTACCTTTGCCTGCCCCAAAGTGGGGCAGTAGATAGGGATGGAAGTTGTGCCATGTGTGGGGAAGGTTATATTCACTGCTGCTTCCCCACATGAGGCAGTCGAATTACCCTGAGACCATGGCCATCTTGTCAGTCCTCGCTGCCCTCTGGTTAGTGTTCACTCATTCTGACAAGACATGTATTTAGCGGTGCAGCAGATCAGACAGCCTGCTGGTTACAGCATTGGGCCAGTAACCAAAAGGTTGCAGGATTGAGTCCGCAATTCGACAAGGTGAAAGATCAGTTGCCGTGCCCTTGAGCAAGGCACTTCATCTTAATTTCTCCTGTTGTCACTAGGGATCGAAGAGTCTTCTAAATGACAGTTTTGAATGGAATGGAATTTGACATGCATGGAGCCACCATTTGTATTACTTGGTCTTAAAAGATACCAAATAATAGTTTTCCCCTCTATTTTATCAATACAAATCTGTTGGACATTTTACTCTTTTCAACATGTCTCTCAATAAGAGGACAAAAACAATGTTTTGATTTTACTGAAATATTACAATCATATATCTTAATCGATATTTCTCGCTATTTTCGTTTTGCTGAATGCCAAGAGCATTACCTATTGTATAATCCAATGGCAGCTGATCTCTGGTGGACAGACTAAGAAAGCATAAATGGTTCCGTAGACAGGAAACAACGATATGTGATGTGTGCAAACAACATTAGTTTCAGAGCCTTTGACAAATCATGCAATTGCAGATGTTAGAATCCTTCGAATTTCTGAAGGGGAAGGGATTTTAGCCGCATAGTCTTGCTCATAATTTGGTAAATGAGAGAGGGGTAGAGGAGCTCTTCGCTCTGGTCCCGGTCTTTATTGAGCATCTGACCAATTACACAAGACTTTTATTCCTGGGATAACTGATTTAATGCCAACATGAGGCTGTTAGATTGGTGCCCAGCAGCGACCCGGCCAGTCTCATAGAATCACTCCTTGGCTCCTGAAGACAGCTTGGCAGAAAGCCCTGTTGTTTTAGATAGACACACCCACCCACTGCTCTCTGTCTCACTGGGCCAAGACAATACTCTGCTTCAGATTCCAAATATACCGACCGACATGCCAAAATCTGCTTTGTAGGTGTTGGCTGGATATGAAGGTTGTCTTTTATGCGTTTAGGGTCCGCTGAGTTTATTTGAGTACATCTACCGTACGGTCTGATGTCATACAGGAAAAAAAAAAGACATACTTGAAGTAGAAGTATCAACTAATAAAGGAAGGTCGATATCACAGGCTAAAATAACTATTTGGCTATATTGGGTTTTCCTCCCACAGGTTTCTACATGTACATCGAGACGTCGCGGCCTCGGAAGGAGGGCGATGTTGCCAGGCTGGTCAGTCCCTTCTTCAACGTGGCACCTAAGAACCCGTACGGCATGGCCAACCCCCCAGCGTACTGCTTCGGCTTCTTCTTCCACATGTACGGCAAACACATTGGTAAGGACATCGTTGCCACCTTGTTTGTCTTTGAAGAAACGTTACCACGGAGAAATAACCCACGGACCAGATTCTCTAACAGATATATACTGTAGTCTCTCCTCAATGCATGAATCACAGGAGGCTTCTAGTCGCTTCTGTTCTAATCGCGTACAAGGGTCGTAATCATCCGTAGTCGTTTGTATTTCTTTGAGTAGATGACGTGCTTTCGGAGGTGATGTTTAGCTGAGTAAAACCATTTTCTCTTCCCCAGTGAAGAGGCACTCTAAAGCTCTCAGACTCTTGTCACACGGGGCCATTTGTGTCTACGTGTGTGTGATCCTGATTTTACATGTGGGGATCAAAAGTCACCAAAAAGATAGTAAAACCTGAGAGTTTGGTAGCTTCACGGTTTTCAGTAGGTACCCAAAAGGAAAATGGCCATATTCTGGCTTAGGGGTTAAGTTTAGGTTATTCAGGTTAGGTTCATGTTAGGTAAGGTCATGTTAGGGTAAGGCAGGGGATCAGTCATATGGCAATCCTGGCAAATGCTAGAGGGTCCAGACCAGGGTGAGTTTGTGAAGAATGTATGTATATATATTTCATTTTTGACAGGCCGACAGCTCATGGTAGTGTTTTGTAAAAATGTATATTAAGTGTTTGGCTAAGTCCCTGACATTACCTGCTACTCAACCAATGGTAACTAAATTGTCTAAATAGTTTTAGAGGTCAGTGTTTAAAAGCACTTTGACATCTGCGAATGTTGGAAGCCTGCATTTTCCAACAAGCTTTGGAATAGCACGTAATCTAAGAAAGCTTGGATGTCATTAATCAAATGCCATTGTCACTTCAAAATGAGAATCAGCGCATTGTGTCAGACCTGAATGGCACGTTGGAGTTCTGAGATCTCCAATCTTCCCATCAGTACTACTTGCTACTGCACACATAACTTAGGTGTGTATAACTCAAGTCTTCAAAGTGAGACCTGTCAGTCCTCCAAAGAGCTAGCAGACTGGTGCAGCTTAGCAACAGCAGAGAATGAGGGGAGGGTAAGGAGAGATAGTGAGAGAGGAGCATGGGGGCGAAAGACAGCGAGCGCATGAGAGTGGCATGAAGTATCACCTCACCTCTTTCTTTATCTTGTCATTTTCCAAGAGTGTTACCAAGGAAGCGTGGAGACAGAGACGTGTTTGCTGTGGAAAGATCTGAAGCCAGTCTCTTGGCTGTGCAAAACATCTTCGGGTAAAACAACATTATCCCGCGTTCACATTCTTAGGACACACAGACCCAAAGCTTCACTCCGGAGAGTGATACGCTCTGCCTAGTCTGGCAGAATGGACACGTCGGCGTCAAACACCTGGAGTGGAGGAGGAAGAGGAGTGGAAGTGGGCGAGGGGGGTCTCTGGGGAGATGAGAGATCCTCCTGTGCTTGGTCGAGGTTGAGCAGGCTATGACATTTCCAATTTGCTCAGATTGATCGTCGGCCAAGCCCCCATCCCCAACTCCCCCTCTGCACACCCACCTCCCCATCATCAGTTGGTGGTGCGTCTTAGACCCAAACCCAGGCCTGTTAAGACCAATGCACGTCGACTTCAGGGGCTGGAAACATGCAGCCACTCCCTCCCTACCTCTGCTGTGAGGCTGCTGGCTTGAAGCCCTTCACTCTCTTCCTGAACCAACTCTCATCTCTCCCTGCCGCCTCTCCCCTGTCGCTCCCACGCCTCTCTTTCCGCACAGGCCAGTGGAAGCCAGACGATTGCGCTTTTGAGATTTAGCCACGCTATGCTTTACCACAACAGATCTGCAGGAACACAGAAATCACTCCGAAAGGTGGGTGTCACCTCGACTGTTGTTTTATCGGCGTGTTTTTCTTGTGGGACTCGATGTGTGACTCAGACGTAGTAGCTGCGGCTCTGCTCCGTAGCTCAGTGATCTGGACTACCCCGATAAAGACTCTGTTCGCCCACACTCAGTCGAGACGGTGCGGCGGCAGATGGAGAGTCTCAAGAGAGCAGCGAACACGCGAGACGGAAGGAGAGCGTGCGAGAGAGGATTTCCAAATGTAGCCAGCGGGCATCGCTAGTTACCTGGGACGAGGTCAAAATGAATTACTGAAGCACACTTCAAAGTTAGCCTTTGGAGATGGTGTCATGTTTGTTTACAGGATTAAGTCAATGAGTGTGCGCACACACACACACACACACACACACCCACACACACACACACACACACACACACACCCACACACACACACACTCACACACCCACACACACACACACACACACACACAGTCTCACTTGCTCACAGGCACACGCAAACACACTCTATAAGTAATCTGTTTTATGTTGAGTTGAGCAAAGTGGCAGGGGATCAGGCCTATTTCATTAGCTAGGAGCACTAATGTTACCCTGTATTTAAAGTAATGTTATGTAATGTTAATGTATTCTGTAGGGCTGTTTCCGTGGGGCTGTAGTCACTCCCACTGGCCATATATCGGGACGTGTCTGTCCAGTGGCTGTAGGGGATTTAACACACTGTATTAAAGTTTATCCCCTTAGGGTTTACTGTTGTTAGTCTATAGAAAAGGGATTTTACCAAATACAATTCTTAGCAGCGGAGGGATGAAGTTAATTGAAAAATTCCTTGCCTCCTTTTTCTTGGAATGCAGCATTAATACATGTGTACACAACACGCAGGTGGGTGACTTGGTTAAGGGATATCTGTGTATAAATATAGGCTGTGTGCTTGTTAGTATTGGAAAGGGAGAAAAAGAAAGATCTCGAAAGTTTCTTCAAGATTAGTCTGCAACAGATCCACATATGCCAAAATATGCTTGTAGGGAATACAGGAGTTGGCTAAAGAGCTGCATGCTTAATCCACTTACAGGCAGACGCACGCACGCCCCTTTCATCCACAGAACCAAATCCCACTAATTTTCCATGCCTGCATATTTATATCAGTTTTTTCTACGGTCTGAAAGGGGTAGGGAGGAAAGAAAACATGGGAAGAAATCACCTGAAACCTTTTTTTTTTTATTAGACCCTGCAACGTAAATACAGGCTGTTTGAAGTAAATTCATTAACAACGTAATGAACGCATCCCTGATTTGAAGAGCAAACAGACCCTGTGTCTGCAGCTTAACCACACCTGTCAGCCCCTCCCTATTTGACAGTTACCTATGGAAAATTAAAATAGAGGTGTACCTTCCGATGAGGTAAATGACATGCTGTTGGGGAGACGTTCGTAATATTCATAATATACAGTTGTTTGTTAGGTTAAATACCAACTCTTCTGTTTGAAAATGGTAACGTTCAACCTGACGATAGCCCTTCCAAAAACATCCAACGAGACATCGCCATTACCTCCATTGGAGCACAGTGGCATCCGGTAAATTGGCACTGATTAAACTCACACTCTACACTCAGTATTTGCCAAAATAATTGCAATCAAGACACGGATGAGTTCCTGGACCTTGGTACAGGTAGTTTGGTCCACTCTTATTGTACAAACTGATCCAGTTCTCCCAGATTTGAAAGATGCATGCCAACTGATGTTTCCAGGTCTCTCTGTAGATGTTCAATAGGATTTAGATCTGGGGTCATTTGCCGATCCCTTCAGAGCAGTCCATTTGTCTCGAAACCCTCCCGAGCGATTTCTGAAGTGTGTTTGGAGTATTGTCCTGCTGGAAAACCTGTGACCTTGAATGGAGCCACAACTTTCAGACAATCATTTTGAAAATGCACTCAAAAATGTGTCAGTATTCTCCCAATTTCATGATGTCATGCACACTTTCAGGGCGCCCAGTGCCAGAGGCAGGAAAGCAAGCACAAAACATCACTGAACCTCCTCCATGTTTGACGGTGGTGAAAGTGTTCTTCTCTTTGAAAGTGTTATTTTGTTTTCTGTACCAAAAAGCTCTAATTTGGTCTCATGAGATTTTCTCAGAGGGATTGTAGCATGTTCAGGTGTCTTTTGGCAAATTGCAGTCTGGTTTTCTTATGTTTCTTTCAGCAGTGCCATTCTCCATGGACTCCTGCCATACAACACCCTTTCATTGAGCCGGCGATATATGGTGCAAGTTGAAACTGGCCCACGTCATGTCTTAAAGGGCAGCTTGAACCTATGTGGCAGTTGACCGAGGTGCTTTCTCCACCACTCAATCGTTTGCTGCAATCTTTCATCGAGTTTTCACTTGCAGCCAAGTCCATGGAGGTTGGCAACGGTGGTTTGGGCCTTAAACGTCTTGGCAACATTACGTATGGTGAAAATACGATCATTAAGGACTCTGGAGATTGATTTGTAGCCTTGTAGGCCAGGCTTGGGTACAATCTTGTGTCTGACCTCCTCATACGGTTTTCTGTGTTTCTTTCTTTCCTTTCTTTATGCCAGTTGTGGTACACACAGTGACACAAACATATGTGCATAAAGGAAAGAAAAATGGGAAAATCAACTGCTTGAAATCAAATGATTTTATTCTAGGTGTCAGTAGTTTCTTTCTGGACTTTCTTGAATAAGCTAAGATTTAGTAAATTGAATAGTTCAAATGTCCCTATAGTTTTGGCTATGACCGTTATAGTTAGGTATAACAGCTACCTGTACTTAACTATAACAGATCTTTCAATTATGTGTCCTGTATGTATCAAGTATCAACATGGCTGTCTCTGTCATTCATCTACCTAGTGTTTCTCTATTTAATTTGAACATTCCCGCTGAGCTTAAAAAATTGCTTGCTGCGAAGGAAATGCCTGTCTCCGGCCTACTACAAGGGGACTGCTGGCAGTTTCACTGGCAACTATACTGCTGGAGTTAAATATTCTATAATGAAAGTCTTCAATGAGAAATAGACCATATTATCATTGTTATTTCCTTTTTGCCTACTGGGATGGCTTTTCTCTGCTGATGCTGTCAAACTTTTTTAATAAGTTACACGATCAGCAGTTGTTTATTGTAGAAGTCAACCTGCAGTTTTAGGTGGTGTCTTTTTTTGTCAGGGGGAAGGGAAGGTGACGTTGCATTCAATTTCGTCATCTCACAGTATTAGCCAACATCAAAGGTGCTTTACCAGACTAGTAGTTTAACTTGAGCTTTCACAGTAAACATGTGAACAAAAGGCTTTTTAAATCGTATGTGAGGGAATATTCTGCTAAGGATCTGGGATGTTTAGCTGAGTTCCAGCTTATAAGGACTAGAAAAACACTGTCATCAAAGTAAAGATATAAAAGTTGTTGGTTTTTCAACAAAAGAAAAAAAATTGCTTAAATTATTTGGCCATTGATTTGAGTTAAACGTTATTCTTAAGTGTTTGAAAATAATTAATCGCCACTTGGCAGAACCTTGGAATTAATAAATTCCAAATCAATTCATACAACCCCCAGTTAACCTTCGCCCTCATTCACCACCAAGCTTCTGCTCAGAATACTGAAGAAGATACAGATTTGGAATTTAGAATGCAGAAGGCAGAGTGAAAATGTGAAAAGTCTCCAATAAAATCACCCTCAAGACACCGCTTAGACTCTCCACTCTTAAACTGACATTTAAGACCAAGTTATATGCTCTGTTAAGCACTCTGTATTGACAAGTTGGGGGTGTTTTCAGCATTAAATGCATCACCTCTAAATAGCAACTGATGATGTATGTTCAATTGGGGTGTGTAAAATGTCTGAGTCGGTTGAAACATGGGACCAGAAAAAGGGTGGAGGACTTAATTGGTTTAGGTGTTCATGTATAAGCTGTAAGATACTTGAAAAAAAGTGTCTGCTAAATGACCACGTAATATTGAATAATGGTGGGTTGCAATTACTTAGGTTGGTTTTAGCATCTGGTGGAGAAAAATCTACAGTGTATAATGCAATCAGCAAAAGCCCTTGATCTGATTATTAGCAGAATTCCTTTTTAACCGTACCTGGCCATATCGGATCATGGTGAAAATCTTGCAACAATAATAGATTATGAAGCTACTTATTGGCAACATTTGACACACACCGCGTGTTGTTGTTTTTTTTTACCACATTTGGCCTTGTGGTCCTCTACTCTGTAGGGACCCTGAACGCGTTCCTGAGACAGAAGGGTCATGCTGCGCCCGAGGCACCTGCTTGGTCACTAAGCGGTAACCAGGGTGACCGCTGGAAACAGGCCAAAGTCAGCATCCACCCAACCGCCTCATTCCAGGTGAATAAGGCCGTGTGTGATTGGACGATTCGGGAGTTGGCCGGGGAATAAATCCTCTCTTTAACTCTGTGTATAACTGTTATCTCGTCGTCTCTCCACCCATTCTCTCCCCTATCAGGTGGTGCTTGAGGGTATCCGAGGTCCGGGCATTGAGGGGGACATTGCGATCGATGATGTCACGCTCGAGGAGGGAGAGTGTCGGGATCTACCGCCCATTAGTGAGTACAGAAACACAGGAGGAGGGTTCATCACTAATTGCTCTTCCAAGGATCGTTTAACAAAAGAAAGGTTTGGGAGAGGGAACGCTTATTTTAGAAATGCCATAGGTTCATTTTGAAGTCAGCACTCTCCCAGCTCTCTCTCTTTCTTCTCTTTTTCTTGCCCTTCCCTTTCTCCTCTCTTTTTCTGTCCCTCCTCTCTCTCTTTCTCTCTCCCTTTCTCTCCCTTCTCTCTTTTTCTCTGAAGAAGACAACTTGTCCCCAGCAGCTAGTCTCACTGTAATAAAATATAAATAAAAATGTGACGTCGCCTTGGAAACAGGGCTCCTGTCGCATGAATGATAGCAGTCCCAACCAAACGGAGCACTGTAACAAGCAACAGTCCTCGAGGAGTAGAGGACAGTAAGTACATAAGGGGGCTGGAGAGAGACAGAGAAAATAGAAAAACAGCATAGGTAATGGCCTGCAATCAAGGAGGCAGCCATGTTGGGAAGGCAGAAGGAGAATTACTATATACCTCAATGCAAAAAGGAGATTAAAGACTGGTTCTGACTGCAACCTTGTATTTTCATAATTGTCTTTTTCCTTTTATTTCCTTTTTCTTTTCTTTTGAAATTGATTTTCGATTGAAGGAGGGTTAATCATTTGTTCTAGGAACTGAATGGAGGGAAACACTTAAGTATAATTGTAAGGGACCTCTTTATGAAAGTTTATAATGCTTTTTGTCAAGTTAATACAGACCAAAATATTGGAAGGGAAAGTTACTTGTTCTTATCTACAATAACACTTAACTGAAATAGGAAACTATGAAACATCCATACCCCATCCACCAATGAATTACACTGTAAGACTTCAAGCTTATTTTCAGCATAGAATAGTCATTATGTACTATGTGAAACAGAAAATAACAATATTATAGTACACCTCTAGTCACAATGTCAATAAGGTATCAATGTTAATAAGGTAAACTAAACAATATCCAGCCAAGTTAAACAATCCAAGGAAAGTTGTTTCAGACATTGTGCTGGCAGTTTGTCTGGCAACCAGGCTCCATTATCATTCAGATCAGTTTAATCACTTCATTAGTAGTTAAGGAGTTAGTCACCCAGGTCGAGAACAGACGGACTCTCCATGCATTATGGATTTGCCATCTCTCACTATGAATCTTACATGATCCTCACTGCCACCATGGAAACAGCATGTGTTTTAATAAAAGTTATTCAAATGAACGATTTTGACTTCTAAGTATCCCTGGATATTGTTCCTCAAGAGAACTTTGTGGGTGGAAATCGAAACTTGGGATATTAGCAACGATAACATGAAACGTTATTGACTATTTTATTATTCTGTTTCCACCCCCTTCAGATCGCATCTCTTCAGCCCCGCCCTCGTCCGCCCATATATGGTCGCTCAGTGTCACTTTGGCGATGACCTTCCTGTGGGGTCGAAGGTGACCTTGCCCTGCGTCATCTGGCTGAGACGAGCGGCCTGACCCGGCCTCGGCCCCGACATCGGCCATGGCGTCTGTGTTCTTGTACCCTCAGCATCCAATCACCAAAGATTCATGCATTTAAAAGGCGGGGCTTTCAACACAGACCTCCGCAGAGGAACGAAAATCAATAAAACCGACGAAAAAAAGGGAGAGAAATAAAACCCACAAAAGTAATAAAAGATTCGCAAATGTTTTTTTAAGAGACAACTTTTCCAGAAAATTGCTCCCCAAGAGCAGGATTGTGAGCACTTTTGCAATCGCAAAGCCAGGTCTTTAGTGACGCCTGGACTTTAATGCGAGTGGTTCACATGCCAGGCGGGAGAACGATTTGTAAAGCACAAGTGCAGTTTTGCCAGTCAGGAAACTTCAATTAAAAAGTATGGAGGGAGAAGAGCTGTTGGTGACTTTTTTGCTTTTCCCCAGCTCAAGAAAAATCATGGAATCTAAGCTTTTCTGCGTGCTACATTCATTAAGTTACACCTGACATGCATCATGGAAACGTTTCACCCTTTCCAGCCACCCTCACCTGCCCTCCGCACCATGTCTGTCTGTTAGCTTGGTGCTTTACTGCAGAAATTCAAAACTCGGACAACATTGGGTTATCTATCATGGTTCTCTCTCCCCCTCCTTCCCAGTAGCTGCTTCGGTAAATCAAAACACTGTGCTCACAGCCCCACGCGGCCAACGGAAGGCCAGACAGGCCCAAGGTCCGTGTGTTTTATGAAGCCAAGGAATGGAGGACAGAGTTGAAGGTGGGTGGGGCAGAGAGGTGGAAAAAGGTGGGGGATTTAGGCGATGGACGGTTTTTGGGTCAGGACAGATGATTTGGACAGGGCAGGTGGACGTCTGTGGCAGTCAGAGAGGTGGGTCGAGGTGAACGGGCAGGCAGGCAGACCGACCGGCAGCTGGAGGTCTAAGGCTAGAGTGGAGGTATGAGAGTAAGGAGCGGAAGACAAATGAGAAGAGAGGTGTCTCTGTTCTGCGCCAGCCAGCCGGCCGACCCCCCGCAGCTGAGAAACAGGTGCCACTTTCTGCCATGAAACAAAGTGCCTTCAGATAACGAATAGAACCGAGCGAAACGTGGGCCTGGATGGTAACACCAAACACACCAATGTTAAATTGATCACGATGACGTTTCCTCGGCTGTCACAGACGTTGGGCTATTTCTTTTCACACACGTTCATTTTGCCCAGCAAGTGCTTGCGAGAGGCATGCTTGCGCAGAGAGATTCAGTTCAAGTTGAGTGTGTGTGTGTGTGTGTGTTTGTGTGTGCGCGTGCGGGCGTGTGCGCTTAAGGCAAAGGACAGTTGAGGCTAGTCAGGCAGACGGGGCGGGGGGGAGTTGTGGAAGACGATAGGTTAAACCTCTGCAGAGCTTATCTTAAAGATAGGGGCGTACTGTAAGAGGACAAAAACACTCGTTATCGATCCATTGCCTCGCTTTCTCCGGAAAATTCTCCATCCCAGCTGAACAGACTTGTGTTTTTTAAGATCATAACTATTGATGAGAAAACAATGCATCGTGCAGGGAGTTGGTGAAGGCTACTGCAGGCTTTACTTTAGATGGAATCCTGTATGGCTCGCCCCCCCCCCACACCACACCTTCACCATTTATATCGAACAGTGTGAGAGAAAAGACACATAATGATCATAATAATAATGATATTTTATTACGAGAATGTTTCTCTGCTTTTACACAAACTGTGAAGATTGACTGTGGAAGATCTACCCGAGACCGTCCATTTCCTTAACCAGCTGGTTTTTAAAACAACGTATTGTAAAAAATAATTTACAAAAAAAAAGACTAAAAGAAATTGAGAAAATTCCGTACATGTTGGTTATGAAGAAGAAAAAAGTTCTGAAGACTTGTTGGTCTTGTTTCTTATATTTTTTGTTGGGAAAATGATCTGACTTTTAACTTCCTTTTATCTAGTTGTCTACCTTGCATTGCTGAAATATCAAAACCTGACAATGGAAGCATAAGAAGATAAACCTATTGGGTAATTGTATAACTTGTAAATGTAAAGAAGCTCTATTATAAAGGTTTATGATCAATGTTTTATGTTGGAGAACTGGAAGCACAACATATAAGCTCTCAACATATAAAATGCAGTATATATGACACATATGTGACCTGTTCTCACAAAGTCAGGCTTATAGATCCTCAAACATTAAACACCATCAGTGAAAACACCCCACTTACTATGTTCTTATTAATTATGTTGACATTAATGAAGTGTTAACCATCCAAAGACAAAAACAAATCCATGTAAAACTACCAGTCCAAAACGAGAATGGATTACTTTACGAGACAATAAAGCTAAAAGGATTTCTATGTTATCACGTAATAATTTGGCCGGTACTGCAACTTATGACATAGAAAATGCATTGTACTGAAAACACATAAGAAATATAAGCCTGGTTTGGTGCGAACAGGTCGTGTACGTGTACGGGCAAATGCAGTGTACAATAGGTGTAATAAGAAACAGAAACATGTAAAGAAAAAAATACCATGCATAACTAAACAGAGCAGAATGATAGGGAGCCGTTATAGAGCATTGATAACATTCTCAGTGTTTATGTTATCGTTCCTAGGATATTATCACATGTACTGTCAAAGATGTAGTCTGGTTCATTTATTTCATTTTTTTTTTGTGATTTTCATTTTTCTACCATGCATATGAAAAAAAATTGATGTGCCATAATTAAGAAATTCTGTTCGGAGGCCTACCTGCCCTTTGTAGAACATATGTTCACAGAAAAACATGTGGTTTTTATTTCCAGAAAATTAAATATAGCATTTCCCATGTTTTCGAAAGCTGTATAGGTCAAAAGGTCAAATGCAGGTCAATGATGCCTGTTAATTGATCTTTTCTGACCTGGAAACAGACGTAGAACACAACACGTTACAGTGCATTGTTCAAAATTCAGTTCGGTTTAATATCTGCGAACAAGGTTTTCATTTTGCGGGAACAGAGTGGCGTAACAAAAGGGCTAAAGTGACCCTAGCACAGAGAAGAAAAGAGGCCTCTAGATAGAGAAAATGTTTTCTTTCGAATTGGGATTCTCCATTGAGGAGATCCCCCATTTTAAAGTAGTCAACTAATTCGGTTAGGTAAGGTCACTATGGGACTGAGGTCGTCTGTGGGGATCAGCCAACACTATCTCACGTTAGATGTTCCCAGAGGTAAGCGGAAGAATCTCCGGGAGCCGTCAGTGCTGGGTGATTCCACACGCCGGCCCACGCCAGACAATGATTTATATATACCCTTAGACAAACATGACTGCAAGTGGCAGTAAATCACCCGACCTTAGCTTTATACCTGTTTAAACAACACGCCAGGTGGCAGTGTGGACACTTGCAGTTTGCTTGCTAACTCGTTGAAGTAGCAGATAAAGAAGACGGACTACTTAAAAATGGGAGACGAAGAGACCTCTTTTCTTTATATCTCTTTTCTTCCAGAAAGAGGAACCATGTTATGTGGACCTTGGGAATTCGTTTAGTTCTGGGGATCATTGTAGTCACATGTTGTCCATCATAACAGAAGGGCTTTGTCACGTTGTGCTATTCTTCACCAGATGTTAATATTCTTATGTCCCGAAACATGTCAGCATCACTTCCTGTCACCAGTCGGCTTATGCCCTTGGGGTATATCTGAATACTCTGAAATTGCTACCTCTTCTTTCCTTCAACGGCTCTGATCTAAAAACCTGCTACCGTGGGAAAAGTTAAAGCAACGGGTGAATATTTTGGGAAGTCGTAATATTGAGCATTTCGGCTTGTTTTAATTTCAGTACAGAATGAGGAAGGAGACTAGGAGGGGAAGCCATTTTAGAGGGAAGACATTCTGTTTTAATAGGATGTTTCCGAGAGTTTCCTGTCTTGTGCCAACACCTTGTATTAATAACCACCCGTCATTCTTCTGTGTTCTGTGTTCTATTTATATATAATTAAGCTACTTTTTCCACTATCTTTCTTTGAATTCGTCACCGTTTTTTTTAGCCATACTTGCAACTAATGCTAAAATAAAGAAAAATGATATTTTATGTTGATGTCGTAAAGTGAGTTCTGTTATCGGATGAACATGTAAAACGTGTTTGTTAAATGTTTTTCTACACCTGTGTACCGGTATGACTTCCTGAATAAGCCCGTTTTGCTTTTTGATTAGTCCTCTAATGTTCTTCTACTCTCCACGGCACTCAGGATTGTTCTTGGGACCTTCAAGGTTTAAGGCCTCGCCTTGTTATTCTTCCAGTGATCACCTGTTTTCACCTCAGACGAATGGAAACAAAAAGCTTTTGTGTTCCGCGCCAGTTGTTCTTTTCACGGTGGCCGTGTGCATTTTCTGTGGGGCTGCCCTCCCTGCTGAGTCCTGCAATAGACCAGTGACTTTTCCTCCGGGCCTCATCGACCAGACAGAGTGATAGTGGTGAAAAGGACAGCGAAGGGGAAAAGATGGAGGAATGACAGTGAACTGAAAACCTCTGTGGGAGCTACAGCGACCCCAGTTGAGTCCAAAGTCCTCCGACGGCTGAAATTCCACAGCTCTTTCATTTGGCATGCAGAGTACTACCCATCCACCACTAGGTTCTGTTGGGAGTAAAAGGAATGAACGTTGACTAGAGTAGACTATTTTTTCTCGATAATTGCACTAATTCCTTTTAGGCCTCTCCTGTCAGATAGTTTACACTGATGTGTTTCGGGGGTTGTACTCAGAAACAGAGCGTTGCTGTTGGCCAGACAGACTGCTTCTGAACACAGTGCATGTCCTTGTGAAAGTCTCCGCTCCTGTCCCCAGAAGGTTTTGGCTTATTTGGCATTGTACATACGTGCGTGATACATGTGTAATGGAAAACAGAATCAATATCCAGGTTTCCTGTGTTCAGACGTTATATCATCAAACAGGTTCTGTTCATGGTCCCAAAACGTGGGAATCCATGCTGGAAAAAGCTCAATAGTGAGTGGGAACTCAGTGTATGTAAATGGAAGCTCGCAACATATCAAACCAATCCAATTCCTTGCATAGGTTGAGCTCCAGATGTGCTCCCAACATTAGTCAAGGGCGACAGTGCATGAGAATGGCCTGGAAATCTCTTGATTAAAATGTAATTAAAATACACCGCCATATGCAAATTTGGATGTATAGAGCACCCTTCTGACAGAACGGAATTCAGCATTTCCTTCAGCATTTCTCAAATATTTTACAATGTTTTATTCAGTGTGAAATCAGTAGAGAACAGTAGGGAACAGCTAGCACCAGTGGCCATATTGGAAAGGATTCTTCTTGAAATTTCCAATAAACATTTTGTCTCCGGCTTATCCAGACCTCCGAGGGAAGTCGAAGCGATGTTTTGGACGTGGCCCCAAAAAGCAGGTTGTTGGTGCGAGCTAGTGCCATTGTTGTTGTTGATGTAACCATGGAGGTTGTGCGCGATGCCCCGAAGGAACTGTAGAAAATAGTTTTATTGTTTTATGAGATGCAGGGGTGTGTCATTCGTCTCCCTATGCCTCCGGGCAACCCTCAGGGCAGTCCACAGATACGCAGCCTGCTATGGACGACGTGTGTGTCTGCGTGTGTGTGTGTGGGAGTGCACGGGTTTAGCTATACTTGTGGGGTCCAACAATCCCAGCAAGGATAATAAAACATCGGAAATCAAACCTTTTTTTGCCAATGTCCTTTGGCTAGGATTCTGGAATTCTGATGATGTATGGTGGTAAGGGAAAATATGATCTTGGATTTTGGATTTATTTATTTTTTATCCCACCTGTGTGTGTGTGTGTAACAAAGAATCTTTGAGCAGATTAGCTTATACAGATATGCGTTTATATAGTATAATGCAGGTATTGTTTTAGAAATCAAATTAACAGGAGAGCAGTACCCTCTAGCCCTACCAAGATCACATCTAAAGCCTGCTGCAAGCCTTGGTGGTTGAAATACTGCACACTTTGAGGTCCAGTAGTGAAATGACTGCGATGGTGTTGTGTAGAGCCCGGCCCCAATTTCGGTTACTGCTAGTATCATTGGCGTCTCATGCTACATCCTGTCCCTAACTTTACATGGACACATTTGTAAGTTTTTAACACCGCTGGGCCAGTTGAGGATTTCTGTCCAGGAGCTCATTAAATACCAAGGTCCTGTCATATGGTACGAGTTAACACATAGTGCTGAAAATGGAATGTCTTTTACACAGTGTTTTAAAGGTACTCTAAACTTTTCGCTTGTCACCTTTATGATCTTGTTTTATCCCCTGCATGCCCTCCATATATCGTGACAAACTTCCTTTTTTGTCTGGATGATAAGTTAGTCCCATAAAAAATTCAGATTGTTTCTGCAGCCAATAACCCTTGGTAGCATTTGCCCTTTAAAATCCTAAGCACTTTCAATTACCTTCTATCTCTCTCTCCCTCTTTGCATATCTCCTCTCCTCCATCCTCTCTCACTCATCGTCCCTCCCTCCCTAGTCGCAGCTCAGCCCTGAGATTGCATCCGTAGATCCAAATTAGAATGTGCTCGTATCTCGTTCCTGGCGAACAATGCCATTTTACATTACAAGATATTCCCCTCTCTCTTTGCCATTCACCGCAACAGTGTTTTGTTTACATGGCTACCGTTGGCTTTATGGGGCGGATGGGAAAATGTCATGGAATGTTAATGGGCTGCTAATATCCCTCAGAAGGGGTCTAGCTGCACCAGTCAACCCAGATCTATTCAGCGTAACAGCTGTCTGTCAGCGAAGCCCAGCAGCCAGATGATAATGTCTGATGCCACCTCCGTATTGACACATCATGAAGGGCAATTTTTATATCTGGGTTCCATCAACGGGCATCAGCATTTGCGAGCAATTTTGCCATTTGCATGCAGTCAGGAGTGGTTTAAGGAGATTAACCGAGACTTTTTTTGATAACCATTAGAGCTAAAAGCATTGCAGGAGTTTGGCATTTTGATTTTAGATGAAGTTTTTATCTTTTTTGCCCGTGCACATCATCTTCCCTATGATCCACCGGAGCAGTGTGCACAGACAGTCGTGTGAAGCCCAACGGTTTGGTTTTGTATGCAAAAGTCACCCAGACGATTCGCAAACAGCCTGGCGGCATTGGTAGGTCCCATCTCCTTCCTTAATCAACTGCATCTTAATTCAGCAGCAGTCTGTTTCAGAACCGTCTCCGAGTGTGCCCTTCATTATTCATCCCTCCATTATCAGCTCCGATGCACCACTCTCCGTGCATCATGAGCTCATCTTACCCCCTCTACTCGTCCCACTCTCTCGCTCCCCCTCCACACGTGGCCCTGGGACTTGCCTGTCCGATCCCGGGTGATGTGACATAAATTATTCCGTCTCATGTGGAGCCATCTCGGCCATGTTAAAGCAAAACTTCAGCCTGAATTATTGAACAGTACGTCCAGTCGGTGGGGTAGCCACCCCAAACCCCCCCCTTCTCATCATAGATGGGACTCAGACATCCGTGCTCTTATTCTCTGGGCCTGTTGTCGGAGTTGGATGCTGATCCAGGATCAGTTTAGCCGTTCATGGGACACACTGAATAATTCAGACGTAGAAGAGAGGTCTGTTCAGTATGACATGAAGACGATACAATTCCCTTTAGGGTGACCTATTGTGTTTGACGGTTCAGTTGGTGCAGGTCGCACCGGTACCAGTGAAGTGTTGATGGATATGGTTAGGCCCAACTCATGGTTGAACCCCAAAACCGTGTCTAGTGTTCAGAGTATTCCACATCGGTAATCTAAGGTACATCAGCTCGCTGCTTATGACTGAACATTCTTGGGTTTTATCTTGAATCTGTGATTCGGTGATGGGCAGCATTACCTCTGGAGTATAGTCGTGTCTGATCCGTGGGAGCTTGGTGACATGTATCCGCGGGAGCTTGGTGACATGTGACTCGTGTTTCTCCGTCACTCCCATGGCGATGACACCGCTTTTCACTGGGCACAGCGTCGGAAGGCAAAATCAGGACCTTTTCTTATTAGCCGCGTCATGATTACTCATTGTAACCACTCTCCTACACACTGCTTTCTTGCTCACTGACACCACTTTGGCTACTGAAGGATGACAGTCAGGAGAAGTGACTGTAATGAGAAAAAAAACAACTATTGTAGTTCATTATTTCCATGACAGGACAGCCAGAAACAGTCTAAGTAGCCCCGCCCTCATTTAAACTCGATACTTGGTGGAGAGCAACTCGTGGTACCAAGGACACTAATAGCTGATAGCGATTTTTACACCAAAGCATCTACTTCACACCAAAAGTATGGCAGTACAGTTCCAGAGTTCCCACGAGTGCCAGGCAGAGAAGAGGACATGTAAGTTGTGGTCGTGAAAGCATGCAGCTGTGCATGTCTTTTCAAAGTGAAGAAACTTGGAAAACATTGTTTGTCCATTATGCAACTACAGAATCTTGCTCGCCAGTGCTAAAAGAAACACATTTGCTGCCCGTCCTCCCCTCGGCTGGGGGTGGGATCAGGTGACTGCAGAGTTAGCTTCATTCAATTAAACCTCCATCGCAGAAGTTAGTGTTTCCACTAACTCACAAGTCACTGTTTGAGCCTGTGTAAAAACCTACATCTGCTACCAAGGCAACCTCGCTCACGAGTAGTCAGCATTGTCATGGCGTGTTTGAATGAATCCACGCTTTAATCCCGATTTTAGTTTTTTGTGGTTTGTATTCCATCTCCATGACTCCTCAGTAAAAGATGATGTCTTAACTGACTAAACAGTTAGTAATTTCCCTCTATTTCTTTTCCGACAATCTTCTCTCGTTTATTTTATTTTTTTTAACCATTTTCCCATCACACCACTTTGAAGCCAACACCACAATCAAAGGAGGCTTGTCTGTTTGAAGAACAAGGGGAGAAGAAGCATGTAAATTCCCTGCAATTATTACAACAATGACTCCAACTTTTACTTGGAACTTTCATCCGACGACGAAAGACTCGCTGGAGGAAATGGTGTACTTCCCTCACTTCAAAGGCAAGTCAGCTAGAACCAGAAGGGATGAACACCCAGGTTTCCTTCAGAAGAGTATTAGCATCAGAATGGAAGTTGAAACCTACTGAACGCATTACCTAAGGGCAGGCTCCTCTGTCTAAAACTACGTTTGTCAGTGTTCACATATCTCTTCACTGGCCGGTTGAGCATCTGCTCTTACAATGGTCATGTAAGCTGGCTAGAAATCATTTGAGAAATGTCCCAGCATCAGTTCTCGAACATAATATGCTGATGCCCGGTTATGCTTTGCAGGTCACACTTCTTTCTCTAATCAGCGCTGTAGCATTTTGGACGGTTCTTTTTCTACCAATCGATCGCAAAGGACAGAATGTAATTATACAGTTATCATTCAGAATGCAGCATTGTACAAGGGATATGGTTTGGTCATTTCTGCTATGACTTTGGGGGTTTTGTGGGAGGTGGTGGGGGTTCTCTGTAGAGGTCATAGAGTCATGTAGAGTCCTTTTTGAAGTTAATGATGTTTGTCAAAAAGAACTTCTGTCACACAATTTCTTAACAGAAATGTAAAATTGCATGTCCAGCAAACAAATAACAGGTAATTGTTGTGCAATCATTCTGTTACTCATGGTGTTTTTATCAAAGCTCTATTCTTACCAGGAAATAAGCGTTTTCAAACACTTTCTGTTGATGTGTTGTGCTGTGGGACTGGAGTGTGACTCTATGTACTTCACAGCATCTGAGGTTCCAGTCAAAGCCTGAAACTTGTAAAGACCTGTGGGAAAGGTGATACCACACAAGAGCCTGAGATGGTGTCAGATAGTTGACTACGTGAGACACGACAGGCCGGAAATAAAAACCTGAGTTGTGGAAAAGGTTGACGTCAAGCACACTCACACACTTTTGGGAAACCTCTGTGCAGTTCAGGACCTGAGTGGCAACTTTTAAATGTGACATTTGATGGTTTACACTTTCAGTGGCTGCCAGTCCTGTCTTGAATGGGAACTGCAATTTCTGGAATATTGTTTCTATGGTTGGTATTGCCTTTCAGTAGTTTCTTTCCTAAAGTTCTGAGTACAAGTGAAAAAAGTTGGCTACAGTTTGGAAATCTTAAACCTACTGCTTGAGGATCCAGTCTTTCTGGCCACTGATTGTAAATGTGGTGCCGATGAGCCAAAATGGGTCCCAAAAAAACTTTGTATAATGCCATGTATGTCACCATATGTGCCCCATGGCATCAAAATCATGCTTTCAAACTTGAAATGGTATTGCTAACTGAGGTGTGATAGTGAGTCCACTTATTGATGGGGCGGGGATTAACTTACATCCTCTCCCAGGCAGGTTCATCACAGCTCACATTGGATTTCAACTTCTTAATTGCTGCCCTAATAGCAGAGATGGGTACTTTCAGGCATGTAGTTATATATTTCTTTTACAGACATTGCATAAGTTATGAAGATTAACAATCATTTCAATTGATGGTTTCTCTAAAGACCTTTGCCACGTTGATAGATGAATACATACATGGGTGTCACCTCATATTTATACCTCAGTAAGACAGGAAGCCACATATGACCACCTAAGAGTTCCTAATGACTCAGATGAATTTAATAATTTCTAGTGGCGTGAATAATCCTCCTATGTTGTTGAGAAAAGTATGAAATATGTGTTATATCAGCAGGGGTGACGTATGCTGTGAATGTTTGGACGATTGTAAAGTCCCGTGACTGACAGGAGAGAAAAGAGCGAAATTATGTCACCCAATGTTTCAAAAAGGAAGGTGGGTGTAGTCCGTGAGTAGTGGAATTTAACCTGTTAGCTTAGTCCGTAGTGAAATAGGCTACTTTTGCTCCCCTAACATTAGCTAGGGTTCACATTTCATTTCTCATTTAGTCGACATTTAATCAATGCAGGCAAACTTTTAGCAAACTGGGGCCCAATGTGATATATTTTCTGGGGGCCCAAAATCCCTGGCAGCGCCCCTGCAGTGTAAAATCAATCTATTACAAAATATTGCCATTTTATTTTTACCAAGGGTGCCAATAATTGTGGAATGCATGGAACACAGTCTATATCAGAAGTATACACACCCTTAATAAAAATGCAGCTTTTGTTGATGTAAAGGTGGAAATCAAGACAAATCATGTAAGAATATTTTCTCACCTTTAATAAGATCTGGTGAGTAACAATAAAATACATGATCAGAAAAATTATGTGCAAACATTCTCCTCTTATTAAAGGTGAAAAAGGTCTGACATGATTTGTCTTGATTTCAGGCTGCATTTTCATTAAGGGTGTGACAATTTTAATATCTTAAGTATAGATTTCCTGCTAATATTGTCCAATCTTTGTCTCTGCATCCTCCTGGTCTATTGTTTTAATTCAAGAACTCATCTCAGTTTGTCATGTGTGATATAAAAAAACAAGATCAGACAATGTCTTATCGCATGTATGTGGCATAAAATTGCATTAAATGTGTTTATAAAGGTCACATTTCTTTCAGGTCTAAGAGCCAGTTTAACCTATGTGTGCCAATCCTTACTTATATGCTATGATAAAACATTTGAACTGCCCCTTCCTTTTTTGTCTTCATAAAAATAAAAAAATAAAATTAATATGATTAATGATTAATCAATCCTGCCTGCATCTGTCTTTCAATCCACAATATATATTTATCTGTCAAAACTATAGACCAACTATTAATCCCCTCTAAACTTTGAATTTACCCTCTAACTTTCTCTAATTCATTATCTTTATATTGGCTGTCCGCACAGTCAAGTGTGAATGTTTAATTGGGCTCTGTTATGTTGTGATTCTGTTCCCTGGGGTAATAAAATATATAGATTGGCTTGGTGGAGTGAGACTGTGGCCCATGCTGCCTCCGGAGGCCAATCAATAAGAAGGAACTGTAAATATTAGGTCATGTGGATACAGTCAGGGAGAATCAATTTCAGTGAAATGGGGGGGGGGGGGGGGTAGTGTAACAGGTTTACACCGTACCATCATGAGTCATGAAGACTTGTTTTAGCTAACCGGGTGAATCCCAAAGTATTTGCTCAGCAGGGTGACTTGTTAATTCACTGAACAGGAAACTCAGTCGATCAAGAGAGTCAATCTCGGTTCACCCGGAACTACGGCCGCGTAATTGGTACAATGCTCGATTAAGTTCTGAGTCTATTTCAGAATGGAACAGAGCTGAATGCAACCCAAACATTTTGAAAATGATGACCTAGCATGTTGACAAGCCCAATGTCCACACCCCCCCAAAATTTGAAAGATGGCAAAGCCTGAATAAAAAAGTTGATTTGTCCAAAGCACCCAAGCCAATGCTGCTCATTACCTCATATATTTAGTTGATTTAAATTTCTACTCTGGTACCATTTATTTTATGTCATCTGTCTAGGAGAAGTCGTTATGACAACCGTTTCAGCCACATGGAGTAAAATGGCTCTTCATACAGTGAAAGTGTCATTCCACCCCCGGTCTCCTATGGGCCAGTCATTCCCATCACACCAATTTGCCAAACGACTGAAACCGATCTTTGTTATTGATCCTCTGTATATTCCTTTTAATTCGGAGAAGTTTACAGTGAACTACATTTGGATGGATCCAGCGGGTGTGAGAGATTTGTGTGGACATTAGCGTGTGTTAGAGATTTGCACTCAGAACACAAAGCACTTAAAATTCCATTTCACTGTTAGGAACTTAAGCTGGATTTGTATCCAATTGTCATGCAAGGCCGGGCAGAAATAAGAAACAGCTCCCGCTCAAACACAAAACGGGAGTGAGGCTGACAGTGTGCAGTATTGCCCTCTGTCTCTCCCTCTGTCTCTCCCTCTGTCTCTCCCACTGTGTCTCACCCTCTGTGTCTCACCCTCTGTGTCTCACCCTCTGTGTCTCACCCTCTATGTCTCTCCTATCAACATTTTATGCAGGGACGGCTATTGAAGCTCTCTAGGTTCCAGCTGTTCAATTAAATTCAACACCCCAGTGGAGGTGCATTTTTGGATCCATTAGGGGGACACATAAGGCTCTGTGCACTTTACTGCCCCATTGTCGGGGCTTCAGGCCCAGGAAGTGAAACAGAGTGAGAGAGAGAGACAGTTTGGGGGATGAGGGAAAGAGAGAGGTCTTGGAGCCCAGAGAGAGAAAGTTGAACAAAGAGCAAAACGGGTTAGGAATAAAGAAAATGCTTTGAGCCAGATATGTAGTTGTCAAGTGGTTTCAGTCCGGTTCTGTCATGATGTCTGACAAGGATCAGCATGACTTCAGGACTGAAATGACCCCTGACCTCTAAAACTAGTGGTCTGGAAACGTCCAGGGGTTAACGGGAGATTGAAAGGCTGTTGCTGAGACACAGCTCTGTGATTCAGACAACAGAGGAAGTACATTGCAAGAAATGTGTATGTTCGTGCATGTCCGTGCGTGTGTTTCTGGGGGTGGGGGGTGGGGGGGTCAGAGAAGGTAGGGAGGAGGGACAGGGGTGGGTCGATACAGTATGTGTGCTGAATAGTGAGCAGTGGATGGAGGAGAGCTGGAGTGAGATTTAAAGATTTTGCTCCTCTGTTTATAGCTCGTATGGATTCTCCAATCCAGATGGTTTGGTATCCTTTGAGCTTCTTTCTCAGAATGTGTTCTGTACTTTTCTCATACAAAGCTTTTTTTTTTTTAAACCATTTTAAAATTCTCTCCCCATCCTACAGGAAGTGTGTTTAAAATCAATAGGCCCATCTGGCCGAGTACAACAATACACCAGCTCCCAGGTCTGTGATGTTGGGATGGTTGCTCTAAACCCAGACCCATTTGGGTCTTTGGCAGTGCTGTCAAAATGGACATTCTATAGTTTCTGTTTGAGTTGTAGCGGTTGATCCGGTAGGGGCAAAAGTCCTCAGGTGTAGTATAGTCCAATACAATCTAAAGGGGTCAGTCCTTAAGATGAAATGGGCACATGGGCCAACCTGGGACTACAACCTGGGACTGCTAAATAAATGCCTTTCCAACAAAAAACTAAATGGGTGATATAACTAGCAAGCATACACACACATCCTGCAGGTCTTCACACACACAGAGACCCACTAAACCCACTAAACCCACTAAACGATAGCGACTCTGGTCACCTTCAGATAAAAACAAAAAAGGTTGTTTGAACAGCCTTCTTGACAGATCTTGAGAAATCCGTAGTTTTTTTTTATTTAAACTTCAAAATGACATTCCCAGTTAGCGCTGAATGTTTCCACATAAGACTAGGATTGCCACCTAGACACTCGCTGGTGGGATTTTATTTTCGGAGCACTGGATCAGCCTAATCCTAATGTTTTATAATGTTCCGTAGACGGGACAGTGAGAGGTTTATAGAAGAGAGGGAAAGATATTCTTAACTGAAGGAGAAAAAGGCTGGATTCTAGCCCACCGCTAGAGCACATCCCACAAGCTGAACAAGAACATTAACAAGTGACCAAAAACAATGGAATTCACGGCAACATCAATTCCCCAACCCAACACAATTTTCTATGTTGTTTGTCTAACCTGATAGCAGGTCAAAGACGCACGGGCAGCCAATTTGTTGTGATTTCTGTGATTAGAATTCCCTCTGCCTTTCACCAGCTTAATAATTCAGGACTTTGTTGTCAGCCTTTTGTTTTATTCACATACCCAGCACCTGGATAGAGGAAGCAGCCTTTATTTGGCACTTATCCATAGGCCACATTCACACCGAGGCACAGATCTCAATGAATAACACTTCAGTTGTCCTTGGCTGTTCTTTATTGTGAGAAATCTTGATGTATTTAAACACAGGGTTACAACAGGAGGTAATGATTACCCTCTACTCTTTTCTCTCCTCCCCTTATTCTCTCCTCCTCCCCCTCAACTCATTCGCTCCTTGTGTTATCTAATCGCTCACAGTCTGATTTCCGCCACTTTTCCCCTTGACTAGTCCTATGTGCCGTTCTTCTATCTCTTCATCCCTCCATCGCTGCATCCCTCCATCCGCTCCTCCCTAGGGAGCCGTGTGAAGGTGAGTCAGACGATTATTTGCCCAGAGAAACGGGACCTTTCTCTCACTGATGTATTGTGCCCTTCCAGAAACCACCGCAGGCATCACACCACACGGACACACACACACGGCCTTCACTCTATAAACAGGACTCTGAAATACAGGGCAGTGGGTCAAAATGAGGCAAGATATTTTGGCGTATTGGAGTTTCTGTGTTTGTTGTGTGTTTTATGTTGCCTGTGTGTGTACCAGAATACGCCATCCCTCCCTCATTCCTCACGTTCCGTTTCTCTTTCCTGTCTCCTGCTGAGGCTGTGTTCTCCTCACTCCTACGGAGGGGGATGGAAACCGCATACCGAAACCGAGCTTACTCCGCCCCTTCTCCACCCACTATGCCACGCTGAGGTGCCGCTAGTCTTCAGAGGGCTCTGAGATGATCCATTAAGCCTGACGCCCAATCAACCACACTCTGAGCGACTGTAATTGTGTTCAATTGGACGTAAAAGTGAGAAACAACTCATCTCATTTGAACAATAATTCTGCAACATTACACCTATTGATTGTCACTAGATGTTATTTATGGTCTTGTTGAATTGTGCGAGCAGAGTGGAATTAAAAAGTTTGGCCCGGGTCCCCGAGTTTCCTAGTCTTACCCATCAGGGGATTTCTCTCTGTATTTCTCTCTCCATAAGATTATTGGTTTTATGCTAAACAGAAAACAACCAAGCAATGGTATGGTTTGTGTGTGTGTGTGTGTGTATTCATCAGTATTCATTTTTAGTTTAATTAGCGACAGTAGCCTATGTGTACGTGATGTTGCATGGAGATTTGAGAAATCCGTTTTGTTCCAAAAAAGCAGCAGTGTTGATCGATAAAGACCGTGTTGAATTAGACTAGTTCTTTACTTACAGTGTACCTAGTACAGATTGGCCCCTTGGAGACAGTGTGTATATACAGTAGGTTTATAAACCAGCAGTGTAAATAGAGCAACTCTCCATTAGGGCTGATGACCATCTTTCACACATTGGTCAAATCAGTTCTACTGAGGAATGAGTGTCTACTGGTTTTCACTTTTACCATGTACTTGATTAATTAGGTTGCTAATTAGTCAGGATCTCCCCTCACTTGTAAAGGTCTCAGTTGGACACCAATTGAAAGGAAAAAAAACATAACCAGCATACCTTAACCTAGCCCGAGTGCCACTCCAAATAAATACCCTGCGTAGGACTAGTGAGAACCTGAGAAAAAACCTTCTGGAAAATCTGTCACATTTTACGATCTTTGTGGGGTCCCAAATGTTCACAGAGACCTGATTATACACACACATACAAACACACTCGCACAAACACACAGAAAAAAAAAACACACACACGGAATGGAGAGGGAAGTACCTGGTTCTGTAAAACAAATAAATGCAGAGCACAGCAGAGTGGAACAGGCTGGTACTGATAGCAGCACAACTAGATTCATATCAACACTAATAGCAAAGGACTTTTTAATAGACTTAAATATGCAAACAACTATCAGCCTGTAAACACACAAGTTTACAATAGGAATGAGTCCCTTTTGCATGCACTCCATCCTGCAAGTCAGGGGAAAACAGGGGCCTGTTCTGTCAGGAGAAACATCAGGTGTCCCCTAACCACTTATCCTTCAGGGAAACAGGTTCCAGGTTATATAGGTCCAAGAGTTTGAGGGAACACTGTGTCAGTCCAAGACTTTCAGGCACCAGTTATGGTGTTTGGACAGCGGGCAGCGGAGCTCACAAAAGGTTGTGAGGTGCTGAAAAGCACCAACAAGAATTTGGCAGCAGTGGTTGCATTCCCAGAGCTATCCTACGAATGTACAGTGGGGAGAACAAGTATTTGATACACTGCCGATTTTGCAGGTTTTCCCACTTACAAAGCATGTAGAAGTCTGTCATTTCTATCATAGGTACTCTTCAACTGTGAGTGATGGAATCTCAAACAAAAATCCAGAAAAACACATTGTATGATTTTTAAGTAATTCATTTGCATTTTATTGCATGACATAAGTATTTGATACATCAGAAAAGCAGAACTTAATATTTGGTACAAAAACCTTTGTTTGCAATTACAGAGATCATACATTTCCAGTAGTTCTTGACTAGGTTTGCACACACTACAGCAGGGATTTTGGCCCACTCCTCCATACAGACCTTCTCCAGATCCTTTAGGTTTCGGGCTGTTGCTGGGCAATAGGGACTTCCAGCTCCCTCCAAAGATTTTCTATTGGGTTCAGGTCTGGAGACTGGCTAGGCCACTCCAGGACCTTGAGATCCTTCTTACAGAGCCACTCCTTAGTTGCCCTGGCTGTGTGTTTCGGGTCGTTGTCATGCTGGAAGACCCAGCCACGACCCATCTTCAATGCTCTTACTGAGGGAAGGAGGTTGTTGGTCAAGATCTCACAATACATGGCCCCATCCATCCTCCCCTCAATACGGTGCAGTGGTCCTGTCCCCTTTGCAGAAAAGCATCCCCAAAGAATGATGTTTCCACCTCCATGCTTCACAGTTGGGATGGTGTTCTTGGGGTTGTACTCATCCTTCTTCTTCCTCCAAACACGGCGAGTGGAGTTTAGAACTAAAAGATTAGACCAGGTCATTGACCAGGTCCTGCCGTGTAGTTCTGGGCTGATACCTCACCATCCTCATGATCATAGATGCCCCACGAGGTGAGATCTAGCATGAAGCCCCAGACCGAGGGAGATTGACCGTCATCTTGAACTTCTTCCATTTTCTAATAATTGTGCCAACAGTTGTTGCCTTCTCACCAAGCTGCTTGCCTATTTTCCTGTAGCCCATCCCAGCCTTGTGCAGGTCTACAATTTTATCCCTGATGTCCTTACACAGCTCTCTGGTCTTGGCCATTGTGGAGAGGTTTGAGTCTGTTTGATTGAGTGTGTGGACAGGTGTCTGTTATACAGGTAACAAGTTCAAACAGGTACAGTTAATACAGGTAATGAGTTGAGAACAGGAGGGCTTCTTAAAGAAACCTAACAGGTCTGTGAGAGCCGGAATTCTTACTGGTTGGTAGGTGATCAAATACTTATGTCATGCAATAAAAGGCAAATTCATTATTTAAAAATCATACAATGTGAATTTCTGGATGTTTGTTTTAGATTCCGTCTCTCACAGTTGAAGAGAACCTATGATAAAAAGGTACAGACCTCTACATGCTTTATAAGTAGGAAATCCTGCAAAACCGGCAGTGTATCAAATACTTGTTCTCCCCACTGTAGTAGAACCATACTCAATTACCCTTTTAAGACATCACATCAAAAGATCTCTTTCGATTGTTTACAGCGATTGTTATGTGTACCGTGAATGCAGTAGAGTGTGATAATAAAGCAGGATAATAGCAGTAAGTACTGTATAATCATGTGCCTACAATGAAAGCTAGTCATAGGTTATGACAAGGCGATGATCATGCCATGTGTACTAGAGTGCAGGTTGGACTCTAACCCCTAACCCCTAACCCTAACCCAGGGAATTAGCCAGGAAGAGAGTTATAATCGCATGGCCTTTGTGAGATTACATGGCACCTCATGCAGAAAAGCTAGACACAGCATGCATTATATCTGCCGGCAATGAGATAGTACTGTGATGACGTTGGTGAGATGTGACTTGTCCTATTAATACTGTGGACTGTCAGGGTGCTAAAAAAATTAAAACCACTGGATTGATTCTTATATGACGTTATACTCAAACCTTTGATTGGAATGGACTCTGTATATGTTCTGATAACCAAACAGTTGAACATAACATATGTAACAGTCTAAAAGCCAAATATCATGTGACCCATGTATACTATGAGGGCCTATGAACATTAATTAGAGAAACCAGGACATTTAAATAAAACATTTTCATTTACATGACATTTAAATAATATGTAGATAGACCTTTCTATTTAAGAAGAATGTAGGAGAGGTTCCAAACAGAGATTAATTACATAAATATAAGTAATTTAGCAAACATTCTTAACTCTCAGAGCAACTTACAGCTGTGAGTGCATACACCTTCATATATGAATTTAAACACCAACCCCCGTGGTAATTTAATCCACAGGGGCTTCCTATGAAAATGTATATATGACATGACGTGCTAGAATGGTAAGCATGAATCAAGTATGAGATTTCTCTAAATACCATCTACACATTGCTGCTTGAATAAATTCATGGTTCCCTTGATGATGTGCAGTCAACCAGTTCCAAAGAATTAAAAGAAGCCCCAGATCTTGACATTCCCTCCACCATGCTTAACTGTTGGGAAGGTTGTTTTCCTTTGAGGCCTTGTTGGGTTTTTGCCAAACATAGCAGTTTGGCAAAAACCCAACTAGGCCTAGAAGGTCAATCTGCCCAGAGAATGGACTTCCAGAAACCTTCAGGTTTGTACAGGTGGTCTCTGGAAAAGTTAAGATAGGCAGTTTGTTCTTGTTTTTTACAGAAGTTCTTTCTAGAAACGCTTCCATGAATGCCACTAGATTGTGTTTTTATTGTTGAAGCATGCACAGTAAATTGCTGGGAAACAATGGTCCTGCCATTCATGTGGATGTTACTTTGACATGTACAACCTACCTAAGCATTGTTGCAGACCATATGCACCTTTTCATGGCAACAGTATTCCCTGATGGCAATAGCCTCTTTCAGCATGATACTGTACCCTGCCACAAAACAAAAATGCTTCAGGATTTGTTTGAGGAACACAACAACGAATTGGGCTGATGGAGCTAATTTTATTTTGAGATGGTTGTTTAGCCTTTTCAAGACTGATGTGCTCTCACTACCCTCCTCCTGAAGTTCTCTTGAGATCTCCTTCTTCTCAGTGTGTATATAAAAGAATAATGGGGTTAACATACTTTGAAACAGCAATAGGTGTTTAGGTCAGATTTATAACAAATCAAATGAATGACAGACTGCCTTGTCTGTAGCAACCAAAACATGAAAAAAAGCATAATAACAAACAAAACAAGTAAGTATAAACAGACACCTATCTTTTCTACTAATAAATGGTTGCTTATGTTAAGTTGTGTGTTCCTTTTAAGCCTATAAATCGCCACCTGCAGGCTGGCAACGTTCTTCCCGTCAGTCCTGTTGTGGGACAGTTTGATTAATAGGCTTCAAAGGAACAAGGCTATGCCTCATTCCATTTCATCATCAATTATTTATAAGGTAATGTTCAGACTTTCATGTTTATCCCGTAAGTATATAATTTGGTGGTCAGTGGAAATAGCTTAGCTAGAGCCATGATTAGAACATAATAAATATACTTTTTAACAGTTTCAACTAGCATTTTTAAATAGCATGAATTAACCCTAAAAGAGTATCTCTTGAACCTCTGTACAGCATTGAATGCAGCATTGTACCTTTGCCATCAATGGGCCTCATTCACCAATATCGTCCTGAGTTTTTTCTTAAATTTGTTCTTAAAGAGAGATCCTAAGAAAAGTCTACGTCAGATTCATGATGTGTTCTTAAACCGCAGAATTGTACACACCTATGTCCTTATATTGATGAATCCATGGTCCTCGTGAATTGAAAGCGCATGCAGTTTGTTCCTAATTAGCATAGGTAAACGCCACACCAGTCCCCATGAAAGGCCATGAGACTTCAGGGTTGTGTGCGCACAGAAATCACATACAGACATTTTTAAGAAAAGTTGAGAGGTCAAGAACGCCCAAAACAAATTCTAACGATGGTGGAGCATCGGACTCAGAACCTTAAAAAAAAACTCTGTAGTTCTGAAGTGGAAGTACTGCTGCAGGAAGTGAACAGCAAACGAGCTGTCATGTTCAGTAGCGTCAATAGTGGATATAAAATATCAACAAGAAAAGATGCATGGAATGCTATTATTGGTTCAGCGAAATCTGTAGCCAGAGAAGTGCGCAAAACTGCCAAAAATCTCAGGCCAAATTTTTTTTGGCCAAACACAGAAGAATAATGTAAATTGTTATTAAAATATATTATAAATGATGAAATACTATTGTAAATTCAATCCTATATATTGTAATACTGTAGAATTGAAGAAAACGCAATAACTAATTATTTGACACTGAAATTGGTGTAAGGGTGCCCAAATTGGGCGTAGACTTGGTTCTTATCTAAGAACAAAGCCCAAATAAGAAAACATTGGTGAATGTATCGTGTAAACTGCATAAGTGGGTTTTAAGAAGGAATTTCTTCTGAAGAACGGTTGGTGAATGAGGCCCATTATTCCATGGTTGACTTCTATGTCATTAGTGTGTGAGTAATGTTCATACTTAATTATTTTTGCGCTGCATGTTAAGGATTAGTACTCATTTCTTTGACCAATAACTGATTGCCTGAAGGGACTGAAATACTTGTCTGTTGATATTTGGCAACCTCTCCTACTACACGGCCAGTCATGAGCTGCCACTGCAATACATAGGCACATACAATTTTCACACAGCATTGATGGGTGGGTGTTTTCTGTGGAAAGTGGCGGAAAGATCCCACGTTACTTCAGAAGCTAGCAGAAGGCAATTTAGTTTTACATTAAACAATGATTTCTGCCACAAATCTTTTGAAAAATCTTGTAGTCTGAACAGGCCTTAACTCTCTCCCTTACTCCTTCCCTACCAGTGTCCTTACCTCCTCGCCTCCCTGTGTCCTTACCTCCTCGCCTCCCTGTGTCCTTACCTCCTCGCCTCCCTGTGTCCTTACCTCCTCGCCTCCCTGTGTCCTTACCTGCTAGCCTCCCTGTTTCTTTACCTCCTCACCTCCCTGTTTCTTTACCTCCTCGCCTCCCTGTGTCCTTCCCTCCTCGCCTCCCTGTGTCCTTCCCTCCTCGCCTCCCTGTTTCCTTACCTCCTCGCCTCCCTGTGTCCTTACCTCCTCGCCTCCCTGTGTCCTTACCTGCTAGCCTCCCTGTTTCTTTACCTCCTCACCTCCCTGTTTCTTTACCTCCTCGCCTCCCTGTGTCCTTCCCTCCTCGCCTCCCTGTTTCCTTACCTCCTCGCCTCCCTGTGTCCTTACCTGCCTGTCTCCCTGTGTCTTTACCTCCTCGCCTCCCTGTTTTTTGGCCTGACGGAGCCTCACCCCCCCCACCCCAGGGACACACAGCATAGCGTGTTTACTGGTCCGAATCAACACACAAACGAGGGAATAGCGTCACGTGTCAACATACAGTGAATAGAGACATCCATACATACAGGGAAAACACACAGAGATAGCTCCCCTGTGCACGGCCCCTGACTAGCAGAGGATCCCGTTTTACATGGAAGAATTTACTGGATTGGTTGAAAAGGGAACCTCTCCAAACAGCTCTTCTGTCAAAATAAGTATTTGAGGATTCTAGTTCCAGGCTTTTCATTACTGCCGGCTATGTCAGGTTAAGTCGGGTTAAGAGGTAGACATAAACTCTGTGATACATAGTTCATATACAAAAGCACATAATATCTTCTGTAGCTTTCATGTCTCAAGGGACCAATCACAAACACATACACCAGACATTACACCCACCACAGCACATCACACACACACACACACCCATCCCAATTCTCAGTTGTTTTCTGATTTGCATAAAACCAATAATGTGATGGAGACAGAAAGAAACCCCCTGATAGCTCTCTGAAGAGAAACAGGTCTGTGTTTTACAAATGGGCTGATCTGAGAACTGCATCATGGGGGATTTCAGGGGTGTAAGAAGACATTTTTCCCTCCCTCCCACACACACATACACACACACACACCGCTCCATTGGCCACGCTCCCCTGTCATCACTCCATCTTATCGCCTTGACAATTAGTCGGCTGGAAAGGAGCAAGAGAAAAGGATGGAGAGAGGGAATGAGAGAGGGAGATGGTGCGGGGGGCGGAGAGTCAGATAAGAGAGCCCAGACAATCCCCTCTGTTCTTCATCCTACCCCCCCCCCACACACACACACACTTTTCCCCACTTGTTTTCAATATCAAGAGGAAATAAGCGCCGTTGTCTTGGATACTCTTGACAAGGCCCTTTGAGTTAGCCAGATGTATTAGGACACTCCGTCCCTCATCCGAGGCGGACAAGAGTCGAGGGAGAGGAAAAGAGAAGGACAGTGGATGTACTTCACACCTTGGCCAAATCAGTGTCAGTGCGTGTGTGTGTGTCAGTGCGTGTGTGTGTCAATGCATGTGTGTGTCAATGCATGTGTGTGTCTGTGTCTGTTTGTGTGTCAATGCATGTGTGTGTGTGTGTCTGTGTGTGTGTCAATGCATGTGTGTGTGTGTGTGTCTGTGTGTGTGTCAATGCATGTGTGTGTCAATGCATGTGCGTGTCTGTGTGTGCGTGTGTCTGTGTGTGTGTCAATGCATGTGTGTGTCTGTGTGTGCGTGCGTGTCTGTGTGTGTGTCAATGCATGTGTGTGTCTGTGTCTATGTCAATGCATGTGCGTGTCTGTGTGTGCGTGTGTCTGTGTGTGTCAGTGCATATGTGTGTCTGTGTGCGCGCGCCGCGCATATGTGTGTGTGTGTGAGAGAGAGAGAGATCCCCCGCCAGCAGTCAGGACACACAGGTTACAATACCAATACCAACTGTGACCTAACAATATTCTCTGGGGGGGGGGGGCAGGTTGAAACACATATGAAACATTAAGCTATCTTTCAACTGGGAGAAAAGATTTAGGTTGTTATTTGAAGGAAAACATTGTAGAATCCTACCTCCAAACAATTACACAACTTGTCTCCTCCTTGTCTTCACTTACAGAACAACACCGGTATAGTACCAGCCAGTTCAGACCGGTACAGTACCAGCCAGTTCAGACCGGTATAGTATCAGCCAGTTCAGACCGGTACAGTACCAGCCAGTTCAGACCGGTATAGTATCAGCCAGTTCAGACCGGTACAGTACCAGCCAGTTCAGACCGGTACAGTACCAGCCAGTTCAGACCGGTATAGTATCAGCCAGTTCAGACCGGTATAGTATCAGCCAGTTCAGACCGGTACAGTACCAGCCAGTTCTGACCGGTATAGTATCAGCCAGTTCAGACCGGTACAGTACCAGCCAGTTCTGACCGGTACAGTACCAGCCAGTTCAGACCGGTATAGTATCAGCCAGTTCAGACCGGTACAGTACCAGTCAGTTCTGACCGGTATAGTATCAGCCAGTTCAGACCGGTACAGTACCAGCCAGTTCTGACCGGTATAGTATCAGCCAGTTTAGATCGGTACATTACCAGCCAGTTCGGACCGGTATAGTATCAGCCAGTTTAGACCAGTACATTACCAGCCAGTTCTGACCGGTACATTACCAGCCAGTTCAGACCGGTACAGTACCAGCCAGTTCTGACCGGTATAGTACCAGCCAGTTCAGACCGGTACATTACCAGCCAGTTCAGACCGGTACAGTACGGTTCAGACCAGTACAGTACTTGTTAGTCCAGGGTGGTTTACAGTGGGAAGATAGTACTGCGAGTGTCTACAGCAAGTATAAAGTGATTAGAAGTGAATACAAACTGTTTGACGGACCGACGAGAAAGTTAAAATGGGGAATATCTCAGGCACTCTGATACATTTTCTATAAAAAGATTAATTGAAACATTAACTGCAGATGTCTATGGGTCATTTTTACTTGAGTTTATGGTAGTAGAACATTAAAAGTCTTACATATTGCCCCGTTAACTTAATGCAAATGGTCCTATATTAATTGGACCTGGAGTCATTCTGAACTGTTTTTACTCCAAGAACATCAGTCTTTTTTAGGGATTTTTATTACATTATTGTTGATCATCTTTCAAGCACCCATCTGGGTTTTATACTCCTGAAAACCAATCAGTAGATTGGAGAGTCCAGATTTGCAGCGTCTAAAACGAAAAAAACGAGTTCCATTTTAGTGTTCGGTGATGCAGCCACTCATTGTTTCACACCGCTGCTTTGAATGAAATGGCTGATTGAGGTGTAGCCATAAAGGCATGGTGTGACATTCACGCAGACAACACTGCCAGTCTGGTTTCCCTTCAAGAGTGACACAATTGTTTCACCACAGATCTCCTGCCTTTTCTCTTTCATCATACGAAAAGAGAGAAAAACAACACTGCAAATCCAAAAAAGAGAAGCTCTTTGGTATTCCTATTTTTTGGCACTTACACCAATTGTAAACACATTTTAAAGAAATTCTCTGGGAACATTCCAAGACCATTTATTGTTCACTGGGTTTACTTTAATTGACCAACAGATGGAGATACAGTAACAAGATAGTTTAAGATTAATTCATTAGTGGTCAATAAAGCATAAAGGTCCAACTGAAATGTTACTTCACTTTTAATCCAACCCCTACAAATTTGAGTGGGGGTTGACACATTGGGCACATTTAGGGTTAAGAGTCTTGCCCAAGGACATAATTACTTTTTCAATTGTTCATCTCAAAATGTCATCTAGAAACCTTTTGGTAACTGGTTAGACGCTCTAACAAGGATCCTTTGCCTGTTTTTCTCAATGCAACAGTCGCCTGAAATGACCCAATCCTTTCTGCTGTGATTTTAATCCAGCTGACTACTGAATTTCCATTACAATCCACAGTAGACCACTGGCAAGGACGCAAGCCAAAGTGAAACTGAAACAAGAAATTAACAATGACAAAAAGGGAGAAAATTGAAAATTACAAGGAATTACATGAGCTCACAAATATTTCCCACTCCAAATCCAAACTGCGAAACATAAACCAACAGGGGCAAAAAGACCCCGGAAAATCTGTTCCTTTAGATGAGGACCATATGCTGCTGGCTGACGGCCTCCTGTTACCCACTGGATTCACAGACAGAGGTGGGAATCTCTGGAGATGGCTGGGGTGCGTGTTTCAGCATATTTGTGTTTGTGTGCTATGCTGTGCGTGTGCACGTTTGGTTGTGTGTGTTTTGCGTGTATGCACAGCAATTTCACACACATAAAACTGGAGCTGGAGACCGACTCCATTGGTTGGGAGTGTCTTCACAGCATAAAACTGTGTTTTTTATATATTTGTTTTTACATTTCAGTAATTTAGAAGATGATCCTATCCTGAACAACTTGATGTTAACCTATAGTGTCTTTTGGCAGCTGTTGGTCCACATTTTGGTGTCTATCCATAAAGGGACACTGACAGGAATCCAAGGGCACAGGACAGAATTTAACATTTAGGACCCAAATCACGGGCCAAAAAATATATATATTAATGATATTGCTGTCCAAAAAACAGGTCATAAACCTTTTATTGTTTAATGTTTTAATTCATAACTTGGCAACATTCAAATCCCTTTGTTTTCAACACAGGTAATTTATTATGGCACCTCTTTTCAATTCATAACATAGTTGGTCACAATCAGCCATTACTTAACTGCTACATATATTCTGACGCTCTCTATTTGATTTGTCCTTCCACTTCTGTGCTCCTGGTTTTGTTTGCATGGTGGCAATTTCTTAGCTTGATAGCTACTGTAGGATTTCTTCAGTAAAAATACACTTACACGCATTTTGCAATTACTCACCTGTCAGAAAGTGGTTCGGCACCAATGTCACGATAGAGAATGACATTCCAAATAAAAATATGAAACATGGAATTACCTGTTCCAACACAAAAGTGCTACCTCAGAGTTCGACGTTCTTCTTAGCCTTGCAAATGTTAGCTTAGGGTTCCTGATAGCTAGCTATAGAGAGTTGGTCTTAATCTTCTTTCGCTTCCTTGCCATTTTCGTAGTGTATGCTGTAGTAGACAAAGGAGGAATTGATCGTGTGTAGTCTCAATCTCTAGCTACCATTATAGTTTCTTACAGTAAGCCAACTTCGCTCCCTATGGCGTACTTATGCTTTATATATCATCCAGGTAAAATGCGCATTCACAAAATAAGAAGAAAGAAGGCCTTGCAGAATGCGATTGGCTGGAACAGGATTGCTGGAACAGAACAGGCTGGGAAGTAGCGGCATGCTACAAAAATTGTAAATTGACCTTCCACTAGCACTGAACAGTCCTGGACCTAGGACAACGTTCACGGTTGTCCCCTCCTGTCAAAATCACTGTATTATAAATCAGCAACCACAATATCATGAACCACTTTGAGCAAAAATGTTGGACATTGTTACATAGAGTACCAGACATTTTAATGGATGGCTAAGATGGCTGTTATGTAAATACATCATAATGTTGATTCTAGATTTATATTATATATTTTTATGTCCCCATGTAATGTTAATGGGGAAGGCATTAAGCTTTAATGACAGATTAAGTGTGAGTGTGTGATGTGTGTGTGTGTTTCTGACTTAACTGCAACTGGAAAAACTGTAGCTAAATGAGACAAAGTTATCTGATGGGGATTTTTTTCTGATTTAACAACAGTTATTTTAACAGTCCCCATTTTGAAAAAGGCATTTTCTTTGTCTTAAGTGTAAGGCAAAATTAAAAATGGTGTAAGAATTCAGGCTAATGTTATGCGTTACAGGTCAGGTTAAGGGTTAGGCATTAGGTATACTCTGTGAATGTCTTTCTGATCTTGGAAGATACGTTTCATTTTGGAAATGCAATCTCTGCAGAAGGCTACCAGATTGAACATTGCACATTATGCAAATTAGAGTTTGCTAGCTAGCAAGTGAAAATAACTGAAGATGGGCTTCAAGAAAGCCTAATTGCTTGATTATTTTGTCCTTCAGTCCATTACAATCAAAGCATGGTATGGCTGTAACTTAAAGTAAAATCTTTAGGACAACATTTCAGGAAATGTATGTGCTATAAATCATGAGATCATGACCTTTTATCATTTGACAGCCCTAACATAAACTCCCCCGTACCTGAGGTTTTAACCAAACCAGTCAGGACGACAACCTAACCTTAACCCAGTCAGGACGACAACCTAACCTTAACCCTTAACTCAACCAGTTAGAAAAAATACCAAACCATCCTTGCAAAAGGGTACATGCTTACTTCAAGAGTCTACATTAACTTTCCCCACAAAAAAAATTCATTCGAAATGTGTGGTACCACGTTGTTTTCCGCGTAAGTAACTGTCAGTGCATTTCTGTACATGTGTCGCAGCGCCTCGCCACAGCTGCAGTGTTTAGCCACACCGGACCCAGGGGACAGTGAAGCAGAGCAGAGCGCAGTGTATGCCAGCATGCCACAGCTGGGCCCATCTGTACACAGAACATGGCATCTCCCTGAGAAGCTCAGCTCCTGCACTAAGGCACAGCTCTCCACAGGCCCATATGTGCCCGTACCTTCCGCCATACTGTTGCCGTTTGTCTCCTTAGTTGACTTTGCCACAGACGCGTTGAGTTCTGTACGGCCAGGGTGCAGGTCAATAGTCTGAACTGGCTTCCTCCACCTCTTTCCCATAGCCGCACAGCAACTAAGGAAGGAGACGCCTTAACCCGCGGGGCGCATCCTAATAGTCTTCCCCCCAGATCTGGGCCAGTGTAATAGTCACCCCAGAAGACAGAGGGCGACTGTTAACAAGCGTGGACAGTCGGTCTTGGTTTGACAGCGCTAACTCACAGTGCGCCTCTCCTGTACACTATGGCCTGCTATCCGCGACGGAACTATCAGCTCTGCAGCCTGTTTTTCACTCTATTGACTCTCGGCAATATTTGTCAGCCATATTCTACATGGTGAGCTGGAACTCTGGTAATAAGCCTAGACAGCGAGACAGACAGTGGCTAGCAATCAGACGATACCCAGCCCAGATGTGGCTGCCAGCAAGCCATCCACCAAATTACTAGACAGAGTAGTTAGAGCGATGGACCCCCGGGTGCTTCATAAAATAACGAGGGAACCACTACGGAGAACTGTAATAGTCTGAAGTCGCTTCCTGTCATTCGCAGACGAACCCCTGCCTCTTAGCATACAGTACACAACCTTACTTCTACAGTCACCGAATGATGTCGTACCGTCAATTCTCGTCTAGCAAAACATACAGAAGGATAGAGTAGCTAGAGAAAGAGATGAAAAGGTAGAGCGAGAAAATAAGAGTCAGAGAGAGAGAGAAAAGGATGAGAAGATTAATAACGAGGGAGAAGTCTTGTTAAAGCGTAATGCGTGTGGCTTATGCTTTCTCGATGTAGACCTCATATGAATCTCCGGTGACATCCAATTCCCTGCAGTACTGTGCACTACTATGTACTCCCCAGGTTGATAGTGTCAAAGGGCTATGGAAATAGAAAGCAGGATGTCATTTCAAACAGGCATCATTAGAGATCTGCCTTTTAAGTGCATGTAATGAGTGAGCACGCTATAAAGGCATTCAAGTTCGACAGGAGGCGACTGCCAATGTCGTGTGTTACGAAGTCATGAGCCGTGTCAGATTTATTCTACTGAGATGTGGCGTTATAGGAGAGCGCCTTTTACTCTCATGTTCTTATTGACACTAAATCGTTGTCGTATGTGTTTGCAGTGGCACATTTGAATACTTGGTGTAATCCCGCTCCGCCCTTATGAAACCAATGTCCTTGCCTTAGGCTGTGTGTGTGTGTGTGTGTGTGTGTGTGTGTGTAAGCAATGGGCATGACGCGGAGTGGTCAGCCAAATCCGCACAGGGTGGGTTTCGCAGCAACCTGAAACCAGGCCAGTGGGAAAGTTCCTACACCGGTACGGTACTCGCTTTCCTGTCGAGCTCTTCCCACTGCATCCTATTCATGTGATGAACACACCCCCACACACACTCACACACACACACACCCACGCCCATCCACGCAGGACACTGACCGTAGCAGCGCAGCCACATCCACAGTGGAGTCAGTGTTTCCAGTGAAATGCTGAGTAGCTGTTTGGCTCCACAGCGTTCCAATTTGGCCCTTCTGGTGTCTTTCCAGAACCACAGACCTCTCCTCCCAACCGCCCCCAAGGCTGTCTCTCTCCAAGGTCATTATCTACATCATCCAGTGCTGTATCCAGTGCATCCATGGTCATGTCCAATTAACCCATGAGACTGTACGTGATCCCCGCAAAAATACGGAAAAATCTCTCTAGAAGGAAAAAATATCGTTGTGTGTGTGCGCGTGTACGCAGAGTTGGGGAGTAATGGATTACAAAAAACAGTAACTGTAACCCGTTGTTACCAACAAAAATGTTGTAATCAGATTAGATACTTTTGAAAAAATTTATGATTCATTTTGGATTACTTCAACTGAATAATTATGACACGTTGTATGTTTGAGTTTGTTACTTAATGCTATAAAAACATTGTTATTTGAACCAAAATATGAACTGCGCGCTTCAGTTGTGTGTGTGATCATCATGCGTGCAAAGGTGGACGCGCACAACCAGTTTAGTGGCGGAGGAAGCGCTAGTTTGAATTTCTCTGGTTTTGGTTGGTTGGACGGCTTGTAAAAACAGAGTATATCTTCTATAATATTAGGAGAGTCATATAACATTTTATTTATCTACTCGATGCATAATTCTCAGAACAATGATAGGCAATTGGCCTACCTGGTGTTATATCTTTTTCAAGTATCAAGATTCAATTGTCAAATGCACCAAATAACAGCCAGGACAAATTGCACCGAATAACTTTACTGGAATTGTTTAATAGATTAAGCAACTATTTGTAAGATAGCTATAACATGGCGCTGCTTTCAATATAAAACATTATATGGTATTTACCACAACATTTTAGGATAAAATGTGATTCTGCTTGCTTAGCATCCCTGTTCATTGGTTATCATTGGCTGCTGACGTCATTTACTTTAAGCTAAGAGTGCAGGTTTATGATCACAGTTTATTTCTTTCATTTGCGTTTTGAAAATCAATCACTGGTGGCCATAATATTCGCAGGTTACATTCGCGCAGGTAAATCTTATTTGTATGCGGGTGTTCACGATTGCAGACATGCATTCGCATACCGGGGGTTAGATTTTGGGTTATGTTCAGATAAGAAGTCAGATTCTGGAAGATCGAAGTTTATTGGATTAATTGGAATGACTGAATATCTGACAGACCTTTAGTGTGTAATGTAGAGATGTGGCCGATTCATATTGAAGTAAAAAGCAATGGTTTAGAAACCCTTTTCCAAAGGCACTGTAGCCTTCACAACCCATAAGGTAAAATGTGAGTTCCGTTTTTGGCCAGCTATGTAAACTCTAACATTGATTGATCCCACAAAAGGTGTTCAGTTGGTAATAAGCTATTCCAATTTTTTTCCAATGCCTCTTAATATGAAAGTAATCTAAAAGTAATTCAAACTGAGTTTGAGTAATCAAAAAGTTACGTTACTGATTACAAATGTGGACAGGTAACTTGTAATAGATTACATTTAGTAGTAGGAAGTAGTTAAGTAGTGGAATGACAAGACAGACAGTGGTACACCTGGCACCTCCTTACTGTGTAACAGTGTTTTAATTAACAACATTCGTATTTAGTTCTCTATAAAGAGATTTAATTAGTTATAACATTTACACTTTGCAGTCTTTTTTACAGTTTTCTCGATTGATTATAAGCATCGGTCAATACTGAAACCACAATAACAAAACTCTTCACACAGTGTGCATTAGCAACATGCTTTGTTGCAAAACAATTAATCTCACTCTCAAAACTCACTAAAACCACCAAAACACTTCATACATCTCTCAAAACAAGCTTGTTCCACCAAAACACTGGCAACAATTCTTACTCAGAAACACACACTGTCACTCATAACACACTGACCTAAAAAACACTAATAACATTACATAAATGACAAAGTTTTTTGATCACAGAATAAGATAACTTTACAGTTTTTCCCGATTGCTTACAAGCATCGAACAATACTGAATACAGTAACAAAACTCTTCACACAGTCAGCAAACGGAAGTGTATGCGAACCAAACTGTGAATAATTTCTCATTGCTTTCACATAATATGCATTCAATGAACACATTCCCCAAAATCTATTACAGTTTTTTTGGATTGCTTAAGCACGATTTTCAAAACAGGGCCCGTGTTTTCAAAAGTTTATTTTTACACACAATAAGCACAACCACACACCCAGTTAGCAAAACACTACAGATCCTTTGCATAATTAAACACTCTTGTAAAAACTATATACTTCTGTTTAAAAACCACACTTTGTTACCATATGAAACACACACGTTTCACATTACTATACTCTGTTTGCATGAGTTACACTCTGCTGTGATAAACCTAAAACACTTTTAGCACTTCTACTTCCCTATGATTAGAGTAGGCTACCATCAACAAAGTACAAATATAATGTAAATTCACCAAACACTACACAAGACCAATGTTGCAGACTGAAGAAACTCATTTATTTCTCAACACGCCCAAAATGTTGACATGGAGATTCATAATACTGTAACAAAATGTCACTTTACATATTGTACTGTAAGTTTACTGTAAAAAAAAAACTAAAACAAAAAAAACTAGACATTGTCTCTTTGCCTAGCTGGATCTGGCCAGAGAATTTCATCAACATCGCAGGCAATGTTGTCATTAGCAAGACACCTTGGAAAGAAACGTCTTGAATGACGAATCCATCCTTGCATTGCTGCTACCTCCATCTGGTCACAGGCCTCCTCCATGGCTTGGATGAGGGGTACCTCAGCCTGGAGACGGAGATCATATACCTTCCACCGCCATGCCGAGATACAATACCTATTTTCCAGTCGAAATGTTCTTATCACACTTGCCACTGTGTATGGGCTTAGATTTGGCTGTTCTCGCAGTCCAGCCTCCATCAGCGTCGGGCCGTGGTGGACAACGTGGTCAACCAGTGTTGCGCGGATCTCATTTGTCAGATTCGGTCCTCTTTGAGCACCTTCTTGTCTTCCTCTTCCTCTACCTCCAGCATGGCCTCCATCTCTTCCTCTTCCTCTGTTGATTCCTCTTCCTCCCCTTCCTCCTCCTCCTTGTCCTCCTCATCCTCCTTGTTCTCCTCGTTCTCCTCCTCGTCTTACTCTTTCTCTGACTCTTTCCATTGTGCTTGAAGACCAATGAACTCACCTACTGCTTTTTATAGTGCTTATACACCTGATTGGTGTGTTTACAATTAAGCAAACAAGTGTTTGCACACCTGATGACTGTGTTGAACCAATTGGTTGGACGGTGTGGTAATTTGACAGTCAGTGCTTTGGTATTGCAAGGAAGTGACTTCATGATAGATGTTTGTGTGTAATGTATGTTAAGTGTGTTTAGTGTTTTGCAAATCACTGTGTGTAGAGTTTTGCAACAAGTGTGAAGTTGACATTGTGCTTATAGTTGTGCAAATATGGGCTGATGTTTTGCTTCTTGAGTGTAAGGTTTTGCTGATAGTGTACTACTTTTAATTTTAGTGTGTAAGCAATCCAAAAAAACTGTAATACTGTAACAAAATGTCACTTTACATATTGTACTGTAAGTTTACTGTAAAAAAAAAACTAAAACAAAAAAACTAGACATTGTCTCTTCGCCTAGCTGGATCTGGCCAGAGAATTTCATCAACATCGCAGGCAATGTTGTCATTAGCAAGACACCTTGGAAAGAAACGTCTTGAATGACGAATCCATCCTTGCATTGCTGCTACCTCCATCTGGTCACAGGCCTCCTCCATGGCTTGGATGAGGGGTACCTCAGCCTGGAGACGGAGATCATATACCTTCCACCGCCATGCCGAGAAGAACTCTTCTATAGGGTTGAGGAATTGAGAGTATGGTGGAAGATATAGGACGGTGAAATGTGGATGTTGCTGAAACCAGTTCTGAACCAGAGCAGAGCGGTGGAAAGACACATTGTCCCAGACAACAATGTATTGCATATATTGATTTGATTTGCTGCTGTTATGTTGTGCAATTGGTCCAAGAATGTAAGTATGAGTGCTGTGTTGTAAGGGCCCATATGGGCATGGCGGTGGAGGACCCCATTCTGTGTAATGGCTGCACAGAGTGTTATATTACCCCCACGTTGCCCTGGGACGTTGACTATAGCCCTGTGGCCAATGATGTTTCTTCCCCTCCTTCGTGTTCTCGTCAGGTTGAACCCAGCCTCATCTATGTAAATGAACTCATGCTGGATCTCCTCTCCATCCATTCGTAAAACTCTCTGAAGATCAGTGTCAGGCAAAATTGTGTAGTTCAGTGTAGATGTAGTATACATATTACAGTACAGTAAAAGATTGAGACAGTATGCAAGATCACACTGCTAAAGTGAATACATACCTCTGCATAATCATGCCGCAGTCGTTTCACCCTTTCGGAATTGCGCTCGAAAGGCACTCGATAAATTTGCTTCATTTGAATACGGTTTTTATTTAGGATGCGTGCCAGTGTTGATGTTGAGACCTGATGGATATTGTTGAAACTGGCGTGGTTATTGACAATGTTAGTTCGGAGCTGATTGAGTGTTATAGCATTGTTGGCCAAAACCATGTTTACTATCTCCCTCTCTTGCTGCTCTGTGAACATAGGAGGCCTTCCCCCTTGTCGTTCCTGACCCTCAATCCTATGTAGAAAAAAAAAAAAACAGTATACAATAGTACAGTAATTTCACAGGAAAAGGTAACAGAAGTGCTGATAGTGCATAAAACAGAGTACTGTAAGCAGTTACTGGAACCGTGCAGATGTTTTTGATATGATGATATTCATACAATACCTATTTTCCAGTCGAAATGTTCTTATCACACTTGCCACTGTGTATCGGCTTAGATTTGGCTGTACTCGCAGTCCAGCCTCCCTCAGCGTCAGGCCGTGGTTGACAACGTGGTCAACCAGTGTTGAACGGATCTCATTTGTCAGATTCGGTCCTCTTTTAGCACCTTCTTGTCTTCCTCTTCCTCTACCTCTACCTCCAGCATGGCCTCCATCTCTTCCTCTGTTGATTCCTCGTCCTCGTCCTCCTCTTTCTCTGACTCTTTCCATTGTGCTTGAAGACTGATGAACTCACCTGCTGCTTTTTATAGTGCTTATACACCTGATTGGTGTGTCTTCAATTAAGCAAACAAGTGTTTGCACACCTGATGACTGTGTTTAACCAATTGGTTAGACGGTGTGGTCATTTGACAGTCAGTGCTTTGGTATTGCAAGGAAGTGACTTCATGACAGATGTTTGTGTGTAATGTATGTTAAGTGTGTTTAGTGTTTTGCAAATCACTGTGTGTAGAGTTTTGCAACAAGTGTGAAGTTGACATTGTGCTTATAGTTGTGCAAATATGGGCTGATGTTTTGCTTCTTGAGTGTAAGGTTTTGCTAATAGTGTACTACTTTTAATTTTAGTGTGTAAGCAATCCAAAAAAACTAACTCTTTTCTCATTCAAACTCAACCACCTACAAAACAATATATTCACAGCACGTTTTCTCAAATGCTTACACACTGTTTTCAAAACGGTTAAACAGAATGATGGTAACTGGTGTGCATTTCTTCAGTAACCAGATTGAAATATAAAGAAAATGTTTGATATTTGTTAGAACATTTTAATTATGTTAGAATATTTAGTCAATCCAAACACAGTTGATTGCAGTTTCAACGGAAAACCGACCCAAGTGTTGTACACTGTGCCCTTTGAGAGAAACGGTGAATGTGTGAAAGAACTCCGGTATGTCTGTTCAATAACCAAACAGGGTATTTACACATCTACACATAATATAAAGTACTTTAAAACTATGGATTTATTGGTTTTTTACAGAGTTATGGAGATGGAAGCCAGTCAAACTGCACATAAATTCATCTTTGTGGATGAAGATGGATTCAACCTGGCAAAAACACACCGCAGGGGAAGAAATGTGATTGGATAGAGAGCCACCATGGATGTCCCAGGCCAGAGAGGAGCTAACATCACAATGTGTGCAGCACTGTCCAATGATGGTCTGCTGTAACACAAACTACTCATTGGCCCTTACAATACACAGAGGCTAGTGATTATACTATACTTGCTGATGTTTGTTTGTTTTTGTTGCAGCCCTGGAATTTGGGTAAATTTGTTTTTTGTTTGAACTTTTAAAAGCAAAATTTACTATATGCAAAGATGTAGAAACAATAAAGGATATTCCTTCAAATAGCTGTGTTTGTGATTCATTCTTGTTTCATATACTTTAGTAAAAAAGTATATGGAAAATGGGGGGAATGTGTTCATTGAATGCACATTGTGTGAAAGCAATGAGAAATTATTCACAGTTTGGTTCGCATACACTTCCGTTTGCTGACTGTGTGAAAAGTTTTGTTACTGTAACGTCTGTTATGTTCGATGCTTGTAAGCAATCGGGAAAAACTGTAATTGAAGGTGTACTCACAAGCTGTATTTACAAGGTGTTAATTATGAGTGTATAGGGTCTCGTAAATACCTGTAATTTCCTTAATAAATTGAATGGACTTTTTGAATACGTGCTTTTGGCAATACAGGGCCAATAACACCTAGCAATTTTTCTGATCTTATTTCTCCTGTATGAGTTCTGATTGTACCCACGTGTTTTCTACACACAAATGCACGCACACACACACGCACACACACACACACACACACACACACACGCACACACATGCAGTTGTCCTGCCGGCAAATTCATTCTTCACACCAGCCATTGTAGTACTCCACAATTAGCCACGCTTTGTTTGTGCTAGACATTTGTGCCTGACATTTTCAATTAGAACAAATAACAGAGCTAAAATAGCTAATTACAGGACTGAGACTGGGGGAAGAACACCTAGTGTCGTAATTGATGCCATTTTGTCTGGATTGCATCATATAGCTTCTAGGGTGTTTACAGGTAACACTTACATTAATAGTGTAATCATCTGATTTGTTTGATGTTTCTGCCTTAATTTGTAAACGTATTAACAGTGACTCTGATTTATATCACCAGAGATCGGACTCATAATACAGTCTTTGTCGTTCAGGTAATTCTCATGTTTAATGCTCTTCAGGTTGCACCATTGCAAGCAGGTTCATTATCAGATGGAAAATCATGAATATCCAAATGCACTCTAAGTGCATTATTAATATTTATTGGCATGAAGCAACCTCATTTACATGTTTTATCTTGCAATACATGAACGTACACTAGACTTTATGGAAATGGAAATGTCGGCGGCAATCTGATCACGGCAAAAGGATTCAGAAGCTCAAGGTTGCCCCGGCCCGCTGAGTCAGAGTACACAGATTCTCCCTGAAGACTTAGTCAGTGAATAGCGGTGTTATTGCTCAGGCCTTGACTCCTCTCAGACGTTTCCTCAGGCGATCCACCGCTGCCTACAGATCAGATCAGCCGGGGAGGGTTAAATGTTCCATGAGACTAGTTTCTGAGGGACGTGGGAATGAGGGTGCCTGGGTCCTGGGTTTCTAAGCAGAGAGGGGGGTGAGTGGGCGGTGCAGAGGGCGAGAGAGGAAAAGACAGGTAACTTATATAATTCCTCATCGAGGAAACAGACACTAATGAGGAAGCAGGCGTGGAGAGGGCAAACATCCACCGCAGGGTCACCGGCACAAGTCAACGAGTCACCATTACTATGCAAGCACAGTTATCAGGTCCTGGATCAGTCAGAGGATCGGATACTCCGTGTGGCTAAACGATCTAACACCGGGTCTTAACTGTTCCGTTGAGGAGCTCGATGAATTTTTAATGAGGTGGGCAGGGGGATCCTTGGGTGAGGCAACGCGAACAGGGCAAGACCAAAGCCAGGAAAAGCCCAACTTTATGCAGTTTAGTCTGCGGCGTTGATTGTGTATTGACAAATCAAAGCTCCCTTTAGCTTCAAACCCCTAGATTCTGTCCATACATCACACCGTCTAGCGTTCTCGCACCGGCAAGGGGGAGGAGCTGGGCTGGAAATCCTCATCTCTGTTGATAACCCAGACACAGAGCAATGAGCCGTAGGTTTTCAGCAGGTTTACATGTCACCCTATCAGAAGGCAGAGCTGTCTGAGCCTTTAGAAAGTTATAACAATAACTCCGAGAATTCCTCGTCCACCAGCCTGCGACTAATGATGAAGCGGGTGTGAAGAGGTCAAGCGGGGTCACCAGCGCGGTTCAGCGAGTCACGATTGCAATGCAGGCAGCAGGCACCAGACCCCGGATCACCGCAGTGGATGTGATCCTCTATGCAGAGGAGGAATCTAATGAGCCACCCACATCCACGCACATCCAGTCAGAGTACATCTCTACATTAGCGCAGCACCCCTGGTTAGGGGCCATACGTCCGCAAATGGTCACGTAGCATTAAGAGTGACCTGACGTTCTTCAGCCTGCAGGCCGGGAGCTGAAGCGAGCCCAGCCAAAGATGGAGGCAGAGAGAAAGCGAGAGGGGAAATATAGATAGGAATGCGTTTCGATGAACATATCTGTCCGTATTCTTTTGTTTGCCTTTTTTTCCTCCACCAAACATTAAGGTCATTAGCTGGGAGAGTGAGCAGCCTTTAGTTCACAGCACACTAAACCTTAGGGGCCGGAGCTGATTGAGCGGCCGAGTGGAGGTTTCTGTCAGAGAGCAGCTAGGCAGACTGGATGAAGGGATGCCTGGAGATCTCGTTAGCCTCTTCCCTTATGACCGGTATGGAACACAACGCCGGGGGCCAGGCTTTGTCTCGTGGTTACCAGAGAGCACGGAGGAACGTCAAGGCTACCCACCTAAAACACAATGTTGTTCAGAAGGTTATGACTGAGCCTCTATGATGATTCATCTTGTCTTTGCATTTCAATGGCGGATGTTCATGGATTTTGTGTATTTTACATCCGTAACAGCCTTTTGACAGTCATTCATCAAATTCACGAGCATAGAGTTTCCAGATGTTAATATTGAGGAGCAGTCGGTCTTGAAATTGATTTTAGAAGTAAACATTGATCTTATGTATGAGTTGTCTTGTGTATGAATCAGACCATACTGTAACCCTCTGAAACACTTGAAGCAGGTATGGACCATATATTCCCCTGAGGATGACGGATGAAGCCCACAGCCAAACATGACTAGTTGCCATGGTTTCGCAAACAGTCCCCGGTAACACAGTAAACAGGTGAAATTTTGCATTGCTGTGGCTTTCCCATTAGGTAGGATTGAATGGTTCTCTAGGCTAGCTTGCCCTCTAGTTGTGACTTTAGAGAAAATATGAGCAGGTAAAATGCAGGTACAGGAAAAGTTATTATGCTGTCCCACAACCCCATTTTTTAGAGGAAAGCAGTAACTAAGTTGCTCTGGATAAGATAATCTGTTTTAAAAAAGATATATGAAGTTATGATTAATATGTAACGATATAATAGCAGATGTTGTCTCTGATTGTTTTAGCAAAGTAAAGACATTAGTATTCTGTTGATGTTTCTCTCAACACACACGCACACACACAGTTGGTATTCTAAAGCTAATAATGACATTTCAATCCCCCAATGCTGAAAAATGTGTCTGTAATTTACAGCTTTGATTAGACTTTGATCTATTTCAGATTTATAATTTAGAATAATGACAATGACCCATGAACTAAAAGACTTTGTTTAATATCATCCCCTCTCATCTTCAAAACATTGCACTGCCTTCTCTGCAGCTGTAAAGTGAAGCAGATGATAACATGAAGAGGTGTGTGGGCGGTACTCTTCGTTTGATGCTAATTCACATTCAACTTTCCCAAATCCTTTTTTTGCCATCCATCTTTCAATCACAGTCTGCAGAGGGAATAATTCTCCTCGAATCAGGGGGGGTGCCAAATTATGATATGCAATAAAATCAGAAAGCAAATAAATCGATTTGGATTCTCGGTGGCCCGCGGTGCATGGCTGCCCTAAAAGGCTTTGATAAATTCCAACCTCAGACAGGGATGTGCAGTGTTGTTGTTTAGACAAACACCGTCTTCGGCGGTGAATATATTCCTGCTTGGTTCAGATGAAAGGGAACAGTGATTAGTGGACTTGAAAGCACCCACGAGGAGGACCTGTGTGAAGTCTTCACGCCTCGCGCATATTAGCCACCCATCAAGTTCCCCGCTGTGAAGAGAGGACACACGCAAATTCCTTCCCTCACACACACATGCACACGCACATAAACACACAGTATAAACAAAATATACACACACATAATAAACAAACACCAAGTCCCACACTCACCACAACCTTCCATTCACACACCACACTGCGTGTTCCTTCTTACAAGTTTTGCCCATTTTGGAACTAAATGAGAATTTAAGTGCTGTGTGAGGTTAGGACACACGGGTCATAGTAGCAACCAGTCTTGTCCGTAATGACAAGCGGACTGAGCTCTTGATGAGTCTAAGAGACATAGGTTAATTAGCGTGAATCACTGCCACTCCTGGCCTGCGCTGACGACTAATTTAATGGCTTTATTACCCAGCCTTTTTGCATAATTAAATCGCTCTAATCTTATTTGCAAAGTATTGTGGGGGATAAGCCCAAGGTGCTCTCTGGAGCAGGTGAACCGAGAGTCAAAAGAAGTATCGTCATGTCAACACACACACACACACACTCCAGCAAACCAGATGTTGAAACACACAAGAAAAACAACCCACTCACAGTAAACGTTATTCGCTCACTGCCACACTGTAGATGTGTCTGATCAATGAGAAACGCCAGCAGGCTATGTGGGAATATGGATCAAGCATGAAGATTCACCTCCATTCACCACGGTCAGGTGCTGACACAAGACGCCATACATGATATACCCTCCAACCATTTCCACATCAAGGAGGCACTCTTCAGAGCTCTCATATCATTTCTGCCACAACATCTGAAGGTAGGGCTCAGCAGCCGAAATGTTTTTTTTTCTCCAGAAAATCCAGTTCTTACAAACGAGATCCAACTTCTCAGTGAGTCAGCACAAGGTAGTGTTTACCACTTGCATTTCTTCAGTAAGGGACTCCATTAATCCCGCCCTGGTAATTAACAGTGGAATCTATTGGCTGCTTGAACACTTGAGCATCAGGCAGCTTCTTAACCACGCCCCTGCAGGTCCATCACCTAAACATTTCATTTGGATGCTGCCTTGCTTAAAACAACTGTTTGGATAGACCACTAAAATAAATCCGAAGGCCATGTTTATGCAGTTTGGGGAGATGAATTGGGGAAGGCTTTCAGACCATGTGGAAACCTCAAACGGGAAAGATGTTTATTTGGTAGTGGCTGCCATTAGCGTAGCAAGGTATCTACTGTCAACTCAACAACTATTTGGCACCCTTCATGAATTTGAGCAAAAGTGAATGCAAAAAATAAACGACACAATGAGTATATGAATATTTTGAACTCTCTAACATAAGGCGGTGCTGTATACTTTAATTTCAACGCAAACTCACATTCACAATTTAAAACACAAAACATTATACTGAGTAGTATGATTTTTTTTCTTCTGCAACACATAGGAGGTATCAAAAGTATTTGCACCCCTAAAGAATGTTTTTTTTAAAACAAAGTGACATCTGTTATGAATTTCAATGCTTTTTCAATGCCTTTCACCTGTTCTTGTTTCCCTGGGGCATTCATATGAAGTCGCACAAATGTAAAAGCCTTTTGTCATCCATCACCATGGGTAAAACAAAAGCCTTGTCAGCTGAAAGGAGACCGATGGTTGTTTACCTTCACACATCAGGTAAAGGATATGAGAAATTCAGAAACATTTGGAAATACCACTAAGCACAGTCAGGGCAATAACCAGTTTGAGAAGTTTCAGAAGTCTGGAACAGTTGCAAATTTGTCAGGAAGAGTAAGCATGTTCATATAGCCGTCACACTCGCTAAGAAAGATGGAGAAGGTGGCTAACGAGAATTCAAGGTTCAGAACTACATAATCTAGAGGAATCTCAGGGGTTATAAAGTCTGAAAATCAACTGGTGAGACGCCGACTCCATAAAGCCTTTACTGAGCCCAACTGACAAATTGCAGCACCTGAACTTTGCCAAGCCTTATTGGAAGTAACTGGAATAATATGCAGTGGTCAGGTGAGACAAATACATATTTTTTTGGCAACAAAAATGATTGACAACAAAAATTATACTGCATAATAGAAAAAACACTGGATACCCAGAGTAAAACAAGATCATTGTGCTTTGGAGATATTTTGCAACTAGTGTTCCAGGGCCCTTGTAGAGATTTTAGCCCAAAACCTGGTTGCCTCTGCCAGGAGACTTGCCAAACATACATAAATCACTCAACACAGGAATTGTTGCAGGACCACAAAATCAATTGTTTTACAATGGACTCAGTCTCCAATTGAAAACACGTGGACTGAACTGAAGAGGGCAGACCACAAGCACAAACCTAAGACTATCATGGATCTTGACATAAGCTGTATGGAGGAGTGGTCCTTCCAAAGGTGTGCATCAACCATGTAAGCTTTGGAAGAGCCTCAGTGCTGTTACCCACTCCAGTGGAGGATTCACAAAATATTGACTGTATGGGTGCCAATACTTTTTAAGAAAGATATCATCCAAATCATAGACGTTTTTTGTGTTTGAGAAATTGTTGTGTTTTCATAAAAGTATACAGCACCCTCTTATGTTTGACCCCAGAATATGACGCATTGTTTGTTTTGTTTATTTTGATTCAGTTACATTTCATTAAGGGTGCCAATACTGGTGTCCAAGAACTGACTGTACATTGAAAAGTGGATCTGTACTGTTCACAGGCAAAGTATGATGTAGAGTTACAGTAACATCAGAAAGAGGTCCAGTAAATTTTTTAATGGGCCGGTAGCACATAACCTGTCTCAGGAGATGATTTAATTTTGACCGTCAAAACCCGAAACTATGAGGTTGTTGTAATGCAACATTTTTAAACAATGTAATCTGTATAGCCTCAAAACATAGTTAAATATTATATATCACAGCTTTATTTCCTAGCTCTGTCAATGAATTTGAGATTTGTTTAATTTCTGCAGACTCATCCCTTGTCTTTTTACTAAAACACAGGTGGAGTAAAAGCATTGTTATTACAATTAAAAGGATATTAAAAGGATGCCAACTTTAACCAATCATCTTCAAAATAAATGTCCCTGATTCACCTTCAATGTGAGTTTTTTTTTTTTACATACATTGAAAAACACAATAATACATTATTTTAAAAAGAAATCAACTGACAAGCGCTTAATTAGTGTAGCAACAACAACCTTCTAATGAAAACAGACCAGAAATTCTGTTTATCCCTCTGGCGTTAGGAGAAAGCTTTTTAAGGATGGAGCCGTTTAAGACTAAGCAGTCCGCTGCCTGTTTGGCTGCCTTAGAAGTTGGTGACAGGTGCCTCTAGCAGGCATGGCAGGCCTCAAGCACGTTAGCGCTCTGCTAAACACTCTGTCACCAGCTGAGTGGAGCTTCTTGCTGGGCATGTTTAGATCCAGAACATCTCTGAAAACGTCCAGGAGACTATGCTATCAAAACCTCTTCTCCGTTTGTCAGTAATGTACTTCTAGTAGCAACACAACCTGGTGGAGTCAGGTAAAAGAGAACAGTAGTAAGAGCAACTGGTTGGCATTGGCAATGAGTAGCTCTCCAAAGGCGCCTTCAAAAGCAATGAAGAACAAATCATGCAAATGATCCACTCAATGACAACAACATCCCCTTCATGTCTAAACCGACCTAACACACGTTCAATCACATTCAATCAGACCCACGACAGCGACTTAGCATTACACACCGGTAGCAGATACAGTACGACAAGATGGGCAGAACTACACAAGACAGCACACTCTGGCGTTCTGGTGTAAGACAGCATTCATCCTAGCCATCGCGGTGATCTATTGAGATGCACCGAAACAATGGCACGTCCTTGTGTGGGACGATGCCACTCACACTGATAAAACGGGCACATGGTGACAGTATCTGCCAGATCCCGATGACAACGCCCTGACGACGGAGCACACTGACACAGCATAAGGAAGTCAGACTCTATTATCCTGAATTACATGTACATCCCAGGATGTTGTCATATACTTAAACACACATTGAATATTGTGTTTGACACAAACACACACACACACACACACACACACAGAGACACACAGTACACAAAATTCACAAAGACCCACTGAATACAGTATAAAACGAGGAGTGAAGCCTATGAAGTTCCAGCACATTGCATTTGCCATGAGACCGGCGGGCAATCATGCTGGTGAAATGAGCCTGAAATTGTGAGGAAAAAGAAGGCCGTTTTGACAGGCGACGTACAAATACCATGCGATAGAATCTCAATGAGGCCTGAAAAAGGGAATGAATAAATAGATTAGATTGAAGGGAGCGCTGGAGCCCCACAGAAAGCAAATTTAATTACGAGGAGGCTGTCTCCTGATTTAGAAAGCAGGGAGAGCTGAGAGCTCATCTTTGCACTAGAAGAACCTGCCGTGATCCACCAGGAGGACAGCTGCCATCCGTCCTGACAACATTCACACAGAGAGGAAGAAAAATTGTATCAGCATATTATCTGATGAAATTTATCCAGGGAGAAATAGGTCGAAATGCCAGTCTGTCTCTTCAGACTTGAAATGGAAGGAGTCAGAATGAGGTCTAAAATTCACCACACCTCCTTGTTAGCACTGAAACATACTATGACAGCATTCAAATTTACATTCTATTCTGGGATTGTCATGGAACGCTAACATGGAAGCCTGTAGCAATTTCAAATCAAATGAAGAGCTTTCTGAACAGTATATGAAGAACATAATAATATCTGTAGTACAGATAGAGCTTATTGACTAAAAGCTGTAGGCACCTGCAAGACGAATCAGATTGGTTCTCATTTATCTAAGGTAACTTAACATAGCAGGTCTTTATAGAAACACAAATCCCCACATAATGGTCTTGACATCAGCAACAGAAATTCATGAGAATGTTCTCTTCTGCACTGCTCAATCAATCCAGTACATCTGAAGGAGGAGCTAAGGTAGACTGTTGCCCTGTTAACATCATAGGCTCTTTCACTGGTTGTCTGACCTCCACAGTGGAGACTGGAGGTAAGGTAACTTAAGCAACAGAATGTCTACATCTAGATCAAAGATGAATTTAATGACCAACAGCTGATAACAATCCATATTTCATGAAACAGCATGAACACCACACATTGCAAGTAACTGAGCGTACTACAACCACAAACCAAAGGAACGGTAAAATGAGTCAAGCGGACACTTCTATATCTCCCTGGTGCTATTTGGTTAAATGGTTCTGCCGCCAGACCACCTTGCCGGATTTAGTGTGGACACTGAAACGCCTCAACCACTGAGCTCAAAGTCAATCCTCAGCAGGGAGGCAGGCAGAAATATGTGCCACTCATTTTTAGCAGAATTACAACAATTAAAATTCAGTTCCCAGTAATTATGAGGAGACATTAAATGTAGCCTACCCTGTGGACACTCTAAGGCTCTAGTTAGCAAGGGGAACTGTAATGCATGTATGCAATTGAAATATCCCAGCATCTTAATGGGTCATGCGATTAAAATTGCATTAGTGAGCGGTGTCACAATTACTTAAGTCATTTTAAGTACATTTTAAACCATTGACTATCAGTAATCTCTCCTGCAGTAGAACAGCTTGAGTAGTTCTAAAGTGCCTTTGGAACATTGATTTTAAAAAGGTGTATTGAACATCAGAGTACATTTTGAACAGATCCAAAGCACTCAGGTTTCCCAGTGGAATTAAGATAGAGGATAAGTGATGGAGAAGTCTGTGTTTGCGGTAAGCGACATTACTTGCCAGTCACAACCATCCTCGCGAGTACTATGGCTGCGTTCGCTCATTCAGCAGGCCAAGGCTTATACACGCTCACCGGCTCAGTTCACGCGTCCAGCCACCAAAAGTATTATGGGAAACACAGTTATTACAGCGTGACATATGTTATGTATTGCATCCTTAAGTAAAGGCCATTTGAGCTGCAGAGGACAAGTCAAGTTGAATTATAAAGACAATCCATTTCAGTCTGCAATACACATAAACAGGTGCCGTTTGGTTCTTCCCAGGCATGTACATGCAGTCTGAAGGCGCTCAGTCGCTCACTAACGGCTTAATCGAAAAGCCAAATTGAATTAAAAAACGGGTTAACTCAATTTGTTTGGAAGGACATTGTTCAAGGTACTCATTAACTTTCAGCTGGTGTGGAGAGTGGGGAGCGACGAGCGCCTCAGGAGACGTGTGTAGTAAGAAGGCCTTCCTCAAGGCATAACTAGTCGACCATGTGTCGCAGACAGAAATAATCACAAAAGACTGGGCTTACACACACACAAACACACGCACACGACCGCACACACTCACGCCCACACGACCGCACACACACGCACACCCACGAACGCACACCTACATAAACACACTTCAGTACACTTTTTCAAGGATATGATGCATAATTTAGCCAGAATAAAAAAAATATGAAAAATGGATTTGTTGAATGCAGTTGACTGATGCTCTCTTTTCTTTTTGGAAATGGTGACTCATCAGATGGGTTTATCATAAGGCACCTACATGAAAATCTGTCTGCTCGCCATGCTGATTGAAATATGTGTGCGTTTGTGAATACACCAGTTGAACAGATTATTTTGTACTATAGTGGAGCTGCCATTCTTACCGAACAGCTTCAATTACCGACTTCCAACTCCAATCACCTTTCTAATCAAGATCTCTTTCTGTCTTTCCTCTCTCCACTCTCATTGTCTCTCTACCTCTCATTTGCTCTGTCACAGACCTCATTCTCTCCCCGTTTCATTTGCTCTACCCCCCCCCCTCATTCGTGGATGCCTCTCTCTGACACTTAAACTCTCTTTCCCTAACCCACCAGATCTTTCCTCCACGGGGTCAGATTTTCATTTTATTTCCATTTGCGTCATTGGATGAATCATCGGCTATTTTGTCTCTCAGTCAGTATGAGAAGACTCATTGTTTCACCTTCCCCCGGCTGCAACTGTCCAAAGTCTGACCAATGACTGTTATTACTGTACATTTCTTTCTGCTCGCCAGCCCCATTCATTCAGTTCCCAGCCCCACCGACCACCCCCACACCCAGGACACTAGCACCCCCCACCCCATTTTCGGACTTACATACTGTAAAGCAAACTGGACACGGCGAGGCCTGCAGACCTTGACCCTGCAGACGGCGCCACTTGCCCAGGCACACCCCTTTCCCTTCTGCCTGGTGTCTGAGCCGCAGTATACGGAGGAGCAGAGCCCAGGCACCGTTCTGCAGATAAGACATGATGAATGCAGATTGTTTGTGGCCTGACAGCCTCATTAGTTTACAGTGGGCTGGAGCCTGCGTGAGGGGCCACACCTCACAGCCCCAGGAGAGGGAGAGAGGGGCAAAGGGAGGGAGAGGTAAGGAAAGGAGAAAGGGATGAAAGAACGGAGGGAGGAAGAGCGATAACGTAAAGGAGGGGCCACACCTAGCAACAATCAACTCTGGAACGGGAAAGGGAGACTATAGGGAAGAGAGAGCGAGAGAGAGAGACTAGGGAAGAGAGAGCGAGAGAGAGAGACTAGGGAAGAGAGAGAGAGAGAGACTAGGGAAGAGAGAGCGAGAGAGAGAAGGGTCACACCTCGTAGCCCTGAACTGGAGGGAGAAAGACAGAGATAGAGAGTATGAAAGAAATATACAGAGACGGAGAAACTGAAAAAAGGACAAAGGAGAAAAGAGAGAGATAAAGGCAAGTGTAAAAACGGATCCAGACAACAGACTTAGCACGTCTCAACATATTCCGTCCAGCTGTTTTTATCTGTGGAGTATTTCTCCCCTCTGAATCGCTCACTAGACCAAAGCCTCCCCGGTCATATCTACTGCTTTGCTCTCTCGGCTCATAAAGACACAGGGGCTTTGCTTTCAAGAAACAGAATAGAAATAAAAGTAAAACTTATATTTCTCTAGTGGCAGGAATGGAGCAATATCAGGAAATGCCATTGGTTGCTGGATATGAAGTCAAAGATCTTTGTCGGACTGATTATGATTTTGTTTCAGAATATAATTACTGTCACCTGGTGAGGTCCGCAATATGGCTACCATGTCTGCATTTGATTGGACAGCAATCATGCTTGGCAAATAAGTCAAGCATGTAACCTGAATTTTTGGCTGTGTGTGCATATATTGATGAAGTGGGAAAGACAAATGACAGTGTTCTGAAATAGCAGTTGGACTCTGACCCATGATCCAGCAGTAACTGTACCTGTGCAGAAGAGCCAGAGGCATAACCACCCTCGTAAATCACTATTGTAAATAGCTGATAAATATACAATTGTAACTAGCCGATACATATGTTCGACCAGAGTAACTCTTTCAATTTAAACATCTAAGGTATGGCCAAATTCTTTTTCACACTGTGATAATATTCCTCAGCCTGAATAGTACAATACTGACCCCTCACACACACACACACAGACAGAGAAATTGTTGAATTTTAGGTATAATTATTAGGTTACAGAGATTAAGGTGAGGTTGAGATTTAGGTTAGGTTTAAGGATTAATTACAGTAGGATTCTTGAGGGCAATCAACTTTGGTGTCTCCATTTAGATAACTTAATCAATGTGTGTGTGTGTGTTCCTGTTTACTATCTGATTGAGGAATTTTGATTAAAGAGTAAAACAAGTAAGATCATGCAAAGTGACAACATTTGGCAGGCCCTTACTTTAACAAGAAGGATTATTTGGCTTGAGGTCTTAGGAGGTTTAGGTTAGAATTAGGGTGAGGTTAAGCATAAAGGTTAGGTTAATGAGGTTAAGTTTACGGTTAATTTAGGATTAATGTTACGGGTTAGGTAAAAGTTATTTTAAAGGCAAAACATTTTAGGTCCTCACTATTATGGTAAAACCTACATGCTCGACTGAATGTGCATGTGTGTTCTGGCTCTTTTATTGTGGAGAAATGAAAAATATTTCATAGTCAGATTCTTTGGTGTTCTGCCTTTACAAAAGTGAAACATGAACGGGTGGATATTTTATAAAGAAAATAACAAACCATATTAGGCAATTAAGGTGCTCCTCAAAGGGGAAAAAGAAAGATTGATTTACAATGTTCGCCTATTTTCATGTCGTTACTAAGGTAACGCATTCATAGATGTCATTATTTCAAAGTACTATAATTGCCAGCCTATACTATTCTGTAGTTTAAGTGACATGTACCTGTACCTGTAACAGTACTACCCATCATCATTAGCCATCTGTCCCACAGGGAAAACATTAATTTATTACACTTTTGGCCCTCAAATTTCCACAATAACTGGCAACATCTATTTCTAGCCCATGTAAATTTAAATAGAAGGTTGCTAGTCTCTGATACCATAGTCCTACCATCATGCTCTTTATCAAGGCACAAAGTAGAATAACGGCAATGTTTAGGCCACAGTATAAAACACATATCAGACCCCTCTATCTGCATTTGATCCAACCCTAAATCACATCAATTATTTTCAAGGTATTGTCCTATGGCCAATGTTTAGGCTACAGTATGGTTAGCGTGGGGTTTGGGAGGGTGCCTACATACAATATCTCTCCTAATGGATGGTTGGCCACCTTTGACAGATGCAACATCATAACCAAATCATTAAATGATTGGGGAACCAAATGCAAAAGCTATATTGCATTAATAATAGGCAAATGTACAATATTTAGACATCGTGGCTGGAGATGTTGATCTATACATCTGGAAGAGCATGTAAGATGTTTGATAATTTCATTATCATAAATTGTTTAGGTGGAAACGTGAATGCCAGTGACTTCAGTGATTGGCTTAAACTAGCAAAAATAATACTTACTATGCTGCAAGCTAGGTGTTGGAACTGGCCATCTAATTAGTCTTTTGTGCATCATTATTTTATATGCTAGGTTCCTACCTGATCCTGAAGGCATGTCACGGTCCTTTTTCATCCCCGAACAACAATACTTGGTACTGACACACAACAGGCAGGAGAATTCACACACACTCAGCATCTGGAGTCCATTTGGAGAAGAGTGTCGAGGAGGAGACACTTCCTAGCCTGATTGACATCTGACTCGAAATCTTCCAGATTTCAGTCTGGAAATGGTGTTTTGATGTTGTCGACAAAAAGTGTTAATCAAGGGATTGCCCACCGATGGTTGGATATCCTATTTTTAAATGGAACTAATCATAATCTATGATTTACTGAAGCATCGCTCCATGAATCCAAACTGTGGTAAATCTGAAATGTAAACCCTCAACTTTACCCTCGCTCATTAATTTGCGCCTTTACACGCGCCTCCACCATTTGAACAAGTGTCCCAATGCTGATGGAGGGAAATTGAGCAAGGGTGTAGGGGCTAATTGCACCCTCCGCCGGCCCATTCAAGCGAGTCTGTACTGAGGTAGCAATTAACTAGCAAGCTGAATCTCATAAGGCACCGCATTATTTTGGAATTTCACCCAATTTCACCCAAAAGAATGGAAAGGTGTGCCTAACGACATGACGTGCATTTGTTTACGTCGCTTTTCACCATCTGTAGATGATTCGTCAGACAATGAAATGATGTTCTTTGAAAGTGTTTGATAACCCCTTCCAGATTCATTGGTATAAATATTCTTTCTTCTGAGGTACACAAACAGGAATTTTGATCCTTGCATGATGTATGAACACATACCCATAATGTTAAGACCAAACCAAAACAAGTATTAAGTCTATTTGTGCCGGACCCTTTCAAGTTACTCTAATGTTGTTCACCAATGCACCTGTTTTGGTGCACTTGCTTCTAACATTGGATAATCCTGGCAAAGGGAGATGCAGCCCTGGGCTTTGACTTACAAGCAATTCAATTACAGTGTCAGTGACTCTTTACATTCAAAATAGAAATACATTTTGCCTAGCTGACTGGTAAATACTTACTAAAATAAAATGTGCTTTAACATTAGAACCTCATTCTGGTCTAATTTTAGGAAGGTTGATGGAAATTCCTTGTTTATTGATAACAATGAAAAGCATTTATTCGGTAAATTGATTTGTAGTGTTTCAGAATGTGTGTGCATGCATAGTCGCTATTCATGGCCCAAGTGTATGAATGGACACCTGTTGTAAGGACAAAAGAGGTCTGAATGTTTTTCAAAAGTCTATTATAAGACCAAAGAGAGCGACCACCAACTAGTGCTGGAGAAACACTGAAGATTTAGGTTCAACTCCCCATGGAGCTCCACTGCAACTGGGCTGTGCAAGACCCCAGCGTCGTTGTGAGGAAATGCCAGACCTGCATGGACAGATTGAAGACATTTGGAAGACAGAACTTTGGTCAGACATTGTATAAGCAGACCTGCAAAAGGCGAAAGAGATTTTTTTTATTATTGCTCCACTCCCCTTTTTCCAAACCTAATAAATGTAAAGAATAGACAATTAAAACAGATTTAAGTGCAAGCATTGCTTCACAGTATGCATGTAAAATCTGTTATAAAAATAAGACAAACAATCCTGCATATTTGGCAGGGATGTTCTCAGAATAATTAGAGATGCTTTGCATGAGAGGAACCTATAGATTGGGACAGACAGCATATGCATACAATTTAGAACCTTGTTTTTTTCTAAAGGAAATTCAATATTTACTTGATTGTTCTCAAGAAGAAACAGTAACAATTCAGACATTAAAGTACATTACATTTTAAAGAGCAATGTGCAGGTTGGACACCCATATACAGCATGGTGTATATTAATGATAAACAACTAGATTTTCAAAAACTGGAGGAATATATAACCGCCATAAACAATATTTTAAGATAAAATTGTGATAAAATAACTTTCACATCTATCTATCACTGACCGGAAGTGACGTAACGCGAGGGAGTCCGGTCAAGTTCATGCTCAAATTACAATGGACGTGGATGAAGAAACCGAGCTCTCCAACTTCGGCGAGCATGCCTATGATGCAGGGGAAACTGGAGTATTGGGCTAGCTAGCTGCCTGCCAACAGCATGCGGGGGAAACGGGGTGTTTGGGCTAGCTGCCTGCCAACAGCATGCGGGGGAAACGGGGTGTTTGGGCTAGCTGCCTGCCAACAGCTCATAGCTATAACCAGAGGTGGGGGACTCGAGTCACATGACTTGACTCGAGTCTGACTCGAGTCACAATTTTCAGGACTTGTGACTTGCTTGATTAAAGTATGAAAATGACTTGACTTGACTTTGACTTGAGAACAAGTTACTTGAGACTTGACTTGACTTGAAGTGGAAGACTCGACAATGACTTGAACTTATAATAAACAAACAGCAATAAAATTATTTTATATGTTGTGACATCAGCACTACTAATCAGCGTATGTGCCTTTAACGCTGCACAATTCAAACCATGGCAGACAGTAACGTTAGTCGAGCTCCACAAATAGTATCGTTTGGATACAAGGACTTTGAACTGGACCGTGTGAATAAAAAAAGATTTGCCAGATGCTAAATATGCAACAACATCAAATTTCATTCGTCATTTTAAGAACCACAAGGAAAGGTAAGAAAGTAATCTCTTTATATTCAGTTTCACTAAGATCTATAACGATTAAGTTACTAATGTAATGAATTAATCTTTTGTTTGTCATAATTTGGCCTTGGTTGCATATTATGTTTGTTTTTTTCTTATTAGAAATGTGACCATTATCATTACTGAATACATCTGGTAAATAGATGTAAGGGAATTTGACTATAACAGTGGCATAGCCTGAATTTTAATGTTGATGGGCATCTTAAAATGAGCGGGCATGTATATTATTACACGTAGGCTATAATGTCTGTATTAAATGTGCGCATTTTCAAGTGTTTGTGGACTGTGCGTGGAAACTAAAAAGCATTGTGCTTACACCATAACAGTTAACTTTACTGCATGAAAGGCTAACATGGAGGCGCCGATGTGATTACTAGCACCTAAACATTTCGAAGAGTTAAATTTTTTTACTCATACAGACAAGAATAATTACAGCATAATTACATATTAGGCAGTTTTTCCAGTCACAATAATTAGTTTATAAGGTTGTTATTATTAACCCTTATTACATGGATTGGCTGAATTCCAGTGCAGAATGCGTGTTATTTCTTGATAACAGACCGCTGCCATGAAAAACAGCACGTTGCTATGGACGCAGCAGGATTCTAACCAGAGACGGAACGGTATTTGATTTTGAAATCGAGCTTCTCACCGAGCGCACGTCAGAAACCGAGGACAGTGTGTGTGTGTGTGTTCATCTCTTTAGTACTGTGACTTGACTTGACTTGAAACTTATAAGGACTCGACTTGACTTGCTTAGGGAGAACCCTTGACTTGACTTGACTTGCTTGATTTATCTGAACTGTGACTTGAGACTTGACTCGAGACTTGATGGTTAAGACTTGAGACTTGCTTGGACTTGACCATGTGTGACTTGTCCCCATCTCTGGCTATAACTTTGTGCAAACTGCATTGATGTCAAGGCAAACAATTGCAAAAACCTGTTCTAAAGCTCAGTCTCTCCCTCTGTATACTGAAGCCCTGATGCTAGGAACTTGCAGTCAGCGCATTTTTAATCCAGATGAGGGAATGGTTTCAGGCGCAATTTTAGCTACTCCTGTCATAAAATCAACAGCTACCAAATGTTTTGCTAATGCAATACCCAAGCTAACATGTAGTTGCTCAAATCACTTCTTTATTTTGAAATTATTAGACTAAAACATTACAAAATCAGCCAAATTAAGAGTTAAAAGAATTAAAAGTAAGACTTACTCTGCTAAGAGCTCTTTTTGGTGCATGGAATTTCTGCAAGTGCTAGCATTTGGTCCTCCAGTCCTGCCCCGCCAGGTTCAGGTGAAAGCTTTGATGGTGGTGGACATGATTCCATCGAGTGCACCGAGGGAACAGCATCGGTAATCAGCCTCACATGGTCCTTACTCCCAAATCCCATCCAGACTCCAACAAATCTCCAGGTCTATAACTCTCCGGAGTGAAATGAGCACCACAAACGACCGAGTGTGTGGTGACCGACACGGCAGCGAAGTCTGCTCTCTTCACCTGCACAAAACGCACCCAAAAACAAAAGACCTTGCTTTTCCTAGAAGGAAAATTCCAGACAGGCTGGAATTTGTGCAACTAGCACAAACACAATAATTTACCATTATGACTTGACTTCTCTAAAACTTTCTCTATATCTCACTCTCTCTCACCACTGTAGAGTGAGAAGCGGAGCAGGAACACAACCTATTGTTTGCCTCTGCCTACGTCATATGACGCGTTGCTAGCGGGAAAGGCGTATTTCAGAGCCTAGCTTAAAATGGGCACTCTTTCATCAAAATTTCTGCTTTAGGGTTTGTGTAACATAGCAATTTCTACTTCTGCGTTTTTAAAAGACCTCTTCAGACAACAGTAAGTATTAATTCAGTTATGAATTCAGCCTGCACATTGCTCTTTAAACAATGCAAAACACGTGACCTTGTACAGAACCCGCCTAATCATAGGATTTATTTAGACAAACATGCAGTTCATCCACAGTTCGGTGCAGATATATTTGGACATCGTTGTGTTCGCTGCGCCATCCTGGTTGGGTCTGTCATTCTGTCACATTTTTGATGAGGCAGGACATGAGGCGCAGAGTTGGGGAACATCCTTTTAATGTCTTCTTATTCCAAACTCAACAAACAGAAAAACAACAAAAGGCACAAACAACCACAAACAGAAGAGGGCAACTTAAATAGGATTCCAAATCAGAGGCAATAGGGAGCAGCTGCCTCTGATTGGGGATCATTGACCAGCAATGCTAACAGAGATGCCTAGAGGCACCCCAGCCAGGACCTGACAACATCCAGGCCTTTTTGTGTTGCAGACCTCATCAGTGCGTTCTTTTTTTTCTCAGAATGTACCAAACTGTTGATTTGGCCACTCCTAATGTTCCTGTTATCTCCCTGAGGGATTTTGGGTTCACGGCAACAGTTTCCAAATGCGAATGCTGCACCTGGAATCAACTCCAGACCTTTTACCTGCTTAATTGATGAAGAAATAACGAAATAACACACCTGTGCATGAACCAGCTTTTGAGTCAAGTGTCCAATTACTGTGGGTCCCTTGAAAGAGGAGGCTACATATTAAAAAGCTGTAATTCCTAAACCCTCCCTCCAATTTGGATACCCTCAAATTAAAGCTGAGAGACTGCACTTTAAGCCCATAGTCATTATCTAACTGTAACTTGAATATATTTTGGTGAACAACCAAAATAAAAATAAACTTGTGTCAGTGTCCAATTATTTCTGTATACTATATACATACTTTCTATATTTTTACATTTTAGTTTTTTGGCTGATGCTTTTATTCAGATCAACTTAGAGAAATTAGTGGATCACATGGCCTCCCCCTACATTCTTCTGGTGGAAGCTTGACCCATAGGGGTGTATACACTGCTACAAACTATTAAGGGAACACATAAATCACACAACGTGTATTGATGAACTAAATATATTAAAGATTTAAAACTTTACTGTACATTGTGTACTTCAGCAAGAACAAAATGATGTAACAACAGTCAATGAAAACTAAAATCACCAATCGATTAAGGGCTGGTTTCAAACTCCAAAAGTTAAAGTAAACAATTGAAATCACAGGCTGTTCCAACTTGCGTCAATTTGATCACAGCAACTCATAATGTGACTCAGTAGTAGCAACTCATAATGTGCCTGTCACACTCCTGACAAGGTCTGGGCAAGCTCCTGATGAGACGGTGGATGGTGTCCTGGGGGATCTCCTCCCAGACCTGGATCAGGGCATCGGTGAGCTCCTGGACAGTCTGTGGTGCTACTTGGCGGTGTCGGATGCACTGATAGATAACGTCCCAGAGGTTCTCAATTGTATTCTGGTCTGGGGAACGTGAGGGCCAGTCAATGGCATCAATGACTTTGTCATCCAGGAACTGCCTACACACTCTGGCCACACTCTGGCCGGGCATTGTCCTGCACCAGGAGGAACCCAGGACCCACTGAACCAGCGTAAGGTCTGATGATTTCATCCCAGTAACTAACAGCAGTCAGGGTACCGTTGGCTAGCACATGGTGGTCTGTGTGTCCCTCCAAGTAAATGCCTCCCCAGACCATCACAGACCCACCACCAAACCTGTCATGCTGGAGGATGTTGCAGGCAACATAATGTTCATCACGGCGTATCCAGACTCTTTCACATTTGTCACACATGCTCAGTGTGAACCTGCTCTCATCTGTGAAGAGAACGGGGCACCAGTGGCGGTACTGCCAGTTCTGGGGTTCTCTGGCGAATGCCAGTCGAGCTGCACGGTGCTGGGCTGTGAGCACAGGTCCCACTAGAGGACGTCGGGCTCTCAGGCCTCCCTCATGGAGACTGTTTCTTACAGTTTGGTCAGAAATATGCACAGCCGTAGCCCGCTGGAGGTCATTTTGTAGGGCTCTAGTAGTGCTTCTCCTGTTTCTCCTCGCACAAAGGAGCATGTTGTCACTTTCATTTTAACCAAAACAGGTGACATTGATTCACAATCGCTTATACTTCCTAACTGGACAGATTGATTGCCCCTGAAGTTTAATTGACTTGATGTTATACTGCATTGATTATGTGAGCAGAGTAGATGCTATAATAACAGGGATGTTTAGTTTCCTACCTGATGCTGAAGTCATGTCACGCTCTTCCTTCATCCCCGAACAACAATACACTTGGTACTGACACACAACAGGCAGGAGAATTCACACACACTCAGCGTCTGGAGTCCATTTGGAGTGTCAGAGGGGAGAGACCTCTTAGCCTGATTGACACCTAACTGTTGCATCTGGCAGAGGTGAGAAGCTGAAACTCTTGCTGGAGTACATGTGAAGGGTCTGACTTCATTGTATTTTGCTGTTGCACGTTCGCACTCCGCCTTCATTGACGTCCGGACCAGACAAATTGATTCGTGATTTTTAGGTAAGTGACTTTCTGAAACCATGCTGAAATGCCACATAAAGCGGTTTTCTCTGTCAGCCTGCCTGAAGAGGATCATGGCTTGATTGACTCCAAAAAGCCTGAACCGGAGAGTCACAGCTCTCCCTGCGTTGTGATTCACGTAGGTGGCCTTCTCACTCCATGCGTTTTTGTAGCAGAAAGAACAAAGGATGCCATAAAATGTCCCCGGGAGACACTGCTGTATTACAGGCTGATGTTTAAGCAAATCCGTTCTGGGTTGCCACCAGCTTGGATGGGGGTGATTTTATTTAAGATCCAGTCATTTCAAAAGGCAGGTCAAACCAAAAGGAAAATTAATTGGTTGGACTTAATTGCAACCTGGGAACACTGGTTACATGCTTCCGGACACGTTACATGCACACCTCTACCACTGAGAGTCAGCCAGACAAGGGTCCTGAGCAAGAAGCATGACATCTTTAAGAAGCCTTTGTTAGAAATGCATCAGCACAACAGGTGTCAATAGGGTATTCAGAAGCTTAAATGCCAAGGTTGCCCATATAAAAAATGTGTGAATGATAAATTGTACTCTACAGATATTATTTATTTGACTGATTGTAATGTATGACCTCTTTCTACTAGTCCCCAATTACACAAGACTTAACACATCATCAATATTTAACTAACCTCTCCTTCTTAATGTGGAAAAAAGACTAATAATTGAGTAGAGTGGAATGATCCGGGGAGGGAACTCATAGCCCTGTTTCTTTTCGAGGCCACTAATTGGGGAGCTAAACTTTCCAGGCACACGTCTCCATGGCACCTCACCCACGGGGGAGATGGGGGGGAGACGGGGGAGTCAGAAGTTGTGAAGGACAATTGAGAAACATGTGAAAATTGAATCAAAGCCATGAATTAATCAATAGGAGGAGAAGGTTAAATGGAGCTCCTAAACAGGGGACGGGAGGCGCAATACCCTCATGCCACACCGCGCTGCTACCATACCACACTTCCTGAATTAATCATTTCCTGTGAAGGTCCGGGGCCGAAGGGGGTCCTGTGGTAAAAAGCGCCCAGTCACTGTAAAATTCACCCCCGGAATCTTCCTCTGTGGGATCACAAGGCCGGGCTGGAGAACAGGGGGGAAGCTATGCAGCCGGTCTGAATATTTACAGAGTGAGATCACTTAGCATATTCACCCGGCCAACAACACATTGGTGCCCGCTGTTCCTTACAGGAGCCAATTTAGGATGCCAATGTAATGCAATTAAACACCATAACCAGCTAATTTTGATTGCACTGTACAGAAGCGTGCTGACGCTTTATTGTTTGGTTAGAGAAGGAGGTGTGAGCATGGGTGCGCATGCAGGCATGTGTGCCCCTTTGTCTCCATTTCCTTCCTTAAGATTTTCACATTAAGGATGAGTTCATACAGTATCTCACAAAAGTGAGTACACTCCTCACTTTTTGCAAATATTTGATTATATCTGTTCATGTGACCGAAGAAATGACACTTTGCTACAATGTAAAGTAGTGAGTGTACAGCTTGTAAATTTGCTCCCCCCTCAAAATAACACAACCCACAGCCATTAATGTCTGGCAACAAAAGTGAGTACACCCCTAAGTGAAAATGTCCAAATTGAGCCCAATTAGCCATTTTCCCTCCCTGGTGTCATATTACTTGTTAGTGTTACAAGGTCTCAAGTGTGAATGTTAAATGTGGTGTCATAGCTCTCACACTCCCTTATACTGATCACTGGAAGTTCAACATGGCACCTCATGGCAAAGAACTCTCTGAGGATCTGAAAAATAGAATTGTTGCTCTACATAAAGATGGCCTAGGCTATAAGAAGATTGCCAAGACCCTGAAACTGAGCTGCAGCACTGTGGCCAAGACCATACAGCGGTTTAACAGGATAGGTTCTACTCAGAACAGGCCTCGCAATGGTTGACCAAAGAAGTTGAGTGCATGTGCTCAGCTTCATATCCAGAAGTTGTCTTTGGGAAATAGACGTATGAGTTCTGCCAGCATTGCTGCAGAGGTTGAAGGGGTCGGGGATCAGCCTGTCAGTGCTCAGACCATACACCGAACACTGCATCAAATTGGTCTGCATGGCTGTCGTCCCAAAAGGAAGCCTCTTCTAAAGATGATCCACAAGTAAGCCCGCTGAAGACAAGCAGACTAAGGACATGGATTACTGGAACCATGTCCTGTGGTCTGATTAGACCAAGATAAACTTATTTGGTTCAGATGATGTCAAGCGTGTGTGGCGGCAACCAGGTGAGGAGTACAAAGACAAGTGTGTCTTGCCTACAGTCAAGCATGGTGGTGGGAGTGTCATTGTCTGGGGCTGCATGAGTGTTGCCGGCACTGGGGAGCTACAGTTCATTGAGGGAACCATGAATGCCAACATGTACTGTGACATACTGAAGCAGAGCATGATCCCCTCCCTTCGGAGACTGGGCAGTATTCGAACATGATAACGACCCCAAACACACCTCCAAGACGACCACTGCCTTGCTAAAGAAGCTGAGGGTAAAGATGATGGACTGGCCAAGCATGTCTCCAGACCTAAAACCTATTGAGCATCTGTAGGGCATCCTCAAACGGAAGGTGGAGGAGCGCAAGGTCTCTAACTTCCACCAGCTATGTGATGTCGTCATGGAGGAGTGAATGAAGATTCCAGTGGCAACCTGGGAATCTCTGATGAACTCCATGCCCAAGAGGGTTAAGGCAGTGCTGGAAAATAATGGTGGCCACACAGAATATTGGTCCCAATTTGGACATTTTTACTTAGGGGTGTAATCACTTTTGTTGCCAGCGGTTTAGATATTAATGGCTGTGTGTTGAGTTATTTTGAGGGGAGAGCAAATTTACACTGTTATACAAGTTGTACACTCACTACTTTACATTGTAGCAAAGTGTTATTTCTTCAGTGTTGTCACATGAAAAGATATAATCAAATATTAGCAAAATTGTGAGGGGTGTACTCACTTTTGTGAGATACTGTACATTAAACCTTTAGTATGTAATTACAGTTCACATTGCAATGATTCATCCATACCCGTGGAGCCGTGGGAAGCTAAGAGCTTCCATCAGTTGCTTGTCAGTGGAGTGAGAAAATGGATTACAAGTCTCAACTCAACACAGCAGTACTTTCACACTGAACTAAAAATGAGTCTTTGAGGAAGAAAGTTAGCTTTCTGTCTGACAGGCGTAACATTCCTCACTCCGACTCTTTGAAGGAGCCAGATACAATCATCTCTGTGCAATGTACATCCGCACATATTTGGGTTTACCTTTCTGAGTGTAAAATGTGAAATTGAAAATGCGAAGGCAACACGGCGTGGTAATTGGCAACGCCCGGCTTGGCTCTGCTAAAGCTGCGGGAACTAAGCCCACGCAAATTGAAAAAGCATGGTAGTGGAGGGAGAGACAAAAATAGAGGAAGGGGGTGTCCTGTATTTGGCATAGCAAAACTTGCCAAATCATTGGAGCGGCTAAAGAGAGACAGAGGGGGAAAGGGCCAGAGGTCAGAAAGATGATGTCACAGGGAGAAACTCATATCGGAGTTGGCCAATCCCCAAAAGAAACCAGCAGAACAACCTATGTCAGATCCTGACCACTGTCAAAACACCACAGCAACACAGACAAATGAATACCCACCAACCCAGCAGACCCCACACCATCCCAAACTCTAGTCCCCAAACACCCAGTGTCCTACTTTCAAGAGCACAAACGAGTGCATAGAAGTCCAAGTGAACAAAATATCTAAAAGTTTTGAATTACTAACACAAAAAATATAGTAATTGATTGCATAAGTATTTACCCCCTTATGTTAACATTTGTACAGATGCCTTTGGCAGAAACTATAGTGATTAGTTAATTTGGATAAGTCCCTACCAGCTTTGCTCATCTGCACACAACGTTTGACCATTCTCCTTGCAAAATTGCTCAAACTCCATTGGATGGGGACCTTTGGTGAACAGCAATTTTCAACTCCACACATACTCAGTAGGATTGAGCTCCAGGCTGTCTTCCAGGATTGCTCTGTACTTTGTGCTGTATCCATTTTGCCTTCTATCTTCACTAGCTAACCAGACCCTGACACAGAGAAGCATCCTAATAGCATGATGCTGACACCACGATAGGGACTGTGTACTCAGGATGATGTGTGGTGTTAGGCTTGCACCCAACAGAGCACTTAGTGTTAAGGCCCAAAATCTCTATTTTGGTCACATCTGACCTTAGAATATTTTTCCATTTGGTATTAGTGTTATACTTGCCTTCTGGCAAACTTGCCTTCTGGCAAAGATTTGTTGTGATTTTATTCAATAATGTCTTTCTTTTTGGTGGACCGTGCAAGTGGAGCCGACCAAGAAGAACAAATGTCTCTGATTGACTGACTGACTGGGTGTGTGACTGACAACCCATTGTTTAATAGTGTAATGGTTAGAGACACAGCCTGCCACATTGGACACTAAGTATTGAATCTGGCCAGGGACAAAACTAATTAGGATTAGTTGAGGATAAACTAAAACTTCACTGGCTATAAGCTACAGTTGCTACATTTAAGCCAAAAGTTTAAAAAAGTTTATGGTTATGAGAAGATGGCCGAACTGCAACCAACATGTCTAGCGTCATAAATAATTTGAAGTGTTGTGTAAGAATATAGCCATTACGTATAATGGTTGCATTTCTTAATAACATACCCGTCGAGAGTGAAGGGAGAGAATTCAATCGTTTATTGAAACGATCACAGTAAGTGTTGCCTCTTTGGTGTTCAAATCAATATCAGTGATTGATTTGAACAATACACACTGATTTACAAAAGGGAGCGTACTACCCAAAACTCAGAGTACTATAAGCCCATTGGCAATTATAGTTGCGAGCTTTGATAGAACGTCAATTCCTGTGAATGGATACAAAACAGTGTTCTGTTGTTATCTAAACACATTTAGTCATATGATAATCTCCCAGTTGGAATGTCTTGAAATGCTGCTCTCTCACTCAGGAAGAGCAGGTTAGAGTGAGGGCAAGGAAACATTGTTCTCAACCAACTAATGCCCTTGATAGAACTATATGAAGAAATACATTAAATATGCAAAAAACTAACAGACAATTCGTCTTTAAAGGGATAGTTAATCTAAAATCATATTTACCTAAAAATGCACTAACCAAAAGTTAGTCCAGAATGGACATAGTTATTTTTTCCAATCATCCATTATTCAGCTGTCTGTAATTAGCGTTCTTAGCATCGTCCAATTTCATGAATGTAAACTGTTCTTCCCACTACAGCAAAGCTGCTTTGCAAGCAAAAAACTACTCCAAAACACTCCAAACTACATTTAGTGATCTGTCGCGGTAGCATTGATTTATTTAACTGTACAACTGTACACCAAACAACCGGCAGAATTTGGTCAATCCAAACCAGCACTAGTGAAACATTACCTACTGCCACTCACATAGCTTGTATGCTTCAGCGATGACATCATTGGGGTGAGAATGAACTTTAACTGTGGAACCTCCCATATTTTCACCTGAAATTTGGTGAAACACCTTAACTGGACAGAGGTGGACTCAATTAGACAATTGGTTGCACCACAGCTCATTCAGGTGTGTCAGAGCAAAGGGCTGAAAACTTCTTTCTGATATATTTGTAATGAATTTAGATCATACAACAACACTTAACAAACAACTCAAAGTACTATTAATAATTCCATGACAAAGATCCACAACAAAAACCCTTATGACAATTTACAATTCTATAAAATCAATGTAGTGTGATCAAAACTGAAATTCTTCCATTAGTGCCAGAGGTTTAGAGAGGGATGCACCCCTTCCTTCTTAAAAATGTATATACAAAATAACTGGTGAGGGCACAAAAACAGTCTGGCTCTTGGCATCACCCTACTAAACTGTGAAATCAAATTTCTATTCTTCACCAAACCCAGATTTTCTGAACAAATTCTGTCTGTATTCAGCCTTAACAGTGAATCTCAATAAAAATAAAATAATGGTGTTCCAAACAAGTTCCAAACACCAGAACTAATTGTATTTAGACGCTGCTGTCTTACAGCAAAAAAAATATTACAATCATTACCTCTGCTTAAATATTAAAACCACAGGTAACTTCAACAAGGCTATGAATGAATTAAGTCAAGACAGTTCTTTCAATTAATCAAAAAGGACAAAAAACGAATCTGGCAATCGTGATCTGAATCAGAAAATACTTAAATCAGTTATAGCCCTTTGTGATTGGATGGTCTGTGGTCCACTTACTGACCAAGAATTAATAAAAGGGAACAAACACCAAAATGAGAGACTGCATGCAGAATTAAGCAAGAAATATTCTCTGATCCAACACAAAACCAGAAACTGTTAAAGCACAGCTGAATTAGGGCAGTACCCACTAAAACCTCAGAAATCCCGAAAACAGCAATTAAATTCCAACACCACCTAAAGTAAAGTGTCAAACATTCCAGAGCAAAACCCTACAGAGGATGAAAAATCTACAGACAGATGAACTGAGAGAAGAGCCCCCTAAACCAGCTGGTCTTGGGACTCACCAACACAAACAGGCCCCAAAGTCCCACAGTACAGGAACACAATTAGACTCAAAAGAATAAAAAAAGAGAACTCTTTGACACACCGGAAAAACAATATACAAAAAAACTGAGAAAATGTTTACCTTGTCCTTAAGAAAGAGTACACAGAGACAAAATTCATGACCACTGTGACTTAAAATAAAGAGAAGCCTTGACTGCATATACACTCTATTTTATTACATTAGGTACTATAAAATAAGTCCCTAAAATAATACAAAAATTATCCCTGTCAGTGGGTGCTTTCATCATAGTCTGGCACTGAATTTCTTAAACCCTCAAGGTCCCTACAAATGCAAATAACCTTGACAAATGTATGTACAGTGGGGAGAAGTATTTGATACACTGCCGATTCTGCAGGTTTTCCTACTTACAAAGTATGTAGAGGTCTGTAATTTGCATTTTTTTTCATGACATGAGTATTTGATCACCTACCAACCAGTAAGAATTCCAGCACTCACAGACCTGTTATTTCTTCTTTAAGAAGCCTTCCTGTTCTCCACTCATTACCTGTATTAACTGCACTTGTTTGAACTTGTTACCTGTATAAAAGAAACCTGTCCACACACTCAATCAAACAGACCCCAACCTCTCCACAATGGCCAAGACCAGAGAGCTGTGTAAGGACATCAGGGATAAAATTGTAGACCTGCACAAGGCTGGGATGGGCTACAGGACAATGGTCAAGCAGCTTGGTGAGAAAGCAACTGTTGGCGCAATTATTAGAAAATGGAAGTAGTTCAAGATGACGGTCAGTCTCCCTCGGTCTGGGGCTCCATGCAAGATCTCAACTGTTGGGGCATCGATGATCATGAGGAAGGTGAGTGATCAGCCCAGAACTACACGGCAGGACCTGGTCAATGACCTGAAGAGAGCTGGGACCACAGTCTAAAAGAAAACCATTAGTAACACACTACGCCGTCATGGATTAAAATCCTGCAGTGCACGCAAGGTCCCCCTGCTCAAGCCAGCACATGTCCAGGCCTGTCTGAAGTTTGCCAAAGACCATCTGGATGATCCAGAGCAGGAATTGGAGAAGGTCATGTGGTCTGATGAGACAGAAACTGAGCTTTTTGGTCTAAACTCCACTCGCCATGTTTGGAGGAAGAAGAAGGATGAGTACAACCCCAAGAACACCATCCCATCCGTGAAGCATGGAGGTGGAAACAGGATTCTTTGGGGATGCTTTTCTGCAAAGGGGACAGGACGACTGCACCGTATTGAGGGGAGGATGGATTGGGCCATGTATCGTGAGATCTTGGCCAACAACCTCCTTCCCTCAGTAAGAGCATTGAAGCAGGGTCGTGGCTGGATCTTCCACCATGACAACGACTCGAAACACACAGCCAGGGCAACTAAGGACTGGCTCCATAAGAAGCATTTCAAGGTCCTGGAGTGGCCTAGCCAGTCTCCAGACCTGATGTATCAAATACTTATGTCATGCAATAAAATGGAAATTAATTACTTACAAATCATGCAATGTGATTTTATGGATTTTTGTTTTAGATTCCATCTCTCACAGTTGAAGAGTACCTATGATAAAAATGACAGACTTCTAGATGCTTTGTAAGTAGGAAAACCTGCAAAATCGGCAGTGTATCAAATACTAGTTCTCCCCACTGTATCTGTTGAAATACCAGTCAACCAGTGGGTCAGAAACACCAATGTACTGTAAATATGACATAAGTTAATCAATCCATTTTCCACTTTGTGACAGATACGTTGTACTAGTTTTCACACCATCACAACAAATATGTGTTATGTTTTGTTTACTTTTTAGAACAGTTAATAACATAATATCCGATTTGTGGGGTGGGTGTAATGTTTATTTTCAATGACTGAATGTTTATTTATTTTTTGTTTTTGTTTTTGTTTATCCATTTTTAAACTGCTGTTAAAAACAATAAAAATGCACTAATACAGTAACAAAATTGGATCCAACTTTTGAGCTAATGGTATACATAGTAAAAATTGGTTATCGGTGTACCCAAGCCTGATATAGCTGCGTCAAGATGTGATCAGGCACAAGTCGATCCAAACAAAGGAAATCCAGAAGTTAAAATGTAAAAGTCTAGGATAAGCTAAATCATAAACACGGACGGTATGCTAATATCAAGGAATGTTATAAAGCTATCACAAACTCTTGAACAGGCTTAGTATTAAGGATGATTCTGATGTCAACCGACGAAAATGGGCCAGATGGGCCAAGCAACCTATCTTCACATAGCAAGTTGAGGTTAAAGTTCACGCTCACCTTGATGACATCACTGCTGAAGAACAGAAGCTGTGTATGGTGGCTAGAGGAAATAGTTTGCTAGTGCCAGTTTGAATTCAACCAGCTCTGACGGCTGTTTAGTCAGTGTACAGTTTAAAAAACTTGGTGTAACCCCAACAGATTGCTGAATGCAGTTTGAGGTGTTTTGAACTAGTTTTCCACTTGGAATGCAGCTTTGCGATAGGGATATAGACTGTTTCCATTCATGAATTTGGACAATGCTTAAAACACTAATAACAGACTGGGACAGAGCTGGATAATGGAATGTTTGAAAAACATGTGTTCAGGATTATCTCTTGGTGACTGAACTTACTCAATAGAATATACATTTTGGATGAACTATGCCTTTAAGAGATGATCACTGTCTATATACACCGATCAGCCATTACATTATGACCACTGACAGGTGAAGTGAATAACACTGATAATCTCATTATAATGGCACCTGTCAGTGGGTGGGATATATTAGGCAGCAAGTGAACATTCTGTCCTCAAAGTTGATGTGTTAGAAGCGGGAAAAATGGGCAAGTGTAAGGATCTGTACGACTTTGACAAGGGCCAAATTGTGATGACTGGGTCATAGCATCTCCAAAACTGCAGGCCTTGTGGGGTGTTCCCGGTCTGCAGTGGTCAGTACCTATCAAAAGTGGTCCAAGGAAGGAAAAGTAGTGAACCAGTGACAGGGTCAGGGGCCAAGGCTCATTGATGCACGTGGGATGTGACGGCTGGCCCTTATGGTCCGATCCAACAGATGAGCTACTGTAGCTCAAATTGCTGAAAAAGTTCATGCTTGTACTGATAGATGTCAGATAGGTGTCAGGACACACAATGTATCATAGTTTGTTCTGTATGGGGCTGCATAGCCACAGACCAGTCAGGGTGCCCATGTTGACCCCTGTCCACTGCCAAAAGCACCTACAATGGGCACGTGAGCATCAGAACTGGACCACGGAGCAATGGAAGTAGCTGGCCTGGTCTGATGAATCACGCTTGGCCGGGTGCATGTGTGTCGCTTACCTGGAGAACACATGGCACCAGGATGCACTATGGGAAGGAGGCAAGCCAGCAGAGGCAGTGTGCTGCATTGGGCAATGTTCTTCAGGGAAACCATGGGTCCTCCCATTCATGTGGATGTAACTTTGACACGTACCACCTCCCTAAGCATTGTTGCAGACAGCGTAGGAATTAGCCTTTTGGCTAGATAGCCGAAGCTCAACCATGTTAAACTTTTGCCTCTTGCCACTGGACGGTAGCCAATCAGAGATTGTGATTTTCTCACTATCGCATTTAAATAATGCAGGTGTCAGAGTACCCAGAGTTAAATTACACAACGTCTAAGAATCATATAGATAGTAACAAAACAGATTGGCCATGATTCCCTGAACAAAGGAAGGCACATAAAAGTTTGGCTTGTCATTTGCGTTTGACATATTTACGAGGCTGCATCAAGTGTTCTAGGCTGTTTCCGTTGCTGTAGTTATGGCTCCAATGTCCATTCCAGTGGAAACTCAGAGTTTACAATTTTAGTTCCACACACAAAAAAAGTTATGTGCATGGTTAAACTAGACTATATTCATTTGGATCACAACATGTACCGAATCGATATTTCACATTCAGTTTAGTTTTTTACATATTACTAAGTGAAAGGATAATATTAACATACTTGGTGAACTGACAAGACAAGGCAGACTGGATGTTGATCAAAAAGTGAATGACATCACAGTGAAACTCAACATTTCTGCCTCTTTGCATGTCGCCCTAATAGCCGCCACCGATTAATAAAAACGTTGCACCTAAAATTACGAAATTCCAAGCCTGGATGCAGACCATGGGCATCATTTCATGGCAACGGTATACCCTGATGGTGTTGGCCTCTTTCAGCAGGATAATGTGCCCTGCCACAAAGCAAAAATGGTTCAGGAATGGTTTGAGGAACACAACAACTTCAAGGTGTTGACTTGGCCTCCAAATTCCCCAGATCTCAATCCAGCAGAGCATCTGTGGGATGTGCTGGACAAACATTAATGTTATGGCTGAACGGTGTATATATGTTAATGTTATGGTTGAACGGTAGTATTACTCTTGTTATGTCAGACAATGACGTCAATTTGTTATGCCAGCAAAAAATATATTGTCTACACTAGTCTGTTTTCTACTTGTAACATTTGATTTCTGAATATCTATACTTCACACTTTGGCTTAAAAACTGCACAATATTCTCTGACCTGATCTGCATGATTGCAGAAAATGTTCTTTAAAAACACTGTCTGTACACTCCATGCGGTAAAATATATACATATGTTGGAATTGAAATGGTAACTGACACCACAAAACTCTGTGGCTATGAGGTGGAGGCCCCCTAACCAAATCATGTTTAGGGGCCCAAAACAGCTAGGTCCGACCCTGATTGGCTTGCCTCTAGAGAGAGCTAGGTTATATGCAAGCGGCAGTATCCTGTAGTGGTAGCTGTGGCAACATAGCGTCTCCTGGGTGTCTTCTCCACTATCTCATAGCCTACACTCAGCAGAGGACAGCAATCGCTTCACTCCACACTAGCAACCCAATGCAGATCACAGACCAAGATTAGACAGGAAATCAAATGAGACTAGAACCAGAGAGATGGTGGGGTGGGGCGGAAGGAGAGAAGGAGGTGTTTGTTTAGGTTTGTGTACACTGATGTGGATTCAATCTGGTGCCTGGTACTGGAGAGATGGAGGGATGAAGGAGGGAATGGTGGGGGTGGGGGGGGTGTTGTGCCGTGATACAGATGCATCACGGTATCTGGGGAGGAAGAAAAACTGTACTACATATGAACAGGTGGAGGAGAGCTCGCTGGCTTGAATGACTACAGGGGCTGAATCACTTGCTGTAATCAAATATGTGCTTGTCAGTGCGTGACGTCTGATGTGTTCGGCTGAGTCTTGTTGACTTGTCACAGAAACAAATGGGCTTTAAATTAATAAATCCAGCAGCTCTGTTAGAATGTTCAGCCATGTTTGGCACCAATGGGCTTTCGTCAGTGCATTTCAGTACACCACTGCAGTAAAGGGAAATATCACTGTCCTTTTTATACACCTTCACAAGTCCTCAGACCCCACTTCTGTCTGTCCAGTGATCCATGGTATGACCATATTAAATAATTTCCATAACCTTAGCTTGGTAGAAATAGCATATTAAGGGAAAAGACTAGATTGTTTAAAACATCAATATTAAAGCCTGTTGCTAATCATTGAAGTGGTAGGATCATTTCTGCATCCTCACAGGACTTTCAGGCATATACCTCCCAGAATCTTTACAGTGAGAGGAGAGAAAGGGGGGGGGGGCTATTGGGATAGAAAGAAGCGAGGAAGAAATAAAGGACAGAGGAAAGAGAAAAGAAGGAAGCGTGTGTTTAAAGAGAGCGAGAGGGTGTGCCGCACACAAGTGAGAGAGAAATGGGGCGAATAAATAGATGAGTGTTTGGGGAAGAGAGATAAGGTTCATTAGAGAAGGTGTGCTGGAACAAAGCGTAATCTGCGTTTTTAACCTTACCTTTAGAGGAAGGCCACAGTGGCCCTGTGATAAAGGAACAGAGCAAACCAAGGCAGCACAGCCCACAGCCACACACTGAATACAGATTCATCCTCCCTTTGTTATCTGGAGACGTCAGCTAATGGTGCTGGTAGTTACTCAGTCAGACTCTGAGAACATCCTTCCCTCTCACTTTACCTCTCCCTCTCGGTCTCTTTTTCCCCATCTGTCTGTCTCTCTTCGTCTCTTCGTCTCTGTCTTTCTCTTCCCATCTATTTCCCTCTCACTACATTCCTCTATCTTGTGTTGTCTTCGTCACTCTATCCCACGCTCCATCTTTCAGCCTCGCCAACTCTCTCTCTCTCTCTTTGTCTCCACGTCCCTGTCTTTTAATCTTTCGGTCTCCCTCTCTCTCTCTTTCTACCTCTCTACAAGAGAATGAGTGCTCTGGGTCTGTGATGGTGTATGGGGGCGGAAGGGTTTTGATGAGGCCTGATAGCAGTCACGTCTGAATTTTACCAGCAGGGCTGAAATGAATTGCCCTTTTGGGTCATAATGTCTCCATTTAAAAATGACTGCTGTATTGGACAGATATACAGTGAAGTACAAAAGTATTTGAAAACAAATTTGGATTTGTTGTTTTGGCTTTGTACTGAAGCACTTTGAATTTGAAATGATATATCGACTAATGTGAGTGTTCATCCATGTGGGGGGAAATCAACCAAGAAACTACAGTACGTGTCAACCAAATACAGTCTATGAACCAAACAGACAAACAAACAAAATGGAAGGTGCTTCAACAAGGACACTTGCAAAGGGGACTTGGATTTGGGGCTTATGGAGCGAGTTGCACCGGTTGTCCTAATCTATAACAATGATCAAAAAGGTTTCTGGGGGATCACATAATATGTATAACATACAGCACAACTTGGTCAACTTATGTCTTTCATGCTATTTTCAAAACAGTCCTGGGCTGAATCCCAAATCGCATACTACATACAACATACTGCAAGAACATACTTCCCAGGTGATGGTGAAGTACTTACTGTTTCATATATGTAACTCTAGTATGCCAGTATTGGGATCGATTGGGACATACTACCTTGTCATTTAATAGCTTACAAACCAGTAATACTAGTATTTTACTACTTGGAATAGTCATAAGAATTGAGCCCATGCGAGACTTAAAACAAACTTCACAATGCCAAAGCTACTTCATTTTGTGGCACAACGACATTCGTTTTTCTTTCATACGTGAATTGATGCAATTATTATCAATATAGGTGAGGGTAACTTACTGTATTTCGACTGAGAAAAAAGTCGAAATACAATCTTTGTAATCTCTGAGAATAAAGTTTAATAATCCGTTTTATGGTATCCTGGGAAACCACGGAACCTCGATGAATCGCGCGTAGGTGAAGCCAGCGATAACTTTGCATTTGTCCACTGGTTGTCAATTCATGTTGGACAAAAGCGAGTACATAGCGCAAATTGGACAGATTTTTTCTTCTAAAAAGACCTAGCCGCTTGCAAATTCTCTTTAAAATTCGTATGCTAATTATAATTCTGTCTTAATTAGCAAAAGTTGATAGTATTTCTTTGTTACTGAAAGAAAGTCTATAATATAGTTTGACTAATTGATCCAACTCTGCCATGTCCTCTATCAGTAGGCTATGCAATGCACACTGATCGAATGCGTTATTCTCTACATTTAATTTCGACTTTTATTCTCGATATTTAATGAGTTTATTCTCAAGATTGTATTTCGACTTTTTTCTCGAAATATAACGAGTTTTTTCTCGAAACACAACGACTTTATTCTCGATATTTAATGAGTTTATTCTCAAGATTGTATTTCGACTTTTTTCTCGAAATATAACGAGTTTAATCTCGCATTATAATGGCTTTAATGTCGAGATGGTTTTATTTTTGTATTATTGCTTGGCACTAATCCTCTTCCGTACCTTTGGCATGTTATTTTCAACGTGCTATGGTTTCAGACATAGTAATCTTCTGGCACACTAATCTGGCATACTATATAGCAGGGGTGTCAAACCGGTTCCACGGAGGGCCGAGTGTCTGCAGGTCTTTGGGTTTTCCTTTAAATTGGTTCCCAGGTCAGACCTGAACAACCAGGTGGGGGTAGAAATTAACCAATTAGTGAACTAATTAATCAATCAGGTACAAGGTGAGAGCGAAAACCTGCAGACACTCGGCCCTCCGTGGAACCGGTTTGACACCTGTGCTATATAGTATGCATAATATGCGATTTGAGATTCAGCCCTGGTATATGTGGGACTGATAACTTCTATGTCTGCTTAGGCGTAGAAAGGGGCCTGATCTTTCCTTTTATTCTCTAGCAACTCCTTTTGGTAGGTTGAGCACTTGCAAGCTCAATCAAGGTTGTTGGTTAAGGAATGAGTTCACCTCCAGCACATACAGTGAGGAGAACAAGTATTTGATACACTGCAGATCCAGAAAATCACATTGTATGATTTTAAAGTAATTAATTAGCAATTATTGCATGACATAAGTAATGGATATATCAGAAAAGCAGAACTTAATATTTGGTACAGAAACCTTTGTTTGCATTAACAGAGATCATACGTTTCCTGTAGTTCTTGACCAGGTTTGCACACACTGCTGCAGGGATTTTGGCCCACTCCTCCATACAGACCTTCTCCAGATCCTTCAGGTTTCCAGGCTGTTGTTGGGCAATACGGACTTTCAGCTCCCTCCAAAGATTTTCTATTGAGTTCAGGTCTGGAGACTGGTTAAGCCACTCCAGGACCTTGAGATGCTTCTTACGGAGCCACTCCTTAGTTGTCCTGGCTGTGTGTTTCGTGTCGTTGTCATGCTGGAAGATCCAGCCATGACCCATCTTCAATGCTCTTAATGAGGGAAGGAGGTTGTTGGCCAAGATCTTGCGATACATGGCCCCATCCATCCTCCCCTCAATACGGTGCAGTCGTCCTGTCCCCTTTGCAGAAAAGCATCCCCAAAGAATGATGTTTCCACCTCCATGCCTCACGAATGGGATGTTGTTCTTGGGGTTGTACTTATCCTTCTTCTTCCTCCAAACATGGCGAGTGGAGTTTAGACCAAAAAGCTCTATTTTTGTCTCATCAGACCACATTACTTTCTCCCATTACTCCTCTGGATCATCGGCAAACTTCAGACGGGCCTGGACATGCGCTGGCTTGAGCAGGGGGACCTTGCGTGCACTGCAGGATTTTAATCCATGACGGCATAATGTGTTACTAATGGTTTTATTTGAGACTGTGGTCCCAGCTCTCTTCAGGTCATTAACCAGGTCCTGCCGTGTAGTTCTGGGCTGATCCCTCACCTTCCTCATGATCATTGATGCCCCACGAGGTGAGATCTTGCATGGAGCCCCAGACAGAGGGAGATTGACCGTCATCTTGAACTTCTTCCATTTTCTAATAATTGCGCCAACAGTTGTTGCTTCTCACCAAGCTGCTTGACCATTGTCCTGTAGCCCATCCCAGCCTTTTGCAGGTCTACAATTTTCTCCCTGATGTCCTTACACAGCTCTCTGGTCTTGGCCATTGTGGAGAGGTTGGGGTCTGTTTGATTGAGTGTGTGGACAGGTGTCTTTTATACAGGTAACAAGTTCAAACAGGTGCAGTTAATACAAGTAATGAGTGGAGAACAGGAGGGCTTCTTAAAGAAAAACTAACAGGTCTGTGAGTGCTGGAATTCTTACTGGTTGGTAGGTGATCAAATACATATGATATAAAATGTAAATTAATTATTAAAAAATCATACAATTTGATTTTTATAAAAAATTCTCACAGTTGAAGTGTACCTATGATAAAAATTACAGACCTCTACATGCTTTGTAAGTAGGAAAACCTGCAAATCGTCAGTGTATCAAATACTTGTTCTCCCCACTGTATATGCTGGCAGAAACGTTGTGGTTGAGCAAGCAGTCTGATAAACAGAACAGTTAGGCATAATGTCTGTTTAAGGTTTTTTTCCAACAAGAAAGTAATCTCTAATGAATATTTCTGTTAATTTGTTTAGGTCCACACAAAGGTACAAAAGACAGTTTCCTTTTAGCCAAAATCTTTGTAACCGAAAACTGAAAATGAATGGCTTGCACCTCTATCACTTGGTGGCGCCGTTGCCATGGTAACTTACATTCTATAGACTGCATCCATTTTGATGGCCAGCAGTTTAAAGGGGGTAATTATTTTAAACAGGGGCTCATTACCATGTAGTCTAGTTTACAGTATAGGGGCTGGAAATTATAACAACATCGCTAAATTACATTAATATTTACACTACCAGTCAAAAGTCACCCACTCATTCAAGGGTTTTTCTTTATTTTTGCTAATTTCCACATTAAGGAATAATAGTGAAGACATCAAAACAATGAAATAACATATATGTTTCAATTTCTTTCCTTGTTGACACAATTGAGCCAGTAGAAAACAATGGTGCAATCGTCACCATATCATTACATGACAACATCCTTCAGACTCCACTCAATATTAACTGGCTATGTGACTTTCAAATTATTATAAAAGACTTTGATATTTATAATGTGTCTCCTTTAAAGGTGGTATTGTGTTTTCAAGCTAATGTAATGCCATTTAGATAAAATCTTCATCAACTTCCATTGAGGATGCATTGAGCAGATATGTCAGTAGGACATTGTCCCAAAAGGGAACATTATAGTGACATAATGTGCAATCCATGAATAGGGAAAATTGGGGTTAACCTTTTTTTTTTTATAAAATGGAAGCTTACTGTCTCTGCACCATAGACCACAAAAGATTTACAGAAAAGCGCAGCGAGTTTCAGTTCAAGTTCTGTCAGAGGGCGGTGTATTTTTCTTTTTCACTTATTTTACTGTATTTCAGAGAAGAGCAGAAAAAGCAGGCAGAAAAAAAAGGAGAGCGAAAGAATAAAGAAAGAGAATAAAAGAGCCCTGAATACTCCACTTAATGCCTGCTGAACTTCTTTGAAAAAGACTCTCTTTTCTCTCCCTCCTTATTTCTCTCCTCTCTCTCTCACTTCATCTACTTTCTCCTCCTTTCTCTTAATCTTTCTCTCTCACTTACATCTGCTGTCTCCTCTCTCTCCCTCCCCCCCTCGCTACTCACTCTTCATCCACTCTCTCCTGAGGCAGACATTTTGTTGATGGATTGGCCCATCAGCTACAAATAATTAAGGATGAGCTGCTGGGTTGTCTGACTGAATACAGCATCATGACTGAGTCGGGGGGGTCGTAGGTTTAAAAGCAGAGCTCTATCTCTCTGTGCTTCTCTTCATAGTCCTACAGAACACGGACAAGAGCAAAACACGCGCCCGCCCATATGCATGCAAGCGCACGTACAGGAACAAGAGCCAGTGCACTTGCACTCACACACACGTGCATTTCACAATGCTTTATTTAAATCAACAAATAAAACTGACATTCGGACTGACAGATTTAACACGTTACAAAGGTCGTTGTGTGTTTCAGAACTGAAGGAGCTGGTGCATTGGAGGAATGCACTCTGCATTATGAGAGCACAACCAGGAGAGGAAGAAAACAGCAAAGGGGATTTAAACAATGGCTGCTATGGTGCTGAGGTGAGCGTTTAACAGACTTGACTGTCACAGACGTCTGCAGTTTGAAAGGTAGTACAACACTTCCTCACTGTAGCTATGTAACACGCACAGTATTTGCAAGCAATGTGACTGGTTCAAGGGGAAGAAGTTTATCAAAACTGTATACAGGAGTTTAAAACAAATACTGTACCAAACGTGAAGAAATTGTGCTTTTTGATATTTGGTTAGAGTACCCATTAGTTCAAATAAGCCTGGCTTAGGGCCTTGTTTTGCTCTAAAAAGCATCCCAAAGTATTTTCAGTAGTGTTATTTAAGTTTCACTGGCTGGCTGATTCTTCTTAGGGATTTTGTGAGCGAACCTGTCGTTTTCCACTCAACCTCTACGGTCTGCTTTTTGGCAGTGTTCCTCTCCAATGCTTCTTTAGTGTTGAGATAAGCAGGCTGGTTCTGGAATCTTTAAGATACTCAAGGACGTCCTGGGGGCTATTCCAGAAAGATGGCTTAGCAAGTTCAGGGTTCTTTGAAGATATCCGAATTCTCTTAACCAGATTAGGAAGATCCAGAGTATTTGGTTGCGGAACAGCTGGTTCTCATTTAAATCATTAGGTCAAGTGAAGCAACTGCTAATGGAATACATGTTGTCATGAAAACCCCTTTATGAGTTGAATAAAACACCATTCCAATTGTAACATACTGTAAGATATAAGAATATCAGTTACAAGCTTTACAATTTTATAATTAGCATTGCAAAAAAAGTGCTTTATAAATAAAAAACCTTGTTATTAATTATAACCCATGTGTGTAGGCCTATATGTTAATGAAATCATGTCACTTACAAATGTATTCTGTCAGTTATTTTCTGCCAGGCTTCCAATCTGGCTTTTGTAGTGGTTGTGTTACTTAAGTTATTGCTTTGGAAAACTCACAAAGCATACAGAGTTTTTACAGTGAAAGTAAAATCTTATAACATTAAAAAAATATTTATTCTGAATGATCTAAAAGGTCTACTCAAGGTCCAATAATGTGTTCCTTTTGTAATGCATGGCTCGCAATGCAGGCTCTGAGGTGAGTAATATTTTCTGCAGGCAATGTTGACAGAATAGAATCTTATTGGTGAATGAGCTCCATGTTTTTTTCACTCACACAGAGTAAGATCAACTTAACCTAGTAAGTGGCCGTTTTGGTTCAGAGCATGTGTTACTATGGTTTCTGATCAGGCTACTCTACAAGCTCTCTTTCCTGTGCAGAAAACTCAATAGTTTGCTTAAGTTCTGGTTTGACAGAGTTTGCTAAGTTATAAATATGTCTAACAAAAATTATACAGTACCAGTCAAATGTTTGGACACACCTCATGTTGTTTACAATCTTGGTTTCCTGAAAAAGGGAAGGATTTATAATAGGTATGGGTTATACAGTGAGGGGAAAAAAGTTATTGATCCCCTGGTGATTTTGTACGGTTGCCCACATGACAAAGAAATGATCATTATAATTTTTATTTTTTATTTGAACAGTGAGAGACAGAATAACAACAAACAAATCCAGAACATGTCACAAATGTTATAAATTGATTTCCATTTTAATGAGTGAAATAAGCCTTTCATCCCCTCTCAATCAGAAATATTTCTGGCTCCCAGGTGTCTTTTAAACAGGTAACGAGCTGAGATTAGGAGCACACTCTTAAAGGGAGTGCTCCTAATCTCAGTTTGTTACCTGTATAAAAGACACCTGGGAGCCAGAAACAATCAATCAGATTCCAAACTCTCCACCATGGCCAAGACCAAAGAGCTGTCCAACGATGTCAGGGAAAAGATTGTAGACCTACACAAGGCTGGAATGGGCTACAAGACCATCGCCAAGCAGCTTGGCGAGAAGGTGACAACAGTTGGTGCGATTATTTACAAATGGAAGAGGAATCAGCCCAGAACTACACAGGAGGATCTTATCAATGATCTCAAAGCAGCTGGGACCATAGTCACCAAGAAAAACAATTGGTAACACACTACGCCGTGAAGGACTGAAAATCCTGCAGTGCCTGCAAGATCCCCCTGCTCAAGAAAGCAAATTTACAAGCCCCGTCTGAAGTTTTCCAGTGAACAAACTGAATGATTCAGTGGAGAACTGGGTGAAATTGTTGTGGTCAGATGAGACCAAAATCGAGCTCTTTAGCATCAGCTCAACTCGACGTGTTTGGAGGAGGAGGAATGCTGCCCATGACCCCAAGAACACCATCCCTACCGTCAAACATGGAGGTGGATACTTTGGGGGTGTTTTTCTGCTAAGGGGACAGGACAAGTTCACCGCATCAAAGGGACGATGGACAGGGCCATGTACCGTCAAATCTTGGGTGAGGACATCCTTCCCTCAGCCAGGGCATTGAAAATGGGTCGTGGATGGGTATTCCAGCATGACAATGACCCAAAACATACAGCCAAGGCAACAAAGGAGTGGCTCAAGAAGAAGCACATTAAGGTCCTGGAGTGGCCTAGCCAGTCGCCAGACCTTAATCCAATAGAAAATCTGTGGAGGGAGCTGAAGGTTCGAGTTGCCAAATGTCAGCCTTGAAACCTTAATGACTTGGAGAAGACCTGCAAAGAGGAGTGGGACAAAATCCCTCCTGAGATGTGTACAAACCTGGTGGTTTGCACACCCACCAGGAAAACGTCTGTCTTCTGTGATTGCCAACAAGGGTTTTGCCACCAAGTACTAAGTCATGTTTTGCAGAAGGGTCAAATACTAATTTCACCAATTTATAACATTTTTGACATGCGTTTTTCTGGATTTTTGTTGTTATTCTGTCTCTCACTGTTAAAAAAAAACTACCATTTAAGTTACAGGCTGATCATTTTTTTCAGCAGGGGATCAAATACTTTTTTCCCTCACTGTACTTATGACTAAGACAATTGTATTTTTGCTCTGTATTTTAAATAATACAATTGACTATGGTGTAAAATGGCAGACTGTCAGCTTCAGGTCTTCACATAAGTACCCATCCATGGAACGTGGGTAGAATTCGGCTATGACGAATCTTACTAGCCACTTTGGCCGGTGGCATTATATATATCTATATATAGGAGTTTTCCTGCATTCAAAAGTCAAAGGCGACTGCCTTCCCAAAATCTTGCACTGCTGCTGTGTGGTACACTGGTCCTGATGTCGCGGATTTGAGTAACGTCTGAAAAACAAGTGGATCCTGGTTTTCTTTTACACTCAAGCATGTCAAAATATTTTAATAAAACTTAACCTCAAACTACATCCAATCCGCATGACATTTTTTGGTTTGTTTCTGATCACTTCTAGTAGCCTAGAATTATAAATAGATTTTATAAAATAGATTTCACAAGACAGACAAGGGTTACTGGTGAAAAGACCATCAGATTAGGGTATGTACCATCACCAAAATCTTTATATATGCAAAAAATTATAGACAATTAACATATTTTAGTCACTAACAATACAAATATATGAATGTGAAGATGCTGGAAGATGCAAAAGCAGCAGAGACAAGTACAGCTGAAGGAAGTCGAGAGTGGGGGATGAAGGATGTGGCATTTGGATGGGGAAATAAGAAAAGGAACCTGGCAAGCCTAGTTCAGCCGGCTTGCGATTAGAAGGAATGAATGTTGTTGCCCTCCATAGATCCGAACCAGGGTCTCCTATGTGACAGGCTGGGTCTTTAACCACTACGTCTCATGTGTGCAGAGTGTTCTAGATTGTTAAACCAATTAGTTGAAACTCCACAGTGTTAGGGTCCTCAGGCCAACGCCCCAGCACCACTGCGCCCTCACGGCGTAGTGGACCTGAACGCAGCTCCCAGTCAAGGTCACAATCACCTGAATACTGACACCTGATTCTCATTATCTCCTCCTACATAAGCCAGTCCTCCACCACCACTTGGTTGTGAGGTATTGTTTGTTGTGGATGTGCCAAGCCTTTGCATAGCGACTGGAGTTAAACCACTTGTGTCCCCTACCTGTTGTTATGCTCTACCCTTGCCCTGTTCCCGTCTGTTTTCCGTGTCCAGTAGCCTGCCTTCTGACCTGCCTGCCTGCCCCGTGGATTATTCTGCCAAGCCTGCCCGTACCTGTACCGTCGCCTTCTCGAATTGTCAACCGGTTACTGAACTCTTGCCCGTCCATTCTTGCCTCAGCCCTTTTGTGCCGTAATAATAAACCCAGGCGGTTGCATTCCGCAATTGGAACACTCATCCCTTGGTCCTAGTGTTCATTACACACGGATCTCGAACTAGTTCACCTACATTAACTAACATCAAAACCAACAACAGATAAAACAGGGTTGATACATTACATTCAACGGGTTAAATTAGAAAGAGATTACTGTAGGGACCGATTGCGACATACTACCTCATCATGAAATTGCGTCTGGACATTAGATAAAGGGGCTCCGTAGCATACACAATCGAAGAAATAGACAACAATAATATTGACACGCCATTTATTGTAAAGCTGATAAGTTATTTCACATTTCTTTTTAAATATGTTACACGTTAACAGGCCTATGTTAAGAATAAATATATTGCTTGTATATTTTGGTTGCTATCAGGGAGGACATTGTTGCGTGTATTAGCTGATTAAGTGGATAACAGGGCAGATTTAACACTATAATAGTTGTCTTTTTCAAGTGTATAGCCACATACTATATAAAGTATGTCACAGAGGGGCATCCAATAGAGCACGGGGGTTGGTGGAAAACCTTTTATTTCTTCTCAAAAGACATCTGAAATAATAAACTCATTGCAATGTGAGTGACACTATGGGCTACATCCCTACAACCCCCATGAGCATTATCTGTAAACACTGTTTGATTCATTTGTGTTGGGCCTATGGCTTTGTGTGCCATTGACAGACAATGTGTACAAGACAGGCTACGATGTAGCACACCATAGTTGACTTTAATCAAATAAAATGTAATTTCACAACAAAATTGTGGATAGTGAAAATGCTGAGGTGAAGACCACTAGCCACTGTGGCTGATGAGTAAAAAAGTTAATGTCAAGCGCTGGTCAGCTTTAAATTGGGGGTATTTTCACCCATTTTAGATTATTTGTATGTTGTTTCCTCATTTTAGGATGGCAAATATATTGCGGCACACATTTGCAGCCTCTGTGAAATGGACTGCAACATATCCCAGTCATGGTTATTTTTTAAGTGCACAAGTTTAGTAAGCCTCTGTTTTAGCCAGCTAGTTAAATCAACCAAATTAGGAATCAAATAAAGCAACATTGAAATGTACTCAGCAGCCAGAGATCTGGCTTTTCTGTCGCTTTACCTTCTGGTCAATTGGATCCAGAAGCTTGCGCAGGTGTGGATCACAATCTCATGATGATGGTCTCCCCGTCAATTCACTTTCCTTATGATTACAAATGATTTAACTTATGTATGCCTCAATTCTGAACTGCATGAAAACATTTCAAAATACCAATTTCAAGAAACAACTTAAAAATAATCTACACATTCCAACATGCTGTGGCCTCAACCAAACATGTCTGATGTAACTTTAAAAACTAGGCTCTTACAAATACAAGCAAAACACAGATATGAGCACAATACAGTCTGGCAGTGAATTTAATGTCATATTTTACATTCCAAACAGTGGATTTAAAGAAGCAGACAGACTGGACCATGCAGAACATACTTTCCCAAAGAAGGAAGCGGACAGTTGGTCAAAGTAGGGCTCTTTTTCACTAACCCAAACCCAAACATGCCCCTATTACAATCTGACACCATGCAGTAGCTATACAAATTCCATAATTACAAATGTAGCTACTTGGGTGGTTAAACCACCACTTGTTTGGCCCCAATGCAATTTGTGTGGAATGGGTCAAGATTTGTGTACTACAATATATCCTAAATAGAAAATGTTACCTACTAAATGTTACATTAGCCTATAAAATATACACTAATGAGCCAAAACATTATGACCAGCTGTCTAATATGCTATTGGTCCGGCACGTGCTGGAAAAACAGCGCCAACCTGTCGAGGCATGGCCTCTACAAGACCCCTGAAGGTGTCCTGTGGTGTCTGGCACCAAGACATTGGCAGCAGATCCTTCAAGTCCTGTACGTTTCGAGGTGGAGACACTGTGGATCGGACTTGTTGGTCCAGAACATCCCACAGATGCTCAGTCAGATTGAGATCTGGAGAATTTGGAGGCGAAGTCAGCACCTTGAACTCTTCTTCATGTTCCTCAAACCATTCCCAAACAATGTGTGCAATATGACAGGGCGCATTATCGTGCTGAAAGAGGCCACTGCCATCAGGGAATACCGTTGCCATGAAGGGGCGCACCTGGTCTGCAACCATGTTTAGATAGGTGAGACGTGCCAAATTGACGTCCACATGAATGCCCAGACCCAGGGTTCCCCCAGCAGAACATTGCCCAGAGCATCACACTTCCTCCACCGGCTTGTCGTCTTCCCACAGTGCATCCTGGTGCCATCACTTCCCCAGGTAAACGGTGCCCACGCACGACGGCCGTCCATGTGATGTAAAAGAGAACGGGACTCATCCGACCAGGCCACCTTCTTCCACTGCTCCACGGTCCAGTTCCAACGCTTGCCTGTCCATTGTAGGTGCTTCCGATGGTGGACGGGTCATCACAGGCATTCTGACAAGTCTGCAGCTATGCAGCCCCACACGCAGCAAGGTGTGATGCATTTGCGTGTTGTGACACATCCCTCCGGTAATCATCTATATAATTTTCTGTTACTTTCTGTAACAGAAAGTCTACTGTGGGTTCAGGCCGAGACGGATATCCTTCGTTGCCCTTGTGCATCAATGAGCCTTGGGAAACCAACATCCTAAGGCCGGTTTGTGATTTGTCCCACCTTGGACCACTGTCGGTGGGTCCTCACCACTGCTGACCGGGAGCACCCCACAAGCCTTGTCACTTCAGAGATGCTCTGACCCAGTCGTCTGGCCATAACAATCTGGCCCTTGTCAAAGTCTGTCAGGTCTTTACTCCTGCCCATTTCTCCACCGTCCAACACGTTGACTATGAGAACTGATAGTTCGCTTACCGTCTAATCTACTCAGATGTGAGTAGATTACATTTGCCCTTGTTAGGAGCTGATCAAAGTTTTTAGCTTAACCTGTGTGTAGTCATAATGTTTTGGCTCATCAGTGCATGTGCGATGAATGGGGGCTTCACCTAACTACACTACCGTTCAAAAGTATTGGGTCACTTAGAAATGCCCTTGTTTTTGGAAAGAAAAACACATTTTTTATCCATAAAAAATTTCTCAGAAATTCAGTGCAGATGTTGTTCATGTTGTAAATGACAATTGTAGCTGGAAATTGCTGATTTTTTTATGGAATATCTGCATAGGCATATAGAGGCCCATTATCAGCAAATATCACTCCTGTGTTCTGATGCCACATTTTGTTTGCTAATCCAAGTTTATCATTTTAAAAGGCTAACAGATGCCTCCCAGTTCCTCAACTGGCAGCGTCATTAAATAGTACCCGCAAAACACCAGTCTGAACATCCACAGTGAAGAGGCTAATCCGGGATGCTGGCCTTTTTTTCAAATCTTCCTCTGTCCAGTGTCTGTGTTCTTTTGCCCATCTTTATATTTTCTTTTTATTGGCCAGTCTGAGATATGGCTTTTTCTTTTTCAGCATCCCAGAGTCACCTCTTCACTGTTGGTGTTCAGACTGGTGTTGGGCGTGTACTGTTTAATGAAGCTGTCAGTAGTGGACCTGTGAGGTGTCTGTTTCTCTAACTAGTGTTATGGAAATGTTTAACTAAGGTGCATTCGAGAAATGTCTGTCTTTCCATTGGCTGGTATGTAAATCTTTACTTTGATTGTGACACACATGTCTGTATAATATCAGAGGATTATTAGGTATTTGGGCCATGTCCTCCTGCCTAGACAAAGAAGGATGTCAGTCTTTTGATCCTCAGGAATGTGGTCCTTGGGGGGATCTTTAGGTAAATACAACAGTAAACATTATGGCAGGAAGGATAAAGTGGGGGGACAGCGCGCCCTTTGGGTAAAACCTATGTGACACAAGACAGATGGCTAACAACTTACCACACCCCTTTTTGTATGTGATATATACTGTTGAATGAGCTATATTGAGTTAGAGACTCCTCGGACGATTATGTTTGTAAGCGGTTGACGCGTCTCTCATATTTGCATAATAGTTAATAAAACTCTTAGAATGTGCCAAGAGAACTTTGTCTCTGTTTCTTACTCCTTTAAGAGTGTCGATACATGGAATTACCATCACACTAGACACTCTAATGTATTTGTCCTCCTGCTCAGTTGTGCACCGGGGCCTCCACTCCTCTTTTTATTCTGGTTAGAGCCAGTTTGCACTGTTCTGTGAAGGGAGTAGTACACAATGTTGTACGAGATCTTCAGTTTCTTGGCAATTTCTCGCATGGAATAGCCTTCATTTCTCAGAACAAGAATAGACTGACCATTTTCAGAAGAAAGATCTCTGTTTCTGGCCATTTTGAGCCTGTAATTGAACCCACAGTTGCTGATGCTCCAGATACTCAACTAGTCCATAGAACACCAGTTTTATTGCTTCTTTAATCAGCACAACAGTTTTCAGCTGTGCTAACATAATTGCAATAAGGTTTTCTAATGATCAAATTGCCTTTGAATATTATAAACTTGGATTACCAAACACAACATTCCATTGGAACAATGGACAGATTTTTGCAAAAAATTGGCCTCTGTAAACCTGTGTAGATATTCCATTGAAAATGTGCCATTTCCAGCTACAATGGTCATTTACATAATTATCAATGTCTACACTGTATTTCTGACTAATTTGATTCATTGTAAAAAAAAATCATCGAAAAACAAGGACATTTCTAAGTGGCCCCAAACTTTTGAACGGTAGTGTAAATCTGACAAACATACAGTAGTTGCACAACATGATCCACACATTGCAAAAACAGCGTCCGGATTCTCTATGCCAGAGATCATTGTAAGCAAATGACCAGACAAAGTTGAATCTACAACCACAACTTTACATTGAAGCATGGAACAATCTGCTTCAAGAAATGAAGAAAGTCAGAGGCAGCACATTTTTTTTCTAAGTACATCCAGTATATTCTACATTACTTAAGGCTGATTTCCCAGACACAGATAAGATTCTTGTCATAGACTAAAAAGCCAGCTCATTACAGATTCTCCATTGAAAATGCTTCATAGACCACGACCAGAGATAATCTGATAGAATCTGGTTGTGAACCATTGCTATAGTGGGTGGTTTCATGTCATTAGTCACTCTCTGACCTGTCTTACTGATCTTGCATTAGGATAGTAATAGTCGACTAATGTGATAAATGTAATGTAGGTTATCCTTGTATTACTGCCACATGGCAATCTGTAATGCGGTGATTAAAAATGGGTTTGAAAGCTTCTGTTTTTGATTGGTATGCTGTTGTTTTTAGCTACTTAGAATATCTGCGGCATGTACTTGGAAACCTGTCTTAACTGGAGGTTTTCAATTGCGACCGTGACTTAAATTGCATCTGCATTTAGATCTGTGAGAAAGACATCAGTAAATAGGGTTGGACATTTTTGATTGAATGTGTACAATCGAGGACCGTGATACGTGTGCATTACTGCGATAGGTAAGGGAAATAAGAAAAGCAACTCTTTCCCAGGTGACAGAGGATGTCAATGCAGGACATTCCCCAACTGCGACAGCAAAAACCAGACTGTGTCTGTAGAGACCTATACAGAGAAGAATATTATAGTAGAGTTTTGGTGCATAAAACCCTCATTACAAAGGCACTGGTCTACAGAGATGTTGAGAAATATGATATGGTCAGATCAGTAATCCTTCACCATATTCTGGACAAGCAGCTGAGTGCATGTTTGGCATACACCAAGAGAACAGTACAGACCTGAATGCTTGATCCCTACAGAGAACAGTACAGACCCGAATGCTTGATCCCTACAGAGAACAGTACAGACCTGAATGCTTGATCCCTACAGAGAGCGGGTCCGAAGGCTCTGTTATGCTGTGGGGGGCCTTTTCCTGGCATGGTTTGGGTCCACTGGTCCCCTTAGAGGGAATGGTCTCTGCAAATCATTACGCAGTTATTCTGAGTGATCACCTTTATCCAATGGTGAAACATTTCAATCCTGGTGGGAGTGGTTTTTACCAGGATAACAATGCTTCCATCCACAGGGAACTAGGGGCTAAGAGGGGTCACTGAATGGTTTAAACACCTATGGGAGATTTTGGACCGACGTGTGAAAAACTGGAGCCAACCCTGCTCTAATCCGCACACAAACATACTCTCTCCCTTTCAACACTTTCCCCTCTGTCTTCTCTTCGTGTCACTGGATGCTGCTCGCTGGTAGGGGAGGTTCAAACTGTCCTTGCCTTTTCGGTGGTCCCAGTTGATGCCACACCTAGAGTAGCAAATTCAAAAACCATCAGCCAAGAGATCCAATCCACACACACACACAACAACACAGATGCTAGGGCAGGAGAATGCTTTTTTCAAGTTCATCCATAAAACATAGATATAGCATCATCAAAAGGTCGCTGTAAAGCAACACACACATAAACTGTACACACACACACAAACAAGCAAGCTAGAAGCTCCTCTCAACTTCTCCCTCTCTTTCCTCATTATGATGAATGAAGTCCTCTAAGGGCTTGCTAAGACTATGATATTCTCAATCTGCTACATTCTTTTGTTGGGTCCTGTTACTATGCTAACTTTCGGAGTCAGAGTTAAACGTGCTTGTTAAAAGAAAGAAAAAAATTGATTCTAAAAATTAATGCTTTAAACAAAGCGAAAGTGAAGTGAATGTTTTTATTAGCTTACAGTTTTTGCTAATTAATTAAACCTCCCCAAATGCTCACCCTTGTTGAAAGCTGGGGCAAATTGATGTTTAATAGCTATATGTCTGTGAAAACAGGCATGTTTGACAGGTGCTGGTCACGGTTAGTGCATGAAAGCAATAATGGATTTGGAAATTAAGACATTTTGTGCCAATGAATATACTATCGCCTAGAAAAACTCCGCTATTCTGCATTAGATATTTCTATTTCCAACTAAGCTAATGAGTACAGGACTAGTTCATTTTGTCATCCATAGATTAAAATATTAAAACATTTCAATATGCAAAATAGGGGAGGAATTAAGATGTATGAAGGATAACTATTATCATAAGATGATGGCAAATTTGATTCCCAGAAGTATTTGTTCAAATTGCTTAATTATCCACCCAGAACCATGAAATGAATGTAAATTCTCAAATGTTAAATATATGCCATTATCTCAGATCGAGAAATGCATGGTCCAATGGTCTGTTGCCTACATAGAGGGTGACTGAAGTGGTGGGACAAATAGCAAATAGACTACTGAAATAACGCTTTGTGTAGACAAACATATTCCAATTAAAATACATCTCGACATTGGAAACAGATAAGGAGCTGGACAAGTTGCTGAGCACAGGTCCCTGGAATCCGGCGCAATACCCCCTTAAATGTCACCGTACAAGGCAGCGCAAAAGAAGTGTTATCTCAACTAATTCTAGTCCATCTATTGTTTCATTATATCTCTCAAAGTCTGAAAAGGCAGGGATTGGAGTCTGTCAGTGTTTCAAGTATGCTGTCAATAGTAGGGGAGTGTGTGTGTGTGTGTGTGTGTGTGTGTGTACTAGTCAAATACAAGTGAGATCAAACTGGAGAAACAGGTTGATATACCGAGTGGTGATGCCTGGCAACTCAGACTCCTGACAAACGTTCCACCACGCCCACAAAACCTCAGCCTCCTCTCAGCAATGACTCTGGATCTGAGTACTTCCAAAAGGATAAAGACTTCTGATCGGTTACCAGAAACCAGTGGGTTGAGTCAGAGACAGAATCCACTAGGGTAAGCAGACATGTAGAAAGTGTGTTATTGACTTTGATCACTCCAGTACTAACGTCTCTAGCGTGCTACTTGTTAAGGGGGGATTTTAAGGTTGTACTGCTCACCTACAAATCATCAGACCTCCTCTCTGTCTTACTAAATTGTTTCTGCTCTTCATGCCTACATTACATACAGTGGGGAGAACAAGTATTTGACTCCACTCGCCCTGTTTGGAGGAAGAAGAAGGATGAGTACAACCCCAAGAACACCATCCCAACCAAGAAGCATGGAGGTGGAAACATCCTTCTTTGAGGATGCTTTTCTGCAAAGGGGACAGGACGACTGCACCGTATTGAGGGGAGGATGGATGGGGCCATGTATTGCGAGATCTTGACCAACAACCTCCTTCCCACAGTAAGAGCATTGAAGATGGGTTCGTGGCTGGGTCTTCCAGCATGACAACGACCCGAAACACACAGCCAGGGCAACTAAGGAGTGGCTCCGTAAGAAGCATCTCAAGGTCCTGGAGTGGCCTAGCCAGTCTCCAGACCTGAACCCAATAGAAAATCTTTGGAGGGAGCTGAAAGTCTGTATTGCCCAGCGACAGCCCCAAAACCTGAAGGATCTGGAGAAGGTCTGTATGGAGGAGTGGGCCAAAATCCCTGCTGCAGTGTGTGCAAAATTGGTCAAGAACTACAGGAAATGTATGATCTCTGTAATTGCAAACAAACGTTTCTGTACCAAATATTAAGTTCTGCTTTTCTGATGTATCAAATACTTATGTCATGCAATAAAATGCAAATTAATTACTTAAAAATCTTACAATGTGATTTTCTGGATTTTTGTTTTAGATTCCGTCACTCACAGTTGAAGAGTACCTATGATAAAAATGACAGACTTCTACATGCTTTGTAAGTGGGAAAACCTGCAAAATCGTCAGTGTATCAAATACTAGTTCTCCCCACTGTAAATTATAGGCCACCTTCCTTATCCTAGAATTATAAACAAACCGCAGGAGGCCAGCCTTTCTTACACAGAACAAAATTTTTCTAAAATGATCTGTCTCTCAACCTCTCAAGTCTTTATTAAAGACTTTATCTTCAGTAGGTTCTATGAAATAACTGTAGTCTGGCCCAGGACTGTGAAAATGAATGGGAAGCACTGAACTGAAAAAAACTTCTGAAGAACCATTTTTAGTTGATCTTCACTGGGGTAGGTTCTTTCGTTTTTTGTGGAATCTTAGAGCAACAATGTATACCCTTTTCACAGTATTTCCTTAAACATATAGAGGTTTCCCCACAGTTTGTGAGAGATCCTGTAAACACTCTTTCTTTTTAGAGTCCATAAGGCTTTGTAACTGCTGATGTAACTGCTACTCATTGAACAAATTATCCAATTAATGATTACTCCTCTTTCATATGTCCCCTATAAGAACGTAGCAGAAGGCGTGTCGAGTGTTAGCCGGTTTCAGGAGTCCATTTCCCCCACCTCTCCAAATCACACATTGTAAATTGAGCTTAAAAACTCTTACGCAACCCTCTAGGTTACATTTAATCTATTTACATTTTAAAGTTTACATTCCTACATTCAAAGCTGTGTTCCTATGAATTGGTTATTGAGAAATACACCCCTCCCAGACGCAATATATTTTTCATGCAAACCACACGATCTGGCAGCATCCCACCTGTGAGATGGAACTGAAAGGTAAGAGATGGCTTGCCACCCCCGGAACACAAACCCATTTTCAATTACATAAAATCCGCTCAACGCACGTATTTGTAAATGCTCTGAAATGCAATTCTGGTTCTTGTCACATTTTCCTGTCCAGTCTTGACAGATGGGGAGAAAACACCACCAACCTCATAACCGGTTTGGTTCAAGAGGAGTAAAATACATTTTGCACATTTGACCATGGACACAACAATCTTAGTAACCACGATTCAATAGCAGGCGATACATTTAGAGCCGTAGTGGAGCACGAATCCATCCAGTCTCGACGGTAGATGCTACTCATGATCCTTTTAATTCTGTCCAGGGTTGCCAGCTGTATGAGGGTTTTAAATCCACGATTATGGTGAACTCCCATTGGAAATCCACTTCCACCCAACAAAATGAACGATCCAAGAGAAATACATCCTGTTGGGCATGAAGATAAATGTTGGCTGTGTAGTCCACTCCTTCCCCTTATCAGATACAACCATGCTCTCCATCATGGTGAACAGCTATGACACATGCGTTGGTCGTGTTAGGCAGTTGCATACCCCAAAGACAAACAGCTAGTGTCAGTGCATAGCATGGAGGCTTTCCATCTGATTAACACGGGCTTACAGCATTCGATGGATCGGAGTGCTTACAGTCTGCAAGGTTAAACAGAAGAACATACGTATATGGCAGAGCCGAAGTACCCTATTAAATTCCACAAGGACATGGAGACAAATCAGCAGTTTTCAGCTAAATATTCATTTATAGCAATGTTATAAGTAGTTCCTTTCAATGACTCAAGCAAGGGTTGGTGTTGAAGGCATTGCCAAAAATTAACTGTTACACATTTATTGAGAGTAGCTAAGTTGAAGCAGGGTTAAGTGCATGGCTATTTAGTTCCTATGTAAGGCAAAGCAAACTGTTCAGAAGATGTCAAGGATTTAAGGAGAGTCAGACTGCCAAACAAGGCTGCAGTAAACAAATCATGTCTCTCATCTCAGTATAGAAATATAATTGTTCAAGACAATTTAATGCTGGTGCAAGATTATGCTGATGTTCTATATAGCTCTTTTTCCTTCTGGAACCAAATTTAATAGCAATGATAAATCAGTTGACTGTATATTATGGAATGTATTACAAGTTACATTATGTAATGTTGTATTGATTGTTGCTGCCTTTTCGGACAGGTTTCTCTTGCAATAAATTATCTCAGTTAGCTTTTTATGATTAAGTAACGGTAAAATAAAATAACATGAATAGGATGAAGTTCTGTTTTCAAAGACATAATAGTCATTTACCATTGGAAAGATGTATTATCAATTCAAGACAATAATCTATTAAAAATGATAAATTTTAGAGTAGGATGTAATATTAGACTCAACTACATTTTGCTTAAAAGAACAGTATTTCAGTGTAAATATAATAACAAAATAAAAACGTGTGAATGGCATAAAAAAATGTTTGAATAATTGCAAAAAAGACCTAACCACACTGCAACATCACTTGATACCTATGCATATCTCCAACAACAATAAGCAAGGCCTGTTTGTATGTAGCAGTAGCCCTTCAAAATAAAAGTATGGTATTTTAATTATTTTTTCTCACTTTTCAACTGTGAGCCTTTCAAAACTTTCAGTGACCCAAATGTGGGTCAAGACACACCATTTGAGAAATGCTGCTATACAACATGTTCCTACCTTGACCTTAAGTCCAGCAATTCAACTTTCCATGAGCTGACTTGCTCCCTACGGATTGTATTTTGAATCAAAGTATATGGTATTATAACAATGGCATTAACAGCATGCTCCTAAACGTTTTGATGAGCTGTTTATGGTTAGGCTCGTGTAGCGAAGAGTACCTTAATATGTCAAATGTTGTGTGATTAGCAGAGAATCATTATTAATAAAAATAGGTGATAAGTCTCAATGGTAAACCAAAGTAATTACGCCAGTGGGACTACAATGGCATCATGTATATTAGTGAATACAGTGGGGAGAACAAGTATTTGATACACTGCCGATATTGCAGGTTTTCCTACTTACAAAGCATGTAGAAGTCTGACATTTTTATCATAGGTACTCTTCAACTGTGAGTGACGGAATCTAAAACAAAAATCCAGAAAATCACATTGTATGATTTTTAAGTAATTAATTTGCATTTTATTGCATGACATAAGTATTTGATACATCAGAAAAGCAGAACTTAATATTTGGTACAGAAACGTTTGTTTGCAATTACAGAGATCATACATTTCCTGTAGTTCTTGACCAATTTTGAACACACTGCAGCAGGGATTTTTGCCCACTCCTCCATACAGACCTTCTCCAGATCCTTCAGGTTTTGGGGCTGTCGCTGGGCAATACGGACTTTCAGCTCCCTCCAAATATTTTCTATTGGGTTCAGGTCTGGAGACTGGCTAGGCCACTCCAGGACCTTGAGATGCTTCTTACGGAGCCACTCCTTAGTTGCCCTGGCTGTGTGTTTCGGGTCGTTGTCATGCTGGAAGACCCAGCCACGAACCCATCTTCAATGCTCCTATTGAGGGAAGGAGGTTGTTGGTCAAGATCTCGCGATACTGTCCCTGTCCTTGTCCACCTGGTCATACTTCTGACCTAGTCTAAAATCAAATAGACTCCGGATTTAGCTCAGAGAAATGTATTTATTATTCCAATTGGACTCTCAATATCTCACCCGGCACAGCCAGAAGAGGACTGGTCACCCCTCTGAGCCTGGGTCCTCTCTAGGTTTCTTCCTAAAATTCGACCTTCTTAGGGAGTGTTTCCTAGCCACTGAAATCCAACACTACTGTTGTTTGCTCCTTGGGGTTTAAGGCTGGTTGTCTCTGTAAAGCACTTTGTGACAACTGCTGTTGTAAAAAGGGCTTTATAAATACATTTGATTGATTGATTGATACATTGCCCCATCCATCCTCCACTCAATACGGTGCAGTCGTCCTGGCTCCTTTGCCGAAAAGCATCCCCAAAGAATGATGTTTCCACCTCCATGCTTCACAGTTGGGATGGTGTTCTTGGGGTTGTACTCATCCTTCTTCTTCCTCCAAACAGGGCGAGTGGAGTTTAGACCATCCAGATGGTCATTGGCAAACTTCAGACGGGCCTGGACATGCGCTGGCTTGAGCAGGGGGACCTTGCATGCGCTGCAGGATTTTAATCCATGACGTGTGTTACTAATGGTTTTCTTTGAGACTGTGGTCCCAGCTCTCTTCAGGTCATTGACCAGGTCCTGCCGTGTAGTTCTGGGCTGATCCCTCACCTTCCTCATGATCATTGTTGCCCCACGAGGTGAGATCTTGCATGGAGCCCCAGACTGAGGGAGATTGACCGTCATCTTGAACTTCTTCCATGTTATAATAATTGCGCCAACAGTTGTTGCCTTCTCACCAAGCTGCTTGCCTATTGTTTTGTAGCCCATCCCAGCCTTGTGCAGGTCTACAATTGTATCCCTGATGTCCTTACACAGCTCTCTGGCCTTGGCCATTGTGGAGAGGTTGGAGTCTGTTTGATTGAGTGTGTGGACAGGGGTCTTTTATACAGGTAACAAGTTCAAACAGGTGCAGTTAATACATGTAATGAGTGGAGAACAGGAGGGCTTCTTAAAGAAAAATTAACAGGTCTGTGAGACCCGGAATTCTTACTGGTTGGTAGGTGATCAAATACTTATGTCATGAAATAAAATGCAAATTAATTATTTAAAAATCATACAATGAGATTTGCTGGAATTTTGTTTTAGATTACGTTTCTCACAGTTGATGTGTCCCTATGATAATAATTACAGACCTCTACATGCTTTGTAAGTAGGAAAATCTGCAGAATCGGCAGTGTATCAAATACTTGTTCTCCCCACTGCATGTAATGTAGGCACGAAGAGCAGAAACAATTTAGTAAGACAAAAAGGAGGTCTGATGATTTGTAGGTGAGCAGTACAACCTTAAAATTTTAAAGGAAAGAAACATAATAGGGATAGTTATTTCTCCAAGGAATTTGTGAGGGAAATGTTCACAGTGCTTTGTGTGACTATTTTATTTGCATTGTCTGTGGCATGTTGCTGCATCTACAGCACTAAATTCTAAACTAGGAGTTAATAGAAGTCTTAAATGCACAGACGAATAGGGTCAATGTAAGCATAATTTAGCTTAGCAATTCAGTGACATTGAATGTTTTATATTTCCACTAGACCTCACAATGACTTCAGGCACGTCCTGGAGGCAAAAGAAAGTAGCCTGGAAACCAATGCGTAAACAAAAATATTTTTTATATTTGTAGTGATTGAGTAGGCACTTGTTGTTCTAGTTATTCAAACCAACTATACTGAACACGCTTTCCAGAAAACTAATGATAACGTATCAGCGTATCCCATCAACAAAAACAGCCTTAAATAAAGTTACAAGTGCTGCTGAGAAGACCGGACACCTTGATTATTATCTAACTGAAACATATGATGTTGTTTTTCAGGGAGAACATTTGCATCCTTCAACTATTTTGCTTTTCTCTGACCGTGGATTCCAGTGGTTGAGGAAGTTGATCTATTGCACAACATACTGGGATTTACTGACATCATTACAAGTGATGGTGATACTACTATGTAAAAAAAAAATACATATATATGTACATGTTAAATAGTTAAGTGATGTGAAGTAACATGCAAGTGCGTAGATCAATAATCTTATCTTTGTTAACTCGCAAAGACCCAAACACTGTTTGGGTCATTAATCCGTTAACAAGGCGACAGTGCATTGGGTCTTATTTAATATCCATTCACGGGAGTAGCGGTACCAATCTTGAGTTGATAAGATATTGTTTCATTGGAGCAGGACCCAGTGAAGCAGACCATGACTACTTCCTGTCATCTCCACTTTCTGTTATTTAGCCAGCTTGATGTTATAAAAGCCTAGGATCAGCTGCTCTGTTTATTCAGGTTCTTTCATTGCAAGCAATGTTATTTTAGCTCGAAGCACCGTGTAATCTTCCATTGTTAGTGTGTTAAGGAATCCACAGGTAACCTGCAGAAAATATGTAGGTCCCCCGTCCCAGTGAAGCAGACCATGATTATTTATTGTCATCTCCACTGTCTAGAATCTATCCGGCTTGATGTCGTAAAAGCTTGGGATCAGCTGGTCTGTATATTTGATTCAGGTTTTTTTTCACTGCAACGTTTTCATTGCAATGTTATTTTCGCTCAAAGCACTGTGTAATCTCCTGTTATTAGCGTGTTAAGGAATCCAGAAGTAACCTGCAGAAAATACGTATGTCCCGCAGCTATATTAACAGTGTTACAACAAAATTAGGAGAGCTGTCCTTTGCCTTAGCATTCCCCTAGGGGACATGTGTGTGTGTGTGTGTGTGTTTGTGTGGGTGTGTGCGTGTGCGTGAGTGAGTGTGTGTGTTTGTTTGGGTACCAGTCTGCCTGCATACCTATGCTCATGCATGGGGTCTGTGTGTCAGTCTACTTTTGCGTGTGTGCATGTGTGTGTGTGTGTATGCCTGAGTGTGAATGCATGTGTGTGAAACTGCATACACTTGTGCGTGGCTGTGCCTTATCTGTGCATGCATCATCCTTGGCTTGATAAACACAATTTAAAAGGTCCATTTGGTGCCGGTCCCCGGAGGGCAGAGAAACGGGAGAGACTGGGTACTCAGACTGCTGGGTCCGTCATGGAGAGATGAGGCCTTGATGTACGGGAACGTGTTAAGCAGATAGCCTTCTGAGGTGGAGGTATGTGTCTGCATTTGTCGGATTTTGATCTGTCCTGTTCTCCTCATGCCAGGAGGGTGCAAACTGTAAATTACTTTTGTGTTGTTTACAATGCTCCACAGAATATTGTGGGATAAGAGTCTGGTGTATCTGCCGATAACATTTTACGATATCCTAAGGTATGTCATTGGAAGGTATGTCATTGGATACTTGTTAGGTGATGGATTTAAATGTACATGTTAATCCAGACTTGTCAAATGATAGTTTAGCAAAAATAGGTAGTTGTCATGGCAAATTGCTGACAGGGAATGAGTAATCAAGCTCTTCTCTATGCTTGAAGCCTAATAGTGGAACCAGCTTGTCCTTAAAGTTAAGGCAGCTCCTTAAAGCGTCTCTACCCAAATTCTGAAAACATCTGAAACCCTACTTGTATTGAATAGTTTCTGAAATAGCTCCCTGTGGATTCCCCCCTCCACTTTAAAAAAGTGATTTTACCTGTACTAAAATCAAATTTATTTAAATCAATCAAATGTATTTATGAAGCCCTTTTTACAACAGCAGTTGTCACAAAATGCTTTACAGAGACACCCGGCCTTAAACCCCAAGGAGCAAACAACAGTAGTGTTGGATTTCAGTGGCTAGGAAAAACTCCCTAAGAAGGCCGAATTTTAGGAAGAAACCTAGAGAGGATCCAGGCTCAGAGGGGTGACCAGTCCTCTTCTGGCTGTGCCGGGTGAGATATTAAGAGTCCAATTAGAATAATAAATACATTTCTCTGGGCTAAATCCAGAGTCTATTTGATTCTAGACTAGGTCAAAAGTATGACCAGGTGGACAAGGACAGGGACAGCAACGGGCCCCCCAAACCAGGTACTCCGCAGGTGTGGACCAGGACCTCATCTCTTCCTAAAATTTAAAACTGGAGGAGACTGAGAAAAGTTAGAAAGGGCATTCCTCATACCCCCAGCACCATAATATAGCAGCGTAACACTTTGGTCCGGCGACACTGTGCCCCTACCCGGGGGAGGCCCCGGACAGGGCCCAACAGGCAGGAAATCAATCCACCCACATTGCCAGGCATCAACCAAAGGGACACCCACCAAATGCAACCCCCCTGAAAGAGGGCAGAGTATTGCCAGCAGCGTACAGCCACAAGTGCGCAACAGAGAGACAACAACAAGCCTAACCCAAACTAAAAGTGGCCTAACCCTGTCTCAGAGATATCACCACCAATTACAATCCCAATCTAAAGTAGGTTTAGGTGTACAGCTGGTTGTTTGGGCCAGAGAATGCATTGCTTTTTTTTTTTTATAACAGGCTGGAATCAGTTGTCTCTTATTTTGTCTTCTAAATTCAGGATTGGTTTGCAAGGTGGGATTTCAGATGATCTTAAGACCAGAGTGTACCTTGAAGAAAGAGGAGAGGCAGAGAGAGAGGCAGAGAGAGAAAAAGACAAACAGAGAGAGAACAAGATAGAACAGAAGTCTTTGTCAAATCATGAAAATCGTTTAACCACCTGGCTTTGTGCTTTACTGAGTAATTTTTCAGATTTTCAGGTGAATGACTCCCGACATCAATGTCTGTCTTGGATTGTGGTTTGTCTGATTTCAGAGAAAACTCTTAATAAGCCCTTGTTTCACGGCGGGTAGCTGAGAGATTACAACTAACGGAGTAGACGTGGGCTTGCACTCATAGAGCAGCTCCAAGCAACTCCAGGGCTTTGCTCTGGCTTGGAAATGGGAAAAAAAGGGGGGGGGAAACTAATGTCCAGAAGTTTCCCGGCGTCCACCATGGGGATGAGGAATGAGTATGCCAGTTACCCCTATCACTTACTACAGCCTAGGCAATTTGTAGATTGTTAGGTGTACAGGTTCTATTAGTTATGATTCTAGCCATCTCCATATCTCCTCCATCGCGTTCTGATGGGAGGATCTTTATTCAAGCACACTGCATACAGCTAACCAATCTTTTCCGATTTACCAAAGTATATTTTGGGAAATGATTACGACATGAATACATATTTATTGATTCCATTTGCTAATTAGTATGCTATTTTGTTGCTTCTAATTAATTATTTATCGATAATGTACTATCCGTATAGTTAAAAGTATATTGTATATTAGACTTTTTTTTTTCCTGATGTATGGCATTACATTCTGACAGGTTCTCTCCTTTTGTTCCAAAATGTAAACCTGTGATTTGGCAGTAAACTACAAAGGGCTGTTTCTTTGGATGGCAAACAAGGCAAAGAGAAGTGGATTTGAATTAAACCTAATGTAGGGAAGAGGTTTAGCATTGGGACTAGGCTTATGAGTCATTCTATGCATGAGGTTCAAGAGGTTGTTCTCACCAGAGAGGTCTGGGGGATGGAGGGGATTGAACTCTCTAAAGGCCATGGATTCATGACTTCATGGCCCAGGGCAGATGATTAGCCTGAGTGACTAAACTGCAGCATTATCCATCACAAAAGAACTGAACAGAGCCACTAGGCTAGGAGGTCATCAACTTCATGGATTTCTGTAATATTAGCCATATTGGCAAGTGCAGGGAGAAATGTGAACAGGAATTTCAGCAGGTCTTTACTGTTGGTTCCCACTGAGAGAAACATGAATCTTAAAGGTTAAGGTACAGTCTTATGGCTTGTTAGAGCCCAAGGTTTGATGGAAAGAAGTAAATGATAAGGAGCAAAGGGTTTGGTGTACCACTGCAAGAGTGAAGAGAAAGGGAAGAGCAGGTACAAAGGTAGATTAGGCAACTTCAAACTAGACATTTTAAATGAAGTGATTCCGATTCAAAGCACAATGAAACCTGACAGTTATTGTATGATCTTTTGAAGAGATGGGTTTGAATGGGTGTTAATTGGGCCAGAAACATGTCCTTGTAATTATAGATCCCCAGAACAGAAGTCAAACCTGCTGTGAATGACTGTGTGTGTGTGTGTCTGTGTGTGTCTGTGTGTGTGTCTATGTTATCTTTCTACCTCACTCTTTTCCCGTGTGCAAGATATACATTGTTGTTGGTTTGTGAAAGCTATGGTGCAGGGGAAAAAGCAAGAGTAGCCCTCTGCAGCAGTAGCCTGATGCACTAGCTAGAAGATAGACAGCTGTGTGTTGCTCTCTGGTGGCCTGAGGAGGAATTCATCTGAACCCAAGGGTTCCTGTTATGTGACCAGCTCTTTGCCGCTTTGCCAAACCAGCACTATCTTACTGTTGAGGCTATCTAGCTTACCGCATGCCTTCCTTCAGGTTATTATCATGGTGAATGGACGCTCTGAACACGCTGAAACAAGATTTTAAACAACCTTTTTACAAGTGCCTGTTGGAAGCGCTCTATGCACTCAGTGTTTTCTGTGGATTTAGTACCTCAAAATTGCAAGCACCTAACCTCGCGTGACGTTGAGACAAACCGACACTTGGCTTGACAATGAAGTATGTTCATCCAGGTCCACTTGATGTTATTTCAAAGTTTCCTCACCAGATGACTTGTACATGTCGGAGATGTCATTGTACTGTAGATTTCATGACTCCCAGGTATGCCCTGGTGGGAGTTAGATGCACTCCAAACCTCCACCATCAGCTATCCATTTTGATGGTGCAACCAGCTATTATGCCTATTTTCATGCGCAGCCATCTGGCCATAACAAAGGCGTCGTGATATAGAGTTACAGGTCTTGGAAGTAAGATTTGTGGTGGAATCTGAAACTGTGAAGAAGTTAAATTCAGTCCATAGGACATTATGTGGAACTGAGCCAATGCATTGATGTGGTTTCTTTACATGTAGCTCGACGTCCTTTTAGCTATGATGCTGAAGATCTAACGTTTAGGTGGCAGATTGAATAGAATTGGCTGATTTCCAAGGACTCTTTCTCTTGGGAATCTGTAGCCCTCCTGTTCTGTGCCAACATTTAAGTATGACTTTCTCCAAGCCACCCATGAGCCAGAAAGTATAAGACGTCAGGTACACTTTTATAGTTTGAAAGGGACCCTGTTTGGCCCTGGGGCTGATGATACTCATGCCTGTCTAATCTCATTCCATTTCTGAGGACCAACATACATTTTTATCATTTATCGGATGGAATATTGTCCATGCTTATTCTCAAACTTATGCTGTTTTCTCCAGATGATGCGCCACTTCTTGCTTCAATGCCTTTAAAGTTCCACTTTTCTCCTTGGTGAAAAGTGCTTTGAGGAATTTGAAGGGGTCTTTTATAGAAACATAATATTGCTTGTTCTCTCTTTCTACGGGTTTTTCTCCAGGCTTTGAGCCCTCCTCAAAGTCCCAGACGACTTAAGATGTTTTCCTGCAGAACCTTGATTCCCTCCTCCCTCTGTGAAAACTTCCTCCATGGCTTCCTCTCCCAGATCAGGTGGACTATTTCTAGCTGCCTCCTGGACTTGCACAACGTTGTACATGCCTTTCCCGTCTCTCAGGCACTTCAGATCATTTGGTAGATGATGTTCACCGGTGAACCTAAACCTTTCTAGAGTCTTTTTAGTCAACTGCTAAGCTCTGCACTGATGGACTCCCATTATTCCTGCTCTGAATCATTAGTCCGCTTCACTTTAGGTTTGAACACACTGATATTTTTCTCTCGCAAGCTTTCTTTTGTTCGATAGGCTCAAACACAAGTTTCGTTTTTTATTAGTGATATACACAGCAGGCACAAGGCCAACCACGGAAAATCCGGAGCTGCAGGTTTCTGCTTAGCGATTAACTCAAGAAAAATAAATAAAAGTGAGATAGAAATGATAAATAGTGACAATAGAAATAACCATATACTCCCTACTTGAGGTTTCCGTGATTCAGTTAGCTCCCTCGGAGACAAAGTGCTGATATTCTGCAAACTTTGGCTCCAGTAGCTTAACATCAAGGATAACTTCCCTTGGTTTCTTTGCCGTCCCTTCATAGAAGATACTTTTTTCCATGTGCAGGTTTCTTGTAAAGTGCTCTTGTTTGTAGGCTTCTGTTCCTGGGTCTTTAGCCATGTTAGCCATTGGTGAGTCATCTTCCGCCCCCACGCTCACAGACTAAGATTCTTGCAGACTAAAGGTGTGTTTTTCCTTTCGTTTTTGTATTTACCCTGTCAGCTGTTCTGTTCACAACAGTCACCGAATGATTTAGCTGAATTAGTTCTGAATACAAGGGACATGATGTTTAAATCCAGTGTGCCGATATTTGAGTGTGAGCGATAACCTAAAGCCAGTTGATGTTGAGGAACAGAAACAAGTGCACAACTTTTAAGAATGAAACAGAAATAACTTCAATTTTATTTGGGCATATACTGTATCAGCAGTATAAAACTGGAGGACATACATATACATACAGGAACTGATTGAAACGTCTGAAGACATGTCTGACAAGATTGCAAAGAGACTGAATCCTGCGAATTGCCATTTATGCAGCAATATGCCTGTGGAATTTTAATGCTAACATCAGACAAAGCATTCTAGACCTTGAACTGCTTATGGTACTTCCATGCACAAACGTCTGGTCTGAGACGCCTTTCATTAAGCTGTACATGGAATGTAGGTGGAATCTGTACCCGCCTTCGAATGACAGCGTCTTATGCATCGGAAACAGAACAAAATAAAACACTCAACAGTAGTGCACACCTTGAATGGGAATACACTTCTGGATATTGACCATCACACAGGTCCAAGCATGACATATTTTGAAGTGCCTCAATTTTTTTTCCATGGCACTCTTAACGAAAGCATGCTTTTAAAACTCGAACTAACTATTTTTATGCCATCATTTGTCTAGGCTCAGGAAAACATGGGCATTTTGGCCCAGCAGGGCTGAGGCCCCCCAGTCAGCTATGTTTAGTGTAAGTATGATTCATGATGTCTCCATAGCGACTGAAAGCTGAGCACTGATCAGCAGCGGTGGGGGTGTACTTCCCTCAAGTGGCCGAATAGAGTAACTGATTAAATATAGAGTACAGATTGAATTGCTCCACTGGTTTTAGTGCTAACCCACAAATCATTACATGGACTTGCTCGTACTTATCTCTCAGAATTGGTCATGCTTTAAGTACCTACACATAGCCTTCGGTCACAAGAAGCAAGCCTCCTGATTGTCCCTTGAATATCTGAACAAACAGCTGGGGGCTGCACTTTCTCCCAAATTACTTTATTTCCGAGGAATGATCTGTCGGTCCATGCGAGAGACGCCGCCTCGGTCAACCTTTCAAGTCTTTACTGAAAACTCTTCTCCTCAGGAGATCCTATGATTGGAGTGTTGTCTGACTAGGCAGTGGACTGACAAAACAGACTTACTGTCTCAACAGGATCCACTCAGTTACTCTGCCTCTGAACCTGTTATGAAGGCTGTGTCTCTGGGTTACTTTGTCTCTGAACCTGTTATGAAGGCTGAGTCACTGGGTCACTCTGCCTCTAAACCTGTTATGAAGGCTGAGTCACTGGGTCACTCTGTCTCTAAACCTGATATGAAGGCTCTGTCACTGGGTCACTCTGCCTCTGAACCTGTTATGAAGGCTGAGTCACTGGGTCACTCTGCCTCTAAACCTGTTATGAAGGCTGAGTCACTGGGTCACTCTGCCTCTAAACCTGATATGAAGGCTCTGTCACTGGGTCACTCTGCCTCTGAACCTGTTATGAAGGCTGAGTCACTGGGTCACTCTGCCTCTAAACCTGATATGAAGGGTCTGTCACTGGGTCACTCTGCCTCTGAACCTGTTATGATGGTCCAAAATAAATCTGTCCGTTCCCTGTGCTTCTCCCCATTACACTGTACAATTTAAATATTTTATGTCAAGTAACTTTTTTGATACATTTTGTCTATGCAGTTGTTTCTCTTTCAAACTTTTTTGGCACTGGAAGGGAAAACATTTTTAAATGCAATTCTAAAGCATCAGATTTTTTAAATAAGTGTGACTATCTCAGGAAAACAAGTATGTGTGGCCACCTTAACAATGAAAATGTTTCACGTTGATGTCTCCTGTGGTTGCTCAAAAGGAATACAGTGGGGAGAACAAGTATTTGATATACTGCCGATTTTGCAGGTTTTCCTACTTACAAAGCATGTAGAGGTCTGTAATTTTTATCATAGGTACACATCAACTGTTAGTGATGGAATCTAAAACAAAAATCCAGAAAATCACATTGTATGATTTTTAAATAAGTAATTTTCATTTTATTGCATGACATAAGTATTTGATCACCTACCAACCAGTAAGAATTCCATTAGATTTTCTTTAAGAAGCCCTCCTGTTCTCCACTCATTCCTGTATTAACTGCACCTGTTTGAAATCGTTACCTGTATAAAAGACACCTGTCCACACACTCAATCAAACAGACTCCAACCTGGCCAAGACCAGAGAGCTGTGTAAGGACATCAGGGATAAAATTGTAGACCGGTCAATCTCCCTCGGTCTGGGGCTCTATGCAAGATCTCACCTCGTGGGGCATCATTGATCATGAGGAATATGAGGGATCAGCCCAGAACTACACAGCAGGACCTGGTCAATGACCTGAAGAGAGCTGGGACCACAGTCTCAAAGAAAACCATTAGTAACACCCTATGCCGTCATGGATTAAAATCCTGCAGCGCACGCAAGGTCCCCCTGCTCAAGCCAGCGCATGTCCAGGCCCGTCTGAAGTTTGCCAATGACCATCTGGATGATCCAGAGGAGGAATGGGAGAAGGTCATGTGGTCTGATGAGACAAAAATAGAGCTTTTTGGTCTAAACTCCACTCGCCCTGTTTGGAGGAAGAAGAAGGATCAGTACAACTCCAAGAACACCATCCCAACTGTGAAGCATGGAGGTGGAAACATCATTCTTTGGGGATGCTTTTCTGCAAAGGGGACAGGACGACTGCACCGTATTGAGGGGAGGATGGATGGGGCCATGTATCGCGAGATCTTGGCCAATAACCTCCTTCCCTCAGTATGAGCAATGAAGATGGGTTCGTGGCTGCGTCTTCCAGCATGACAACGACCCGAAACACACAGCCAGGGCAACTAAGGAGTGGCTCTGTAAGAAGCATCTCAAGGTCCTGGAGTGGCCTAGCCAGTCTCCAGACCTGAACCCAATAGAAAATCTTTAGAGAGAGCTGAAAGTCTGTATTGCCCAATGACAGCACCGAAACCTGAAAGATCTGGAGAAGGTCTGTATGGAGGAGTGGGCCAAAATCCCTGCTGCAGTGTGTGCAAACCTGGTCAAGAACTACAGGAAACCTATGAAATATTAAGTTCTGCTTTTCTAATGTATCAAATACTTATGTCATGCAATAAAATTCAAATGAATTACTTAAAAATCATACAATGTGATTTTCTGGATTTTTGTTTTAGATTCCAGATTTTTGTTTTAGAGTACCTATGATAAAAATGACAGACTTCTACATGCTTTGTACGTGGGAAAACATGCAAAATCGGCAGTGTATCAAATACTTGTTCTCCCCACTTCATCTCACCAGACCTATGACAATAATTGACTGAGAGATAGTGGCAGAAAGATTGGTTCATATATTATCAGGAGCTGGATGAAATTTTTGGCACACAACACTATATGTTAGGGTTGAATAAGGCGGAAGAAAAAGACAAGTAGCCTACTACTAGGCTATTATTCATGTTTGATCTATCTAAATAGCTACATTTAATACATGCAACATTACGTAGCCTGTGGAAAGGGAGGACTTTTGATAATTGATTCATCTGCTGATTACAACTTTTTTTAATCGGATATTTTAGACAACATACATTCCTGCATTATGTTTTAAGTGTTTTCCTCATCTTGCACAATGTCCTATTCCAAGGGACTTCAAATAGCAGATTTATTTATCTTTTTAGGATGTCTCCAGAATTTCACAGTGTGCTTAATGAACCTGCACAATACAGAGTCTAACAATGAGAAATGGGGAATGTCAAAACATCACTAAGAATATTATACCGTGTAGATTTCGGCTGGGGATGAATTTTCTTCAAAGTTTTTATTGCAGAGAAATATAGAACTTGCAATCTCTGACACTCATTGCATGATCCATCAGTAAAAATTATGCCGTTAGGTATCAGGCGCTGCTTGACTATAAACGCATTCCGGGTGCAGAAGTAGACCACTGGTTGGATAACGATATGTTTAATGCGAAGCTAAACCATGCCTTCAAAATGTCTCACTTCAAAACACAACATGCCAAGAAGATAACTAGAATAAACTCTGAAAAGCAGACAACAGCCTACTCTTTTGCTGCATCCCACATAGACCCAACTGACCGATAATGATATTGGTTGCAAACTTTTTCCATGATCAACACTATCAACATTGTCAGTTAGTTTTCACAGCCCTAAATAGGGAATAATGTGAACAGAAATGTCATGAAAACAGTTATGTGAAATAAGGCCACTTTTCTGTTGTTTGCTTTATCTGTTGTGGTGTAAAAAAGCCGTAATCCCCTCTCTCCTAGACAGAGGACCTGAGCACTAGGATCATGTCTCAGGATGACACAGCCTGACAACTCCTGGCTGTCCCTGTCCACCAGGTCAGACTGCTATTTTGAGCTCAACTTGCTCCACATGAAAATAATCCAACTGACATTTTCCCTAGAGAATTAGGGTTTTTGCCAACTCAACCGAGACCTACCTGTTGCTAAAGTGCAATGCTAAAGTCACTGTCAAGCGACTGTCAATTGTTAACTTTAATACCTTCACATGCATTGACATAGCAACGACATTCGTGAATGTCACACGCCACCCTTTTTGTTGGGGCAACCCCTACCACGACAGCACGGAAGAGCAAGACTGTTTAAAAATGTTTCATTACAACGTTTTGGAAGGAGAACTATTTCACTCATAGTGTGAGTAATTACAGCCGGGTCACATTTCACAGACATCTGGAAACCCTGGGCAGTTACATTAATGCTTCTACAACATCTGCTGATCATACCCCAGTCTACACAGTGCCAAGCAGACCCACACTGCCAAATATAGACATAGAGTCAATAAATGATGTCCCAGTGGGTAAACTGTACTGGTAGTTGGCCAACTTATCTCCTCCAAGGAAATTCAATGCCATCTCTGTCCTCCGAGAAAACAACATTGAAAAAGGCATTTACCACATGACAGTAGGACGTCAAACACCGAGGCCAAGTACAAAAGAGCCGTTTGAGGTGAGAAAAACATTTCCTTCTTCCACTGATGGCACACCATTGAGGATCTCTCTTCAGAGACCAACACAGAAGCCTTCTTTGTCAGGTCCTCATGGTTGTGGTTAATCAAAATAAATTGGTCCAGTTCATGTGAATACTCCTTCCTGAAACTCTTATTGTTCTACTTAGGCTGATTGTTTTCTCTTGCTTTTCATGCTCCAGTAGTGAGAGGTAGATGTTAGCTGGTACAGTACAGTAGTATTTACTGCACAGCAAATGTTGTATTACAGTATGTTAAAATAAGCACAGCCCTAACTAAAGGGCAGATTAAGAAAATTGCACCCACTAAATAGCACTTATCATAACAACGACAGCATTGTTTATTTTTTGGTCTGCAATGATCGGCAAATATTATCGGTTGCTGCAGCATCGGTTGAGAGCCCCCCCACCACCTTCCTAAAATCCTTCCCCCTGACTTCTCAACTTATCTCCCCCCACTGACAGGGATGTGAGGCCATAATGTCTTGGACCACATTGTGATCCACAACCGGACAGGTCAAGAAATATTGAAGCAAATGTAAAAAATGCCCCAGGTACCTCCTTTTCCACAACATCGTCTTTGTCTTTGCATTTTCTTCTTACTCTCTTTTTCCAGTTCCCTCATTTATGTATTTCCCCCCGCTTCTCTCTCACTAAAAATAATTAAAACCTAATCAAGACATAAAGGTTTCAACTGATTAGATGACTATCTGTTCTTGGAATAGGCCTACAGTAAATTTGAGAAATATTACAGAAAGCTTTTTCTTATTACATTACACTTACAAAGAAATTCAGAAGATCTGTCAGACTACTGAGAATCCAAAAGGTCACTGGATTTGTGTCCTAAGGCACATAACTAACACTAAGAGACTGTCTAGCATAAACGTCATCATCTCAAGCATATTTATTTTTGCCCTGATGGCAAAATGGGGTAATTTGAGATAAAAATAAGTTTGATGATAAGTTGCTACGTGCTGTTCCTCACAAACCAACATGGAAGGAAGTAAGGAAAAAAATGTAAAAAGAGCAGGAACGTAGAAATAGGGTCATGGTTGATGTTTAGTAAACCAACTGTGAGAAAGACCATTTCAGGACTAAAGAAGCGATGACATTAGATAAGGCCTTATAGATTTCTAAAGGGGCTGATTGGCCATATCCTTTTCAGTGCCAGTGAGGTAGGGTGTGGGGAACCAGGCTTTGAATTGGACATAATCACCACTCACTCAGCAGGAGAACATAACATCTACACAATAACACAAAGAGGGTTTTTAAGCTTGGATAGTTTAATTTAGATGACAGAGGCGTGATGCCAGATTTGCATCAGATATATTTTTTAAATATAGTGTAAATGGAAGCCACCTGGCCCGGAAGGCCTATAAACTGACTGACTATGTTTACCTGGTAAATCACATGGGGCTTTCCGTCAAACAAGAGATGTTATTAGATGGTTTGTGGTGCCACTGTGAGATGTTTGTAGTTGCTTTGAAAGGAGTATCTGTAGGGGAAGAGTCCCGCGCTGAAAGTGACAAAAGACAATTGCCACTTTTACCCTTCTGCACTATAATTTCTTTAAAATCTTTGATGCAAATCTGGCAACCAAACTCATTCAGCTAACTAGAACTATCGTAGTTTAAAATCACTCTAACATAAGCCTAGAGGCACACCAGCCAGGACGCCCCCAGCCACAGGCTCCCAACTGCACAACCAGGAACACCAAAGGGGGGGAGTCTCCGGCCCCCCTGTCCTGACACCAAAGGAGAGTCTCCGGCCCCGGAGCAGGAGGGGGCTCCGGGACAAGCGGAGGCTCCGCCCTCGGAGCAGGACTGGACACTGGGACAAGCTGAGGCTCTGCCCTCGGAGCAGGACTGGACACTGGGACAAGCTGAGGCTCTGCCCTCGGAGCAGGGCCGGGCACCGATGCAGGTGAAGGCACCGCCCCCAGAGCAGGGCCAGGCGCCAGAGCAGAGGGAGGACTCTTGGCAGGACGGGGCAGCGGAGCGGAAGGAAGAGGTGGCAACGGTAGGGGCTATCAGACCACCACTCCGGAGGCAGTAGCAGCTTGTTGTCCCACCCCTCCAGGGGAGGCACTGGAGACTCAGGGCAGGGGGACCGGCACAGGGGCCAGCGGGCAGGGACGGGAGCCCAGGCTGGGTGTTTCCTCTTCACCCGCCAACGCGTCCAGATACCAGGGCCTCAGCCGTTTCCTCCACATCTGCCACAGTGGCTCCCAGGATGGGAGGCCTCAATGTCAGCCACACCCTCCACCACCTAGCTTGCTCCTCCAGAGGCCATTTGGAGAAGCCCCCTGGTGGCCGTCGATCCTCTGGGAGCCGAAGTGTTCTCCTCTAGGGGCCGAAGTGTGCCTCAGTCCTCCTCCCTCCTCTAGTCGCTGTTCTACAGGGGCTCCTCAAGGTGCCCCCACGAGTTGGGAGACACAGAGTTGGTCATCCTCCTCCTGGTGCTCCTGCTCCAGGCCACAGAGGTACTCCTCTTCTAGAGACGAGTTCCTTCCATCTGAGGAGTTCCCCCATGGTCCAGCTCCGCTTGGTCCTTGGTGGATGGTTCATTCTATCACGGTGAAGGGCAGGCAGGACACAAGGCACAGAGGAGTGGAAGGGAATCATTCCTTTTATTTCCAACAAAAATAACAACAGGAGAGGTACACCACAAACTGTAGCAACCAACATATATAATGAACCACACACCAAAGATCCAAAAGCACAACTCAAATAGGGTCCCCAATTAGAGGCAAAGCGAGGCAGCTGCTTTAGTCAGGCCCTGACTGTGGCCCCCAGGCACATATAGATGCCTAGAGGCACCCTGACCAGGACCTGACAAGGCAGGGTTTAATTTGTTTTATAATGTGCTCTAGGACGGTACCAAAGGCGATTTAAAGGGATATGTCAATGTAGCAGCCAATAATATAATAACTACCGTTAATGTAATAACTTTTTCCATTCTTAATGTAATAAAAGTGAATAATGTAATAACTTATCAATAATGTAATAACATTTCTGAACCAAGGACGTAATAACATTTTGCCCATAATGTAACTGGTTCTTACATTGGTGGCTTGCTATTACATTATTGGCTGCTTTACATTAAATTATTGGTCTTGCAAAATCCACTTCAAAATGTTCAGTTCATCCTTATGGAGCGACCCATGCCCTCTGTATAAAATATGAAAGCTTGGGGGTTGATACTTGTGCTTTGGATATATCAACTGAGGGCTACACCTGAAGTAATGGGTGAAGCGGCTTCCCTGTATCTTTTTCCAAACCCAAGATCTATGAAATTCTAACCAAAATTGCTAATCAATGTTGACTATTCGTGACTACACTCAACATGCAGCCATGCCAAAATAACAATAGTTAACATTTTGGGACTTTCAAATTGGCAACTGCACAATGGTTTCTATAGGTTGTAACCAGATCAGACAATTTTACTGAGGAAATTAACCTTCAAAGGGTTGAATTAATTCTCAATTAACCACTCATGACCTCTGTGTAAAATATAAAAGCTTGGGAGTTTACACTATTGCTTTGGATAGGTCAACAGGGGGCTTAACCTGCAGGAGGAGCTGAAGTAGCTTGTCTGTATGTTTTTCCAAACCCAAGATATGGTCAGAAATCTATTAGTCTTATCAAAATCACCATACAATGTTGACTTTTGTGTGACTGCACTATTCATGCTACCATGCAAAAATAACAATAGGTAAAATGTTGGGGGTATTAGATTTAGCAACCTCACACAAGTATCTATCGGTTGTAACAAGATCAGACAAATTTTGCTGTGGAAGTAATTTGAGATTCGTCCTGAAAATTTTACGTTTATTAGTAAGTTAAGATGTATTTAAGCTTTCATTGAAATAAATACTCTTTAATCAAAGCATTTCATCAAGAATTACTGATGACAGAAACTAAATCTTGCATTCTCAGGATATAGAAGCTGAGACTACAGAAGGGTTAGGGTTGAGGGCAGTTTAGTCAGGTAGATGTTGGTCAATAAGGCAGATGCTTTTTATAGATCTGGTGTGTTGACCAAAGGGACTCCTACCAGCTTATATATTAGTTGCATGGTTTTCTTGATGCACAGTAATGTGAATGTTTTTGGCAGAGGAAGAGGAAAGAAGAAGCGATGGTGAATTACTCAAAATCTTAATACAATATCAATGTAATATACTTGCTAAATTATCTAGCAACATGAAAAGAAATGTGATAACTTCATGGTTAGCACCACCATGATCTATCTATCCCTGTATTTACCAGTAGGCTACATTTAGCTAGCTACGGTTATCGTAAAAATGTTTGATCAGAATCTTGAAGGATATTTTAAATATAATTTGCCATCCCACAACCTGGCACTGTAAGTATTTGATCCTGTTCCTAAATACACCCAGAATAAATATATATGTTCTGTCTCTCACAGATATAGAGGACCAGAAATGTTTTAATAATTACATTTATACATACAAAGATTTAAAAATGTAATGATAATTTTATTAAACAATAGATATGTATGCAACTAAATGCAGATGTACACATAAATAAATAAATATTAGTGACATATTTATAAAATGTGACATGAATTTGTATTTAAATATTTATTTTCCTAATTATTATTTTCAGTATTTATCTTTTATTTCTGTGTTTATTTATTTCCGCATTCTTTTATTTCTGTATTTATTATTTCTGTATTGCCCTTAAGCAACCAAGGCATGTTGTCTATCTTCGCAATCTGATACTGAACAACCAATTGTAGTAAGGTGACACCAAGACATACTTTGATTAACAGCCCCCATTTGCTTAAGGACAAGGTGCCTCTCTGTCCATAATGTTGTAGTTGGAAAATAAAGTTTTTTGTGAAAATCCATTTGGTGTCCGGCGTTTTTAATAAAAAAATTTTTTACAGTATACCATACCATACCATACCATCTTCTTCTGCTTATCCGGGGCCGGGTCGCGGGGGCAGCAGTCTAAGCAGGGATGCCCAGACTTCCCTCTCCCCAGACACTTCCTCTAGCTCTTCCGGGGGGACACCGAGGCGTATTTACAGTATGTAACATTCAAATAATGCATAACTTAACCATAATACATTTACCAGATTTACTTAATAAGCGTTTATAATTGACTGTAATATTGTAAAATAGGAAAACAGAGTTATGCTCCATGCCTGCCAAAATCCACAAAATGTACATAATCAGAAGTTGAACTACTACTACATTGTTGAAGTTACGTGCGGTATTCACCGCACGTAGTTCCAATTTAGGAGTTCTGATTATTTCTTAAATCATAAGAAATAATCAGAACTCCTAAATTGTACTTGTGTGATTATTGGTTCTTGCGATTGTGAACTCACTCCTATGCGAAAACTGAGTTGTGTTCGCAGACGTTCTAGCATGCATAAGACATTACACTCAAGATTTTGTAAAAATCATGAACTCATTATAATTTTTTTGAAAAATATACTTTGTATTATTTGTAAAAACGTGCTTGTACAACTGCACTTTTCCTGTTGATGCCTTTTAACACCTCACTGCAGACGCCGAGAACGCGCATCGAACACGGATCACGCACATTGCGCTCGTTATGACGAACGACGTGAGGCTCCGCCCACGGGTGAAATGAAGAGTTTTTAGGGAGACGGGTCTTCCACATGATGCTATCTTGTGACAAGAGAGAGAGAGTGACGTTTTATGTGCATGAGTCCTGGACCAGTAACTATGTCAAATTACACATTCAGTAACTATTAAACAAGCACTGTTAACCTAATGCCGTTGTTTTAGACATTGTTCTGTTGGTTATTAAAGTTTTTCTAGATAGCAATCTAAATCGGAAATCTTTGCAACATTCTAACCTTTATACCATCCACAATCATCAACGCTGCTGGTGATCCGAAGACTGTTGCGAGTCGCATTTGGATACATTCCGACATTTCTGTCAAAGAACCATGAACAGAAGAGCGTGTCGCATGAATGGTGGTAGAGAAGATGACATTCGCCAAGGCGAATCTGGATCACAACCCACTATGGGAATGATTACGCTGGAGGACTTGGATGCATTTAACGAGGATGAGTTCAGTACAGACCTCGGTGGCAGCAGAGATGAGGAACACGAAGTTACTGAAGACCAGGGTCAGGATCTGTTGAACTACTGGCAGGACATTGGCAGAGGACACCATATTGACGTTCCCCAGGGTAAGAGTTTGATCATTGTTCATATAGATCTAGAATTGTTGATACATGCACTTTGTCTTTTACCCCTATTTTTTGTTGGGAGGGTTATTCACACTTGGTTTATAATACATTTGTTTGTAGCCTTGAGTGGTGAGTTAAGCAGCTAAATTGATAGTATCGATTCCAGTGCAAATACAGTGTGCAAATAATTTCTAGCAGTTTTTCACCTGTATAGAAAGTCATAGAGAAAGTTGTTGTTAATGATAATTATTATTAATTAACATGGTTATAAAATAATCATTAATAATCAATTTGTGTTTCACATTAAATCATAGGCCAAAGTTTTACACTGTACAATGACCCCAAAGTTAATATGCATCCTACCTGAGAGTACAGTGGATTCTGCGGTTTAGTGCGCACCTAAAAACGGTAGCAAACGTGTTCCTCTGTCACAACATTTAAATCAGGATGCTGGTTGATCTGTGCGCCTTTAGCCATCCGTTGCCAGGTTACAGCACCATTATACTAAGTGTTTTAGTAGCGGTGTAATCTGACCATGACCAAAGTGAATCCAGACTAGGAATGAACGCTGACGTAGAAAGTGTTGGCGATTTCCTTTAATAAAGTATTATTTTCAGGAGGCAACTGTTTGTGCCTCTCCTTAGCCCTAATAACAAGCCTTAGTAACCCCACCATCCCCCTCCTTCAAGACATGGCGCAGCCTATTCAGCAGCTCACCTCAAGTACGGGGAGCACGAGGGACAGGGAGACAGCCCCGTATACTCTGGTCACGCGCAATGAGAAGGTAAGCGAAACTCCCTCAATGCTTCCGCTTTCACGGCTAAGAAAGGATGGTCAACACTTCATCTACCTTAGAGGTTTCCAGAACCCTTCACTTTCTCCACGTATTGTTGTGTTATAGTTGTGTTGAGAACACGTTTGCCTATTTATTGAAAATGAAAAAACTGAAACTCATGTACATCAGTACAAGGCCAACCTGTCGTGACACTCCAATTTGTGTGTCCTTTGATTATCCTTGAGATGACCACCTGTTGCAAATTAAATTGATTGCACATGATTTCGAATGGCACATGTGGCCATATAAGGCCCCACACTTTACAGTGCCATGAATCCAAGGAACACTCCATAGATCCCTGAGATAGAATTGTATTGAGACACTGTAGACCTGGGGAAGGTTATAAAAAAATGTAAAGCTAGGAAAGTTCCCAGGAGCAGAATGGGTTCAATTGTTGGGAAATGGAAGAATTTGAAACCACCAACTACCATCCCTACATTGAAGCATGGTGGTTGGAGCATCTTCTCAGTCACAGGCACATGGAAACTGGTCAGAATGGAGGGTGTCAGGTTTGGGGACTACACGATTTCGTCTCTGCTCTTTGTGGATGATGTTGTCATGTTGGCCCCTTCAAACCAGGACCTTCAGCATGCACTGGGATGGTTTGCAGCCGAGTGTGAAGCGGTTGGGATGAAAATCAGTACCTCCAAATCCGAGGCCATGGTCCTCAGTCAGAAAAGGGTGGCTTGCCCACTTCAGGTTGGTGGAGAGTGCCTGCCTCAAGTGGAGGAGTTTAAGTATCTAGGGGTCTTGTTTACGAGTGAGGGAAGGATGGAACGGGAGATTGACAGACGGATCAGTGCAGCTTCTGCAGTAATGCGGTCGATGTATCGGTCTGTTGTGGTGAAGAAAGAGCTGAGTCGCAAGGCGAAGCTCTCGATTTACCGGTCAATCTACGTTCCTACTCTCACCTATGGTCATGAGCTTTGGGTCATGACCGAAAGGACAAGATCCCGGATACAGGCGGCCGAAATGAGCTTTCTCTGCAGGATGGAGATAGGGTGAAAAGCTCGGTCACCCGGGAGGAGCTCAGAGTAGAGCCGCTGCTCCTCCACATCGAGAGGGGTCAGCTGAGGTGGCTTGGGCATCTGTTCCGGATGCCTCCTTAACGCCTTCCCGGGAAGGTGTTCCGGGCCCGTCCCACCGGGAGGAGACCCCGGGGAAGACCTAGGACACGCTGGAGGGACTATGTTCTCCCGGCTGGCCTGAGAACGCCTCAGTGTCCCCCCGGAAGAGCTAGAGGAAGTGTCTGGGGAGAGGGAAGTCTGGGCATCTCTGCTTAGACTGCTGCCCCCGCGACCCGGCCCCGGATAAGCAGAAGAAGATGGATGGATGGATGGATGGACAGAGAAGTCCATGAAAAAAAATAATCAATCCGTAACTTCCCAGTCCGTCAATTTGTCGTCTGTCTTTTCCAGTCTCTCCCCTACTCTTTCCTTTTCTCTCTTTCTATCCCTCTTCTCTCCCTCCCTATGTCACTTCCCATCCCAGTCTCTCTGCCTCTCTCTTTCCCTGATCATATCTTTCTATGCCTGTCTCTCTCTTTCCCTGATTATCTCTTTCTATGCCTGTCTCTCTCTTTCCCTGATCATCTCTTTCTATGCCTGTCTCTCTCTTTCCCTGATCATCTCTTTCTATGCCTGTCTCTCTCTTTCCCTGATCATCTCTTTCTATGCCTGTCTCTCTCTTTCCCTGATCATCTCTTTCTATGCCTGTCTCTCTCTCTCTCTTACTGAAAATGTGAGCCCACGTATTCATGGATCTGCTTTATGCATTGTGCAGTCTGGACGTGTAGTGTATGAGAAGCGCGTCTACCAGAAGGCCACCTGGGCCTGTATCACCATGCGTGAGGACACGTACGAGCAGAGCATCTGTGTTGGCTTCATGAAGCTCATGAGATATATCTGCAAGCAGAATACCTTAGGTGAGTTTGAGTAGCTGAGAAGGAGTTGGTTTAGCTGTCGTTTGCTTTTGTAAGTGATGTTGGCGGTTCCTGGTTAGGTGTGTATGTTCTGTGCGTGTATGTTCTGTGCGTGTATGTTCTGTGCGTGTATGTTCTGTGCGTGTATGTTCTGTGCGTGTATGTTCTGTGTGTGTATGTTCGGCGCGTGTATGTTCTTGGCTGGTAAAAAGAGAAGCCAAATCACCAGCCGTAGTTGGCTGTCGTGACAACATGGCACCAGTAAAATCAGGAAGTAACATACAGATTTGAGGGTAACCTCTTAGATGTAACCTCTGTTTGGAGTATCCTTCCTCAAACTGCCAATTTCCCCTCTGTGTGAAAGGTATCTACCTGGGCATGACCCTTCCCATTGTAACCGTGGTCATGACCGATGACTCCCGCTCGCGCCTGTCCAGAGAGGTTCGAGTGGGTTACTACTTGCCCTCCCACCACCAGGACCACCCCCCCATGCCCTTTGATCCTGACATCACCATGGAGACATGGCCTACCACCGTGGTTTACAGCAGGTGAGGCAACCAATAATATTCCTCCAGAGAGACATGACAGCTCGACGTAGACATTCTGCTGACTTCATTTTGTCCAGAGCTGTATATTCTTTATATGCGGTTTTGTTACTGACATATATTTCCAGAAGTATAGTTGGTAATACGTGGTTTGCAATGTGATGTTGTAATCATCAGAGGTAATGTGAAGACAGTGACATTTGTTTTGTCTGCCCCCCCCCCCCCCCCCCCCCGATGACAGACCATTCAGTGGCCCCACTACTGTGACCTCTATCCTAGAGGAGATCCATGGCCTGGCTGAAGTGCTGGACTCTCCAGAGCTCTATGTAAACAACTGTTTCATTATAGCCGGCTACACCAGCCTTGCAGCCGCCCACAGACATAACGAAGTCTGGTTCCTGGAACATTGCTGATGTGGCTAGATAACAATACATTTCACATAAAAAGTTTTTTTTTTATAAAGAGTAAACTTTTGCATTCTATTGAAAGGAAGCACAGCAAACCCAGTCAAAAGATTAAACCAAACCAAAAGCACGGTGATTTCTTAGATTGCATACAGTTTGTTGGAGTACCGGAAGTTGTGTACACAAGTAGTGTATGCGTCTTTTCTAAAGGTATTTTAACAAAGCCACTGTCTCAGGCAGATATTAAAAGTTTCATTGGTTGTATCCAAAACCTGGCACTGCAAACAGTATGCCCTACCAATTAAGGTACTAACCATCATCTCAGCATACAATCAATAGTGATTCTACACCTCCCTTCAACAGCCTGTACATTTTTCTGCCTTAAATACTTCTCACAAAAAGTAATGTATTACTCTAGCAACCTATAAAACTTATCTTAACCATTTTCGAAGTAAGTCATTTCAGAGTTGGCACATAAGCTCCATCCTCTCCATTGATTCAACTAATCACATTCATTTCTGTCTTCAGGGCAGATCTGCATCTAGGATGTTTGAGTAAATAAAGCCTGCAACATCAAAGCGCTCCCTCTGCTGCTGGGCTGTGGTCATAGAGTCGAACATATGACTGCTGCCCAAAAGTCTGTTTAGGAATGAGGGGTGCTGTAAAGGACCAACTAGGTGGGACTTCCTGTAGGTTGAGGGAAGGGTCACATAATTCCATTCTGGAAAAATTCAGAAGGATCAGACAATAAAGTATACTTGTGAGCAAACATTCCATAACATCAGAGATGGAAGATGAAGTAAAACATCATATTGCAATATGATGCTGTTTCAAATACAGTCAAGGAACTTAGCTTATCAGACCCAGGTGCTTTTACATTGGTGCCTACGTTGAGACACCCCCCATTATGAACCAGACTGGAAATGACCCTTTTACTTCAATGGTAAAAAGCATGAGTAAATTATCTTCATCTTTGACTGCTGTTGGCAGTAAAATGCCAACCTTGGCTTTATACCTGTTCAAACAACACACACCAGATGGCAGTATGTTTGTTTACTCGATCATAGAAGTAGTAGAACAACATGAACTACTTCAGAATGGAGACGGCCTCGGTCACTCTGTCCATGCACTTTCTGACAACACCATAATCAAACAGCTTTGATTTCTTCAAACATGTCTACAAGCTAGTGTTCTCCAGCCATACTAAGGCTGAGGAAGCATACATATTCTTGTGTTTTTCACTTGGCTGTTGAAAATAACTGTAATGAAACTCTGTTTTAATTAAAGCTGTCTTGACAGATTTAGGTAGATAAACCTATTGTTTGTGTTTACTTGGCCAGGTCTTGTGCATTTGAGTATGTGAATCATCAGACAGAAGAGGCGTGATGTTTCCTGAGTGTCCAGTCAACATGCTATTTTATTGTGCTACAGTTTGTTTTAAACTGCTATCATATGAACTTACATAATAACAGGTGTTCACACCCATCTTCCATTCTAATTGCATTATAGCTAGTAGAGTCAGTTTGGGCAGGGGGTTACAGTTCTCCCTGTTATCACAGTATTTTATATTTATATTTCTAGCCAGCCATGCTTATGAATGCCAAATTCCAGTAAATATTAAAAAAGGAATACCTGGTTTTCCAGGATTTCAGGGAAATGTAGGAGGATTACCAAAACATTGCAATACTATTGCTAAATCCCAACCCAACACCTATTCCATTTACTCTACCCCCCGCTCTCCATTTACAGTCACGCGAGCCTCCGCCATTTGCACATTGTGTCCCAATTCGGCTAATTACAATTCCAGCGAGTGTACACCGATGCACCCTACATGAGCAAAATTACATCATATAAGGATTCATGTTATGTTTGAGCTTGTGCATTTTCACACAGAAAGCATGAATGGGCGTACTAAATTATATGACAAACTCATGTACGTCTCATTTCGAGACTTATGAAGCATCTAAAATGAATTCTCAATTGTTAATGAGGTTTATTTCTTCATGAACTATAGGAGGGATTTGGTCATGTGAATGTTGTGCACATTTTATTATTTAAAAGTGGAACATAATTTCCATCAATCAAGTCAAGTGTGTGTTCCAAAGTTGATGTATTTATTAAACCCCTAACCACTCTTTTGAAGTCACCCATTGTTTTTGTCAGCCTCTGAGGAAGTGCGTAGTGGATGGGTTTGGATTGGGATCCAAAGTGTATCACTCAGGCCTAATTCAAGTGTTTATAAATCTAATGTAATATTTTCTGTTATATATGTTTTCTCATTTATTTCAGCTAAAAGCTGTTGTAGGAACCAACACAAAAGCAGTCACTAACATTAGTTGTCTCTTTCTATTATTGTAAAACATTAATAAAAGGTTTTTGTCTGTCTATAGCTGTATTTCTTTTTTTTCTGCAAAACAATCAATCAATCAATACAGCATCCACATGTTGCAAATGTCTTTGTAAGATATATCAGCCATATATCAGCCATAACATTATGACTACCTGCCTAATATTGTGTAGGTCCCCTTTTTGTTGCCAAAACAGCCCTGACCCATCGATCCACTGGACCTCTGAAGGTGTGCTGTGGTATCTGGCATCAAGACGTTAGCAGCAGATCCTTTAAGTTCAGTAAGCTGCGAGGTGAGGCCTCCATGGATCGGACTTCTTGTCCAGCACATTCCACAGATGATCTATTGGATTGAGATTGAGACCCCATCACCGGTTCACCGCTTTTCTTTCCTTGGACCACTTTTGATAGGTACTGACCACTGCAGACCGGGAACACCCCACAAGGGCTGCAGTTTTGGAGATCCTCGGACCCAGTTGTCTAGTCATCACAACCTGGCCCTTTTCAAAGTCTCTCAGATCATTACTCTTGCCCATTTTTCCTGCTTCTAACACATCAACTTTCAAAACAGAATTTTCACTTCCTCCCTAATATATCCCACCCACTGACAGGTGCCATGATAACGAGATTATCAGTGTTATTCACTTCACCTGTCAGTGTTCATAATGTTATGGCTGATCGGTTGTTTTTGGAAAGCTTGTGGTGCATTGGTAGAGTTTCTCCATCACGTTACTGCCACAAGATGGCATCAGAGATCTTTGATTTACAGTAAATTAACACCACAGTCTGTCCATATATACATAGTTCACCATAAGACTTGCAGTTGTTCTTGCAGGTGGTTTCATTAAATATACATGATTAATTTGCAATAATCAAAATGAATATATACATGCACAAAAAGCTGTCAGATATTCCAATAAAAGTTTAAAGAGAACAGACATTTAAATATTAGTGTGATTGGATTTATGTTTGTGAAATAAGAATAGTGACATACCGGCAGTGACGGCAGTAGGTAACAAGCCCAGTAACATAGACTACTCTGTTGTTTTCGTATTCCTTGTTATGATGGACAATTTCTCTCAATAGAAAATCTTCATGGCAATGTATTTTTAGCCCTAGACTAGGTTTAGTCTATCTAATCCGGGAAACCACCCCAAAGAGTTAGATGTTCAAATCCAGCCTCTTTCCAGGCTAACTTAACACTTAATTTGATGAGACATAATTAATACACAATCGTAACCTTTAACTTAATTCCTATTAAAAGGTTACTATTAATTAGTCGGGATAATTAGCTAACGCAAAATATAAAAAAGCTTCATTTAAATGCACTCACTTCACACCCACGTAATCAAATCAGCAAATGTGCCTTCTCTGCCTCCCCCTTTTCAGCTCCTTTTTACAGTCCTACTGAGGTGAAAGTTCAGTCAGTGCGCCTTGTAAAATGGCGGCTGAGTTGACCAGAGAGTGGAGCGATGAGCAGCTCAAAAGTGATGATCTACCCAAAAAAGACGTAATTAAGTTCATTCAGGACAATGCTGCCCACTCGGTATGTTTTATGTTTAATCCATGCATGTATTGGCGTTACAGCGCTCACTGAAACGCCATTGTTCACTTTTAGTGCGTACGCATGGTGATATCGGTTACCTCCGCATTGGCGGACCATTGCCAATTTAACTAGATGCTAGCGTGATAGCCTAATATGTAATAGCCTAGTTCAACACGGCATGTTTCTGTTTACCGTTATTCGTGTTCATTAACATATCAAAAAGCCATGTGAAGATGTATGTATATGGCTATTTCTTTAAGTTATATTTATTATTTTTGCAGGCCCAATGCATTGGGCCTACCTTTAGGAAGTATGTTGCACCAAGTGTTTGCGCCATGTAATCTGAGATTGTGTTTTGGGGTTTTTATTCTTAACACGACAGCCAAGATTTGCCCAAAATATTTTTTTGATATGTGACCTTACCTGATTTGAAGTTTCGTTGAAGCGCGTCATCTGGGCTATTTGTGGTACCCGATTTGGAAATGCCTGTATGTTATGCCGTCACTGGCTGAGTCACAGGCATTTGAACTTCACGACTACTCTTCCAGTTTCTTGCAGAACACAAGTTGCTGGGAAATATAAAGAATGTTGCTAAAACGGCCAAGAAAGAGCAACTCATTATTGCCTACAATGATTTGTTCGAGAGCAAGGTAAGTGGATTTGAAGGATCATTGAGCTTTTTTACAACTTGATGTTACATGGTTCCTGATCTTGAAAGTAGTACTCTTGAGCCAATGGTAACCGTAATCCATGGTTTAGCTTTGTTCATACCTCCTTCGCAAACTTCATGTAACTTTAGCTGACGCTAGCTACAAATCTAGCTAAAAATCAACTGAACCATATGCTATTTTCAGGTTAAGGAATCATGCTTTTTTTGTACAACCCACAGAGGTTTTTAGGTTCAGAACCCATTGAAGATGTGACGGAACATACAAAAACTTTGAAGATTGAAGACAAGCCCAAAGAAGTTGTGGAAGTCCTGGATGAGGTACACAATCCATGTGGAAAAGTTTGTTTCGGTGCTTCCCATAGAAAAATGAATCAGGGTAAAAAAATAAAAAGCTGCATTTTGAGTTTACAAACAAACATCTGACGTCAAGTGTCTGTCATTAAAACGGTGCTGTTAGAATGGCCACTCATGTTGTGTGTTTCAATTCCCAGGGTCCTCCGAAGTTTTTTAAGTCTGTACTGAAGAAAGGAGACAAGACGAACTTCCCTAAGAAGGGTGACAACGTCAGCTGTTGGTACACTGGCTCCCTGGAGGACGGCACAGTTTTTGACACCAACATCCCTGCAAGTATGTTTCTTCTATCACGCCAAGACATACATCATACCATACATGCTCTTGATATAACCGATCTTCTCGGGCTCTCTGTCGCGCATGCAAACACTCTTATTGTCACTGTCAGACATGAAGTTTCTGTCAGTTACCTCAAGTAAATACCAATAGAGAGCCTCGTGTTGTCTTCTACCGTTTGCAGCTGCCAGAAAGAAGAAACAGAGCAAGCCACTGAGCTTCAAAGTGGGCTTGGGCAGAGTCATTAGAGGGGTAAGATCATAGACATGCTGCATTATTTGATTTATGTTCATTTGTATGGTGATTTATGGGAGCAATTTTAGAGTAATTCTGAGTCACTCATGGGCTGCTAGAATTTTGAATGGATTGCATCTGTTAACACGAAGTCTCATTATGTGTATCCACAGTGGGATGAAGGCATCCTAACAATGAGCAAAGGCGAGACCGCGAAACTGGAGATTGAACCCGAATGGGCCTACGGAAAGAAAGGACTTCCTGACTCAAAGTATCTTTTAATCTGAACCATTTTGGAAAATATGGGATGATTTACTAGAAAGTAGAAAGTGATACCTCCTAGCTTTAACTGTGTTTTAAACAAATACTGGTGGTGGTATTACTACACTTTCAAAGCTTGTTCTTGTATAATGGATCTGTTGTAGCTTTGTCAAAACTCATAATTTAAGTTGGATTTATAACTACTAGTACTTCATAAAGAATACCTGTCTTATTCATTCCATGTGCAACGGTTTCCTATGCCCTTCCTTAACTCCAACAACCAGAATCCCACCCAACGCAAAGCTGATTTTTGAAGTCGAGCTGGTGGCTGTCGATTAAAGGCAGAAACCTTCCCAGCATGCACTTGTCTCTGAAACACGGTGGCTGCTAGATGGCCATGCTTGGAAGAACAGAAGTAGCTTTCGTTGTCAGAACTTTGAAGAAAGAATCTGTAATATGTTGTCTTAATTTACTTTAAAGGTTTGTCTGGTTGTTTTTAAATCTTTTTCTGCATTAGCCGAGTTCTTGAGCATTGTCTCTGTTGTATGAAGCAGGAAGAGATTCGATAGCTGTTTAGGGTTACTTGTGGTGATTTGAAATGGTGCCATACTTTTGTTCTTTCTAGCATGGCCAGATAGTGCTGACCGGGCAACACTGTACAGATGGGTCATCCTTCCTGACCACAGCTACCACAGAGGAAAGCCTCTTTTCAGGATGTTCAGTTTTATTCCTGTTTTTTTTTTTTGTTTTCTTTGTTCTTTTGCATGTGTAATGTTCTTGTAAAGAATTATTAAACAAATTTGACACTAAAAGCGCATGCATGCGAGAACTTTATTGGGGGAAAATGCTTTAATTGTACCCTGATTGGAGGGTTGCAATGAAAAACCAGTGACACTGTCAGATATCTGCATACAGTATTTTATAGAAGTGTTAGTTGATGAGACTTGATGAATACAATGTCTAAATGGGGTAACCTGACGTTTGTTCTTTTTGTCCTGAAATTACATTATTTTACAATATGCAAGCATTATTGAGCAGGTTTTGGCATTTAAATACTATAATGCCTTATTACTATAATGCTTGAACTGGCCTGCCTAGATGAAGAATAATATGGTCATTTAATTGTTGTGCCTGGTATACACTTAGTGCTATTGGGGAATGCAAACAGTACTCTTAAACAGAAAATATGATTTTAGAGCTACTGAATTTAATTTGTCCGTATTTCCATTTGGAAACACTTACCAATTACTTTAAAAAAAGAATGGTTTGTATAAAAACTACAAATACTATTTCCTTCTGACTGTACACAGAAGCAAATGCTATCCACAAGTTTATCTGATTCCGGAGAAGTCATATGTAAAAGCTCCTCAGTAACAGAAATGTGAAAAATGTTCATGGGCCTGAGAGGTTTGGAAAATAGTAAAAGGCAAATTCATATCTGGATGAAGTCCTTGCTGATGTAAGTGTTCCTCTAATCAACAACTGATCCATAATTGGGACACAGACTGTTTGAGAGGTTGAGGTATTGGCAAATTGTAATACACATTTTTCTTTTGTGATTTGCAGATAAGTCACTTTGATACATTTCAACATAGCCAATGCTTGCACTTTAAACAGGCAGCCAAATTTTGATCTCTTGCCCCCTGAGTGGTCTTTTGCCCAAGCGGATCATTACACATCAAAACGTTTTCAGATGAAATGGTCAAAAATCTATTAGTGATAGAAATCTTAATACTTCACAGATAATGCAAGTCTAAGGTGCTCTTTCATTGCACCAGGCTGACCTTCCATCTAGGCTTGAGCCTAGACTATGATCCTAGCTGAAGAGGACTACAAAGCAATGTAAACTGGCTTGCAGACAAATCCTGGTCTCATTTGAGTCTAGTGACTCCCAGTAACATTTTATGCACCAGCAAAGCTAAACTTAAATGACTACGGTTCAATCCCAATGTCCCCCCTACAACCTCACAGACGTCACCTGGTAAGTGATTGAGGCTGCAAGGGCTCTAATTGCTATAAATAGTAATGGGACAGCACTTTGCGACTTTGTTACTTTGACGACGTTGAAACACGTTGCACAATATTGTGGGTTTTGGATTTTTTATTTTACGTTATTTCTTTGCGGCCGAGGGACTAGACCGACTACCTGATTACTGTCTTGCAGGCTCTTCCCTTACCGAGTGGACAAGAGGTAATTGTCAATAACAATCTAAATTTGTCAATGTACTATTTTTGGCCAAAACCACATTGTTAAGCAAAAACTAAAATAGTTGAATATACTAGGTGTGTAACAAGGATGACATTCCTCTGATTTCATGTGTTTTTGCGCCATCTTAAATCCAGTTTACCGTTCTTTTATGAAGCGAGTTTGCCGGGATATTTATCTTGCATCCGGGCTCCCCCTGGTAACCCTCGTGTGTCACGTCATAACGCTATGAACTGTGGGCAATTCCGCAGAAAGGCGGACTTTTGAAAATGGTGCATAAAGGAGGCAAAATGTCTACGATGAGCCCTTGCGCACATGACTATTTGACAGTGGGGTAGCCTTAAGCCCTCTGATTTAGCTAGAACGCGAGTCAAAGCCCATGAGTGTGGACATTGGGATTGGGCCTAAGTTTGCTCACACGCTGACCCAAATTACATTCTGGTTCAAGGAACTGAATACTACTGAAATTGAAGCACTCTCTCACAGTTGCCTAGGAGGCTTTGCAAAAGTAAACTCTTCTGAATCTGTTGAGTCATGCTGGATGCCTAAAATAACATGACAAAATTGGAGAATAAAAAAATATATAAATAGAAAACAGGGGAGCCTGTCTAAACAGATCAAATGGGTAGTTATCAGTTAGAACTACTGAAAACCAAGCAGTACTGCAAACCTCCAATATCAGATTTGAAGAAAAAGTTAAATAAACAAATCCTTTAAAACAAAGTCATTCTAACAACCATCTTAAACATAAGCATCCAAGACCAGACAAACAATTCAGTCCAAGCCAAATCTTTATTCTGTACAGGAGGAAAACCTTTCAGGGAGGGGATATGAAAGGGGTGTAATGTCAAGCATTCTCCTGAGGAGGAACAGGGTTCTTAGGAGTTGGCGTTGGGGCCCTTCTTCTTGCCGAAGGTGGGCACAACGTTGACAAAGCGTCTATTGTACTGGATGCGACGCTTAGCACGACCAGTCTTCTTCTTCTTCTTCTCCTGTTTGTCAACCTGGAGTAAGAGACAGTGACTTTAATTAATCTGTAGAAAACCATTACGTTTAGAAGACAAAATGCTGTTTGAAACAAACCCTGACACAAACCCCAACCCGTCTGTGGATTTTAACTTCTTCTGGGCACACCTGATTCAACCTGTCTACTAATCCTCAAGCCCTTGATTAGTGAATCTGCTTGGCTAGTTCAGGGCTACAGCTAAGATGTGTTAGGTCTGGGGTTCCCCAAAAAAAGGTTTCAAAACCACCGATCGTTTCAGTAATATGATATTCCTTGATCCATATCGGTTACAGTCAGGTGTCAACATTCACCTTCTCCCTAGGTCACAGTCCCAGTCAGTCCAGCTGGCAAAAATAGTACTGGCGAAGACATGGTATCATTTATAAGTGTGTTGGGGTCATCCAGGGCCTACACAGCTCTGAATGCCATTGTATATCTAGCTATTCATGGGCTACATTATGCATTAAAGAGATGTATAATATAATTTAGAAATGTAAGTCATTACTTAATACGATTTAAACTGAATTGTATTAACTGCATCCATTTTTATAAGGAACGTAATGACCCACTTAGCTACACATTGAAAGAAAGACACAGACCCTTAAATATATTTGCATTCCAACAGAAATATACTGGCTACAGCAAGCTAGTCCTCTTAATTTAGAAAAGGTACCAAAATGCCCAATGTCAGGATGCCTTTCAACCTTGAGGGCTGGGGTAATTTGTTCGATGTGGTATGAAAATTCAAAACGTCTGTCAGTGAAAACTCATATGGAGCTGTAAAGCGCAGAACTCCAGCTCTGATATGTTTGGACCTTTACCGTACAGACACTTCCTCCAATTCAGGTACTTCTAAGTCAAACATGTTCACAAGTGGTAGAAGTTTTAAAAAAAATGTAGAAGTAGACAAAGGATCTGCTGACCTTGGGTGTCTGTCCCCTCACTTTACCGGCACGAGCCAGGGAGCCGTGGACCTTTCCTGGTAGAGATAGCAAAGAAAGTGATGACATTGTCAACATTAAGATATGGAACCAATGAGAATAGACATCCAGAAAACATCCTTGAGTAAACTGCTAACATACTCTACAGCACTAGGGCTGGCAAAATTAGCATACAGACAGAATGTCAACACTCTCACATCTGTAATCAATACTGAATCATCTCCTGAGAAGTATTAAGTTAAGGCTGCAAATATTCTGCCTTTTTCTCTTTGATTTGGTGCAATGCTATTGGACATCCATGTGACACCATTGCACCCAAAATTAACAGGCAAAACGACTAACACCTGGGGCCGTATTCACAAAACATTGGATCTTACCACTAGCAGGACTCCTAAACAGTTCCGAGCTAAGAGTTACTTCTTAAAACCTATTCACAAAGCTGCTAAAGAATGGGGAGATGTCTTAAGCAAAGAGAAAGGGCAGGGTTAACCCCTTTGCTATGGATGATGTTGTGTTATACAAACAAGCATACTTACTATGCCCACAGTGATTGGGTGATATGGGAGGGGTCTCTGTCAGTGAATTCATCATAGCAATACTGTAGAAGGATGTGTCATGTAGCCATATTGAAATAAAGTTATTCAAATAAAAATGTCAAGTGTCACTGATTAAACATGAAACCAGGAATGACATACTGAATTGTGAAGCTATGTTCAGCTAATTGTCAGACTCTTACATGTCTGGCAGCTCATAAAAGAAATGTGTGTTCATCTTTTGATGGTGCAAGAATTAGTGCAATTGTGTGTCCCATTTATAGCACCTACTACACCGAGTGGTCAAGCTATGTCCATGTGTTGGTGAACATCATGAGGAAATCAAATGATTTGTCGGACGATATGGGGTCTGGAGAGTGCATTTATTGGTCAATGTAATATTCTACTGAAAGATGAGAAGTAGTTTGTCTGCGCTGCTTAGCTACATTTTCAGCAGCAGCCCTTTTAGGATTGTTTGTGACTTGGTCTTAGTGACTTGACCACTCCTCACTTTTACAGATTTAGGAGCTGGTTTTAGCCCTAAAATGCTTTATTTTATTTATTTTTTTAGAACTGAAACCCCCCATTTTTAAGAGTTACTCCCAAATCAGCAAGTTAGGCTACGTTTAGCCGTAAGATGTTTTGTGAATATGGCCCCTGTATTGTCTATTTGGTGAACATAGCAAAAGAGGTAGTCGTCTGCAAATATCATGCATTTGAGTGGAATTTTAGTAACCTTGGTTTTGAGAAGTCATATTTGGAAATACTTCTCTTAACTGGAGCTTTATGTGAGTGGGTAAAGCAATGCATAGCGGCGACAATATTTTCAACAATCCAATACTCTCAAATCGGTGATAGGAAGGAGGCCTTCTAGTCAAATCAGGTTGTATGGAGATCATGCACAGGACGTGAACCAATGCGGCAAGCTGTACTTCATACACCATTTTGAGTACTGACCTCCCAGCAGTCTACCGGCCACCTCCAGGGTGCAGTGCTCGGAGATACCACAGTCCATCAGAGAGGAAGCATCCTCCAGTGGGGAGCCGCCCAGCAACAGCACCTGGTCCTCCACTAGGAGACCCTCCAGAGTCTGGACATGGACCTGAGACAACCCACAGTGGTTAAACATAGATGACAAAACACCTTTTGACTCTAGTCTGTACATCAGTGACAATATTGAGAGGAACTGATGTATCCTAGCCTCTCACCTTAAGATCTCTGACGGTCTCCTGGCCTGTCACCTCAAGGGTGTGAGTGTTCTGGGCACGCAAAAAGAGCTGCATCTTTATGCTGTGAACATGAAGAAATGGGAAATAAGTTTCCGGTATGAACACAGCAGGCAGGAAAATGGTGTGCCATAACTGGACCACATGTGACTTTTCTAAAAATCCAAATGACCGATCTAGAATTGAATTAAACACTATGACGGTCAAATCTAAGAGACCATTGTTTTTACCTTTGAACTCAATCGTTAACAAAAAAGCATGTGTGGACACAAACTACTACGTCAAAGTAACTGTGAAGACAGCGTAATGCTGGTTAGCAAATGTTGTTAAATAACTAGCTTTAGTGATTATTTGGCTAGCACTAACTTAATGCGAAGACAATTAAGTAAGTTAATATTACGTTTGCAAATCAGAAACCCGATAAACCAATGTTAGGCTTAATTATCCTACCACAACAACGTATCATTATTTAGTTAGCGTCAAGCACGCAGCCGGACAAGCTAACATAATGCTAACCAGTTAGCACATGGGACACGCGGTAACGGAAAAACTCCACAAAATGCCAGAAATAAGGCAACCCAACAAACACTTTTTCATCTTGATGAGTTAAGTTCTTATGACCAATGTTCCAATCTGATATATAATCTCTAAAGGGGTTAAAACGCAATATTGTACTATAATTTGCCCAGGCCTTACCTGGTTTGATGCTAGTTGTTCAACACTAGGCAAAAAAGGACTTTCGCTGCGTTGGCAGTGCGCATGTGTCAATGTGTGACGTAGTAGAGAAGCAGGGCACTGGCTCAAGTAAAACACTCCCCACCCAAAGCATAAAAAGCTTTTGACAGAAGCGTACGTAGATTTATTGAAGACTGTGACTAATTATTACGTTTTGTTTAATTGGGTGGGGTTGTCTATGGGGCATACGCATATAACTAAAACGTATGTCACACGAAGTACAAATAACACTATCGCAGCCTTCAATGTTTCAACTTCCGGCTAGATTGATTAGAGCAGGGGTGTCAAACCGGTTCCACGGAGGGCCGAGTGTCTGCAGGTTTTTGGTTTTTCCTATACATTGGTTCCTAGTTCATACCTACACAACCAAGTGAGGGTAGAAACTAACCAATCAGTGACCTAATTAACCAATCAAGTACAAGGAGAGAGCAAAAACCTGCAGACACTCGGCCCTCCGTGGAACCGGTTTGACACCTGTGGATTAGAGGAATAAGAATTTATTGCATTTGTAATGCACTTTTCATTATAAAGGAATAATCTCACAGTGGATAATAAAATAGAATAAAGAATAAGCTATATATATTTAGCATATACCAGACCCTACTTAACCTCTCCAAAACCAGGTTTAGTGCTGGCCAAATCCGAAATGTATCTCTCATTGAACTAGGTACACGGAGGAAGAGCATGCCAATTCCAATAAATCACGAATGGACTGCCATAAGTTAACCTTAATTATGCCTTGACGTTCATTGTATGAAGAGGGTTCATTCAGGAATAATAAAACAAGCAAGAAATACAATATCAATCTCTTTATTATGAAATTAGGTCAAAAATTAAAAAAAGAAACATTTCGCTTCTTGTCCCAGGAAACCAAAACTTTGAAATCTTTAAAATCTCGCATTTTAGGTGTAGAGGCTCAGGGAGGCGTGTCACTGGTACCACTACCTCCATACAAATCTATAACCTGTATCAAACAACTAGTTTCCCCAAGAGATTGAGGGACCAAACTAATCAGTCATCCAATAAAAAAAAAGAAAACAAAATTAACTTTGCCTTGTTTCAACTAAGCGGGAAATAAAATTATTTGGAAATTTGCACTGACACACATGCGTAAAGAACACAAAAAGCAGCCAGTCCATGAATGACTGAAAGTTGAGATGGTGATGACAGTGAATGTTTCAATCAAATGGAAAAAAAGGAAACAAATGACATCAAATAACAATCAAAGAACAGGGTCTAGCTGAGCTAAGCAACTGGGCTGAGTAGAAAGGATGCTTCTTCTGCGAATCCTCTCAGAAGGCTCTCTGGCCGTCTGAGACATCATGTGGGTGGAGGGGGGTAGTACTGGTTGTACTGCTGGGCGTACTGGTTGTACTGTCCCCATGAGTTCTGGCCCCAGTTGTTGTACTGCTGCTGGAGAAAGACAGGAACAGGGTTAGTTAGCATTCAACAACCAACCACATAAGTCACTTTGGCATGAAAACTTTATTAAAATGTATAGCATTACATTCGTCATCAATTCAGAGACGGGTGAAGAGTTACAATAACTGTTCGCCCTTTACTGTAGGACGTACCTGGTACCAGTTGTAGTTGTAGGCGGAGTTGTCTCCCTGCATCATGTGGCCTGAGATGGAGTGGTCTTCTGTCCGTTGTCTCTTTGACTCAGGCTCCTGGGAACTGTGGAGACAAAAACAAACAGGTTCATATGTAGAGAACCCAAAGAAGAAATTCAGGCTGGGCGCTTAAAACATTGTTTCAAAGCATACTACCGATCTGGTCATTGCAATAAAAGTCAAAGGTAGAAACCCAAAATGACAAAAAGTAGAGTAGCGTGTCAATTTCTGCAACAGTTAAGGGCATTGAATGACAGGGCCTATTTTTCTTAATAACGGCATCAAACAAATGTGCGCACATGCTGCGTGACAGCACGAGAGCAAACAGAAATGAACAAGCTGAAATCGTACCCATTCTCTGCTTTCCTCTTTGTCGACTCATGTTCTTTCTGAAGCTTCTGGTGTTCATCATAAGCAACCACCAATCTGTGAGGATGGGAAAAGGAACCATGGTTGAGACTGACCGCAGCTAAGCCTTAAATTCACTGTTTCACTGACTAATGGGGCCCTCTGTCAGTTGGTAGAGAAAGCAGCTTACAATGCCAGGGTTGTTGGTTTGATGGCCAGCATAAAAAGACGTAAAAAAACGGAAGTGGCTCTGGATAAGTGACTACAATGTAAATATTAAATCCTATAATTAACCATGTCATTAGAAATATACTAATTGTTTGAGGGTGTACTGACTTGTTGATGTCACTGCCAAAGTCCTCGAGGAACTCCACCTTGCGCTGAGAGAAGGTGAGGCGGGAATCCAAGGGCAGCGGGCTGTTAAGCGCACGGTCAAAACAGGCCAAGATGTCCGCCTCGTTCTGCTGCACGTCTCCGCTGTACTCTAGCTCCAGGAGGTTCAGATACAGCTTAGGACTCGTCTGGAGAGAAATTATTTTCATGATTAAACGTTTTTTCAAAGCACGTTTCATTCTAATTTCAACATCTCATGTTGATTTCAAAGGTCCTGAAGTGGTTCCATGACATCACCCAGCACGAAGAACCTACCTGGTCCTGGTCGATGGCTTCCAGGAGGACCTTGCGGGCCTTGGTTAGGCTCCTCTGCACCTTCAGCAGTTGCCGGGCCAGCTTAACGGCGTAGAAAGAGGTCTCGCTGGCGTTCTTCCCCGATGTCATTGCCTCCCTCAACAGGGCCTCCGCCTCCTCCAGGTTGCCGTGGCGACGCTCCAGACTCACCCGCCGCAGACGTACCATGGCCAGGGATGGTACCGCCTCCTCCAGAGACTTCAGGATCCCACGCGCCTCCTCAATACTCCCTGCGGCAAATTGACCACAAACTCAGTTCCACCTCTGGGTTGATTGAGTCTAAACGGGTTGGTAGACACTGGATACCAACATCTCATTCTTATTTGAACAGACTTTCGTAAATTACTGGTGAAAGCCTTATAAAATGACTTGCAAAGCTAGTCAAACAACTATATAAATGAACACATAATTTTGCTCAGTCGTTAGACACCATTAAGCATTGTGTTAAACTGACTAACGTATCTTATTAAGTTTACCTCCACCACAAAAAAATGTGTGAACTGTATTGCTTTTGCCACTGGCCGTTTCAACAGCTTATTAGCCAGTAATAGGCTTACTAGTATCTACTAACTTACTAGGAATAATCATAAGAATTTAGCAATTGCTAGCGAGACTGAAGACAACTGACTCATAAAGTGAAAAGACGAGAGAATCATGGAAACCCCTAATCGTATGCTGCCCACAGGGTTTTGATCTAGCCTATATTACCCCAAAAAGCATGCACGAATGCGTACTTCGAAAAGAGAAATACAGAAAGTTGCAATACTGTATAACCATAAACAGTTTTATTATAGGCTTACCCAGCTAAGGTTTGTCTATCCAGAACAAATCCTAATAATTAGTTTAAACTGTGTCGAGATTCATAACACGGGACCTATTGTTTGCAGGTCTGCTTCTCTAACCACTACGCTATTTAACAATCAGTAAGTCAGTCAGCAAAAGACTTTCGCTCTTCTACTCCAGCTCCGCTTACGCGGTCCGGCAAAAAAACAGGAAAGGCAGTCCGATTAATCAAGAACTAGAAACATCACTGACCCTGCTGCTCCTCAAAGGCAGCCCATAGCAGGTGGATGTTGGGCTTCTTGGGCAGGTGGACGGTGCAGGCCTTCTTGTACACATGTCGCACTCCCTCAATGCTGTAGCTCTCTAGATACTTTGCGTACTTCAGAGAGAAAGAGAAGGTTGGAGGAAAGGGGGGGTGGGGGAGGGGGGTGGACAGAAAAGGGAGGAGAGAGAAGACAAGAGGGAAGGGGGACAGCAACATTTTTAAACACCCGTTTCCGGTTCGCTCAACCAGTGAATTTCTTCATTGACAAGATCGTGTTTTTAGAAATGTTCTTTGTAAACCCATCAGCACCTTCATGGAACCAATAAGATAAGTTTCTGTAAGGTAGTGGGAGACGGAGAAGATGCAACGTAGTAGTTGGCAAATGCTGGAGTCAAATCTTGTGTGGCAAAGCTGGCCATCCCCTAATACAACAGATACAGTGATTAACAGATCAACGTCACACGCAAAGAAGAGATGTTCAGGGCGATTTACTGTTGTCAGGAAGTGATGAAATCGTTGATGGGGAAAGTGCGGGGGGTGTCAGTATTTTTTTCCTCTTTCTTTTTAGGGGCACGGGCGCGAACATCAGAGGTTAGAGGTTGGTTTACCTTTGTCCAGAATTCCTCGTAGAGAGCACAGGCGATGAGGCAACGTTCGAACAGAACAACCACGCGTTCAGGAGTGCCATTCTCAATCTCAAAGTCCAGATATTCCTTCCAGTTGCTTAGCTGGGTCTTCTCCAGGGCTTTGACGTGGAAGTAGGGCCGCTTTATCTAGAGGAGGAGAAAGAAATACAGCAATCAAAAAACAAACGCAACATTATTAAATCAGTCGTTTAAGAGTAACGTTATAAACACAAGGGGAAAATTGAGATGGATAGTTCACCCCAAAATCAACATAGCCTTATTTTCATACCTCGTGTTCCATCTATTGTGCAGACATCTGTAGGGCTCAATCCCAAATGAATGAGAAAGAGTGGCACCATCCAATTCCTTCTCGACCCAGCTTGACAAAAGCCCACTTTAGAGGTATGAAAACTTTGAGGTGAACTATTCCTTTTAGCAATATTAAATATAATTGGATGATATTCAGATAAGACTGATGTCAGCACTCACCCCCTCCTCGAAGGTCCAACGTTTGCTGACCTCCTGCTCGTTTTGGTTAAACAGCTCCTGGCGTGACTCGATCACTCTGTGGCGCATGTTCTCGATCTCCGTCACCCTCTACACAGGACAAAAGACAGGCAACGTTAACATCTTCACGTCGCTTTAAAGCGATCTCGTAACATTCTCATTCTCCACTGATTTGCAAACGCTGCATTGTCCAGCTGCCAAGGTTATTTACATCACCATGAGGCCGAGAGAGAGCCAGAGACAAGCAGGGGGGGGCCTGCTGGAGGTTCGACCTGGGGCAAGGCAGGGCATGTACCGTATACACCCTGCCCTGTAGGCCAGCCATGGTGCTGGGGACTGGAGAGGACGAGGGGTCACTCGACTACGCCAGCCGGCCCACCGTCCGTCCATTCCTGACCCGCTTTAAGCCCGAATCCCTGACTGGACGATGCCACCATGAATCCCACACGTACACATTGGCCTGGCTGCTGATGGAAAGACACCTCTTCAAACCTGCACAGATGGGTTTCTGTCCATGGATGATGAAGAGACGAGGGCCTCCTTCCTAACCCCTGGCATATCAACACCCACCCTGGAAGAGTGGAGGCAGAGTCGTACCTTTGCAGGATCTGGGAGGTCCTCAGTGCCGGCTGGGAGATCCTCAGGCTCAACTGGCGGCGTTTCCTCTCCCTCTCCGTCCTCACTGACTGGGGCTATATTGGCTTTAGCAAGCTCCACCCTCAGCTGGACAAACTCCTCCTCTGACAGGAAGTGTTTAGGGTTGTTGCTTTGCACATGCTCTTTGAATCTGCAGAGAAATTCAGTCCATTACTAGTGCTACCAATACTAGTGTGTTTGACAGGGTTATAAACTTAGTGTTCAGTCTTCCCTAAGACATTGATCATAATCCTCATCAATTGAGAATAAGCAGATCTCATACCTCTGGAGGTGCTGTGAGTAGAGCTGAGTGGGGATGCCCAAGATGCGGTCGTAGATGGCCGTGACATTGGCCAGTTTCCCTTGCTCCGTCTCCCAATTGATGTAGGTCTCCCAAAGCCGGTCAGAGCGGAAGTCTGTCCCGGCCGCCAGAACAGCATGCTCATATGCACTGCAGGACAGAACACACAAATACACAATTAGCAATGTGGGATGACCTGGCAAATCAGTTATGCCAACATCTGTTGTGTGACATAAATGTTGTCCACAACAGATTCACCTTGCAATCTGCAGAGGCAGTCAGCATTTTGAGGCATGTCTTGCCTTGTTTTAAAAGTAACCTAGCCAAAATACAACCATGGAAAGGTTGAGGAAACTATATTGTAAACACGTCATTAGACAGCACATTATTTTATAATTTAATGATTTTGAAAAAATATCACTGTCCAGCAGCCACATTTCTAGCCCTTAGTCAAACGGAATGTTGCATCTTTAATCTACCTTACAACACTTGACACCTTTCCCAGCACATATTGGAAGAGTCAAAACAGTTTACTACCATTAAAGAACTGTTGTTCTAATGGGAACATAAGTGCATCAACAATTTAAACTAAGCATTGATATTTTGCAGTCACTTCACTGCTAAACTGATTTCAATGTAGGCTAAAATCCCAGGAGCGTGGAGATCTTACGCTCTAATGCGGGACGTAGTCTCTGGGTCTTCAGGGTCAGCGTTTTCCTTGATGAAGGACAGATAGTGGAGCCACAGGTCCACACTGAGGGGGATGGCCTGCACACCCCGCCGGTACACCTTGGGACAGGAGACAGAATGAAATTGGGGAATGAGATAAAAACAGTGGAATGCCAGTGACAGAGACCCAACGGGACAGACAAAGCTTATGTCCCTTAACCATTTTCAGTCCTTTGAAGACAGGACCGGCATAGTAGTTACACCAACATCTAAAGCTAAGAGGCGGTGTGTGGACGACGAGCTCCTTCCAGACATACCTCCTCTGCCACCTGTGCGTTGCCGTGCTTCTTCTCGATGTCGGCATACTTCTTCCAGTAGCCGTAGCAGTAAGGGTAGCGCAGGAAAAATGCATCAAATGCCGCCCTCACAGCGCCAAGATGATTCTGGGGGAGGCAGGGTAACATTTATTACTTGCCTCCTAACAACATTATTAGAATAATCAAGTCCAGCCGTCTAAGAATATATCTTTGACTAGGTTTGGTTTCATTGAGATTTTAAATATTGTTTTACAACACAGCTCAATTTGACAGTAGATAACTAGTGAAAGCAGATACAGTAGTGCCAACATACAACTCCCAAGACATCTCCATGCTCACCTCTTGCTCCACATACTGCAGAAGGTAGACCCAGCCATTAAAGTCTTCTGGGTTCTCTTCACATCCTTTAGCCAGCTTCTCGAACTCGGCAGGTAAGAGAGGCTCTGTAGGCTCTGGAGGGACAGGGGGTTCCTCAACAGGTTCCCCCTGTTCAGTCTTAAATTCTTCCAGCTCCATGTTCGTTGGACTACCATCTTCTGTAACCATTGGTGGCTGGGCTGGCTCTTGTTCCAGTTGCTGTTCAATAGCCGTAGACATCTGCTGGCCGTGAATCAGAGACTCTGCCGTGTTCTTCTGTCCATCCTGGCTCTCTTCTGACGACTCCTCCATCTGATTCTGTTGTTCTACCTGCGGAGAACGGGACTGCTCATCGGAACCATCCTGCTCCTGGTGCACTGCCTGGAATAGCTCTGCACTTGCTAGCTGGAAGTGCTGCACCGCCTGTTCAACTGACCCTAGATCAGACTGTTGGTCCCGCTGCAGTACCCCTGGTGATGACTGATCTGACTCTGAGTTTGAATTTGAGTCATGAATAACCGTTGTGAGGTTATCAGGAGGAACCTGGACCAATGGGAAATAAATTAACACCAAATGCCACTAAAAAATAGGCAAAGGCCTAATATTTTGAATGGCCCCAGTATTGAAAGGGATCACGGCGATTACGCATAGTAGCAGCCAGTGTTAACTTTGGATTGATAACCAAGGACTAAGATAGCAGCTAAAGGTGGGCCCATCACTAAGAAATACCTGCAGGATACAAAGTAACATTGTCTATGCTGTACAGAATGACAATAGGAACCTTTAGATTGGTCATTACAACAACATGAACGCCTTCCCAATGCTGGAAGGTAAAATATGCGCGCACACACCTGGTCCATGGTCCATTCAGCAGCATGTGTTAGAACAGGAAGGTCAGGCAGGAAGCCATCTCCATTGCCTTCCATTGCAGGAGATCCCCCACTCACAGGGCTGTCCGTGTCCAACATCCCTGTCATGGGCTGTTCTGAGAGGTGCAGGTCTGAGGCGAGGAACATACATGGCTCAGAGACTGCGTGTCAATATCATCAACATTATGATCAATATCAAGTATGGACATGACTGATTAGCTAGTTACAGGAAACTGAAGTGGAATGAAACTTTGATCAAGACAATGTTGACAAAGTGCTAAAGGTTATATTGACATTGCTTGGAGATTTGGTAGAGAAATCCATAACCTAGTAATGGTGTACCATCATTTTCAACAGCAGTTGACCATCCCAAAATTCTAGGTCTGAGTGATGTCCACACATTCAGATATTACACGTCGAGTACGAGATTTGGCCTTTTTATTTAATGTATCTCTCGACATTGGTGTTCCAGTAATTTGAACCATTCACGTCCTTTATAACTGGGCCTGGCCCGAAAAAATTAAACATTGATCGCAGTTGCTCCCAGTCACACTAACCTGGGAGTTGTAAAAGCATGCGTACCAACTTCCTTGATTTACGCAAGCTAGCTTACGTGCTAGTAAGTTCATTATAGGCGCATGCGGGTTAACTAGTCAATGAACAACTTACTTATTAGGTAGTTAATACTTAACTATTGGGATCGTCCATCAATCAATCACGACAATAACTGTTGCGTAAAGTTGTGGCTTACTATCGAACTAGCTGCAGTGCTGCAGCAAGTCGGAAATGTGCTAGCTAACTACGCCGGCTAATGTTAACCATATTAAATCGAAGTGGCCATCTACTGTACCCATTCAGTATATACTCAAAAATAATACGTTCGTTGTTAAGGCTTTGAGTTACTATGTGTAATTGTAATCATTGGTAAAGTCGACAGTTCTATTTTAATCCAATAATTGGCTGAGTCTCAACAGCCTAGCTATTTACGACGACAGCTCTAGCAACCTTGCCTCGCGTTGGGCCTGCTACCTCGCGCTTGCTAAACTGGTCCACCATCTTCAGTTCACATTATTATTGCAAACCGAGGGTTAAGAAGTTCGCGATAAATATTTAGTTATTTATTTTTTAAATAAAGAGTTTAAGACAACTTACCAGTATGTTCCATGAAATTTTCTTCTAACAAATGTGTATTTCCGTTAGTTTAAACGTTGGTAACTAAAATGTAGCCGCGTTTCTACGCATTCTCCAGCAGCTTCGGAAGGGCAGACATAAGATGCGCATGCGTTGTGTTTTAGAAGGGGCGGGTCCACTAAGTATAGAAAAAAATAGTTCTGTTGTGTCTGCCCCTGGTGTATCGGTCTATGGCTCTTCATGTCCTTTGAGATAAGATAGTAGAAGTCAAACAATTTTGCTTTACCGGTCTATATCAATAAATGGGTTTTGTGGTATGGTATCGTTTGTATCGCAAACCAGTGGCCAAGAAAGTCTTAAACATGTTTTACATTTTAGTTTTACTCTTTTAGAACGATCTGCGATGCAAACGATGCCCATGCTAGAACTGTCTGCCTAGTGCAGCCAATGTCCTGCTAAAAAACGCGGCCTATATACCATAGGATATATATCCAGATGGATCCAGTATGCTTGGACTGGACAATTCTAGGTTTAAAGCTGAGTTAGCCAGAAACAAATTGCAGTAAACTTTAATCCGGTGTAAAACACGCCTGCAGCGTGAGCCCGGGCCAGATAATAGAGCTCTCTCATAGCAACCGAGAATCAGGCCAGCTATGTTCCCAAAAGTGGTAACAACGTACATGATACAGTATATCTGGCTACTTTCTAATAAATCTAACTGCAGCTAGATATATAGGCTATAGTCACTGATTTATGTGAAAGGTGAGCATTTTCTTTTATAGCCTACTGATAAATATGATAGTACAATATTCCTACTAGTCATTAGCTTTGGTGACAGTATTTCTATGTTATCATACGTTTATTCAGACAAAACTTTTGACCAAGTCAAACCTTTTGCACCCATTCCCATGTTAATATCTAGTGTTGCTTGTCATCCAATATGTTGGCTAGATAGAAATCCAGTATGTAATTGTATACTGTCTGGACACCTGAATGATAGAGGTAGACTTAGTAAATAAATCCAACTCTCACTGCAAATCAGGCTATTTCAAGAATGAAACCCTACTCTCATTCCTAGTATATTAATTCCCGATGATTTCCTTAACAGGTAACTTGGCTTCTCAACTCCATGATGTATAGGCCTAAATCTCAGTGGATTTGGGGTGATATATGAGGAAACAGGAAACTTTGGTTGTATTTTACAACATTTTTGGATGGATTTCAGTATGGATCGGAATGCATGAATTTTAACAAAGGCCTTCTTTTAAAGAACAAACATAGCTATAGATAAGGATTTAAGTATCAACTGACAGCAACTCAATCTAATCAAAGGTTCAGTCTGACCAACCTTAGATATCCAGCGCATACATTTCACATCAATAGTTCTGTCTATTTGTAGCCTGTGTTATGGCTGGGCTTACTCAGTAGTTGCATGGCGTTAGTATATTAGTGCTTTTGTTGCAGTATTAATGGTGCCATTTGTAAAACAATTTTCCAGGTGGATGTTTTTTTGTAAGTCTGGACATTGCAAATACTTCTCTCAACACATGGTACTGTACTGTTGGTCGTCACTAGCCTCTAGTAACAAAGTCATGGACCCCACCTATTTCTACGTTTGTTTTTATCTAAAACCTAACTCTAACATTAACCTATACTGTTACCAATCACACCTAACCCTAACCTCAAATAGTATCTGAAAGGAAAAAAATTTTACGTTGTGGCTGTGTAATACGAACTTTGGGCTTCAAAATCATTATATTCTTAGGAGCATTATTTGAATTCACTCACATCCAGTGAATAATTTCGACGTCATAGTGAGCCGCCTTATCACTGAAAGTGACGCGAGGTCCTAGATTTGTAGGCTAAAACACTGAACCAGATATTCACAACAAATGTAAAAACATAAGCTAGAGCTTTTCCTAAATAATATATACTATAACTAACCAATTTAGTGTCGACACCGAAAACGTGGAGCCACAATGAGAGCCCAAATGGCGTCCATTTCAACTATCATACGATCGGTTTGCTGTTGAGTCAGTCGGTGCGCGCATGCCAAATGGCGTAGTGCATGAGCAATCGAGAGGAAGTGGCGGGTGATCTGGGTCCGCACCTTTTCCGGTAACAGCACCGCCACCGAAGCTAGTGACGACCCTGTGACTGAACGGCTGTAGAGAGAGGGAGAGGCAAGAGCGGGGAGAATCAACCTGGGGACCAGGGGGTTGCCGCAGTTGCTGGTAGGCTGCCTAATAAATTTTTCAACGCCTCACAGTTTTTGTAAGTGTTTAATATTAAGCGCTATTTTCAGCCTAGAACAGTGTGCTTTAGACTGAAGGGTAGCCGATTAAAGTTGTGCTCTGTCTGACACCCCTCCCTTTTCTGAACCGTTCTTGTGTTACAGGGAGAGAGTAGAGAGAGGAAGAGCTGAAAGTCGGATGAATGAATGAATCATTGACCCTTTGAACATTCTAGACCTGGATGTCCGACCGGAGGTGATCTTATTTGTCTCCGGTACAATGAACTCCCGAATAAAATCGTTTTTTTGAATCTGGCAAATGGAATAAGGGCAAGTGGACAACCGGCAGACAAGGAGGAAGTCGGAACTAGCACGGGCTTTTGAAAGGGCCTAATTTAATTAGTCTATATTTAATATTCCTTACCGCTTTATAGAAAACGCTAAGGTACGCACCGGGAAAAGAAATTGGAATTTAAAGGATATCATTGCGCTAAACGTAGAATAGACCCTACGTTTTAAATCGGAGTGTTGTGGATTTGATTCATATTCCCCACCCTCTTCCGTTCACCTAGACGTCCCATTGTCAAACATTTCAATTTGCCTTTGCATCCCCCTCTGAGAGTGGTATTTTTTCCATTGTTTGGTCGCGATTCTGGCCACAAGTGTATCTGGAAAAAACTTTTGTAACTGCCTCCGTCTTAATTTTTTATATATAGTTGTGTCAACCTACAACTGATCGACTGTCACGTGGACCTGTGCTGTCAGGCAACCTGCCACAGCAGTAGAAACGAAAACCTGAAACTTTATTTTTATACAAAACATTTCTGCTCTATTCGAAATCAAAGGGAAGATACTTTATTTTTTTTTCACCACTCTTCTAAGGAAGTAGATATTTATGCCCAGCCTACAAAATGGGGAAAATGCTTTCAAAGATCTTTGGCAACAAGGAGATGAGGATATTGATGCTTGGACTTGATGCTGCTGGCAAGACCACCATCCTCTACAAACTGAAGCTAGGCCAGTCGGTCACAACAATCCCCACAGTGGGTTTCAATGTGGAGACGGTCACCTACAAAAACGTGAAGTTTAATGTTTGGGATGTCGGGGGCCAGGACAAGATCAGGCCCCTGTGGAGGCATTACTACACCGGCACCCAGGGACTCATCTTCGTGGTAGACTGCGCAGATAGGGATCGGATCGACGAGGCCCGCCAGGAGCTCCACCGGATCATCAACGACCGGGAGATGAGAGACGCCATCATCCTGATCTTCGCCAATAAGCAGGACCTGCCGGACGCCATGAAGCCACACGAGATCCAGGAGAAGCTGGGCCTGACCCGGATCAGAGATAGGAATTGGTACGTTCAGCCGTCCTGCGCTACCACCGGAGATGGACTATACGAGGGCCTGACCTGGCTCACCTCAAATTACAAGTCTTAATGTTCAGGACTTCTTATGCTCATCCTGGACTGTTCACTTTCAGTAACAAGCAAAAAAAAAAAAAGTGAAATGAACAAGAGATGGTGGGGGGAAAAAATGACAAGCTGAGAGAGTAAATGATTAACATGACCTCTCAGATGATTAATGTATACAAATGAGAAGTTTAATTATACTCCCCTCCTTGCTTTTGATAATGATAATGACTTCCCTATAACCCATATTTTCTTTATAAACAAAAATACTATTGTTTTGGCTTGCTTTTTTTTGTTTGCTGTCTCTTCTCATTCTAAAAACTCAATAGGCTACAACTTCACATAGTATTGTCAGATCTCTGATAGATGCAGAATATTTTTTCCTCTTATTACATTTTTTTTCGGGGTGGCAATTTTCAGGGTTAGGGAGTGCTATTTTTAGTCTCTCTGTTATAGATATATTAGGAAGCCTTCTTCTATTCATTTTTCATACAGTATTCTCATGACCCAACTTCCACGCAAAGAATGGGAAAGGCCAATGCCTCCTTTTGAGAATGTTGCCTGTTCATATCATCTGTGGAAAACCGGAAACCAGGGGGCTGCAGTTCTCATGGTCTTAAACTGCCACCATGGTTTTGAAAGATTTAAGAATATGTATGACGTTATGGACCTGCAAGGACCTTATGAAGAAGTACTGTTTTCACTTGATTGATTGTACTCATTGTTGCTGAGATGAGTGAGGAAGATGTATTAATACTTAATTCCTTTAAACAGTGATTGCATCCATGATGTCTGCTAGGGGAGCTATTCTAAAAAGACACTATGAGGACTCTGGACATATGGACTCTGTGACACAGATGAATACAGTTGTATTTTCGTTCTGTTTGTCAGGGTCAGAACTTGTTACCGCTGATCTCTTTAAGCCTCTATACTTCCAAGAGCTTCCATTTTTCCAGTTGAGTATTTGTAGTTCCGGCAGCCTTTTGGGGAAAACTCTGATTTGTAGGTGCCCCAACAGACACTACGGTGGAAAGCACCTTCATATGAGTCAGCACAGGGGGGGATTACCCTGTCCACTTGGGACTCGGTGAGCATAAAACGAGAGGACCTCCTGTGGGGGAAAAAAAGGGCACACTTGACTCTTTTTGACTCACTCTTGGACCCCAGCGAGCATTTGCTTTTCAACCCCCCCCCCCCCCCATACCGCCACTTCCAGGGTGCTTTTCTCTCCAGTAACTGGGGCTTCCCTGCTGGTTTAATCCCTTCACATCAGCCGTACAGTTTGTCATGCCGTTGGACGAGACCATACTTTCTGTTCATCAGTTATAGATGAGAAAATGCTTTTGTTTTGTTATTTTTGTCTATTTGCTATGCTGATGAAACAATAAAAAAAAATATATCCAGATAACTGTGAAAGTGGAGCGTTTTCAATATGAAGCCTACAACACTATCTGAGTAACGTACACGCCTGAACTATTTCAATTTCACGAAAAAGGAAGTGAAATTTGGGCGTTTTGAGAGTTTGCAGTTCACAAGTCAAGTTTTTTTTTCTCCATTCAATGTCTGTTTGGCGTGTTTCCGTTGTGCTCTTGCTGGTGTGAGTCACAGGCTCTGAATAAGTGATGCTATCTCTGGTTGCGTGGTAGTGATTGTCAGGTAGCTTAGACTTTAGTTTCCAGGCCTATTTCAACAGTTCACTACTCGCTTAGTCTATTAAAATACTGTAGTCTGTTGTATTCAACCTAAAGTGCATTTTGACATTTAGTCCCGTGTAAAAAAAAAAAAAGAATATGTATATTGTTGAATTTAAGTTTTTCATCTGTTTCTTCATACTTTTTCAAACTTGACATTGACTTGTACTTCTTAAGTTTGTTTGACTGTTAATTAGCCTCTAATAGCCACAAATTGACTGACAGTGACTGGATTAAACAGACACCTGTCTACTGTAAATAGAGGTTAGATGACTTTGTGGACTGGCTCACTCGAACAAGGCTTTGACCTCCAAAACAGTGTATTTTACCAGGCATGTTGACTTTTAAAAATGTATGGATCCACAGATTTATTTAAATAATACATTTGGTGAATGTGTCAGTCACACTGAATAAACTTTTAGTACCTCAATATAGACCCAACCTTCCATTAGGCACAGTTTTTGGAGTGTGTGAATTCACATTCTTCCCATGTAAGCTGATGAGTGCTTGCTGCATTATTGGCCATTCAGTTGGCCGATGTACAATTATGCGTTTCAGTTCACACCAATAACAACTTGCTTCGTGTTCCGGGCTGGAGAATGATGTCATCCTTTATGCTCGTGTAGGGTGTCAGCTTCACAAAAGCTCCCAGTCAACCAGCCTGGCTGCAGCTCGCCCTGGGTGGACGATGTCCTCGGGCACAGGTCTAGGATCAGTTTACTTTGATCCATTTATTTGGTCAAGTTCACCCTCGGAGAGAGAGAAAGGGATGGTGAATTATTGACGTGTGACATAACCGCCCGAAGTCAGGAGCCTCTGAAGTGAGACACGTCAGTGTAATTGTGCTTTGGGGTGTGGCCCTGGAGTTCCAGAGTCTAAAGCTGTGCTCCTCGGTTTATTCTAACGATGTGCAGGTGTTTTAACCAACTAAACTAGCAAATTGCAGTTCAGGGCGTTAAATATTTGCAGTTTGCACTGTTGTATTACCACACAGCAATCAGGCAGCTAGAACCCAGCAGTTAGTCAATGGGACTGAAGGTCAGCCCTGCTCTCTTCTCTTCCTCCTTTCTTTGTAAAATGGAGGCATGACTGCAGGGCTTCCTAGCGTGATGTTTGTCCTGTGTCAGTTGGTTTGGAGTTTTGTCCTGACTGTCGCTGTGTTTGAAGGATCGAGTTCACCGTGCCTGGGGGCAGGCTGGACAAACGACAGTTCATTTAAATGACCCGTACAAAAACAGATTGCCGTTAAAAACAGCAGTAAAAGTGCAGTAACTGCAATTAACTTGTGTTTTGGACACAGTAATTACAACACGCTGCTGTGATACTGCTGTCCTCAGACTGCATTCTTTTTTTCTTAAGGGGAAGTCCTCACCAGCTAGATGAAGACATCTACTGTCTCCTTCAAAACAAAGGTGCTTTTGCCACTGATACTGTCTGTGAACTAAATTCTAGAGAGACAAAAGTAAAATTCACTCTGCTTTTACGGTAAGTGTTATAAAAGGCAGGACACCCGTTGGTCTGGTATGCAAACAAGAGATTCTAGCGAAGACTGAGTGGAGTGCGACTTATGTCAACGTCTCAATTCACTAAAAGCGGCCTTACACTTTATTTTCGACAAAATTAAGAAGAAACTATGTGGAAACATTGAAACACTGACGACAAAGAAAAGACGCTGTTGTAGACTGAGCAGAATGTACTGTTTGATTGAGAAGCTCAGAAGCACAAGTGTCACAGGACTTTACAGCTGTCATTTCACTCAGGTGGATGGACAAAACAGATTACTATACACCCTGGGCTGTCAATCTCACCTATGAGCATATGTTAACCTCAAAGATGTGTTCAGCAAGGCTTCTGAAAATTATCATGAAAGTCATAAAGTCCTTTTTGTGTTAGTTGACATGTTGTCACTTGCCTGGTAAATGTACTTGTGGAAGCTAAATTCCATGCTATTCTAGTTCTAAAATGTTTACATCAACATTAATTCTATTGAAGTAAAAGTTATTAGGGCAATGCATATAGTGTGAAAGACCAGGAACATCCTGCTTGAGTTTTGTTGGGTGGATATAGCCCCAGTCAAACCATTGTTTGCAGCAGACTAGGGGTGAGTCGATCCATTGTGTTTGTTTTGGAGGGGTGGGCTTGTCGCAAGTTCCATGTATATTTTATACTAAGGCAAACATCTTACTAGTTGGCTCCATGACAGAAGTCCCACTTTGATGATGGATGTTGGGACCCTTCAGGCTGAGGAGCATGTTTTACACCCACAAACCTTTGCTTGAACAACACAAAACAGATATAACAACTACATGGTAAGTTGTCACTTACAGTGACAGCTTCATCTGGAGCCTACATGTGAATCGGCTACATGCACATTTAGACACGCCTAATTAGCCTGACTTACGCAGCAGCTTTTGTGAAATAACTTAATTCACACACTCCATTTCACACAGCAGCAGTTGACACAACTTTGTTAAAACAAAACCATTCATTTTTCAGGTTAACCCCTTTAGGTTGTACCCACGCTGAGTGTCCTGTTTTGGAATGACCTGGGGTCCTCAAGTCAAAGAAAAGTGTTTTCCTTGGAATGTCAAAATTAAGGAATGAAACTCCCATGTACTAAATACAATCTTGCTTCAAACAGCGCAACGAAACAAGATTATACTGCGGTTGGATTAACTCTTGTTAGTGTAGAAACCTGTCTGTACACCCACCTGTTTATGTGTTTGAAGTGGATAATGTAAATATGGACCAGGGCGTATCTCAACGGATGTGGTCTCTCTGCAAATATCTCCAAATATTCCTCTGTAGACAAAAATGATGGGGAAAAATGTCTCAGTCCTATGAATAATAATTATTTCATATGGAAATGAGTAATTGGCTTTACTAAAACCACCACAATTTCTCTACACCCTATGTCTCATTATGTGAAAAACTTTGAACAGCTTTAGAATTGCATAAATCTCTGCCAACAACTGAGGTTTGAACAGTTAGAGGTTGCATTGGTTGTGAGTTTGAGGTTTGTTATTCAGCTAATAAATGACCATATCTATATGGAGAACCTTTGACCTCTATTAAATGTGCATGATGCAATCTTCTCAACCATGCTTGAGTTTCCCTGCTTTAGATTAAATGCAGTTTTGACATTAAAAGAGTAATGCACTCACTGTGGTTAGGAGTTTCTGCTAAACTATTTAGAAGTTAATGTTAGTATCAAAATCACTGGGATGAAAGGCCTATTGTTCAGTAGCAATGAGCACATGTACCAACACTGAGTGATTCTACGTCCATATAGAGACTACTTGCCTGAAAACCCTGGGCGTATCTCAATAGTCAATATGGCTTCCTATCTTCTTTTCATTTTCCTTAGCCTTTGGCGTCAAATAGTACAGTAAAGTCACGAGAAAGGTGAAAGATTTCATTGAAGTGCATTTTCACTTGGCTGCTGACAAAGGAGTTGAGGAGATAATGCCATGTCAGTTTGAAATGCACTGTCTGCTCCACTGTGGATTCTTTACAATGCAATAGGAAAACATAAAACAAGCATTCTGTGATTTAACAGTGTCACTCAGCCTTTAGGCTGCAGCCAGCCTTTTGAAATTGTCACAGATATTCTTTCCCTTCGCCTTTGTCCACATGCTAACAATTAAGCAGGACCTTTAGGGGACAATGCATCTGGTGCCGATGTGTTGTGGGAGTGATGCGTCCTGCGGCCCTTGGAAACAGGATGTGGTGTGAACTGCCAGACCTAAATGAGAGAGGAATCGAAGGTCTGTCTGTTTTTTTTAAACAAATTCATCTATGATTTCTATCTTCCTTGGGGTCAAGGATCACATTTAATAACATGTAAAACCGAGGCTTAATCCAGTCATGTTAGTGATTAGTTCCAGGAAAGGACATATGTGTTTTTGAAGGGTCCCTAATAGAAACAAATGATGTTTTCTGTTACTGTACATGCAGTTTTATAGGAAGTGATCCCCACAGCATTCTGTTTCATACCCCATCCTGACATCTGCGGTTGTTCACATTGTAAAATACAGGAGGCTGTATAGTGCAAAAAGCATTGGACGAAACCTATGCTATAGAAAGAAGGAGCTAAAGAGGACTGTTTTGAAATGAGGCTCTTCTGAGGTCCATAGACAGATGGGCGTACAGTGATAATTATAACCCTTCAACTATGGCAAACAGACATTTTCCAATCAAACTGAGTACAACCGAAAATAAAACAATCAAAGACATTTAGGCATTACTTGATCCAGATCCAAGATATCAATCCAGTTGTGTGTTTGTCAATTAGCCAAGCGACTGCAATTATCTGAATTGGATTTAAGAAGAACATTGCCACATCAGCAGGATTATGTGGAACGGCGTAATCAGCCGACTAAGATCCCCTGCACGTACTCACATAAAAACACGTACAGTCCCACACTGACCATTGGTTGACTAGCCAGTGTTCAGGAGAGAAGGAAAATCTGCTTTTTCAGGTGGAGGATGTGTTCCAAAATTAGTATTTATGGGAGAACACCAGTTGTTTGTGATGTAAATCTTTGTGAGGTAACATCTAAAGTAAGACATTGTTGCGGGTCAGGTTAACTTTGAGTGTGATTTTGTATTTTTGCTCTCCTTGATGAAGTAATACTTTCAAAAGTGTTCTATTCAGCTGAACGTCTGATTCTCTTTTTACCTGACATTACCCTACTGGAAAAACCTGCTCTACCTGCTATATAATCATTCTGCAATGAAGATATGCAATCTTTTGTGAATCATTTTGTAACTTATTTTGTAAATTATTGATGTTTGAACTGAAAAACTGTGGAAATCAAGGAGCTAAATGAACGACTTCTTTCAACAATGCAATTGAGTTCCCAATATTCACCAAAAAGAGCAACAACATTTGCAAACTATCCATCACTTAGGAGTCTTACCTTGTCAGTCATTCAGAATTTTGTGAATAAAAGGTCCAGTTGTTGGATATAGAATGGGGGACAGAAATGGAGGCTTCTATGCCCTGTCAATAAATAATTGACTGTGTGGAACTGAGAGCTCAAAAACAAGTACATTACTAAAATGTTGTTTCCCTATGCTGTACTTTACAAACCAACACACACCTGCTGCAAACACACACTAACATAAAGACTGCACCCTTAAATAGCCTTCTACTACATCTTTCCCAACAGAAAACGTTAGCCTTCAACAAGAGCTCAAACACACCTGCTACGCACACCTGCTGGGCACAAACAAACACATCTTCCATACATTCTCTCTAATGACCTACGCGTGGAACCAGCTGCTCTTTTTGTAGTTCAGTCAACAGGTCCCAGATCAACCATCCATTGTGTTTGTCAGAAGTGGCCAAAATCCTAGCACCCTGGCACTTCAACTAATGCGCCATTTCTTGTAGAAAACTGTTACAATTTGAAAGTGTTTCGGTATCCATATACCATATGTACAATGTCTTTAATTGCAGTGGAAAAAAAATTATCAGAATAATTTACTAAATCTTAAAATGAACCAGACAATATTATTGGAACACTGTACAGTGTTTCACATTTTACACTGTACATAATATTATCAAAATGTTTAAGCTCAGTGCAGCCTGGGCATGGCTGCAAGAGAACTGGATGTGAGATTGCAACAAAGGTACGAGTCCCATTGCTGAGAGACAGATATAAGATCCTGACAGCAATTTGCCAAAACACACATGAACATGACACAATCCTTCAGGGACAATCATGTGGACAGATGAGACCAAATGATTGCTTATGCTATGTTTACAGAAAACAAAATGAAGTTTTCAAAGTAAAGAACATCTTCCTCGCAGTCAAATGCAAAGGAGATTCAGTGATGTTTTTGGGGTTGCTTTGCCATCTCTGGCACTGGGAGCCTGGAATCAAGAGAATACCACGGCATTTTGGAGTGCAATGTCAAACCCGATGTCAGACATTTGGCTCTTTGTGACTTTTATGACAAGCTATCTGATTGGCCTTTTGTTGAATTTTGGAGAGTGGCAGCATTCTCTTCTATTTATTCAGAAAGTGCCCCTTGGGAAACTTCTAGCAGGTCTGACTTCACTTATTACGTTTAGAAAAGCACTAGAACACAGGATTGGATAGTACCAAAAGTAGGCCAAACGTAGCACTAGATACGTTCCACAGAAATGGAATAAGATGCAAAAAGAGCTCATTATCATGTTTTGTCTTTTAGAGAATTTAAAGCATTCCTGAAAGATTTGCATAGCATAGCATAGCATCATCTTCCGCTTATCCGGGGCCGGGTCGCGGGGGCAGCAGTCTAAGCAGGGATGCCCAGACTTCCCTCTCCCCAGAAACTTCCTCCAGCTCTTCCGGGGGGACACCGAGGCGTTCCCAGGCCAGCCGGGAGACATAGTCCCTCCAGCGTGTCCTAGGTCTTCCCCAGGGTCTCTTCCCGGTGGGACGGGACCGGAACACCTTCCCAGGAAACAGATGCCCAAGCCACCTCAGCTGACCCCTCTCGATGTGGAGGAGCAGCGGCTCTACTCTGAGCTCCTCCCGGGTGACCGAGCTTCTCACCCTATCTCTAAGGGATCGCCCAGCCACCCTGCGGAGAAAGCTCATTTCGGCCGCCTGTATCCGGGATCTTGTCCTTTCGGTCATGACCCAAAGCTCATGACCATAGGTGAGAGTAGGAACGTAGATTGACCGGTAAATCGAGAGCTTCGCCTTGCGGCTCAGCTCTTTCTTCACCACGACAGACCGATACATCGACCGCATTACTGCAGAAGCTGCACCGATCCGTCTGTCAATCTCCCGTTCCATCCTTCCCTCACTCGTGAACAGGACCCCTAGATACTTAAACTCCTCCACTTGAGGCAGGCACTCTCCACCAACCTGAAGTGGGCAAGCCACCCTTTTCCGACTGAGGACCATGGCCTCGGATTTGGAGGTACTGATTTTCATCCCCACCGCTTCACACTCGGCTGCAAACCATCCCAGCGCATGCTGAAGGTCCTGGCTTGAAGGGGCCAACACGACAACATCATCCGCAAAGAGCAGAGACGAAATCGTGTGGTCCCCAAACCTGACACCCTCCGGCCCCTGGCTGCGCCTAGAAATTCTGTCCATAAAAATTACGAACAGAACCGGTGACAAAGGGCAGCCCTGCCGGAGTCCAACATGCACAGGGAACAAGTCTGACTTACTGCCGGCAATGCGGACCAAGCTCCTGCTTCGGTCGTACAGGTACCTGACAGCCCTTAGCAAAGGACCCAGGACCCCATATTCCCGAAGCACTCTCCACAGGATGCCGCGAGGGACACAGTCGAATGCCTTCTCCAAATCCACAAAACACATGTGGACTGGTTGGGCAAACTCCCATGAACCCTCCATCACCCTGTAGAGGGTATAGAGCTGGTCCAGTGTTCCACGGCCTGGACGAAAACCACACTGTTCCTCCTGAATCCGAGGTTCTACTATCGGCCGTATTCTCCTCTCCAGAACCCTGGCATAGACTTTCCCGGGGAGGCTGAGAAGTGTGATCCCCCTATAGTTGGAACACACCCTCCGGTCCCCCTTCTTATAAAGAGGGACCACCACCCCGGTCTGCCATCCCAGAGGCACTGTCCCCGACTGCCACGCGATGTTGCACAGGTGTGTCAGCCAAGACAGCCCCACAACATCCAGAGACTTGAGGTACTCAGGGCGGATCTCATCCACCCCCGGTGCCTTGCCACCGAGGAGTTTCTTAACCACCTCGGTGACTTCAGCCCGGGTGATGGGCGAGTCCACCTCTGAGCCCTCATCCTCTGCTTCCTCAATGGAAGACGTGACGGCGGGATTGAGGAGATCCTCGAAGTACTCCTTCCACCGCCCGACGACATCCCCAGTTGAGGTCAACAGCTGCCCACCTCTACTGTAAACAGCGTTGGTAGGGCACTGTTTCCCTCTCCTGAGGCGCCGGATGGTTTGCCAGAATCTCTTCGAGGCCAGCCGATAGTCCTTCTCCATGGCCTGGCCTCCACAACCACCCGGGCTGCAGTCCGCTTGGCCTGTCGGTACCCGTCAGCTGCCTCTGGAGTCCCACAAGCCAACCAGGCCTGATAGGACTCCTTCTTCAGCTTGACAGCATCCCTTACTTCCGGTGTCCACCACCGGGTTCGGGGATTGCCGCCTCGACAGGCACCGGAGACCTTACGGCCACAGCTCCGAGCGGCCGCTTCGACAATGGCGGTGGAGAACATGGTCCACTCGGACTCAATATCTCCAGCCTCCCTCGGGATCCAGTCAAAGCTCTGCCGGAGGTGGGAGTTAAAGATCTCTCTGACAGGAGACTCGGCCAGACGTTCCCAGCAGACCCTTACAGTACGCTTGGGCCTGCTGAGTCTGTCCAGCTTCCTCCCCCGCCATCGGATCCAACTCACAACCAGGTGGTGATCAGTTGACAGCTCCGCCCCTCTCTTCACCCGAGTGTCCAAGACATGTGGCCGCAGGTCAGATGAAACGACAACAAAGTCGATCATCGACCTGCGGCCTAGGGTGTCCTGGTGCCACGTGCACTGATGGACACCCTTATGCTTGAACATGGTGTTCGTAATGGACAAACTGTGACTAGCACAGAAGTCCAATAACTGAACACCGCTCGGGTTCAGATCAGGGGGGCCGTTCCTCCCAATCACGCCCCTCCAGGTGTCACTGTCGTTGCCCACGTGGGCGTTGAAGTCCCCCAGTAGAACGATAGAGTCCCCAGTCGGAGCACTTTCCAGCACCCCTCCCAGAGACTCCAAGAAGGTCGGGTACTCTGCACTGCCGTTCGGCCCGTAGGCACAAACAACAGTGAGAGACCTATCCCCGACCCGTAGGCGCAGGGAAACGACCCTCTCGTTCACCGGGGTAAACTCCAACACATGGCGGCAGAGCTGGGGAGCTATAAGCAAACCCACACCAGCCCGCCGCCTCTCACCATGGGCAACTCCAGAGTGGTATAGAGTCCATCCTCTCTCAAGGAGTGTGGTTCCAGAGCCCAAGCCGTGCGTAGAGGTGATCCCGACTACCTCTAGTCGGAACCTCTCAACCTCACGCACTAACTCAGGCTCCTTCCCCGCCAGCGAGGTGACATTCCACGTCCCTAGAGCTAGTTTCCGTGTCCAGGGATCGGGTTGTCTAGGCCCCCGCCTTCGACTGCCGCCCGATCCTCTCTGCACCGGCCCCTTATGGTCCCTCCTGTGGGTGGTGAGCCCACGGGAGGGCGGCCCCATGTCGCTCGTTCGGGCTGGGCCCGGCCGGGCCCCATGGGGAAAGGCCCGGCCACCAGGCGCTCGCGAACGAGCCCCAACCCCGGGCCTCGCTCCAGGGTGGGGCCCCGGCTGCGCCATGCCGGGCGACGTCACAGAACACATGATTTTTTTCTTCATTAAGGGGTTTTTGAACCGCTCTTAGTCTGACCCGTCGCCTAGGACCTGTTTGCCTTGGGAGACCCTACCAGGGGCATATAGCCCCAGACAACATAGCTCCTAGGGTCACTCGGGTACTCAAACCCCTCCACCACGTTAAGGTGGCAGTTCAAGGAGAGGTGAAAGATTTGCTTGAAAACAAATATTTATGGTTTTGATGTATTGTTGTGTGCTTGCTTGTTAAAAATGCTTTCATGGTCTTACATTCCACATTGCCTGTTTTCCTAGATGGATTGCAAATGGCTGTGATGGTCTTTGTTTTGAGTTAGAGACACATGTTTTCACCACATACATAAGTACAGTACATCAAACAAATAGGTGTTGAGTAAGAAATCCCTTGTAATGTCTTGTTTATGTTATGTGAATCATTTTGTTATGCTGTCTGTGTTTTGAAAACTGATTTTGGAGAGGTTTTTTGCAGAGTCACTTTAACCACAAGGATTTTGGATTTTGGTCTGTCAAATGTATTGGTCCCCATCCCATTGGCAACCCTTGCTTGACAATATATGGTGACATGGAAGACCACTTATTTGTATTTTACAAAAGTGTTTTTTATTTAACACATGTATACAGTATTTATTGACATGCTTTAATGATCAGAGAGATGGCCCATTTCATGTTACAGCTAGTGTAGCAAACTACCTTTCGTTTGTGAAACTGGGGTCAAAGGGTTTGTGACCGTACTGAGCTGTGGAGTGAAACTGCTGCTCTTCCTGTTGACTCTTGTTGTCCTCCCTTCATCCCCCTCTTTTTTCCCTTACTGTATGCCTTCGGTTTCTCTTTTTTTTTTGTCTGAACAGAGGTTAACTGTGTCAAAGTTGAAAATGTTGTGTGTGTCTGCATTTGTCTATAATAATAATTAATGGAATACTAACAACATAACTGTTTGTGTAAAATGACGGGGAGTGTAGAGGAGTTGTGTGTGAGATTCCACAGAGAATTTTGAGCCGTGGAGAATCTGCTTAGCCTTCTGCTGAAGGACCCCTTCTCATGAGAGAATGGCACTTCTCTAAGGCGTATGGCTTGCCATATATCTTCTGCAAAAGGATCAAGAGAGACCCAATGACATTTTGTGTAGGTAAAGCCAACAAGTGCAAAAATAATACTGCAATACTGTCAAAACGATGCAGTGTTTTATAGCCTCCTCACCCAAATAATGTAGATCTGTATATTTATTTAAACATCTATAATACATTATCAGATGAAATGTGAAGGAACACACATCATCACCTTATTTTTCTTTTCACAATGCTGAAAGTTCCTACAGCTTTAGTAGACTAGTCAGCCCTCAGACACAAGAGGCCAAATCACTTACTGCTAAATAACTTTGCTTTGTTTGCACTTGTTTCCGTGGTGACTGCCTGACACCATCTTTATATCATGAGAAAGAAAGAGGGACAAGAGGGGATGTGTTGCCCAGCCAAACTGATTGTTCCACTAAAACTCCCTGCCTATCAGTTTCTTCTCTGCAGTGAGTCTTGGTCTTACTCACTCCCCAACAATTTTTCATAAAATGAGAATGTCCTCTGAAGTACTTACTCTCCAACATTATGAGCACATGTCCTTCTAAATGCATTCTACAAAATTATTATGGTTCTTACCACACTGCTTGCTAAAAACCTAATTTATTTGCTGAAATGTACATGCTAGAGGAGAGCATACCCTTTGGCAATTGAGCTCCTAGGTTCTTGCCCCACCACAAGACGTCGCTATAGAACAAAACGAGGTAACACAACACTACCAACCCCGCTGCCAATGCTGGGTCTCTGGCAGTTAATTAGACAACGGCATCATTCAGAACCCCTTCTTTGACAATTTCTAGACTGCAAACACATTCTAAGCATTCTGATAGGTCAGAGAAACCGCCGGTTTGGGCCTGAGTAAGAACACACACAGTGCAGGTTTTAAAACGTGTCATTGGATTTGATAATCTGATACTCTTGATTAGAGACGATCCAATCGGTGAAGATAGTTTTGTACAGTTTTGCACAACACGCCTCAGACAGAAGTATAACAAACTGTAGGCCAACGGAAGAACACAGTTCAAGTTTTCCGGCAAGAGGATATGGTTACTCTAAACTATAAACGATGTCAGGTAGGTATTTTGTGAAAGAGAAAGGGAAAAAATCTGGGTGTGATTTTGGACTGTTGTTAATTCCACAATGTGCTATATGAAGTCACATTCATCACTCCCTTAGCAGCCGATAGCTGAACCACAACCAGGAAACATCTTGATCCTGCATGTTAAGTATTATCCACATCTAAAATACTCCCCCCTCTCCTGAGCCATGCCATGTGTGTGCATGTGGGTGCACACGTGTTTTAGTGTGTGTGTGTGTGTGTGTGTGTGTGTAAGAGAGCAAAAGACGAAATGTGTCACAGAAACCGGAGGTTGGAATACGACTGGTAGTTCAAAATGTAGAAGTAATTAGTGTGTGCTCTGTGCATGTGCCGCTGCGCGGTCTGTATGAATAAATGCGTTTCCAGAAACCAACTGTGCTGGCTGCTCTCGTTCTAGGACCAAGTCTGAAATCTGCATCCAGTGGCCGTCTGCATAGTGATAGCACGGAGTAATGCATTCCACACCATCACAATTATGAAGCTCACAGACAGATTTGAAATCGGCACCAAATATGGTTTCCGATCCCAGACAGTCTTTCTCCTGTGGCTGTGGTACTGGGGGCTGTCTGCTTGTTCCGCTTATTAAGATTTCAGATTCCACATGCAGATATTGGGGTAACCAGAGAAAGAAGTGTGGAACAGTGGCAATGTTTTGAGATTGTCCGATGGAAGAATCAGTTGACCTTTGTTATGTGGTGCTGGCAGCGGGCAGTGGCATGTCAGTCTCTGCTGAGTCACACTTATTACACTAAAAGGACCCCAGTTTTGTGTACTTGCAGGTTGTGTATGTAGACTGAGTTGTCTGCTTTAGAGAGAGGGGAACAGCAAAGCACAACATCCAGTCTAAAAGCCGTCTTGGTTAGATGATAGTCAAATGAATGCCAGGGCGACAGATTGGTTGCTGGGCTTGCAAACTATTCTTATTTTGCTCTCCTTGTTAGCCATCAGATTTAACACACACATTTTAGGTTTTCTTGTCCTTATTGTGAGGCCAAACTATTATTCCAATTAAAAATCTTGTTTTCCTTTACTCCTAACTCTGAGACTAACCTCAAAGAATGTTAACCCTTAACCCAAACGTAACACATACCCTTAACCCCTAATTATGACCCTACCATTAACCCTAAACATAACCCAAGTTAAAAATAGCCTTTTTTCTCCTGTGAAACTGCAAAACATCCCAACACATTTTCCGTTTTCACTGTCCTTGATGGGATTTTTGGTCTTTATAGTAAATTAAGGAGACATAAACAAACACAGACTGACACATGGAGAAAGCGAGTGACAGATCACACTAAGCCATAAACCACACTGTCAAGTGCATGCCACATCTGGTTCATCCACTTATTACTCATGTGAAAGACATGCTGTTATGGTTTTTCCTCTCTATAATCTATATAGATCTGTGTTGAAATACTATTTTACATATCTTAAATACTTTTCACATACATCTCAAAACATGTTTTGGGATAGTTTTTATTTAAAAAGACCATCAAGTCATCAAATGTCAGGAGCCTCTTCAAGTATGGTGACTGCAGCCATTCACAAACTGGAGCAGATATTGTTTACTACTGCTGTCACATGAATAGCTACAGTCAATTATGTTGTGGTTAGGTTTACATATTCAAGTAAGTTCGTAAGTCAAACTGCTTGTTATGCAAGAGGTAAACAATGTGCAAATGAGCTCATCTTTCCATAACATGGACTGGTCCACACCCAGTTCTTGTGTTAAACAAGCACATTACTACTACACATTCAAAATGTTGTTGAATAAATATGTAAACCTCAATTGTGTTTGTTGTCTTGTCGACTGGGCATAAGAGGCAGGTCATGGTTTGTGCCTGGAGTGGTCTGAAATTTTCCTTAACTCCTTTAACTTCCAGGAAGCAGTGATGTTATTCTGGGAGATTTCGTAATCTTGGTTACCCCAGAACTAAATGTTGTCACATTTTCCAATGTTTAATAATGTTTTGGGTCTATACCTTTTATAGCTCTGTTTTATCATTGCCTTTTCTATGGCAACACATTGACATATTCTGTCCATTGGTAACGATTTTATAAAACCTGACTAAATCTTCTACTGCTAAATGTACACTGTGTTGAAGCCTGAAGAAACTCATGATATCCCAGGAGAAGCCTTATCTCAGAATCCAACCGTACTCTGGTGATGCTTCAGCCTTAGAGATCGTCTTTGACCTTCTGGAGGCCAAAAAGATTCCCTTACAGGCACAGTGGCGTACAATGATCTGGCTGGATCTCTTCCAAAACCTGCAGCACAGGGATCACTTTCTGCCTGGTTATAGAGTGAGTAAATAGAACATACGGACAGATGAAGGACAGCATGAGTCATTGCAGTGACTAGACCCAATTGGAGATGTGCTGATTTGGTATTGAGCCTATGTTAACTATGTCTCAATATCTAGGTAAGCCTTCTGAGGTGTAGCCTAGTCTGAGAGCTGAGTCTTCAGTAGTCTTCATGTTGCCATGCCTCCAAAATCACATTGTTGTCATGCCTACTTTGAAGTAAGGAAGGAAGTCTGTTTTTTTCATTTGTGAAAGTAAAAGAAGTAAAAGTTCAGCTCACTGGTATTTGAAAACTTTAGGAACTCTGTAAAAAAGCACTGCCCTCTTGTGTTCAGAAGCAGTACTTTTTCTATTAAAGGGAAGTCTCGCTTTTACTCTCTTTACAGACACACTAATAACCTAATGTGTACACCTATCCTAACCATAACCTTAACTCTCCTTAAACCTCACCTCAATAATGGAGTCTGCACTTGTTGCCCACTGGTTGTAAAAGTTGCTCCAGTGAGCCAAAAAGGATCCCACAATGTGTCTAATATGTAATGTATTAGCTGATTTGTTCCCAGTGTCATCAAAACCCCTTGCTTACAATCATGGCATATAATGGGTAGGACATCATGGGGATCTGTGTCTATTTACTCAAACAAAAAAGAAAAGTTTAGTAATTATCTTGTATGTTGAAGATGGCTATGCTTAGGGTAATGGATGATAAAGTAAAATAAATGGCTACCGTTGACAGATTTATTTTTTAGGAAGGGGGCATGTTTTCCAGCTACTGGGGTAAGATGCCCCGCCAATGGAGTTAGTTGCCCCCCAGAGAATCTTATGCATAGAAGATAATGCCTAAGGGTTTTTACACCACTTACATTTTCCTTACACGTCATTTCATGCAGTTAAACTAAACTTAGCATTTAAATAAGGCAATGTTTTAAATCCTAGCAGTCTTAAATGAGATGCAGAAGTAAACGTTTTTAATTGTTGGCTGAGAAGGTGTGATGAAACTTGAAATTTCTAGTTGATTAAGACTAGTGGGAGTGTTGAAAAGAAGAATGGTGACATTTAGTGTTTTTTTGTAAGTTACATGGAAGGCCATCTTACCTCAGTGGGCTTCTTGCCCCATGTTACCCTGAGTGAGGTATGATATTCTACTTATAGATCATGCACATAGCAACAACATGACATATGACACCCATTTAGAGCAAAAAACACACACAAATAGGTGAAGTGTCTGAGAGAGAATATCTGTGTAGGTGTACAGAGGCCCATTATCAGCAACCATCAATCCTGCGTTCCAATGCCATGTTGCATTTCCTCATTTAGGTGTATCATTTTAAAAGGCTAATTGGTCATTAGAAAACCCTTTTGCAATTGTTAGCACAGCTTGAAAATATTAAAACTGTCCTTTAGAATAGTTGAGTATCTGGAGCATCGGCAGTTGTGGGTTCGATTACAGGCTAAAAGTGGCCAGAAACAAATGACTTTCTTGTGAAACTCGTCTATTCTTGCTATGAGAAATTAAGGCTATTCCATGGAAGAAATTGTACAACACTGTGTACTACTTCCTTCACAGAACAGTGCACATTTACTCTAACCAGAATAGAAAGAAGAGTGGGAGTGGGTGCACAACTGAGCAAGAGGACAAATACATTAGAGTGTCTAGTTTGAGAAACAGACACCTCACAGGTCCTCAAATGGCAGCTTTATTTAATAGTACCCGCAAAACACCAGTCTGAACGTCAACAGTGAAAAGGCGACTCTGAGATGCTGGCCTTCTAGGCAGGTTGCAAAGAAAAAGCCTGATCTCAGATTGGCCAAAAAAAAGATAATATTAAAGTGGGCAAAAGAACATAGACATGGGACAGAGGAAGATTGGAAAATGTGTTATGGACAGACACATCTAAGTTTGAGGTGTTTGGATCACAAAGAAGAACATTTGTGAGATGCAGACCAAATGAAAAGATGTTGGAGGAGTGCTTGATGCCATCTGTCAAGCATGGTGGAGGCAATGTGATGGTCTAGGGGTGCTTTGATGGTGGTAAAGTGGATCTTGAAGAACGAAGGCTATCACTCTGTTTTGCAATGCCATGCCATACCCTGTGGACGGCACTTGACTGGGGCCAACTTCCTCCTACAACAGGATAATGACCCAAAGCACAGCTCCAAACTATGCAAGAACTATTTAGGGAAGAAGCAGTCAGCTGGTATTCTGTCTGTAATGGAGTGGCCATCATAGTCACTGGATCTTAACCCTATTGAGCTGTTGTGGGAGCAGCATGACCGTATGGTATGTAATAACTGCCCATTAAGCCAATGCAGCTTGACTGTTTCCTATTTTGCTATATTTCCTATTCAAACACATTTCATGTACTGTATGTTTTCATGTAAAACAAGGACATTTCTAAGTGACCCCAAACATATGAACGATAGTGGACATATATTTACATATATTTAAATTAGAGACATGAGTGACAAGGCAATTGTACAATCTGCAGAACGTAAATAGTGAAACCCACAAACAAAATGGGTTCATACGTTTTAGTTGAATCAGAAACCAATTACATTTCCCATATCCCCTGTTTCCAAACGTACAATATGTCATTGGAAGTGGGACGTAAACCTATATGCAGGGATTTGCTTTAGGCTACCTGTAATTAAAGAATGGCAGGCTGGCTGACCCACATCGTAATGAAACCTTAACTAAAAAGAGAAGCTGACATACGGTTTAATTACGTCAGACTTTATCATGACTGGCATCTAAAAGACATTTCAGTATTTTTTTCTCTCAGAATTTTTCTCTTCTCTATCAATGAAAACAATTTGAAAACAAAAATCTGAAAAATTATATGGTGCTGACTGCCAAGGGAATAGGCTATATCCTCCAGAATTTGAAACCGCTTTTCTATTTTACATAATAGTGGCAAGCTTCTCATCAAGACCTTGTCACTTTGAATCATTTAAAGGGAGATTGTTGGTCACTGAAATATTTTGAAATAAAGCACAAAATTGTAATTCTGTATTATTCTCACAGAGTATTTCTGAACTATACGAACACCTACGGAGCATACAACACAATATGTTCTTATAGGCACGATATAGTTGTTTCTCAACGAGTTTTTATTGTCCTCCCCTACAAAATATGGTTCAGTCGACTCCCTGCCGCGAGCTGTTTTTGTACCCTCTGCTACAGAACAGATTGGTCGCGCGGGCCTTCAATTGATTCGGCAGCTAAGCTACAATTTTCCAGAAGATGCGCGCTCACGGAATCAAAAGAATAAAACGAAGAACAAAAACTTCCAAGAAACTATATCTTCTATCCAAACTTGGATAAAAAAAAATATTCAAGTAACTTCTCCGTAGTTTGAACGGTGTACAATTTCTTTTATTTAACTACTAGTACTACTATTGCTCTCAAACGTTCCCAAGACCCAGCTAGTGCCAGTCTCTCTGATGAATTCGCCGAACAAGGACGAAGATGATGTTCCGGTTAAAGACCCGGTAAAATACGGCGAGCTGGTCATATTGGGGTGAGTAACAGTAGGCTAGAGGTATACATAGTGGTTAATATCACCGTATCGAAAACTGACATAATAGTCGTAGTAGGGTCGCTTATTGGCTACTACTAACAATACTACTATGCTAACCTACATAAAGCAGCAGCCTACACTACACTAGTCTGTACGAAAAGAAACATTTGAACGACGAGATGAGTGCAGTAGACGTTGGGTTGTTTTTGTTAATGCACAAAGAAAAACGTTATCCTCTTATTTTTAACATAAATCGTAATCGCGTGTCGCACTCATCGCCACGCAGTTGTGAGAGAATTATTGCGAAGTTGCGAGAGAACGAGCGCGAAGGTAGCCTAGCAAACGTAACTTTCTTCGAGAATCGAATGGGAACTAATTGCATGCACTGGTTACATCTAATAATTCGTGTTACTTTGTGACTGTGCACGAAGGTGATTGTAAATAAGTACCCTGCTAAAATAAGTCATTCTAAGACCACACTGAAACGTAGCTTTTTTTCTTCAATGGAGATCTGAGTGGGTGTAAAATCAGCACTCGATGATGTCATACTATTCTGGAGCTGTGATGATCGCAGAAAGTGGGACACTGGACGAAACCAAACCAGCGGTTAAAACACAGGCTAATAAATGCCAACACCGTTGATGTATATTCACTTAGGGGAATTATTCAACAGATCCACACAGGCCTACTTCATCATTGACAAATGGTTTACTGCATGTAGGGTTACATCTTTTTCCCCACACATGGACAGGAAATTCGTAAGAGGGAGATAGTCAGACATTCAACATTTCCACCCTTGCTGGTCTGTTGCCCTGGAGATTAGTGGGTTAACTGTTCTTATTTCACTCACTTACATCCTGCTTCCTGCATCCAAGCCTGTGATGCACAGATCTCATGACGCCCATCTCTTCCCCCCTGCAAACTTCCTGAACTAAATCGCTGCCTATTCCCAAACAAACATCTAGCCCTGACAGTGGACCAGGTATGAATAGCTGGATACTTATTAACCGTAGAGCTTCTGATAGGCCAGGCTGGATTTGTTTTGCATGTTGCACGTGCTGCCCCAAAGCTCTCAAGACATACACAAGGAAACACAGCCTTACGGTAGGAGGAAAGGGTTGAGCCATAGTCCTTCCATGAACACTCTTGACTCTAAACATGTTAGCAGAGACCGGGGCTGAATCACAGCACTCTCCCTTCTCGCCCTCTCCTTTCAGTACTGTTTTAGTAACATGCCAAAAAAATATATGCAAGAAGGGTGCATTGCAATCCCTTTTAAAATAACTGAAATGCATAATTGATTGCTGGTCCTAGTAACGAATATGGTATTAGCGGTGTTGCAGTGCTAGGAGTTTTACAGTGTAGTGTGGTCAGATGTTCACCTAGGCCTCATGGCGGTGATATCTAAACTCTGCTGACCATCCCTGGCACTGAGTTGGGCTGCACTAGAATACTGATGAGTTGCATTCTTTCCCTCGGCAGCTGAAGGACACTGAGAGACAGTGAGAAAAACAGCGGTGCGTGACACTACAAGTTACTCTGCAGAAATTCTATTGGAGTCTCCCTGTTTCCTTTGTGGCGAGACTAGGCCTGTAATTAAACGGCAATGATTTAGTCATTACATCCAATCTTCTTCACACACACCCCAGACCCAAGGGTGTTCAATGAAAGGCTTAGCATTCTTCCCTGTTCACATCTCTGATAACTAGCTGCAGGATAACATGGAGGAGAAATGGAGAAGCACCCTCTGGTCTTGGAGCAGAAATCATGTGTAAATGTCCACCATTACAAGCCTTTATTCTGCTGTGATGGCACAATAAGCCTGGTCCATCTTATTGATCACATGCTCAGAGCAGGGGATGGGGTGTCTGTCCTGCATTGAGTCCCTTTCTGCTATCTCATTCTTTACTTTAATTTGAGAGAGCTCTGTTTGCTCTGCTGCTCTCGCCTTACACAAAAATACAGTCTGCTCTAGCCTGCTTTTCTCTGCTTAGATTGTATAGGCTATCTCCTCAAATGAAGTATATTGTGCTGTATTGGCTATAGGCTAAGCTTACATTGTTGGACATGTCTACCTCCCGACTAAAACAAATATTACTAGTTAAATATTCAAGATACAGGACTAATAATAAGAGAACAAACTAAATCATTAGGCTGTAGAAAATTCAAGTGGTTAAGTTCAAGTTTAAGCTAAAGACTGACATGCATGTAGGCAGGGAAAATCCCCCCATTTGAATCTGAAAACCCCCCCCATTTGAATCTGAAAAACTAGCCAGTCCTACTGTGTAGGTCTTCCATTAACACATTTAGACAAGTCAAAGTCAAATGTGTCTAAATTCACTATGGTAAGACAGCTCGTTCCTTATCAAACTCTCTGCGCCATCAATGCATCCCCCGGTACACACACACACACCCTCTTCCATCCAAAAGCACCGCCAGAAAGGAGTTTTGGCCTGTACTCTGCATAGGCTGTTTACAACATTATCTTCCGTCATGATTTGTCCAGTTGTAGCATTCATTTTGAGTAAAAAAAGAAAAAAGTTTGGGTGACCAATAGGGGGCGATAGCATCGTATATCACAGCATGTTATGGGTAAACAACCGCCCTAGGATACATTTTGACATAACACACACTTTATATCGCTCTCTCTTATCACCCCCCCCCCCCCCCCCCCCCCCCCCCCCCCCCCCCCCCCAAGTGCTGTCCGCTGACTCCAGAAGCAGCTCACTCAGTGGTTCTACTGGCCTCCGCTAAAATAAGCTGTGTGTCGTGGGGCAGAGGGAGTGAATATTTCATACTGTGTACAGTGGACTCAGCTACGCTGCTGAGTGGGCACGGGTAGAGAGATGGACACAACCAGTCAGCAGGGTTCTACGCTGGGGCTTTTACATGGACTATATGTGCTGTTAACTTAAAATATATATTTGTTTGTCTCTTGCTAACAACAAGTCTCAACAGCTGAAAATATACCGTACATACATTTGAATTGTTTTATCATCTTGAGAAGACAAATATTGTTTTTTGCAGTGGTCATAGACTTGTTCTATCAGAATGAAACACAGAATTTGTGGCAAAGCTTATGCTTCCCTTTCACTGCTTTTCTCCCTGAATGCCTACTCTCTCTCCCCCCTGCTCTCACTATGTTCCCCTCCTCCATCTCTGATCTTTCTTCTCTGCCTGTTCATCTTCAACCTGATGTGACTCAGGGTCATTGTGCAGGTATAAGTGAGTTCCCTTCATCTCTCTTTTCAGATCTAGTCTAACACTTGATGGGACAGATCTTGGCTTGTTTAGTTTGGCCCGATCTAACACTGGATGGGACAGATCTTGGCTTGTTTAGTTTGGCCCGATCTAACACTGGATGGGACAGATCTTGGCTTGTTTAGTTTGGCCCGATCTAACACTGGATGGGACAGATCTTGGCTTGTTTAGTTTGGCCCGATCTAACACTGGATGGGACAGATTTTGGCTTGTTTAGTTTGGCCCGATATAACACTGGATGGGACAGATCTTGGCTTGTTTAGTTTGGCCCGATATAACACTGGATGGGACAGATCTTGGCTTGTTTAGCTTGGCCCGATCTAACACTGGATGGGACAGATCTTGGCTTGTTTAGTTTGGCCCGATCTAACACTGGATGGGACAGATCTTGGCTTGCCTTGTCTGGATTAGAGCTGGAATGCTTCTGATCATCCAGGAAGAGTGGCTGCTGCTTGACAGTGAGACAAATCTTTGTTTCTGAGCAGAGAGGAAGTGCTAGGAGAAAGAGTAGGAGGAAGGGCTGTCAAAAGAAAGCGAGAGCGAGGAAAAGATTTGCAGAAGAGCGAGGGAGAGATGTGATTTGAAAGGGGCTCTCTGCCCACCGGGCGTCATCTCAACAGTGTTTAATAGGTACCATGCCCTGCCAATTAGCTGAAAGCTAAAACCAGCATGCAGCCCTCTGTGTGAACTTCTTAGCGTGACAGCGCTCCTCCGTTGCCCAGGAAGCTAGAGACTAAACTCAAAGTTTAGGTTGGAACAATCAGTGGAGATGACAGCAAGAGCCCACTACCCTAATGCTAATCTCCCCCTCTCTCGGTCTTGCATGCACACAGAAGCTCTCGCTTGCAAATACAGACAACACACACACACACATTAAGTGGCCCAAAGTGAGGTTCATTCTGACAAAACAGTTGAACCTCCCAAGTACTCAGGACAGCCTGTTCATTCAACCGTTGTTCTTCACACATTTGCTGAACACACTTGAATTGGTGTTTCAGAGTGAAGAGGGTTCACCCAGTCAGTGCTCTACTCTGAGGTCTCAAGTGGTGTGTCACTGAACTGTGCTGTAGTGGTACTTTTATGTGTTGGAGTGTTTTCAAGGATCAAATGCAGGATGTGATTGGCCAGCAGTGTCTGTTACAAGGCATGGTTCTTTCTTTTAAAGTAGTCCCACTGCAACCAGTGCCGACTGGAGAAAGGCAAAACCAGAATCCAGCCATGCGATCAGTAGAGGATTGGCGATAGCGTGTGTCTCTAGCCATCCTATGAGGCGAAGAGGCTTTGCGTGGTGTGCCGGACTTCAGCATTGTAATGAACAGACTTGCTATTGTCTTCATCACCAGTGTTCCCACAGCACTCATTGTAATGTTTACACTGGTGAACAGGCCCTCATGCGCAGGTGAGGCCAAATCAATCAAATGTATTTATAAAGCCCTTTTTACATCAGCAGATGTCACAGTGCCTTTACAAAACACCTGGCCTTTAACCCCAAGGAGAAAACAACAGTAGTGTTGAATTTCAGTGGCTAGGAAAAACTCCCTAAGATGGCCGAAATTTAGGAAGAAACGTTGAGTGGACCCAGGCTCATTGGGGTGACCAGTCCTCTTCTGGTCAGATGTCAGGTGAACATATTAAGATTATGATAATTAATAAATAGGTGTGGGCTGAGTCTAGAGTCTATTTAAACCTAGTCCAGGTTGGAAGCATGACAAGATGAACAAGGACAGGGACAACACAGGAGGGGGAGGTGTCAGCACAGTGACAGCTGAAATCGTCATGCATCTAGTACCAGCTGATCCATACCTCAGCGATTTCCTCATGTCAACCCATCAGAACAATGCTGTCTGGTAGGTAGCCCACACTGGTCATTGCTAAAGTCAACTCTTCCTCTGGCTGTTCTTTTCAGTTGGCAGGCGGCAAATAGTAGAAGAAATGGCAAAAGACCCTCAAACTCAACACTTATTAGGTTTACTCTTAACTGTCGAACTGCTGTTACCTGATCAATGCTTCTGCTAAGCGCCATATTAGGTTAGATTCAACTCTTTCATTGAACAGTACATGTACAGTACAATGACATGCAGTAGTCCATTTTGTTTGGCAGTGAATGTGAATGAAAGACAAGCTAGGTAGTGAAAGCTGATAGGGGGTTAGCTTTAGCCTAGCCCAGAGGCCTCCTCGCCTTTGTTTACAATCTCGACGACGCGTCCGGGCACTTCCTGTGTATGTCCGGCTGCACTGAGTCAATGAACTAAGAACTGTTAAGTAAATTACTGGGAAGACAGCAAGCCTCACGTTGTACACACGCCTCCATCTTGGTCCATATTTGTCTGTGCATATATACTGGAACAGAGCAGAGCAGACCGAATGACAGGAGGCAGCTATACTGCCCTCACAGACCACAAATACAACACAACGGGAGAGCCCCAGCTCAGATCAAACGGCAACAGAGTGACACCGAACCAGGACTCAATCGTCTGAAGAAGGGAAGATGAAAAACAAAACGACAGTTAGAGATTAGTTCCCCCCCCCCCCCCCCCCCCCCCCCCCCCCCCCTTATGTCGTGGGTGGCTCTTTATATGGCTACCCGAATCATCCTTCACGAGGGCAGGTGTGTGAGGGCTTCCTCCCGCTTCAAACGTCCTCCTATGGCAGCTGTGAGACACGACCCCGGCCTGTCCGTCACTTACCTCGCATCCAGACGGATCGGGGCCTGAGATTAGATTCTACTTTGTCATTGAACAAGTACAGTGCAACGAAGCATGGGCCGTGATCAGATCTTATTGTGTAACTCATTTGACCTCTTGCTTGCTCCATTGTTTCATTGTTTCCAGTTGTGTTTATGTGTTGTCTGGCATTTGTTAAGCTTTTGGCCATGTTGTCAGTGTAAATGACAGTGAACTGAACTGTGTTCTCTGTAGGTACAATGGCTCTCTGCCAAGTGGGGACCGGGGCAGGAGGAAGAGCCGCTTTGCTCTGTACCGGAGGGCCAAGGCCAACGGGGTCAAACCCAGCACTGTCCACATCCTCAACACACCACAGGACAGCAAGGTATTTCTGTGTGTGTGTGTGTGTGTGTGTGTGTGTCTGTCAGTCTGTTTGCGGGTGTCTGTTTGTGGGTATGTGTTGGTGTTTCTGTTTGGGTGTGGTGTGTTTGTGCCATGTAATTACAATGTGGCCTAGATGTCTGCTGACTCTGCTGTCACTACTGTAAATAGAACCTGTCCTGTGTGTGTGTGTGTGTGCTTGCAGGCGGTCCACAGTAGAGGGCAGCACAGCATCTCTTTCACTCTGTCCCGTAACCAGACAGTGGTGGTGGAGTACTGCCACGACAACGACACGGACATGTTCCAGGTTAACACGGTTTACTCTCTTTACTCCAACTGAAATGGTTGTGGGCTTCTACTTCCCCAATCCTAACAGTCAATCATCCAGGGGTGGGCTTCTACTTCCCCAATCCTAACAGTCAAAACATCTCTGTTGTTTTGGCCTTTGCTGTGTGTGTCCAACCTCCTACGGATGTAACATATTGCTCCATTTTGTCTCATGCTTGGATTGCTCTTGGCGCATGTGTGGTAATGAATTAAACAATTGCTCAATCAGCCAATTCCAGGCCCACATTAAATGTGTCAGAACTGCTCCTGCCGCCTCCCGCAACAGCAGGAAAACTGGAGGAATATTCAATCATGACTAAAATAGATGTCTGATGGCCAACAGGATCCCAGATACATTAAAAGCACAACTTTTTGTAGAATTTGAAAGAAATTCACTAGTGGTTTCTCACTGGCCTTTAATACAGCTTCAAAAAGAAACGGTGCCAGGATGTTATGCTGTTTTGTGTGGAAGAGACAATCTTGGCAAGTAATAAGCACAACAGGATCCTGTCAAGCTGCAGCCTGATTAACAAGCTAAATTAAATCCTCGCTCATGAATAAAACCCAAATCATGACAGAATATTGCTTATAGTCGCTAGCAAAACAAGAGCCATTCAAACGGCTTTCCAGTTGAACCCCGTTCTGAACTCAAAGATGCCTGCTAACTTTTCCCTGTCTTGTCTCCTTGCCCCTGCAGATTGGACGCTCTACAGAAAGTCCCATAGACTTTGTTGTGACGGACACGTCAGGAGAGGGTAAGGAGGGCGAGGACCCCTCGGTGGCCCCCAGCACCATCTCCCGCTTCGCCTGCCGAGTGGTGTGCGAGCGTGCCCCCCCCTACACCGCACGCATCTACGCTGCTGGCTTCGACTCCTCCAAAAACATCTTCCTCGGGGTGGGTGTTCACCAAGGGCTCAGTAGAGAGAACGCACGGAGAGCTCCCAAAGGCTAACGAGTCCCACTATGTTAGGGTCGCGTTCATTAAGCACGAACAGAACAGTGTCCTAAGGACAGGTTCAATTAGCCCCGGCTCGCTTGAATGTTTTCTCCCATTTCTCTGCCTAATGAATGCTGCCCGTCCTAGACGTGAATGACCAAGCTCCGGTTCTCTCTGTTTTGTCGTCCATTTGTCCGTCTCCTTTAGGAAAAGGCCACCAAGTGGAAAAACCCTGACGGCCACATGGATGGTCTGACCACCAACGGGGTCCTGGTGATGCATCCAGAGGGCTTCCCCGAGGACAGCCGCCAGGGCCTGTGGAGGGAGATCTCCGTCTGCGGGGACGTCTACGCCCTCCGGGAGACACGCTCCGGACCCAGTCGGGGGAAACTGGTCAGTCCCGTAGGTTACAGACACAAGGCTACCGGCCCTGGTTAAGAACCGTGACTATGTATGGTAAAAACGGTGAAAGGGGACTTGGTCTGATTTGTCCCTGGTGCTGATATGTTGTCGCGTGCCAGTAGTCTGATTCCCTCCCTGGGTACGTCCCGCCCTGCAGGCGGAGGGAGAGAGCAGCGCCCTGCGCGATGGCTCCCTGGTGGACCTGTGTGGGGCCACTCTACTGTGGCGGACCGGAGAGGGCCTGCTCCGCGCTCCCACCCTCCGCCACCTGGAGGCGCTGCGGCAGGAGCTCAACGCTGCCCGGCCACAGTGTCCTGTAGGCCTCAGTACCCTGGCCTTCCCCAGCCTCCCCCGCAGCCACAGGTCAGTAACATGCAGCTGGTTGCACCACTAGGAGGTGGTAGCAGCAGTCTACTGGAACAGCGGCTGATCATAGTTGAATGCTACGTAACAAAAATCCCTAATCAGCATTTCTATTACCCTTTTTTCCTATGCAAAGCTCCTTCCAATAACTATTGAAAATGACATTTAATGTTTGGGGGAATTGTACAGTAAAACCACCTCCTTCTCCCCCAGTCTGGAGGAACGCCAGCCCTGGGTCTACCTCGCCTGCGGACACGTGCACGGCCGCCACGACTGGGGCCAGCGCCCGGAGCGTCGGGAGGAGAGAGGGGGAGAGGGGGAAGGAGGGGTCTCCACGGTCCGCCGGGAGTGCCCCTTATGCCGGAGCGTGGGTCCCTACGTGCCCCTGTGGCTGGGCTGCGAGCCGGCCGTGTACGTGGATGCCGGAGCGCCCACGCACGCGTTGGTACCCTGTGGCCACGTGTGTTCAGAGAGGACAGCCAAGTACTGGGCGGACACCCCGTTGCCCCACGGGACCCACGCATTCCGGCCCACCTGCCCCTTCTGCTCGGCCCCTCTCAGCAACTCACCGCCGGGCTGGACGCGCCTCATCTTCCAAGGTCCCATCGACTAGCCAGGTACCCCTCGTGTCACCGCTACTACGCAACTACAACAGTGGAATCAACCGTCACTAAGCCAAGGGCCCGATAGTAACCTGAGAAATAGTGCGTATCTAACTTTTACAACGTCCTCCCGTTTACAGGCGACGTTGTGGAAACGTTTGTCCGCCTCGTACGTTTGTGTAAGTCATGTGTTGACAGAGGATCGGCACAGACGTTTAATAGTTAGATGCACGCTTCTCTCAAGGTAAGATTTGGCTCTAACAGAACCTCAATTCTAAGCAATAAAAGCAGCACTATAGCAAACGTTACACTGATAGATAAGCTAGTCTGTCCTCTAGTCAGCCGTGTCTCTGGGTCTCTTCAGACATGGCTGAATGCTGTCTGCAGCTCATTGGCTGAACCTGAGGTGTGTTCAAGTCACTGGATGCTCATGGTTACTGGTTTCCTGACAAATGTCTCTCAATCCTTATTTATAACAATTTAAACAATGAACAGATTTTAAAAAGGATTATTCCCATTTGACAAACAGGAATTAACCTGATATCAAAATGTTGTCAAGCATTCACACCATTCGGACCAATACCCATTTTACCGTCCCAGACCAATTTAGAACTCTGGTTCTAAAAGCCCGGACTTTGGGACACTCATTATCCAATATCCAGGAATGGTTTTGTGAGATTTTGTTTGTCTTTGTGTCGTTGTGGGGAGGTCTGTGAGGCATGTGCCCCCAACATTAGCGAAGCAGCAACAACATGCTATGACAACTTACAAAGACAGGATCAACAAGGGAAACACGTGTAATGTGACTCCTCCTTCCTCGGGTTAGAGGTGGGCACTTTGAAAGCTTTGGGGAGATCCGTAAACATGAGCATGTCGCAGTTGTCCAGACTTAAGAAGTCGTACAGTGTATGGCCAGCATTACTCTGTAGCAGCATAGATAAGTGACATTAAGTGGCGACCTCAGGGTGTTTTTTACCTTACAGACAGACACTGGGTCTGTGCCATGTGGCTTTATAGAGGAGAAGTCAAATGGGCGTGACCTAAGGTAACCTCAAAAGACACCTTTTTTTTTTAAATGAAAAATGCAACTATTTTATTACTATTTGGGGTGGGTGTTTTGTTTCGCCGTTCAGTGTTAAGATACAACTATTTTTCTATCTTGAGTATTGTTTTTAGCTAATGTGATTATTCGATGTAAGCGTGTATATTATCACTGTTGTTGTCCTTATTGTTGTGTGTGTTTTATGAAACTGAGATGAGATCAAATTGCCAACACTGTGTCACACACACGCACACACGTGCACACGCATTACACAACCATCAAAATTGCCCAGACAATGAATGTAGCCAAATACTAATGCTATATTAGCTATGCCTTCCCGGATGCTCCTATTGATTTGCTCTATATCACGCTACAATATATATTTTTTAATCTCAACATTATGGTATTGCTTGAAAGTATTCAATAGTTAAGACGAACACACTCAATTATACACAAACTTGTCTGTCTTGCATGAACACACAGAAACCTCTTGCACTGGTGATGGCCAAACCTTGCATTGATGCTTAATTGTACAGTGTTCAATGTTTATTATCCATAGCTGTAGATTTCTCAAGATGAAAAGTAATGCTAGTGAAATGTCTGGTCCAGTAGAGATCTACAATTTAAGCATTATTTCCTATATAGATATGTACATGCCTACTCAAGCTGCTACTCAGGTAGTTTCAAAATGCCTACCCTGGGTCGGGTTTTCCTGACTCCTACTCAGGGGCTGAAGAAAGAGAATGCGGAGTTCTTACTCTGGAGGGCGCAACATTACTAAACATTCAAATAGAAATGTATGGAGTAGAACCAAAAGTATTGTGTTATATAGAATATAGGGCATCATGTCAGCTCTGTATTACATTTAAATACACCAGATGCATAAACTGTTTCAGGTTTACAGCAGTCAAACCTTTACACTGCCACGCTGTATTTAATACTGTGTAATAGCAATGGGTTATGTTACTGAGGGGTAAATATGGAACCACTAAGATGTTGAAACTATATCAGGAAATCTTCCAAGATCCGTAACCATGAAGATTGTTTGTACATCAACCTTCCCCTTCTCTGTGTCAGGGTTAGAACAACCTAGAGCTTTCCCCCAGGACAGCACTAGACAATGAGGGCAGCAAGCTAGTTGTATGATTTTTGTATGGTTGTTAATTTTATGGACACTGAAGTTGCAACGTTACAGAACAGGATGTTATTTAGACCAGATTCTCCAATTCTGTATAGTGAGTCATGCCATCTTGGTCAAGTCAGTGTCTACCTGCCACGTTCACTTACAGACACAGTTTGTCTCAGAGCGAGTTTGGGATCTCTTTGAATATGCTTCATATACGGGTTGTAATACAGTTGCCAATTCCCTTAGGGGATATAGTCAGGTTCTAACACAAAACAGGTTTATTTTTGTACATTACTCTTACCTACCACAGTCCAAGGTGTATCCTGCAGTTTAACGTGTCAAATCAAAAATTATGATAGTTTGGCTCGTATTGTTTATTTTAAATGCCCCATGACCTCTGACGTGTAAAGGTGCTGATTAATCTCACAGCTTCCACATTCCTCTGGGGTGAGCAAGGCTCTTAACATTGTTTCTCTCACCTTTCTGTAATCCTGGTGTGCGCAGACAATCACTGTACACACATCAATAAACCTCTTTATGAACTACTGTGTCTCTTTACTGGTCGGATGGGGATAAAATGATGGGTGGGAAATGGCTGTTTTCCCATTTCCTTTCAATATAATAGTTTTTTTCCCATGGGGTGGAGCGTGCAGAGTGGAGAACCTAGATTCTAGTAAGCGAGACCACAGATCTGAAGAATCAGCTTGTCGTTTACCCTCCCCACTCGAAAAAAACCTGTTGCCCGCAGTGGAAACTTAAGAATCAATGTGGCGATTCTACCAGTTGTATTAATGAATGAAATTGATCTCAATACAAATTTCTAACAGGGTGGGATTTTTCTACATTTTTCTTTGCCAAAGTCTTTTCAGTGTGTTTCTTTTTTCGGTGTGTAATTCCAGTTGAGCAGTTGCACCCATGTACATCATGAAGTAGGCATGATTAACAGAAACATTCTAGAATGTGCTGCTATTATCCAATAGGATCTTGCTTATATCTGCCCACTCAGCCTCATTAGTCTACCATTGAAAATCACTATGAACATGTGGGCTATCTTGGTTAGGGAAATGGGTTTAGGTGTTGGTTTCACAGTCACAGATTAACCCTAGTTTTGGACAAAAAAAATCACGCTCAATTTAAAATATCCATTCAGTTTTTAAGTCCGGAACTAGGTTTAGTCTGTGTACAAATAACTGGCCCCTAGGGAATTCAGTATTAGTGAAATAGTTATCAATGACAAGAGGTATGTTAGTGTTTGACAATGGAATGTCGGCCCAGAGTGTGGTTTCCTTGTAGCCACCAGGGGGCAACCTCGGTTAGCTGAATGAGGCCCGAACGTCATCTCTATCCTAACAGGAGTTGCCCTCTCCTTGCGTCATCTCTTCAACGCATCTCACTGATGAGAATTAGTCACTCTGACTACCTTGCAAGTATGCAACCCACACTCGGATAAGACCCTACGCTGCTATTCTCCTAGTATTACCACCCAAGATAAAGACACACGTTCGTGAACAGATGAGACTTTTTTCAGTCAGCTCAGGATGTCAGGAAGACTCCCAAAGAAAACCTGCTGACTGCAGTTATTTAAAAGTTTGTTCAAAAAGTATTTCACTCTTCAACTAAAAAAGGGGGGCTGCCCCCCCCCCCCCCCCCCCCAAAAAAAAGATTATGAAGCCTATTTCATGGGTATCTTAGTGACACAGAGTCTTTAATCTCTTCCTCCAGAGAGAGGAGAAGAGAGTGAAAGCGGCAATATCTGTGAGACCCAGCGAGCTGTTCAGAGTTTGTTGGTTAGTCATTCGGTGGGTAATGATAGAAGCAGCTTGAGTTCTTCCCGCCAATATTGACAAGTTTCTTAGGCCTTAGGGTGAATTGCCACATGCAGATGTGCACAGCAACAGCCACTGAATGATTTTCAGATAAATGTACCGGCATTTGAGTTTGAAATATAAAGCTAAGACAGTAAATGTCATGAACTGGTCCTCCAGGCAAAACTCTCCAGGAGAGGTCTCTCTTTCCTTTTCAGTTTGCCCCGACTGGAAGAATTCAGTGCATGTGCATGTACTGGTGTCATTCAGCTGTGTTACTGTATGATCGTAACACACAGGTATAGTTGCATAGTAATAACATTCATTTTGTGTGTGCAGTTTGATGAGGAAATTGCCAGACTGTGCAACTGTGTGTGTGTTTGTTGGTAACTATACATTTGTCCCTGTATGTGCATTTGAACAGTGTGTGTGTGTCAGGAGAGGAGGGGTAGGGGATGGAGGCATGGCTTAGTAACAGTTTAAACTCTCTGAGGAGGGATTTGCGGGTTTTGATCCTGGTTAATTAACGTGGAGCCCTCGATGGGACTACTGGGTATTTGTGACAGTCATCTTTGAAGGGGACTGTGTGTGTGTTTTAGGGGCACGTGCGTTTGTCATTGTGTATTCGCACGCACCAGTGTGTGTTTGTTCCTCTTTGTGTTTGTGTCCCGTGGTGAATCGCTGAGTTCTATAATCATCTCCCTTCCTCTGTGGATCCCAATGGAGTGATGAACAGAGCAGCGGAGGCCGTCTCAATTGTTCACTCATTAACTCACAACGTTAAGAAACTTTAATTAAGCATGGGGCCTGCCATGTTTAATTAACTCCAAGACTTCTACTTCCTTTTTCCTTTCCTGTAGACTTCGTTTACTAAGTCAGAGAAGCCACAGAATGCGCTAATTTAGCCACACAATTTACAAATCCAATTAAAGTCAATATTAAGGCTTCACAAGCTGTCCCGTGCATAGTCTTAGCTATAATACTATCCTCTTTTGTGGCTAGAACAGCCAGTGTGTGTATGTGTAAGCCGGAGAATAATGTATTAAATAGGGTTAGCAGTTATAATAAGTTTGGTTATTGAAAGGAGTTTATTATGCCTTGTTATCCGGTTAGGGAGGTGGTGCTGTGCCAATGTATTGGTAATCCTGAGTGTTTCCCATCGCTCAGAGTGGTCTCTTACACCCGCAGTGTTCCAGGCTTTGTGTGCGTTCCATCAGACAACATCTGTGTCCTGTCCTCTATACAACTTATCTGCTTTCGAGACAGTTCAGCCCGAATCTGCAAATAGCCTGGTAAACCAACAGTTCAAACCTGTTACCTAATACATTAAGACCGGGATCAACTCCCGGCAGACAGAAATTGGTTTGATTGTCTTAAAGCCCTGCAAATGCCCTGCATTCTTTTGAGTCTCTAATATTAGGTGATGAAAATGCTTAGTAGGTCACTCTGATATCGTTTTATGGTGACTCCTGCTAAGGCAGATTTTCAATGGTTTGTATTCCCCTTTTAAGCATTTATCAGACGTTCTTATCCTAAGCGCTTCTAGTAGCCAGGCTGTATGCAGTAGCCACGGAAGACGTTACTGTAATGCTAACTGACCTACAGTGACTGGTGTCATCTAACTAGGCACAAGTGTGAGTTTTTTTCTTTTTTTACTGTAGTAGGAACTTTCATTGGAACTGGGTTTTATGGTCAGGTGAGATAAAAATAGAGTTTGTTTCCCGCAAACACCAGAGGTGGGTTTTGTGTTAAAAGAAGGATAGTAATACAGAAAATAACCTAATCCTCATTGTGAATTCCCATCGGAGATATGTGATGATGTGTGACTGTATTGCTTCCAAATGCCCTGGGAATCTTAAGACACATGGGATTGTGGTCTCTGTCAGGAACCAGGTGATTTTAGACCAAAATATGTCTGCCTCAGCTTAGAGAATGAGAGTTTTGTTGTGGGTTTTCAGCAGGATTATGGTCCATGCATTCCTCCAGATGTATGCCAAAAAATTTCATTGACCACCGAATCAATGGTATGCAATGGGCATACTAGTCCCTGACCTAAACCCTGTTGAAAACCCCTGGAATGAGCTGAATTGGACAGTCGACAAGCTACCACCAGGGACTGAAGGATCTGGAGGTATACTGGTCTCAGATTCTAACATCTCATCAAATGTTATAGAAGTGTCATTTTTTTGGGTAGGGGACGTTACACAAATTACTAAATGCAAGGTTGCCAACAATTGTGAAAACATTTTGTTGAGGAAATTATTTCTTAATTCGTTTTTTGTTTACCACAATTTAAAGTTAGATTTTGCTCAAATTTGTAGTAGATCAATCTGACAAAATTGAATCTGGAGAGCGGTATACACATCAGCCATGACATTATGACCACCTGCCTAATATTGTGTAGGTCCCCCTTTTGCCACCAAAACAGCCCTGACCCGTTGAGGCATGGACTCCACTAGACCTGAAGTTGTGCTGTGGTATCTGGGACCAAGACGTTAGCAGCAGATCCTTTAAGTCCTGTTCCTCAAACCATTCCTGAATTGTTTTTGTTTTGTGGCAGGGCGCATTATCCTGCTGAATGTGGCCAATGCCATCAGGGAATACCGTTGTCATGAAAGGGTGCACATGGTCTGCAACAACGCTCAGGTAGGTGGTACGTGTCAAAGTAACATCCACATGAATGGCAGGACCCACAGTTTCCCAGCAGAACATTGCCCAAAGCATCTCACTGCCTCCGCCGGCTTGCCTCCATCCCATAATGCATCCTGGTGTCATGTGTTCTCCAGGTAAGTGATGCACACACACCCGGACATCCATGTGATGTGAAAAGAAATGTGATTCATCAGACCAGGCCACCGTCTTCCATTACTCTGTGGGCCAGTTCTTATGCTCAAGTGGCGCTTTTGGCAGTGGACCCCCTGACTGTTCTGCAGCTATGCAGCACCATATGCAAAAACTGCGATGCACAGTGTGTTCAGACACCTTTCTATCAGTACCAGCATTAACGTAGCTTGTCTGTTGGATCGGACCACAGAGGACAGACTTCGCTCCCCACATGCATAATTGAGCCTTGACCCCCCCATGACCCCGTCACCGGTTCCCCGCTTTTCTTTCCTTGGACCACTTTTGATTGGTACTGACCACTGCGGACTGGGAACACCCCACAAGGGCTGCAGTTTTGGAGATGCTCTGACCCAGTTGTCGTCTAGCCATCACAATTTGGTCCTTGTCAAAGTCGCTCAGATCCTTACTCTTGCCCATTTGTCCTGCTTGTAACACATCAACTTTGAGGACAGAATGGTCACTTGCTGCCTAATATATCCCACCCACTGACAGGTTCCATGATAACGAGATTATCAGAGTTGTCAGTGGTCATAATGTTATGGCTGATCAGTGTATATTGAAAATAGAGTACAGATTAAGATGATGGGGCGTAGAAATGCAATAACAGGCGTCTTTTGGTCCCCACCACCACATGACAGCATGCGAACAGCGTGACCAACAACGCCCCCAGGGCCCAAACCATTATACACTGTAAATGTTGCCTAATGAATATGTTATTTTCCCTCATTAATCTTAGGATATGTGCATGAACGTGGGCTAGAAACAGCACCATTTAGGCTACTTAACTTGCCCAGGGGCCTGGATTCTCTTAATATTTTATCTCGCCTCTCTCTTAGAGTTTTCTTCCTTGGTTACAGAATAGGTCAAAGATAGCGGTGACCCAGAGTAGAAAGTTAGCCTACGGCAAGGTAAGGCTACAGCCACAGGCTCCATTAGTGTGAAAGACAGGTAAGCATCATAGACCCTTGAGTCATTTGAAAAACATTTCTCATTGCACCTTATCATAACAGCACTGGAGAGGTACAAGAGGGAATTTACAGTGGTGTGTGTGTGTGTGTGTGTGTGTGTGTGTGTGTGTGTGTGTGTGTGTGTGTTGAGGGGGGCATGAAAGTGGTGGTCTATTTAAATTCAGAGATCTTGTGAGAAAACTCACAACATAAAAGATTACCCCCCCCAACCTAAAATCACATACCGCATACCCTTGGATTACGTGTCAAGGGTTAATAACTATTCGGATCAGGATATTGGGGAGGACGAGAAAGGCGGGCGGGGGTTTTCAAGTGGTGTGTGTGTGTGTGTGTGTGTGTGTGTGTGTGTGTGAAAGAGAGAGAGACAGACAGACAGAGAGAGCAAGAGATGAGAAAGAGGGAGAAAGATGTATAGTGACGCTCTGAGACACTACAAATCCTCTGACAATCCCAAATCACTGTCCGAGCTGCCAGTCCTGATCTTTTGAGAATGGAGGGAAGAAATAGGAAAGTGTGTCCGTGCATGAGAGAAAGAGTTGATCTATTTCCTCTTCATCCAGTTTCATCACTTTCCTTTATAGGACATTTGTTCTCTACTTTTTCTCTGTGAATGGCTGAATCTCAGCACGACTCCTTTTGTCGTGGTTCGATTTCGAGTGTGTGTGTTCTTCCATCCCGCCCGCCAGATTAATGACGCCGTCGGTTACGACTCTGCCTCTTCCCCTTTCTGATAACGGCCCTACGCGGTGCCGCCTGCCTGCCGCTCGCCGCTCCTCGCGCTCAATTTCAGATAGCGCTAATGGAATCTGTCCCGCGCGATTGTAATGCGAGCAAGACTCATTTGCCACGGAGCTTGGAGCTGTCAGCTTGGCGGGCTGTGGGGGGCGAGGAGAGGAAAGGGAGAAAGCTAGGAATGGGGGGGGGGGGGGGGGTGAGACTTTGGAGGAGAGGGAAAGGGGTTAAAGAGAAGATAGAGGGGAGGAGACGACGAGAAACGGGTAGTTGGGGGAAGACGAATGCTGAGGAGAACAGCGGTGGAGAGAAGTGCGCAGGCCATCTCTTGTTGAAGTATCCTGCAGAGGGCAGTGTCTGCTTTTAGAACTCTCAACTAACCTGAGGACCACACTGAACCCAGGCAACTGCACTAGCCCACAGGGATCACAGCTGGTGTGAAAACACGTGGGTGTGAGTATGGCCTGGAGCGGTTAGTTTAGAATGAAATTGGGAATTCAATGTAGTGGTTAACATATTCACTGCTAAAGCAATCATATCCACACGTCCAGTAAAGGTTATGGCTGACAACAATATTTTTAATTTAGAAGTAATGTCTAATTGTGGTATGATTTTAACAAGCCATAGTTAAAGAATAACAAGGGGAAATGAGAGGTACATTTTGGTTACGTTTATAGTTAAGAACATACTGTTCACCCTGCAGTTAGCTCGAAATGTCACAGATGTGGCTATCCCAGTTGCTTAATGTATAGTTGAAACAGTTGGAACTTATCTTCGAAGGCAGTACATTGAAAATAGTTCACTTTATATGGTGATGTCATAGGGCAGGCTTACTCAACTCGTACTCGATGAGGTCCAGAGCCTGCTGGTTTTCTGTTCTAACTCATCACTGAGGGCACCCACCAGGTGTCCCAAGTCTAAATAAGTCCCTTGCTTGGAGGGTCAAAATGAATCAACAGAGTGGAGCTTGCTTTGAGGGCCAGAGTTGAGTTTGAGGGTCCTAGAGGTAGAGCCCCTAGGCATCAGAATAGAGCAATTTGGCAGACATCTTACCTGGGACCTGTTCAAAACCAGTTACAATAGAAAGATATGGGAGAAGTGGCATTTTATGTTTTTATAATTGTTATATTTCCTTAATATTATATAAATAACCACTGTCAAGCATATCATAATGCATACAATAACTGTGGCTTTCAGGACATTGTCAAACAAATCCATTTGAAATAGTTTTCTATAATTAATTAATTTAAGAGTACAAAATGACAATGGTATATAATGTATGAATTTGTTACTGAATCGTTCAAATGTGTATTTATACATTTTCTATTATCACAATTAAATGTGATTTTATTTATTGTGTATACACATACACATGATATGATAAAAAAAACTATTTTAGTAACAGTACACTAAACTACCTAGCTAACTGAATTTGGTACGCTAACAGTAGCATAGTAATTTGAGGGCAGAAATAGGAGAAGCTTAACTACTTTTACCCAACATCGCCATCTGCTGACTCTATGCAATAATGAAACAATATGATGAAAACCTTTGCTTGTAATAACACACATTTTGTGCAACATTCATAATTTACAGTAGCAAGCTAGCCGAGACCCTTAATTAAAAAAATGTAATACAATTGATACTGAAAGGTAACGTAAACATTCTTGTTCATAGATTAAAAAGTCACTATATTAAAATTACACTCTACTATTACTGATGCATAAAGAAAAAATCCCACCTCTTTTGTGTCGTTATTCCTTTTTTTGGAGGAAGTTGCTGCTGCACGAACTACAACCGTCATAGGTGTTTAGTGGCCTGACTTTTCCGATCTGGTCCCAGGTAAAATGGCGGACCTTTTGGGACGTCAGCCCTAAGTCACATCTGTGTTTAAGCAGGACTGTTCGTTTGGGCCAGGCGACCTGTTACAGGAGGAAGCTAAACTGTTAGTAACAGCACATTTGCTGTCTATTTCAATGGTGCCATATGACCTTGATCAGTTACCCCAGCATTGGGCCAGACTGTCAGCATAGAAGCACTTCACTGTGGACCTTTTCTCATGGCAACAAATCAGCAATCTTCCTGCAGTTATTGCAGTTTTCTCCAAATTGATGCACGAGTTTGTCAATGTTTCTATGTTTTCAAGTTCTTTGTGGCTCTGTGTAAACTGAGGGAAATATGTGCCTCTAATGTGATCATGCATCTGGCGGAGGATTAGGAAGCAAAGCCCCGTTTCTGACTTATTTTGCATGCAGTCTGTCTTCTCTTGAGATCCAGAAGTTTTCATGCCGGCCTCTGTCTATTGCGAGGCCATAAATAATCAGACTGTACAATTCATGTTTTTGTTTCATTTTGGGCTGTCACTGTGGTCAGGTAATTTGCCACTGTAGGGCATAGTGGAATTTCAATTTACCAGGTGGCATTACAAGTTCTTAGGTTGATTCTTTTCAGTGTGTCAAAGAGAGTTATTGTTTTCTCATGATTTGTTTTGGTGTGATTGTAATGTGGTCTTGGGACTCTGGGGATGGTTTGTGTCTGTGAACCAAGGCCCAAGACCAGCTGGCTTATAAGGGACTTCTCTAGGTTAATCTCTCTCTAGATGAAGGTTTTGCTGTGGAATGTATGAGAATAGCTTTCCTTAAATTAGCTTGCATTTATCTGTCAATTGTGCTGAAATGAAGATTACAAAACTATATGTTGAAACATTTCCAGAAGATATGTTTATTTTTCTCATGACTGTACTAACCAGTAATTCATAAATGGGATGAACGTTGAACTGCATGTGGAATTTTGCTAAAGAATCCTCAGACCACAAAGCAAAAAACACCAAGACATGCATGCAACGCATAATAATTATTCAAATCCAGAAAACAGCTGTTAAATTTCACAACCAGCTATTTTAATTAACCATTATTTAAGCAGGTATATCACTTGGGAACAATATCTCATTTTCAAGGATGACCTGGTCAAATGCATTTAAATGCCAGGACAGACAGTACACAGAATCTATGTGCTGTAAACAAATAGAAATGTTTATAAAAACTTACAAATAGACATGAATTGCATTAACAAAAATTGGACATGCACAGATAGAAATAGAAATACCTAAAGAAATTACACTGAAAGATTATAGTTTGCAATCGTTCATTTATCAAAACTCTGCAGAAATGAAATTTCATTGTGCCGAAAAGGCCTATCTTCAATAGTTGGAGTTGTTCCCATTGGCAGTCAAAAACGTAATTTAGCTGTCTAACTTTGATGGGTAGAAACAGCATTTCAATAGGATTGGGCTTTTAACTGGGCCATTCCATGACCCTATATTTCTTCTTATTGAGACATTCTTTGCTTGGGTGTTTTGAATCATTGTTCAGTTTCAAGATCCATACTCAGTTCAGGTTCAGCTTTTTGAAAGACAGCTTCACATTCACCTGGTACAATATGAATTAATGGTTGACTCAGTGAGGGCAAGTTGGCCATGTAATAATGTATTTCAAAGTGCTTGGAAATGGCTTGTAACCCTCCCAGACTCATTTGCATCAATAATTCTTATAGGTATTTTAATGTGACATTTTGTTACCACACTCCCATATGGTTTAGACCAAACCACACCAAATTTCGAATTGTCCGTGGAAGTGAAAAATAATAAAATTAAAATAAACAATAGTAAATTGTAGGTTAAATGTTCCTATTTATTTCTCATTATTTTGCTTGCTACCCTTGATCCCTCTTTCTTTTCATCTATACTTCTGCGTCTCTCTTTTGTTCTGTATATTTACACGGCTCTCCTTTTTTGTCTATATTTATGTTTGACTTTTTTTATATATATATGCATGTCACTTCCTTTTTGTCTAAATATCTGTATGTCACTTTCTTTTTGTCTATATATTTGCGTGTCACTTCCTTTTTGTCTATGTATCTGTAGGTCTCTTTCTTTGCCCCCCCCCCCCCCGGCTCTTTCAGATTGAGGGGTAAAGGAAAGCCTATATTTTGGCAGGGCGGCAGGGCGGGGATTACAGTGGTGCTCGTATTTAATCTGAAACAGAGTGTCTCTCAAAAACAGTCCTACAGATGAACCTGTGTGTGTGTGTGTGTGCTCTGCCCAAGCCCAGCCTCGTCCCATCCTGATGGGGTCACTGAACACTGCCGGGGCTGAATGGTCTCTGTTTAACTGGGCCCAAAACTTTGGGGTTTTCTGGTGAGCCCATTAACACCACTTTGCCCCCTGCGTGCTGTTCACACTGTACATACTGGACCCTCTTGGGGGATAGCCAGCACCACCGAACACCTCCGTGATGTGGCACGCACCGCCTCCCATCTGCAGGTCGCATCACTGTTTTAATGGGGATAACCTGACCCTAACGCGACCCTGACCCTAACGCGACCCTGACCCTAACGTGACCGTCATCCTGACGGACCGTCTTGGTCTACCTGGGCCAAACTACAGACCTGTAAAGGCTCTCCTGGTGCTGGTGAATTTGACTTTACTGTCGCGTGTACACTCGAACAGAATTACAGTCCAAACAAAGGGCTCGTATTTACACACACACGCACAAAGAAGCCGAGTGAGAGAGATGACAGAGAGAGAGAGAGAGCGAGCGAGAGAGGAATCTAGTGCATATGCTTAATCACCACTGGAGTCTCCAGGAACTCAAAAAGCCTCTGTGGATTAAAACCCTCAGAGCAGAACATTAGAGAAGTGCACAGTTCAGCTCCCACTAAAAAGGCAAATGATTATCTTTCCTCAGAGAGCAAGAGAGAGAGAGAGACCGGCTCATACCAAGGGAGAGAGACAGCATTAAAGCGAGGGAGAGAGACAGCATTAAAGCGAGGGAGAGAGACAGCATTAAAGCGAGGGAGAGAGACAGCTTGAGTGGGAGCTGTAGGAAGAGACAGCGGAAAAAGAGACCGAAAAATCGTCGTAGCAATGGTGGAAGAGACTGCGTTAGAGGAAGAGACAGAGACATTGTCAGACAGAGAGTGACAACATCAGAGGGAGAGTATGACAGAGGTTGAGGAAACCACAGAAGGATTCAGAAGATGAGGGAAAGTAAAACTAAAACGACAGTGAGCGACTGATACAGAGATAAACCGAGAGAAAGAGAGGAATAGACAGATAATGGTGAGAGAGTACGGGGGCCACAAATTGGCGAAGGAAAAGTCAGCCTCACTCTGCTTTGCATTTCATTTACATGCCTGGCCGTATCGGCCAATCGGATTGCAGAGCAGAGCCCGCGGCTTAGGAACGGGAATAAAGACTCCAAATGCCTTCACTGCTCTCATCCCTCTCTCCCATAATACCCTGCCTGCCTTTCTTTTCTCTCTCTCCCTCTCTTTCTCTCCACACTGTCATAATACCCATTCTCTAGCCATTCTCCCCTTGCTGGCGCACTGCTATAAGTAGACCCTGGCCGATGTGATAGAGGCGGCGGGGTGGGGTGGAGGGGGGTTGGGGGAGGAAGAGAGAGCTGCAAATATGACTTTAGTTGCCACCCGCCAAGTGTGAAAAGGGAAGAAGGCTGTGTGTGTGCGTGTGTGTGTCTGACTGTAAGTGTATGTATGTTATGAATGAGAGGGCAAGTGAATGAACCTGACTCCTTTCTAGAATCCTCTTACTTTTGGTCCGACTTGTACTCACCTTCAAGACTGGGTTGTTTGGAACACCACAGGGGCCTCTGTTTAGCTGAGAAACCCCTCACATTCAGCAAGATGGCAGGCTCCAAAAAAAGCAAAAAAAGGCCTACTATGGCGCTGCGGAACGTTTAAAACGGTGAGGATGCACTAAGCCAATCACCTCTAACCTCAACTTCCTTTCTTTTTTCTCTTCCTCTCCGCCTAGCGGTTCCTCCTTTTCTCCTCTTTCTCCACCTGCTCCAATTCTACAATGGGAGGTGATGATCATATCTCCCGTGGTGTGTGGAGATTCACTGCATGAGCTTTCAACTGAATGGGTGTGAAAAGGCTGGTCAGTGCAAGTGCCCAAACACGCGCCCGGTTTCTGATAGGCGAGACCCATAGCGTGGCTTCCTCTCTGAAGTCATACGGCCCATTTCCTTGCCCAGTCACACATGCAAACACACACTACATTAACTCTCTTTCTCCTTCTCTTTCCTTCATTTTCACTCTTTGCCTCTCTCTCTTCTTGTCGTGTTCGCACATAGCCTAGATACATTTGAATAATGGAGTGTAAACAAACACATTAGGCATCGTCATGGACAGCCATGGGCATTTCTAACGATTTCTACACACACACACACACACACACACACATGCGTGGCCCACAAACACACAATGAGGAAGGTGGGCTGCAGGGTGAATGTTCTGGGTTGCCAGGAAGAGCGAGGAGAGATAGAGAAAAACAGAGGAGAGATAAAGGAATAAAGAGGAATGAGTGGAGAGATAGAGGAATAACAAGGAAGAGAGATGAGTGAGGGGAATGATGTGGAAGAGGAGAGACCGGAAATAAAGAAGACAGGGCAGATAAAGAGGAAGAGAGAGGAACAAAGAGGAAAAGTTTAGAGATGGAGGAATAAAGAAGAGGCAGAGGAATAAAAGGAGAGTAGAAACATAAAACAACAGTTGTCATCCTCTGTGAATGATGCAGCGCTCCTTGTGGGCCACCTTATATATTCTGTTTGAATAAAATATTTCAGTCTGTTAGAGCTCCATCGTTGGGCCAAGCTGCGTGATTTTGTAGATCAAAAATCACGAACCCTGAACCCGAGGTTTGTCAGAATTTGGCCCGCGTTGCCCGAGAACGTGACCCATCTCCCTTGATTTCATCCTGGGGGATGCTGATTATGTGAACACCGTTGTAGATGAACAGCCCCTGCTGTCGACCTATCATTCTTCTGTTGTACACACAGCATCGTCATCATGGGAGACCAGAGGCTGCTGGCGTGCTGGATGTGTTCTTGGCGTACCATTATGAGGCACTCTTTCCCCTGGTCTCTTGATCTCCCAGTGTCCCAGTGCAGTCATTCAGGAGCATGCCCTGTACAGGGTGCCAGATTTTCCCCTCATGCAAGCGTTCCTTCATCCATTCTCCTCCACCCTGTAACTATTCCAGGTGGTTCTCAGTCAACTAACATAGTAAGAAGTCAACAGGTACAGTGGGGAGAACAAGTATTTGATACACTGCCGGATTTGCAGGTTTTCCCACTTACAAAGCATGTAGAAATCGGTAATTTTTATCATAGGTACTCTTCAACTGTGAGTGACAAAATCCAGAAAATCACATTGTATGGTTTTTAAGTAATTAATTTGCATTTTATTGCATGACATAAGTATTTGAAACATCAGAAAAGCAGAACTTAATATTTGGTACAGAAACCTTTGTTTGCAATTACAGAGATCATATGTTTCCTGTAGTTCCTGACTAATTTTGCACACACTGCAGCAGGGATTTTGGCCCACTCCTCCATACAGACCTTCTCCAGATCCTTCAGGTTTCGGGGCTGTTGCTGGGCAATACAGACTTTCAGCTCCCTCCAAAGATTTTCTATTGGGTTCAGGTCTGGAGATTGGCTAGGCCACTCCAGGTCATTGAGAAGCTTCTTACGGAGTCACTCCTTAGTTGCCCTGACTGTGTGTTTCGGGTTGTTATCATGCTGGAAGACCCAGCCACGACCCATCTTCAATGCTCTTACTGAGTGAAGGAAGTTGTTGGCCAAGATCTCGCGATACATGGCCCCATCCATCCTCCCCTCAATACGGTGCAGTCGTCCTGTCCCTTTTGCAGAAAAGCATCCCCAAAGAATGATGTTTCCACCTCCATGCTTCACGGTTGGGATGGTGTTCTTGGGGTTGTACTCCTGCAGGTCCTTCTTCTTCCTCCAAACAGGGCGAGTGGAATTTAGACCAAAAAGCCCTATTTTTGTCTCATCAGACCACATGTCCTTATCCTATTCCTCATCTGGATCATCCAGATGGTCATTGGCAAACTTCAGACGGGCCTGGACATGCGCTGGCTTGAGCAGGGGGACCTTGCGTGCGCTGCAGGATTTTAATCCATGACGGCGTAGGGTGTTACAAATGGTTTTCTTTGAGACTGTGATCCCAGCTCTCTTCAGGTCATTGACCAGGTCCTGCCGTGTAGTTCTGGGCTGATCCCTCACCTTCCTCATCATCATTGATACCCCAACAGGTGAGATCTTGCATGGAGCCCCAGACCGAGGGAGATTGACCATCATCTTGAACCATTTTCTAATAATTGCACCGACAGTTGTTGCCTTCTCACCAAGCTGCTTGCCTATTGTCCTGTAGCCCATCCCAGCCTTGTGCCGGTCTACAATTTTCTCCCTGATAAAACACAGCTCTCTGGTCTTGGCCATGGAGGAGAGGTTGGAGTCTGTTTTATTGAGTGTGTGGACAGGTGTCTTTTATACAGGTGACAAGTTCAAACAGGTGTAGTTAATACAGGTAATGAGTTGAGAACAGGAGGGCTTCTTAAAGAAAAACTAACAGGTCTGTGAGAGCCGGAATTCTTACTGGTTGGTAGGTGATCAAATACCTATGTCATGTAATAAAATGCAAATTAATTATTTAAAAATCATAATGTGATTTTCTGGATTTTTGTTTTAGATTCCTCTTCACAGTTAAAGAGTACCTATGATAGAAATTACAGACCTCTACATGCTTTGTAAGTAGGAAAACCTGCAAAATCAGCAGTGTATCAAATACTTGTTCTCCCCACCTTATATTTCCGTCATGTAATATTTTTTTCCGTTAGGGTCGAAGTGGGCCGTCTCATGGTTGATCAGACTGGCTCTTCTTGAGGACAACTGAATGACAGTGTGCCACCACTTAACAGAGATCTTACCATGAGGTCATTAGCAAAACAAACCCATTAAGGGGTGGCCAGGGACAGAATAGACCCCCACCCCCCGCACTAATTCGACTAATTCCCCTATTCCCATTCTCTCACACACCCTTCCCCCACTCCGCCAGTCTAGTCCCAGCCAACCTGAGATCCACTCAACACACCGCAATAAGAGGAAGAGAGGAATTTGACTAATCAGTGGTATAAATAGGTTTCATCCCTTCTGATGTGGATGCTGTTCTTCAACATCTCAAATAACCTTTCTAAATTAAGTTAATATACCCTTCATCTTTTCATGCAGTGCATCCTCAAAGGGCCTCTGCAATGCCATGGTTTTACTTAGATTAACAAAACGTGTGGCAACATTGCGTCAGCTATACTTTTTCACAGTGTAGCCCAGTGAAAATGTAAATGGGCGACTGTCGCCTTCTTAGGTGAAGTGTTCCACTTCCCCCAGAGACACCGCCCACAGCTACTGCGGGACAATCACTCACTATTGATGTGGAAGATGGAAGTGTTGGCAATTAATCAAGTAAAAAACTCTTCAGTTGTTAGCAGAACAGTTGATTATTTCAGGTTTAATCGTATATACCGGAACAAGTAACATGACAGAGTACCAGTACAGAGACCAACAGAGTAGTTCTTGCTGACATCACATACAAGGAATAGTTGCCGCCATGATGTCACCTAGGAAGTGCAAGATTGTACACAGACATAGATCCAGGAGACACAGGTTATCATAGAATGTTGGTTGCCCAGACAACTTGATGAAAGCTCACAAACGACAGCTGGGGCATGTTACTATTAATATTTTTGCTAACTCAGCTCAACCAATGAGGAATAGAGTCCTGTTCACCTTTGCAATGCAAGGAACAGGAGCCCCACTGCTGCTATTAAGACGTACCCCAAAAGGGATACTTCTTCCAGTGGTTTCTGCTAGGCCCAAGACCTGGTCGTCCACACACAGATGGAGACCAGGAGCCTTGTTCAGCTGACATTCCATTCATTACAATGTGCCTGGATATAGAAAAGGGAAAGACATTGACCATGGAAGACATATTGTTATTCATAGTGAATTAGGTAAACAGAGTAACAGGAACTCTGAATGACTAATCAAAGTACTGAAAAATAAATTCATTAGAAAAATAAGATGTTCACAGCCTTATACCCCCTAGGGACAATAAACTAGAAAGAAAACAAGATAGATTGTTTTTAAAGACTCCTTCCTAAGTTATTTAGGCACGTCATCACGTTAGCATACTAATCATTTCAACATCCATGATCAATGATTATACAAAATAGAAATTAGTTTAGGAGTTCAAAGGGCACTGTAATTGACGTAATTAGCTGCAGTAACTGGCATTCTTCAGAGATCTTTAGAAAGGACATCTCTGACAACTGTACAAGATAAATGGCTTGCTTCATAAAGTTTTAAACATACTGCCCCCTAAAACATTACTACAAACTGCAGACAATTATATCTATTTTAGGAGGAATTATAAATCTTGGGACTAAATCTTGGGTATTTACATATTATGTTAATTTAAATGTTGTCTAGTATTGGGCTTTTTACACTACAATACATTTCCAGAATTTTGCATAACATTTACATAACATGTTAATTCTATTTTCTATTCATACTATATAACTAGAACCTCTGGGCTAGAGGTGTGTGGTAAGGCTTGTCGCAGTGCTTTGGGTAGCTTCCTAAACTCACTGTGGTTTACCTGGTGACTACCATGACATTCTTTGTTGAACAAGTGCTGTCCCTGGTGGTAAAATTGTATCAGTGCCAATGTTTTTGCACAATCATTTCAATTTTGTTGATACTTAATGCAGGACTAGACAAGACTAAACACTCATTCCACTAATACACAATGAGCTAGACATTGTCTTTAGAACTCAGTAGGATCTTCACCTGTTTACCCCATTAAAACAATATATCTCAGAGGCATATCTGGCCAGAAATGTTGTTAATGTATGATAAACAATCATAGTGTAAATAGGCTCTATGTTGTAGTGTAAATAGGCAAAAGCCTTGGGGTGGGTTTTGAGGACACAGATGAAGTTTAGCGTAAGACTAGGTTTAATGTGTCTACAAAATAATCCCTTATTAGGGACCATTAGGGACTGATGTGTTCAGTCTTGGGAAATATTTATTACAGATTTTTTCATTTAGTTTCATTTAGCCTTATTTACCAGGAAAGTACGTACACATTATCATTTTCACCAACATTCTGGCAGCAAATAGGGCTTAGGCAGAACAACAGATTTCACCTTTTTGGTTCAGAGACTCAGTCTAGAAATTCAATCTAGCAATTTGTTTATTGGTCAGATGCTCTTGGGAATGCTTTGTGTCAAAACAGCACAAAGCATTGCCCCTTGCTGTGTATGGGGCTACATGGCCGCAGACCAGTCAGGGTGCCCAATATGACCCCTGTCCTCCGTTGTAAGTACCTACAATGGGCACGTGATCGTCGGAACTGGACCTTGGAGTAGTGGAAGAAGGTCCTCTGAGTCCCATTTTCTTTTACATCATGTGGACGGCCATATGCATGTGCTCTGTTTACTTGGGGAAGTGATGGCACCAGGATGCACTGTGGGAAGACGACAAGCTGCTGGAGGAAGTGTGATGCTCCGGGCAATGTTCTGCTGGGGGAACCCTGGGTCTGTGCATTCATGTGGACGTCAATTTAACATGTGTCACCTACCTAAACATGGTTGCAGACCAGGTACACCCCTTCATGGCAACGGTATTCCCTGGTGGAAGTGGCCTTTTTAAGCAGGATAATGTGTCCTGCCACACTGCACACATTGTTTGGGAATGGTTTGAGGAACATGTTGAAGAGTTCAAGGTGTTGACTTGGCCTCCAAATTCCCCAGATCTCAATCCGATTGATCATCTGTGGGATGTTCTGGACCAACAAGTCTGATCCACAGCGGCTCCACCTCGAAACTTACAGGACGTGAAGGATCTGCTGCTAATGTCTTGGTGCCAGAGGCCACAGAACACATAGGGGTCTTGTTGAGTCTGTGCTCCGACGGGTCGGCACTGTTTTGGTGGCACGCAAAGGACCAACAGCAAATTAGGTGTTTTCACACAGTGAAAACAAAAATGACACCAAAACTGAATAATAAGAATACATTACAAATCCATTTTGGGTTTTATAGTATATGCTATGTAGAACAGTGTAAAAAGTGTTAATAGTCATGAGTAAGCATTAGGGAAAACAAATAAATAGATGAATACTAGTTAGGTTCACAATGTTTTATGCTCCACTGGCTGCCCTTTTCACATGGCAACAGATCACAAATCTTGCTGCTGCGATTGAATGTTACAATATTTCGTCCAAGATGATTTTAAATTCTTTATGGGTCTGTATGAGCTTTCTGGATTGGTGGATACATATTTGAATACATTTTGAATATTCAGTGAGTGGTGTTGCTGTGGTGTTAACCATTGGTATTCGATGGAGAGTGAGAGGCCTTGCTGGCCTTATAAATATCCATAGATTGTCTTGAATTTCAACTAGATAACTCTGATATAATTACAGTTTTCTCGAAGTGGCCGGGATGTCACCTTTAGTGAAGTCGTTAGAGCCTAATCTCTCAAAAAAAATGTTTAGATCAAATAAAGCTTACGTTTTAAAAAGGCAGTCTTGAATACATTTGACGCTCACTTACAAAAACTCCTCACCAACCTAATAACCGACACATTTCTTCGAACGGCGTTAGTGTGCTTGTGATGGGGTTGAGAAGAGCTGTGTCAGGCATGGTGGTGGAGCGCGAAGGACAGCCCCATGTCACAGTAGCCCAACGACATGTATTTGTCTTTAACTAAGGGACAACACACCACAACAATGGTGTTGTTCTAAAAAGTCACCCAGTGTTGTTTACTGTACATTGTTGTTGTGTTTTTGTTGTTGTGTTTCCGTCTTCACTTGACCCTCTTCTCCCAGACCCTGACAGCCTGTTGGTTCCACGATGGTGACGTCACAGTGTTTTTGTTGGTTAAACTAGGCCAACGGAGGGAGCTGGTCGCTGGGTCAGAGTGTGTCCTCTCCTCCCCTCCCTGTGTGCCAAAACACGTTGCCACAATTACAATCTCACCAATGCAATCCTACTTCCTGCCAGAAAACAAACCAGATTGTTTAGGATGAAAACATGACGCAAGTGCAAACGCAGGATTAGTTTTTCTCGAACACACACACACACACACATACACACACACACTTACATACACACATACATACACACACACACATACATATACACACATACATACACACACACACACATACATACATACACACATACATACACACATACATACATACACACGTACATACACACACACACATACATACACACATACACACGTACGTACATACACACACACGTACATACATACACACACACGTACATACACACACACATGTACATACACACACACACACATACATACACACATACATACACACACACACGTACATACACACACAAACACACACACGCATACATACACACACGCATACATACACATACACACACACATACATACATACACACACGCATACATACACAAACATACACACACACACGCATACATACACACACACACACATACATACAACACATATAAGTTCATGGTTATTACTCCAGCCCTCAAGTACAATCCATACACAGAGACTTTGGGTCAATGTATGCATTCAGTATCTGATGGCAAACATTGGCATAACGCTATTATTGTACCCTTGCATTATAAATGGACTTGAGAATCCAGTCTCCGGCCTTAAAACAATAGGCCAATGAAACGTGTCCCAATTTAATACTAAAGATAACGCTTAAAGCTATGGTTGTTGTGGGGTCATGTTGACAAGCGATGCTGTGTGTCACTCATCGCTCGGTTGGGGTGTGTTAGTGTATCTCCATTGTGACGCGTGTAATCCGTATGCTCCCTAATCCACGAGCAGGTGGCCAGCCGTGTGGCGTCCGGGGGTGGGGGTGGGGGGGGCACACTCCTAGTGTCTCCCCCTGTGCGCTCGCACATACATTTACTACACACACACACACACACAGACACAGACAAACACAAACAGAGATGCCTTGAGAAAGAGACTGGAAACAAACACACACTCACATGGACAGATGTACACGCTTTTCCTAAGACAAACACGTGCCAGCATTTCTACGGCCCACCGCCCCTCCCATCTCCTTTGGTACAGCCCGCTTGGGCCCGTGTCTGCCGGACGAAACAGGTGGACCAGAAACCCGGACTGAGGACAGGAGAGGGAGGGTGAGGGAGGCATCTGTCAACAGACTATGCATCCTCTTCCTCCAGCTCCATCTGCTCCTTGTACAGCCTACAGCCATACTGGTCAGGTGGCCCTGACTCATGAAGGGTGGAGTGCTCTGGTAGGGTGTGACCAAATCGGTTTTAAATGAACCCTTGTTTTGTCTCTTCTTGCGCACATGGTCAGATGGTCCCAATTGTTCCCTATATGGGATCTTATGAGGAAGGTGTGCCAAGATTGCGTCCCGTGTTTGTTTCCTTATGTGGTTGGAAGCCTACGGACGGGGACCTGACTGTGGCAAGGTGAACCCTCAACCCCCAGTTCTGTCAGGCTTACAGGAGTTAGCTGGAGAAGGTCAGGAGAAGGGTGGCATTAGACAGCTGGGTTGGCCTCCGGGACCTTTGACCTAATCCAAACCTTCAAAACCCCACACCCCAACCCCTGATCATTTGCAAAAGTTGATTGGGTCTAGACATTGGTTTAAATGGCATTTACCCCAAAGTCTACCCACAATGATAACAAACACTAAAATGAATTAAGGGCTTCAATGACTTATGGACTCTGTAAACAAAATGAGGGTTTTTCTGTCCTCTACCTTGTTCCACTTCTTGCTGTCTCTTTCTCTCCATCTTTGATTGAAGTAACAGTATATTCCCTGCACAGTGCATTGCCTCTAGCCAGAATACAGGAATACAGTACAGTTTGAGACACAGTCCAGTTTGAGACACAGTCCAGTTTGAGACACAGTCCAGTTTGAGACACAGTCCACTGTCAACTGAATTAAAGTGAGATCCGGTGGGATTTTCAGCGACATCATCCCAGTATAACACCTGACCATTGAGCCAAAGAGGTCCTATCACATGTCCCACCACAGAGAGATGTTTGTTCGACCATGGTGTGCCTGACAGCAGTCTCTGGGCTTTTTCAGAATCCATTCCAAATGCTTTTAGCCTTACAACAAGCTTATAAACACATGCAAACTGTGCCATTAGATGCATGTAATCTGTTATTAGAGAATCTCCATTTTGCTCTTAAGGAGATTTGTGTGTTTTCATACTAATGGTGCATTGGAATAAAGACTGGAGTGTTTTGTTGGCTTTCTTTCTGTGCTGTAGCGTAGCTTTATAATCCAGGGTGAAAGGTCTCCAAGCTAAATGGATGTTGCCTGAGAGAAATAACTAGGCATTAACATTACCAGAAAGCCATTCCGATACGCAAATGTTTATTATTATTATTATTTATTTTTTACATATGCCTGAATGTTAAAAACCTATAATCAGCTTTCAGCTTTGTGTTTTTAATCTTTGGAATAAAGAAGACAATGTTTATATATTTGGCTTAGATTTGTAACCCCATCCATATGGTTAAAAAAGCTCCAATGACCAAATCCTGAACTCATACAAAAGTAAAAGGTCATTGCAATTTACAGGAATGATGCTCTACACTTATACACTATTTACTTAGATGTATCTAAAATGTGTCTTAATTGGGTAGATTTATGTCCAGATTATCATTTGAATAATACATCTTTAAAAAAAATTTAAAGATAGGCCATGTAATAACATACACATTATATTCATGTTTGTCCAAGAAAATTAACCAAAAATAAAAATGTCACCAAATCACCACAGATCTTTGAAAAAAAAACAGAGTTCAAGCACGAGTTTGACATGATAGCTTGTCATGATCATTTCCCCCCAAATGGTTGATATAACATCAGATAGGTAATGTGTGTGTCCTCGGACACCCCTGTAGTGTAATTTCCTTGTCTGAAGCAACACCAACAGGTGGAGGCGGCTATTTTTGGAACTACACTGAGGAGACTGTTGGAGTCAGTGGGAACAGTTGATGGGAAGTTTTTCTTGATGGCTGAGATTGCTGAGAAAACAGGGTCCAGCCACTGACGCAAGGCAGTGGGTCCAGCCCAGTGTCAGTAGACGACCTGTGGCAACATTAGCAAGAATATTCAGGAGTGACAGTGGGTGCTATAACACACTGTGTTGAGTGGAACATACATTTATGACATTGCTTTGTTTTCGCAGGGATTTCTTATCTTGATGTAGCTGTGTTTATTTTTACTCTGTGTACAACCCCATTTCCCAAAACGTTGGGACGCTGCATAAAATGCAAATAAAAACAGAATGCAGCAATATGCAAATCACTTATATTTAATTGAAAAAAGTACAAAGAGAGCATATCAAATGTTGAAACTGAGAAGTGTTATTGTTTTTGGAAAAATATGCACCCATTTTGAATTTGATGCCAGCAACACATTTTGGACAGGGGCATATTTACCACTGTGTTGCATCACCTCTTCTTTTAGCAATACTCTGTAAACATTTGGGAACTGAAGAGACCAATTGCTGTAGTTCTGAAAGTGAAATGTATTCTCATTCTTGCATGATATAGGATTTCTGCTGCTCAACAGTTCGGGGTCTCCTTTGTCGTATTATTCATTTCATAATGAGCCAAATGTTTTCAATGGGTGGCAGGTCTGGACTGCCGACAGGCCAGTTTAGCAACCTGACTCTTTTTTTCTACGGAACCATGCCGTTGTAATACGTGCAGAATGGCATTGTCTTGCTGAAATAAGCAAGACCTTCCCCAAAAAAGACGTTGTCTGGATGGCAGCATATGTTGTGTCTTCACAGATGTGCATGTCACCTATGCCATGTGCACTAATGCATCCCCATACCATCACAGATGCTGACTTTTGAAATGTGCACTGATAAGAAGCTGGATGGTCCCTCTCCTCTTTAGTCCAGGGGGCACGGCGTCCATGATTCCTAAAAACAATTTCACATTTTGATTTGTCTGACCACAGGACAGTTTTCCACTTTACTTCAGCCCATCTTAAGTGAGCTCAGGCCCAGAGAAGGCAGCGGTGTTTCTGGTTCTTGTTTATATCTGGTTTCTTCTTTGCATAGTAGAGTTTTAACTTGCATCTGTGGATGCAGCGAGGTACTGTGTTCACAGACATTGGTTTTTGGAAGTGTTCCTGAGCCCATGCAGAATCGTGAACCCTTGCATACAGAAATTTCTCCGGATTCTCTGAATCTTTTAATGATTTTATGTACTGTAGATGATGAGATCCCCAAACTCTTTTTTTCTTTTGAGAAACGTTATTCTTAAATTGTTGTTCTATTTGCCCGCATAGTCTTTCACAGAGTGATGAACCCCTCCCCATCCAAATTCTGACAGACCCATCCTCTCTGGAATTATCTTTTAATACATGCTACTGATCTGTTGCCAATTTACCTTATTAGTAGTATGATATTCCACCAGGTTTAGTTTTTTTAGCATTACACAACTTTTCCAGTCTTCTGTTGCCTCTGTCCAAACTTTTTGAAACATGTTGCTGGTATCAAATTCAAAGTGGGCATATATTTTTCAACATTTGGTATGTTGTCTTCGTACTATTTTCTATTGAATATAGTGTTTAAATGATATGCACATCATTGTATTCTTATTAACATTTTATGCAGCATCCTAAATTTTGGAAACAGGTTTATCGATAATGCTTCATTAAATTAGTAAAAGACACAATGGAAAAGGGTAAAATAATGCCTTTTATTTCTGGATATGAATGCTCTTGAGCGACATTCTGCATTTTTCATCCTGAATCAAATCATTGTAAGGAACAGAGTAAGAGTAAACAGTGATATGAGAATATGTTTACTTTTATTGTACTTTCTGCAATTGTTGTATGAATTTCACAAATGGCACCGACATGAAAGTTAACCATGTTAGGGTATATTGATAGCTGTAGTAGTATTTATTGGGCCGTTATGTAAAGATTGATTGAAATAACTTTTCATGCGGTATGTTTTGATGCAAGTAGTTGATTGTGTCATATATTTTGTGTTTTGAGAGTCTTACTAGATTTTGCTAATAAAATGTGTCATTTTGGCGAACAGTGTTTCAGTTTTTGCCTGCATGTTAAGTGTTTTGAAAAATTATGGTTGGACAAAAGTTCTCAAGCAACTGTAAAAGCTGTGGATCAGAACCAAGTCACAGTCAAGGGGATAAAATGGGACTTAGGAACGCCCCATAGCCTCAATCAACTCAGACTATGGGTGGGTTTATAGTGTGGCCAATCTATGATACCTGCTGGTTGAAGGTTGTTATGAGGCCATTGGAATGTACATTCAGTCGTAATATCCCACCATATTATGACAACTGGTATATCAGTGAATGGCATTTCCTTCACCATCAGTGGTAACCAAACATTCTCTACAGTTTATTTATTTTTTCCTACATACAGCAGGTCTGTGTCCGATTAAAACATCATGTTACATTCTGTCCCATCAAAACACCACATTAGAGTGTGCATTTAAGCTCCTAAAATCATCTAATCCATTAGATAAAAACACATTAAACATGGAATGGTTTGACACGCATGTGTGTGTGTGTGTGTGTGTGTGTGTGTGTACAGTATGTGCGATGCCTGTGTTCCATAATTCCCTAACGGTCAAATACAACGTCTCTTATACAACACAGACACACTATTGTCTCATGGAGTCAAATGAGATTCCATGTTAGTTGATGTAGATGAATTATGTATGTGTTGGTGTGTTGACGTGTAGGGGAGACACATGTTATCACTGCCTGTCTCCCTGGGAATGTAGGACAACATGCTTCGGCATAACAATGCACAATAGTCTTTAGTTCTCACAAACAACATGGCCGTTGGTTCTGTTCTTAATAAAAGAACACTTGTCTGTTTTTATGTGTTCTTGTAGACACCTGTGTTTTCTGGGAATTGTTTTAGTACCTAGAAATGCATGCAACGTACAGTACAGGGGAGGTTGTGATATGGACATTCCAACAGAAGAGACCAACCCTGTTTATACTGAGCATGAGAAATGGCTGGATGAGTATCATGTAGTTACATTTGTATTTGCTGGCTTTCAATGCTGGGTTATTGTCATAATAATTTGATATATACTGTTCCTAAAACACCATTCTTTTGCATCTGAGCGTTGAGCTGATATTTGTGTTTGAATATACACCCCAGTGTAAGTGTGTCATGGTACAGAAAAAGGTTTTTAAAACAAAACAGAGTTATGCTACAAAGCCTAAAGTTGTTCTTGAGTCTGAATACTGGTGCGTGTTTCAATATACATGTTTTTAAACCACAATGCTGCGTAAATGGCAACACCAAACCCAAAACAATTTCCGTAGATATACTGAAATATATAATCGCATATGGTATTTAACTCATGTTGATTGATACTGAGAGCGTATGAAGAATATTCTTTGTGTTTTGAATTCAAGCTTTTTCTTTGAACACTATATTTAGACAAACCTGAGAAGTGACAGTAGGAATAGGTGGAAGTAGGAACTGAACCTCAGGTTTCCACAAAAGTAAATGTACTTTTTCTAGAAATGTAAATACAAGCCACCCCACTTTACAAAAATTGAATTTAAAATCAATGTAAATCTACCCAAATGAATAGATACATAAATCAATATTAAACATAAAAATACTCCAGAAAAGTTATGTAAATATTAACAAAATAGAGTTAGATAAACACCAAAACGGTTTTCAACCGTTCTTATAGTGCTCCCAGTTCCCAGTTTTAAGGGGTGTTAAAACAAGCCAGGGGAGGTTTCAAACTTGTTTCACTAGTCCCAGCAAAGTTACGGACGTTATCTCCTTGAGGTTTGTGGCAGCTCAGTTGCAACTAGTTTTATTGTTAGAAATCACTTCAGTTTGAGTAACCAACGGCATAGTAGAGACAGGTCAACGGTAGAGACAGGTCCCCCGAATGTCAGAAGCAGGTTAATTGTTCCCCCCAAATAATGAACACTGCAATAAAATTTGAATGTACCCCCGACAATATCAGACTCCCACGTGACGTCTATGAGTGTACCTATATTTAAAATGCTGAGTTAATTGATATCATATGTAAGCTTATCGACCTCCCAATACGGATTGTTATAGGCCTATATTCAAAATATTTCTAAAACTCAATCAATTTCACATCATAGATGATTATGATAACGCTGTAGCAGGACATCAAATAATTACTGTATTTCACATTTTTATTGTGAAACCAGAAGATTAAAAATAGTCAGTCACAAAACCCAAACATTTTGACTGGCTCCTTATTGACATTTCCTGGTAATGGACTAGCATGCTTGGGGCTCCAGGGCTTGTGCAGTCGTTGGATAGCCGGTTTTCGCGTGTGGCAATGCGTGTAGAATTTCCTCCGCTAGCAGTGAAGTGGTGCTTATCTTACTGGTGTGGGTTGTAGGGGAAGCCCTATGTTTGCCGCGAGGGAACAGCCTAGAGAGCTGTTCCGCACTCTGTACCAGTGACAAGGGCGGAGGCATGGTTTTAAAACTCCGAGCACAAGGCCCTTTTATTGTTTAACATCCACAAATGCGATGAGGGGATTAATGAAGCGTCTGCCGGACCCATATGTCCCTTCGTGTCGCGTGGCGCTTAATTAAAAACCAAAGGCCTATAATATTGAATCTTGCAGGAATAGTCCCTGTTCTTGGGCCACTGCCCTACTCCTAGCAAGTGATTTGCTGGGCTACTTTTATAAGTCAAGTAAATCCGATGATTTTTTAATTTATTTTCTGACATTGTTAGTCTATTTTAATTTTGTGCGTTAGGTTAAAGGGTCGTTTTTCTGATATACTTTAGGTCTTAGGATATATATTATATTTTGGAATACTTATAATTGTAAATATTTATTTACAATTATTAACCTATATTATAGAAACATATTATTTATAGCACAATTATTTTGATAACGTTTATTGTGATCAAGGCTGTTTATTCTGCAAGCATATAGCAATGCTAGTGACACACTTTAGTGTCACACTTTAACAATTTCAGTTTAAACTTGCTCGACAAAACATCGTGCAAATCCTTTGAGTCTGTTTCCTGATTCACAATATGTTAACATTGAATCTCTTAGTAGCATTTTGTGGCAAGTATTCAATAACCAATCATTTTCAAAGCCTTTCTGACAGTTTTACAATACCATTCCAATAAGTATGGAATTTTCTAGACCCAGTGCAGGCAATTTTTCAAACCGCAATATTGCGCCATTGATCACTGTTATTGATTGGGGTTGCATGTATTGTCTTTCCTGCGTTCAACAAGTGGCCAGTCAGGACAGGGCTATTGTGATTGTTTTCAATAATTTAATGAATGTTCGTTTTTGGGGGGGTGTTTTTATTGAAGCAGCACAGTTTTTATCTTTCTTTGACCAATCAGATTCGCTCTTTTAACAAGAATTGTCCAAAATCACTATTAAACTGTAAACACACATTTTCTGTCTGTGCTTCTGATTTTAGGCCAATTTATCATCTAATTCATCTGTTCACAAATCATATAGCAAGCACTGTTATTGAACAATATTTATATGTACCATTTTCCTGCAGGAATAATGTTGTGTAATGATTCGGTGTTGGATGTTGCCTTTTTACTCAACCAGTGCATGCTGTGACTACGATTATAAACTTTTTAATTTGGTGCATAGTATGCCTAGAGGTCTACAAAAAATAATGTACAATATTAGGCCTCTAGGTCAATTTCCCTCTGACAAAAACATTAAGTCTATTTCAAGTTGGGACACTTCACCCTATTTTGTAAGACATGAAACATGTATTATTTTTCAGCAGACGGTTTTGTAGGAATTAGAACGTCGATGAATGACTCAGGAGGTCTTAGAAACCGGCTCCGTGTGAACTGGACAACGCGATATGCCCTCTGAACTAAACAAGTCCCGTCAGTGAAATTTAGGATTATCCTTCCTGCGAGACAGGATTAACATAGTTTTTCCATAATACACATTCCTGCAACTGACACTTGAAATTGTGCAGTTTTTTATATATAAGTGTGTGAGTGCGTTCGCGCGTACACGGAAATTATGCTCGTGCTACAAAATAGCTGTTGAGAATTATTTGTTGTAAAATGCATTATTAGTTTTTTCAAAAATGTTTTAACAGAAAAACGTTACAACATCGAGGCTAATGTTGTGCATTAATATAAGATAATATACATGTTTTAAAAGTTAAACAGGCGACACTGTGGATCAGTTCAAACGTTCTTTATTTGTGTGCTTGGCCTTTTGATAGCAGTTTGGCATAACCTTGAGTTGTATTTGTTCTTAATGGACATTGATGTTTCAGGCATCTTTGCTGCTCATTGACGCGGCCATTCACACTGTTTGAAAATTCCCTATTTCAACTAATAATTAATCATAAAAATTTATATTTCTTTAAACACTTGGACATGACGAAAAAACTATTCAATTCACAGCTGGAAGATCGCAGATGCAAAACTCTGAATTGCATACGGGTACAATAAATCACAGTCTCAAATTCTAACACAGATATAAAATTAAAAACACATAGGGGAACATTTATGAGCACACGCATACTGGTTGATTGTCTCTTAGAACTAGTGTGTTATAAACATTTTTTCATAAATTAAATAGTGCATCCAGGTTCGCCTCAGAGGCGTGCGGCACACCGCTGTGCGCGTACACACATGCACACACACACACACACACATACACACATAATTCTTTGATCAAAGGGCCCCATTAGCTTGCCAACCAAGAGGAGAGGTTTGGGATGTCCTAAGAAGCTTATGGAAAGCTGACCCATTCCACGCGCTTAACCAAGGGTTGGAGCTTCTCTTGATCATTTTTTCTTAGGTTACAATTTTGTTCCATGTCCTTGATCAAAGTTAAGGAGAGTTCACTCTGAATTTTCAATTCAACCCTACAGGTGTGACACTGTCTGACAGACCGAGCGGCTGCTCCCTTCTCTTCCTCAGTTGGTTTTCTGGGCATAGTTTGACGTTCAGCTCCAGACGTTCCCTTTCCGCGACTCATTCACTGCCAACCTGGGCCCAACTGATGGCCTGACGTTTATTTCACCACATTGTGAAAAGATAATGTCAGTAACTAGTTTTTTTCACAACACCTGAAATTTCCACGACTGGTCTTTGTAATCCAAACAGTCCGCGTTGAAGTTGAGTTTCCAGGCTGCGGCCTGGTCTTTGTAATCCAGGCAGTCTGTTGGACCACTGAAGCCTAGTCCCGCTGCCCCATATCCCGGCGTGGAGAGAGAAGAAGCCGGGCTCAGGTGACTGGAGACCCCATTGCTGCCCATGGGGCTCATGGTGGAGCCCGCTGTGGATAGCTGGTGGTGCATAGGCGCTAAGTAAGACCCACAGTCCATCCCGCTGAAATACGATGAGGATCCTGTATAGCCTTGGCTGTATCCAGAAGCCTGGGTGTAGGTCATCGGGTAGGACCGTTGCATACAAGAGGAGGAGGAGGTAGAGAGTGGGTCAGAGAGGGGAGAGATGGAGGCGGGACTCCAGATGGACACTGGGGCACTACTGCTGCTCACGGCCGGGATTGAGGTGCTGGGGGGCGGTGTGAACTGGCCGCTGGCTCCGCTCTCGGAGCTGGCTTCTCTGATAGGGGAACTTTTCTTCTTGACGGGTCTCGTCTTGTTCTGTGCACCGCTTTGGGACTGCTGTGCCTGCTGTCGACACTTCGCCCTTCGGTTTTTAAACCATACCTGAAGGATGGATACGTTTGTTGAATTATAATAATCATACAAATTGGAAGGGTATCACGGTATATTATTCTGTCTAGCATTAAACAATGGGTTTATATATAGCCCGCTATCAGTGGATTCAAAAGGAAAGCATGGTAGGCCTATTCTTTAGGGGTTGAACACTCCCATTCAATTTATCAACACTCGGTGCCTGAAGTGGGGTCTGGGTGCTTGACTTCTCAAGCTCAAATTAATGAGGTGTGTGAGTGGTCTTGACTAAAAACCTGGACGGATGCTTGTGTTAAGCAAAGGTCTGGGAACATACCTGAACTCGGGATTCAGGTAGGTTGATCTTCAGGGCCACCTCTTCGCGCATGAATATGTCTGGGTAGCGGGTCTTCGCGAATAAGTTCTCCAGAATGTCCAGCTGAGCGCGGGTAAATGTGGTCCTTTCGCGCCTCTGTTTACGTGGGGTGGCTTTATGAGGAAAAGTAAACATTAATTATATGACTTTAAACATTTATTATTTTAATTGTATATAGACTAATCAGTCTACTGTATCCGAGAAGCATAATGTGGCAAAAAGCAATTAAGATAATAAATGGTAATTTGGTTGATATTATGGATTTTAGTTTGCATACGTTTTCAATACATGATTCGTGTTGGTTAAGGGGCATTAATAAATGAAATGTGCCCCTCACAGGCGCCAAATAATGGGTAAATATGATCCACTAATAGTTTAGATGATTCTCTAAATGCCTAAGGAAGATAATGTTTTTAGGTCAATGGAAAGATTTTATGCTAAGGATGTCAAAAGATATAATTAACTGAACAGATTTTAAATCATTTAAATTATTTTGCGAAGGCTAGCGTTATCAGTTCAATTAATCTGAATTTGGTTATAACTCACCCGGATACCCGACTGACGGATGAAGCAGGTCCATCCCAGAGGCAGACAAACTCAGGCCGTTGACCGTGTACGGCGGCTGCTTTAGATAAGACATCATTCTAGCCTCCGAACGAAGCGCAAAGTTGGAGAGAATTTTGAAAACAAAAAAAGCGTTCGAAAACACTCTTTTAGTTTAGTCCTGAAGTGTTGGATTCTTCCCGGTTCTTCTGTTGGAAAACTGAACAGAGGAAGACGGAAGACAGAGAGGGGGTTGTCTTGGTTAGATTATAAATCCTTGCTTGTTCGTTGGAAGCGTTATGTAGTCTTTACACAGCGAGGTGAACTTAAAAAATGAGCGTCGCCCTACACGCGCATCGCTCTTAAAGCAGACCGGAGACCCCCAGCTGTCCTTGTGGACTGAGGATGCTCTGTCTGACAAACGCTCGAGACACCGCACCCCCACCAAAACTCTCTCTATCTCTCTCACACACCCCCCAAAACAACACTACTACTTCCACCACAACCCACCACAACCCAAAACATCCCATAATTTCATCATGCCTACTCGTAGAACAAAAACATTGTCGTTAAAATTCGCACACGCATTGGGCCAAACAAGGCAATGTACACCATTAGCATAGAGCCCAGAGGTTAGAAGCAGCTAATTGTCTCCAGAATATACGGCATGATTGGGGGCCATTTGCAAAGACAAAGCCCACTGTTGACCAGATAAATAATGCTGATAACAAAATAGCTTTTGGCGACAAACAAAAGAGACAATACTGTAAACCGCAGCGCTCTCCATTTTTAGGCAATGAAACTAGCACAGCATCTTGAATTCTATTTAGATGGCCTTTGTCTGATAAAATGGCTAAATCTCTTGTACATGTAAATTCGGTGAACATTAAAATATGAAGGGCAATTTCGCAACCAAAAAAACTTGGGGTAACTCTTCCATTATAGTAATTCCAGACGAATTTTTTTTACACTCCCTAGGCGATTTCCACCTAACTAATGGCTCCCGGTAATTAGATTTTAGGTATTGAGACTATCGAAGAGTGTTGATTAGCAAAGACCACTTCATCTTAATCTAAACAAACAAGCACCGAAATTAAGAACCGATCAAATTTCGCTGATCCAGTGAGATTATTTAGAGAAAGCTATTGCCAACAACATTTTTATTTTGTAGTAGCCTGTAATTCTCGAAATGAATAGGCTGTATATAATTTGTTTTGATGAGTATAACTATCTTAAACAGCATTTATCCAATAGAAATGCATCCTCTCTATAAATTGGTGAGGGGAAACCCCGTTTTGGTTTTTGGTAGTAGATTAATTATTTGACTAGGTTAATGTTTAGCCTAGACCCATTATGGGCTATAAATACGGCACGTGCATTTTCCATCTACATTTTAAATATGATATTGCAATTCATTGTCCATTTTGGCCTGTATAAATATGTATAAATGCTTACCAAAATGGAAACACAACATTATAGGGTAAATTTATAACAAAACAATGGAATAGGGCAAAGAAACAATATATTATTTAAAACTTATTAAACGAATAAGTCTTAAAAAGTATTGCAAATCAATGATGCCACGTTTAGCAAATCATACATACATAAGTACATACATAAATTGATAGTATAAGTCTTTCGTTGTAACCCATGGTCCTATTAGATTGGAATCCTTCTGCACCTACCTGTAGAATCGAAGTTACAACTCTAAGTCCTCTCTTCTCGTGCACGTAGCCAAACTAGGAGACTTCATACGTTTTTATATAGGCCCATAACGGCCACCGGGCACAATCTGTCACTTTTTTACCCCAGACCCCGTCTACCGGTTGCTCCACATCCGTTCAATAATAATTACCCTGTCCAAGAATTAATTATTATTGCCCACAAGTTTTTTTTGTGCAAGAAATAAACGAGATAATCCGGACGGCACGCGCTGCCCTGATTACAGGACGCTAGCCGCGACTCCGCGCGCTCCGCATTCGGGCTGATTAATTTTCTGCGTCACGAAAATAAAACAAAGGCTGGCATTGTGTTTATTAAGACAGCTGACTGCCAGACAACCTAACCCCACCCCCACTCACTTTCCCAAACTTATACAGGTCGCGTAATAATAACAACAACAGTAGTAGGCTAATAATCAAATATATTATTGCACCCTGCATTGTTTGGCTGTAAATAGCCTATATAATAATACGAAGACCAATAATAATCGTATCAGTAACCCTATGAAAACATTGACATATATTACGGATGTTCTGATAAATGCTTCTGGTGTTTTAACTGCAAATTGAAGGCCTTTCTTTCACGCTTTCCCAGAAGACAACAATTCACGTTACTTACAATCAACATCCATACCAACATATTTTCCCTCGGCTTATCGAATTAGACTAAAGCATGTGTTGGGTTCTGAGTTCTCCGTACACAGCTCATTATGCTAGTGGCCAGAGAGCCAAAGAGGTGAGGGGTAGAAAAAGTTTCTTTTTAAACACGCCTCCCCAATTATCTCTCCATGCGGAGGTATTTACATCACAAAGAGCAGTTGGTGCTATTGAAAGGAAAGGGAGATAAATACACGATAAAGATAAGATGTTTTAAAATTGTTAGCAGAAATGTTAGCTCAAATAAATACGGTAAAAACGCCAAAGAGGAAATTATTGCACAAATGTATAGTCAGTCCTACAACAGAGAAAGAAAAGGTGCTCTGTGGATGGATGCAATGGAAATAATGGTACTAAAGAATGTTACAATAGCAAGCAGAATACCTACTTATTAATATTTTACTGAACAATACATTTCCGAAATATTTAGACTGCACACGTTTGTGGTAGGATGATTTGACAGTCTTGAGCTCAACGCTTCTCATAAAACTAGGCTACAGTTAATAGACTAATATGAACAATAAACAATTTGAAGGCGTCATCCGGGTAATTTGTTCAAATTCAAGTTTTAACTGATTATAAAAATGATGTGGTTGCATGTCTTCGTGTTTTGAGGAAATGCTAGTAGGACAATTTCTTATTTTTACCAGGGGGATATTTGCTAAATAACCTAGACAGCCAATCGAATAAAGCGAGGAAAATTAAGGGGAATGATAGTTGAACTTTTCCATACTGTAATAAGACTGTCATCACCGCAGCCCATACCATGGCTATCAACGTCTTTAAACAAAAATACCACCTCAGTTTATTGAGAAAAGCTCGCGCCCTGGATGAGTGAACGATGAGTGATCAGTGAATGTGTTCCCTGTCCGCTAGCGTACCACAGAGCCTCTCTCTTGATTCATGGCAAAGGTGACAATGACGCTCGAAGAGCAATCAAACGATTAATTATGCCAATAAGCGTTTCACACACATTAACTAGTCCCTACGGTATAGGGCAAAGAGTACTGACACCCCCCCTACACACACACACCCTGCAGGCAAACCGTTTTTGGTGTAGGCTAACTATGTTAGTTCAAACAAAAAATCCATGGCCTATTTAAACACCGATAAATATTACAATGTGTTAATTAGTCAATAGCCGAATGTTTTCAATTTGATTATCCAAGCTAGACCATTTGTTGGTCGACTCTGATTTATTACTTCCAGCGAGGCCTTGCCATGAGGAAGGGGAATATAGGCTACATTCTTGGGGACCTGACTGTCACGGTTTGGTAAATGTAACCCTCTCAGAGAGGTTTAAAAACTCTGGCACACGCAGCACCCCTCATCTCTCTCTTTCTCTCTCTTTCTCAAAGGAGCCCCTTCTCACACTACATGCATTCACACATTATGTTGCTATTTGCTCGTTAATAATATAATTCGTCCTATTTTTCTTTTACACAAAACTAATAATAATAAATGAAAATAATACGTTTTAATTTGCAATAGAAATACTATAGTAGGTATAGTAAAACTATAGTATTTCAATAGTAGAAGAAAACTGTTTGAATATATGTTTTGTCTACCCATTTTACCTTTTTACATTTCAGTGGTACAAAATATGCTGGGATGTTTCAACTGCTTTTTCAAGAACTGGCTTGTCTGCGAATACAACCGCTACTTTTGTTTCCCTTCACCCACGTCCCCCCTCCACTCCTCCCCCTCCCATTTCTGTCATGGGGGACAGGTTGCGTTTTGGTAGGGATTAGCGTCTGAATTTGATTAGCCAGCAAGCTAATTGTTACCAGTGCGCTTTTCACTGTCTAGTTCTCACTGAATTAGTAGGCTACAGAAGCCTACTCACTGGTTTGGTGCAAAATGTTCTTCAAAATAAAATCTTTCTAGTCCAAATCCAATTTTTTTCTCTCTCCCTTTATTCGCATTTGCCTTTTAAAGGCTCCCATTTAATTACATTTCGACATGTAAGTATTTAAGTTGAGGATTTATGTTAAAATCTTGTTCTTTTAACGTTTCGTTGGTGCATGAGACCATCTGCTATATAAATAAATGACCTTAAACTAAATCAAAGGACGTCAGGCCAACGAACCTACTTTGTAAGAGTTCCGTCTTACTAAACAGGTCTCAAGTTCAATCTTTCGCACGCTTTTAATTTTAAGTTAAGTATGGAATGCAATTGATTTATTATCTAGTAGCCCACAGTGACAATTCCTTTGCCTTCATGTTTTAAGAGAACTTTAAATGATTAAATAAACAACTAATATCTCTAATATTTCTTTTCCCATGTCTCTCAGAAGCGTGAAGCCCTCCCTATTGCTCGTGGCTCGCGCTGTCGCCTTTCATCTCGAGCTCTGATACATAATTCATCGGTAAATATCGCATTGCCCCGGGGAGCGTTTGCGCTAAACGGGGCTCTGATTGTAAAAGGTGAACGCGCTTGTTAACGTCTGTGGCAATATGCCCTCCCTCTGACTCCAGGCGAATTGAAGGAGTCACGGTTTCTCCTGCTGCTAGGGAGACGAATTAGGGACTTTAAGAATCGTGGGACTGGGATAGGCTCACGGTATAGCTTCACATTATGTTTTGTACTGTATTTGGCCTACTGCAAAAATAATATAAATAATGATCATTCTTGTTATTATTATAGTCATAATAGAGTTTTTAATTAATTTATGAAAATAAATTGATCAAATAAAAATGTTGTCATAGTGGATTACTCAATATATTATTCTAAATCCAATTCAATGATGTCATAGTTCAGTTGGCATTCAGTGGTCCAACCCCGAGTCAGATCAATGCCTTGGTCCATTCACTCACCCCCATCTGTCACACACACTCACACACAGACACACACACAACAAACCATCTGCACTAATACATCTACTGTGTTATGAATGAATTGATTAACATGTTGGTGACATATAAGTATTGACAGTGGTGTAAGGGAAGGCATTAATATTGAGCCATTATTACAACTCCGCAATACAGCAGGTGGTTACATTCAAAAGCAGTATGAAGCTATCTGTCACTCATCCACTTTCCAGCTTCTAATTAGTTCATTCCGTAATTGTCCTCTTCACTACAAGTCCAGAAAATTCAGGTGAACATGTGTTTTTTACCAAGGTACTACAATTAAGTAGTATAATGTCAACTTATCGAGAAAAGAAGAGAACTCAACCATCTTTGTCCATCTTGTAGTCTCTCTAACAGGGGCGGAGTCATATGACTGACAGATGGGTCGAAGGGACTAATTCATTCTAGCAATTACTTCTATTATTATTCAGTGATTAGATGTGGGATGGCAAGAAGACTGCTCCACATTACTGTATAAAGAGAAACATAGAAAAACTGTATACATCTATACAATGATCTGATGTATACACAGAGGCATATAAATGAAGGATATATACATAAACACACATACATACCCCATATTAGTCTCCATGGGAGGTTGGAATGCCTTGTCCCTGCTGGTACCTCGTTAACCTCTCATGGCTTTTGGGTAGTGTTATGCCTACCGAGAGGCCTCCAACCTGGGCAGTGGTCTTCAGACTCTGTTCCCTGGAGGGTCAGCACCCCTACAGGCAGAGGGAGGGAGGTGGGAGGGCAAAACAAAAACACTCCCTGGGGTCCCCAACAGTAAACAGCCCACCCACTGGTACTCAGCATCTGGAGGCAATGACAGACACACACACACACACACACATGCTCACACACACCTATTCACATTATGATGTCAATGACCGGCCACACACGCAAAACACGCAGACTCACAAACTGATGTATACACCTTTATGCACTCATCCATTACCAAAGATGCATGCATCATTTTACAGGGCAACGTGAAGCTATACAAATGTGCACGCACATGCACATATTCAACTGTAAATTGGAGTTGAATGAATGCCTCAAGTGTTTTTGAAAGCGATGTAATGCCAGGGTTACTGAAACAGACCACTATGTTCCCCTGAAAGTGGTGAGCTAGCTAAAAGCCCTACGCCCAAATAAACAGCTTTATCATTTGACTAGTACAGCATCATTTGTGTTTTGACTTCAAAAACAGAAGAATAGAAAAAAAGAGAAACACCAACAGTTGAAAAAAGAGCAAGGATGGAAAACAAAGATGGGGAGAGAGAGAGAGAGAGGGATAGTTGAAAGAGAAGTGTAAAGTTAATCCTGGCTGAATCGTTGGGTTCGGCTGAAGGAGTGACACTGAAAACAGTTTTTCTTTCTTTTCTTTCTTTTCTTTCCAAATGTGCTATCCCCTCTCCCTCTCTCCTCTTCCTCATGTGCCTCTCACTATTTTTCTGCCTCCTTATCCTTTTTAATTAGAGGGGCTATTCTGCAGCATAGAAGGCCTTAATCCCCTACTGACCAACAATGCAAAAAGGCAGCCTTTGAACAGCCGACCTGCACCCCCTAACCCCCCCCCCCCCAACCTGCTCCACCACTCCAAACACTACCCCAATACGCCAAAGCTCCCACCATTGGGAAACTTTTTTCTAATCTTATACTTACTTTTTCAACAAAGCGCTGAGGGGACCCTGTGCAAACTCAAGGTCTTGAAAATATAAAAGTTTATTGCGAGATCCATTCTACAGTAAGGACAATGTCTAATCTGGATGATATATAGATTATAAAGAAATCCAAACGTTTGACACAATTACATCCGGTTTCTACGCTCTCAACATGAACATGTTTAACATTCTGTGACTACCAGGAGTGTAGCCGGCATTCAGATTAATTCTGTGGTGAAAAGTAATCTGAAAACGTTAAAGGGTCTGATAAGTGATGAAACATCATTATTTTTTGCACGAAAGATGTCTGGCATTTTATGCAGAGGGAAAGAAAAAAGTAGTTTGTCAATTGATTTAAAAAAATCTGACCTAGCAGGATTTTTGTTGTTTTAATAGGGAAGCAACGTAAAAGAATCCAAGGGGGTTAGAAAGATGGAAATTCTCTCAGTCCATGTCAGGCCTCATTTACACCCTATTAACATCTCTTATTGTGATCCCAGAACTCTATTAATGATGACCTTTGTTGTTAAATGTCTAATTAGCATATCATAAAGTCCTGTCATTACAACTACCAGATTGGGAAAGTAGGGTTAAAATACGAGAGGGACCTATGAGAGGGGTGTGTTAAAAGGCTTCCTACACAACTATACATCCATACCATAATATTATGTTAGGCACTCATAACCTACTTCATGCTTTCAATACATATCTTCCAGATGTTATGTCTTACTGTGGAACTGACAGCTTCCCAGTAATTTCATACAGACTATTGTTCTTCATAGTTATCGGAAACAAAATGTAAATTTTAGATGGAGGCCACAAAAAGTTATTCAGTAAGCATTTAACACCCATATTATAATAAATGCTACATTAAATAACTTACAACTAATTCCACTGGTACGATCAAAACTACTAATAATTATACCAGTACAAGCCATACAAATACAGACATTACTACAAGTACTATCAGTACTACTAAAAATTATACCAGTACTATCAATACAAATACGGACAATACTACAAGTACTATCAGTACTACTAATAATTATACCAGTACCAGCCATACAAATACTGACAATACTACAAGTACTATCAGTACTACTAATAATTATACTAGTACTAGCTATACAAATATGGATAATACTACAAGTACTATCAGTACTGCTAATAATTATACCAGTACTAGCCATACAAATACGGACAATACTACACATACTAACAGTGCTACCAATAATTTATGGGATATTTTAAATAAGTTAACAGGCTGCCAACATTTATTGATTTAGATCATTATCAATAGTACATGGGTCCATATGCGTTTGTATTCTTTCATCCTAAATAACCCTTTTCAAACACACTACTGCTAATGGCAAATATTTTGAGCAAAATGGTTTTATGAATGACCATAGCCAGGTATGCAGCAGCAGTGTCAGCCACAGTGACTGTTTGGCTCCTCCATTCTGTTCTGCCGGCAAGACCCAGGCCAACCAGCCAAACACAGTCTGGGAACACTGTTAATCGCACGCCCAATATTTCCACAGCAGGCAATTAGCATCCAGCTTTTATGTATAAAATTGAGGCAGAGAACGAGAGTTATGATCGACAATGAGAAAGGAAGAGAGAAATGGAGGGAGAATAAAGAAGTAATTAAGATGTTGGGTGAGAGGAGAGAGAGAAGGACAGAGACGAGCAGTCTGTTGCTGTGTGATTTCAGGCTTGCTAACACACTAATTAGCCCTTCATTGTGAGATAATGGACTTGGCCGGTTCTCCCGGTTCTACGAGCCGCCTAGCCCGGTTGACCTCACCTACCAAAGGTCAGAGGCCACCATGTGCGGTTTGCCTCGCGTGTGTGCTGTCGGTGTGTGTAGATGTGTGCAAAGGCCCTATCGAGACTTTCCCATTCTCTGGAAGGAAACTTGGAGTAGTTGAGTTGTAATGTTGTTGTTAAGGTGTATGTATGAAGAAAAAGTAGGAGTGAAGCAGAGAGCTCATAGGAGTTGTTAGAAGGTGTAAGTTAAAAGGTTAATATTGGCAGCTTTAATCGCATCTCCAGTTCTTCATGACAAGGAACCTTACACACTTTTAGTGTAGCTAGCCTTTTAAGTGCAGAATACAACTTTAACCAACAACATTCCAAAGGTTATGCCAAATGTTACTGAAATTTAGTTTTTCCTTTCTGTTCTGGATTTCTGCTAATTTCAGATTAAACCATTAAATTAACCATGTATTGGACAATTTTAAACTAATCATGGGCCACAGTTGGTGTTTTGATAACAAACATTTAGCAATAATTACATGCTGATAACATTAATACTGACTAGTCCAAATGTTCTCAATCTATGAGAAGCTCCCTATACATGGGACCAACGTTTGATTTGAGGGGTAAACATATAGTTTTTTTCCAGTTGGCAATTTTTTCACATCTTTTTAACAACACATAGTGTAAGTCTGAAACGATCAAGGCTGTAACATGCTGTAGGAGTAAATAACTGTGATGTGTATTAGAACCTTTGGTTTGTATTAGTTATTCAGAAGTTCATCCATCTTGGGTTGAATAGTCAAATAACTGGTTTTGGCAGTCATTGTATACACCTATATTTTTAGCTTTGTGTGAGGAGAAAATGTAGAATTATATTGAGTTTCCATGTAAATTATCGACATTGTGTTAGCATTGTCAGCAGAGTAACATTTGGGTAAATCAGGTCTCTAATAATAATAATAATTATAGAAGTGGCACCGTGTACAATCCTACGTTAACAATAACGTATCTTGTCTTAAATGGGAAATATCTCAGGCACTCCAAACAATTTTGGAGAAAAATGTATTTGAAAGATTAACTTAAAATATTAACTGGAGATGTCTTCTGGTCATTCATGATAGTAGTAGGGTAGTTTGGGATAATATGTCCACCCCCCCAAAGATCAATGTCTATTTACTGACACAAAAAAGAAAAGTTAAGTGTTTTGTTCTATGTTGAAGATGGCCATGCTTAGGGTAATGGTTTATAAAGCACAATGAATGGCTAGAGTTCATTCGTTTGTATTTAATCAAATAGATTTTTTAGGAAAAGATGCCCCCCTTAGGGTTAGTTGCTCCCTGGGGAATCTTATCCCAATAGAAGATAATGCCTAAGGGTTTTAAAGAATTGGGCCTTTTTTGTTTTTACACCACTTACATTTCCTTACACGCAATTTCATAGAGTTAAACTAAATGTATTATCGTTTAAATAAGGCAATATTTTAAATCCCAGCAGTCTTTAAAATGAGATTCAGAAGAAAACATTTCTAATAGATGGCTGAGCAGGTGTGATGATACAGAGGACATTTGTAGTTGCTTAAGACTAGTGGCAGCCAGAGGAGATGTAAAAAAAAATATTTTGATATTTTGTGTTTTTTGTGAGAGTTACAAGGGGGGATGTCTTGTCTCTTTTTACCCTATAGTAAAAATCTTAAATTTGGCCCCTTTAGATATAATGATAACAACATATTATTAAACAGCCTACCTAAAAGATTTCATGAGTGTTGTTAAACTACACTCACCTAAAGGATTATTAGGAACACCTGTTCAATTTCTCATTAATGCAATTATCTAATCAACCAATCACATGGCAGTTGCTTCAATGCATTTAGGGGTGTGGTCCTGGTCAAGACAATCTCCTGAACTCCAAACTGAATGTCAAAGTGGGAAAGAAAGGTGATTTAAGCAATTTTGAGCGTGGCATGGTTGTTGGTGCCAGATGGGCCGGTCTGAGTATTTCACAATCTGCTCAGTTACTGGGATTTTCACGCACAAACATTTCTAGGGTTTACAAAGAATGGTGTGAAAAGGGAAAAACATCCAGTATGCGGCAGTCCTGTGGGCGAAAATGCCTTGTTGATGCTAGAGGTCAGAGGAGAATGGGCCGACTGATTCAAGCTGATAGAAGAGCAACTTTGACTAAAATAACCACTCGTTACAACCAAGGTATGCAGCAAAGCATTTGTGAAGCCACAACACGCACAACCTTTAGGCGGATGGGCAACAACAGCAGAAGACCCCACCGGGTACCACTCATCTCCACTACAAACAGGAAAAAGAGACTACAAATTGCACAAGCTCACCAAAATTGGACTGTTGAAGACTGGAAGAATGTTGCCTGGTCTGATGAGTCTCGATTTCTGTTGAGACATTCAGATGGTAGAGTCAGAATTTGGCGTAAACAGAATGAGAACATGGATCCCTCATGCCTTGTTACCACTGTGCAGGATGGTGGTGGTGGTGGTTTAATGGTGTGGGGGATGTTTTCTTGGCACACTTTAGGCCCCTTAGTGCCAATTGGGCATCGTTTAAATGCCACGGCCTACCTGAGCATTGTTTCTGACCATGTCCATCCCTTTATGACCACCATGTACCCATCCTCTGATGGCTACTTCCAGCAGGATAATGCACCATGTCACAAAGCTTGAATCATTTCAAATTGGTTTCTTGAACATGACAATGAGTTCACTGTACTGAAATGGCCACCACCGACACCAGATGGCGCAGCAATAACTAAAAATGTATGTTCTAATTGTGATATATACATCGCCCTCAAATGTCTATGTTCTTCTGCACATCTTAATCTTTTCTTTTTATTGGCCAGTCTGAGATATGGCTTTTTCTTTGCAACTCCACATATAAGACCAGCATCCTGGAGTCGCCTCTTCACTGTTGACGTTGAGACTGGTGATTTGTGGGTACTATTTAATGAAGCTGCCTGTTGAGGACCTGTGAGGATTCTGTTTCTCAAACTAGACACTAATGCATTTGTCCTCTTGCTCAGTTGTGCACCGGTGCCTCCCACTCATCTTTCTATTCTGGTTAGAGATAGTTTGCACTGTTCTGTGTAGGGAGTATTAGACAACGTTGTATGTGATCTTCGCATTTCTCGAATGGAATTGCCTTAATTTCTCAGAACAAGAACAGACTGACGAGTTTCAGAAGAAAGTTCTTTGTTCCTGGCCATTTTCAGCCTGTAATCAAGCCCACAACTGCTGATGCTCCAGTTACTCAACTTGTCTAAAGAAGGCCAGTTTTATTGCTTCTTTAATCAGCACAACAGTTTTCAGCTGTGCTAACATACAGTTCAATGCGTTTCCTTTATTTTCATGACTATTTACATTGTAGATTCTCACTGAAGGCATCAAATCTATGAATGAACACGTGGAATTATGTACTTAACAAAAAAGTGTGAAATAACTGAAAACATGTCTTCTAATTTCTTCAAAGTATCCACCCTTTGCTCTGATTACTGCTTTGCACACTCTTGGCATTCTCTTGATGAACTTCAAGAGGTAGTCACCTAAAATGGTTTTCCAACAGTCTTGAAGGAGTTCCCAGAGATGCTTAGCACTTGTTGGCCCTTTTGCCTTCACTCTGCGGTCCAGCTCACCCCAAACCACCTCGATTGGGTTCAGGTCCAGTGACTGTGGAGGCCAGGTAATCTGGCGCAGCTCTCCATCACTCTCTTTCTTGGTGAAATAGCCCTTACACAGCCTGGAGGTGTGTTTGGGGTCATTGTCCTGTTGAAAAATAAATGATGGTCCAACTAAACGCAAACCGGATGGGATGCCATGTCACTGCAGGATGCTGTGGTAGCCATGCTGGTTCAGTATGACTTCAATTTTTTATAAATCCCCAACAGTGTCACCAGCAAAGCACCCCCACACCATCACACCTCCTCCTCCATGCTTCACGGTGGGAACCAGGCATGTAGAATCCATCCGTTCACCTTTTCTGCGTCGCACGAAGACACAGCGGTTGGAACCAAAGATCTCAGATTTGGACTCATCCGACCAAAGCACAGATTTACACTGGTCTAATGTCCATTCCTTGTGTTTCTTGGCAAATAACAAATCTCTTCTGCTTGTTGCCTCTCCTTAGCAGTGGTTTCCTAGCAGTTACTTGACCATGAAGGCCTGATTCGCGCAGTCTATTATCTGAGCTGCTGTTAACCTGCGATTTCTGAGGCTGGTGACTCGGATGAACTTATCCTCAGCAGCAGAGGCGACTCTTGGTCTTCCTTTCCTGGGGCGGTCCTTATGTGAGCCAGTTTCGTTGTAGCGCTTGATGGTTTTTGCGACTGCACTTGGGGACACATTCAAAGTTTTGGCAATTTTCTGGACTGGCTGACCTTCATTTGTTAAAGTAATGATGGCCACTCGTTTCTCTTTACTTAGCTGATTGGTTCTTGCCATAATATGAATTCTAACAGTTGTCCAATAGGGCTGTCGGCTATGTATCAACCTGACTTCTGCACAACACAACTGATGGTCCCAACCCCATTAGTAAGGGAAAACATTCCACTAATTAACCCTGACAAGGCACACCTGTGAAGTGAAAACCATTTCAGGTGACTACCTCATGAAGCTCATTGAGAGAACACCAAGGGTTTGCAGCGCTATCAAAAAAGCAAAGGGTGGCTACTTTGAGGAATCTAAAATATAAGACATGTTTTCAGTTATTTCACACTTTTTTGTTAAGTACATAATTCCATATGTGTTCATTCATTGTTTTGATGCCTTCAGTGAGAATCAACAATGTAAATAGTCATGAAAATAAAGAAAACGCATTGAATGAGAAGGTGTGTCCCAACTTTTGGCCTGTACTGTAATTGCAAAAGGATTTTCTAATGATCAATTAGCCGTTTAAAATGATTAATTTGGATTAGCAAACCCAACTTGCCATTGGAACACAGGAGTGATTGTTGCAGATAAGGGGCCTCTGTACGCCTATGTAGATATTCCAAAAATCTGCTGTTTCCAGCTACAATAGTTATTTCCAACATTAACAATGTCTACACTGTATTTCTGATTCATTTTATATTATTTTAATGAACAAAACAACAAGTTTATGTCTATATGAAGCCAAATGTTTGAATTGTAGTGTATGTAAATTTTTGGTTTACAGTAGACAAAAAACAAAAAAGCACTTTACTATATCTTTGCAGGTGCCTCTAATATGAAAATCAATAATTCTACCAGTTTGAATTGAGAAAGCACTCATTCTTCTGTTTTATGTCGATGTACTGCAGTGATTATGGAGAAAATAAAAAAAATGTGAATCATCTTAGGAGGTCAGATGCAAGATTGTAGCCAACCATGGGCAAGCAAGCACCTCAAGGCTTCAAGTCCATCTCAGAAACTATGATTTTTCTGTTTCCACTGTACATAATGTCCTTAAGAGGTTCAACACCCATGTAGCTAATTTCCTTGAACACGTTGTCAACTTTTCTGTTCATGTTCCAAAATGTTATGCATATACAGTGGATATAAAACGTCAATACATTAATGCTGCCGGTATAAAGCAGGAGAACAGAGGACTTTAAATAACAAGATTATGAAGTAACACAAACTACACACAAAAACAACGCAACAAAGTAATGAAAACAAAATAATGACAGACAAGATATATTTAGGAAGGAGGAACTTAAATAGAGTCAGTGATAAGGAACACAGGTGAGGGCAATAATAACTAAAAGGTGTCTGTGCTCCACAGCTTGTGTTGAATTGTACTCTGCCAGGAGTGCCTGGTTCTTGTCAGTGTACAATTCATCACACACTGTGGGGTAGCAAGACAGAAGTAATGTCTTATTAATAAATAACTTCCAAATTATTTGTTTGAAGCAAAACCATTGCAGCACAACACCTAAAATATACAGTACCTACTGTCAAGCATGGTGACGGCAGCATCATGTTATGGGTCTGCTCCTCTTCAGCGGGGACAAGGGTTCCGGTCAGGAACAAAATAGCCCCAAATATTAATATATTTTGGTGGGAACCCTACTGACCTCTTCCAGAACATGACAATTGCAAAGCCAAATAAACCAATTAATAGTTTCCCAAAAGGAAGGTCAATGTCCTGGAATGGCTGAGTCTGAGTCTGGACCTCAAACCTATAGAAAACCTCCAGACTGACCTAAAAGGGCTGTATTCCTGGACGTTTCAGTTTTCAAGTGGCTCTGAGGGGGGTGATCACCACAACAGATAACAACCCAACATAATAACATGGACCAGTGAGTAAGAAATAGAATGTCTGTGTTTTAGCATTGTTCAAGTGCTTAAATGTTTTCTTGGAGGATTTCTGGTTCTGAAGAATCAGGCTTGCTTGCTTACAGTAATGTCATCCCCTGAAACACATACACAAACACACACACCACTCCTCTGGCCTATCACTCTCTACTCCCGCCATCTTTTGAGGAGAAGTAATCTGTGAACCTTGAATCATAAGCTTAGGTAAAGCTATGTAATACGGGTAATTCGATGAAGCAGTATTTTCCCGGTGAGAGGCAAAATCCTGTTGGCTATTCAGGGATTGAATCGTCCAACAGTAATGCCATTAGGCCAGTGCCACGGATTCCTCCCAAAATGCTGTTTAATTGCCAGTAGCCGGCCATTGTCTGGTGACGGGTAAACACTAGCTTGGGGGGGGATTCCGTAAGGAAGCGTGTGAAAAAGATTGCCCCTTTGGCTTCAGCCAATCGGCATCAAGAAAAGGATTTACCCTGACATAGAAGAAGCTGGAGCCTCCAAAGCGGCAGAGGCACTAGCTTAACTAAAGTCTTCAAGAGAAAGAATAAATGCAGACTAACTCTTCCCTTTTAATACAGGATTTGTTCAACAATGCGATTTAGGAGGTGTCTATTCAGGATCTGGATTTTTTTGGGGGGACTGCCGGGGTCTTTAAGGATCAAGCCTTGTTGCTCACGTTTGTTAGTGAGGGATTCTGAGGATCACGGCTTGTCGCTCACGTTTGTCCAGCGGTTTATGTGTGTTTGTCTACAATATTATTACTCCACATCCGAATATTATTACTCTACATCTCAATATTATTACTCAACATCCAAATATTATTACTCTACATCCCAATATTATTACTCTACATCCCAATCTGTTCATCCCTCCATTGCCACCTTTTCCAAAAAAACACTGTTGCTGTGAATTCAACTTTTCTCTGGCCTTTTACTTAAGTACCTCTGGCACAAGCTTTTGCGCGAGTGTTTATTGTCTCTACACTCTTTACATATGTAGTGAGGTGTTCCTTACACTTCACCTCCCTTCAGTTTGTTGACAAATCTGTTGCTTAACATTTCCAGTCTCACACTTTTTACAAGTTGTTACTTTGAGCACTTTCTTTACCCACAGTTTGATTGACATGATGTAGCCTGCGTCTCTGCGTCATAATTCTGACCAGCAGACATAAAAAAAACATTAGTACAAACATTCCCATGTATATTTGCTTTGTAGGCTATTTCAGCTTGTAGGTACAACCATCTCTGTTTGTTTTGACTTACTATATATATGTATATTGTAGCAGGAGTCGCCAGGTGCAATCTACACAGAGCATTCAGGCAAAACTACTTTGTGTTTCAACCATCCAAGTAGCTACCTTTGTGATGATGTAATTTGTATATCTTTAGTAGTTCAGATTGGATGTTGTTGAGTGGTCACTACTTTGACAAATTTACTGCCCATTGCTTTACCAGGGTTTGATGAGTCATGCAAGTAAACAACCAATTGATGTTCACAAACAGCATGTGATCAAAATCCATCAAGTTTCTACCGCCGGCTGGCCCCTCCACAGTCTATGGTGACCAAAGATTTGACAGTGAGCAAGTTTATTTCGCATGGTCCGTTCTGTCCCTCTCTATACAGCCAATGTTTGCTATGTGAAAAAGAACAATCAATAGCTATTAAGACTGCCTGAATGGGTCTTGTATGTGTTTGACATGCCGCCTAAACAGCTTGCCTTGAAGTGTGTAGAGTATGGAGAGGAAGGAGCGCTAGGCTGTTTCTGTTGACATTTTGTTTTGCGTTTATTACAAAAGCTGAATGGGATTTATTAATGTTTTTCAGAAATATGAAGCAGAGCCTTTTCCTACATCATGGAGTAGCATTGAAAGCACCTTGCACCTTGCATTGCATCTGTGTATGTAAAATGTTACTCCATTGTAGGTAAGATTTCTTGGGTTGTTGTTTTTTTAAAGCTATTTCTCTTTAGGCATTTTCATGTTTATATGACAGGAAAGTCTGGAAAGATAAGCGATAGTTTGTCCTGAAAGAGCAGTTGGCTGGTTTTTAACCAACACTGTGTGTCAGAGGCAGTGGCTTAAACTTCTGGACCAACTGAGGAGGCTTTGGATTGATCTTCATTGTACTTATGTGTAACTGAATGTTGCCTTGCATTTGTTTTTACACAGGTTCTCATTGTTACGCGGAATTGCTTCTCAGTCAACTTACCTGGTTAAATAAAGGTGAAATAAAACAAAGATGATTCAAATAAAAAATGTTGATCAATCATAATGAGAGATAATTGAAGCTGATACATAACAATTAGTGAAGATAGGGGACAACAAACAGATGCGTGGAACCTTCTGGATCCACTGCACCAGAGAGTATTTAAACAAAAGGTGGAATCTCTAGTTCATCATTCTCTTTGTGTAGAGCCATACCTTCCTAAAATGCTACCGCTAACATTAACTTGCACTGTGTTGAAATATAGATATTTCAGTCCATTTTTTTTTTTTATCCCAATCACGAATGGAACAATCACTACTACTCAGTGATCAACAATCGAAGCCTGCTCAGAAGGCCTGCTAAACCCTCAGCACCTCAGCCACCTGCCCCCCAACTCCATTGGCTCTGTCCAGGAGGACGTTGATAGGATATGAGAGGTGTGGCGGCCATTGCTGCCCTTCATTGTGAGCTGGCGCCTGCAGTACGAGCAGAACTGCCAGACCAGACACTGATGTGGGTTGACACTGCATCCAGGAGGTGAGGAGACTCTTTTCTTTTGCTCTTTTTCTCGCCTCCTGACAAGTAGAAAGAAGGCCTTTTACCAGACAGGCCCCGCCCTTTTATGCTTGAACTGGTCCTAGGTCTCAGCCTCTACTTTCCCCTCTCCTCCTTTTCTCCTCCTTTTCTCCTCCTTTGTCCTCCCCCCTTTTATTTTCCTCCTAGAGAAGCATAACAAGAGCCAAGATGGACATTAAATCCCTAGAGACAGTCTGTCTTTTTCCTCTCCCTATTTTAAATCAAATGTAAGTCTTTATACGAAGAGGCAATCATGCAACTTGCAGCACAAGACCAGGAAAAGTAGATGGCAGTAGACCCTGCAACATATTGAGCCCGTTAGCTCCCCCTGAGGCTGAAACACTGTCAAATAGTGACCCCTTTTCACCCTTAGGCTATGACCACACTCAATAGTTAATCTGAGTACCAATACTTTATCCATTATTAATCCTGGATCCATTCATTTTATAATACCTAATGTTTACAGGGGGCTGCTAGGTGCAACAGACTATGCCATTCCTGCTTCCTGGTGAAAGAAAACGGCAAATGATACAAGTGACCGCTGTTTTTGTCCTAAAACTGTGAAGGTTTTCAGGTTGGTCTGTATGGTATATACCAGCAAACATATGGCTTTGTTGACAATTTTCCCAATGCAGATGTGTCTCTTTGCCATACCTGTCACAAATGATGTGTGACAAAAATCACCAAGAAGGGGCGTGAGAGCACTACCCACATCAGGAAGTACTTGATCCGAAAGGATTTCATTGGATAAGAACAAGAAGACTTTTGCATGGGTGTAGCAGGAGCGTTATTGGAATATAATTAATCGATTCATCTCCCTCTACGATCGCCACAGGGGCACACGGACTCCCCGATCCTCTTTAATGGAACAGCTAATGACAAGCTCCATTAGTTTAATGTCTGCTTTTATCGTCCTCCTCTCTTTAGATGACTGCAGCGTTTCATTAGCCACGACTGACTCATATCTCACTTTAGCAACCCGGAGGAAATTGTGAAGGGATTAATTTTGTGAGGGACCCCCAGCTCCATCCTTCCCCCCATCCCCGCTCCATCTTCATCCCCCCTCTCTCTTCCAGCTCCCAGCCGGAGACCCAGGAGGAATAGTGTCTTTGTTGCCCTGCCGTTTTCAGACTTGAAGAACAAGAGAAGTTTAATCCTCATTGTCCAGGAGACTGGGGGGGTTCGCCGGCTGTAAAATGATCCAACTGGCCTGGGCTAATCCTCTCCCTAACACCCCCCCCCCCCCAAACCCCACCCCCACACCCAAGGCCTGAACCCCCCACCAATCCCTGTACCCCAGCCCCAGTCTTACACCCCAACCACAGCCCTATACCCCAGCCCCAAACCTCCCTCCAGCCTCAGCCCAAACACAGGCCTAGCCCTAACTCTAGTCCCATGATGAGGCCCTGAATCCTTACATCTGCACCTTCACAGAGAGTGTGAGCGCTTCACCCTAACTGAGAACACGCCGCTCACGCAGACTCAAGGTTCATTGTATCACGTGTGTGGTGAAAACATGAGTGCTTTAGTGGTGGTTTGAGGTCATCAATCACATGCGCTCAGTAGAACGCCAATCTACGTAGGCATTTATCCTCACCCCCATTCACCCCATTCTGCCTCCCAAATGCTCCCTTTCCCCAACACTCTTTATTACTCCTGACCGGGTGACAGATGAAAAGTGCACTTTGTGGAGTTAGGGTTTCATCTGGGCCCAACCCTCAATCTCCCCTGGAGAAGTGTGACTCGTATACCCGCAGCTCAGATGGGAGAGCTTTTATTCATTCTTCATTTAAACAGGTCAGTCCCGCTGAGATACGGATCTCCTTATCCAGGAACCCTGGGTATCTTAGTACTGGTTCAACAGACCCCGGCTGAGAGCAACCCACCCTCACCCTATCCCAAAGAGGAGTGTGGGGGTTGAGTGTTGGGGGTCTGGATGTGTGTCTTTGTGTGTACTGAGAGGGTATTATGGGGTTGTCGTCGGGGTTATGACTTGTCTACTCAGTGCTTTAGCACTTCTCCTCTGTTCCCTCTAATGTCAGGCTAATGTATGGACAATGTATGGACAATGCACGGATAACATTTTCAAAATGTCCGGGGAGACTCCGGTTAACGTGTGGATAACCTTTGGATAATGCATCGATAACGTGCATAGCGTATAGATAATGTGAAGATAACATTCGGATCGTGAGACTGACTAGGTCAGAAGAAGGTGAAAGAAGACTTCATCTGACTGACGTTCCAATCCGTTAAAGCGAAAACAATAATTGTACCATGGTCCTTACAGCTTCCTGATTAGAAACGATTCTCTGCAATTGTATGCCGTTTTCTCCCTCCTCCGTCTGGTTTTCTACCTTTGGTGATTTTTTTCCACACACTTTTTCTATTCTCTCCATCACTCTACCCTCCACCTCTCTCTTTCCCAACACTTTTTCTCTCTTTTCTTTCTTTTCTTCTTTCTTTCTCTCTATTTTCTCCTCCCTGAGTGACAGCTCAATGGCCATCTCTCCCAGGCTTATCTGTACTCAGCAGATGGTGGACTTGGATCTCTGTTCATACGCCACGATCTGGAGTGCTGATAAAGACTAGCTGTGATAGAGGGAGTACACCCTCTCTGTGCCTCTCTCAGTGTCTCTCTTCCTCACTCTCTGGCTCAATCTCTTTCTTGTCTTCTCGCCTTTACGGTGCCCTTCTCCTCACCTCTCTTCTCGTCTTCATTTCCCGACCCATCTCACTGTGATCCTTCCCTCCATCCATCCTTTGTCCCCCTTTCTCCTTCCATCCATCCTTCCCTCCATTCACCTCTGTATGTGCGTGGAGCCTGGTGCTGCGTGATTGTCTCTCCTCCCTGCTGAGTTGGCGTCCGCCTAAAGGGCCCCAGGATGGAGGCCCCTACGCTGCCAGAGATGCCCACTGCACTCCTCTCCTCCATCTCTCTCTATTTCATCAGACTGACATCACTTCATATTGCCGTATCATTCTTTCCATCCTCACCTTTACGTCCCTCTTCTGGGCATCACTGTGTTCGTTCTCAATGTGACACTCATCACTCTCCTCTCCCCTCCTCTCCCCTCCCCTCCCCTCGCTTGTCATCCCCATATCATACCAATCCCTATCTCTCCATTTCAATATTCTGTGACTCACATCTTCTCATCCAATCCCCCTCTCCCCTCTCAGTCAAAGCCTGACTCCACAAGACGTGTCAAAAGGTGCCAGCGAATCTCTCCCTCGTGTTTTCAACTCCCTGCTCATGTTCAAGGTCATGGTTACAGTACACAGCTCACTTTGTCATACTTCTCACATGTTAACAGAGTACGTTAACAGAGTTTCCGTGACGTGCTGAGGTACTTTCTAAATAAACACCTTGATAAATACGGTTTGTAGGTCTGACCTTAATCATGTGATGCGCGTATCACACCTCTTGCAGAGTGGGAAGAAGGACAACTGTCCTACGTTTGCCTGCTCCAGCACTCGGGCATGAAAGGGGCACATGGAGAACCCGGGGCGATGGAGTAGAACACAGCACATAGAACACAACACCTTGTCAGGCAAGACAGCAACAGACAGATGACTTGGCTTCAGCTGACGGAGACTGGCAACCGGGCAAAGACAGTACTACTGGCTCTTCACTAACTAATGCTGCATCAAAATAAAACATAAAACAGTAGCCCAGCCAGGGGAGACTAGATACACTTGATTCCAGCCAACCTGCCTCTGAGGTAGCCAGCTGCGATGCCTCAGGGTTTTTCACTTGTTGTTATTTATAAAACAAAAAATAAGACATTATGGCTAGTTTCTTTACCATTTTCCATTTTTCTACTCCTCAAAAAAAATCAGTTCACTGAAGTCTAAAAGTAAACCCAACAGAAATAAATTAAAATGTTGCCACTACTTGAGTTTCTGGGAGTATGACAGCTCTCTCCACTCCAGGCACTGAGAGGCCATTTTAATCTGAACGCTGGAATCTGGCAACCGGTCCTTAGCACCTGCGTCCGTCCAGCCAGTCCGACTGGCTTTTGTTCCGGTTCGACCCCCTAACTTTTACCCCTTAATTAACCCAACAGAAACTAATTAAACCGGGCTCTCCTGGCCCAAGAGCCAAACAAAGAGAGAAAGAAAAAGAGATAAGAGCAGAGCGGTGGGAGAGAATAGGGGGGATCTAGGAGCCAAACTGACAGTCAGGAGTGGAGATGCAGAAGCAGTGGTCCCTGCTGAGGCCCTCGAACCCCGGGCCCCTGAGACTGCCTGGAGACAGACACAGAGCGAGGGCTTTAGTGTATTGTTTTCTGGGGGAAACCGAAAGGCTGTTTCATGATTGGCCTGGACTGGAAAGAGGGACGGAGGGAAAAGGGGCCTAAAAAACGATCGAAAACGGAGAAGAGAGTGAGAACGAGGCAGCGGTGGAGAGAGGTGTTCGGAGTTTGAGCGTAGGGGCTCCCTTCGGGAGAGGCGAGGTGAAGCCAGGGGCGGGGGGGGGCGGGGGGGGGGGGGGGGGGGGGTTAATGCACTTGGCAGTGGCTGGTGCATACAGGCGAAGGAGGCAGGCTCTCCCTGGAAGCTTTGTGTGAAACTCATTGTTTTTAGTTACTGTGTTCTGAGTCGCTCGTCGAGCGGTTTGTGGAGAGGCTAATTTTGGCCAGCCCATTCAGCAGGCAGCAGTGTACGATTGGCCTCTTTGGAGCCTGTGATTGTTTTGTTCGGGGGGGGGGGGGGTGGGGGGGGGCACACTGCATTCCCTCCACCAACCTAACCCCTACATTGTGCAGTCAGAATATGACACAGCCTTTGCCAGACAGGGAGAGGCAAAATGAATGAGCTAAAAAGGAAGAAAGAAAGATGGAGAGATTGAGTGACAGAGGCAGATCGATATAGCTGGTGGTGAGGACTAGCTATGGGATTGCTCTTTTAGCCCAGTCTCAACCTGCTAAGTGATAGAGAAGGTAATTAAGAGCAGGCTGTTGAAGTAGGTAGGCCTGGAAAGGAGATTTAAAGAGGGGAACTGATTGTGCATGTCTGATTCCAGCTCTTCAGAGAGTTCTCAGCCCCAGGGCTTATAGCTTTCAAAGGGCGTGTTCTCAGTTTCCCTCTCTCTCATCGCTTTCTCTCCTTCTGTCTCTCTTTTCTAAATGAAACCCACTTTATTCATACTCATTACACTAAAATATGACACCCACAGACAGAGGACTGTCAGGGTTTCTGAGATAGGAAACAGGGCCGCAGGGCACTCAGACACTTAGTCCTCTTTAATGCAATGGACTCTTGTAAGGAAATCAATTTACAGGGGCAAATAAAGTTAAGTGTGACTGAGGGACATGTGCGTTGGGGGAGTTCGTCAAATAGTCTTTCCCCGGTGACACACCGCAGCTTTATCATGTCCTCGCTTCTCTCCGCAGTGCCGGTGTCACAGCCAATCTGTGTTGACCTTTATCAGTGGGGGTTGTGAGCTCTCTTTAACTATGATAGGAAAATGTGCTGGGATTTCCACAAAGGCTCCTGGCTTCTCACTGTGTATCATGGCTGTCCATTGTGACTGAGGATTTGTAGATCTGGGCTGGGACTCATAGTACCATCCTCTTTTCCCAAAACACTGGAGGAAACGCTGAGCATGGGAACAAATCCTGGATAGAGGGCTTCAGGGAAGACTTGTTAAAAGTTACAGGGCAACACTGCCCCCTGTCTGTTTTAGGAGAACCCTGCACGATCCGTGTTTTCTTTGCGCGCCCATCAGAGGGTCAACTCGGTCTAATTGCCAGTCAATTCCAGGGTAGAATTGCTTTCCTGTGGAGAATTCCATGTCCAATTCATCTGACAGGAATTTAAGTTAATGGGCTGGAAATCTAGTGTGTGTTTGTGTATGTGTGTGTGTGTGCGTGTGGTTGAGTGTCTCTGTGTGGGTTTCATCAACCTTATCCAGCCTCTCCAGTGCATCTAATCCCCTCCACCTGCTCAAACACCCAAACAGTGCAGGCTGCTACCCACACCCACACACCCACATACACACACTTACCCCCCTCCGGATGGAGTCTCGTTCCCAGTTACCCCCTTATCGCCCAAAGCTGAGGGACCCCCCCCCCCCCCGGTGCCCCGTTGGGCACTGCCACCCCCTCACCGGGTTCCAGCTGGAGTGTATGTACCCCCTGCCTTGTACCCACCAGCATCGCTGGCCTACACTCCCTCGCCTGAAGTTACCCCCCCCCACCCCGTCTGCTGACTAGCATTGCCAAGGGCTGTCACAGTGTTAGGGGTCAAGCAGTGTTGTATGCTCCCACAACCACTGTGTGTCCATTAAAATAATATTTATGGGGTTTGACTGTATAAATCACTTGAAGCTGAAACAGAGTGTAACACTTTCTTTTCTTTGTATCCTACATGTTATTATTCAATAGTCAGTCCCTCTGCAAATTGTTGGGATGTGCATCAAATTATACCTTCCTCATGAAAATAACATTGCAAATAGTTGTGATTAGGTTTGACATGCTCTGTTAGCAGAGTTACGTTTTCATTAAGTTTCAACATTAATCAAAACTCAGACCCCCTTCAAGGGAGACCTGGCCAATGTAAAATAGTACTGTTCTCGTTCCCTTACATAATTAACATCACTTTTCCTTCAGTACTGAAAATTACTTAGAAATTGTTAGTTAAATACATCGCACGCACCTGCAGCACCCTCTACTGGCAAGAAAGTAAATGAGCCCTACTTGCAGTCATTCTTGCGTTCATGAACTTCACATCAGTGTGCAAGGGACTGTATTTATTAAAACCTCCAAATATATAATTTTTTATGGTCACTATTTAATAAATGAAGAATTTCCATCGTCCTTATACTTTCAAAAGCTTTGGAGAACACTGAAATTCCTGAAGCCGAGGGCTCTATTTATACCAAATACAAAATATGATTCGTGCAAAGTAAGATTAAAAATAAATTGTGAGTTTTGTTGACGCCCCAGACGCTTTGTGTAAAGTGTTTTGTGAACCGGGCATTGATTATGATTCCCATGACTGTCGTAAAGCGCAACCTTCTTTCAGCTGCAATAGCGTTTGCTGCGACAGCGCTTTCCGGCAGCTGGGACACCGAGGAGAAAGCAACGACAGGCGTCGGAAGAGAAGTAGAATTTTTTTTAAAGAAAACCCTCGGATTTACACAATAATAGCTCAAGGGAATTTGTCTTCGTTTATAACCTTCTAGCTCTTGTGGATGAAAGTATATTTATCTTTTTTTTTAAACGTGATTCGCCCCCTTAATGAAGTGGGATGGCTGCAGTGCCGACTGGGCCTAGCAGCGCATTGCCAGCATCCCCGGCTGAAATTACTCCCTTCCCTGGGGGTGGAAACGTCGAACCTGGGGAAAGAGGACAACCAGGCTGCGGTCGGGAGGGCTCTGTAACCTCTGGGACAGGACAGGGGCAGCGGGTAAGCGAGGACAAACGGCCAAGCAAGAAAAAACAGAAGAACATGTTATCGCATGCTAACCCGGCTGCGCTACACCTAAAAACGCAAGCCCCGCAGGAACAGCAGATGAACGGCTTGGTCAGTCCGCCTGAAGAAGGCGAGAGCCACAACCACACGATTGAAAACCGATCTGACAATCCGAGACCGTCTACGGAACACTGTGACAGCAGCAGTTTTGGAGACAACGCGAACGATAAAAACAATAGCGACCACCATTGCTGCCAACATGAGGACCACAGTCCCAGTTCGAAAGGCTGCCACCCTCACTTGAACAACAATAGCATGAACGGTATGCTGACTATTACAAGAACTGAGGCTATCCGAAGCCACCCTGTAACCGGAGACAAGCCTAGTGGTAACGCTAGGAGAGGGGAAAGCGACCCCACGGAAGACACTCGACCACCGAACCAGCCCCCAGACTGCGAAGGCCCCTGTGAGCACCGGGCTGGAGTAGATAATGACCCCGTCGCCATATACAAGCCGCCGGTGTCGGAGTTAGCAAGGCTGGATCTGAACTGCTCGACTGGCCGAGGAGAGGAAGAAAGCCAGGGGATTCATTATGTCCGTTACGAGTCCGAATTACAGATGCCAGGAATCATGAGGTTGATCACCAAGGACTTGTCTGAGCCCTATTCCATTTATACCTATAGGTACTTCATCCACAACTGGCCGCAACTCTGCTTTCTGGTGAGTATAAAGACACAACAATAGCTACTGTAATATCTGCAGCAAAACACCGTCATGGCTTATTGCTTATTATATTAAATTAGCAAAGTAAAAGGCCCGTTGTGTCTCTTAATTCACATTTGCTTACTGTGTCTGCTCTGTATTACCCTCTCGACATGTATCTGTAGTTAAAAGTGGGTATTACTGAAGTAACTTGTTGGCTCGCTTGTTTTAATAGCCCTTTCAACCTTCCTTTTTCCTTCGTTGTTCGTGAAACGTGAGTTCGGTTTTAAGTTGGATTGAAAGGGCCGGTGGGCTAGGCCAAGGCTGGGTTCGTTTAGGGCGTGACTGCTACTGTAGACGTGCAGTATATATTAAATCATTCGGAGGTGTGTCACACAGCTACATTGAAACGTGAAATGGCATGTACACACAAACTGAGTTTAACAACGTTCTGACTCCATATAGCATTCTAGCTGACTGCGAAACACCTGCAAGTCTTTTCACGTTGTTCACTTTGAATTTGGTGTGTTGAGGTAAACTCTAGACTAATAGGAAGACATTTTTTGCTCATATTTATGTTAATCTTTCCGCCTTGGTCCAGAGAGGAATCAGCCTTGTCATCATTTTAACTATGATTAGGCTATTTATATTGAATCTGTTTTCTCAGGGTGTTTACACAGGCACCTCCATTTGTTTATACTGTCATTGTAACATGGTTTTTTGATAGTACCATAGAAATAAAAAGTATTATTCTTAAAAAAGCAGGTGGACCAGAAACTTTAAGTATACCAAAATTAGACCCTATTATGAGGGTTTGGCATTGGAGTCTCTTTTGAGGGCTCAGAGTTCCTTTGGCACATTCACATTCCACAGACATTATAAGCAAACTGCTCTGGGATCATCCGTTGGTGGAACGGACCAAGTGTTAAAACACCTCTATAGACCTCAGTGGCCTTTAGGAAGGAGGAAGCCGATTTCCCGAGAGTCGCCATAGAGTTATTTAATCCTCTATATCAAAACGTAGGGTTTATTAGGTTTTCTGAAAAGGGGCAGGTACTCTGCTGTCCTAGATTGAAAAGAGAGAACGCTTCATTAGCTGGAGGTGGGACACATCATAAAAACATGACTCATTGGTTGTTTGTTTCCAGGCCATGGTGGAGCAGGAATGTGTCGGGGCCATCGTGTGTAAGCTGGACATGCACAAGAAGATGTTTCGTCGCGGCTACATCGCCATGCTGGCTGTGGACTCCAAACACCGGAGGAAAAGCATCGGTAAAAACCAGAATACTCTCTGGCAGCATGATTTAAGTAACGTGAAAAAACAATGTTTATCTCAGCTGCATTTTATGTCTGAAAAAATATTTCTATGTTTAGTGCCACTGAGTTAGTGTGTGTGTGTGTTTCAGGTACTAACCTGGTGAAGAAGGCTATCTACGCCATGGTGGAGGGGGATTGCGATGAGGTGAGAGGACTGCTATTGGCCCTGTGGTCCGTCTGGTGTGGAATGCCATATGGGTCTTTGCTTGTGACAATGAACACATTAAATAATGCTATGTGGCACGTTCAATAACTCTATTTGATGCGTTAAATAAGAAACCGGTTATAGAACTCTCAGGTAAATACTAACTGTAGTCATCTTTGATTTTCTTAGGAATGATTTAACTTAATTTTAACCTAACTAATTCACATTATGTTGTTCAGATGTTTTTGGTTTTGTTTGGGAGAACAGCTGTCCCGGCTAAACAGATTTTTTTTTAGGGGAGAGCATTGTTTGCATTCATGAGCTAGTTAGCTTTTTTGAGTCAGCACTACTAGCGTGCTTGGGGTAGATGGTGTGAGCATCATCTCTTCGTTCAAGCCACAACCCAAGTGTACTGTATTGCTTCGGTTGTCACTGCAGTGTCCGATATATAACGTAGAACTATACCTACATCACAGCACACCTAGCAAGGAATCTCTGTGATAAATACATTGCAAGTCATAATGTGATCACTAAGTAAGAAAAGACTGCAGACGTTAAGGAATTACATGACTATGGGATTGGTCAATCATTTTATTTCACAGGTTGAATGATGCTATTTAATGTGTCAGTGTTGTGGGATTCGAACAGGTCAGCTGCCAATGTTTGGCTAAACAGTTAAGGGGCTGTTAAAATCAACTGAACAGGCTTATAGAAGCTTTTTTCTTTTCTTCAGGAATTGATATCATGCATTTTTAATGACCAAAAAGCAAAACCCAGATTACCCCTTTTAACCTACTACTTTCCAGCTCTCCTCACCCTGCCAGCCATGTATAGTGTGAAGATGCATTCAACCCAGGCATGCAGTATGACTTTTGAAAATAATTGCTGGGGAAGCACCATTTCTATAGCGTTCCTCTTACTGTTAAAGAGAAGTGGGTCTGTTATTATTTTTTTTGAGGAACCACATTGGCAAAACTAAGTGGAGCACACCATGTGCCTTCTAGTCGACAAGTGGCCTACAGGCCTACCTGTGGGAAATTGACTTTGAAGGGAACTCTTATTAACGGTAAATTACGTGGCTATCCATCAGTAACCTAATAAGCAGGTTTAGCAATCTAGCTTATATGTCCTAAGTTTCCATGCGGTCAGGTGGTGAATTATGGTGTAAGTAATATATTGCCTGTCGTTCAGGATCCTGTCTCAACATCCTCCACATCTACATAACCATCATGTCATTACTTACAGTATCTCAGTAGTGAGTACACCCCTCACATTTGACTGAAATGAAGGAAAACTCCAGTTGCCACATAGGATGTCAGTAGCATGCCATGACACCTAAATTATATACAGTATCTCACAAAAGTGAGTACACCCCTCACATTTTAGCAAATATTTGGTTATATCTGTTCATGTGACAACACTGAAGAAATGAAACTTTGCTACAATGTAAAGTAGTGAGTGTACTGCTTGTATAACAGTGTACATTTGCTGTCCCCTCAAAATAATTAAACACACAGCCATTAATGTCTAAACCGCTGGCAACAAAAGTGAGTACACCCCTAAGTGAAAATGTCCAAATTGGGCCCAATTAGCCATTTTCCCTCCCCGGTGTCATGTGACTGGTTAGTGTTACATGGTCTCAGGTGTGAATGGGGGGCAGGTGTGTTCAATTTGGAGATATCGCTCTCACACTCCCTCATACTGGTCACTGGAAGTTCAACGAGGCACCTCATGGCAAAGAACTCTGACAATATGAAAAAAATTATTGTTGCTCTAGATTAAGATGGCCTAGGCAATAAGAAGATTGCCAAGACCCTGAAACTGAGCTGCAGCATGGTGGCCAAGACCATACAGTGGTTTATCAGGACGGTTCCACTCAAAACAGGCCTCGCCATGGTCGACCAAAGAAGTTGAGTGCACATGCTCACCGTCTTATCCAGAGGTTGTCTTTGGGAAATAGACATATGAGTTCTGCCAGCATTGCTGCATAGGCTGAAGGGGTGGGAGGTCAGCCTGTCAGTGCTCAGACCATACGCCGCACACCGTGTTAAATTGGTCTGCATGGCTCTCGTCCCAGAAGGAAGCGTCTTCTAAAGATGATGCACAAGAAAGCCCACAAACAGACTAAGGACATGGATTACTGGAACCATTTCCTGTGGTCTGATGAGTCCAAGATAAACTTATTTGGTTCAGATGGTGTCAAACGTGTGTGGCGGCAACAAGGTGAGGAGTACAAAGACAAGTGTGTCTTGCCTACAGTCAAGCATGGTGGTGGGAGTGTCATTGTCTGGGGCTGCATGAGTGCTGCCGGCACTGGGGAGCTACAGTTCACTGAGGGAACCATCAATACCAACATGTACTGTGACATGATCCCCTCCCTTCGGAGACTGGGCCGCAGGGCAGCATTCCAACATGATAACGACCCCAAACACACCTCCAAGACGACCACTGCCTTGCTAAAGAAGCTGAGGGTAAAGGTGATGGACTGGCCAAGCATGTCTCTGGACCTAAACCCAATTGAGCATCTGTGGGGCATCCTCAAACGGAAGGTGGAGGAGCACAAGTATCTAACATCCTCCAGCTCCGTGATGTCGTCATGGAGGAGTGGAAGAGGACTCCAGTGGCAACCTGTGAAGTTCTGGTGAACTCCATGACCAAGAGGGTTCAGGCAGTGCTGGAAAATGATGGTGGCCCCACAAAATATTGACAATGGGCCCAATTTGGACATTTTCACTTAGGGGTGTACTCATATTTGTTGCCAGCGGTTTAGACATTAATGGTTGTGTGTTTAATTATTTTGAGGGGAGAGCAAATTTACACTTATACAAGCTGTACACTCACTACTTTACATTGTAGCTAAGTGTTATTTCTTTAGTGTTGTCACATGAACAGATATAATCAAATATTTGCTAAAATGTGAGGGGTGTACTCACTTTTGTGAGATACTGTATATAAGTTAGGTGTCATGGCATGCTACTGACGTCCTATGTGGCGCAACTGCAGTTTTCCTTCATGGTTGTACTTCATTTCAGTCAGCCCTAGGCAGTGGGTAGCCTTCTTATTGGACTAGTTTTCTGTATAGTAGCAATAATAATGTCAGGACTGATAGTATTAATGATTATAATTACTAATAATATGATCATAATGTTTTTTGTGTGCAGATTCCTTCACTTTTTTTGGCCCTTGGTTTAACCGATCTGTTGTAACTGACTTCTGCTCTGATAAGCTGTATTTTTCTCTTACGCTCTTTCTGTCGCTCTCTGCCTTTCTTCCAGGTGGTTCTGGAGACTGAGATCACTAACAGGTCAGCTCTGAAGCTGTATGAGAACCTGGGCTTCGTCCGAGACAAGCGTCTCTTCAGATATTACCTGAACGGCGTGGACGCGCTTCGGCTCAAACTGTGGCTCCGTTAGAGAGTGTGAGAGGATGACCGGTGTCGCCCTCTTACTGAACCAACTTCACAGCCTCAGTCACAGTCTCAACCCTGCCCTGGACCCCTACACACACACACACACACACACACAGCCGCCTGTATACACATTACATTTATAGTCACATACAAAGGCATTTACACACTAATCACACGCAGCCATTCACACACAGTTCATACAGACCGCCCCCGCCCCCTTTGACCCCCGAACTCTTGGAAAACGGCTCTTTGATCGAGGCTGAACTGAAATGACGGACAGAAGCCCACCAAATGTTTTTATGAAGATGCCTATGCCCTGTTAGCTGTTGGGGACACCATGGTTGGGGGGTGGAGGGGGTTTGGCGGGTGTGTGTGATGTGGTCTGGTGACCTTTAGCCTCTGAACCTTTGCCCTTCCCCTTTTACCCGATGTTAGACATGAGGTCGTGTCTGCCTGGAGGTGTGGACCCATGAATCCACAGGAGGGCGTCACGTCGGTTCATCCACCGGGACACAGATCCGCAGAAGAAGAGAACAAAGAGAATGAAAGAGGAAGTGAGCGTGGGGTGCGGAGGTTGTGGGGGCGATGTGCGGGCGACAGGCTTGAAGGAAATATTTGTGGAGTTTATTTTTGTGTTTATTTTTTAATCTCATTAGTCAACAGGGGGTTGGAGAAGCTATAGTGTGTGTTTGTTTTGCCTAGTGGTTTTGGAAAAGTTTGTTTAGGCTATTTCTTGTGTGTGCGCGGAAGGGATGTGGTTGGCGCAACCGGGTGCGACTGTTTGTGAATTGTGTGTGTGCGCTTGGTGGAAATCGTGTGTGGGCGTGTCTGTCAGTGTTTCTACCCTCGTCTGGGTTTCTGTTGTCCCTGCGTTTTGAGATAAACACGCCCATTGCTTTGCTGTTCAGTTTTGCCTCCTCTGCCCCAGATGCAGACCTGGGGTCTGGGAACATGCATGCCTTTGTTTCAACACGACTGGCGGTAAGGCACGCATGAGTCTGTTAACACTCGAGATGTTGCCCAGTTCATGACACACCTGTGGGCCCTCAGTCCCCGGCACTGGTGTAGGTTGGAGCGGACTTGCCGGATAGAAACATTATGGTGCAAATTCATCCTGGCCTTTCAGTGGTCAAGATCGGGCTACAACCATTTCCCTGTGATTTCAGTTGTGTTGGCGCGAGGGATACTTTCGTGGATACCGTTTGGCCGACACGTCGTGCCGTTTATGGGAACCCTTCCCAAGGGAAGCCTGGAAAGGGAGTTGAGATCCCAACCCAGGTTGTTGATGCGGATTCCACCTAAGCAGTGGACCCCTGTACACAGATGAACATGTGCCCAGTGTTGCTTCAGTACACCCAAGTCTCAGGCTGGAGCAGTAGTGTTATGAAATACGCTGGATTCCTGTGTGTGTGTGTGTGTGTGTGTTGTCTGCCTGTTTCCGTTCGTTCACCTTTTGGTTGACCCTTGGTAGGGGGGGCCGACGTATGGCTACGGCTAACTCCCTATTACCCCATGGCCCCCAGAGTTGACTTTGACCGCTTACCATACACTATCTCGCTATCCCCTAGCGTACAGGCCTAGTGTGCACTTCCTGGGGACACTGCTGGGAACACCCCATGTCCCCCACCCCCGGGAAAGGCTGACACCCCAGGTAGTTCCTACCCATGCAAATTATTGCGGCGAACACGTGCGTTTGAGGCAAATTTATGTTGTTTGTTCGTCTTTATACGTAGTTCTTTCTTTTTTGTCGTTGAGTAAAATGAACAAAGGTCAGATGCACTTTGTTTGGCTAAGGATGCAGTGAGTGTGACAGGTGCTTGTGCGTGTGGACTGATGGTGTAGAGTCAGCTCTTTTCAGACTTCCTCTTTATTATCCACGAAACACTTCTAGGTAGCCCTGCTGTGAAGTAGAGCCACCAGGAGTTAGTTCTGAGCAGTTAGTTCTGTAGTTGCTAAAGAGCTGTCTCGTCTTAGCACAAACACTACGGTACCGCCGAGCGGGAGCGGCTATCAAGTATTTACCCAGAATGCATTATAGGGTATACATCAACATACTCAAGTCCTCTTGGGACAAGTGGACTCATTTGTTTCTAGTTAAGGTGTTATAGCTCCTCTTTTTTTTATCGTCTATTAAAATAAACATCCAAACATTTAGGAACTTTTAGCCAACAGGAACTGTTCTTACCCAATGTCTTGGTCAACTGGTTTGGATTGCAGAATGGGAAGCGAGAGCATGTTAACTGCCAGACTAACCATCCCTAAACTGTGCGTGCGCGTGTGTGCGTGCCCGTGTGTGCGCGTGTGTGTGCGCATATGATTGTGCATGTGTGTTTGAAAAGACAGATCTGATGACCTTTTTTTATTTTTATTTTTTCAATTGCAGATTTGTATATGAGCGTTTGTTCTCTATTAATTTGATATGAGAGCACCTTTTTTCTGAATTGTGGTTTTTGGGGGATTGATTGATTTTGACTGGGTTTTCTGTTTCTTTTTTCTGCTAGTTTATTTGAACTCTTCCAGAGGTGAGTTAGGACTCAAATGAAAATGCATTGGCCAGCTGTGAGCTGATCAGAGATCAGGACGCACAGATGGGAGCTTGGTAACTTTTCCTGGCCCAGTGAGCTAAGAACCGTTCCAATGGCATTCTGTTCCATTTTCCGGGATGACGTCCATTTTGCTCCCTGCGCAGATACATGCCCTGTTCAGTGTTGACTGTCTCTGATCCTGCTTTATTCTAGATTCATTCTAAAGCAGGCTTTTCAGGCTTGGAGGGCAGAAAGACTTGTTTTCATATGTGTGTCTATCTGCTAGTTGGTTCCATTCACACTGAAGGATAATGTTTTTTGGACCTCCAGGGCCAGAAGTGCTTACCCCTGTGATTGAGATGTGTGGGTCTCCTCTCCTGCTCTGAAATGGTCTTTGTTTGGGTCTGACCATCTCTTGTGGAACAGGTCTTTATTTCTCTCCTAGTTTGAACCGTGTGAAACCCTAGCAGGGCCAGTTGGAATCATGGGCATTATAACCGGCCCTGATAGGCCAGACTGCCCAACACAACCAGAGGTCTGTTCAGTAGGGTGCCCCATAGCAGAACGCTTAGCTGAAACTAATCGAATTCTCTCCAAATATGAATTTGTGAATTGTTGGCTCTATACATTGGATTTCTAGCTGCGATGTTCTGAATGTTGCATCTCAGTGAATGTACCCCCGTTGAAGGGCTTCCTCATAAGTCTGTTTGTGTAAGTTAACAGTGGGCTGAAGAACAAACCAACCAGCTGCCAGACTAGCCGATACCTTCCCATCCCTGAAGACTTCATAAGGAATTTAAGACTTTGCTATAGAGAAATCTAAAGTTGTCAAGCCTGTTTAGGGTGTTTGAGTGCCCCCTGTTCTGGAGAGCCAATTGCTTAGCTGCCATTCACCCTTGACTCCAGCCACTCTTCTACAATCTCTGGACGAGAGAGAAAAGGGGACAGAGAGAGTTGTCAAGCTTTCTATTGGACACTCCAGTTGGTTTTAGTCCATAGAGAACGTTCTGCTGAAAAGAAGCTATGCAGGAGTATAGACAAACTCCTCTAGCTAAGATTTCCCATCAGGCACACAGATCTACGATCAGCTTGCTCTGTCCAAATCCTGAACTTCACCATTCAAACAAGGGGATGGCAGTCCATTGCTTAGTTCCCATCTATTCTATTGCCCACCTTATACCACTCCAATTACGCCCCTCCCCCATCAGGAATTCCTCTGACTTGTAAGATGTGCTAAGGGGAAAGAGAAGGGTTTTTTGCATGTCAGTTCTGTTCCTCTGCCCCTCTTGCCTGTCTCCTTTTTTTTCTTCAATCTGAAAGTGTCTGATATCTTTTATTTAATGTGGAAAAAGAACACAGAAATAAATTATTAATTTTTTTTTAATGCTGTAAAGGGGAGTGTCATCGTGCTTGTCTGGTCGTTCTGTTTCTGCATTCAAACATCATGTTTCAAAGACTGTACAAAAAAAAGGTTGATTAGCTTGTGCATTTTGTCATATGTATTTGAAAGCATACACTCAATTTAATGTAGTTTAATATTTTCAGGAATCTAGGACAAAGAAAATGTATTTAGGATAATTTTGTTAGTTTTTATTTATTCAATTTTGTGGAAAGTAGCTTTTTTCGAGAAAAGGTTTTCATGTGAAAGCCAAATATATTAATGAAACCTTCCCACAAACAAACTGTCTTGGGTAAAAGATATCTTTATTGGTCAATACTGCACATTTGGTATTTACTGAAAGAAAGTGTGGCCATCATTTTACAGAACCCATCAATGATCAGGTGTCACTGCATATTCATAGGCAAAAAAATCTCAAGCAACCTACAAGGTGATGGTTGCACAAAATGTGACATATCAAAAGAATGACTACTATACAATGTAATATTACTTAATTACACTGAATTGGATTTTTAAAAACACTTTTTGTTATTTAGTGCTTAAAAGCAGACAAATGCATCAATCACAGAAATGACTAATAATGTGAAGTTTGGCTTTGTCTACATCATAGCTGGGCACAATTAATCAAAAAGTTCACTTTTTAATCCGTTCACCAAAAAGTTTGATAACCGTGATGTCGTTAAAAATGTAACAGAAGTTGGCGATAAACGTTAACATGCATTTTTATAACTTTTTTTGCTTAAAAACATCTAATGACATTACATTTGTCCTTTTCCGTCAAGGCGACGCAATGTAAAATGATGTTGAAGTTACTCCATTATTGGAAGGTTTTGCCCCAGCATAATAATGAATAGCCAATCCATTTCACAGATACTAGAGAGACATTCTTTGATGGCCAATCACAGATGATGTTTACAACACAAGAATAGCTGCTCGCAAGAAATATGAGGGCTCCAGAGTGTTTCTTTTGCTCTTGACCTTCATACAGAAGCCTTGAGACTACTATCTTACTGCAGAGAAATACATTTTTGACTTTGAAAATAGCATCTAGATATTCAGCACAGCAAGCATTGGATTTGGTCTCATTCCCCATTCTGGACTGAAGCAAAAAACTGGTTTAGACTCTAGAGCAGGGGTGTCAAACTGTTTCCACAGAGGGCTGATTGTCTGCAGGTTTTAGTTTTTTCCTACAAGTTGGTTCCCAGTTCAGACCCAAACAACCAGGTAAGGGTAGAAACTCAATCAAGTACAAGGTGAGAGTGAAAACCTCAGCCCTCAATGGAACTGTTTGGACACCTCAGCTCTAGAGGGTTTTAAAGTATATTTATGCAGTTTTTGGGTTAGCGGAATTTAGTTCACAGAAGTTAAATGTAACAGAAGTTAATTAGTCAGACACCATTAACTTAGATGTTAAATCGTTAACGACGATGTTACATTTGTTAATTAACGGATTAACGGTTTAGTGCCCAGCTCTGATCTACATGAAGTGTTTCACCTAACGGAAGTTCTGTTTCCATTACAGGTGTGTCCATCTGAACCTTACGTTTTTACATGCACCGTTCTTTCAGGTCCCAACTAAAATCAATAAAGTGAGTAGTTTGTCAGGCAGTGAGTAAAGTTCCTGATGGGGGAGGTTGGGTGAAAAATTCAAGAGGCTCTGTTTACAAATTGTCCCTCTGCATGTAAATGGATGTAAAGACTGTTGATAGCCTTTTCACTGGTAGAGATGGTTGAATAAGTGTTAACCTTGTATATACGGTTATGAAAGAGCTTACTTGCCATGCACTGAAGAAAAACAAGAGGAATATTGTTACTTGAACTAGACACAAGAGCAGGTTCTTACTACATGCTTTTAAAGGAGGATGATGAACTCCAACATTTGAACATTTTAAAAGAATGGCTGTTCATATTTGCAGTCCATTATTGCATTGTACACCAGCGCCAATAGCTTTGTTTTTTCATCTGTATCTAAGATGTTATCTACAGTAGTAGAGTACATATCGAAGTATCTAAGATGTGTTATGTACAGTAGTAGAGTACCTATTTGAAGTATCTAAGATGCATTATGTACAGTAGTAAAGGATGTGTCAATCTGACATCAGGACCTAACGGCATCTCTAGTCTGACGCGGCATCCTTTCTGAAATTACACCCTGTGGGATTGGAGACAAGGAAAGGAGGCGTCTCTTGTAATACATCGCAAGTCATTGAAAAAGAGGGTTCGGGAGACAAACATTGTAGGTTCAACTTAGTGCAGGTGGTCTCTACCAGGTGTCCCACTTCATGGGTGTGCAAACACTGAACCCTAATTTTCATTTCAAATACCCATCAGTCTGTCAGTAGGGCAGTCATATACCGTGACGACTCATAGCCATATGGCCTGCTGTGATTGGTGACGTGGAAGTCATGGAGATGTGATGGAAATGCGGGCCACGTTTGATTGGTGGGATCAAAACTCATCCTCAGAGCTGTCAGCTAACAGCATTGCTTGGTCCTGACCGTTGCTGCTTGGCTCCCTGGGTGGCTGAAGATGAAACAGACAGGCAGCACATGCCAAGTCAGGACATTTATTACACAGGGTTAAAGGTCGTATACAGCTCAATAAGTCTCTTTCTCTCCTTATCTCCTTTACCTCATCTGCACTGATGTGAAAGAACGTCTCCGGTGTCTTCATCTGTGCAGATGGAGGAGATGAGGTGAGGAAGGTCATCGATACAGCTAATGTCAAAAGATACGTCTCTGAACTCAGTCCCCGCGCCTATAGTTAGCTGGCTACTGGTGCTTTCAAGAAAACTGGGAACTCTTAAAAAAAAAAGGTCAAATCCTTACATCAGTGACATAACGGTCAGAAACTTCAAACTCTAGGGTCTTGCCCCAGTTTCTGACCATTTTTAAGGGTTCCCAGTACTCTTGAAAACACTGAAGTTTGAGGTCGGAATTACCTAAAAATAATATATATATTTTGATGGGTGCAGGAAGTGACTTGGGGTATTGGTGAAGATATGGTTGTGTGAGTGACAGGTCAAACAACAAGCCAGTAAGTGACGAGAGCCCTGGTGTTGATGCCGGTCGACAGTGTTGCTGACCTCTGGGAAGCTGTATCATTCGCCAGTAGTAGCTAACGCTACCAACCTCCTTTCATTACATCACTTATTTCGAGTAAGATAGCAGGCAAAATGACAAATGACTCAATTGTTTGTCACAACCAGAATGTCTGCATGTGACAGTCTAGTTATTGGGAAGAGGGTAGAATGGGAGCACCTCTGATTTAGTGTCCTCTAAGTCCCACAGTACCATGAGGAAAGCAGCTAACCTCAGCTAGTGTAGGCAGTATCAGGGGTGATGACTGAAGAACTGCCCACGACTAGTGATTTTCACCAAATATTTACTATTACACAACATCAACATTTTGGTGGGGGAAAAACAAATAATTGCTTCAATAAAAATAGAATGACTCTAAATACTCTAACCCGACACTTCAGGAAACAACTTTAGCCGGGAGGAAGGGCCTGGACCATGGGATTGGTGGCGTCTAGGCTATTTCTAAACCTAGCTGATCTGTGTGTCGTCGTTCAATAACGTACAGCTAGTAAACATTTTCATATTAACCTCAGTGTGTCTGACCTTCCTCCTGCGCTGGTGTTTAAAGCTGTTCCTTCTCTTACGGTGAATCATCCTGATGCTGTAGAGGGCCCCGACGATGAGCAAGGCCCCTGCGATGCCTATGCCCACAGGGGCCAACATCCCAGACACATATCCTGCCTTCAAGGAGAAGAGGAACGGGGTAACAGATAAACATCAGGCGAGCTAGGAGGAGGAAAGGGCTCACAAAAGTCCAGCATTTCTTAGAGGCCACTCATTTACATGGGGTATTTTAGTTATTTAGCAGAGCCACTTAGTGATCTTTAGCCAGGGGAGACAAGCATACCGTATACCATTCACAGTGGTGGCATGTAGCCTATAATGAGGACGCTGTTACAGCCTTACCTTCTCTCTGATTAGTTCCACCCAGCTACGCACTGCAAGAGGAAAGTAAGAGGGGCTTTGAAGCACATTGAACACACAAGGGATTTTTCACCCACTGTTTCAATTGCACTTCTTCATGAGTTGAAAATGCGTTTCTCTGACTGGATGGCCATATATAGCCAAAGTCCGTTTTTACAAGTGTGGGGGTGGGATCTAGTTCTATGTGTACATATGGGGACCACAGAAAGGTAGTATGGTTAAGTAGGGAATAGGGATTTCTGGGTCAGAGTTAGGTCCCAACAAGGATAGAAAGACACATTTGAGTGTGCGTATATGACTCCTCTCACTCAGGCCTTGATTCCGCTGCACCCAGACAGGGGGTGGGGGGATGAGGCTGTAAGGAGCTCGGGTAGGGGCCGGCACAGGGGGCTCATTCAGGTCCTCTTCGCTGTCTTCTTCTGACTCCTCCGTATTCTCATCCTCCTCATCCTCTTCTAGCTCCTCTATAGGAAGGAAAGTGAGGGAAAATGGAGGAAAACCTTCAGAAAGACCAAGCATTCTTCTATTCCTCCCTATTCTGCTGCCAAAGACACCTTTTCTAAACACTTCTCTACCTTCTCCTCGCTCCTTAACCCTCGAATTCCTCCCCACCATCTTCCCTCTCTGCAGATGACTTCATCGTTCACTTTAAAAAGAAGGTTGACGATATCTGCACCTCATTTACTCAGCCTTGCGGGCCCACTTGTAGTTCACGTGCTGAACTTCGTCATGCATGAACCCCTCTTACCAGAAGATATCCTGCAGCTAATGATGGCTGGCTAGGCCTCCCCTCCCCTCACCAACTCTTCGCTGAGCACTGGTTGTGTCCCAGAGGACATCAAGAGGCCAGATTAGCTCCCCTCTTAAAGAAACTCCTCTGATGTCAAAAACAACTTGTTTCTTTCCTTTCCAAGACACTTGTGAGCTGTCTCGGCCCTCTCTCAGACAATCTCCTCTACCCTAACCAGTCAAGATTCCAAATGGGCCACTTCATCAAGACTGCTCTCCTCTTTCTAACAAAAGGTCTTCGCACTGCCAAAGCTAACCGTCTCTCCTCTGTTCTCATCCTCCTTGATCTATCCCCTGCCTTCAACATTATACACCATAGCATCCTACATTTCATCTAAGCTTATTTTCTGTTTCTCCCCTTCTGACACCCAGACGAAAACACGCATCTTTGGTGTGCCTGACTGACATCTCTTCTTGGATGTCAGCCCATCACCTCAAGCTTAACCTTGACAATGCTGAACTGCTCTTCTTTTGTGGGAAGGCCTGTCCACCCCAGGACATCGTGGTTGACAACTGTAGTGTCCTCCTCTCAGAGTGCTAAGAACCTTTGTGTGACAACATGCTGTCATTCTCTGCTAACATCAAGGCAGTGACTCCTGTAGGTTTATGTTACCATATCTCACTCAGGAAGCGGCACAGGAACTTGTCTAGGCACTTGTCAAACCCTACATCCCTACCTGAGCTCTTCATTCAGCCACCTCTGGGATCTTGGCTGTACCACCCCTTTGGGGAAGTTCCCAATCCACACAGTCAAATCTCTGTCCTGGCACCTCAATAGGGGAACCAGATTATTTTGGAGGCTAAGATAGATGAGTCTCAACCTATCTTCGAAAAACATCTGAAAACTCACCTTTTCATAGAGTACTAAAAGTAGCTCCACTGTCTCCACCTCTGTTGTCTTTTATTAACTCTTTATGTTCTATGTTTATTACTTGTATGGTCTTCTTTCTGGCAAAGACCTTTGTCGATAACTCGCTGATGAGAATGTACTTACTACTAAAAAATGGTCTGCCTCCCTCCTCTGTCTCTTGGCTCCAGTCCCAACCTCTCTTGGTCCAGATACTGTCCCTGACTGTCACCTTGCTTTAAAAAATATCTATACACTTCCTGTAAGACTCTGGATACATGACTAAAATGTAAAGTGAAGGTAAACAATCAATTCAATATCAGTCCTTGACCTGTGGAAATGTGTGCACGTTTGTGTGTAACATGTGCGTGGCACCCATACCTTCAGACTCCAGTTCCTCCAGACCAGATTTGGTTGCAGGCATGCTGGTTGACATTGCTGACATTGTCATGGTAATCTGTGTGGAGGTGGTGCTTGGAAGCTTGGGTTCAGAGGTGGGCGGGGCTTTCTCTGTGTGCTTGGTCTCATAACCTAAATATGACAATCACAACTGGGTCATTAATGTAGATACGCTGACAGCTGATCTCAACCCCTAGCCATTAGATCCCCTAGAAACCTCTAGATCTGAAAAGATCGGATGAGTGTAAGTAGTATGGTGAAAAGATGAACAAGGCAAATGGAAGAATGGGGAGAAATGCAGACAAATCTTATGAAGAAGGAAGTCACCTTTGTCAATCTGGTGTACTAGCTGTTCTGTCTCTGACGAGGGGGAGTCCATAGGTGGACCAGAGGGGCTGATAGGCTCAGATATATCAGCCCCGGATGTCTGCCATGGCGACGTCCAATCTGGCAGCACAGGGGGTGGGACACGGGATGGCCCTGAGTTGTTTGCATCTGCAGTGACCACCTGGTCGAGTTCCGCTTCCGACAGCAGCATCCCCGTAGTAGCTATGGCAACAGATGGCTGTGAGTTGCCAGGCGAGAGAGTAGCCGTTGCTATCTCCGCCCCTTCAGGTGTGAGATCATCAAAGGGGTCGAAGATGAGAGGGAGGTCCTCCGAAGACATCGTACTCTCTGTGGCCGCTTCCTGTAAGGAAGAAGGACTTGCATCCGCAGCTGTTGGTAAAAAAACACACACCGACCGGATTGATGGTCATTCAAGTTCCTGCCACAAATCAGTTTGTGGAATGCAATATTTTGGGAAAAACAGTTATAGTTATTTTTCCTTACTTTACCTTACATGAAACATCCTTTTCTAAAAATATATTTTAACGTTTTTTTATCGTATTCCCCACAGGTTAAAATCAAGTGCTCTAAGGAAGCCTTGTGTCCCTAAAGGGGAGCTACAACATACAGGCTCACATAGGTCCCAGAGGAATGCTAACAGACTGCCGGCAGAACTAACAGGCAATCCTCGGAGGGCCGCCAAGCTGCCGGGGACTGCCAGGAACACACACTGGCTCTGACAGACTCCTCTAATCCTCTAGACAACTGAACCATACTGTAATAACCTGCCTGGATGTTTCTTGCAAAGAGAGGGAGGGAGAGAGATACTGGGGGAGGGAGAGCAAGAGAGGATGAGAGAGGAGGACAGAAAGAAGGAAGGATAGAGAGAATGACGGACGCTTGGTGAAAAAGAGAGAGAGGGAGAGAGGGAGAGGTGGAGCTGGAAGGTGAGTGAATCCCGCAGAGACCTTTATAGCGGTCCCTGTCACTGCTGTCTCCTCGCAGTCATGTGACTCTATTTCCACCGTCAGATATAGAAAGTAATTAGACTGCTTCCCTGGGTCCATGCCTGCTAGGGTTCAAAGTGAAGCGTGGAAAACCAAGCAGACACCTCCCCCCCGCTCATCAAAGGAGATCTTAGCCGCTAGACGTGTCATTTTCATTCCCATAGCTTTTCTTTTTTTTTTAAGAAACCTTGTGATTCTTAGGTGAAATGCAAACAGTCAGAAAAGTACATATCCCTGCCGCAGAAAACGTGTGATGAGATTCCACGGTCTGAACCAACAGTGAGAGCAGCAGTGTTGCTAGCTGTATGGCAGGGCAAGCGTGCGCACGTACAAAAACCCCTCTTAGAATATGGACCCTGAGTGTACCCCCGTGTTGTTGCCCAAAGGCTCTCTCAAACATGTCCAGTATGTACTAATTGGACCATAGCTACTGCTTACTCACCTCCATTTTGCTGCAGTGGTTCGGTCCAAAGGCTGTCAGGATCATCCTGTCTTGAGGAGCCTGTTAGGGCTGGTCCAAGGTCAGGCAGTAAGGGGTCTGGAAGTGCAGGCGCTGTATCTCCATCCTGGGGCCGCAGAGTGGCGTGGCCTGCATCCTCCAGACCACTAGGGAGCAGTGATGAAGCTTCTCTGGATCCCCATGCGGATGGCGGAACGGAGGTCAAAGGTGAGTGTGTGAGAAGGCTACGGGGAGATAGGGAACTCGGTCGTCTTGTCTCTATCTCGTGCCCCAGAAGAACAGCTCCAGGGTCAGGCAAGCTCTGTCGGTGCTCCACTTCTCCTCCCTGGAGGTCTGGCCTCTCTTCCAGGATGAGGTCTCTCCTTTCCCCAGGTGGGTGCATCCCTGTCTGGCCATCTGACCCTGAGCCTCTGGCTGTTGTGGCAGCATCCATAGTTTTATCTGTTCTGAGTTCTTGAGCTTCTACTGGCTGTCTGAGAGTCTCCATCTCCTCAAATACATGCTCTGCCTCCCTCCTCTGTCTCTTAGCTCCTGTCCCAACCTCTCTTGGTCCAGATACACCCCCCCTACTGTCCCCATTTTCTGTCTGTGTCAATGGCTCTATCCCCCTTGGTTTGCTTCCCTCCACATCTGGGACAGTGCCTCCCCTTGCTCCTACAATCTTCGATAGATAAGTAAAGTTGCCAGTCAGGTGTTCTGACATCCTATAGGACGGTCTGCCGGGACCAGAAGGCCCAGATTGAACACTCTGCGATGAGACACTGGCAGGCGTTGCTTGTGTTATACAGGGCTCTCCCTTCATTGGCTCCCCGGCTTGTCCATTACAGCCCCTGTCCTGTGAGGAGGGGGTGTATTTCTGGAGTGTCGGGACTGGGGTGCTGTAGATGCAGAGACAGACTCCTGCCAGTAGGAGGCGATGGAGAGTCACAGAGAACAACATCCCTCTCATCTCACCACAAAGTAAACATGGAGATGAAGTGAGGGGTCACAGTGGCCAGAAGAGACGGGTTAAAGAGACTGAAACAGGTCACACCCAAATGGACAGGAATTTCAGCTGAGGATAGGAAAGGTGTTCAACATAAGAGATACTGTCAACTCCAGATAAATGCAATAGCTAAGGACTGCAATCTTTTGATGAAATTTAGACATTTATACACAGTGATTTACATGAGAAATTAGGGTCAAGTTTCTTGCTCAAGGAAAAAATACATTATCCTTTAAGATCGTTTAGTTTTTTTGGCTTGCGGATTAAACCAGTAACCTTTTAGTTACTAGCTCAAGGCTAATCTGATGCCTTGTATAAGATGTACATGAAACTGAAGAATGTCAATATTGAGGTTAATAAAATAATGTGTTTGAATTAGGCGATTGAAGGTGAGATGTTTGAATTAGGACTGTGAGACATAATGCACCTACACATTTGACAATGTCGCCACTTATTTATTTGTGAACCCTAACATATGCAGAGGTTCACATTCACTGTCATGTAAGCCTTTCCTTTGATGTTGTAGCCAAGCCTTTAAATCAGCTGAATGGAAAAGGAGGACTATTTATCTTCCCGTTGCTGTTTTCTATCATTCTCTGGAAATTGTCCTTCTACACACTTGCACACACACATGCGCACACATTCAGTACAACTTTACACAGCAAATCCCTGCCATTTTAAAAGAAATATAAAGAGCCAGATTTTCTCTCTAAAACAACTATTTAAATACAGCATATAGGGTGAAACCTAACATGTACTATAACATGTACTATATGTAGTGCCTTGCAAACATAGTCAAATTCAAATAATATTTGTTAGATTTTTCTTTAACTAAATTCTCATTTATTTTTAGGTTATACTGGTTTTATGTCGGGAAATTAAATGACGCTTGCATAAGTATTCAACCAGCTTTTGCACACAGTGTGTAAATAATTTTGGCCCATTTTGTCTTGGCAGATTTTGCTCCAGGTTGCTCAGACCATATGTGTGGGCCACAATTTTCCGGTTTGTTTGGTATGGGGAAATAATGCACTGGAAGACACATTCACTGTTGTGTGGGCACATTCTTATCTTTCTATATATATCTCCATACATTTTCCTCTGTCCATTCTTCCTTTATTATTAGCAAGATTATCAGTCCATGCGGATAAGAAGCATCCCCACAGCATGATGCTGCCATGACTATCCTTAAGAGTAAGGGCAGTGTGTCTTGAGGCATGGGAAGTGTTACATTTTCACAAGTTTTGGCCAAAAAGCCCTATCTTGGTCTCATCAGACCATAGTGGGTCACTCTTGTCCTTCCTGATGTGCATTCAGATATTCTTTTTTGAGTAACAGCTTTGAGTACCGTCTTCTTTCTTGCCACCCTGCCATACAGGCCAGCTTTATGAAGAGCTCTTGTTATAGTTGACTGGTGCACCATTACTCCAGTCCCAGCCACTGAACAGCAACATCAATAGTTCTCTGGTGGGGGCCAATGGGAAAATAATGATGTCCTTGTTAGAGCAATTTCTTTCATATATGTAAACTGGGAGCTTCAGGGGCTGAATACTTATGTAAGAAGCACATTTCTTTATTTTCTTTTTTCTAACAAATATTTCGCAACATAAATCTAATGTCACCTTACAACAATTAATTTTAAAGTTTCAGTGTTAAAAAAAATGATATCAGTAATATCTGAGAATTTGTCAAGGATTATTCTGCACAGTACTGTAAATTAAATATAATAACAGAAAAAAACATTAACTTTTTAAATATAAAAATGTGAGTGGTGCCATATTTTGATCAGGGGGCATTTTTTTTGACAAATACAATGAAGAAGTTAATAGGAGAAAAATAATTCTGATCCTATCTGGTTGCCTGGGAGACACCCTAGTTTCCTCAGCCTCCCAGTGTTGCTGCCCTGTCAGACAGACGTCAGACAAATGTCTCAGACACCAACATCAAACCCTAAAACACACAAACACACACACACACACACACACACACACATACACACACACATACACGCACGCACACAAACATACACGCACGTAACTCAAACCAACACCACCGTTGCTCACGCAGCTTTCCATCAGTAATCGATGTTAATGAATGCACTCAAGAGTCAAGAGACCAACCTGCTGGCAGTTATGAGCCTATTATCAGAAATAAAATAAACCTACAGTAAAGAAACATCTTAATCTAAATCCAGGCGATGCCACTGCAACGCACGGACAATCCGCTTTAGTGAACAGATGCAATGCCAAGACATCCAAGTAGTCTTCTAGCGCTTTACAATATGTGCGTTTGTGACTGTGCAATTTAAGCTACTGTAAAGACAGTGCGTCCCATTTTATGAGCATGTCATAAACATATCTTCCCATCAATAGATTTGAACGAGATGTAAAATACATTCATAAAATAAGTAAAATACTAAGTCTCAGAAAAAACTGTCCGGTTACACAGTAAAAGGCATTGTCCTTACCTGCTAGTCGTAGACGGGAATGATGTTTACCTCATTGCAAAGGGCGGTATGCTTTTCTCCAGCTTTTTCTTTAAGCAATGGTTGTATATTACAACAGCATCGATTTCATATTAATAAGCTGAAAATATTGATCCAGAAGAGAGATGAAATAATTGCCTAGTGTTTATTGTTGTGTGGATCAGCATCACACAATATAGGCTACGTTTCCGAGTGCGTGTGCACGCGCGCGCCTGTGTTGGGAAACGCAGAGCGCCAGAATCTGTTGGGTGATTGAGCGCATGGAGAGGTATGATTTATTAAGAACGTTCAGTAATATTTCATGTTGAATGCGTTGCATAACAGGCAATTATTTTAGTGAGGTAATTTAAAAAATGCATTTGCACAGCGTATTGTACAACGCTTTCTTTCCAATATGGTGCTGAATGGACAGCATCTTTCTTAAACTTGCGTTGTGCACCTTAGAAAGTCACCTGCCGTACGAAATTGATAAAACCCCTAGAATGAACAAAACCGTAAACTCTAAATAATATGTCCAAACTATCAAGAATAACAGTATTAAAATGTGTGTGCTTTTGTTTCCGACCTACTCTCTCATACGATCCTTTCATACGAACTCAAACTTTGTGCATATAGGCTGTAAAATAACCTTTTTTATTATATGTATATATTACTATATACGTTTTAAATGCATTTGTATTTCCGATTTAAAACATATACATTAAAGTATAAATCCTATTAATTCATAGGGAGGACAAATATTTTTAATCAGGCAAAATCCACAGACGTAATTTCTCAAGCAGGAAGGACCCAGCCCAACCCAGTAGGGATTCCTTACCTTGCACTTGTGTATCGTATCTTTTATAACTTCACGATTTCGGAAAATAATAATAATAAATACGTTAAAATGCCCTTATATGAAGGGTTGGGAAGTGGTGGAGAAAAAACTGCAGTCGTAATTGATTTAGGAGCTGCATACACAAAGTGAGTATTTAGCTAGCCGGCTATGTGGTTATCGTAGCTGGAGTAGTTCGTTAGCCAGCTAGATGACTAGCTAATAATGTTAACAACATTGCCTGTCACTGTCAGTGATGACTGCTAGCCAAATATTATTCATGATTGATTTAAAATCTTATTCATGTAAACGTAGACGGACCGTCCCGTGTTGAAAACACGTATTTATTTAGACAAATATGTTAGCACAGTAATATGTTCTTTCTGAAATGGGTTGGTCATGAAAACGTCACTAGCTAGCTAACGCCGTTAGCTGGTTTATTTTGGCGAACAGCTACAGCAGTAGGCCTGGCTTGAGGAAATCATATGACAGTCAGTTGAGACCTTCAATGGCAACTGTGTTTCGGTGTTTCTTTATCTTTTGTACAATGAGACACAATGTCAATGTCTGATTAGTTAACTGGGTATATGATCGTGCAGATGTGGTTTTGCTGGAGAGACGGGTCCCAGGTTTATCATTCCCAGCGAGATCCAGAAGCCGGGACAACAGCAGGTAAGCTAGTTAGTGAGCAAATAATTGGTTATTTTCTAATTTATAGATGGGCAGTATTGAAACGGACAGCCTTGTCTATAACCACTTTTGTTTGTCTTCTGTCTCAGTCTGTCAAAGTGGTTCAATACAACATAAACACAGAGGAGTTGTACTCCAACCTCAAGGAGTTCATCCACATGCTCTACTTCAGGTGAGGCTCGTTTGACATGGTAGGGTGTGTAATTAATTCTTGACTTGATTCAGTGGCGATCACCTCCATAGGTAGGATGGCATTTGATATTATGTAAATGCAACCCAGGTCATAAGAGCTGTGATGGTTAAGCGACTGACTGTCTAGTCTGTAATAAATATCTCTGTCTGCTCCCCCATCCCACACAGGCACCTGCTTGTGAACCCTCGTGACAGGAGGGTGGTGATCATCGAGTCCATCCTCTGCCCTTCCCATTTCAGAGAAACCCTCACCAAAGTTTTCTTCAAACAGTTTGAGGTACTGTCTGAGAATGTGGCTTTTCGCTGTCTCTCTGCGACTGCATGTGTTGTTGATGATCCAGTGTACCTGCTACGAAAGCCCCGTCGGCTTCTCCTAACCCAGACAATCAAAATAGGGAATGCCGAGTTAGGGTTGGACGCCATCTCCATACAGTTAGGTCTGGAAATATTTGGACACTCACACAATTTTCATGATTTCAGCTCTGTACACCACCACAATGGATTTGAAATGAAACAACCAAGATGTAATTGAAGTGCAGACTTTCAGCTTTAATTCAAGGGGTTGAACAAAAATATCATATGATACTTTTAGGAATTGTTATTTCAGTGGCTCAAATGTAATTGGACAAATGAACACAATCAAATAAAATTTAAATTTTTACTACTTTGTCTAGAAACCTTTGCAGGCAATGACTGTTTGAAGTCAGGAACGCATGGACAACACCAAATGCTGGGTTTCCTCCTTTGTGATGCTTTGCCAGGCCTTTATTGCAGCTGTCTTTAGTTGTTTGTTCGTGGGTCCTTCTGCAAGTGAAATGCATGCTCGATCAGGTTGAGATCATGTGATTGACTTGGCCATTGCAAAATATTCCACTTCATGCCTTAAAAAACTCCTGGGTTGCTTTCACAATATGTTTTGGGTCATTCTCAGTCTGTAAAATTAAGGGCCGTCCAATCAACTTTGCTCAATTTGGCTGAATCTGAGCAGACAATATATCCCTATACACTTCAGAATTCATCCGGCTGCTTCTGTCTTCTGTCACATCATCAATAAACACTAGTAACCCAGTGCCATTGGAAGCCATGCATGGCCATGTCATCACACTGCCTCCACTGTGTTTTACAGATGATGTGGTATGCTTCGGATCATGAGCCGTTCCAAGCCTTCTCAATACTTTTTTCTTCCGATCATTCTGGTACAAGTTGATCTTTTTAGACATGTATTTAGACAAATATGTTAGTACAGTAATATGTTCTTTCTGAAATGGGTTGGTCATGAAAACGTCACTAGCTAGCTAAAGCCGTTTATTTTGGTGAACAGCTGCAGAAGTAGGCCTGGCTTGAGGAAATCATATGACAGTCAGTTGAGACCTTCAATGGCAACTCTGTTTCTGTGTTTCTTTATCTTTTGTAAAATGAGACACAAAAAAAAAATGTGTGTTAGTGTCCAGTTATTTCCGTACTTAACTGTATTTAATTGTATGGCTACGGTCTCTTACCTGTGATGACTTGTGTGTTTTCCAGGTTCCGTCGGTGCTGTTTGCCCCGAGTCATCTCATGTCAATCATGTCTCTGGGCATCAACTCGGCCCTGGTGATGGACTGTGGCTACACAGAGACACTAGTGCTGCCTGTGTACGAGTGCATCCCTGTCCTCTCCGCCTGGGAAGCCCTGCCTTTGGGTGGAAAGGCCATTCATAAGTATGTGTGTGTGTGTGTGTTTGAGATAGGGCAGGGATGTTGGTATTACTTTGTCTCATGCTGAACTCCAGGGAAACAACCTTTCGGTCTCTTCAGAGATTTATGTTTTAAGCACTCTTACCTTTTTGTTTTTTCTGTTTGAATCAGACAGGAGTTTGCTTTTAGAGGTACACTTGGTTGTAAATGTCTGTGTATTCTGTCCCTCAGGGAGCTGCATACTGTGTTGGTGGAACAGTGTACAGTGGACTCAGACTCCAGTACTGGACAGAGTCTACCAACAGTCATTGGTAAGATCCCTGCATCAGGATTTAGCTGGTCAAAAGCAGCTTACTTAATTTGCTCTCCATCAGTGTTGTTTTTTGAGGTAGCTCTGCACACAATGGCAAAAGTAATGCGATTGGTTGACTCTAGTGAGGGTGGAGCTTTACATTATAAACAGGCTGCATGCTCTTAGTGCTCTCTGGGATCTTAGGGGCGTTGCTGCCATCATCCCTGACGCTGTCGTTAACCTTTTCAATTCAACCACAGCTATCAACCAATCAGCATTCAGGATTTAAAGTACCTGGTTGATAATAGAAATATAACCTGCGACCTTGTAGCCTTGACATTGTATGAACAGTGTTAGTGTGCTGCCCGGTTGAGCCACTTGTTTTCCTACTTGCTTTAATGCAGTCTTGTTAATAAAGTTGTCCAAAGATTGGCACAGTCATGACACGGGTGTTCCATTGTCATACGTAGAGGAGTGAAGGGTTTCTGGGGTTGTCAGTCAGTATTCATACGTCCGTGTTATAGTCTGGGGTAAATGCAGAGGGCATATTGGTTTATACATAAAAATAAGCCTACTTTAGTTCTGTTCTCAGAATGAATCGTCATGAAGAGCATGTCTCCCTAGCTGGCTGACGCAGACCTGGACAGTTCTGACGGGCGTACGTAATTAAAACCCATGTGGCGTAGACCACCTGTCTCTCTGCACCACTGAGCCACAGCGTTGCAGTACCATCTGGAGCCCGTCAAATGAAGTGCCTATTCCATGGCTGAAACATCAGTGGCCCGTCAAATGAAGTGCCTATTCCATGGCTGAAACATCAGTGGGCCGTCAAATGAAGATTCTATTCCATGGCTGAAACATCAGTGGCCCGTCAAATGAAGTGTCTATTCCATGGCTGAAACATCAGTGGGCCGTCAAATGAAGTGCCTATTCCATGGCTGAAACATCAGTGGGCCGTCAAATGAAGTGCCTATTCCATGGCTGAAACATCAGTGGGCCGTCAAATGAAGTGCCTATTCCATGGCTGAAACACCAGTGGGCCGTCAAATGAAGTGCCTATTCCATGGCTGAAACATCTGGAGCCCGTCAAATGAAGTGCCTATTCCATGGCTGAAACATCAGTGGCCCGTCAAATGAAGTGCCTATTCCATGGCTGAAACATCAGTGGCCCGTCAAATGAAGTGCCTATTCCATGGCTGAAACATCAGTGGGCCGTCAAATGAAGTGCCTATTCCATGGCTGAAACATCAGTGGCCCGTCAAATGAAGTGCCTATTCCATGGCTGAAACATCAGTGGGCCGTCAAATGAAGTGCCTATTCCATGGCTGAAACATCAGTGGGCCGTCAAATGAAGTGCTTATTCCATGGCTGAAACATCTGGAGCCGTTCAAATGTATACAGTTTAATTCCAACTACTCAGATGCCCTGCGATGTTTGGGACTTTGTCACTTTCTCCATTTGCCTCCACCCAGGAGTGCAAATCTGTAGTCTAAGGAGGTTTCCTCCAGTCTCAGATGGCGCCAAACCATGCCGTGCCCCTTTAGACTACAAAGACATGCAGTACTTTTGTCCTGAATTGAAGGGCTCTGTCAGATTTGTGTTATGGATAGCTTTTTCTATGACCCACTTAGCCTGTCTTTCTAATCATCCTGTCTGTCTTTCCCAGGTTCCATCCCAGAGGAGGTGGTGGAGGATATCAAGGGTATGTTCAAAAGAGTCTGAAAACCCCTGTTTTTTTACTGCTTTCACACAGACTAAACACTGCAGGGATTCCTGTGTGGCTTTTAAATGAAATCTATTTTTGCTACAAAAGGCAAAAACATTTTCCTCTTTTATAGTGTTGTACTCACATACTCAGTAATGCGGTTTTCTTGTTTTTCAGTCAGGACTTGTTTTGTCAGTGACCTACAAAGAGGCCTTAAGATCCAGGAGGCCAAGTTTAACTTGGAGGGCACAGCTGAGGTCAGTGACCATCAGCCTCCAATCTGACAAGTCTGCATGTCTGTAGTTGATTTGTGTAGAGGAATGGTCATTCCTGTGTTTTTCCAATAACTGCCTTTCATATTGTAATCCAGTGCCTTTGATATGTTCCCCTCCATGTTCTTCCCCTAGCGTCCAACACCACCCCCTGATGTAGATTACCCATTGGATGGGGAGAAGATTCTTCATATCAAGGGACAAATCAGGTATCTGTTTATCCTGTGGTGCCTTCATTCCATGTGAATAGCTTTTAGACTTTGCTAACGCTAGAACAAAATGTCCTTCACAATATTTACAATACACAACAAACTGGTTGGGTTTTCTGACATTATCCATAATTTCCTTCTTGTCCAGCACAGTTAAAACCTAGCTGTTAAGTTCAGTTCCTTGTCTTTCTGGGTCACCTTCTATTATTGAATCTGGGTTGTTTCTGCAAAGTCGTTCATCATGACTTGTCTCTCGGTTCCTCTCAGCAGCTAATGAGACTAGTTTAGCGCTTTAGGGCCTTAAACAAGTTTATTAAATCTCAAGGAACTGCAGGTATTCACAGTAGTGTTGTGATGATGTAATGTAGAGTGACTTTGGGGTTGTTTCATTTCTCAGGGACTCTGTAATGGAGATGTTATTTGAGCAGGACAACGAGGAGAAAAGTGTGGCCACTCTGCTGCTCGATGCTTTGGTCAAGGTAAACTTTTTGAATTAATATTGAAAAAGAACATGTCTTTATCTCTTTCTTAGAAAGATGAGTGGTTTATTTTTGCCCAACAACGGGAGATGAGATGCTGCTGAAATAGGCTGCTTACAAATTTGCGAGTCGCGACGCTCTCTTCATTAGTAATTACTGGGCGATGTTGTCTCGGTCACAATGACCTTTCATCAGGCATCTGCACCTTCTAATTGAAATGGTCTGCCATTCTGTAATTCCTTCCTCCTTTTCCGTTTTCGTGACGAAGCACAAAACGCACTGGACTTACTTTAACCCTGTTACCATAGCAACACTTTGCAGACTCGGGCTGGCTGAGGTGAAAATCGTCTTGGTTCCTCCGAGACGGGCCGGATCAGGCTAATGACAGACCATTAATCTCAATAGGCAGAGCAGCCTCTTACTCTTCCTGCAGGGCTGTTGCGGTACCAGTCTGTAAGCACAGTAACATAAGTGCCTATCCATCTTGGACCACTGTGACGGGCCACGCAGAAAGCTTGTAAACAGTCCACTCCACAGGGTATACTTGGTCAATGAGGTTTTCCTCCTGAGACAGCCAAGTCAGTAGCCTGGGCCTCGTTTAGCAGATTTATGTCCGTGTGAGCCTATTAATGCATTTAAGTAGCATACATGACCATTCTCCCTAACGCAGGATGTACGTGCATCTGTTGCAAGCCCAGCATGCTGAACTCTTCAACCCAGTCGTTTGGAAAAGTCTTGGTGCTCCCTGGGCTCCAGATATCTTAGGGGAAATATGGAAGGTGACTGATGCATAGTGACTGATGAATTAGTAACCACACACGTTACTGTTTGTTGACCCCCCCCCCCACCACCAGTGTCCTATTGACACCCGGAAGGCTTTGTCTGAGAACCTGGTGATCATCGGGGGCACGGCCATGCTGCCCGGCTTCCTGCATCGGCTCCTGGCCGAGATACGCCTCCTGGTGGAGAAACCCAAGTACCGCAACGCCCTGGCCACCAAGACCTTCAAGATTCACAGTCCTCCAGCAAAACCCAACTGCACTGTGTGGCTCGGAGGTTAGTCACGGATAACACGCCCTGTTCTCAGACACTGGTGATGTGCATGGATCGGATGGCTTAACTGCTGTGTGACATGCTATAGCTCATCTATTTAGGGTTTAACGATTAGTAGACAAGTGGAATCGGGGTGTGCTAGTTATGGAATACATCAACTACATGGAACGGTTAGGGGTCTCCAAGCATAGGTTTGAGAACCACTGTCCTTGTGGAAATTGGTTGGATCCGTCAGTACCCGCTGATTATTTAGAGCCCGGTTGTGATTAGTGAGTCCATCCCCTGCTTTCATCTCCTTTGTGCAGGTGCCATCTTTGGAGCTCTCCAGGACATCCTGGGAAGTCGCTCCGTGTCTCGCGACCACTACAACCAGACGGGCCGTATTCCCGACTGGTGTTGCCTCAGCTCCCCGCCCCCCGAATCGGTCTACGATGCCGGGAAGACCCCGCCGCCACTCATGAAGAGAGCCTTCTCCACCGAGAAATAAACCAGCCCACTGGGCCATTCTGTGCCTGTTATGCCACACTATTCCCTCTGAAGGGCACTCATTTGGTCCACAGTGAGGCACTCTGTAGGGGGAAAGGTGCCATTGTAGACATAGTTCAGTCTCTAACCATAACATACTTATCCCAGACATAATATGTGGCTTCCACTGCCCTTGTCCTTCCCCTCATCTTTGCTGAACTTACTGATTAACGGTGAGGACAGTGTGACAAACCCTAAGAGGAGCCGATTATGTCCATTTAGCCTGTGGAGATGCGTCCAGTCTCTCGACCGCCAGACCATCGAGAATTGTGGGGGTTTTAGTTCAAATATGTGACCACACGGCTCCTGTTTGAGTTCTGTTCCTCCGATTGCACACTGGCACCCAGACTCCGCCCACTCTATCAGCAAACTAGATGCTAATGAGCGTGTGGGCACAGTGGCTGGCTTTCTGATTCGTTGCATTGTGTGTCATGTCCATGGATTCAAGAAGCCATGGTCACTTTCTGGCTTGGGTGATCTTGGAACAGTTTTCTGGCCATGTGTTGATTACCGTCTTGAGGCAGATGTGTGGAGTTGAATTGATGCTTTTCATTTGAAAACATGCGGTTAAGCTGTATTTGAAAACGCTAAGAAAATGTACTGAAGGTCAACCAGATAAATTGCAGTCCACTGTGGCTCCATCAAGTCGTTCTTTGTGTAGTCATTGTGAATGCTATCCCCAGGTGTTGTTTTTCAGCAAAAATGAAGTGTTTTTATTTGCCCTTTATTTATTGTTTCATCTTTGCCATGTAAAACATTGGAATATCAGTTTCAATCTCTCAAGAGCGCTTATCTGTAATGCATCACGTCGATTGGCGGTAAATAAACATTCCTAAACTGTTCCCACTCTGGCTCTTGTCCTCCTTATCTTTTCATTCTTGTCTGTTTTATGTTGCTCTGTCTTCACGAGACCTCTGGCTCACTGTTGAGAGCCTTCAAATAATGTTTCACAAATTCACACATTCAGATATTCCCACAGTTTACAAAATAAATAATGGGCCTCTTAAGGATATGAGAAGACTAATGGTGAGTATTGTTTGATGATACTTTTCAAGCCTCTTGTCTTTACATAATGATTACCAGGGCGCAGTTAGCATCATGAATGTGTCATTCTGCTAATACGGAGCGATATTACATCTGAAAAGCAAGGACCAAGTTGCTTTGACTACTTTTTATGTGAAATGCACTTGTATTCACTGTTTAGGGAGTAGCTAAAGACAGCTGTTCAGGAAAGCCAGCAAGCACACTTATTAATCCTGTTAATCTCTGCTGGATCTGATGACACCTATTTAGTGAACTTCAAAAGTATTCATCCCCGTTTTCACATTTTGTTACGACATGAAAACACAATAGATTTATTCAGGAGTTACTTCCCACTTGTCAGCAAAAAGTCCATAATGTCAAAGTGAGAAGTAAAATCAACAATTCATCCTAAATTAATTAGAAATGTATAACCAAATATAGTTTATTGCATAAGTATTCACTCCCTAAATTATGACACCTGAAGTTAACTAATCTGTTGAAGGGAAAAATTTTTGGTTAAATGCCCCTGTCTCAATGAGGTTCAACAGGTAGTACAATTCCTAAAATTCTAAGCAAAACTGAAACAAGGTTCTTCAAATGTACCAATCAGGCAGAGGATATAACATTTCCAAGGCATTGAAAATACTCAGGCAACTCAATATCTGCAGAAGGGCACTAGCAAAAGCCTGTTGAAATCTGCAAGAGACCTGTGGGGGAAGATTCATCTTCCAGCAGGACAATGCATCCAACGCCACATTGGAGTGGCTTAAAAACAAAAAAAGTCAATGTGCTGGAGTGGCCCTGTCAAAGCTTGGACCTCAATCCAATTGAAAATATGTGGAAATAGTCGAAAATGGGTCTTCACAATCTGAATGGACCCCATTTTGCCATTTGAAATTTGCCTTTTGAGATTTGTAATTGTTTTCTGGTAACAGACTTTCAATACCTTTATTTTGTTTTCTGTTCAGTGATTTCTTTTTTTCTTTTTCTTTCACAGTTTTTTTTTTCTGGTTCACAGGTTTTTAGTACAGCATGTTTTGCCCACTAGAAGGCACCATAGTAAAACCAGAGAGAGAGAGAGAGTGTGTGTGTGTGTGTGTGTGCGTGCGTGCCTGCGTGTGTGTGTGTGTGTGTGAGAAAGAAAGGGTTTGTGGTTGTTTAGCCTCAGAGGTCAAATAAATCCTAAACGTTAGGCGTTTGCTACTGTGTTTTCCTGGGAACTGACGTGGCGACATTACCCGAAATGCACCTGGGCCCAGAGGCTGGCACAGACTCTGGGAAATCTTTTGCTACAACTCGTACTGTAGTTCAGTTGCATGTCATCTACGCTTTTACTCACACACACACCCTTTTTCCCTCTTTCCCAGGAGCTTTCTCTGTTGGTCTACCCACTGTGACCCTACAGGACCCACTCTTGTATTTTTGTGGTAGTGACCACATCCAGATATCACTGACCCACATCGCAGACCAAACCACCCAAGGGGTCACACTACAATTCTCCTTAGCATCCACTCTCTGTTCGGAGACATCCAAGTACATCTTATGAATCTCTCTCGCTCTCTCTCGCTCTCTCTCCCTCCCTCTCCCCCTCTCCCCCTCTTCCCTTCCACATCTGGGTCTCCCATGGAGATGCTACACAGCATAGAGCCACCTGCTGTTTCTCTATCTAAAGGAAGCTCCACCAGCTCCTGCACCCCAGAGCCTGGTCCACGTTTCCCCTCCTTTGAGACTGGGGAAGCGCCAAACTCAGGGGCTACACTGGGAATGGGACTTGGGCGTTGACTAAGTTCTCAGGGAAAAAAGTCACAGCTGTTACCTCTGACCCTGCTAGAGAGCCCTCCCTGATTAAGAAGCTGACTGACAGATTGTTATGCCGTTCTATTTATTTTAACTGTTACGTTGTTCTGGTTAAGAGTGTTTGCTGTTACTGAAGTGCAAATGCCCTGTGATGGTTGCTCAACTCAATGAATTCTAGGTATGTGGTGGCAAAGGTAAACCACTGAACATACTTCACTCAGAAGGATAACTGTCAAGTCAACTCCTGTATACAATGTGAAGAGAAAGTGATAAGGAAGCAGCAATAGGCGGGATCATCCTTCTTAGTATCTCTTCTCCAGACACATTTAAAACAAATGCCCTAATTAGCTTGTCATCAATCACTCTACTGTTAATCACAGAAATGTAAGATGGTTCCATACTGGACCACCATCAGTAACTATATTTATCATTGGTGTGAATGTTTGTTTGTTGAACAGTATTATCACATGCTCATGCATGGCGATAAATTGTATATTTTTTTATATGTAATAGCTTAGCTAATTAGTGAAACATCTCGGTGAAATGTACACTGGTTCCACTGAGGGCGTTCCCTGTCATGGTCTCACCCGACACAATGAGGTTATCGCACCATAGCTCCAAAACTGAGCATAAAGGGTTAAGGAGAGGTCAAGAATGAAGAAAGGTCCTGTTGCCTCTCTGAGCATGGGGTGCTTTTTTGACAAGAATAAACCTAATGAATCAAGATAGAGGCCTACATGAAAAAACTTTTTCTTAAAACGTGTTCATACAGGTTTTGGTGTCATAACGAGCATACATTACAATACATTACAACTGCTCTTACAGTTTGGATAGACCGAGAAACAATTTTGTCTAAACTTCCAGATTATTCATTTACAGGCCTTTCCCGACCTTGAGAAAACGACTGCATACACTATTTGATGCAAGACTGATACCCTCCATAAGAAATGTGCTAAAGGCCATCTGTTACATTCTAAATGTAATTTTAATGGTACAAGTCTTGCCTGGGAAATTCTCAACATTAATGAATAACTTATATCACTTATACAGATGGAGTCACTCAATGCTTCAAACTTTCCAGCATCCAATACAGACAATAGACAGTTTTTGTTTCATATAATGATCATTTTGTGGAAAAATAATTTGATCATTTTTCTTTTCCCACAGAATGGGGATGGACAGACAGACAGGGAGTAGGGCTGGTTCAGGGGTATGGGGATGGACAGACAGGGAGTAGGGCTGGTTCAGGGGTATGGGGATGGACAGACAGGGAGTAGGGCTGGTTCAGGGGTATGGGGATGGACAGACAGGGAGGAGGGGTGGTTCAGGGGTATGGGGATGGACAGACAGGGAGGAGGGCTGGTTCAGGGGTATGGGGATGGACAGACAGACAGGGAGTAGGGCTGGTTCAGGGGTATGGGGATGGACAGACAGGGAGTAGGGCTGGTTCAGGGGTATGGGGATGGACAGACAGGGAGTAGGGCTGGTTCAGGGGTATGGGGATGGACAGACAGGGAGGAGGGGTGGTTCAGGGGTATGGGGATGGACAGACAGGGAGGAGGGCTGGTTCAGGGGTATGGGGATGGACAGACAGACAGGGAGTAGGGCTGGTTCAGGGGTATGGGGATGGACAGACAGGGAGTAGGGCTGGTTCAGGGGTATGGGGATGGACAGACAGGGAGTAGGGCTGGTTCAGGGGTATGGGGATGGACAGACAGGGAGGAGGGGTGGTTCAGGGGTATGGGGATGGACAGACAGGGAGGAGGGCTGGTTCAGGGGTATGGGGATGGACAGACAGACAGGGAGTAGGGCTGGTTCAGGGGTATGGGGATGGACAGACAGGGAGTAGGGCTGGTTCAGGGGTATGGGGATGGACAGACAGGGAGGAGGGCTGGTTCAGGGGTATGGGGATGGACAGACAGGGAGTAGGGCTGGTTCAGGGGTATGGGGATGGACAGACAGGGAGTAGGGCTGGTTCAGGGGTATGGGGATGGACAGACAGGGAGGAGGGCTGGTTCAGGGGTATGGGGATGGACAGACAGACAGGGAGTAGGGCTGGTTCAGGGGTATGGGGATGGACAGACAGGGAGTAGGGCTGGTTCAGGGGTATGGGGATGGACAGACAGGGAGGAGGGCTGGTTCAGGGGTATGGGGATGGACAGACAGGGCTGCTGACCCTAAAGCTGCATCTGTTGGGCTTGGCACCAGGCAGGGGCAGAGACAACTAATTCTGGATCAACAGTTTGCTAAAAGTTTGCCTGCATTGATTAAATGTTGACTAAAAGAGGAATGAAATGTAAACACTCAGAATTTTCTGTGAAGATATTACAGTGGATATAAAAGAGGAAAAAGTTCTGACAAGATTTATCTTTGTCTCATTCTTTTACATCACAAGAACCTGGCATTTTAACAGGGGTGTGTAGACTTTTTATATCCACTGTAAGTATCTAATGTTAGGGGAGCAAAAGTAGCCTATTTCACTATGGAGTAAGCCATGACTAAGCTAACTTAATTTCCACCACTCACTGACTACATCACCTTCTTTAGAAAAATTGGGTAACATGCTGTCACCTTTTCTTTTCGTTTTAGGCCACCTGATTTTTCTTCATTGATGCTCCACAAGCACTTCCCACTCGCAATTCACTGATAAGTACCGTTCGTGTCTGGTTTGGGGGCACAATTCAAAGGCTCTCTGAGTGTTTTATTTTCTATAGGAGGAATTTTATTTTCTATATATGAAAATAAATTGATGATTCAAAGATTTCAATTCTTACCACAAGCTAGCAATCTGGTTCGGGTGGTCAAGGACTTGAGTCCTTTCCTCCAAATGTCACAATAGTGAACTTCCCAGTTTCTTTCCAACAAATATCACCAGGTATCATCCCGTATCTTGCATGTTATTTTCATGAAAATGCCACTATTCCAAAGTGAAAATACATAGCCTACAATGTGTGAATGCACATTTTGAAAACGCAATCTCAGTTCGGTTCTGGGTAAACATCGTGAGTGAGAGGGAGGGAGGTATAGAGGGTCAGGGAGGGGGAGAGAGAAGCACGGGCTTGGGAATGCTCTCCATAAGGGACATTAGAACGCTTTAATAAACACTCAGAGCAACGTCATTAAATGTTACTTATCGCATTTTGATTATGGTCCATCGACGCAATATCGAACAGAATGTTGTATGTCCTCTGACTCCTGTTCTTCAAAGTCAGAGATGGGCATTCGAGAAGCGCTCAATCAGTCCGTCGTGTCCTTTCAAGATGCAAAGTCTCGTCTGCGTCTCGCAAATTTTTACAACTCTTCTTTTCAACTTACTGCCTGCCCAGGTAAAGTTTAACTTTTTAATAGCCACGTATGAACAGACAACACGTAACATATTTTCTGGAATTTATGAAACGCTTTAGTTTCATTAGGCTGCATGATTAACAATGGTTCTTAATCTGATTAAAAACACCTACTTATTTTTAATATAGCAACGCACGAAACATGTTTTTATTAAATATATTTGTGATTATGCCTAATGGTCAAAACTGGGGTCTCTATTCAGTTTTGCAAAACTTCTATTTATCTTCAATTTCTCCTCTGATCCCGAAATGTGACTCTCATTAGCACTGAGTCACATTTAGAGCTATTTGTAAGGCTACTTTACTTTTTGTATTTCTCATGAGGTCTAGGTACAGGTCTAAGTGAATCATGAAGAGATTTAAATAATCAAATTAACTACCGGTTCATTGTGCAAGAAGCTACAGTAATTACATCAGAACTATAACGTTTTAGAAGTAATTGCCCATAAACTATCAACACATTCAACAGACATTGAGGGGCCACCCCCTGTATAGGGCTCTTGAGGTTTTCTGGGAAATGTAGTGTGACGTTTATACCGGTTTAGCTATTTACGCAGGGATGTTTACCATGCTGTTGAGAGCAGATATTTACAGGAGCTGAAGTCACAGTAACAGATAATCCATCAGCAGCTGCTAGCTGGAACATCTGGGACACAGAAAATCTGTTCAGAAAAGGATTGTGTTTATGTCTCTAAACGCAACTCTAAGAACGTCTGGGGACTTTGGTGCAATGTTTGTGGTGCTAAACCTACAGTGGCTATGCTCAGGGCGCATTAAATATTTATTTGCAGCACTGAGTTTTAGAAACAATGAGTGGGTTTGATAGTGAAAAACTAACATTATATTGTCAAGGAGGGTACTTGAATTGTATAATCTTAAACAAAAGGCATCTAATTAATTATGAATTATTGACTAATTCATTATTACAGTTAAATCACACTCTGCCTCATAGGTAATGCTCAGTTTGGCCCTTTTGTAGTACCAACCTGAGCCCCACAGCCAGGTTTGAGCCATGACTGTGCGGTTTGCTGACAAGTGGCTGTGAAATCTCATGGGTGATACAAATTGGCCATCATCACCTGTAGAATTGGGAGGCATTGTAAGCAAGGGTATCCTGATCTCGTCACTCAACTTCGCCAGGCACCTCGAGCCAATTTAACTTAAGTCGTCAGGTGAGGGAGATTGCACTCACGCATTAGCCTTTATTACCTCCTGGATGGAACAGCAAAGTGGGAAAAAACAACCGCTTGGCTGGTGCCTATGAGGAAGACTTTCTGTGATCCTCAACTCCCTTGAATCTGTTGGGAGTTGTTGTGATAACAGGGCCATAGAGACTGGATGTGAAAAACTGTTAAAAAAAACAAAAAAAAACCTCAAAGGAGACTAAATATTTATCTCAACATCAGAGGTGGAGCTTTAATGTGTGTGCGGGCCCTCAGGAAGTTTATCTTATGTTGAAAATAACAAGCATAAAAAATATATATTATTATTAATTTGCTACATACTATTTAGTTGGAATTGAAGTGATAAACATCTTTATTTTTTATGATTCAATAATGCATTGAATAATCGACTCATCAATGACCTGGGTGTGTAGCCAGCGTTGCCAGATAAGAAAATGTCCTGAAAATTGGCTATTTTTATGACAGCGTGCGGTTTTTATGAGGAGTTCGCGGATGATTGTTCATATTTTGTCTGTGAATCTGGCAACCCTGGGTACGTAGGATTTTGTCAGCTCGTATGCTAAGGATCTGAACAGTGGAAAATGAAGTAACAAAACATAAAAATGGAACGTAGATATGTCTGGCAGGAAAGAAAAGCAATCCATTATAAAAATAAATATAATGATATGTGCCCTTGACAAAGGTGTTTAGTTAAGTTGTTGAGCAGCAGAAGCAAGAGAAAATTGTTAGATCTGACGTTACAATGACAGGAGCAGCATCGCAGTTTATAGCGAAACGGGATTACAGTAGTGATCCAGGTCCAACAGCAGCTAGCAACTGCAGCTACGTTTTGTTGTAGCCAAATAATGTTCATCATGGTACGTGAAACGTGCGTACATTTTTGGGAGAATAGAACTAAATATTTATATTAACGGGGAAATCAGGTAGGGGTGGGGTCCTCCGCGGTTCGCACCCAGGGGAGAGTAAGCTATGCTTCGCCACTACTCAACAGCCTAAATGGCATTTTATTTCCATCTCTGCCAATAACCGCTTTTTTCGTATCAGTACAAATGGACATTGGTTTTGAATTTTGATTGCTCCACGCGATTGAGTACACAACCTGACCACCATTTCAGCACAAGGGTTGTGTGGTCACATAGCAAACAGAGCAAATCCATAGTGAAAAAAACTGCTCCTCTGTTTACTTTTAGTTTCAACTGTTCACATATGATTCTAGGATGGTTGAAAAAGAGTGAAGTGGGAGATTCTTTAGAGAAATTGATTTAAATGAGCCCAGGTGGGACCATGAGCTCCCTCGGGGGAACACAATATCATAACCTCACAAACATAATTTTCTCTCTAAGTCTGCCTGGATAGAAAAACTGACATTTATATAAAAATAGAACTTATGAGAGTAGAAATGGAGAAAGACAGAGCAAAATAGAGGTAGAGAGAGGTTACAAGGAGGAATGGAGTGCCATTGAGGTCATGGATGACAAGCCAGAACTGTAAGAACTCCCAAGTCTGAGTCTCTCCCATTGTCTCTGTGAGCTGCCTGTCCACTTACTGTGCTTTTATTTGTGTTTGCTTGTGTTCGTATTTCCTGACCCGAGACATGTCTCACACTGTGTCCAAACAAAGACTTACAGTTGAGATGTCCTGGGATGCCTTTTTTATACTTCAGTGGTCTGTGGGAACAGTCTAGTGGTCATGTATCGTTGGTTCTGGTTGATTATGTGGCATCGCTACGGCTTCAGGAGTGGACGGCTGCAGAATTGCCACATCATTGCCTCTGGTTGCTGATTGATGACACGTAGCTGCTACAGAAAAAAACCTCAGCTGGACTATAACATATAGGAAAATACTGAAGACGTAATGCAGTGTGCTGGACAAAATGAGTTTGACATCCCTGATTTAGTCAGATGCCCTGCAATGTAATTTGGCTCAGTTTCATTCTGGCCCCTCAACCTTGGTTGAACTGAAGCATGTTATAATAGAATCTTTGCTGTCTCATAGCTTTATCATTCTACCAAAAGAGAATGCTAATCAGCTGTCCAACCTCTTTTCATAGTCAAAGCTGTTGTAATTGGCTGAGTCTGTTTCAACTGTCACAGGCTTGTTGTTACGGAATCATGTAGTAATAAGCTCCTATCTAAAATGATACTGTTTTCTATTTATTGCAGACTTCTCACTCCCCAGTGGAAATGCATTCTGAAGGTAAGGATAGCTCTATTTCCAATTACTTAATGTTACACAGTTAGGTCACATTATTTCACTCTTAACAGACACTGAACACAGTGGTTAGCCGTCAATTAACATGAGTCTGAGTGACAGTTCAGGCCCACTCTTGTTGCAGTGATGCTTTTCCAGGAGGTTTGGGGGAGGAGCTTGTGTCATTCAATGGAGCTGTTGGTGAAGGTGGAACACGAGTACCCTGAAGGGGTGGAGCATATCTTTAGCCCGGCGTGCGTGCTCCTGTGGCGATGCGCTGGTTGCTGCGGAGACGAAAACCTGGAGTGCCACCCGACCACCATGCGTAACGTCACCATGCAGGTGGGGATCACTCCATGTCACTGTCCCATTGTTTGTGGGTTCGTGCCCTGCAATTTGTACTTCCTCCAGGAATCCAACATGAGGCCATGGCTTCCCCTGGGCTATCTCTGTGTCAAACATGTCAAAGATGGTTAGAAAAAGCATTCACTTCCTCACCTCAACAAAGATTTTTGTTTTCCTGTGTGTATTTGTGTGTGTGTGTGTGTCAGCTGATGAGGATAACTCCAGCTGAGAGAACAGGGAAGCAGGTTGAGTTAACGTTTGTGGAGCATCAGAGCTGTGAGTGCAGGTAATGAAACCAGCGTGGTACATACATACGTTTTTTTGGTATTATCATTATTGCTTTATTCAAGTTTTACAGGTATCTAACCAACCAAAAAGAGTTGCTGGAGTGAGCGGACGCAAGACAACCTTGGGTTGACACCAACTTCATACAGGGACGTAGAAATGGGGGAGACAAGGGGGTCGTAATCACAACCCCCAATTTTACAGATAGGTCAATTTGACTCAACCCCAGGTAAATAGTGAAAATGGCGGGGACAATTGACCTTGACCTCTTAAAATGCAACACAAACCTACGCCCTTGACCCCATCAACCCTAGACAGTGCCAGACTTATTTTCCCAGCCGGCATCATTGGAGCATAGTGAATTTCTCAAAGACACATCCTTTGTCTAAACTTTGTTACATTTATCTGAACACATCAAATAAGGAATCCCTGTTTTTGTTTTCCATCACCAAACATTGTGCTATGGTGGCCAGAATTAATGATCCTGTTTAGACTCATGAGACATTTCCTTTTATTTTTAGACTCAGGATGATGGATTTGAATGAAAGGTGAGTTTGATTGATTATTTTTGTGGTGTCAGAAATGTAATTAGTTCCTACTTTATTTCCAAAATGGTAATCACATAGTAACTACCTAAGAATGACATGTTTGTTTCTGTAAATTGTTTTACTGAAACGGCACTTTCCTATTGTTTAGCAGTCCCAGAGACAGGATCCGTCCTCGGAGAAAGAAGCTCAGGAAGAGAGCCAAAGACTGTCGCAAGTATGTGTTACTAGACTGCCCTCTTCTGGTGGAAGAAATTGTGAAACGTACACACACACACACACACCCACAGAAAGACAGAGAGCGATAAAAAGATAGCTTACTGTTACTTTACACTGTTTTTTTTCCAGGTGCCAACAGCCTCTCAGCTAGGTGGATCCTCATATCATCGTACAATAACCTCTCTGCTATGGAATGAACCACCCTTCACCCCCTCATCAATGCCTCAGTTTGTCCCCCATGGAAATCCACTGCAGGGAGACATGTATGTCAGAACGCACTAATCCCTGAACGGCAAATTACTTCATCCCAGATTTGTAACAACCTTTGCTTGCCTTGAGAATACTTTTAGGGAAAATATTCTACTTAAATTGGAGTTAGTAGCTCCACCTCATGGACACAGAGGAGATGGGCACAGGAGATGGCAGGACAGGAGAAAACTAGTTGCCAAGGGACAAGGGATAAGCCCCACCGTACATGGAATTTTCCTGAAAAGCTGTTGGAAAATGAAGGAACTTAGCTGCCTATCTGTATAGAACAACAACAAAGAAGGCTGAAACAATACAGAACCGTTGCAGACTGCACTTAGGGCAGGACGTACAACTTCACAGTTTTGACCACTGTTTTGAGTTCTGCTCGTAACATTTGTATATTTGTACTGAAGGCTCAGAACATTGTTTCAGAGACATGAGTGCATTACCAAAGGAGGAGATGGACATATGTATTATATAAAAATGTATGAAGTTCTAATATTTGACTACTAATGGACCTGAGAGGCCCAGAAGATAATCACAATCTGACTGCTGTACACTCAGACGCACACACATTTACATTCTTCAAGAGTGTTCATATGTAGAATTATGTTTCATTCAAGCTAGGTGTGTGGTGATATGGTTTTATTTAGAAATGTGGAAGAACTGCTTAAGGCTCTGATTTTCATCAGAAAAAAATAATAACAAATCCATATGGAGTACACTGCCTTGAATATAAAATGTTGGTAATTGTGTACATTTTAAAGTGTACATTTTTATTCATTTTAATTATTCACCTGTGCATGGCACCTGTGAATTAAGTTTGGACTTCAATGAATGAATGTTATGACTATGTTATAGTTGTTTTATGATATAACGGAATGACTACCGAAAACAGTTCTCTTTGTACAATTCTGTGTTGACTTCTTCAAGAGGAGATGACTGTACAGCCAGACTATATAATTTCACAAAACAGGATGGTCTCGGGTCACGGATTCCCGCTAAATGCGAAGTGCCTGTATGCCTACTGTGCGAAACGGGCAAGGTTTACTGTTGAACACGATGTTCTCATCGTGTCACACTTTTTTTTGCATGCGGTCACGTTTCAAGGCATAGTGCCGAACCGTAAACCAATGAGAGGCATTGACATTTTTGTAGTGGGCGGGCAGTACAGCCCAAATATTGTGACGCGTCTACACTACGACACGCCCATATACGTCCAAATATGGAAATATGAGGTACAAAGATTTGACATTCTCTTGTAACCTTCCAGCTTTTTACCCCCCGGATGACGTTGTTGACTGTCCGGGAATATTAGAAGTTGGTTTATGCACGATGTTGATCATGAACGTGTTATCTCCGAGGATTTTTCTGAAATCTCATCCTGCATGTGCGCAAGTAGACATGGGTGTACCAGAACTCTAGTCCCGTGTACAGCACCGTGTGTATTTTGTACTCGGTCTAGCCGACTCCTACAATAACGTTCACATTCTCACTAGACGGAAAGAGACTGGCGAAAACTGGGAGCAGACGTCATATCACAAGGTAGGGTTGACCAAGGGAACGAAGTAGATTTGTGGATTGATTATGTCTACGAATTTTTTGACTATTTTTTTATTATCGTTTCTAGCTAATACCATCCAGGAAGTTGTGGTTGGATGCTATTCAGACAAGTTACGTTAGTTAGCTGGCTAACTTCAATTTGAGTAACTACTGTAGCTAGCTATTATGCTGAACTGCAGCAATACAGAAATATGATCCTATCAGCAAGGACATATAAAAGGAACATTATAACGGGATAATACAAACAATAGTATTTTACGTCCTGTCTTAGCTTGCTGGGAACTACCATGTACCTAAGTACTGAGTCTGTACACATCATACAATGAACTGTACTGTCCGTACATTTTGGCACCATGGCATGAAGCCAGGAGTACATGCAGGTTACATTACCTCGAAGTATTGAGGATCGTTTCTGCAAGAAAATCACACAAACACATTTATCTTTCTGCTCAAGATCCTTGAGTTGAGATGGCCTACAAAGCCACATGCCATTGGGCAAAATGTGTTTGTAATGTACGCTAGCCAGCTGACTACAAAACATCTTATGGCACCCCCTTAGATAACGGAAGGAGTTATTATATACATGAAGTAGCCTAACCGTTTAATAACCAAGACATTTCTTTTTCTGCCTCATAGGTTTCCTACCCATCTTATTACATTGACGTGGGTGTAGCTAGTAGTCTGAGCGACTAACAATTAAAAAGACAACATGAGTACCAAGAGGAAAGCAGAAGGGCACTCTAGGACCATGGGCAAACTACAAACCATGAAGTCTGGAAGCTCCAGAACAGACTCAGAAAGAGACTCTGGCTTCTCAGGTTAGCCTTCAATTATGCTATTATCCTATTAATTATTACCAACTATCGTCCCCCACCATATCACTCCTGACGTCCACTCTTCATCTTAAAACCCATTGGATGAGAAAGCTGGACATCTCAGTCCACTCTTACCTCATCCAATGCGATTTGAGAAGGAGGCAAGTAGAGACGATGCGACAGGCATGCAATTGAGAATCTCCCATTTTCTCTTCCTCTGCAGATGCCAGCAACATAGATTCTGATGGCTTGTCTCGTTCCGCATCCAAGAGAGGCGCTCAGCGCCCAGGGTCGGTGTCAGGGTCTCAGCCCCCACAGCTAGCTGTGGTCGGAGGGTCCTACTCCAACATGTCCCCCATGATCATAATGAACAATGTCCTCTTAAAACAGGTATATCAGAAATGTTCCTCTAAAGCAGTGCATAGTAAGTCAGTAGGGTCTAGCTTTTTTGATTATATTATCTTGTTGGGATGACTAATGATGAAGGATAAAAACAATTCAATGGGTCCAAGAACATTCTGCCCTTTCCACATCTTGTCCTTTGTTTGTAGCGTAGTGATGTCACTGTTTGTTTACAACTCTTTCTGTTTTGTGCCCTCCTACTCCAGCCTGGGGACATTCCTCCCTCTCAGAAACCATGGGAGTTCAGCCCGGCTGTGGAGGTGGTCCAGCAGCCCCAGGTGGTCTTTGTCCAACCCGTGGTCTCCCAGTGCACCAACTCCAAGGAGGCCTCCACCAAACGCCGGCGCCCCAAGAAGTATATTCCCATCCTCAGGTCCTACCCCAAGATCGCCCCTCACCCTGGAGACACTTCCGGCTGCTCAGGGCGAGGAACCTCTTGCTCGTCTTCTTCGTCCTCAGGGTCGGAGAGAGGCAGTGGTTTGGCCTCCAGCCACCGGGAGCGCCATCACATCCACAGAGGCAAGCAGCAGAGGCACCAGTCTGGTAGTTCTGGTTCTTCTGGTTCCAGCACCCCTGGTCTCGCTCCTCACTCAAGCTCCCTGTCCCCCTCGCCCCAGCTCAGGCTCTCCCTCACCCCGTCGCTCTCCCTCACAGACTCCAGTGCTTGCAGCAGTCCTGCAAGACCCTCCCCAGCAGTCAGCAGGTCAGAGTTCACCCCTGCCCCTTCCCCCGCCTTGACCCTAACCCCATCACAGTCCCTCACCTCTGAGCCCACTAAGAAACCCCAAGCCCTCCCACAACCCACCGCAACGGACGACGACAAGAGTCGTGATGACGGTAACCGAGGTGGCGGTGGGGGCGGCGTTGGCGATGACGTCAAGCGCAAACGCTTCTGCAACACATACAACATCCTGTCCAAGTCCGGCCTGCTGGACATCACCCTGAGAACCAAGGACCTGCTCCGTCAGAACCGCCGGACCCAGGGGGAGCTGGACAGGCTCAAAGAGCAAACCAGCCTCTTCCTGCAGGCCTTGAAGACAGGAGACACCAGCGTCTGGAGCAAGCTGCAGGCCAGCCTCCAGGAAGAGAAGGAGAAAGGTGGTGGTTGGCAGAACAGCTTAACACCTGACGCAGATTAGACCTGGGCTACGTAAACGTAGGGTTTGATCCATTTGGACTGGGGAAAGGCTGGGTCTGATTGAGGCGGCTGAGCCTGCAGTATGCCCACACTGATCATGCAGACAGATACTCTGACCTAAATACGGGTCTCCCTGCTATGCTGCCTGGTGCAGTTACCCTAAACCAGGCCAAGCACACTTTCTGTATACGTGTTGTAGCCTGCCTGCCTTACTCTGAACCAGGCCAGGGTGGATGGGAGGCTTCTGCACACTATTCAATTGTTCTGTTCCCTATATAGTCCCCACTATGAGAATATAGTACACCACTTTGACTTATATGAGGATGTGGGTGGTCTATGTTGAATTTTTTTCTGTCACACCTAGAGTGACTTGCCCTTCTTTCCGTCAATACCGTCTTCCTGGTTTTGACAATCGGTTTTGATGTTGTACTGTACCTCTGAGACACGCTCTGGGGGCTTTTTACTGGAATATGAACGTTTCCGCCAGCTGACAGTTTCAACTGTCACTGTGACAGCTTGTAACATGGCATGGGGTGGGGGTAGGGGGGCTTGCATTATATGGTTAGTTAGAGTGCTAAGAGTTGGCAACTGAACACAACTAAAGTAAAACAGCTAAAATAAGGATCTTCATTGATAGTTTTTACAGTTGCCACAATTGTAGTTCTAAGAATGAAAAGCAACCAACACCAAATACTTTTTTGCTCTTGTGACTTCTGAACAAGTAAACCGTTATTGACAATTATTTAAAAAAACTAAGAAAAGAATATATGAGAGTAATGAAAGCTCCTGAAATGAGAATAGGCAGACAACTTTTTCTTGTGTATTGTCAATGCCTTATCTAAAAGCTGAAGTTTATTTAAACCCTATTATTGTATTTGCACTAAAACAATTAGAAAGTAGTTTGAAAGCCATTTATATGGAGTATACTTTTTCTTCAAGGCAGCTGGGACAAATCATTTGAGAACATCGAACCTGATAATCTTTCATTTGTTAAAAGGGAGTTTTTTTTCCTTGATGGTTTGAATATTTGTCCTTTTACTTGATATGGAATTTAACAGACATAAAAATGTTGTTATAACTCTGAACTAAGAGCTTATTACAGATATTTCTTTTCACAAATGTCATGCCTTGAAATGGAAAAAGCAAAAATTGTGGTGGGGAGTAGCTCTAAAGTAACACAGCTTATCATGAGGTTAAGGATTTAACATTTTTGTATTATCTGTGATTTGTGTTTTTCTAATAGAACAAATATCATATTGCATTGTCCTATGTTAGGGTAGTCTTGGCCCTATTTAGACAATTGATTATGTGGTGTTCAAAGGATTTAAGTCACTTACACATATATTAGGCCCTAGTGCCAGATCTTGTCATATAGCCCTGCAAAGCATCTGTGTGCCTCAATTGTTTAAAACACAAAGTCCGTAAATCATGTTTGCTTTTAAGCCTGAAATGCAAAGAACCGTAAGTAGTATCTTCAGCGTAAGTAGTAATAGGTCTCCGCAATTTTGAAACATGCGCTTCCTGAATATATCAATGATAAATTCATCATTGTAAATTCCTGATCTAAAAAAGGCTTTATTTGCTTCTTACCAGAATTGAAAGCGTTTTGTTTTTTTTAAATGGTCATTTTGCTTATTTTAACATTGTTGGTTACCTATCTTGAAACTTGGCTCGAATTGGGAGTCTTATATTTATATGTTGGCAGCTGCCTTTCTATCCTTGCTATGTTGCCTCCTCATTGCAAAGAGAACTGAAATGTGATATTTATATTTCTTAAATGTTTCAGTTACACAGCAGTAGTAGCTTGTGATTGATAACAAAATGTTCAATAATCCTAACAGACAATGTTGAACCAATGTCTTTGTATTACCATCCTTTTCTAAACTATAAACTGTAGCAAAATTAATTTATGTGGATTTTGAATTTGTAAGAGGTTGGACCTTGAAAACATGCCTGTTTGCCTAAACTCCTTGCCCTGGCCAAATGCTAACCGCACGCACAGTTGTTATGTCTGCTATAAATTTGGGTCTGACTCCAAACAGTAATTAGATGGCCCATAAACCCCAAGCCCTCAGCCCTTTAATTATGTTTTACATTGATATGTCCTAGTGTACTTTCAAGCAAACTTGCCCATGCAGTGGAGAGTTAAGAGTTAGTTGAATCGCTACACACCTCACAAGGGGTCTGAACAATGAGGTTTGAGTCTGACAAAAAACTTCAGCCGCGTTGATTAAAAATGCTATGTCCACTGGCAGTGGTGTTCACTTGTCCACTCGAGCTAAATCAAGTATAGAAGAGGGCCGCTTTTCTAAATTGAACATCAGTTAAAGGTGGCAGTTCAGTTTTGATGGGGATTCCCATCAAAGTGGCTATGGCAAATGCTTAGGGGCTGTCTACATGGTCTTTGTAGTCCAGCCTGAATCCCAGCACCTACCTGGTAAATTCTAGAATAAAAACACATTCCAACCACTCATTAATCCAGAGCCAGAATGCACATGGGTAAAAAGTGGCTTGCGGGCATTGATTCTCTGATTGTTTGGATATACGTCCTATGGCAGAATACAATCCTCTTTTTAACTTACCCACACACAACTTCAGTTATTTCAGTCTCGGACTGAAGAACGTAGTGAACGATACAATACACGGCCCTCATTCAGGGGGGTTGCGGTTGGTGGGCGTCCCTTTGGTTGATGCCTGGCAATGTGGTTGGATTGATTTCCTGCCTGTTGGGCCCTGTCCGGGGCCTCCCCCGGGTCGGGCCACAGTGTCACCGGACCCCCCCGTCTCAGTTCCAAGGTGTCACGCTGCTATATTATTGTGCTGGGGGATATGAGGAATGCACTTCTAACTTTTCTCAGTTTCCTCCAGTTTTATATTTTAGGAGGACATGAGGTCCTGGTCCACACTTGCGGATTACCTGGTTTGGGGGGCCCGTTGCTGTCTTTGTCCTTGTCCACCTGGTCATACTTTTGACCTAGTCTAAAATCAAATAGCCTCTGGATTTAGGCCAGAGAAATGTATTAATAATTCCAATTGGACTCTTAATATCTCACCCGGCACACCCAGAAGAGGACTGGTCACCCCTCTGAGCCTGGGTCCTCTCTAGGTTTCTTCCTAAAATTCGGCCTTCTTAGGGAGTTTTTCCTAGCCACTGAAATTCAGCACTACTGTTGTTTGCTCCTTGGGGTTTAAGGCCGGGTGTCTCTGTAAAGCACTTTGTGACAACTGCTGTTGTGAAAAGGGCTTTATAAATACATTTGATTGATTGATTGAACAATAAAACACTGGAAGAATTCTGTTTGAGTCATCAGGCAACTTCAAGCTCTTATTTGCAAAAAGGCAAATCAAAACAATGATCAGTAAATGCAGTATCTGTGTTTCAGTTGCTCAAGTGAAATGTTTTTGTACACTTTTTTTTAAAGATACACTGCTTGCTTAATAAACTTTATTTACAAGAACAATATTGTCAATCTGTAGTGAAAATACTGATAAGATCCAAATCAGTGACATCGCACACAGGAGAGAATAATATTATCTCACACTATTTAGTTTTACAGTCCAAATGTTAGAATTTATTGAAAGAATTTGAGGAGCTCAGGATGGAACCCGTTGACATTTAAAAGACTGCAGATCCAACTTTTAGCATCCATCTTTTAAACAAAATTAAGAAAAGAAACGCCAACGCATTCAATCACTTGCATTAATGATAAACATGTTTTAGTGGTAAAACATAATTTTTGTGTAATTACTAATAGATCTCAGTTTCAATTAATGGGGAAATGCATCTAGATCTATGTGTAGGTAAGGGTTGTTCCAAAGTTAACCTACATTGTTTAAATTATGTAGTCTACAGTTACATTTTTGAGCAGATGGTGAACAAACTGTAGCAGAAGTCTGTGAGCCAGGGGGTTAATCAGGCTGATGTTGTCTCACAGGGATTTTTTAAAGTCTTTGTCTCCAGAGTTTGAAAATGTGTAATAGCATTGCAACAGGGTCAGATGTAGGTCTGTTATCATTCTAACACCCCATGAACACATCACCATATGTCATTATGCAACAATGACTTGCTTACTTATACATTTTAATCATATTCATAGAAAGCTTAGATTCAAAGCTATCAGACAAATTTTAAAAGGTTTAGGTAAACAGAACTTTGACTTGTCATGGACAACATAGCTCTCTGTGTATCTTGCTTGACTAGCTTCCTGAAGCTTCCTAAAAAGTTAGATCCGCAGCCTCCCAGAAAGAAGGTCTTAACAACCGAGGCTCCTGTCAGGTGAATTCCCCTATCATGAGGGGTAGGGATAAAAAAAAGTGGTTTGAACTGTAGACAAGAAGGAATAGGCGTCCATATTTTAGAAGAAAATTGTTTTCATCAGGTGGTATAAAGAGAGGTCCACCCGCCAAGGTCGGAAACGAAGCTGGTCCAAGCCTCCGTGCCATCCAGGAGTGGAATGGCGGCTGAGTGCTGCTGCGCTGCGCTTCCTTGACAGTATAGCCATCTTAACCATTTTCCCCCCTTGTTTTATTTAGTACTTTGTTTAGTGTACTTCGCCGTACCCAAGTCAAATAACCCAAAAACATTGACTTAAGCAAAAACGTTTTTCTACTGAACATACAGAATTATACGTATAAGTGATCGTTTCACCGGGTGAACAATACATATATTTACCTAAAAATTGTTTTACAAGATGTCTTTTACGAATATTTAATTATTGTGATTTTATATTTTGTTTATTATTTTTACTTCTTTCACTTCAAAAAAAGATATTTGTATGTATTTTGCAGCGACCTTGGTAGGGCCGCTACTATATATTTTGTATGTATTTCTATTTTTATTGTGTGTAAAGCACTGTGTCACTACTAGAAAAGTGCTACACAAATATAGTTATATTATTTATTATTAACAACCAGCAGATGTCAGCAATTCACTGCTTCTGCTTTTTGCTAAAACCCATTCGCCAAAATAACGTTACTCGTTTGTCTGTCAATGACTTCCGTAGATCTGTGTTGAGCTTCCTAATTTGTAAATAAGAAAACAGGGTACTGTAAACCGTTTAAATCGTTCTCTATGTATTATGTTCATGCATTTATCGTAGTGTAGATAGGCTACATCGAATGACTTGTAAAGCTTTGTTTTGGCATAGGAATGCTAGCAAGGTATTAACTGCAACACATGCTAGCTAGTTAGTTAGCTACCTGTTAGCTAACAACAAACTCGCCGGCTACCTACATAGCTAGCTAAAGCCACCTAACCCAACCCCGGTTTTAAATGTTAGTCAGCAACACGACATCATCTGTCGCTATATCTTGTTCGGAGAAACACTGCCATACATAACTAGCTACCTACCATATTGAAGATGCAATAACAAACGAACTAGCTGAAGGTCGATCAACATAACATTTAGCTAACTGCTAATTACGGTAACTCGTTTGATTTCACCAATCTGCCACTTTTAAAAAGCTTGTTGTGTGTGATTCCAAGTCAAGCTAACGACGCTGGAGCTGATGTTGTATAATTGTCATTACTGCTTACTTTACCTACTGGAGTGTTTTAACAACGGTTTAACTTCGCATGCGGCAGCATGCACTTGTTTTGTTTATGTGTTACCTGCTGTGTACTACTAGCTTCCACAAGTCATTCAACATAATACGTTTATGGTCTATTAGGTTGACGGTGACCTAATCAATGAAAAATACTGGATACTGATAAAACCGAGATGATCGTTCTTATTCCAACCCTACTAGGACACCTCAGTTAACAGCTCAGTTTGGCGGTAAGTGATGGATAGTGTAGATATAGTGAGAAAACAAAAATGTGACGTGGATAATTATTTCTGACACATTATAACGTATTCCTACAGATCTCTCAAGGGGTAATCCATGCTTTCAGATGAGCTTGACTCCAAACCTGAGGTAAGAACTATTCACTTGCCAGCACTAATACAAGGTGGTCATGTAAATACCCATTAGTGACATAACTGCTTGATTCGCTATGTTTTTTGTAATCTGTTCCCCATTGGCTACTGCAGCTGCTGGTTCAGTTTGTCCAGAACGCGTCCATCCCTCTGGGGCAGGGTCTGGAGGACTCCGAGCCCAAACACACCTGCCTTCCCCTGCTGGCCCCGACAGACCGCTCCCTGTGCACACAGCTGGGCCTGACAGGTCAGACACCTCGCAGCAGACAGCTGTCATCAAAAACAAAGTCTGGAAGTCAGCCTAGACATCCTTCCATATCAGTACCTTATGTTTTCCAGCATATGCATTCAAATAAATCTCACAATAAATAGAAAGGGTTGTTGGACCCGTCAATAATAACAAAATAAAAATAATATTTGAGCTCACTAATTGATTGTTCAGGAAAGGTATATTTGGCATATGTATAGACTTCATGCTGACTGTGAGGAAGATGATAACATTCAATCTGGAAACCTCTGTGGTCCCACTCCCCCTTGCCTTGTACTGATCCTTGTGTACTTTGTGTCTTGGTAAGCCCTTTTCATTATGTGGGTTATGGTGTTGAGTACCCCTCATCGCTCTGTTGACGGAAACACTGCGGCCCACCTGAAACCCCTCCATGAGAGTGTCGGCTAAGTGACAGATGTTTTTCTGCTTCCCAGACACTGGTCTCAGCCATGCGTCAGCCAGGTCTCCGTCCCTGTTGGAGTTCGGGGGTGTAGATCGGAGCCCCATGGTGGTGCACCCCGATTCCCACCCCCCAAGCCCCCCTCCTGTCCTCCATGACCTGCAGCGGTCAGAGAGCACGTCCTATGTCCTCCTCAACCTCGCCAAAGGTACATGCAACCATAGAGAGATGTACAGTGAAGTCTAAAGGTACAGGCAACCATAGAGATGTACAGTGAGTTCTAAAGGTATAGGAAACCATAGAGATGTACAGTGAGGTCTAAAGGTACAGGCAACCATTGAGATGTACAGTGAGGTCTAAAGGTATAGGAAACCATAGAGATGTACAGTGAGGTCTAAAGGTACAGGCAACCATAGAGATGTACAGTGAGGTCTAAAGGTACAGGCAACCATAGAGATGTACAGTGAAGTCCAAAGGTATTTGGACCATTTCAGTAGTTGTTTTGTCTCTATGCTCCAGCATGTTATTATATAATGTCTTTGAGTTTGAAGTGCACACTGTCATCTTCAATTTCAAGGTATTTCCATCCATAATTATACAGTTAAAATAATTGGACACTGACACATGTTTTGTTATTTTGTCTGTTTACCAACATATATTCAAGTTTATGGTTAAGTAATGAATATGGGCTTAAAGTGCAGTCACTCAGCTTTAATTTGAGGGTATTCACATCCAAATTGGAGGAAAGGTTTAGGAATTACAGCTCTTTAATATGTAGTTGACTCAAAAGCTGGTTCATGAACAGGTGTGGGTTATTTCTTTATTTCTTCATCAATTAAGCAGGTAAAAAGTCTGGAGTTGATTCCAGTTGTGGCATTCACATTTGGAAGCTGTTGCTGTGAACCCACAACATGTGGTCAAAGGAGTTCTCAATGCAAGGGAAACAGACCATCCTTAGGCTGCAAAAAGAAAAATCAGTCAGAGTTAGCAGGAACATTAGGAGTGGCTAAATCATCAGTTTGGTACATTCTGAGAAAAAAAAGGAACACACTGGTGAGCTTTGCAACTCAAATAGGCCTGGACGTCCACGGAAAACAACAGTGGTGGGAGATCGTAGGATCCTTTCCATGGTAAAGAAAAACCCCTTCACAACATCCAGCCAAGTAAAGAACACTCTCCAGGAGATAGGCATATCATTATCCAAGTCTACCGTAAAGAGAAGACTTCACGAGAGCAAGTACAGAGGGTTCAACACAAGGTGCAAACCATTCATAAACCTCAAGAATAGAAAGGCCAGGTTAGACTTTGCCATCTCAAAACACCCGCCCAGTTCTGGAACAGAATTCTGAAACTAAGATCAACCTGTACCAGAATGATCGGAAAGAAGTATGGAGAAGGCTTGGAACGGCTCATGATCTGAAGTATACCACATCATCTGTAAAACACAGTGGAGGCAGTGTGATTGCATGGAAATGCATGGCTTCCAATGGCACTGGGTTACTAGTGTTTATTGATGATGTGACAGAAGACAGAAGCAGCCGGATGAATTCTGAAGTGTATAGGGATATATTGTCTCCTCAGATTCAACCAAATTGAGCAAAGTTGATTGGATGATGTGACCCAAAACATTCTGCGAAAGCTACCCAGGAGTTTTTTAAGGCAAAGAAGTGGAATATTCTGCAATGGCTTGATCTCAGTCCGATCGAGCATGCCTTTTACTTGCTGAAGACAACTTGAGGCAGAAAGACCCACAAACTCACAACTGAAGACAGCTGCAGTGAAGCACTGGAAAAAGCATCACAGAGTAAACCCAGCGTTTGGTGATGTCCATGTGTTCCAGACTTCAAGCAGTCATTGCCTGCACAAGATTCTCGACAAAGTATTACAAATTAAAGTTTTTTTAATGATTGTGTTAATTTGTCCAATTACATATGAGCTCCTGAAATAAGGGGACTGTGTATGAAAATGGTTGCTATTCCTAAATGTTTGAAACAATATTTTAGTTAATCCCCTTGAATTAAAGCTGAAAGTCTGCACTTCAATTGCATCTCAGTTGTTTCATTTCAAATCCATTGTGGTGGTGTACAGAGCCAATAATATGAAATTTGTCTGAGTATCCAAATATTTCCGGACGTAACTGTATATCCAATTTTAAATCAAAAACTTCATTTTAGGGAACTGTAAGCGTTTGGATACATTCTTTATGCTGTTTGCTGGCAGGGGGTAGGGACACTGTAAACCTTAACGGAATGGGGTTTTATATTTCAACTAGAAGATATCTCCAAGTGTAACATCAGTGGCACACAAAAAATTATTCCCAAGATGAGTTAGACATTCCCCCCAATAGTTTAGTTTCACTTAAGATTTCAATGTGCTTAAATCAGAGACACAATCTGAATATTTCTGTCTATCAATGATTCCCATCCAAGTTTACAAAGCTTGAGCAATCGTGACCAAATGTTGGTTGAGTGTTTTTCTATTTACTAGTCCCTGTATGTGAATGCAGTAAGTAAACAGTGCAGTTTTTGGTCCCTTATTCCCATCATAGAATGGCTACATCAAACCTCTTGAAGGCTTTTCAGTTGATTTTGGTTGTGTTTTAGATTGTGCATGTTACTTCCAGTGCTAGGGGTTGTTGGTTCAATTCCCAGAGAGGGGCCAGTTTGAAAATGGGTCCACTAAATACTGTTGCTTTGGGTAGGCGCATCTGACTATAATGGATAATCATGTAATTAAAAGTAATCATGAAATAATATTGTATTATGAGTGAGAAATTTACGGAGACATGAGTATCATATCCCCAAGACATGCTAACACCATTACACAGGGGAGGTAAGCGTTCCCTTTCTCACTCATCAGTTACCTCCTCATTTTCTGTATGAATTTAGATGTATTTTTTTAAATGGACGAAAAAACGAATTGCACATGCCTCCACACATTATTTAAATTTCTCAGGCATTTTGTGTTATTGGACGGGAACACAGTTAAAGGTGGCTTTTTGAAAAATGACCAGTTAGTCGGACTCAAACCCAACCTGTGGTTGTTGCAGTGGATTAAACCACAGGACAAGTCCACCAAACCAAGTTTGATGTAGTTATTGCATGCCACCACTGCTTAAATACACACACTGTACATGTTTTTATGTTCGTTCCTGAAAATCCATGGACAATGCACCGAAAGTGCTGTAATTTCTAACCAGTTCCCCCAATATGGATGAAAATAACCTGAAATTAAAGCTGGCAGGGTTTAATCTGGTAATCGTCGTACAACCTCTGAAGTGCTAGAGCACAGAGCCGGGGAAGCCAAGCATTTATCACTGTGCAGTATATAGAATTATCTGTTCTACATCTACACAGACAGCCTGGTTCCTGTATGTCACGGTTGGCAGCCAGATTACAGCGGCAGGCCAATTACTATTGGGAGCAAGAGGTTTTGAAGGGCCGGATAATTAGAACAAATTATTTGTACCCAACATGGTGACCACCGCCTAGCTCTTCTGTAATGTGAATAGATGTGTTTTGAAATGAGTGTCATTACTGTTATTTGCGGTGTGGTGGCAGCTTTGAAACGCCACCAAATGCTCCGTGTTATCTCATCTCCTCCGCGCGCTCAGTTTCTGTCAAGCAAATGACCGCATTTATTCTCTTATGACCTTGTTTTCTCTACTTTGTGGGGCTGAGATAACATGTGGTGAGGACACTTTATCATGCCCTTGTAAACTCTCCCTCTCTTCACCTCTCCCATTCTTCCCGCTGGGTTTCTCATCTCGCTGCCCCCTCCACTCCCTCTAGGCCTGGCAGCCTCCTCGGAGCCCTTAATCTTCTCGGCGGACGGGGCGGAAGAAGAGGACGAGGAGGTGATCTCTTCCGGGGACTGCGGGGTGGATGGCGCTGCTCCCTGGTACCTGCGGGTACAGGAGCTGGCACATGATAGCCTCATCGCGGCCACGCGGGCGCAGCTAGCTAAAGATGCCAAGGCTAGCCTGGACGCTAGGGCTGGGAATGGCCCCAACAGTAATGTCACTACTTTTTTTGATGGGTTTTTATGGTGGTGGGTAATATCAGTTAACCCTCTAGTGACTCCCTCAGGCAGGGAGTCACTATTGACCCGCTCTGGCCTTCGCTGCCCCCCGCATTGACCCAGTTGACTTCCTGGTTGAACAAGTAGTTTAGAAAAAAGCAGAATGACTTGACGTGTCATGACCGTAAACTCTTCAGAGTCATTTGAGAACCAGGGCCGTAAACAGTTGGCTTGGATGAAATTGGTGAAAGGGGAAAACCAATGATACCAGCAAGCAAGTCTATTGGCCAAATGTAAGGCCAGGCTTGACATTTTACTATCCACATAGAACAACACTACAGGAATACTCCTGTTGATGATGTCACATCCCATCCCTGCTGCCTAGGTGACCACCTGTCCAGCTTTCTGTCCGAGGGGCCCAAGAGAGAGCAGCCGGCGAGGGCTAGTCGTCCGCTGTCGTCTAAACAAATCCTCCGCTGCTCATTCGAGGGCTGCTACAGAACGTTCACCTGGCCTGCTCACCTTAAATACCACCTAAAAACACACAGGTACGTGTACACAAGCACAAGCACACACAGCTCTACACACAGGTACCTGTACACAAGCACACACAGCTCTACACACAGGTACCTGTACACAAGCACACACAGCTCTACACACAGGTACATGTACACAAGCACACACAGCTCTACACACAGGTACGTGTACACAAGCACACACAGCTCTACACACAGGTACGTGTACACAAGCACACACAGCCGTTGGTGCAAAGGTCTACGGTGATACTTAGTGTGTGTGTGTGTGTGTGTGTGTGTGTGCGTGTCAGGAACGACCGTACCTTCCGGTGCGGGGCAGAGGGCTGTGGAAAGAGCTTCTTCGTGCTGCAGCGTCTCCAGGTGCACATGAGGACTCACAATGGAGACAAGCCCTTTATCTGCAAAGAGAAGAACTGTGGCAAAAAGTTCACCACCGCGGGGAACCTCAAGAACCACAAACGTACACACACAGGTGAGAACACACACACACACGTTCATTTTGGTCTGCTCTGGATCCTGTAGAACAAGATTGTACTTTTGTGTCTATACATATTGATACTAAATGATCTCTCAGTAACTGAGAGAAAGGGGTTATTCAGATTTCCACTTTGGAGCGTTGGCTGTTCCTCGATGAATTTAGTTACATGAATGAGTTTGTTAAATAAAGTGTAAACGTGTCGTGTTCTCTCCACTCAGACTCGCATTATTTAACACAAAGATCTGTGAACGCCTCAGTGACCGAAATGTGCTAAAGCGTGAAGGTGCTATTGCTTTTTTCAAAGCACTGTAAAGGTGAACTGAATGTCTTCTGAATGTTTCCAGTGTTTTCAGTGCTGAGGGTGTACATGTGCTGGACATCGTTGTGTAGGAGTGAGTGGTATTATGCTCAGCCTGTGAGAAAGGACTGATCAATAGTGTGTGTGTGTGTGTGTGTGTGAGAGAGAAACTCGTTCATCCATGTGTGTGTGTGTTTGTGTTTTCCTGTAGGCGAGAAGCCCTTCTTGTGTGAAGCAGATGGCTGTGGACGGTCTTTCGCCGAGTACTCCAGTCTCCGCAAACACATGCTGGTACACTCAGGTGAGGACAACGCCCACAGAAGACCAACGCCTCCCGCCACCGCTAACCACGTTGCGCTTAAAACACGTCAGCACCTACGCGGTAAAGCGTCAGTCGGTCCGTCGCTTGGGAAACGGCGCCGACGAAACAGCCTGAGAGGTTTCTGCTTTTCAAAGAAGACTGTTCTGACGACTACGGTCGGACGACTTCCGCTCTGGCCTTCGCTGCGAGCGTCATCTCAGCACTACGCTGGAGAGAGACGAGGTTCGGGCCTCAGCCGGTGATTGTCTGGGTCTCTTTGTGTTCCAGGAGAGAAGCCACACCAGTGCCGGATCTGTGGGAAGATGTTCTCTCAGAGTGGCAGCAGGAACGTCCACATGAGGAAGAGGCACGGAGAGGAAGCTCTGGGGAACGAGGCCAGGGAAACGGGTAAAGAACACACTCCACACGCTTGTTAAAATGTACCGTGTAAGAAGGACTTGAAACGCCTGTGTGCGTGCGCGTGGACGCCTTCAAGGGTAGATAACGCCTTGATCTCGTGAGGTTGCCCGTGGCGGCTGACACAGCGCCGTACCTCGCCGGCCTCTCTCCGCTTATCTAGGGCTGCCATTTGAACACGGACAGGACGGCGAAATAATCGGCACCGCACGTTGGCACTGATAACCCAATACACACACACAGAAACCAGTTCGGCGGTCGACTAGGAATGTGCTAGCTTTTCCGTTTCTTCCAACCCAGATGTAACCCATAATTCAGGCACTGAGGTGTGGGTGGAACCAGCCCTGTTGTCTTCCGTCCATGTTCCGTATGCGACTCATTTGTAGTGAACGGTGTGTGTACCGTGTGTGTGATCGACAGGTGAGGCTCTGACACAAAGCAGTCTGCTGGAGGCCGATGGGTCGCCCGGCGACAACATGGTCACCATGGCGGCGGGGGTGGAGCCCATGAACATCCACCATGCCATGCTGCAGGCCCAAGGTATGACACTCACAGCGCACGTCGTACAACCTCTGTCCTACTCACACACTCAAATCCCCCCAGTCTTTAAACAGTTAAGTGCTCTTAGGGTCTCTTTCTGTTAGGGTCTTCTAATGTCTTGGCATGTTTCCATTGATATATCACTGCCACACCAATTTGGAGCATTTGACCGGATGTCATGTCAGCCTTGAGAAAGCCCTTCGATGCTGAAAACGACGCACTCGTTTGGTGTGACTCGCTGATGCTTTCGGGTGTCTGAATGAAAGTGTCACGGGAGAATGTCGAAACGCTAGTGGCGTGGGAGGAATGTTTTAACCTTTCTCTGTGACTTTTCAAAGTAAACAAGCCTTTAAGCAGACTGACAAACACTGTCCAAGCATCCCGGTACGCTGCGCATCAGTGTCAATTAAAGCATTTTGTGAGAAAATGAGCCTACACTTTCACAGAAAAGTTAAACTGCTGCTCATTATTTTTTGAATAAATAAGATCGATTCGGCCTCTAGCCCTTGAAGAAATTAAATGGGTAATGTCCTGCTTGACAATATTCTAGGAAAATATCTGTTGTCTTCTAAGCATTCTAGCATCTGTTAAGCCCATCACGTTTGTCTGAATGACTGACTGATTAATCGTGATATCACTACGGTTACGATAAGGCCTGCATGCTGCATTCTGCTGACAAAACAATATTGATGCATGCTGCCGTGCAGTCCCCTTACCAACAGCCAAACCGTCTGTTCTAAATGCATGTGCACATGTACTGCTGCAGCATGGATTCAAACTCTCCCCCTGCACTTTCTGCAGTCTCTACCTTTCCCCACTTTCCTTTCAAATAAAGCCGCATTAAAAAAAAAAGTCCAAAGCAAGTCCAAAGAAATTCAACACTACTGTTGTTTGCTCCTTGGGGTTAAAGGCCAGGTGTTTTGTAAAGGCACTTGGTGACATCTGCTGATGTAAAAAGGGCTTTATAAATACATTTGATTGAAATTTGAAATACCCACCAGTTTGGGGAAATGCGGCGCATGCAAAACATTTATCAGCTGGCTCACACCTTTGATAAATGAGGCCCTGGACTTCAGTGAAATCAAGGGTTTTGTCCAAAAGCCACAGGGGAACATATTTCCAGGCTAACTATGGCCATGTTAGGTTTTTAATTAGACCCCAGTGCCTTCCCTCCTTTTTAACCCATCTCTCTGTTCCTTTCCTCTGTCTAGGTTCTGCAGACACCGTGGTTGTTCTGTCTCAACCCCATGACCTAGTCACCATGACAACGGCAAGCCACACATACACAGAGGACGTAGTGGCTCTGTTGTAGTCAGTCTGACGTTTTCAGCAGTCAGTCGTCCACATCTCAGGCATTTGAGAGGCTGGTCTCTCTGTACATAGATGCATCCTTCACTTTGGGCCCTGTAGAAATCTGTAATTAGCTACTGAGGGCTTTATTTTGAGTAAAACACATTATTAAATGTTCTAGAACTTGTACAAACAGCTTTTTCAGTAGTTTATAAATATAAAGAATTATCAGGTGACTTTCCAAAGAAACAGACAGGTATACAAATTAGTTTTATTAACAATGTACAGGAAGTGTATAAAGACCTGGATTTGTGGTTGTGAAGCAACATACTAAATGAATTGTGTAAACTTGCCTGCGAGCAAATTAAGCTCAATTGCACCCCTCTTTCTTTTGTAAAACAATATTAAGGCTATATTGCTCTCAGCTTAACTCCACAATTGAATCAAGTCAACCGATAACGTATCTGAAAACAACAAAAGATGTGCTCCACAGAAATGTGCTCTGTCCCTGATCATTAATGGCAGTTCGATGCTGCATGTGGAGCATTGTGTGGAACTGAACACAGTGTTATTGCAAAGCACACCCCTGACACGCATACCAGTTTTTCTGTTATTAAAATAAAGAGCTGATTCCCATGGTTCATATCAGACCTGAAATTAAAAAGACTTCAATAATATCCATCTTTACATAGTATTTGCAGTAACACAACTAAGTTGAGTTTCAGTCAGCCCCCAGGGCTTTAATAGTGACATACCGTAAAACTTCAATTAATAGTATGGGTGTTTTTTTCTTGCTTCAATTACTGAACAGAACCGGTGCTCATTACAGACACGCTTCATTTCCTTAAAGTAGCGGTTTTAAAACTGGGGTACAAAGGCCAGGGGTTCAGAACATTACAGAACGTTTTCACACTACTATTAGATAACTGCAGAACCCCGCTGGTTTCCAACTGAATGTAACATTGTTTAAGTCTGGGACACTAATTTGAAAGTTACATTTAGAGTGGCCACTAGGAGCAGTATTGAGTGCTTTTAGATTTAAATAGACTGTCCGTTTGGTAGGGTGTTTTGGTTGGAGATGGGCGGTAAAGCCACAGACTTTGCCTCCAAAGGTTGTGAGTTCGAATCCATACTGTAAAACGTGGGATGTTTTTGCATTCTAACCTATTAGGTCACAAGTGGATTCCAACTCTAAAGCATTGGAGCCAGGGTCTGTGGCTCTCGCATTCAACCACCATCAATGACCAAACGGACAGTTATTTAAATCTAAAATCATTCACTAATGCCCCTAGCGGCCATTCTAAATGTAACAAGAATTAGTGTCACAGACCTACGTAAACCATATTACATCTATCCTCAAAGGTTAAGTTTGAAAACATGCTCTAATACATTAAAACAACTCTTGAAATTTGTAACATTACAAGTTTTGCAATGTAACATATTGGGTTACGAGTGGATTCAAACTCAAAACCACTAGAGCCAGTGTCTGTGGCTGTACTGCCCAACCACCATCACTGGCCAACACTACCAAAGCGACAGTCTATTTAAATCCAGGAGCACTCCAGTGGCCATTCTACGTGTAACATCATACCAAATGGTCTCACAGACCTACGAATACTATTTCACGTAAATCTATCTACACGAGACCACGTTGACAGAACATACTTTTGGTGAAATCTTGATCAAACTGCCTAACCGCCCCAAATAAAAAGAATGTTTTCTTCAATATGCAAATAGCACCTAAGGTAGTCAAGGCCTTATTACAGACAGACACATGCTCTGAGGCCCCAACCTCCAGGGGCCCCAACCCAATTATTATTATTACAGACGGCAGGTGGGCAGGCCCCCAACTAAAACATACTTCAGTGCCAAAAAACGTCAGACAGCTCTGTTCAATTAGCATACGAAACATGGCACAAGCCATGGCAAAGTGTGTAGAAGGAAATGTGCTTTTAAAGTGCAACACTTTCTCTCAGCCTGATTACTGAATGTGTAGAACAGCAGGAGCACCACTGACAGTCATTGTGTGGCTTGCCAGCTGCATGCAGCTCTTAGAGGCTTAATTGCCAGGCTTGCAAATGTAGAATTCCTTTTAGGTTACCCGCCCTGGGGCTTTTAATATTTTTGGGTCCATGACATGGAAATGTTTTTAAAAATTCAGTTTTAATGCACGTAATGTTCATTGAATGAAATGTTAAATAAACGGTTAGAAAGACTACCACACAGTTTACAGTGTGAGAAACAGAATAAGAACAAATCCATTACTAAGTGGACTGCCTATCATATATTTGGCGTTTTCCTTCTCGTATCCGACATGGTGTAGCCGACCATGTCAAACCAAAATGCTGTCTCATGCATGGCATCAATATTCTCTTTTTCCTCAGTCTTTACGGTACTCACTTTACTTGACGGTGAATTTAGGCTGGGTGTGTTTGCTGAAACGTGTACCAATGCCCAGCTATTAAAAGGGTATTTGAAAATCTGCATATAATTGAAGTTTTACGGTATATACTATTAGCAGCCAGTCAAAACAGGCCAACAGGAGACCTACAGAACTAGCCCTTGACTGATAGTATGAGTCATAATCCCCATAACACCTTGCAGAAAAACTCAAGAAGCAATTCTTTTTGTGCTATTAAACCATTCATTTCTTACATAGGGGACTTTTAGATCCATTTCAAATAGGGTCTGTGTTTTGTGTAGGCTTACTCCACTTCAGGGTTTTGATAACTGTAAGTATCTGTAAAACAAGGTTACTTTTCAATATTGGCTAAATATGAGCAAAGATATTTTGTGGTAGAGTTAATTGAAGCAAATATGTAAACAAATGTCACCTTGTCCTGATGCGATTTACACAGTTATTAAAACACAGACTGAAACTCCTTGTGGGATAAATGAATGGGGAAATGCAAAGAACCAATAAAACATTTTGCCACTAGGTTTTATGGGGAATATGACGAGTCGTTTGTTTTAGTCTATTTAGTTTGTTGTAACTTTTCAAACAGTAAGGCAAAGATGCATGTTTTACAAATTAGGGTCAAAAGGCATATTTTGAAGATATTACAGTCCACTCAGGCACAAAGGCAGTTCAGTTTAAAACAACAAGGATCCCTCAGTCCATCTCTTGTTGAGTCACCATCTGAACCAGTGGTTTTCCCTGCTGCCCATCCAAGCCAGCGTCCTCGTCTCTCAGTGGATCTTTAGGTTATGGAAGTGGTTGAACGTGGCACCCAAAGCCCAGCTCGTCTCTACGTTGTTCACTTTCTTAGTCAGCTTGAGAAGGGAGACAAACACACCAAATCACTCAACATGCCTTTTTGTATTTATTTAAATAAATGAAAAAGCCTAACTCATCCTGTGTATTGGTTTTTTTTGTCGCTACCATTGAAAATTGTGGTTTCACTTGCCGAAAGGACTATTCCTATGCATCAGTTTCACTGTCTTACCTGCAGTACAGTATTCTCCTTGAAGCCGAAGCCGTCTTTGAGCAGACATGTTATGTAGGTCATGTCCATACACAGGAAGGGGCTGACGCTCCGGTACTTAGACATCTTGTTACACACTGGAATGAGAAACCGGGAAATCAGTTTCCAAATCAGGGCAGCGAAAAGGAACAGAGGAGACAAGACTCTTTGAAGCCATTAGGAATTCGCATGCACGTCGAGCGGTAAGTCTGTGATATGGGAGTAATGCATTGCCACGCACGCTGTGTGTAAAGCGCGCAGCACTGAGCGGCAAGTCTTTGGCGCTACAGGGTAAAGATAAATCCTCTTGCTATGCGCATCGTGACTCGGGCTTATCTCGTTCTCACCCTCTTTAGCGCTCTTCTTAAAGTCCCTGACCTCCAGCGTTCCTCCTTGGGTCCCATCTGTAAGAGAGGAGCGTCGTAGGGGTCATTAGCCTTTCCATCAGATATGCTGTCATCCCGCCATCATTCATTATGAGAGCGCGGGGCTAGGCATTGCATCATACTAATAATTAGGGCCTGCAACCTTCCTTGCTCGCTGAGGAAGCAAAGCGCACGGACATGGCCACACGTAGAACTGTTCACACCTCTGAGTCAGGCAGTCAACTCCGTGAGTCATGGTTGGCTGTCCAGAGGGCAAAGGAATGAATCTCATTCTAGGTGTCGGTAATTAGACTAATTGTTTGCGTGTTCTCGCTGAGGAGTCCACAGCTCGGTTTAAGTGGGATGAATAATACAGAGCTCATGTCCTCACCGATGAGGCCTGCGTCCACAGCTCGGTCATAGTAGTAGGAGAAGGCGTAGAAAATGCTGGTGTCTTTCAACTCGTATGGCTGGTGAATTACTCCCTTCACCACCTTCAACATCTCCTGGTAACACAGCTTGTATCCCGCGTAACCTGGGATGGGGGCAGAGACGGATACTGTTAAGACAAGATTTTATCATTGCATTTCTGTTAAACGTCTTGCATGCATTTGGGACAGACTCCTTAAGAGACAAGTCAGACACCCGATTCCCCTGGTGAGCCTGCCCTGGGAAACCATAACAGCCAGTGCAGGGGAACCCTGAGAGGTGTCAGGTTCAGCATGCTATGTGAGGTTGTTGAGTCAAATAATTTCTATACTTTCAGTAGGCTGACATACCATCCACAATCCCACTGACTTTGTAGGTGAGTCCTCCAAAGCTCCAATCATCTTTGAACTTCTTGGGCAGGCAGGAGCTTCTGAACACTCTCCACTCCAATCCTAGTCAGTTAAGCAAACAAAGAAAGTACAGAGGTCTATGAAGGATGGCATAGTTCGGTGCCCTCTACAATTATTGGCGTCCTTGGTAAAGATGAGTGCAAAAAAAAAAGGATATGAAATCATTGTTTATCAGCTTGATCTTACACTCAGTATGTAAGAAATCTAAACTTTAGGCAAAACTGGTCAAAGAGAAAGAAATTGAATTCTCAAGAAACACGTTTTTTCTTACATTTCCCAAGGGTGCCAATAACTGAGGGCACAGTATGTGTTCTAATACCAACAGTATGGTCTTGTCTAACTGCTGATCTGTCACAGAGGTTCATCTGTACCTTCGGCTCCCAGGGCACCCAGGGCTGCTAGCCTAGCTGCCATCAGTCCATATCCCAAGTAGCTGTTGATCGAATCAATGGTCATTTGAATGCTTTCATAAACAACTGACAGGTATGATGATCAATGGTTAAGGCAGACTGTTAGGTACTTGAGGAGTCAGTGGATGTAGATTGCTCACCTGTGAGTGTACAGTTCATACGTTGAGTTGAATAGGTCAAATCTGGCAATGTAGTCAGCAGGTGAACTTTGAATGGTTTTCTGCACAGGTAAAAGACTTGCTTTAAGCAACTTAGTTATACTGAAATGTAGCAACAGGTGACATTAAAGGAAAAACCGGAATAAAAGGATGGAGGGACATAATGAATGCAGATGCTTCCATACACTGCATGACACAATTAATCAGTTAACATTCTTTCATGCTCTGGCATGTATACAAATTCTGAGCATGCCCAGTTGACCTCAATTTTGGATCAAGTTGCAAAGATGACTTTGAAAGAGGTTTTATTACTGTGCCTCTTCCAGGATGAAATAAGCCCCAACCACAAGGCACGAGGCATCACTGAATGGTTTGATGAGTATGAAAATCGGGTGAATCATATGCTATTGTCTTCGCAGTCAACCGATCTTAACCCAGTCGATTTTGGACCAACATGTTAGACAGCGCTCTCCACCATGATCAAAACACCAAATGAGGTAAAAGCTTGGTGTTCCATGCCCCCAGTAGCATTCCAGAGAATTATAGAATCTATTCCATGGTCAATTGAAGCTGTTCTGATGGCTCAAAATGGCCCAACACCTTACTGAGACACTTTGTTGGTTTTCCCTTAAATTGGTCACACGTCTGTATATATAAGCAATAAGGCATTAGGAGGTTTAATATTCGGCCAATACACCCCAGCTAAGAGTTGTTATTAGGCACAACAGAGAGTGCCTGGATATAGCTGTTAGTGGCAGTATACTGACCATATACCACAAACCCCAACTGGGCATTACTTTTATTAGAAATCAATACCTTAATTTGTACAGCAAATTTGACAAAGCCATGGTGCAATGTTATATACTGGATAAATATAAAACTAGACAAAATGGAAACAACATTTTAACTGAATCCAATAGAAACTAACCTTGGATTTAGGTAGAAAGGTGATTTGAGTCGATCCTCCCCCTAGATCCAGAATCCCCACTGTCTTCCCGGATTCAGCATGCAGATGACCTAAAAAAAATAAGCTTTACATTTTAACCAACTTTATCGACAAGTTTCCTCAGAAGATGGTGAGATATAAATCTGTCACACACTTGAGATGTTATCTTCAAAAGGCTGATTTGGTACAGCCCAGGTTCTGTATCTAGAGGTGTGAAACACGCTGTGGGGATCTGATAAAGATCACAGGAGTCCCTTTGAGGAATAAAAACCTCCTCAGTATTGACCCTGGCTGTACAAATTGAAATTGAGGTTATCTTCTCTTGAACCAGGGTTTTGGGAAATATCAGTGACATTTCAGCTCTCACCAAGTCGTGTACAACAATTGAAACTATGTCTCGATAATAGAATAGTCTAAATCGAGACAGTATGACTATGAAAATAATGCATGTACAATGACAAGAAAGTTACTAGCCTCACCTGTCAAAAAGTTCACAGTTACCCATGCCAAGATTCCTGCAAGAACAAAATAGAGTAAATTATAGCATGGTGATCTGACAGTCCAGTTTAGTGCAGTTAACTCATCACTTGTTAGTTAAGACATTACCCGCCAGAGGGCTATGATTTATGAGACACGGTCGAAACGCTGACAAATCCATTCCAGGATCACACCACACAAACAATATCCAGTCCCCACATAATTACACCCTTATGAGGAGTAACCAGTGCAGCCTCTGACAACAGCAAACCCCCTTTTTACACAGTGTCATCATAACAGACCAGGGTCATTTTCAGACGTTTAGTAAACACCTTCAGGTAACAATCACCAGGAAGTAGACAGCGCAGAGCCAGCCGTAGGCAGGGCACGGTGACTGCTGCCACCAGGAGAAGAGCACCGCTGAAGCCAGCCACCACAGAGCTGATGAATGGGCTTTGACTGGAGGTAGACTATGAGTTGCGGGTAGACGCAACGTTTACCTTCACTTGTGCCATTCATTATGCTGACGCTGTCGTCTGGGACGTAGAAGGGAGATTCATCAAACACGTCCTGGACCTGAGCGGTGTAGGAAGACGGAGTGAATGCGACGTCAACGCCTTCGGCAATGACCAACACCAGTCCCTAACTGCCTAGACGTTAGCCAAAGCATCTACATTCAGGTCATTTGGCAGACGCTCTTATCCCAAGCGACTTACAGCACTGAGGGTGGATGTTGTATATAATGGTGCCCTACCTCTTCCAGGAGAGCCTTGGCTTTCTCTGGGGGCAACAGCCGGAGACCTGCTGTGGCTTTCAGGACGAGCGGGGTTCTCTTCCACTCCAGCCGAGGAACTGTATTCTTAGCTACCTTCAGAAGCTCACTCACTGTGTAGCCACCCTGGGCAGAGGAGGTGATTGTGGTGATACAAAGATGATCATACTGGACATTGTAGGAACTATACTTCATTAAATCAATTTAAAGCATATATACATTACCAGTCAGAAGTTTGGATACACCAACTCATTCAAGGGTATTTCTTTAGTTGTACTATTTTCCACATTGTAGAATAATATTGAAGACATCAAAACAATGAAATAATGAATGCAGAGTGTGCGCAAAGTGTGTCTACACTATGAAATATATTTTGATCAGTTTAACACTTTTTTTTTGGTTACTACATGATTCCATGTGCTATTTCATAGTTTTGATGTCTTCACAATTATTCTACAATGTAGAAAATAGTACAACTAAAGAAATACCCTTGAATGAGTAGGTGTGTCCAAACATTTGACTGACATAGATAGATATATATATATATATATTTCTGCATCAACAATTCCAATTGCTGCTGTAGTCACCATTTCAGGCATGTCTGCATATGCTGATAGACCAGGCTTGATGGAATGGAACACCTCATTATCCAACACTGGTAATTCCTCTGTCAGACAAAAGACACAAGTGAACCTTCCACTAACAGAAAAAGATATCCACTAGGAGCAATAAATGAAAGGCTCTATTAAATCAGTGTCACAGAAGTTCAGCATTACAGACCGACTGACATTTAAAGGCAATGTCCTCATGCCAGAGACCATCTTCACAGTAAATGCTGCACGCGTGGGATGTTTTATAAAACCCACAGCGTATCGTTTATGGACGTCAACTCATACACTAATTCCTTTTACTCCTTTAATGTGTTTCCGATGTAATATCACAGCATTGCACCGAGTAGGCTTAAATGTACTGTATGGGAGAATCTAAAAACCTCTCTCCCCAGTAGTGGGTTAACATTACTCACCAGGGTTTTTCTGTATGAAGGTGTAGACATGGATGCGTGTTCCAGTGCTGCCGGCATCAAACATGACCCCGTAGAAGATGTGGCTGGAGTTGGCTGGCCGGGTGAGGCAGGGGAGGAGGTTACCCAGGCTGGCTGAGAAATCCACTGCTGTAGCCCTGTGCTGAGCATGAGTAACCCCTGCCAGAGCCAAGACAACCAGAACCAGAGACAGGAACATCGCAGGAAGTAGAGGAACCTGGAGAGACATCTTATGGGGGAAGGAAAGGGAGATTAACTTCCCTCTGATTTTTACAGCGCCTGAAGGAATAGGGTTGACCTGAAGGACAGATAGTGTCTACCTAGATAATAGACTGGACAGTGGGGGAAGAGCAAGCTAGATAAATTAAACTTCTAAGTTCTGACCTAACTGGATAGAAGACACAAGAGCCAACTACAGTAAAAGCAACAACCAACAGCACCCAAGGCATTAAGTTATGTGCCCTTCAACCACACCCTAACTAGCCGTTCACCAATAAGAAGGCAGCCTTCGGAAGGGTGAAGTTTAAATGTCTGGGGATTAAACATAATTATGACTTTGTGGAAACTAGTGACGAAACCTTGACACTGTTGGTATTCCTCTATGTATAATAGTCCCCCTACTTAAACTGTTACTAAAAACAAACTACAATACAGGTAAAATATCAGTGTCAAATACTGATGAGACTAGTGTGAGAAATTGAAATGCTCTCTCTCTACCTACCTTGTTTGAACATCTTGAAAAAGAATCTGGCCTTAATATTAAATGTACTCTTAAATCTACTCAGTACAGCCACTGGCCACCCAGTCCTCTAAGATTTTTCCAATGTTCCCGATTTCTGTCTGTAAAGTGCTGTGACAACTTAACAGCTGATGTAAAAAAATAAATGGCTTTACAAATATACATACTTTTAAAGATATATTTTTAGACATGTATTTTACGCTTCAAATGTCAGGAAAGTGGTAAAAAGTAAGAGATTTTGTTGAAAGAACAGTAGGTCGGACTCGAATCCACGCCGCACGAGCACCTCAGCGCATGAGGCAGCGGCTTAACCACCTAATGACAGTGATTTATTCACCTTGTTGAAATATTGGCAGTAATATAAAGACAGCCCACTGCTGACAACTTTATGCTGTAGTACTGCAGGTGTAACCACACAGGTTCTCTCTCAAGGTCTGGAAGATAAAAAGTTCTTCATTGATATGTTAAACAGCAAGGCTGTTTGAAGGCTATGTCAAAAGTACTAAAACGTCCATTATAGATGTTACCTTTGTAGTAGCGAGATGCAGTGTACATGCTGAGATACAAACAGAAAATTAAATGTCCACAAAAGTTGATATTTTAACTAATTTCACAAGCTGAAAAATGCTGAGTGTTGTGCGACTTACCAATTGACAGCTATAGCTGGTGAGTAATGTTATAACTACTGTAACGTGTTACTGTATCTACTGCTAACCGGTGACGACTTCCAAAGGACCAACACAAGTATTGTGAATATAAAGAAAGAATCAAATTTCTTCTTGGGCAACACAAGTGGTCACATCGCAAAAAAGACATATCTAGTTAGCTAACGTTTTAATTATGTCGGTTCTCTAACAGCTACAAATAGCTCGCTAACAGCTTGTTTGTTAGCTAGGTTAGCTTTTACAACTGCTCAAAGACAGATGGAGGTCTTGCGTCATCAATGTTATGGTCCTGCTGCATGCACATGACTCAAAGAAAAACATATAATCTCATGGAGATTATTACATTGTTTTTTTATTCATTAGGGAAACCTTGCTGACAATGTAAATAGACACCATGAAAGTTAATCCTTTGCCCGCAAGACCAATTTTCAAGATGTTCAATGCAGTCAAGAAAAACCCACTAGTAATTATCTGTGCCAGCACAGCATAAGCATCTTTTTGTTGTTGGGAATTTGCAACAAAGTAGCCTATGATGGTCTGTCTGTCAAAACAGAGCAATCTCTTAGGCAGCAAAAAGCAAAATACCAGTCGTAATGCATTCACGGTTTATGGTTGCCTGTGGGTGAGATTTCCATTTCCACGTTTTCCATTCCTAGTATGAAACTGCCACACCATTTTTTTTGTTTGTTTGTTTCGCACCCTAAACAACCACCAAACAGCATATGTATGATTGTTAGGAAGATTACTGAACTCTGATCTGGAAACTGCGCTTGATGAATTGAACAACACTGCAAAAGATGTTGCCAAAAGGAACAATACAATTTAATTTTTTTTAGATATTGGCTTGAAATAAATGCAATAATCTGCCAATGTAACAAGACACGATATTCAAGGCATATTTTCTAAAAAGCGGTATATTCTAGCTCTAGAAAAATTTACCTTATTTTAAGGATGGTTTGATTTTTAACCTGAAAACAAGTTAAATATACTTGATAAGACAGATTGTTCTGCAGTGAAGTTCTGCAGCTAAATATGCTTTCATAAATATAAATGGAAATCTGAGTCCTATTGTCCTAAATGTTTATAAAACAAACATTTACAGCCATATCTAACACGGATCGCGGTACAATTTCTCAATAACAAGCATTTCTTGAAACAATGTTGTCGCTTAAAGAAAGGTAAACAAGACAATAAGTATGAGGCATTTTGCAAAACAGTAAATGCGTTCAAGATGTAGCCGCTTCAAAACTAAGCTAAAATTACATTATAAAGCATAACTGTCAACAAAAACAAAACTTAATCTGAATTGACAAAAAGAGAACAGATAGCGTCCAATTAAAAGATTACCTTCCAGTAACTAAATCATAATTAAAAGTGACTGGATTTGGGTGTTTACTGTAAATGTTCCTGAATCAAAAATTATACTGAAAATAAGCAGTGGACAGAAATGCTCACATATTACTAGATCTGCCAAAAGCTGTCCCAATATTTTAGCTTTTTTTAGGCTCATGGCCTGCTACTGAAGAAGCTAATTACAATTTTGTGAAGTCATTTTAGCAAGTTGGTATATTCTGGACAAGTATCTAAGCATGAAACTAATGTTGTTTTGCTTTGGGAACATTTAACCTCAACAGATCCCTGTCTCTTTACTTCAAATTCCACTCCCTATACTCAGTGAAAATCTTTGGCAAGGAGTGGAATGTTTAACATTTAACCGCAGTTCCAAAAGAATATTGTACACAAATAAGAAAAAGGAACGGCAAAGCCTCAGCACTTTTTAGAGCATTAGATTGTACATTACAAAATGCTAAATCAACCAGTCACATCTTATTCTGTGGGATACACAACATACAGTAAATATAAAAAGTCTACACACCCCTTGTTAAAATGCCAGGTTTTTGTGATGTAAAAGAATGAGAAAAACAAACTCAAAGATTTCAGTTTGTTTTTCAATTGAATTGTCACATTAAAAGGTGGAAAAAGTTCTGACATGATTTATCTTTGTCTCATTCTTTTACATCACAAGAACCTGGCATTTTAACAGGGGTGTGTAGACATTTTATATCCACTGTACGTATAAGAACTTCAGTGAAAACAGCTAGCTAAACTTCTCAAAGGACTCGCAAATACCAGCATTTACAAACTCAACAACATACAATTTCCCCAGATTTATGCACAAGAGAAATCTAAAAAACTATAGTTACAGTAATAGTGGTCAATGATGAAGGCATATGATTAGCAGTTTTCAATGGAAATCTTTATTTCATGTAAAACAGGATGCATCTCTGCTCAACACCAAGACAAATAGAATTATTTCAAGCATACAAATACTAACAGACCACTGTGCACAAAATGTTTGTAGAAATAATAATTTGACCCAAGTGTCATTCACAGTATCTGTTCCACAGGTTGGGGATATTACTAACCAGGATGAGTGTAGGACTGGTGTGACGCTGCTTCCAGATTAATTCATGGTCAGTGTGCCACGGTTTCCCATAGCTAAAATCCCAGGGAAGTAAACTGACCTTTGCATTTTGGCCACAAAGACCTTCCAATTCCATGGAGTCCTGCATTCTCATGCAACTCTTCAAGGCTGCATGAGGCTAGTGTTTTTAAACTTTTGCTACATTATGTTGTTAATAAAAATCTGCCAGAAAACAGGAAGCACTTTAACGGGATCAAACCTCAAAATAAATACAGTAAATTCTGTATAAAACCTGTCTGAAACCCATGGACACTAATCCTTTGTGAATGTTAAGGCCTGTCAGTAAGTACTATGTAGAACATTGTGCCAGGGAGAGATCACCACATTTAGTCATACATTCTGTTTAGCGGCCCATGGTTGGCATGGTAACAGCTGGGCTTTTCGTTGTGGCGTCCTCAGCCTTCCACTGCGAAGTAATGGTCTTGATCTGGGTGTAGAACTGGATGCCCTGTACAGCCGGGGAAAAGAGACCATCAACCACATAAATGTATATTCTGTAAAGCTGACCTTGACATCATTAGAGATCCACATGGTGAGAGAATGTATTTAAAATATTTTTTATTTCTTTAAGGCTCTTTACAGTTTTTCTACCCAATTACGTGATATACAATTTGTGATTAAGGCCCTGCTTCATAACAGTAACTCCCAGTGGATGCATGTTTCAACTTCTTCCAGAGCACATCTAATGCCGTTCTGGTTCATATCATCATCACCCCCCCCCCGCCAAATGGTACTGGCCGACTGCACCACAGAGGGCAAATCAGCGAGCAGGATTTGAACCCTGGTCTCGCAATGACTTGAACTCTGTTCCATTCAGGGGCCCATCTCTCGCTGGTGATCTGAGCTTACCTGTTTGCCATAGAAGTTCATGTCTCCCCTGAAAGAACCCCTGGAGCCGGTGAAGGAGAACATGGGCAGGGGGACGGGGATGGGCACGTTCACTCCAATCTAAAAGACGCACGGACGCGAGACAATGACAATGTCTTCAATGACCTTCAACAACAATGTACTTACAACTGCAAAGAAACAGGACTGTGAATAGAGGTCATCACAAATGACTCTCATTGTTCTGTGGCTCACCTGTCCCACCTCCACCTCATGTGTGTATTTGCGGGCGGTGGCTCCGTTCGTGGTGAAGATGGCGGTACCGTTTCCGTATGGGTTGTCGTTGACCAGGGAGATAGCTTTGTCCAGTGTGTCTGCCTCTAGAACCACTAGCACCGGTCCGAAGATCTCCTCCTTGTAGCATTTCATCTCCGGCTGGGGAGGGAAGGAAATGCATGAGCTCCCTGTCATTACCAACAAAGGATATATCAAGAACTGATTTGGGTGGGCCTTCAGCCCAGCCAACTGAGCTGAAGGAGGCGTTTCTACAGTGGAAATCCAACAGTGTTAAGTGACATGACAATGCATACAGATGGGAATACAACTACAAATCGAGTGAGTCGTGCGCTGCACTCACAGCAGGGGATAATTAACATCAGAAACAAATTACACAGGTTCATCACCATGCCATTCCTTACTGCCGCAGTAAACTACAGCTGAACACGCATCTTCAACAAGCAGACCAAATTTACGGCTCCTCCGGTGTTATTTGAACCCGGCTGTTTGTGTTGTCATGGACGCTGGTGGGTGGTGTTAAATACAGGACATTGATGGAAGTGGTACAGCTAATGACAGAGTTGTTCAGAAAAGCTTTCAAGGACCTTTGTTGGTATCGGTCTCCTGTCTAGTGGATCTGGGCACCTGAAAACACAGCTCCAGTTGTTGCCGGCTTACAATTGCTGGTTTGGACTGCATTTCTTTTTCCCATCACGATCTGCTGGTTCACATCCATCAGGTTTTTAAAATGGTCCCACCAAGGATTTACCCTCCGGTTTTAGTTCCGCACCTCTAACTTCTAGGCTACATGCCTGCAGGTCTTTTGGTTACAGCACACTATGCACTAAAGAAAATTCACCCATTTTTACACAAGGCCTTATTGTCACTCTTTGTGCTTGCAGTTGATTCTGCAAACCGTTTGTTTTTCCAATAAGGCTCAATAAACCGATGATATCATAAGTTGAATAAACCTACTGTCTTATATGAATTGATAGATGTTGATTATGGAGCGCAAAGACATCCTTCAGAATGGGATTCTGATACAAAATTAGCTGTCTAGAGTGTTTGGGAGGAATTTTTTAAAACCTTTTAATGCAAAACTGGTTAAAGGCAAATGCTGACTCTGCAAAGTGTGACAATCAATTTCCTCAGTAACAAAGCAAAATAAAAAATATAAAACCTTGAAATTGACTACAGGCAAAAAAGAGAAGAAGCAGAAAGTCCACATGAAAAGAAACAGGAGAAATTGGATCAGGAAATGTTCAGTGTTTCGGCTCTTTTTAACCACACCTACAACACTTTTCAGACGCTAATCCCCAATGCCTTGGCAAAATCTTTCATCAGTGCAAACTGTGAGCTTCCACCGCACAAAATATCAAACAGAATGAAATTTCAATGTACCATTTGTAGTTCTGTAACATGAAACGTGGTCAAGGGCATTGGGTAAATAATTAACACGCTTCAAAAAAGTCCCTATTCATACCTTAGGATGCTGTTAGGTTAAGGTCTGGGTGCTGCACAGGTCACATATGAACTGAATCTGGATTTTTCAGACCTTTTTCCACAGCCCAATTCTCCAGTGTTAGAGATCATATTAAAAATCATTTAAAAACATTAAACCATTACTTTACCCGATACAGTGCCTAAGAACACATTCTCATTTTCAGTAACAACCTGAAGATTAGTAAGAATGAATTGTCTTGCTCTAACAAACTACTGGCTATCTCTTCTGGTCTTCAGACAGCAGTTTGAGCGGTCTTCAGTAATATCAGGCCTTTCTAAACAACACTGTTGTACTGCGTCATTTGCCCGTTCCTGGCCCAGAAAGCTCCCTCGCTCTCAGGCAGATGCCCCTCCCTGCCAGCGCTACCATATGTTAGCCACCATCTTTGCTACACCCTGGGGTCAGAGGTGAGCGACCAACAGTGCCTCAGCAGCACAGTGCCAACCACACCACCTTGCCCTCAGGTAGATTACCCAGAAATCATGTGGCCTCATCTGAAGTGTTGGCTTTTCATACCTAATAAATACACTGTGTTCAGTGGCCAGTGTAATCTAAGATATTTAAGGTGCTTTATTAGACCGGAAGGGCGTTCAAAGGCAGTATACTGACTTTACATTCCCCCTGGAGGCAGCAGCTTAGACTACTGAAACACCCTCGACCACAACATTTGTTTTGACCATCTGGATGTCCACTGATGGACATGCATGTAGTGGGAGTCATTATTAATGTGTAGCTGTAATGAAAATGTTGCCATCTTCACAGCACTGGGTTTCTTCTTGGCTACCAAATATGCTGAAAAGGGGCTTATGGCCGGTTGACTATGAAAACACATTTTAGAATTTTCATCAAATATTACAGCGTTTTCATAACTGACAATCAATGTCACAAATTCTTAGCCCACAACACAAGGATCACAAAATAAATTCTTTAAAGGGGCAATATGTAAGATTTTTACTACTTGCATAAATGACCGACAGTAGATATCTGCAGTTAATGTTAAGTTAAAGTTTCAAATTATATTTTCCCAAAAAACTGGTCACAAAAAAAAAAGATGGTAAATTGCCGCATGTTATACAGTTTATGGAAGCCTACCACTGCATGGCTACATTTGAGTAGCAATATTTTTTGTATTTTCTGGGTGGCAAAAGCAATTTCAGAAGCTTAACAGCACAATCTGTGCAAGGTAGGGACTTGTAATCTAGATCATTGGCCTCAAATTTGATAATGATAATAAATGGCTCTGCAGGTAATTTGAATAAATTCATTGTTCATTAGCTGTTTTATTACGTTAATGACGGGGCTTTCATATGCTAGCTCGTCTTGCAGAATGACAGTGGTTGTTTATCAGCCACAAGACCATCCAGGTCAGTTACATGGACTGTGTCCTTACCGTGACGTTGCTAAGGATGGTGGGCCCGACAAAGTTGCCGTTCTCATATCCTTTGACATGGACATTGCGTCCATCCAGCAGCAATGTGGCTCCCTCGTCCACGCCACTCTGGATCAACATCTCAACGCGGGCCCTGGACTCCGGGGAGATTAGGGGACCCACATCAGCCCCCGGCTGGTCGCCTGGTAACCAGGGACGACAGAACACACGATTACTACTCAGAGAATTGTAACCGTTAGCTTTGATAGATGAATGGTATGTGGCCTGGTGCTGGAAGTCATATATTGGATTCACAGTTTGAAACGTTTGATTAATGGATGATTTCCAAATGGGAAAACATTTTTGTTTTGTGTTTTGCCAAGGTAAAAACCTGGCAAGTCATAAATCACCAAATTCCATAAATCATAGGGTGCTTTAGGAAAATATTTTATAGTACCAGCATTGACGCGCAAGGCTTTGGAGCGTTCAACCAGCTCTGGGAGCCAATCGCGCGCCTCGCCTACGAGAATGGCGGTTGAGAGAGCCATACAGCGTTGTCCTGCTGCACCGAAGGCTGCGCCCACCAGCTGGTTCAGCGTGTTCTCCTTGTTGGCATCAGGCATCACCACTCCGTGGTTTTTGGCACCCTACCAGGCAGGACACACAGGTTGATAGGCTGACTGAAATATGCGATAGGAAGGTGTGAACACATACCTAAGAAACAAGAAACTTGTCTGGTTCAGTCTTAATAATGTAGTGGGAATATTCATCTCTGCAGTATGGTTAGGAGAACTAAACTATTTGAGGCAGCAATAATTGACTTAATGCATGAGGGATTATTTAATTTAATCCACAATTGACCCTATTCATAGTGGCGGTTGTTTTTCATCAATACCATGTTGGACTGCACCCTCTTGCCGTTCTTGGATCCTCTCTCATAGATGTATTCTCCCGCCTGGTTGGAGCCCACAAAGCTGATGGCCTTGATGGCTGGGTGGTCACAGATAAAATTCACGGCTATGGAAAGAGGACAAAGGTCATGTCATTCCTCTCATCATTCCATCAACTTCTGCACATACAGTCATAAGTCAGTATCTTTTTGTGTGGCCTACCTTAAAATGCAAAATTGATGCAATTTGCTTTGGTAGATTGTCGCAAGCTGTCATGTGGTACATTTTCCCAAACTGCTCGCAGGATTTGCCAGAACTCGTTCTTTGTGACTGCTTTTTATTCTTTTCCCTGCCCTAGAAACATTCCCAGTTTCTTCAAATTTCTGAGAGGTTAAAACCACATCTCACAAGAGCTTTTAGAAAATAGTGCATTGTTTGTATTTTGTTACTGTATTCACATTTTCTTCTATTTATTTTCCTATTATTTATTGTGCTTTTACAAGCAAATTAACACTTACTGCCTGGATTGATAGTTTTAAATATAATTTTGGTGGCTTAATACATTTGCCCAGTACATTATTATGCAAATGGTTTACTAACAGAATGTCTGAGGTTCTGTGTATTGTTGTAAACCCTGCACTTTAACTCATTGTTAGCAAAGCCTGGTTTTACTTCTGGGAAACAACAGACAGAGAGACAGACAGAGACGGACGGACAGACAGAGACGGACGGACAGACAGAGACTGACACAATTCAATGGCACGTTTCATAAACAGCGATAACACACACCTGCGTGCTGTCCGTGGATGATGTTCAGGGTCCCATCGGGAATCCCGGCGTCCTGCAGCAGCTTGGCCAGCAGCATGGTGCACCCCGGAACGCGCTCCGAGGGCTTCATCAGGTACGTGTTTCCACACACCATACCCAACGGGAACATCCACAAAGGGATCATGGCGGGGAAGTTGAAGGGGGCTATGCCGGCGCACACGCCAATGGGCAGGCGGTAGGTGTAGGTGTCCATGTCCTTGGTGATGGAGGGCAGGGTCTCCCCCAGCATCAGGGAGGTAATGCTGCAGGCGTGCTCCGTCACCTCTAGAATGAGGACACAAGCACAGTCAGTGGGGTAGGAAGCCAGACAGCAGTGGGTCAGACGATGTACATAGCAGAGGAAAAGAACAGTATTGGTGAAAGACATCCAAGTAATATAAAAAAACAAAGGCCGCCCCTCTACACAAAGCAGTCCTCATTATTTCCACACATGCCTAATTGACTGTTGGCTCATCCTATCAGAGCTTTTGATGAATGCCTCCTGATTTCCACCAATCAGCAGGCTTTAAAGGACAATTGCACCCCGCCCGCTGCTGTCCGTACTGTCGCAAAGAGAGGACACTTGGCTGGTGACCAAGTTGATGGCTTACATCAGGGACATTGTGTGCAACCAAGACATATTTTGGGGTCTTCTGTTTTCAATGCTGCAAAATGATTGATAGTCATTAATAGTACTTTTATTTCCAAAATGTCTGACTTTATTTTATTAGCGGTAGTGGTGTCCTCTTTCGTATATCTTATAAGTTTATATATGTTTTATCTAGGCAATATCAGCAGCATGGAAAATGTGTATGTGCCGTAATTGTGTAAAATGCTCTTTTCAGGATTTATTGCAGTAGATGCAAGTTTAGAAATTTGTATTTTATGGCCTGCAGTGTTCATGCTGGATACCACTGGATCTTATAAGCTTGTACTAATTCTCAGCCATAGGGAGTTTCTAGAACCATCTAGCAGTCTGACAGAAATTAAGGCCAAGAGGGCAATAGTTCTTACCTGTCTAAGTAATTGGTTCTCTCTCTTTCCAGCAATATGTTTATACAAATGTTGTGGTTGATGTGAATATCATCAGTGATTAAAAAAAGACACTTTTCAGGAAAATGAACAAGAGTATCACTATTATTATGTCAGAGTCATGAACATTTTTATATTAAAAATATTTTTCCTAGCCACTGAAAATCAACACTACTGTTGTTTGCTCCTTGGGGTTTAAGGCCGGGTGTCTCTGTAAAGCACTTTGTGACAACTGCTGTTGTAAAAAGGGCTTTATAAATACATTTGATTGATTGATTGGTCATCTGCTTTCAACTTCTGTAAAATGGGCAAAAGTATTTTACAATGGTTTTATCAGACAGCATTACTGTGTACAGACATATTAGTACGTAAATGTCTGTGTAGGTACAATGCTATTCCATTCTCCTTTCTGTGGGGAGATTCCTATTCCAGAGTTTACAAAATGATCTATTTGTTAGTGCAATCCAGAACCATACATTCCTTCCTATAGAAGTAGATTAGTGAGTGTGTGTGTGTAATACGGTCTGGTGACAACAAAGACCTGGACTGAAAAGCACCCCCACTGTTCTAGTCAGAGAACTGTTAGTGGGTTAGACCAAAGTAAAGCCTGCTGAAGTGTACTGTGGGTAGGGGCATTCACAGAAGACCACCCAGTAGGTGAGGGCATTCACAGAAGACCACCCAGTAGGTGAGGGCATTCACTGAAGACCACCCAGTAGGTGAGGGCATTCACTGAAGACCACCCAGTAGGTGAGGGCATTCACTGAAGACCACCCAGTAGGTGAGGGCATTCACTGAAGACCACTCAGTAGGTGAGGGCATTCACTGAAGACCACTCAGTAGGTGAGGGCATTCACTGAAGACCACCCAGTAGGTGAGGGCATTCACAGAAGACCACTCAGTAGGTGAGGGCATTCACTGAAGACCACCCAGTAGGTGAGGGCATTCACTGAAGACCACCCAGTAGGTGAGGGCATTCACTGAAGACCACTCAGTAGGTGAGGGCATTCACTGAAGACCACTCAGTAGGTGAGGGCATTCACTGAAGACCACCCAGTAGGTGAGGGCATTCACAGAAGACCACTCAGTAGGAGAGGGCATTAGCAGCAGACCTCTCGGACTGTTTTAGCTTGCCATTTTCTTGTGTGAGCTGGTCAAATAGGTGTGGTAAGAGGAGATGGATGTCTGAGAAATACAGAGATTTCAACCCCCCCCCCCCCCTTTTGTTTTGTTATATATAAGGAGGGGGGGGGGGTTGAAATCTCTGTATTTCTCAGACATCCATCTATATATAACAAAACAAAAAAACATTCCCTCCTTGCCTACTGAATAAAACATTAGGGATGCTCTATAAAAACATTGGTTGATATGCATAGCCAATATTCATATAACTGTGTGCCAAAACCAATTTTGTAATTTCTGTATCTGTGTAGGCTGGCATAACCAAAAAAAAAAAATAGCACAATGAATAGAAAAATAAAATTAATACACATTCTCTTTTGGTAATTGCAAATTATACAATGCCTAGATATAAATGTAGTAACTACAAGTATTCAACTTTATCAACAAAACTGCAACAGAGAATAAATAATAAAAATAAAACAACCGGACATATGAATCTAGCAAAAAAAGAAAATAAATTACTAGAGCAGATTGGACGCCTATTAAGACGAAAGCACAATAGGTCCGAAATAATCTGCCATTTTAAAGCAATCCGCCTGATACAGATTACTACATTTGTTGCATATACCGATATTGACTCATCCATATAAAACAGTTCTACTCACGCAGTCCTCTGAAGACGTCACCCTCTGCATCAGCCAGAGTCTTGCCCTGCTCCAGGGTGATTAGCCTGGCCAGCTCTTTCTGCAAACACAGATGGAAATAAATACAATTCACCAATCATGTTGGATTTAATGCTTTATAACCCAGGTGGAGCTAAGAACCATATTTGCAGCTTATTCTTTGGATCACAATTCACAGTTCAAATTGCATTAAAAGGTGACTTTAAAAAAATATATAGTGTGAACCAATCATTTGCACGCCTGTTTTCAGACCAGGGGATTTTCTTACAATGTTGTCTTTGATGAGCTGCTGGTATCGAAGAAATATTTGCTGACGTGTGAGGATGGAGGTCTCAGACCAGGAGGCGAAGGTCCTGGAGCAGGATTCTACGGCAGCCAACATCTCTGTCTGGGTGGCTTTGGGCACGCGACCCACCACCTCGTTAGTGGCCTGTGAAGAGGAAAAAGTACCCCTGAAAATCCCCTTTCTGAGGTAAACCTCATGACAATCCATGGTAGTGCCTCTACCTGAATTACACCTTACATAAGAACGGTCAGGACAGAGAATTCTCCAGGCTGACTACATTTAATTTGACAGAGAACAGAGTTGTAGGGCAATTCTACAGCTAGCTCCTTCATATATTCAATCTGTTACGAGGACATTACATAACTGTTTTTTAGCATTACATCCACATATCTAGACTGCAATTACAATGAAATGAATTGTGGTCTTCTAGGCATCTCTTTCTCTGTATTGAACAGCAGTACATTGTGGCCTTGCCAAAAGCAAGACAACAGCAAGTTTTCCTGAAGCAGAGGTTGACAGCCCCCCTTCCGGCCTGAGTTATAGTAAATGTGAGTGCATAAACATGTCAATGTTAAATTGAACTGGCTGAAGAAAAGGCTCCCATTTCTAAATATTGCAAATCATACAGATTAAATATGACACATTCAAGAGATTGTCATTCTCCAGTTTCGGACCAGCTTCTACAAAGCTATTAGTAGATATATACACAATCTTGTGATTTGTGTGCCTGTGTACATCTGCACTAAAGCAGCAATACTTACAGGGTTGTGAATGTCAAGCCATTCGGAGGTGTTGGACTCCACAAACTTGCCATCAATAAACAGCTTGGTAGTGGGCTTTAAGAAGACAGGAAAAGACAAACTTATAATAAATATGCAATCACAATATCTATGCGTAACTACATTGCATGAGCATAAATTCCAAAACAAGTCTTACCCAATTTTATAGTTATGAGTTATATATATATATAAACACATACATATACACACACACTACACACACACACACTACACACACACACACTACACACACTACACACACTACACACACTACACACACTACACACACACACACACACACACACACACACACACACACACACACACACACACACACACACACACACACACACACACACACACACACACACACGCTTATCCATCTAGTTACATTATTTAATTATTGCGTGTCAACTCACCACTGATGACGAATAACACCTGCGACCCATTTGAAGGGGTGCCTGTATGAGTGAGAGAATACACGAGTAATTTAACGTATTTCGCCAAGACTCAACCCCTAAACTTTTGCACGCAAGTTAGCAGTAGCTAGCCAACTATGCTACTGTGGCATTGTAGGTATATAGGCAGTTGACCTTGTTAAGTCATCTTACCAGTAAATCATTCATTCATCGAATGCACAAAGGAGCTATACTGCAATCATACATGTAAAATACGAGTAATTATTAAGTGCATGCTTCGACTTTTAAGTGTATGAATAAACTAGCTAGCTAGCTAGTTACCAAGCCATGTTATAATATCTGTTAGCAAGTTATCTATCTAGCCACTCAAGTTGAAAAACAAACTAAACAATGCGTATACCTTGTGGCTCCACAACGATCTTGCTAGAATCCCGGCCATGGTTTAAAGCGTCTGTTTGCTTTTTGCCCAGAATACACACTCACCAGCCAGATGAACGGACACCTCTGGACATAAATATAAACTAATGAAGGTTATCTAACAAACAAAAACACATTAACGACACGTTTTACCTGATCTTTCAATAAGTGAGTTAGAGTGGGTCACATTAATTAGTGCAACATATGCTTTATCAATCTGTGAAATGGACCAGGCAAAAAATCCCGTTGGATCCAACCTGGGAGGGACAACAGCTTACAAGAGAACCAATCCGTTTGGGGAAACGAAAACACGCCCCAAAAAGTATGAGGCGGATTGGTTAACTTCTCATGATGAAGGTACGTCACATGACCAGTCGCCCCTTACATTGAGGGAGTTCGATAAACGTGATCGGGAACCGCGGTGCAACGCGCTGTGATCTGTGGCAGAAGTGGGGAGGGAGTTGGTTATGTTGATGATACGAAAAAACTACGTCGCGTACTCGATTCGATTAGAATCTGCGCTGACCGTTCATTTCAACTATGATGCATCATTCAGAAACATAAATATGTCATAAATAACATATTTGAAATGTTAAAACAAAATATATTTGTGGAGGCATGTGTGTCTGTATTAAGCGTTCGTTTATGTTTTTTATACGAAAACACTGGTTGCTATTACTGACTCCACCGGCTTAACCTACGTCACTCTGGTTTTGAGCCAATCTCGCGGTCGGTGGAAGCGGGATTCTAGCAGACCCAGAACACAGTCGGGTTTCAATACAAATGCCCTCACTTTTCACCCAGTACAAACTCATCCGTTCTTATATTAACCCAGTGGTCTCATTGGGCAAATCGGGACAGATAACCGAATCCTGTAATTACAATTAAGAACCGCCCCAGCTATTTTACATGTCTTTCATTGATTCAAAATCGAGTCCATCATTCTACATTTACAAAAGTTATTTTGACAATTTTAATATTGACCTTGATCTGAGATAAACTGACAAATGCAAAAATGACGTGTTAAAATGTCACTGATTACCTAACTCGTTAGACAGTTATACTCTGAAATGTCTGCGCGCAAAGGAATCTGACACACTATAACACTGTGACTGAGCCGTATTTTGACAGGTGACAGTTTCTATGGTAACAGACACACATGCAAGATGGCGTTCCTTCAATGGAGTTGCCAAGACGTGGCAAAATGGATAGGATCCTTAGGATATCCACATTATACAGTGAGTGAGCAATAATAGTTTTTTGAGTTCCAACTTAGTAACTAAGTTACTCATTTCTTTACAATGTCAGGTAACTTTTCACATTTTTGCTAGCCTAACATTACAGTTACTTGAACAAAATGTGTCCTGGACAAAAGCAGTCCCAGTCTTTGCTGATAGAGAGACTAAGTAACGAAAGGCTATTCAAGAACTCTGTCTTTATCCACCCAGGCCTGTTTCACTGAGAACCTCATCACAGGTAAAAAGCTGATCTATGTAAATTGTCGCTATCTGCCAAGATTAGGAATCACAGACTTTGAGGATATGAAGGTAAGGAGATGGAGCTGAGAAGCTTTCATATTATTCTATGCCTGCATTTGACCCTCATTTGCATTTCAAGAGTGATTTTGAATGAAAAAGTCTGAATGGAAAGTAGAAATAGGCAAGACTCCAGTAATCTCTGCAGTAAAGGAGAAATTAACTTTTTTTACTTAATGTTGGATCGTTCCTCACCTTAAAGCAAATCTGTGGGCCAAGAGAAACTGTAATCCATTATTCAGTGTTCTTTAAACAGCCATTACAAACTCCAGCTAACTCTAGCCTCCACTACCTAAACATGACTGGATGAAATCAGTGCATGTGATTTTAGGGTCACTGAGCATGATCCTAAAATTAACTCTATGTGGTATGATGTTATTAGTAAAAAAAATCAAATAAATAAATATATATATATATATATATATATATATATATATATATATATATATATATATATACATTTGATTATATCTTTTCATGTGACAACACTGAAGAAATGACACTTTGCTACAATGTAAACTAGTGAGTGTACAGCTTGTATAACAGTGTACATTTGTTGTCCCCTCAAAATAACTCAACACACAGCCATTAATGTCTAAACCGCTGGCAACACAAGTGAGTACACCCCTAAGTGAAAATGTCCAAATTGGGCCCAATTAGCCATTTTCCCGCCCCAGTGTCAAAGTGACTGGTTAGTGTTACAAGGTCTCAGGTATGAATGGGGAGCAGGTGTTAAATTTGGTGTTATCGCTCTCACACTCCCTCATACTGGTCACTGGAAGTTCAACATGGCACCTCATGGCAAATAACTCTCTGAGGCTGTGAAAAAAAGAATTGTTGCTCTACATAAAGATGGCCTAGGCTATAAGAAAATTGCCAAGGACCTGAAACTGAGCTGCAGCATGGTGGCCAAGACCATACAGCGGTTTAACAGGACAGGTTTCAATCAGAACAGGCCGACCAAAGAAGTTGAGTGCACATGCTCAGCGTCATATCCAGAGGTTGTATTTGGGAAATAGACGTATGAGTGCTGCCAGCATTGCTGCAGAGGTTGCAGAGGGGGGTCAGCCTGTCAGTGCTAAGACCATGCGCCGCACACTGCATCAAATTGGTCTGCATGGCTGTTGTTACTGGAACCATGTCCTGTGGTCTGTTGAGACCAAGCTAAACGTATTTGGTTCAGATGGTGTCAAGCGTGTGTGGTGGCAACCAGGTGAGGAGTACAAAGACAAGTGTGTCTTGCCTACAGTCAAACATGGTGGTGGGAGTGTCATGGTTTGGGGGTGTGTGAGTGCTGCCGGCACTGGGGAGCTACAGTTCATTGAGGGAACCATGAATGCCAACATGTCCTGTGACATACTGAAGCAGAGCATGATCCCCTCCCTTCAGAGATTGGGTCGCAGTGCAGTATTCCAACATGATAAAGACCCCAAACACACCTCCAAGATGACGACTGCCTTGCTAAAGAAGCTGAGGGTAAAGGTGATGGACTGGCCAAGCATGTCTCCAGACCCAAACCCTTTTGAGCATCTGTGGGGCATCCTCAAATGGAAGGTGGAGGAGCGCAAGGTCTCTAACATCCACCAGCTTTGTGATGTCATCATGGAGGAGTGGAGGATATATGTACAGTTCATTGAGTTCCCTCAATGAACTGTAGCTCCCCAGTGCCGGCAGCACTCACGCAGCCCCAGACCATGACACTCCCACCACCATGTTTGACTGTAGGCAAGACACACTTGTCTTTGTATGTATATATGTATGTATATATGTATAAACAGTATCTCAGAATATATATATATATAACACCACACACATGTCCTGATTACTTCCAAAAGTTTACTGAAGTTTTTGATGTTTGCTAAAGAAAACTGAATCATGGAATACAGTAATTCTTTGTTCTATATTTTTCTTCCAGGGTGTGTAAACAATTGAACAACAAATAGCAAAAAAAGTGATATTCTCCTTTACCGCACTGTAATATCATGGGAGTGCCAACATGAATGTGTGTAGGACTGTTCAAACCCAAATAAGAAAACAATGGGCAATCTTCCCATCGCAGTGGAAGGCTAATTACTCAAGACGGGGCGCACAACATGACACTGTAGATCATACACAGCCAAATCCAGACAATCAGATGCAGCACCCGCATAATTAATTCCACAAGCTAACTCACCAAGGTAGCAGACAAACTGGACCAAGGATTATGTTTTTAGTATTCATGGTCATTCTAAACCTATCATTAATGCTTGTGAGGTTTATGGGTTATCACGAAATATCAAGCACCACTACATCCCTGTAATAAGTAGGGGGGAACTCACTGCACAGTGACCATACAGACGGATGACAAATAAAAGGAAAAACCTGAATAAATGAGTGGAGGAACATAACAAATCCAGATACTTACATACAGGTGTACTGCATGATACAATTAAGCAGCTGACATGCTATCATGCTTTGTGGTATGTACAGTGGGGAGAACAAGTGTTTGATACACTGCGGATTCTGCAGGTTTTCCTACTTACAAAGCATGTAGAGGTCTGTAATTTTTATCATAGGTACACTTCAACTGTGAAAGACGGAATCTAAAACAAAAATTCAGAAAATCACATTGTATGATTTTTTTTAAGATTATTTGCTTTTTATTGCATGTCATAAGTATTTGGTCACTTACGAACCTGTAAGAATTCTGGTTAGTTTTTCTTTAAGAAGCCCTTCTGTTCTCCACTCATTACCTGTATTAACTGCACCTGTTTGAACTTGTTACCTGAATAAAAGACACCTGTCCACACACTCAATCAAACAGATTCCAACCTCTCCACAATGGCCAAGACCAGAGAGCTGTGTAAGGACATCAGGGATAAAATTGTAGACCTGCACAAGGCTGGGATGGGCTACAAGACAATAGGCAAGCAGTTTGGTGAGAAGGCAACAACTGTTGGCACAATTATTAGAAAATGGAAGAAGTTCAAGATGACGGTCAATCTCCCTCGGTCTGGGGCTCCATGTAAGATCTCACCTTGTGGGGCATCAATGATCATCAGGAAGGTGAAGCATCAGCCCAGAACTACACGGCAGGACCTGGTCAATAACCTGAAGAGAGCTGGGACCACAGTCTCAAAGAAAACCATTAGTAACACCCTACGCCGTCATGGATTAAATTCCTGCAGCGCACGCAAGGTCCCCCTGCTCAAGCCAGCGCATGTCCAGGCTCGTCTGAAGTTTGCCAATGACCATCTGGATGATCCAGAGGAGGAATGGGAGAATGTCATGTAGTCTGATGAGACAAAAATAGAGCTTTTTGGTCTAAACTCCACTCGCCGTGTTTGGAGGAAGAAGAAGGATGAGTACAACCCCAAGAACACCATCCCAACCGTGAAGCATGGAGGTGGAAACATCATTCTTTGGGGATGCTTTTCTGCAAAGGGACAAGACGACTGCACCGTATTGAGGGGAGGATGGATGGGGCCATGTATCTCGAGATCTTGGCCAACAACCTCCTTCCCTCAGTAAGAGCATTGAAGATGGGTCGTGGCTGGGTCTTCCAGCATGACAATGACCGAAACACACAGCCAGGGCAACTAAGGAGTGGCTCCGTAAGAAGCCTCTCAAGGTCCTGGAGTGACCTAGCCAGTCTCCAAACCTGATCCCAATAGAAAATCTTTGGAGGGAGCTGAAAGTCCCGAAACCTGAAGGATCTGGAGATGGTCTGTATGGAGGAGTGGGCCAAAATCCCTGCTGCAGTGTGTGCAAACCTGGTCAAGAACTACAGGAAACGTATGATCTCTGTAATTGCAAACAAAGGTTTCTGTACCAAATATTAAGTTATGCTTTTCTAATGTAACTAATACTTATGTCATGCAATAAAATGCAAATTAATTACTTAAAAATTATTTAGATTCTGTCACCCACAGTTGAAGAGTACCTATGATAAAAATTACCGATTTCTACATGCTTTGTAAGTGGGAAAACCTGCAAAATCTGCAGTGTATCAAATACTTGTTCTCCCCACTGTACATAAAAGTTACTCACGCTATTTCAGGGCGGCATGTCTATTTTAAAGTAATGTACACTTTCAGAATTTCTACAACGTACCGTACTGAAAGTAACACCTTTGTAGCCTTTGGCGTGGTTCAGCTCCTCCTCTTTGTGTCTCGCCCCCTTTAGGCCATCTCTGGCCATGTCTGTGAGCTGCTGGGGATCTCAGAGCCACTGTGGAGCCGTAGCATCGCAGACCCTCTCAGAGACAGCATGGGCCTGTTTCTGGAGAAGAAGAGCCGGACGGGGGACTGGGCCGACTCCCTCACCTACGAACAGTTCCTCAGTGACAGGACACAGTGAATGGAATCTGGCTGCAGATTTTTTTGTTTTAAACCTGAAAGAATTTACTTCTGGTCAGTGTGTTGTTTGTAAGAATCAGATTCACCTTTATTTTGGAGGTGGCAAGGTGGCATCTGACTAGTGTCCTAAAGGTCTCTGGTTCTAAACCCAGGGGAATGCTATGTCATTTTGTCCCTCAGCAAGAAAGTTACTTGCTCCTGCGCTCCCTTGTAAATATCTAACTGGCTGTTGCTAAAAATAAGAATTGCTTCCTAATCAACTTGCTGAATAAAACTATTTTACTTTGCTAGCTATAGACCAAAAAAACAGCGGTGGCGGTATAGTTTTGCCCTGGAGTCGTGTGGGTCCTTTATGGAGGGTATACGGCCAATGACGGCTCATCTTCACAGACCGGACGACGCATTGCTGTTTGCCCTTGGAGTGCTTCAGTTGTGAAGGATGAGGCAATAATGTTCCAGCCAATTACAGATGTTGATTTGGACATTGACTGTCAAGGCAACGTTTTGCCAGGCGCTTTGTGATTCAATTTGTGTTCTGGGGTGTGCATTTGGTTTTTCAGATTATTGCATTTGTTGTAACGTAATGATTGAGGGGTAACAGCTGGTGCGGCACAGGGCTTGAAACTGTGACCCAGTAGTTACCACTCTATTACATGTGCCAATAGGACCCAGACCTCCTGACGTAGCATGCATAAAAACTGATTAATATCCTAAACCAAGGACCCAAGGCTATTTCCACTTATTGAGTATACCGGTTTAATTGAATGAAATGCTCCATTGGTCCAAAAACAAGTGGGACACAGTAGCCTTGTTCTGAAGTCCTTTATTGATTAGGTAATGCAAGGTACAACCACAGGATGTTGTTTTCTGAATTCAGAAGAATTTATTAGACTGGTAAGGCTCCTGGAATTACCAGATATTCCATCATTCCAACACCTTGGGCTCAAGCTCTTCCTATTGATCTGAACCATGCTTTAACACAGTGGCTGATTGAGGATTTATCCATAATGGAGTGTGTAGTGTAATGCTGTCTTTTTTTTTAAGTGCTATCGTATGAGACAAGAGCCTTCTTTGGGTTGAGGAAGAAAACATGAGTGTGATGGTGTTAAGAGAATGGTGTCAGAGAACACACCTGTTCAATGCTTTGTGAATGGTCAGGAGACATTCCACTATTCATGACACGTCACGAGACTGCATTGGCATGTTGAGCAATTGAAAGCACACACTTTTGCTAAGGTGGCTAAGGCAAGTCTTTAGCTCCAGAGCAGGGTTTGTGATTCATCGAACCACCCATGTTACATGTATAGAAGCAATAGCTTTTGGCTATCCCTGTGCTTTAGGTCAGAGGCAGGGCAGAGAGTACCTAGCCAGTTATAGCCTTGCCATACATCCTTGTTAGGCACTGGAATGATGGGGCCCTGTTGAAAGTCAGGTTGGTACCTATAGCTACCAGCCCAACTCCTAAAATATAGTCAAATTAGCATTTAGTATGAGATTACTTATATTTTGAGTCTGTTTATCACCAAAGATGCTTAATTGAATATCGGCTTCAGCGTTGCCAAGCTGAAGCAGGTTGATATCATGCACCATTACACCAATCAAACTCTTTGCATGTCACTGCATCAAACCACTGAGCTTAATTGGTTTAGGGCTTGCTCATAAATCTGTTAATCTTGTAATCATTTTTAATGATAAAGGAATAAGATGGTTAATATTTCCATATAGCCTACAAGGGACAATGCATTGTCAAATGTGCAATTGAGTTCTGACTAAATTAATTAATTATGAGGCTTAAACTGCAGCTGGAAGATTGTGCTTGCTGGGAGGCCTGGCATCTGTCTGTCTGTTTGTGGATAAATGCACAAATGGCCCCTAGTGCTAGGGGCGCCCTCGATTACCATTCCAAGCACAGCACCTCTTGTCACCCGCGAAATGGAGCCGGCTCTGTGACGGGAAAAGGTTGACAGTAGGCTAAGTCCACGACTTGTGTGACGCCCCGACCAGAGAACAGAGTGTTTCTGACGGGGTGTCAGTCTGGATTAAGTCGCTTTGAGACCGCAAATCACCGGCGGAGTTGCTGAGAAAAAGCGATGTGAACATCTGGCTGCTGTAACGCGATCCGAATTCAGCACCAGCAGCCAGTAGACAGCGCCGTATAGATAGCTGCCTGTCGCTACAAAGGCGTTTTCCCTGCTAAACGGTGCATGCAGGCGGAATGCGCAGAGGCAATCCTCTCTGTAGCTGGAAAGCTGCAGCCTCAAAGCGATAGCGGGACCCCATTCGCCCGCAGTTTTTTTATAAGCATACACTGCATTTTCCACGAAGATATACAGGAACGGAAAAAACCTTTGGAATGTTGATTTGTCTGCTGGTCATGGATTTTTTTGAAGGGCATCAGTGCTTACGAAGGCCATTGTCATAGACCATCGTAGGATCCAGCGCACATTTTTTTGGGACACCTGAGTGCCACCAGACAGAATCTGTCAAAATGCTTTTGCACTCATAACTGCATTTGGGAAGAATTGACTCGGTATTATCCTATATCGAACATATCGTGCTGATGTTTCGTGGTTAAGGTAAACTTTAAGCTATATTTTATTGCCTTCATTATATTAAATGTTATGTATCACATTGCTGTTGAACTCTTGGGGAATCGCCTCTGAAGAAATTGCATGGGAGCAGCGGTTTGGTTTTAATGCAATTAGCTCCAAAACTAATTTCCTCTCTCACGGCGGGGTATCTGAAAAAGTGAGAAATCTTAAGATAGCTGTTATATGAGCCTAGATGGTTTACAGCTAACCGCAAGGTCAAAAATTCCCTCAAGATGTAAAGAAAAGCGGGTAGATTACACGTTATTTATAGAACCTGCTTGCTTGCCTTCTTAGCTTTTTTCAGGTGAAACTGAGAATCATGTATTGTGCCAAAGCAATATAGTCTTGTGCACAACACAGATGGTGGATCACATCAGATTAGATCACGATGTGAAATGACTACTCGTGTATGTAAATTATATGTGGTCCTTCAGTCCAATAAAGATAACTTGGAGTACTAAGAGAGAAAGAAATATTACCCTGGTAAAAAGCCACAAATTGCACTTACTGAAATGAAAATTAGGTAGGCTATCGGTCATAGCTTGTTTATGTTGTCGTAGGCTCCTAAAAGAAAATAGGCTAGATTAATTAAAGTAGCCGAATAAACGACTAGCTATGACAGAATAGTCAAATTCAAACACAGATGTATGCAGATACCGATTTCTGAATTATGAACACGTCGCTCTAACGACTTATATAGACTGTGTTTCTTATTTTTATGTTGGGGTGTTGGATAGCATCAATCTTATAATTCATCTGTGCCTGAGGCATCATTGTAACTGCCACACAGCTAGCATCCTGTATGCCTGAATTTACGCTCCTGTTTGCAGACTGCTGTGAGGCTAACTCTCAATGATCACAACATTCAATATCACCGATGAAAAGTATTCATCATCACATGGCGGTTTCACTGAAGTCAATGCTTATGTGTTTCCGAAACATGATTAATATGCGTCTATAAAGAGAGAGATGTCTTTAGAAAGTAATATAGTGCGAACCACCAACACCACCACACGCAGGGAGCCGTGGCTTGGGCTACAGCAGAGTGATCACATCGACCTAATTTACATTGGTTACCTCACAGTAGTTCTGCTAAACGCAAAGCATATTCAGCAGGGAAGGGAGAAAAGAAAACAGTCGGAATATTGATTATTCAGCCCATAGGATTAAATATATTTGCCAGGGGAAACAATCCATTCCCTCTTAAAGGTGAAAAACAACAGATGCATTTATGGATCTTTTAGCTAATGCGAATAACAAGGCTCAGAGCAAAATGAAGATTCTAAAAACTAAAAGGCAATTCTATTTATACAGGGAGGCCTGTTCACTTAGCATTCTAAGATTCCCCCCTTCATTTCTGAAATAGAACCAATGCCACACCAGACCGACCTCAGTCCTTTGGGATCATATCAACTAGAAAACGTAACTGGCAGCTCATTACATTAAGGATTTAGCCCACTTTAGCTACCTTTCTCATATCCGTGGGAAGAAAATGGAAGGTATGAAGCAATTTTTTATGCGTCTGTGTAGGTCTGGCAGTGTGCGTGTCAGGGGGAGGGAGGGAGAAAGAGAGGTAGAGAGAGCGAGAGAGCCATAAGATCTGTTTGATTCAGTCACCCCATTCATTTAACCACCTTCAATGTAATCAACTTGTGCCTCCATCTTTCTGAGCTAATTCAAGAATGATCACAGTGGCGAATAAATCGCCAGATGTTATTTATAGACAACAGACGCGGTAAACGTCAGTACCATACTGACTCAACGTGGTAAGCCTAGTAGGTTATCTGAGAATTAACCTTCAGATAGGCTACATACCATCCAAAAGTGACATTTTTGTGTTGCCATGGTATCAAGGATGTCACACAAGAGCTAACACGTCTCGTTGACTGTGTAGTTTGCAGACACACTGATGTAAATTGGTATTCCGACAAACGCACTCCCTATCTCGCGCGCACACTCGCCCCCCCTCCCTCTTTCTCACTCAAGCACAACGCACGCACAGGCTGACATCGTGTTCAGGACCTAAACCATTTAATCCCGTCTTGACAGTTTAAGTAATCTTTTTAATCAAACACTAACTAATGTCATGTGGTGAAGAATTCCCTCCAGGTCAACCAATCAGAAAGTGTTTACATCAGCGTGAGCGTATTTGGAATGCTATCATGGAGCTAATGGGTTTCATTCTCACAACATATCAGCTTCATTCCACAGCCTCGTGTGATGAAGCACTGGGCTGTCAATGAACAATGCAGTTTTTAGCTTTGTCTCTGCAGTGTCTAGGAGACAACGGTGTCATTATGCACAAGGTCTATTTGTAAGCACACCAAGCAGATCTAACCTCATTCATGTTCTCTGCTCTGTCTAACCTCATTCATGTTTTCTCTCTCACACCCCCCCATCCATCTATCGCTTGCTCTCTCTCACACCTGTGATACCAGCCCATCTCCCTCTCTCTCTCACAGCCGTGATACCAGCCCATCTCCCTCTCTCTCTCACAGCCGTGATACCAGCCAATCTCCCTCTCTCTCTCACAGCCGTGATACCAGCCCATCTCCCTCTCTCTCTCACACCCGTGATACCAGCCCATCTCCCTCTCTCACACCCGTGATACCAGCCCATCTCCCTCTCTCACACCCGTGATACCAGCCCATCTCCCTCTCTCACATCCATGATACCAGCCCATCTCCCTCTCTCTCACACCCATGATACCAGCCAATCTCCCTCTCTCCCTCACACCCATGATACCAGCCAAACTCCCTCTCTCCCTCACACCCGTGATACCAGCCCATCTCCCTCCCTCACACCCGTGATACCAGCCAGTCTCCCTCTCTCTCACACCTGTGATACCAGCCAATCTCCCTCACTCTCTCACAACTGTGATACCAGCCAGTCTCCCTCTCTCTCACACCCGTGATACCAGCCAATCTCCCTCACTCTCTCACAACTGTGATACCAGCCAATCTCCCACTCTCTCACACCTGTGACACCAGCCAGTCTCCCTCTCTCTCTCACAGCTGTGATACCAGCCAATCTCCCACACTCTCACACCTGTGATACCAGCCAAACTCCCTCACTCTCTCACAGCCGTGATACCAGCCAATCTCCCACACTCTCACACCCATGACACCAGCCAGTCTCCCTCTCTCTCACACCCGTGATACCAGCCAGTCTCCCACACTCTCACACCCGTAATACCAGCCAGTCTCCCTCTCTCCCTCACACCCGTGATACCAGCCAGTCTTCCTCTCTCCCTCACACCCGTGATACCAGCCAGTCTTCCTCTCTCCCTCACACCCGTGATACCAGCCAGTCTCCCTCTCTCTCTCACACCCGTGATACCAGCCAGTCTCCCTCTCTCCCTCACACCCGTGATACCAGCCCGTCTCTCTCACCACCTCTCTCTCCCTCACACACCCAGGGTTCCAGCCCAATAGCAGATGATGCAATAGACAGAGGCTTTCTATGAGCCCCAGCATACGTTAGACCATCTGAAAACAGATCCCTCATGACCCGACTAGACCAGCCGCCTGCCTGCTGCAGGAGGGTGTGTGTGTGCGTGTGTGAGAGAGAGAGATGCTGCATAAGGCTTTTCTGGGCAATCTTTGCCCCAGGGAAAGCATAGATATCTTACCTAGAACAGTATGCTGCTGCTCTTGAGTGTCTCTGTATAGCCGGAGGTTTATGTTTAGCAAGCTGCTTTCTACAGTATTAGGAACCATCCACTATCTGCTATGTGTGCCTCTGTGTTCTCTAAGGGTTGACATTCCAAGCCTCTGGGGACATTGAGTAAATCATTGATTAAATAATTGATTGATTATCTAGTTATTTGTTCATCTAGTGGATGGCCGTGACCAGCTATGAAAATTGCTGTGTTGAAACCCCAGCGTAATTAAGTACAAATTAGCGAGACAGGCGCAGACGTTTGCTTCCTGCTGCTTGCCATGTCTCGGCGATGGGCTGTCCTGTTGTCCTCACAAAACGAATTTCGCAGGGATTACCGTCGCAACCGTTCTCTTCACGTTTGGTTGGGTTTGAGTTCACAGGCAAAAAAAGCCCTGTCTCTACGGAGTGAATCAATATCGCGTCTCCAGTGCCATTTGAGTGTGGAAGTAGCTGGTCCTCTACGCCTCATTGCACATCCAGAGGCCGTGCCATTCAGAGCACAGAAGGCTGGTCGGTGTACACACACGCTCGCGTGAGCGCATACTAACTCACTGTCTGTCTCTCAAACGCTCACACCTACACACACGCAAACCCACCTATACACACAAACGGCTAACACATGTACACGCACGGGGAAGAAAACCGCCTGAGCGGTCTGCTGTGAATGCCCTCACCCGCTATCCACTTAAGCTGACCATTTTGGTTTGACCCACTACAGGCTTGTCCGACTAGAACAGTGGATACAATGGATGTTTGTTTGCCTTTATTTATCTTCTTCAACTCCACATAGTATTGACACACACGCGCGCGCGCACACACACACAGAATCTAGAAGTGATCTTTGTGGTACTATAGCAAAAATATACACAAACGTCAACAGTGATAATGCAGCTATGAAAATTGACTTCTACATAGTCTAGATAGTGTAAGATTACATGTACAGTACACATATTCACACATTACTTTTAAAGATAAGATGTCAACATCTCAGCTGGAAAGAGAGGGTAATTACCGCTGTCAGTTACGATTTAAGACCCTCTTTCTCCAGCCAGCTAGAGATTTTATCTGATAGGCCATAAATCCAGTGCACATGCGGGAGTGCACCAGGCTATCTAGAATCTTCTACTAAAACTTGTTTAGCTGAAACAAAATACACATTTGTACTGTAATAGTGGCATGGAAATAAGAGCTTTCTTATAATGATGAATGCAACCATTCAAGAAATACAGTAGTTGGCAACTCTATAGTGTGCTGATATGATACAGTACAAAACAAAGGTGAGCACTGCTTTCTGCCAACAACAGCAGGCGAGTAAGGTTACAGACATAACAAGATAACTAACCAAGCAAGTTGCAAGTAGCAGTCATCAAATATCTAAACCAGGGCTGCCCAACCCTGTTCCTGGAGATCTAATGTCCTGTAGGTTTTCTCTCTAACACACCTGACTCTAATAATTAGCTGGATGAAAAGCTTAACCGTGTTAGTCACAACTTGTGTTGAAGAGAAAACCTCCAGGACAGTAGATCTCCAGGAACTGGGTTGGGCAGCCCTGATCTAAACCATATCAACCCCCAAACGTGTTTCAACTACACCACCGTTCCAAAGTCTGGGGTCACTTAAAAATGTCCCTATTTTCCATGAAAACATACATGAAATTAGTTTGATTAGGAAATATCAAAAATGAATAGGAAATGTAATAGGTTAGAAATAATCATTTTTAATTGTCCTTCAGACCTTTCTTGTGTCAAAGAATCATTCATTTGCAGAAATTACAGCCTTATAGACCTTGGGCATTCTAGTTGTCAGTTTGTTGAGGTGATCTGAAGAGATTTCACCACATGCTTCCTGAAGCGCCTCCCACAAGTTGGATTGGCTTGACAGGCACTACTACTTATGGTCAAGCTGCTCCCACAACAGCTCAGTAGGGTTGAGGTGTAGTGAATGTGCAGACCACTCCATTATAGACAGAATGCCAGCTGTCTGCTTCTTTCCCTAAATAGTTCTTGCATAGTTTGGAGCTGTACTTTGGGTCATTGTCCTGTTGTAGGAGGAAATTGGCTCTAATCAAGCATTATCCACTGGGTATGGCATGGAGTTCCAAAACAGAGTGATAGATCCCTTCGAGATCCTTTTTATCCTCTAGAAATCTCCCACTTTACATTGCCTCCACCATGCTTGACAGATGGCGTCAAGCACTCCTCCAGTGTCTTTTCATTTGGTCTGCAGCTCACCAATGTTCTTCGTGTTTTGAATACCTCAAATTTAGATTTGTCTGTCCATAACACTTTTTTCCGGTCTTCCTCTGCCCAGTGTCTGTGTTCTTTCGCCCATCTTAACCTTTTCTTTTTATTGGCAAGTCTGAGTTAAGGCTTTTTCTTTGCAACTCTGCTTAGAAGACCAGCAAACCTCGGAGTCGCCTCTTCACTGCTGACACTGAGACTGTTTTTTTGTGGGTTCTATTCAATGAAACTGCCAGTTGAGGACCTGTTTCTCAAACTAGAGAAAGTTATGAGCTTGTAACCGAACCCAAAATTGCTGATGCCTAAGATATTGAAGTAGTCTAAAGAAAGCCAGTTTTATTGCTTCCTTTTATCAGGACAACAGTTTTCAGCTGTGCTAACATAATTGCAAAAGGGTTATCTGATGATCAATTAGCCTTTTAAAATGATAATCTTGGATTAGCAAACACAGCATGCCATTGGAACACAGGACTGATGGTTGCTGATAATGGTCTTCTGTACGCCTATGTAGATACTCCATTAAGAATCTGCCATTTCCAGCTATAATAGTCATTTACAACATTAACAGTGTCTACACTGTATTTCTGATCAATTTGATGTTACTTTAATGCACAGAAAATTGGCTTTTCTTTCGAAAACAAGGACATTTCTTAGTGACCCCAACCTTTTGAACAGTAGTGTATGTTTTATTTAAAATAACCAAACAAAGACACTATTACCAATGTAGAAAGAATGGGTGCTTATATATTGAACATTTGTATGGCACAATTCACGCATAGAAGCAATTACTTGCTTTACAAAGGAAAAAAACCAAAATGTATATACCATCATCCAAAAAGTCCCCTCCCCACCCACCATCCTCCAACCAACTATATACCCTTACCCCCTATATCATTTAGTTGAGGAAACCTCAGTCTTTTTCCAAAGGAAAACTATAAGAGACTATAATTTGCAGATGCAGGTTAAACACATCGAGAAAACTGAAAAGTTTGCCATCCACAATTTGTATGCTCATCACTCACCTCCTTTGTCTCACAGGCTATTGCATTTTACTCCTGTCACAATAACCATGCGAAAGCAGGCTTAGTTGGAGTTACCATGTTATTCTATGCATGTGACTTCACTGAGTATTTGTCATCGTGGGATTTTAGTAAATCGAAACGCTATGAAGCATGGCTCAAGATGGACCGGGATGACGTCAGTGAACACATCCATTACATCCAGTCTAGCCTGAGCCAGCCACTTTATAAAACAACAGAGAAGCTTACAATCTATTAGCCTACCACAATAAATGCAATGTGCCTTCAATTAGCTATGTAGCTACTGAAGCAACAATGTTATTTTAACACAATTAAATCATTTTTAGGAAGATGTAAGTGCCCTATTCTACCCTAGTCAGTGCAGTTTCTATCAATTCAAGTCAGCCATGCTGTATGTTCATCTGTCCCACAAGTACGGTATAACGTACGACATGGTGCCTGGGTGTACTGGACACGTGGGAAAAAGTGTTAGGAGTGTTTTCTCTTTTTTTTTTGGAAGTCTAAGCCGACTGAGCCAATGCCTATTGCCCTGGGAATTTTTCACATCGTTCTTATTGGCCAATGAAGACTCGCAGATTGTTCCACCAGACCTTCTGTGCATTTCGGCAGAAGTGTCTGGGAAGGAGATTACTCGATGACTAAATACTCTGAGCTACAGTGGGCAGAGCCAGAGTCCAGCTCCATTCCAGCTGATTTGCTTAAAAGAAGGGTATTTTCTAAACACACACACACACACACTAATAGCAATGTTTCCTCAGTTTGGGTCACGAGTCGTTTGCCATATTTAAGAAGTTCAATAACAGGCCTATTGAACAATTATACCACAGTCCATTTGTCATCGACTTTACTTCAGACCACTTTGTTACGACCACCCCTCCCCTTTCACTAGCACCAGCCCCCAGAGCCATGGAACGCCGTTTGGGTCTTTGTGTGTCAATAAAAACACACCTGTCTTGTTAAATAACACTACTTGATGCCTGAATTAAGACTGCTGTTCATTCAGCTCTTGAGTATTACTAAACGTTACTTAGTTTTTTGACATATACATTCTTTTTTATGTATTGGTTACACTCATTTATAATGCATAGCGTGCCTTCGGAAAGTATTCAGACCCCTTCACTGTTTTTGTTGTGTTATAGACTTTTATAATTGATTAAATATATATATGTTTGCCATCAATCTACATCTAATTTCCCATAATGCAAAAACATGTTTTCGAAAGTTGCGCCAATTCAATGACATTAAACACCAGAAATATCTCACGTACATAAGTATTTAGATCCATAAGTATTCAATCCAAATTGAGCTCAGGTGTATCCTGTGTCCTTTGATCATCCTTGAGCTGTCTCTAGAACTTGATTTACTATCCTAACAGTAAGACATGATGTTGGGAGCACCAGGCTATGGGGATTATTCTTGGCAACAGGGACTGGGAGACTGGTCAGGATGGAGGGAATGAGAAACAGAGAAAAATACAGAGAGGTCCTGGAAGAAAACCTGATCCAGAGCACACAGGACTTCAGACCATGGCAAAGATTCATGTTGTAGCATGACAATAATATGAAGCACACAGCAAATACAACACTGGAGTGGCTTCTAGACAAAGCTGTGAAAGTCCTGTGATAGTGGACCAGCCAAAGGACGGACTTAAACCCCATTGAACATCTGTGGGAAGACCTGAAGATCACAGTTTCCCCTATCTTCCCATATAGTCTGACAAAGCCTGAAAGAATCTACAAGGAAAAATCGGGAAAACTGCCCAAATCCAGGTGTTTAAATCTAGTAAAGGCATACCCAAAAATACATTAAACTCTATTCGCTGCAAAGGTCTGAATACTTACGTACACACAATATTAGTTTTTTATTCGACACACATTTCTAAAAATATGTTTTCTTTTCTGTTATTGTGGTGTATTGTGTGTAGATTGATGGCAAAAAGGAATACTTTTTCCTAAGGCACCTTATGTAACACTGATTAATTGGTACATATGGTATTATACCAATAGAGTTCTGTGTTACCTTCCACTGCATCAGGAATGGAACTAACTGATGGATGAAAATGATTCCTCCCCTAAAAAACACATCAATACGATATCATCTGTTTAGTAAAGACTGCTGGCCAGGAAAAATATAGCTTATGGATGCAAACAATACCATCCCCAACAAAAACAAATCAGCAAAACGACAATCTGTTTCAGTCAGATAACTAGTCCTGTCACCATTTCAATTCTCCTAATTTGTAAGATTTTTTCGTTGTTGTTCCAGTTTGGACCTGGTCCATTCTGTATGAGGCTAGTAAGCTGCTATAATGAGATTTGTTTGCTTTTGTTTGGCAACAGGGCTAGTTGGCTAGGTTTAGTTCGTTATCTTTCTGAAGTTATTTTCATTCTCGACTGTTTTAATAGAACAAGTGAATTTAATCACATGAAGCAATATCATTATGAAAAATAGCAGAGACTGCAGTAGCTGATTACTGTTTTCAGGACAGTTGATAACGTTTTTTTAACATGTTCATTTTGACATGCCAAGACTCAAACAGCTTTCTCAGGCAGGGTCAACACATTTCCATGAATGTTACTCAGTAGTGGTAAAACGCCCGGTAAAACTGAGCCATAAATCTCTCCTCTAAGTTGGTTCTTAACTCCAAGCCCGGGGACCTGGAGACATGTCTGGTGTTCTCCACTACCTGGTGTCGTAGTTCTAAATCACTCCCTGATTAGAGAGCTACAATGACATCCATCGGTACTTTGGGTCCCCAGGCATGGAGTGGAGAACCGCTGCTCTAAGGAGAGAGGGACTCTGATGTCAGCTACTGTAGTGGCTCTCGTTGGAATGTCTGATCAGGGACACAGTATGTGTCCTGCTCTGCTCTCTAAAATTATATCAATGGGTTCCCGGTTTTATTATCTGTCACACACTAGGCGACCTCCATTTTCCTTTATTTTCCAGCCAGCCGTGTGTCTTACATCTATCAGCTGACAGGTGTCGTCGCCATGTTGCCACCAGGCCTCAATCTCTGTTAATGTTGCAACATGACGTTCCCCCACACAGAAGTCCTGTCACTTAACTTCAAACCGCAGAATTCTTCATTCCCTGACATATTCAGAGAACTTTGAGAAATTGTTCATATTTTCTCAAACTTCTCTGATGGTTAAGGTTATTGTTTTTTTTTCCCCTCGCAGATTTTTTCAGAAGCTGCGGGTGGAGAAGACCCTTTGAAGGGACACATAGATTCCAGGCTTTTATCTGCTGAAACAGCATTTTAACAGACACATTAGGATATTCAAGTCATAGAGGAATACTCTGAAATATTACCAGAACCACAAACACCAACAATGATAAAACAGCTATAGGGTTCTGTACCTAAAGGTTAGAATTTGGGTTGTACCACACTTGTGGAATCTTTACAGTATCTGTTGGTTGCCTTCCCCTTCCTTTTGGCCAAGAGCCACAAGACATGAATTGTACCTTTACATGTACGCATTCAAAATGAGTAATTGAATCCATTATGAGTAGTATTTCATGTATTGTTAAGCAACTTTCTCTGCACTCTAGCCACCCTATCCCAACTACTTATAACTAGACTATACCTGCAGAGGCCTTCTCTACTTCTCTCCGTAATCTTGAGCATTATGAAGTGATATATCAGGATTCATCAAATGTACCCATCCTCATCCCTTGTCTCAGCTGTGTCATAACTAAGAGCAGCAGCAGAGGCCAGTGAGAGGAAATCAATAGCTAACGACGGCGCATCTCGAATGAAGCCAGTGGAGAGCACAGTGGGTTTGGCAGTCGGTTGATCCACTCTCTTTGGCTTCATTTGATCCACGAAGACATCTGTCTAATTTTGCAGAGTGACTGGACCGCCAGACTCAACCTTCATCCCCCCCATACAGGGATAAAAGGGCCTCAGGATGATGATTTCAAAAACACAAGCATCAGCACAGCATAGCGGAGGGGAAAGAGTAGCTGTGTTATAAACAGACATACTTTTTTGAGGGTCTTTAAACTTTTCAAATCTGAAGGCATACAATATTTGACACAAGAGAAAAGCTTATCAGTTCAGGACAAACATCAGCTGGTGATGAATTGTATTTTGTGTATTGTTAGTGTCCTTCACTTCCTTATGTCATGGTAATTAGTCACACCTAGAGGCAAAATTAACATTTAAGAAGAAAATAGAATGCTGTAGTCTTCCAGGGAGAAATTCTTTACATACCGTGGGTCAGGTACAGGTTAGAAAAACAATTATTTAAAAGACTACCTGATCGAAATTCCAAGAGCGTCACTGACTTTGGGACTGTTTTTGTCTGGGTACTTGACTGTTTTGTTCTGTTTTGTCTGGACCCCAGAAAGAGTAACTCCAGATAAAGTTACATCTAATAGAAATACCAATAAACACTTCCTATTCTATTTATCTGATATGTACTTTGTTGTTTTGTGTGGGTGTATATGATTGCTTTGTTGGGTGATTCGAGTGGACTTCGATAATATTTTCTCTCTGCAGTCTCTACTTCAGCATACCCTCCCGACCTAGCAGGAGGAAAAAACATGTGAAACCAGTTCAGAAATTAATATAATTTCTGTTGTGATCCATTTAGGGGCAAAACTTCCGTGGATCAGTGTCGTCGTAAAAGTCTGTTTAGCTTAGTTCCACTACTTGTACATGCGTAATTGCCAGAGATTAACTTTAATAGAATATTAAAATGCTTTATCTCTCTTGTCTGGCCAGGTGGTTGACTCTGACTGGAAAGCCTGATGGAGACCCTGCTAGTTTACCTGATGGTCCTTGGCATGGCTGTTAAAGCCCACAAAGTTCAGGTGTGCCCAAAACGCTGTGTCTGCCAGATGCTCAACCCCAACCTGGCGACTCTTTGTGACAAGAAGGGCCTTCTCTTCGTCCCGCCCAACATCGACCGGCACACTGTGGAGATGCGACTGGGCGACAACTTTGTCACAGGCATCAAGCGGCGGGACTTTGCCAACATGACCAAACTGCAGGACCTGACGTTATCTCGCAACACCATTGGTTCCATTTCACCTCATGCTTTTAAAGACCTGGAGAACCTCAGGGCCTTGCACCTGGACAGCAACCGTCTGACGAGTCTCACCAATGACACCTTCAGCGGGATGTCCAAACTTCACCATCTTATTCTTAACAACAACCAGCTGATTAATATCCACACAGGGGCTTTCAATGATCTCACAGCTCTAGAAGAGTTAGATCTGTCCTACAACAACTTAGAAAGCGCGCCGTGGGTAGCTATTCAGAGAATGACCAGTCTCCACACCCTGGGCTTAGACCACAACATGCTAAGCTATATCCCTGAAGGAACCTTCTCCAGCCTGCAGAAGCTCAAACGGCTTGACGTCACCTCCAATAAGCTCCAGAAGCTTCCGCCAGACCCGGTGTTCCAGCGGGCTGGGGTTCTGGCCACGTCAGGGAGCATGGGACCGTCGTCATTTGCCTTGAGTTTTGGTGGGAACCCACTGAGGTGTAACTGTGAGCTGCTGTGGCTCCGCAGGCTGAGGAGAGAAGACGACCTGGAGACGTGTGCGGCTCCGCAGCACCTGGCTGGAAGATACTTCTGGACCGTGTCAGAGGAAGAGTTCCTCTGTGAGCCGCCTCTCATCACCAGACACTCTCAGGTAAGGCTTAACCCGGTGTTAACGGTTATTGCGAAAACTCCTTTCAGCATTCAATGCCATGATTCAGTAATCCCAGTGATATCATTAACCCTTTCGTCATCTACGTCCCTCTAGGAGCTGCGAGCGTTGGAGGGTCAGAGTGTGGCTCTGCGCTGTAAGGCCAGAGGTGACCCCGACCCCATAATCCACTGGATTGCCCCAGACGGCAGGCTCATGTCCAACTCTTCCCGGGCAACAGTGCACAGTGACGGGACCCTGGACATCCTCATCACCACTGTGAAGGACTCTGGTGGGTGTCTGTTGTGGAAGACTATGTTGTTTTTGTGCTCTGTATTTTCAATAGCCACTGAAGCAAGCTTTTCACATAATTTCTCTAAATGAAAATGATCCCATGGTGAGCTCTGTCTCTTCCTCAAGGCAAATCAAATGTTGACAGTTCTCCATTGCTCCATCAGGCTCCTTCACCTGTGTTGCCTCAAACCCGGCTGGGGAGGCCCAACAAACTGTGGACCTGGTGATCGCCAAACTTCCGCACATCAACAACGGTAGTTTGGAAAAGGAACCAGATCCAGGTTCTTCTGACATTGCGACGGTAACGAGGACGGGTGGTAGTGTAGAGGGCTTGGTGCCACTGGGAAACACGAAGCCAAGCCAGGAGAAGAAGGTGGAGATTGCTGACATCACGTCTACCTCTGCTCTGGTCAAGTTCAACTTCCAGAGGAGCATACCAGGCATCCGAATGTTTCAGATACAATACAATGGAACCTATGATGACTCTCTGGTTTACAGGTGAGGCTTGGCTTATAGAGGGGCTGTTTTGTAGCCTGGCTGAGATCTGACGCTTTGATGTTGTCAACAAGAGGTGTTGATAATAAAGGGGATGCCCACAGCTGGTTTGATTTACCAATTTCAAATTGAAAGAATCATAATCAATGTTTTACTCAAGAACCCCACCACGAAACCAAACTGTCATGCTTACTTCCAAAATCTCTGGCATAGCAAATTGATGAGGAAAGTAGCGGAGTTGCGCATGAAAGCCAGTAAATAAGAACAAATGAAATTTGCTGAGCAAATATTATATTAACAACAGGCTCCTGTCCAGACCATAGTCACAGCTCTCCCTGCGTTGTGATTCATATAGGTCAGCGTCAGCCAGGTTAGCGGTTTTCTGGATTTGTTGATGATTGATATTAATGCCTCATTTCCACTGTTAAAACCATGTGAGATTAATAGTCTGTTGAGAGTATTAAACCAAATGAGAACGAACCAAAAACTTTATTAACCTTCTGTTTTGCTAGTTTCTAGCAACGTTTATGTTGTTGAAATTTATTTAAATGTCAGATGTGCAAATTCCCATTACTAGATATAGATCCAGACTCCTCTGACATGCATTTAGTTTGAGGTTCGATATCCAACTGTTGAGTTGGATATCCATCTACATTGAGTAAAATTCAACCACAGACCTCTTTAAAACCCATCCAATGGGTTTTAAAGTGGCAAGGACAGAGGGCAAAATGTGCATGCTATTGACAATAGGCCCACATCTTAGTGCAACATAAAATTGCTTTACAAAGGACAAAAATAAGTTAAGGTAACTGGTTATGTTTTTTCATTATTCAAGTAAACATTTGACCTCATCACCTCCATTCGACCAATGGACATCCACCTCTGATCCGAAATGCGGGTCAATGTCTAACAATACGCTATTTCTCTGAGAATTCTCTTAATTTACTGAAATGTTTTTTCTTACCTGACCAAGACAACCCACAAGTAATCTTGGTTAACCCAGAACTAATGTAACGTGATTGGGTAAATGCTCAATTAAGTTCATATGTGTCAGAACTGGTTGGTTCATAACCGATCTATGGTACTATTTAGGTTTATATATTCCGTACACTAGAGATTGGTCCAAAGGCTGTAGTTTCCTATAAAAAGCTGAGAAACTAAGAAAGGAGATGGGCAGACCCATGTACAATTGAGATTCTATTGAGCCAATGTTCCTGTTAGGAAAAACTTACTCTGTGATGCGTTATGTGTGTACAACACAACTTGTTGAGAAAATCAAAATAATTATTGAATTATTATTCCATCTCACTCATCTGGCTTCCGCTACCAAGGCACCGGGCTTCCTATCTCCTCAGGTGGTGGAACTGATGGCCTTATGCGTCCGATGTATGTGTCGGTTGGGCTGTCTGGCTCGGAGTCCATCCATGTGTCTACACTGTGCACGACGGGTACAGCCATGATATTCTGACACCAGTGTAATGGAACAGTCAGCGTGGCTCACGCCCTTCACCTTCTGGCACGCCGTTGGGCTGAGGAAATATACAAGCTCCTGAACCAGGGTCGTCACAATACCTAATCAACAGAACCAAAAACAGATGTTGGCGGTGAGCTGCAGGGCGAAGACGAGATGAAAGAACGAGCAGAATGTTACAAAGAGCTTCAGAAGATCTTTCGGGCTAGGCTACTTTCAGGCCCCTGAGAAAAAAAAGTCTACACAACACTCTTTCATCTGGCAACCCTTTTACGACATATTTGGAGTTTGTGCTGTGATGTGATCATTTATCACACACACAACTGTATTCAGAGAGTCAACAAATATTGTGTGTACATTGAGTTTAGTGGCTAAGGTCCATTTGGGAATGCAAAATCCACTACTCTGGTCTTTCAAGCACACAGCACCGTGGCCCCACCACAGAGCCATTAGATCTATTGTGACTTTCTCTTCAGAGAGAAGGGTGTGCACGCAATCTTTCATCTCTCACGCTTCCGACTTCTCAGTGGGTGTGTTTGTGTCTCACGGGGTTTGGGTAAAAATAAACAAGAATTTCCGCTCCCACAATTTGGACAATAAAGTATTCTTTTTCATCTTTCACCCCTTTCAATACACATCATTAGCAACATTCTCTCTTTCTCAGAGCCATTGGAATCACTGCGACTCTGTTTAAAGGTCCAACCGGGACGCAGCTGTTAATAACGTTCTTTCATCTCTTACCACGTTCAGGCAATAGCTTTCACAATCTCATTTATAATTGGTCTAGCACGCGTTCACCTCTTCCATCCCACACTAACTACGTTTTCTCTTTATGTTTTCAGAATGATCCCTCCGAGCAGCAAAAGTATTCTGGTGAACAACCTGGCAGCCGGCACTCAGTATGACCTGTGCGTGTTGGCCATCTATGATGACCTAGGGACTTCTCTGACCGCCACGCGGGTGGTGGGGTGTGTCCGCTTCACAACTGAGCCGCAGTACCTCCGCTGCCACTTCATGCAGTCCCAGTTCCTGGGAGGGACCATCGTGGTCATCATCGGGGGGATCATTGTGGCGTCTGTCTTAGCCTTCATCATCTTCCTTATCGTGAGGTACCGAGTGTGTAGCCAAGGTGATGACGATAAGGTAGGGATGTTGAGTATTGCACTTTTTACCTTCGAGGGGGCCTACTGCCTCTGTACTGTTTCTGTTTCTGATGAATGTTGAGGTCATATCTCCCCGGGGAATAATATACACTTGTTCTTTTATAAGGCTTTGGAGATGGGCGAGATCCGGTCTCTGAGCAGTGATGGTCAGCTGCAGGTCTGCGGTGTCCCCAAAGCCCTGTCCAAGTCTATGTCCAGGCCGCTCCTCCGGCCAGAGAAACCAGAAAAGGAGGACAAGGAGTGTCTGAAAGTGGCCATTCCTCCTCCCGAGCCGGTCAAGCAGCAGCGACCCACAGCCCCGACCACCGTCACCTCAACCAAGCCCTCCATCCCCGACTGTACCGTCTCCACCTCTGCTGCCAGCCACCGCTGGCACCCTGCCTCCCCTGGCACCCTGAGGCAGAAACGGGCCGGCATAGCCGCCAGCGGTGGTCCAAAACCCGGAGAGGCCAGACGAGCCGAAGGCCTGACTGATTTGGAGTTGGACAACACAAATGGGAATAACTCGGCAGAAACTAAAATGGCTCCTGCCTTGGCTGTTCCCGCCCTTTCCACAAAATGGACGCCAGTCGTAAGGGGTCCCCGCCCCTCCGGAGCCTCCGCCCGCCATTACATGACAGTGCCAGCAGGGGGTATTAGGATGAACCGGCGGCACTCTCTGAATGTGGACTCATACAAGGAGCGCTGCTATGTCAGCCTGGTACAGCAGCAGCAGCCAAAGCCAGGCAGGAGTTTGCGGTCCAAACGCAGTCTGTCCATGAGCGGAGAACTGCCCCAGCTGGACAGCGCAATGGGAAACATAAGCAGAGGCAGAGACAAGCTTTCCCGATCTGAGTGGCTTCTCGAAAGCACTCTATGATCAGAATTTTACTTGCTTACAGGTTCTTGTTTTACTGGATTGGATTTGTGGCCCATCGTGGAGTAGACATGCCTTGTTCAGAAAGTTACTGACGTCTTGCACTCACAGCACAATGTAAGACGTTTCTGAAGAAAAGGCAGCCAAACAGGGTTTTAAAGGGCAAATGTTTCACATGAAGGGTTTCTACTTTAAAAAGCAAATATCCTCTCAAATTAATCTTTATAGCGACTTTGGATATAACTTAATGTACAAAAAGTGTTAAGTTGTGTAACATACAGTATATGGCAATCCACCCTTAAGTGTTCACATGGTATTGAATGCAGTAAACTTGTTGAAAGTCCAGCCTTATTTAGAGAGGGAGGGAGAGAAAGAGAAGAACATCATATCTGTTTTAACATCGCCTGTTAGTGATTACGATCACTGTGTAAACAACGAACGGACGCACTTCTTGTCATCAGCTTTGCAGAAAAGTTGGTGAAGTCTTAATTAATTTGGTGGTGTTTGGAGGGGTTAGGAATGTTCGACACCCCCAGGCAGATCTACAGAACAAGAATGTAGCCCGAACTGGGTTTGAACCAACACCCTACTTAGTACAGTGCACTCCTTTTTGATCAGGGCTCTGGATGGAAGTAGTGCACTGTAGAGGGGTCAGGTTGACATTTGGAGCGCACAGCCTAGTGACAGAGCTGGATCTGTTCATCAAACCCACCAGACTCACAGCACAATGCAGCATTTATGGCACTCGTTGGCTGAGCCTAATACTGCCCTCTTTCCTTTTTTTTTTTCTTGTTTAGTTTATTTCCCACACGTAATTACACATCAAGACTAATGCTCAAAAGATTCTTGTCACGACCGACACGTCAGTTCAAATGAGCACAGAGAGGATGACAGGAATGAGTCCAACATGTCAGGTGGATGGATGGGGCCCGATAAGGGATGGGCAGTCCATTTTCATGTTTTTTACTATTATTAAGACATCATTTGTCATGTCGGGTCGAGGAACCGTTGTATATTGACTTATTGGTATCGAGCCAACAAAAGCCACCAAACGGTATATGTGAAGTCGGCTCTTGATTTTGCTGTTGTTTCTGTTTGATGTTTACCAGTATAAATAAACCAATGAGGAAAAGGAATCTAATGCAGTTTTAAACTGACTGTATCTGTACAGTTATTGCTTTTGACATCTATTTGCCAGATACCGTACCCACTGTCAGTCCTAAACATAAAATGATGGCAGAAGTAATTTTACATTTTTGCTTCATTTTCCCACAACCAGCTGACACTAGCCGTTCACAAGACCTAAATAATATGCAGAGGGATACCTAGAATGTTATGCTTACAGCAGCCCACAGTTTAGTAGATTGATTCCATCCCAAACTACCTTCAATCACGAATCGCAACACAAATCACTATATATCTTCCTCCAGCAAGCCGGGCAGAAGAATCATCTAATCTGTAGGTTTTTAAGGTTCAGTATTATCTTAAAGCAATTTAATCTCTCCTCCTTTACCCTGACAGACGAAAGAGCCGTAGACCTTTGATAGATCGCTGCCCTCGGCTCCTATGTTTGTTCAAAGGCAATGGGAGGCAGATGATGAAAAGAGGCCATGCTAGTCACCTGGGACTCCCCCCCCCCAACCCCCACCCCCCACCCGACCGCCTGCACATCTACGCTCCAAGTAAAAAAGCCTCTGCCCTCCTGCAATGCATTGAGGATGCCAGACAGGCACTGCAGAAACAGAAAGAAAACCCTCTGCAGAGGTTAAAGACTCCAGCTTCGGTCGTCATTGGATAAGCATTACCATCACAGGCCACGCAGTCACATCAACTAATCTGCAATCCTGGTAATGTTTTCAGATGGCGGCAAGCGGTGTCCATTGCATTTCAATAATCTGATCGGCATTAGGATTCTCTGTTATAGTGGCTCCGAAGCAACGGTTTTGAAGTCGGAAAGATTTATTTTGTGACGGGTCCCATCGCCCAAAATAGAGCCGGACCTTGAGAAAGAGCTCTGGAAATTCTCTGCTAAAATACAGTACAGTGTTAGACAGCAGTGGCTTGTTAAGATGTGCTGCACATATGTCAGACATAAATTAATTAATGTCACCCAAACAGGCCGGGCTGGAGCGAAAGGCCCTTTTATTTATTATTTCTCCCTCATTATGGATGATTAAAATGCGTAGTGAAAGAGCCGAGCCCGGACCTCCACTCAGTCTATCGTGGGTGCCAGGGGTGTGTGTTAATAATAGATGCCTTTCTGGGGAGAGAGAGAGAGAGCCAGAGATAGGGAAGGGAAAAGTAGAACAAGAAAAGAGGGAGGGGGGGGTAGAGTAAAATAGAGAGGGTTGAGGAGAGAGGGAGAGGTGAATAAATTGGTTTGAGAAAGAGACGGGGACGCGAACGAGGAGAGGTAGAGGCCTGAAAGAGAGAGGGAAAAAACGGGAAGTGAGGAGAGAAAACAGAGTCTGCAGAAGTCGGCCATGCGGCTTACAGCTGCTCAGAATTCACCACACCTCTGCAGGACTGAGAAGGGGTGGGGTGTTGGAGGGAATGGACCGCTGCTGGAGGTCTGTCAATGAGACTGGTGAGGAGAGAATGTGCCCCGCGGTCAAATGCAGAACCGCACTCTTCCCCCTCCCACACTGCAGAGAACTAAAACCTCTCTTTCCTTGCTGGCCACCAACGGCCCCAGCTCCCTCCTCCTCGTTCTGCCATGATCCTCTAAAAGGCTCTCCTCCTTACTGGACACTTCGCTGACATAAATCTTCTTCTTCTGAAACCCCTCTGTCCCCCTGAAAGACTAAACTGCCAATCATGTGTCACTGGGCCAGGCCACTCGATCCAAGTCAGTCAAACATGCCAATCACCGCTCAGCAGGGGGTTAAGCAGCCAATCATGTGTCACTGGGCTGTAACGAGCTGTCAGGGCCAAAGGCGGAATGGCCAATCACTTCTCAGCCGAGGGGGCGGACGGGGACGACGAAGACGACTGACAGACCAGCCAATCATTAATCACAATTTCATCATACCTTAAATAAACAACATGCTGTCAACGACTGACTTTCATTCATGCTGTACTTGTTTCTCAGAATTGGTTCATAACAATTCACTTCCTGGAACAATTGTATCAAAATGATAATTTACGTTAGTAATCTTTTGCTAATTGTAATTGTGGACTTGGAGAATAGCTATCACGCCAATGCACTGATGGCACCAATTTGTGTCCAATTGCTTGGTTTAAACCGATCGTTGAGTCAGTGTGTGAAGGGCCTATTACAATCACAGTGAGAGAGGGACTGATAGAGATGTGGGACTGTTGATGACAGTGGGTAACATCATCATTACATTGTTGTGGGAACACTTAGCGTCCTCCAGAGTAGGCTAAATCATGCTTATCTCGGCGCAACAGGCACTGAAGCCTGCCAGACATATGCGAAACAGTGAGCGCGGGGAAGAGTGGCTTATGTCCATTTGCAAAAGTCATTGTGTATTTTGACGTCTAAAAGAACCTCCAGAGACATTCAGGTTCTCATTTCTTACGTGAGAGTATTTCGCCCAAGGCCAAAGGTACAACATGACCACCAGAGATCTCTCTTACAGAACGACACAATGTGTCTGTGTACATGTGTGTGTGTGTGTGTGTGTGTGTGTGAAATACACAGTGTAATATATGCATAGACAATTCCAGAGAGTATGCATTATTAAGAGCAGTAAATGGGTCCAGAACATGTCTCATTAATAGTGCATGTGATTACTGTTTCTGGGAAGCTCCTGTACTGCCTGCACCGGGAGGGACATGGAGGGGGTACAGAGAGAGAGTGAGATGGTTAATTGAAATGGCCAAATCAAAGACATCCTTGTTTACTTAGCACCAACTGTTACTGTAGGGCTTGCCTGCCAGTCTGTCCTGTCTGTCTTTCTGACTGTCTGCCAGTCTGTCTATCTGCCTACTCTGGCTGAGGCTCACTTCCAATGTAATTCCACGGTAATTGTCATAACATTGGTTAAATGACGTAACGTAGTCTTGAGCCGGAGAGACTTTGTTCCCTGGTGAACGGTAGTAAACGACTGTATTTAAACAGATATGCAGACTAGGCTCGGTCAAAGTCACTTCGCTGTGACGAGAAGATTGATGGAATTGATAAAATATGACAACCTTAATGGAAATCTCTAATGGACATAATTCATCGTACTACATAACAAATTCCAAATGTAAAGGGGTGTGGGAGAAGATATTCAAGGTATCAGTGGTTCAGATGGACCCGGGGAGAAACACTTGACAAAACAGTTCATCTACACCAGGTGATGCTGACATGAACCCACACCATTTTCTCTCCCTGAGGCGTCTCAACGCTAGAACAGATTCTCCTTTTCTTTCTCCATTTCTAAATTCTCTCATTCCGTCTTGCTTTCTCGCTCGGTCTGCATCTCATCTTGGTGTGTACAATTTTATCCCCAACGATGTCTCTCCTCTCTATCTCCGTCTCGCTCTCCTCCCTCCTCTGTCTCTCTGCTCTTGTTCTCAAACAATGCATCCCCAACTCTGCCTTTCCACTCTCAGCCTCTCCTCTATTTCTCACTTTCCCTCAATTCCAAACAAGGGTATCTCCCCAGCTTTCCCTCTCTCTCTCTCTCTCTCTCTCTCTTTTTGCTATCTCCTCATTTTGATTCCATGACCCCACCCCTCTCTGCCTGGCCCTCTCTCCCAGTTCTTCATTTTCTTTGAGGTGACGGAGGGTTGAAAGGCTGGCTCCAGATTACACCAAACAAGCCAGGCACCATCAGTTTAAAGCAGACAAGCTAGGCACCATTAGGACCCATTTGCCTGATAGCTGCTATCGTTTATGAAGGTGATTTGCTCTCTGCCTCCATCCTAAGACACCGCGGTGATGGATTCCTCATTGATTAGCCAGTATTGCTGAGTGAGAGATGTGAAGCTAGCTAACGGGCTAGCAGGCTGCCCGTCAGTTAGTCAGCTCGATAACTACCAGCTCCTGGCAAAGGGAGAGGGAAGGCTAATCCTCTCTAAGAAGCCCATTCATTCACAGTGACTTGCTAAGACCAAGCTTATGCTAATCTTGTTATCACTGCAGGCTTCCGGTAATAGAGGATAGAGAGTACTGGGGCGAGGAACTACTTCTCTCTGTTCAAACATAACTAAATCTGAGCCCCCTCAGAGATGCAGATTAAGTTAACCCTTGAAGCTGACCCCAGGCCAGCGCTACATTTTCATTCACTAATGGTTAATGTCGGGTTAAAGGGAATGAAAGCTGATCCCAAGTCTATGCCTATGGGCAATGTTCAACTACAACAAGAAATATAGGATTATTCTTGGGAACTGCTAATCACACGTGGAACATGAGACAGGTCCGTTAACAACAAATGACTACCCAGATGTCATCCAGCTGTCAGTATACTGAGAAATCAAACCATTGTCAAACATTGCCACGCAGGCCAGGGTTTTATAAGCATTAACTGATCAGTGTAATAGTAATACAGTAATTTGTTTGATCAGTTGTCAAACGTTATGGCTGATGGGACAGTGCCCCAGGAGGGAATTCAAGTGCTTGGGAGAGGAATATCAGCTAACAAACGTGAACATGTTTACAGTGTAAAATCAGCGATACAGCTGTTCAGTTGCTATGCAGTGCTTTTTAGATGGCTTATTTGAAATGTAGATGCAATAGCAATGCTTCTTTGAAGAGTAGCGCACGTGAAACCTTCGGTGACCGCATGGAATGAGCTAGGGAGACGTGCGTGATGAGGATGATAAATGAAGCATTAATCAAATAAAAGGTCGACACGTTTCTGATGTGCATCGCATTTCAAAGCTTTAATTTACATAAAAATGAAGGGGCAAATGATTTACATAACGACATAAGACTCTTTGATCCTTATGAGGAAAAATGTAAATTGCCACCCAGACACCTATTCTGAAAAATATGACTGAAAGCATAAAAGCAACACAATGGTAGGCCTAATGTTTTTTAGTTGTTGTCTGTGAACCAATCTTCCCTGTTTCTGATGCAGAGTAGTGCGTTTTGTGGCTCTGCTCGAGCGACTACCGCTGGAATTCAGAGTGTGTTTCAGCGTTCGCTCGGCTCAAGTCATTGTTACCTTGGCAACATATTTCTGCATGAAAATAGCATCTGAGAGAAGTGAGATGTGCCCACTGCAAAGAGCCACAACTACGTGTCAGTGTCAAGAGCAGCAACGATCCTCACCGCGAGACGCCTCAACAGCAGATATCACTGCAACCAATTTGTCACGCATAAGTGAACCGCTTCACGCGTGTAATTGGCCATAGGCTGGACTTTCAGCTGGCCCCTAGTCTGGTGAATGGCCGGGGTAAGGGACCCAGGGGAAGTGACAATATGTGAATATTTTTAAAGTATAATGCGGTCAAAAGCGGTGCACTGTGTCGTGGATGTATTTTGAGACATCATTCGTAATATGGTTAAGATATGGGCGTAAACTCACAAGGCGCAGAGCAGCGCGAAGATCAGGGACATCATTAATGAATGTAAAACACTAAATAATTAATTAGACAGGGGCTCAGGGTCGAATCCTGGTGGATTTCCTATGGGCTACTTTGCGGGATGGATATAATGTTAGTGCTGTAGTTTTAGCGTACGTTTCCTTCCCAGTTAGAATTAGTTTTGAAATGTTGGCTAGTCTAACCTTTTCAAGAGTTATGCGCCCATAGATTTTAGCCAAACAACGTCAAATTATTTTTTTATTAGAGCACATCCAAGAGTTAGATGCGGTGAGGCCAGATTGTTTGGCATGGCAACAACAACCTAGCAGAGTTGTCTGAAGCCGAGACCAGCAGAACCGTAGCCAGGCTAAACCATCCGTCTACACCTGATGAAGACGAGTTCATCCGCTCATGGTAGAGAAGAGCGTAATGAAAAAATGCATCTGAAAGAGCAGGTGTTGGAGGCCTGACAGACTTCAGCTGCATATCAAGTAGAGTGCTTCACCATCCCCTGCCTTAGTCAATCAAAACAGCCAATCGTCTGAATAAATGCAACCTAAATAAACAAAAGGCTTGGGTGCCCATGTGAAGTCATGTCTGAATGAGATTTACAATTATGCACACACACACAGGAACACATAAACACAGCTCGATATGACAGTTGCTTTTAAACACCAGTAAGAAAGTCGTGTCCCAGAATTTCTCAAGATCCGACGGAATGAATAGACAGGTTGTGAATTTCAACGAGGTATCAGAGCCTCCCTCCTGAGTCCTCTGTGGTGTTTAAGAATGCAATTGAGCTGAAATGATGAATTTCTTCAGGGGAAATACATAAGTGAGTAGCCTACTTTCGTTTTTCTACGTCAGGGATTTATGAAAACATTGTTATTCTCACTTCAGTTCAGTTAAATCCACCATGCGCCCTTTTCTAAAATCCGCACCTCAAGGTCAAAACACCAGCCAAGTGGTCAAAACTCCAAAAAAGAGCTCAGGACATCAGATGAGAGTGCATAGAAGAGTTTAAACCTGACTATAACATGTTTAGATGCATTTTCTCCACTTCACCACAGGATGTCAGTACACGTGGCTTCAGTCTCAGAATCTTAAGTGTGTAGGTTCACATACAATACACCTCAGACGTGCAGGTGGTGATTATTGATGAGTAACTGACCAAGAGTTCCTGGAAGCAGGATCAGCAGGATGCTGAGGTATGAGGAAAAACCTGCAACACATGCAAAACAGCAAAGAACTCTGTCTATGTACTTTGTATTAAGCACCATGGCACGGTTCCAAATCGACACCATTCACAACCCCCGGGGCACTTCATGTAGATCCGAAAGCATTGCCATTTCTCGCAGGTATAGGAGAGTAATTGGCTGTCTCCACAGTATGGACAAGCAATAAGCTACTGCCCAATCTCAAATCGACCCTTAAGCCCCACGCACTATCAGGGGGGGATTTGTCATTGGTAATACGGCAATAGCTCCACCGTGCCCTCTGAAAGGCTAGGGTGGACATTACATCATCCTCTTAGGATTAAGCCTATGTCCAGTATGTAAGCAATAGGTCTTTCAACATACACTTCACCACAGGGTTAAAAAGGGACTGGGAGGGTATGGCCCAATCCCAAATCGATATCTAAGCACTTGTGAAGATCAGTGAATATCACCAGTGTAAGCAATCTGATAATAGCTGCATCTTGCTCTTTTATAAGATAGGGGCAAGATTCACCATATTACTTCCATTAATCAAATCCTTGTTGTTCTTCAGCAGTGCATAGGGCATGCAGCTAAGGGTTCTATTTAGGATTGTCCCTTTATTAAACCACCAGATGTTACAAAAGCTTGTGTTGGTAAAACATTTTTTATATGCTTTGCAAAAAGAAACCAACCACTTTCATGAATGGTCTTAAAACAATGTTTTCTAGCTGAATTTATAATACTTTCCTATTCACTGAACACAAAACTGTTTTCCAATTTGGTTAAAAGTGACATTCATTATATAGCCTATTATTTCAGGCCGTGTGGCTATAATATACTAACAAATGAAATAAATTATGAAAATAAAAACCAGAATGACAGAGCCGTAAAAGATTTTCCTAAATGCCGAATTAGAATAAACCATTGGTGTGTAATGAACATATAAGGAAGGCAGGTCCCATATTTTTGTACTGACTACAGTTTTATTAATAACACTATATAAATCGGTCTGTTGTGGTGAAGAAAGAGCTGAGCCGCAAGGGCGAAGCTCTCGATTTACCGGTCAGTCTACGTTCCTACTCTCACCTATGGTCATGAGATTTGGGTCATGACCGAAAGGACAAGATCCCGGATACAGGCAGCCGAAATGAGCTTTCTCCGCAGGGTGGCTGGGCGATCCCTTAGAGATAGGGTGAGAAGCTCGGTCACCCGGGAGGAGCTCAGAGTAGAGCCGCTGCTCCTCCACATCGAGAGGGGTCAGCTGAGGTGGCTTGGGCATCTGTTCCGGATGCCTCCTGAACGACTTACCCGATGACGACATCACAGAGCTGGTGGATTTTTTAAACCTTGCGCACCACCTTCTGTTTGAGAATGCCCCACAGATGCTCAATAGGTTTTAGGTCTGGAGACATGCTTGGCCAGTCCATCATCTTTACCCTCAGCTTCTTTAGCAAGGCAGTGGTCGTCTTGGAGGTGTGTTTGGGGTCGTTATCATGTTGGAATTCTGCCCTGCGGCCCAGTCTCCGAAGGGAGGGGATCCTGCTCTGCTTCAGTATGTCACAGTACATGTTGGCATTCATGCAGTGTGCGGCGTATGGTCTGAGCACTGACAGGCTGACCCCCGACCCCATCAACCTCTGCAGCAATGCTGGCAGAACTCATACATCTATTCCCCAAAGACAACCTTTGGATATGACGCTGAGCACATGCACTCAACTTATTTGGTCGACCATGGCGAGGCCTGTTCTGAGTGGAACCTGTCCTGTTAAACCGCTGTATGGTTTTGACCACCATGCTGCAGCTCAGTTTCAGGGTCTTGGCAAACTTATTATAGCCTAGGCCATCTTTATGTAGAGGAACAATTCTTTTTTTGCCATGAGGTGCCATGTTGAACTTCCAGTGACCAGTATGAGAGATAACACCAAATTTAACACACCTGCTCCCCATTCACACCTGAGACCTTGTGACACTAATGAGTCACATGACACCAGGGAGGGAAAATGCCTAATTGGGCCCAATTTGGACATTTTCACTTAGGGGTGTACTCACTTTTGATGCCAGCAGTTTAGACATTAATGGCTGTGTTTTGAGTTATTTTGATGGGACAGCAAATTCATACTGTTATACAAGCTGTACACTCACTACTTTACATTGAAGCAAAGTGTCATTTCTTCAGTGTTGTAACACAAAAAGATATAATCAAATATTTGAGGGGTGTACTCACTTTTGTGAGATACTGTATGTATATATATATATATATATATATATATATATATATATATATATATATATATATATATATATATATATTATAGTAAGGTTTCGGTAACATGGTACATCACAGGTAGCCTTGTCATCTTGATCCACACACATATGAGGCATGGAAGAGGAATGAGGGGGAGAATAGAGTTGGGATGACCGTTTTATTTGTTTATTGTGGGCCATTGAAATACATGGGTGTAAATACCAACAAAGAAAATTCATGGCTGACTGACACCTGTACATTACATTCTAACAAAGAAACTGATGGTCACGTTGGCGATTTGTTGTATTGTCTTTCAGTGCTGCAACAGAGACAGGCTAGTAGTAAATCAACGGTAGTGACCCGTTTCTCCGCAAGGGACAAAGATATGAAAAGATAAAGCAACTCATGACTAAAAGGTAAATTGGTTAACACTTTAAATCACGCCTCTATCAATGTCTACATAATTTCAATACAGCCATACAATACAAGTATACGAGATTATTGAATGGTTAGGAGAAATACATACCAAAGAAGGGATGAGGATTCAAACCCAAAAAATTACTTTGTACAGAAAATACTTTGAAGCAACATTATGTAACTGGTCTAATGTGAGGGACTTCCAGAACTTTGATACAGTCGTGGTGGTCAATGCTCAAGGGGGGGAAAGCATAACCATATGTTGTAATATGGAACATATCTCCGATAATAAGTGTACAATATGCACACTTAGGAAAAATAGAAAATTAAAAGCTATGCAGAAAGATATGAAGACCGGTTGGTGGAAATTCATTTAAAATGGAAAAACAGACAGATTGCCCCCGCTCTCGCATAGCTTAATATTAGAAAGAATAGTCTCTGATGTTAATCCATGAGTTCCATATTTCTGGCAACATGATGCCACTGTCAAGGGGAGAGCAGGGGAATGGGGGGGTTGATTCTTTTGGAAAAGTGCCATTAATTCCTCAGCCAGCCAATCCAACGGGAGATGACTGAGGAGAATTTCAGTACCATTCGAATTTCTTTCGTCTCCTTTTTTTCTCTCCGTTTCGCTCAAGGTATGTTTTTTTAAATTGTTTCTTTCCTCCGGGGAGGTTTGACGTGTGGCGTCGTTAAGAGGCTTCTGGGGGGTTTGGGAGGGGGCCAGTCGGTAGGGGCTCTCATTGGTTGTTTTTAGCTTTGGCGTGTGTGAGGATGTGAGACTTGAGGTTGGTTGACTGGGCGAACTTCTTATTGCAGCCGTCGAACGGGCAAACGTAGGGCCGGTCTCCGGTGTGGATACGAACGTGTGTCCGTAGGTTAAAGTCCAGCGAAAACCTCTTCCCACAGCCCTCAAAGGTGCACTGTCCAAAGAAAGAACACCATGGATGGAATAGAGGAGACGTGCATTAGGATATAAGAATCAATGGCAGAAGTGCATAGCCCTGTGAGCATTACTCTTTAGGGGGTCAATCGCCCTGCAAATCCTAAACTCAAATTATGGGACTATATATATTTTGAATGGTGACTTTATGAACAAACCTCACCTTGTTTTATATACAGAGAGGTTTAGAAGATGTGAACATTTAGGTCAAATGGCAAATTAGACCACTGGAGCAACAGGTTATGAATACAACATCAACGTACAAACTGGGGTTCTCCTTCATGTAAGAGTGTGTCCCTGTCTGGGTGTTTACCTGGAAGGGTTTTTCCCCCGTGTGTACAAGTTGGTGGCGTTTGAGTTTGGAGCTTTCTACAAACGCTTTGCCGCACTCTGCGCAGACGTGTACGCGAGGCCCATGGGTGTGAAGGTGCTTCCTCATTGCCGAGTTGTCCCTGAACATCTTAGTACAGCCCTGAGGGAGAGAGGTCAGGTACTAAGACAGCATGGACGCACACAATCGTTTCAAGATTAGCATCACGTATGCAGGGCCCAGGGTGACCGGGTAGGACAGAAACCCCTGGAAGCAGACCACTTACTTTATGAGGGCAGGCTATCGTCCTGGGAGCGTCATCTTCTTTTATCTTCCTTGGCTTCATCCTGAGAAAACATCAAATTCCGAGTGAATTTTTAAGCCTCTGCATTCAATGGGAACAGAACTCAAATGGCATATTGTCCACATACAAAAGCCAGACAACCATTCTCAATTCCTAACCAATGAATATAAACCAACACCCGTACCAAATGTTTCAGTACGGCTGAAACTGTAGCCAGTTCCTTATGTTCACCGTGTTCAGGTTTCTCTGTGCCAGTGTGTGTTAAGTGTTCATCTGAGGTATAAACCTCTAGAACTTACCGCACTGGGTTCTGACCATAGGGACCCGCAGAGTTTATGAAGGGGCTAAGAACACAACATCCAAATGGCACAGTCAGAAATAGCCGTGGCCAGCTCAAAACTCATTTAAGGAAGCAGATTAGGCTATATACCTCTGACATCTAGTACAGAAAAGCTGCTACACCGAGTGCTGTCTTCAAGACTTGACTAGAATTTTTCTAAACACCACTTCACAAGGTGTGCTACAAGAGAGCATAGGTGGAAATTATTTGCTTTGGGCCAAATAATCCCTTGTGAGTGTTTACTATATCCTTATTGACAGAAGCGCTTAAGCAGACAGACAGCCACTGACCTTGCGAACTCTGCCAGCTGTTTGGGGTCCGACAGGTCGATGCCAGGTATTCCTCCAGGGGGCAGCTTCTTCCCCGTCATGTATTCAGAGTAGTCCGGAGGGGAATTTTCCCCAATGATCTGTTCTTCAACAACCGACTCATGGTCGATGTCTTTTTTGTCATCTAGGATGCAATGCAGGGACTTAACCGAAAATAGCGATACAAGATCGGGGTATACCACTGCAGTTTTAAACAGACATGTAAACAGCACCGCAGTTATAATTTTAGAATGTCATTGTAGCTATTTAGGAAATGTGTGGTTGTGGTCTTAATAATTGTGGAAATACAATATAGTTATAACTTTTGAGACATTGCTGATGATTGGAATAAGAATGATTAGCATGCATCACCAAATACCCCTGCACCGTTTATCGGCCAATATTTTTTGTAAGGAAGCTCTGCTAGTGCTGTGCTCGGATTTTAGTAGGCTCCGGTTGATGGGTTAACTAACACGCAAATATAATAATTGAAAATGATTCATCATAGCTACTCGATGGAAAAGCGGACAAGTTTTATCATGAAATGCCGGACAAGCCAAGGTTCGAATTTAAGAACGTTTTAATAGCTAGAGTTGTAAAGTCAACTCGATTGATAACTCGCTACTGTACTGTAGCTGCTATAAGCAAAAAAGCAACATTACGCTAACGCTAGCTATGCAATTAACACAGGAGTAGAAATGTTATTTTTTGACAGAACAGATTTTGCAAGCCGTCGAAATCGAACATAACTTCAACTTCACTTGTTAGATTCAGAGGGTTAGAGTACAGAGCTAAATATTCACTACAACACCTAACTAGTCAGTCACAACCTGTCTGTTAGCTTGCTAGTTATTGCAATAGCTAACGGCTGGCTAGTTAGGCCATCGCGGCCTACTCTCTGGAACCAGCAGCGCGTTCGTTCCCCCAACCGCCGCCATCTTCGCCCGGCTGCTCTATCGCCATTTTTTCGGGCCGCCATACTGGTTCTCGGGGAACATGGCGGCGCCCAGCAACATCTAAAAACATGGCCTCCCTTCAAAACAAAAACATTTCAATCTAACTGAGATGCAATTCTGCAGCGAAAACTTCTTAAAGTGATGCCGAAGGTGGCCTGGTGAACTACCCGAGGAAATACACTGGTGCAGAGAAGGACAACGCCCTCCAACAAGGCCCCTTGCACAAGCTAACGATCAAGCACGAACAATGCGGGAGAGATAGCTACACTTTTGGAATTGACAGATAGCTACTGTACATAGAACCGACCACTTACCCGAAGCCCACATTGTAACCGAGAATTCCCCTTCTAGAGTCTTTATTTGCACCTGTTTCTGTTCCCATTTTCTACCACTCGCTTCAGCAGCGCCTAAATAGCTCTTTTTGCCCGCTTTCTTGCCACTGCTGCCTCCCCCTCTTTTCATCCGACCCACCGAGCTTTTCCCTGCCACAGTAACAAGAGTCTGTTCAATGTATTCATCTTCCACGCCCGGTGCTGGGACAGGGATGAGAATTTGATCCTCGTAACCCCCGTCTGCATGCATATCGGAATCATCCCCGCCAACAACCTCCTCTCTTGTCTGGACTAGGATCACTTCTTGATGGTGGTGGTGGTGGTGGTGGTGGATCGAATTCGGATCGTCTGATACAAGCGGTTGAAGTGCTATCATCGGCTGTTCGTCTTCATCTTCGTCTCCCCCTACCACCGTAGTCTCGATAGTCTCCACCGGTATTGTTTCCACCTCTATCTCGTGCAACTCCACGATTTCGGCCGGCATCTCCGTGCCATCCGCCTCAATATACAGCGTATCGCCGGATGCCATATTGAATTCCGCCAGCTTGCTTCTCACGCACCCTGCGCTGTACTCGTTTGCCCCACAAACACACCCCCTGTTCCTGCTCTCTCTCCCTTTTCGATAACACAAATAACTCAACTCCGTCCCACACCACAAATTCTCGTCACTACTATGCTCTAAATCACAAACAACGCGAGACTTCACGAACGGTGTCTGGTGAGGTAAATGCTTAGACCAAATTTCGTTATATATTCCCTAATGTCATGAATAATCACATGTGAATGAATACATAAATGACTTAGATGTGATTGTTCCTTTCAGATTACGCAGTTAGACGTCTTTAACTGGCCTATAAGTCACATTACTGCTTCGCACAACATCATACTTATCTAAAAAATTTTAATGCACAAAATAAAATGACTTGCATAGAGGAGCGGCTTCCTCAAATACCCAGTCATTTGACAGTATGTTACTCTATTTGGTCTTTAGTTTTTTTCTAATCCAACCTCCAGATGGCGCTATATACATGGGTATAAAATTCCTCTCAATAAAGGTTCCAGTGTATTGAGTACCTCCTGTGGTGCAGTCATGTGTCTGCATTACCGTCCCACAAACTGACAGCTAGTCTATTCATATCAGGAGGGTGCCAAGCCGTGCTACAGATGGGGTTCTCCATCATGTAGGGAATCATTTAATCCTACATCCAGAATAATTCACTGCTCAAAATTGATAGCTGTTATCACAATGTATGACTCAAGGTAACTGATAAACCAAATTATGCACATAATTGCCCATAGTGTATTTGATACACAGTCTGACAGACAAAGTAAATCCTTGAGAATAAACCTTAAATCAGTTAATCAAGCAAAACTTAAAAACAGATTTGCACAATCAGAGACCACTTCATTTATCGAAGACATTGTTCACAGTTTTATTTGTATTCATTTTAAACTTGGTGCGCATCTTATTTTCAAACCAGGAAGCACTTGGTCGTAAAGGAAATATTAAAACGAACAATACTTCACCATATCCTTGCAGCCAATAAACATTTTATTAACAACATGATCACAAATACTCTGGTGGATTGATGTTTTTTTTTCATAAGATTGCAATATCCAAAGAGCAATAGTTCATATGCCACCCTCCCATTCAGGTTAAAGACCTGTTTTTAAAAATCTTTCAGTCAGTGATTACACACGCACGCACGCACACACACTAAAACGCACACACACACAACTTGTGTTGGCGAAAAGGATACAAAACTCTTTAAAAAATCTCGAGGTCAGGTCATGAGAAATAAATCCATATGTGCTTATAATTGCATTATTAAACCAAGACAAAAAGGACAAGAACAAATAACAATAAAAAAATGCTGACAAAATTCTATGCAATTATTATTATCATCATTATCATAATCATTATTATTGTCATTTTTACTATTGTGGTCACTAAAACTAATACAACTTATATTCACACCATTACATATACAATAATAAAAATAAGTCATAATAAAATGTAATGATAGTAATAATGGCAAATCATTTTACTAAAAAACAATATGTTACTTCTATTCAATTTCATAAATTCTTCCTTTATGACTGGAAGCAAAACAGCAAACATGGGTAACTGATAGACAGAGAAAAAAAAGAGAGAAAAACAAAACCAGAGAAACAGCGAAAATCAGTGCGAGAGTGTCCCCCATCCATGCCATTATTCCAAACCAAATGTAATGTTAACAAAACGTTCCTGTAGTGTTACAGCAACATTGTGACATTGCCTCAACATCACAGCAACGTGGAATAAATAAAAAGGTTTTGTTCCGGCCTCAATCCACTTCTTGCCTCCTCAGACGCAACAGTAGTTGCAGAGGGGCAGATGGTTTCCAAAGGTGGAGTCACAAGAACAATTATGTAGTGCTGATTCTGCTCAGTTCTTGTCTAATGGCTGAAAGAGGTAGAAAGGAATGTTCAGTCAGAGACCCTTGAGGTAAACTAACAACAATTGGCATTAGTATTTATTTTTCTTGGTCTCTGATGCCACCTAGTGGATAATACGTATCAAGTTTTCCTCTCTACCAATAAGAGGCTTATTTTAATATGTACTTTATGGAATTCATGACCACTGGTTGTAAAAGTGGCACCTAAAACCCGGTTGTTGAAAATTGTGTACTATATCATGTATGTGCTGATGTGTGACCCATGTCACCAGACTGCATCTGAACATCATACTGTATTCATACTGAAGAGCCATTATCCAAAGATAGTCAATTTTCTATTGAAACATTTTTAGATGGTAAGCGAATGTGAAACTCAGAAACAACATACCATCAATTATCTCATCTTTCACCTTGTGCAATTCACGAACTACTTCTTCCAAGATTTCCTGTTTCACATACAAATAGTGAATTATGACTGGGAAATCATATTTTCTGAAATTCACAATGCATATGTGGCACTGTGTGACAGTGTCCTTACCTGCTTCATTCTATCAAAGTCTAAGGCGTCTGTATCACTGCTGCTCCCAACCGGTCTTACCCTACAAGAAATGATAACACACATATTCACTCATAACACCAGTATTATGTTCATAATAACTTTGTGTTAATAACAGGCAGCAAACATGCCTGAGAAGAACAAAGCCTTAAGTGTGCACACCAAAACGTGAAAAGTCTTTCACCCAGTTAACCAGCCAATCCCTCGATTACATAACCTAATTATGTCATTAGGGACTGAGTCCCCAAGGTTCTCACCTCGATACCAGCGATGACCTTTCCGCCGAGTTGGCTCTGTCCCACGGCTTCTTCCCTCCGTCTGAAAGGCCAAGAGAAGATGGGTTAAGGGGATGAAATAAATGACCTAAACATGTCTCTTTAAATGTTTCAGCTGTTGTGTAGTATACTATGTGCTGTATTTGTGGTACATTATGTATGTATTGTAAACAATGCATACCGGTGGCGTTGGGTCCACCCCTGCCACTGGGTGAAGCGGACCCACTGGGGTCATCCTGCAAGACAACAGTAGGAGGATGTTGTGGTCAACAGTAGGAGGATGTTGTGGTCAACAGTAGGAAGATGTTGTGGTCAACAGTAGGAGGATGTTGTGGTCAACAGTAGGAGGATGTTGTGGTCAACAGTAGGAAGATGTTGTGGTCAACAGTAGGAAGATGTTGTGGTCAACAGTAGGAGGATGTTGTGGTCAACAGTAGGAGGATGTTGTGGTCAACAGTAGGAAGAATGTGTGGTCAACAGTAGGAGGATGTTGTGGTCAACAGTAGGAAGAGGTTGAGTTCAACAGTAGGAGGATGTTGTGGTCAACAGTAGGAGGCTGTTGTTGTCAACAGTTGGAAGAGGTTGAGGTCAACAGTAGGAGGATGTTGTGGTCAACAGTAGGAAGAGGTTGAGGTCAACAGTAGGAGGTTGTTGTGGTCAACAGTAGGAGGATGTTGTGGTCAACAGTAGGAAGAGGTTGAGGTCAACAGTAGGAGGATGTTGTGGTCAACAGTGGGAGAAGTGAGCCAGGCTGTCCATTTTAAATGAGAACAAACAAAAAGTAACTGTCATGTCATCGGTTAGTTTCACTCACATTTTGGTTTTCTTCAGGCTTCTCTGAAGCTGCTTTCCTTCTGGGGGCAAGAAGAAGCCTCAAGTTAGACTCTCATTCAGTCTGATATCTAAGCACTACATGCAATATGGCTGCCAGTCTCGTTCAGGAATCATTCAGATCAGAATTGTATGTTGGGGTGATTTTGACTTTGTTTCTGAGTGAGAAAGCCCAGTCTTTCTAACGCTATGCTCGGACCTCCGCGCCAGAAGGGCGTTCATCTCCTCCATCAGTCCTCCACTTCCACCACTCGTCCTGTTAGCATCGTTTTTGGCCCCCGATCCTGAAGAGTTAGGGTCCTCAGGCTGGACAGAGACACACACACACACACATACACAGTATTTTTGGAGAAGATCAGACAGAGTGTGTTACCCAACTAGTTGTCAGTTTAATCTTCAGTGATATAAAAAGCTGGGTTTGGAGTTCCCTGTGTTTTCACCTATCCTCTGTTGTCAGGTCATAGATAAGGGGAAGAAGAGCTGAAGAGGAGGTCACACGGCTGCTTTGTTGCAACTTCCATAAAGCTACTTTACATGCATCCTCACAGGATGCAGTTCTGTCAACATGTTTTCATCAATGTGTCAGTATTGTCTGCTCTCTGACCTGGACCTGTAGGGTGAGTAGCATGCTATGCTGGGTGCGTTAGGCGTCTTACCCTATTAACACGGCGCAGTTTGGCTCCAGCGATCATGGCGGCGAGTCCCGTCGGGGCGGGCGCCTCCTCGCCCTGCCCCCCTCCTACCACGGGCAGCGGCGGCGGCAGGGGGGGCGGGGGAGCACTTGCCGAGGGGGGCGGGGGACCAGGCGGCGGAGGTGGCATAGGAACGCCAAGGGATGGGGGGCCTCCACCTAAAGAGGCGGGGCCACAGCCCATGGACATGGGGGGAGGCATGGGGGCCGGGGCCGCTACGGAAAGGACCCCGGGGTGGCCTGAGAATGGGGAACCTGGTGAGAAGGGAGAAGGATTTCAGAAGACATTGTCTGTGTTGTTTGGACAGTCAATGCCAAGGCGTAAAGACCGACGTACATCTTTTTCATGCTCCAGTGCAAACGTCAGTAAGGAAGGCAATGCCGCTGTTCGCAGGCCGGAGGGTTTCCTCACCTGGGTTGGAGGATCGTCGTTCCCTCTCCATGTGGCCATGCATCTGCTGCTGCTCCATTATCTGCCTGGGGAGGCAACAGACACACAGTCAGTCAGACAGACAGACAGTCACGCCTGTCACAGCACAGTCAGACAGACAGGCAGTCACGCCTGTCACAGCAGTCAGACAGTCAGTCACACCTGTCACAGCACAGTGAGTAAGACAGACAGTCACGCCTGTCACAGCAGTCAGACAGACAGTCACACCTGTCGCAGCACAGTCAGTCAGAGAGACAGTAATAAGGACAGGCTGAGAGTGAGGTAGGCATATCCAGTTCTGGATGGCCAAAAAAACTCAGATTTTTGTTAATCACACTCATATGCTATTCCAGGTCTGTGTCTGTAACCAATTAGAAGTGTTTCCACCAGTCACCAGAACCTGGTTTCCAGCCCATAGTGTTTTGAGCAGTATGGAGATGGTGTCAATTACGGACACATTATTAATTTTCTTTTCAATTGTTCAGTGTAGTGGTGAACCAATCATCAGTGGATCTATACATTAACATGTGACATCCAGTCCTTCAAAGATATAGACCCCAGTCAGTTGGCCTCAAGGCCGACAGCTCAATAGTTCTCAAGCTGTCCTAGGTCATCCTAAAAGGATGGCTTGTGGTTAAAGTAGCATGTAGTTATGTCTGCTTATGTGCACTACAGACAAGTAAAGCTACATTCTGAAGGCCCTATGGAGTCAAAAACAAAATGTTCAATTTGTTTAATGATAATTCCACACTATAAAGTAAAAAAAACCACTCTGAAATGGTGAAATGAATGATCTTTGGTTTCTGCCACTGGGATGGTACTTTTAATCAGCTGTGTGATGTCACAAGACTGATTTAACCATAGTTAAAAGACTTCTCTATGTAAGTGGTGGAATCTGGAACATCCTATCATGTATGTAAATATATTCAAAGTTGTATCCTAACACCTACAGGGACACACTGGGCATTTCAAGGATGCTCATGGTAATAAACTATACAAATAGATTTTTTGCAGTTGGATTTAAAAAATGTATTTCTGGCCGCAACATACCGGAATTGTGTTTCAGCAACTCTTTGTGCTTGGACGAACAACTCCATTGTGGTTGTGCGTGCGTGCCAGTGAAAAGTTCCAGTTTGAGCAAGCAATATGATAAGAATCAGATGTGCTTTGGAGGAAACATGTATTGATCTTTGACTATCCCACACCTTCTTAGGAGCTTTTGCAACGTGCCATTGTTGCAAATTGGACAAAGCTAATTTGAGGTAAAATATGGGTCAAAGCACACGCAGCGGTTTACTGGACTATCGCACGAGTGCTACTCTCCCTGCTGTTCACTCACAGCAGTCCCACTCCTCCCCTGTCTGTCCCTCTCTCCCTGTGATATGAGAAGCATATGTCAGAGCTCCGGGCAGAGATGGGTGAGAGAAGGACAGATAAACAGAGAGAGAGGATGAGTGAGAGAAGGACAGATAAACAGAGAGAGAGGATGAGTGAGTGAGGGTGAGAGAAGGACAGATAAACAGAGGGAGCGCGCGAGAGAGAAAGTGGAATTTTCCAGCTGTGTCTTGTTGCAGAGATGTGCTGATTCAGCAGCCACATGGGTGAGACAGACACTGTTATACTGACACAGAAACACACACACACACACACACTCACAGAAACACAGCCTGACCTTTTATTGAAAGGCATCAATAACAGTACATAAGTAAAGAGATTTAAACACTATTGTTTCTGAACATCAGGCATGTTCTCCTCAGGCCGCCTGTAAATGGCTGATACCTCGACAGCTGCCCTGCTCGTTTTTTTGGCCTCCGCCACACCTTCATTTCAAATGTAACCCTGCGTTTGTCTTGCACCGCTGTCTTGCGGAGTGTGTTCTGTGTGGCGTATGGGTTGGATACGTGCATATTGATCGAGACTTTGGACAGGCCTGGAGTGTAGAGAATCCCCCATGAACACACATATACAGGAGCTTATGATCTCAAAAAAGCACACAGCTAATGTGCAAATCTGCCTTTTTCCACTAGTGGTAGCTCCAGAAATGTTCTCTTTACTGAGACGTGATCATATTTCCATAATACAATCAAATTTGTTCTGTCCTGCTTTGGCATTTGGAGTTGAGATGAAACGAAGCGAAGCAGAAATAACTCAGGCAACAACGGTTGTAATTCCCTGGGGGCATGGAGATAGATACCAGAAACAGCTTGAGTTTCACTATCTCCATGAAGAAGTGCAATCTGAAAGTCTTGGGGCCTCATTTATCAATTAATGCATCATTTCGCAAGGATTTCCATGAAATAATGAATTAATGAAATATTGTAATCAATCAATCAATCAAATGTATTTATAAAGCCCTTTTTACATCAGCAGTTTTCACAAAGTGCTTTTACAAAACACCTGGCCTTAAATCCCAAGGAGCAAACAAAAGTAGTGTTGAATTTCAGTGGCTAGGAAAAACTCCCTAAGAATGCCAACATTTAGGAAGAAACCTAGAGAGGACCCAGGCTCAGAGGGGTGACCAGTCCTCTTCTGGCTGTGCTGGGTGAACATATTAAGATTACAATTGTAATAATTAATAAATGCATGTGGGCTGAGTCTAGAGTCTATTTAAACCAAGCCAAGGTCGGGAGCATGACCAGATGGACAAGGAAAGGGACAACACGGGAGAGGTGTCAGCTGAAATCGTCAGGTATCGTCTTGATCTGCAACACAACCAGGAGGACTTTGGACAGGGACAGCAACGGGGAATGATATAATTGAACACAATAAAGGGAGTTGTTAATATTGGCAAATTGATGTAATGTAGTGTAATGTATGATACAACAATAATATGTTCGTGGAACACTATAAAAGACTGTCAATTAACATGGAATATCTAATAGAAGATGGCAGATCTAGTTGGAAGATTTAGCACACGCTGCATTTCGTCGAGAGCGCATTTTTAAAGACAGGTATGACTTTTTTGCAGAAAGTAGTGAGTGGCTCATTAGCAGATATCGTTTCCCTGAACCCATTTTAGTGGAATCGTGCGAGGATCTAAGACCAACTTTACAAAGACAAACAAGGAGAAGGAATGCCATTCCAGTGCACATTCGGTGCCATCCACCTTGGGTATCTTGGCGACGGGCACTTTTCAGCGTGAGCTTGCTTATCGGCCTGGCATCTCACAACCCTCCATCAGCCAAACGATGCCTGCTGTTTTACACGCAATCATCAGTAAATCCCATCAGTACACCAATTTCCCGTACACAGTCGCCCCAACAGGTAGAAGACAAACGAGGCTTCTTTGCGGTCGACGGCTTCCCAGATACAATTGGAGCGGTGGACTGCACCCACGTTGCAATTAAAGCATCACCCCCACAATTACGTCAACAGAAAAGGCTTCCACTCAATTAACGTGCAAATCATATCGGATGCGCAAAAGATGCTGTTGAACGTGATGCAAGATGGAACAGCAACGTTGACCTTGGCTTACAGGAGGGAGCTGTTCAGGATGGCAGGCTTATTGGTATGTATTTCCCAGGCATCAAGTATCTGCCATTAGTGGATTCTATTTACCTACATGACTCTCCCTGTAGGAGACAGAGGTTATCCATGGAAACTGTGGCTGATGACCAATCCTGTGATGGCACAGGAGAGAGCCTATAATGCTTCACAGTGGCACAAGGTCGATCGTGGAGCGCACAATTGGAACTCTGAAAGGCCGGTGGCTCTCTTCGTCATCTGCTGGGGGTGCTTTGCAGTATACACCGGAAAAGACCCCCCCCCCCCCCAAAACAGAACAGTCCACATGCCTTTAGCTCATTTATTGAACATTTGACTGGCACAGTTAACCAGTTACTGTAGGGATTGATTGCTTTTTAGTGCAGTGCAGATGCCAGTTAATTGTTCATTTATTTGTTCATATGTCGTGTTTCCGTAGGACTGATTCTGTCAGGACCCTTGGATCATGGCTTGATGTGGCGCGGGAGCGTGGTGCCTCACTGTGGGTTGCAGCGAGGGGGGACGACGACGACGACGACTTGTCTCTCCCAGGATGACTCTGGCACTGTCTCTACTCACTGCAACTGCTATTGAATGATTCGATTACTGCCTCAGAGCAGATTATAATTTTCTGATGTCAAATAAAATGGTGACCATAAGATTGACAACACCGTTGAAAATCAAATTATGAATCTACTTACCTTCAACCTGACCACGAGACGGTAAATTAGACACGGCAGGACCTGCGACTAGGTCACTGTCTCCCCCTGACACAATTCCAGATGGCGATGTTTCTCCAACAATTGCTGCAATGTTTTATTGCGTGGGAGAAACGCTTGTCTCACCTTGTCCACCTCCACTTGCAGCAATGTCCCGCCTGTGTACAGCTACGGCTTTTAAATCAAACCACTTTATTTTGATTTCTGCCAACGAGCGCCTCTGAGAAGTTGCTGCGTTAATAGCAATCACTACCTTTTCCCAAACAATATTCTCTTTTTTTGTGGTCAAAGCACCACTAAGTGTCCTGAATAAAACAGCAGCAAACACCAAAACCTTCATTTAATTTTGGGCAAAAATATTTCCTTTCATTTCTTGCTCCATTTTCATTAACAATTTCTAGTTTAACTTGTGAGCTCCCTTTTTAATGGTGGTGATTCAACTAATTTAGATAATATTGGGCGTCTCGTATGCAAATACTTGTGGTTGTGCAAGAGCTTATAGACTAAGAATAGGTGAGATTTATCAAGGAAAATCTCCTAGAAGTGTCTGTACGCCGCTCGTATGAATGTTTGATAAATCGCACCTTGAGCTATTCATGGGAATATTCCAAACCTCCACGTAAGAACAATTCCTACGCACGCTTGATAAATGAGGCCCCTGGAGCATAAACCCAAGCACACATCTGCTATTAACATCTATTCTCCTCAATTGGTCCACTACGACTTAGCTGAAAAAAATACTCCCTGTTTTCCCTGGTTCACTGTACAGTTATTATCCTCTTTCACTCTCTCCCTTCTCTCTGTCCTGTCAGCTACTCTATTGGGGGGGACAGAGGGGGAGAGAACGGAGGGAGGAAGGGACTATAAGGTTTATGAGGACAGATGTCTGGTGGGGGTGGGGTGGGGGTCATCTCGGGGTCTTATGCTGCCTAATAGCAGACTGCGCTGAGCGACAAGCAGTTCTACATCGCACAGTCCATGACAGACGGACGGACAGACGGCTGATCCAATCCTCTGTTTGGGACACGGCTCCGGATGTTGTGTCGGCTGAGTTCGCCGTCATGGTCCAGGTTGACCTGTGTTACAGTGTCATTACCGCCACGCCGGTCGGCTGTTTCGGTCATGACTCTTCCTCTAAAGACAAGTCATAGTCATGTCAGGTCATTTGAAGGCTCCCACACGGCCAAGAGACAAGTCACTGAGTGAAATATTGCAGCCAAATGAGCTGAATGAGGGGATAATTCACCAAGGTTAGTTTCCTATACCTTCCATAAACCATAACCCTAAATAACTATTACTATAACTGTTAGCTAACCTTAAACAGTTTTTATTGTATTAATTTGGGCATGTTTCATGCTTTAGCAACAGTGGGTAAAAACTGGGGAGAGTGTTTTTGTTGATCAGTGGGTAAAGACAGAGGAGAGTGTTTTGTTGATCAGTGGGTAAAGACAGAGGAGAGTGTTTTGTTGATCAGTGGGCTGGATTCGAACCCGCGCTACAGCAGCACAGGCGCACTGGAGGCAGCAGCTTGGACCGGTGGACGAACCAGGCCACAACCAATTTACATTTCAACATACATTGGGAGATTTAAGATTTGGGACACAAGCTCATTGAGTCAACCATCACACAATTTCAGCATTCAATATTGATGATGAAAAAGGCTAACATGCAAATGTGTTAAAAGTTTAAATTGTTTCTATTGAGAGTGTCAGTCTCTACGCCATACCTCGCTCTCTGCACATCCATCTCATCTGTAGTGGGCCCATTCTGGACTTGGCGCTGGACCACTGGGCCTGGGAGGAGGGAAGGAAGGGAAAGGGAGAGAAAAACAGCGATATTGGTTCCCATTCTTTGTACAGTCGACTTCATTGTTTATGTTAGTCCCAGACCAGAGTGGGTAACAGAGAGGGGGAGCGGGTGAGAGAGAGGAAGAGAGAGGGGGAGAGAGTTGTGCAGTTATGTTCTGCTGTTTTGGTAGCCAAACACGTGGTGTTCTGCCACAACCTGAGGGACAGCCTGCGAAATGTGGAAACTTAATGAAAGTAAACCTATTTGCCTTTGGTTTTCAGTTTGGTTTTAAGTTTGGTTTTCAGTTTGGTTTTCAGTTTGGTTTTTCAAATCATACCATCTAGCTTTTCAGTAATGTTGCGACTGGCTAACCTACTACTACTTAATTTATTATTTTAGTTACCAGTAGCATGGTAACGATAATTATTATGAATCTCCATTCAAACTATTATTATCATCACCATTAATATTATTGTAGCTTTTTTACCACTGTTGGAACATGTATATTTTGCAGTTAAGGAGACAGAAAAAAAGAGGGGGAAAAAAGAGAGAAGGGGCAGGGCTTTCTCCTCAGTGTCATCGGATCCAAGGGTGTGTCATCCACCTGTCAGGTGAGAGGTGATGAAGACCACTCCCACTTACAGCACAGCTGTCAGTCACTCGTCCTTACATCACACATACTCCTGTTACTCAGCAGACATGGCGCTAGGCAACAGCAGCAACACAGCTTTGGTACATAGAGTGGACTCTCATGGGAACTTTCAGAACAGATTTTTTTTTAATGTTGTCGGGTCGTTGCTCTTTGGACAGACAAGTCTCTCCCAGCAAATCCCAGTTAGACATGGCAGAACCTGGCGACTGAAAGAATTTGCATACTAATCCTTCACAGTACATGACCCGAGTGTAGGTAATTGATTTTAATTATCCCAATCCCAATTCCGAAATGCTTGAAAAGTAACCGTCAGTGATATCCACTTTGCTAGCTCCTATTTTTGTTTTATTTAAATGAATATGGTAGAGATGTGGCCAGTCGCTTAGCTCTGTACGTAGCTCTTTCAGAATTGTTAAAATAGAACATTGAAATATTGTGTAATGGAACCCAGATGGGATACATCATTAGAGAGACTAGTTAAGTAGCCCAAGCACAACTTTTACAAAGAGAGAAAGAGGGTCTTACAGTTATCACTGGTTTCACAGGGAATGAGCGAGACCTGAACTAAACATACAAACAGGACCTTCAAATAGACATAACAGCCCTCAAGGCTTCGAGTATGACCTAGAATCACTGTTGTTGTTCACAATTGTCTAACCTAATATAGCTTTCGTAAACAAACCACCAGGAACAAGATCCCCCACATACCAGTCTTAACTAGATAAAACTTTTGGTGGAGGTTCTTTTGTTCTGCTATGTTCAACCAGTCCAGTAAAATGGACCAGGGATAAAATGGTGTGTTGCCTTGTTTACATCCACAAACTGGAAGTTCCTCTTGCTGGTTACTCCGCAGAGGGTAACTATATATGGAAGTATCCCCATAGCAACCAGTGATTGGTCAGAGAAAATGTTGCTGGCTGTGGTTGGTCGAGTTACGTTGTTCCAAATAATACAAAACATCAAAGAAATCCGACCCACGATCACAGGTGGCTTCAGTCACCTTTTCATTGGCGAATACAGGCTCATAGTAATGTCTGGAATGGAATTAATGTTTTCCATGTGTTTGATACCATTCCATTCATTAAATTCCTGCCAATACTTTGATATGTCCTCCCCCCCGCTCCCTGTGCTGAAGACCTCTGGCCATGCAGTCTGAATACTGCTACTTAATCTCTAATTGACTTATTGATGAGTCAATATATATACACACACACACACACACTGTGACAAGCAAGTTCTCAACAGTTAACCAGTTAATGCCAACATCCACATACAGACAATTCACTCAACTACAGAAGACACACTGAAACAACTTCACACAACACAGGTGAAACAGATCATATAACTTTCAGTATAACAACGACCTGCCAGGACAATAAGTATATCTAATATTCTTCCACACTAACAAGACAAAATCTTTGGAAAGCCTTTGACAACACCAAACAAACACACACACAAAACATACACAGAAACACACACAAATTCATACACGCAACATTCTAATAGTCACAGCACCAGACAGATCTTGCACACACAATTTTAACCCACATGCACGCACCCACACCCACAGTAGGAGATTGTGAGAGACAGTACCTACATGACATATTGAAGAAGAAGAATCGGCTGTAGCAGACACAGAAGCACTGACAGACCCACTCTCTGCTCACCATCGCTCGCCCCAAGCCCACCTCTACCTCCCTCTCCTCCACCTCCTGCCGTCTCTCTCACCTGTCCGGTCACTTCTGTCCTGCCTCATCCATTCCTCCCCCTCAACCCCCCCCCCCGTCCCCCCCGTCTCCAGTGTCATCTCCAGTAACCTAAACCTCTAGGCAGCAGCAGGAGTGCGTGTTCAGCGTAGGTCCTGTCCTGTACTCCCAAACCCTAAACACTAATCTAGCAACAGGAAAGTAGATTCAGACGTAGGGCAATTTATTTGTCTAACAGCATGAAGAAAAGCATTATCTGGTCTGATGCGATCCAAATTGAAGTATGAAGCCTGAATGCCAAGCGCTACGTCTGATCGAAACAAGGTACCGCTTATCACCTGGCTAATACCATCCCTACAGTGAAGCATGGTGGTGGGAGCATCATGTTGTGGGGATGCTTCTTAGTGGCAGACACTGAGAGACAGTTTAGAGACTGGTCAGGAATGAGGGAAGGATGAACAGAGCAAAATACAGAGAGGTCCATTTAGAAAACCTAATCCAAAGTGCATAGGACCTCAGATTGGGGCGAAGATTAATCTTTCAGCATGACAATGACCCAAAGACAATGCTGAATTGGCTTCAGGACAAGTCTGTGAATGTTTTGAGTGGCCCAGTCAAAGCCCGGACCCTACTGAACATCTGTGGAGAGACCTGAAGATTGTAGCTCAACAACGCTCAGCATCCAATGTGACAGAGCTTTAGAGGATCTGCAAGGATGAATGTGAATACCTGTCCCAATCTAGTTGTGCAAAGCTGGTGGATGCATACCAGAAGCTGTTACCACTGCCAAAGGCATTCATACAAAGAGCTAAAGTTTTTCATTTGCAATAATAATAATAAAATCTAAAAAAACTTGTTTATGTGGTATATTGCAATATACTACAGGCCTTAACGAACAGTCTATCAGCATGTTTCACTGTTAACACTGTGTGTGTGGTTTGTTGTTCCAGTAAGCCTCTTTCCGAGTAGTAACCCAATCCCTGTTTGTTCGAGTGCATAAGTGTCAATATCTGTGTTTGTCCCAGGTCAGAGTGTGTTGGTTTGTATAAGTGTCAATATCTGTGTTTGTCCCAGGTCAGAGTGTGTTGGTTTGTATAAGTGTCAATTTCTGTGTTTGTCCCAGGTCAGAGTGTGTTGGTTTGTATAAGTGTCAATATCTGTGTTTGTCCCAGGTCAGAGTGTGTTGGTTTGTATAAGTGTCAATATCTGTGTTTGTCCCAGGTCAGAGTGTGTTGGTTTGTATAAGTGTCAATTTCTGTGTTTGTCCCAGGTCAGAGTGTGTTGGTTTGTATAAGTGTCAATATCTGTGTTTGTCCCAGGTCAGAGTGTGTTGGTTTGTATAAGTGTCAATATCTGTGTTTGTCCCAGTTCAGAGTGTTGGTTTGTATAAGCCTCTCCTGCAGATAAGGGTGTCTTACCCTTGACATCATCACAGCATCTGCTGAACTCACACACACACACACACACACACACACAGTTTGCTGTTCATTTGATCTCTGCGACAGTCACTGCAGGCTTTGTGTGCGTATGTGTGTGTGCACAGTCTGTGACACCCGGGGACAGAGCAGAGAGATGAGGGGGGGTGTATCTGCCATTACTGAACACACTTTGTTCTGTTATTACGCAGATGAAAGGGCCTGCTCTCTGTCTTCCTCCTGTTCTCCTTCTTCCTCCTGCTCTCTCTCTTCCTCCTGTTCTCCTTCTTCCTCCTGCTCTCTGTCTTCCTCCTGTTCTCCTTCTTCCTCCTGCTCTCTCTTCCTCCTGTTCTCCTTCTTCCTCCTGCTCTCTCTCTTCCTCCTGCTCTCTGTCTTCCTCCTGTTCTCCTTCCTCCTGCTCTCTCTCTTCCTCCTGTTCTCTCTCTTCCACCTGCTCTCTGTCTTCCTCCTGTTCTCCTTCTTCGTCCTGCTCTCTCTCTTCCTCCTGTTCTCCTTCTTCCTCCTGTTCTCTGTCTTCCTCCTGCTCTCTCTCTTCCTCCTGCTCTCTCTTCCTCCTGCTCTCTCTCTTCCTCCTGTTCTCTCTCTTCCTCCTGCTCTCTCTCTTCCTCCTGCTCTCTCTCTTCCTCCTGTTCTCTGTCTTCCTCCTGTTCTCTGTCTTCCTCCTGCTCTCTGTCTCTCTCTCTCTCTGTACCAGCTTCTATTTGCTTGTGTGTATGTGTGTGCATGTATCAAGCAGTTGAAAAGGGCAGCATGCAAAGACTGGGCCTTAGAGAGAACTTCTCAATGACTCATTTTAATTACCAAGAGAGGAAAGGAGAGAAGAGCGAGAACATAGCAAATACTGCTACTGTAACGACTACTTGATTCTCTCATCCTCTCTGTATTATTCTCTCTGTATCTTCCACTCTGTGTCTTCCATTCTGTGTCTTCCACTCTGTCTTCCACTCTGTGTCTTCCACTCTGTCTTCCACTCTGTGTCTTCCACTCTGTGTCTTCCATTCTGTGTCTTCCACTCTGTCTTCCACTCTGTGTCTTCCACTCTGTGTCTTCCATTCTGTGTCTTCCACTCTGTCTTCCACTCTGTATCTTCCACTCTGTGTCTTCCACTCTGTATCTTCCACTCTGTATCTTCCACTCTGTGTCTTCCACTCTGTGTCTTCCACTCTGTGTCTTCCACTCTGCGTCATCCACTGTGCGTCATCCACTCTGCGTCATCCACTCTGCGTCATCCACTCTCCCTTTCACTCTGTCTCAGGAGATTATGACAAGGCATTGTGTATGACTGCGCCCGCAGTAAGACAACGTGTGTGTGTGCATGGGTGTGCATGTGTGTGTGTACGTTTATGAGATGTTAGTGACTGGGAAGCTCAAGCTCACTATCTTTCTAGTAAATGTACTCCTTCACCTCCTGTGTAAATGTACTCCTTCCCCTCCTGTGTAAATGTACTCCTTCACCTCCTGTGTAAATGTTGTGGTTCGCTGTAAGGTGACAACGTTATCCGGATGATGTGAAGAGGGACAGCAGTAGAAGAGGTATTTTCATTGGCTGTGTCGTCATGTTATGTCCTCTACTGGGGTCCAGATAACAGCCTCCTAACAGCTTTTTAAGTTTCCCTTCTCTGTATGTTCTCCTATGGCTCTCTTTCAACATCCACAATGTGTGATGGAAAGCAACACTCTGAAAGCCAGTTCCTGCTAAAGGCCAGTAAAGACAATGTGAACCAGACGTCTCCCGTGGACAGAGAACTGAATTAACTGTATTGAGCATCAACTCAAACTGACAGACAAACTCGCATTTCCTATTCCACTATGTTACATGAACGGACCTTTCCGTATCTCCTTACCGTCGCGACCCAGGAGGACCACTCTGTCCTGTCGCCATTCCAGTTCAGCCCATTCAGTGGATGTACATTTTCATTCCAATCCTTAAACATGGTCATTGAAATTAACCCCCCAACCCTGTCTATAACTGGCTCCATTTATTTCCTGGCCAGAAGGAATTGGATTCACTGTACAAAGAGATGGCTCAAATCATGTTGCCTGTGTATAGTCAGGCCACTCCCAATCTCCCAGGCTGTTGCCCCTATTTGTGGTAAAAACCGACTCATATATACCCTGGCCTCCCCAGTCAAGCCCCGCATGAACAGCGGCCTCCTGGCTCTGTCCGAACACTGCGACACTGCGGATTAAAACCCTGGTCGCAGTGACACAGCAGAACTGCGAGGTAGTTGCGTGGTCACCGCGCCATCCGGGTGTCCGGTCATTAGTAGCGTTGATCTGGTCTCTGGTGACCTGAGATGGTCCATCTGTCAGTCCCGAAATGTCAGGCTTTAGCACACTGGGGTTTAAAAAATGGACACGTCTGATCAGCAGGCCGACACCAAGTTGTCTACGTAAACCCCTTTATGATGTTATTTCAGCCCAAATGCTCACGGACTTGGGCTGAAGTGTCTGGGAGACGGATTATTCCCAAGGCAACAGTCAGTAGCAACAGGCACGCTCTTTATTAGCCACCAAGCTGTTCGAAAAAGGCCCCACAAGCAGAGACGCACGCACCAAGTCCAACACTACCACTCTTACCTCCATCCTGCGTGCTGAGGACGTTGAGAGCGAACAGCATGGCATTGGAGAAGGTGGTGGCTTCCTCCTTACTGGCAAAGTTGAGTCCGTAGACTTGGCGGGCATCACGCCACTGATGGAAGGTGGGCGTGGCCTGGTTATACTTCAGACCCTTCACTATGGAGTAGTTGATGACTACCTGAAGGGGGGGGGGGGTGTGGGTGGACGGGAGGGGGGGGGCACATGCTTACCTTTAAGGCCATTTCAAATGAGCATAATCCCGAGAATAATCACGAGCGTGTATGTGTTCAGGTGCATTTCTGTGTGCAGGTGTGCGTGCGCGCGTTTGTGTACCTCTACCTGCTGGTCCTGTAGTTTGACTCCGACCACGCGGAAGGTGTTGTTACCGGTGTTGTGGTAGATGTTGATGCGGCTGAAGCCCTGCTGGCCTGGTTTGATGGGAACCCACTTCTTACTGCCGTCCTCGTAGACCATGACAGACGCCCTGGCCTGGCAGATACTCTGCTCACTGAAACGAAAAAACAGACACATCCCCCAGTTAGTCTATCAACCGCTGAATCTGGCCAAGAGACCCCTATCCCCCGGCGGCTGTGACTGCACGCCTTCACGGAAGCTGTCGCCTGGGAGACAGCCAGGAGTCAGCCGTGAGACTAGAAATCAACCGATTCACGGTTGGTCCGTCAACCAAAGTGGGAAATGCATATTTGGGATCAGCCATTAATCAGACAGGCAACCGACCGATGAACTCACTTTAGCACTGGATTGTGAAGGAGTTATGTATCCTAAAGGGGACTTTACCAAACTTTCTCATCAGGCGAAGGATTAATAGTGGAAACCCAACCTAATGGGCCAGAGTCTGCTGGTACAGTTTAATGTGTGTCTGCACCTCTAGCATCGGGGGGGTTCCCCCCTTCTGACTGCTTTCATCACAACCCCAAAAAATTCTCTCTCCACTGACCTTCACAGCACCGCGCCCGCTACGGACACACTCACATCTGACTTTGTTTCAAATCCTCACAGGGATTCTAATCCTTAACCTAAACTCAAACCTAACCCCACTTGTAAATTTCACTCTAGCCTAAATGAAAAAAAATGAAAACAGTTCCTCATGTTGAAAAGCATCCTGGACTGTAGCAGAGAGCAATTTTCTACCAGGTAGAGACACACTGTACAGATGCTCCTCTATTAGGTCCAACTAGTGTGTCAAGAAGAGGGGAAGTGAGTTAAGCCTGGATATGAGCATAGGATAAATGACTCAGACGTGTCAGAGGAGAGAGAGAAGTGAGAGGAGGAAAGGGTAAAGGGGAGGGGTGCATTTGGCATGTACACTTCAATAACAAGAGAGAGCCCCATCTGTGCCTCTTCTTCAATGCCAGGCTAAAATTAGTGGCCATCCCCCAGGGCAGAGGGAAAAAGCTGTGTCAGAGAAAAGAGAGAGAGAGGGAGATAATGAGAGGCCGTTTCTTAAGAGACATGCTAACTAGGCAAAGAGAATGGTTGAGAAACTGAGAGGGATGGAGAGTGAGAGGAAGGCGGGGTTCTGGGAGCCAGCGTGAGTTGCTAGGTGAGCGGCTGAGATGAATTGAGTGTGACAGGAAGAAAGACAGCCAAGCACGAGATAAGAAGTGTTTGAGAGCCGGCCCGGCGAGTCCTGAGTGGCAGGATTGAAGTCCCTCCTGAGCAGCCAGAAGAAATAGGCCAGGAGAGATGTCCGTTCACGTTGAGTGGCTACCTCAAGACGATGAGCGACTGAGAGAAAGAGAGTCTAGTGGATAAAATTGCTGACTAGGCCTTCCGATTTCTTAAGCCCCTCCAACAAGTCCCATAAGACCAGTTCACAAAGTCCAGACAGATTAGTGGATGACGGGGGAATACAGGTGACCAGGAGCCAGGTCCATGCAATTACTATCCAGCAGGACCAAAACACTTCTGCTTCTTTTTACCTGGTCTTGGACTGATTTAATACCAGAAAAACAAACGATCTAACTTGGACCAACCAACATCTATAAGGGACAAACTGACCTCAAGGCGCTAGAAACCCAACCTGCCTGTGGTGATTTGATTTTCAATCCAGCGATCAAAAATTCCCGTGGGCTGCTTAAAAACAATAAAAAACATGCCATTATTTAAATCCAGCGCATTTATAGTGAGAACGCGTCGGGTTCTAAACAACGGCGATGAACAAACCGAGATGCCAGGTCGAGAGAGTGTCCACGTTGGAATGATGCGACTGATGCTCAACAGACACTCAGAATGAGCTGCTTTCATCCAGGTTTTAAACACGCCAGTGTAGAAGGCCAGGCAGTGAGCTGTTTCATTCCTTTAACTCTGCAGCCAAGTTCATTTTTTAAAAGGAGTTTGAGGCAGTGGGAGGAAAACAGCCCCCCCCACCCAACATGAATAAATGACGCTCTCATGCAAAAGAAGGGAGAGAAGACGGCGCAATAAAGAGAGTGAGGGAGCAAGTATGTGTGAGAACTGTACAGAGATTGTGTGACGAACAGCCACACACCAAAACACAGCCTTGTGGGGACCTTAAACATGATTCTCATTCCAAAGTCCTATTTTCTCTAACCCCTAGCTCGATCCTTAACCCTGCCTTAAAAAACCTAACCTCAATCCAAACCCCTAAACCAAATTTTTACCCCTAAATGTACTTGGCACTTTCATCCTAAACCTAACCGAAAATAGCATGATGTCAAGATTTGTCTTGTTTTACTATCCCTGCAGGGATTTTTTGTCCCCACCGGGATTAGAAAAGCATACACACACACACACACACACACACTCCCTAAACACCACCTGCCACAACCGTTGAAATATTAACAAAAGCTCTCTCAGACATGAATAAGTCAGTCAGTTCTGCCTTGACAGGGGCAGGAACTGAAAGCTACACCTGAGGTGAATGTTTGCGACACACACTTTAAAAGCCATCCCGTACTATGGAGATTTCCAAGGGACAGATTTACTGCAGATTAAGACGAACAGACAGACAGTGACAGTTCTGATGAGGGACCTGAACATTTCCAGTATTTCTGAAGCGCAGCTCCAACCTGTCTACTGTTGGCATGGTTTACTGTTAGCCTTTTGACCTGCTTTGTTGTCATTCAGCCTACTGTACTCTAGCTGGTCTGACCCAGATGTTTTTCGCTGGCGCTGCGCTTCTGGATCGCCTGGCACCCCAGTGGCACTCTGAGAGTCACACACACACACACACACACAGAGGAACTACTGATGAGGGAACATATATTGATATTTTTGACAGTATACATTGTATTGGTTTGACAATATTGTGATAATATTTTGCCTCTAATTTGCTGTACATGCACAAATTTTTTTTTTATTCATAGCTTGTACTCAGTCTGCTTTATTTATAAATCAATTAGTGGTCAATAACTTTAATTCTGGGACCGAAACAAATCTTGTTTCCTCATGGTTCTCTCATGTCTCCCCAAAGCAGACATTGTTGAACTGTTTGGATCAGTGAATCTGAATCACATTTAATTATGACACAAGTAGAATCGTGAAAATTGTGAGAATCGTAATACACCAGAACCCAAATACCTTTTACATTGTACTGTATGGTGCCTCGCACTTCCTAACCTTAATATGCAGACACACACACACACACACAGTGACATAATGACTGGTCATTAAGGATGTTCCTAAGGGACACAGGTCAGTGCAGGGTTAACGGTCTGTTAGCTATAGGTAGAGAACCTCAATCTCTGCTTCCCATTATCTGTCCCTCCAGCTGTCTCTCTGTTGAACCGTCTGCTTTCACGGAGCCTCACAACAGATATTTAATGAAAGCCTATGGCCAGAGCACACAAAACAACCACTGGATTAAACTGAGTGATCTCTCAGTCCATCACTCACGAGCCTAAACCCTTTGAACACCCCCTCACCCCCCGCCCCTCCACACAGAGGTCTTCCAAGTCCAAATTGCGTGATTAATTTAAAAAGGGAAGAGAGTTTGGTAAATGCTGCTACATCTCATGCTCCCATTTAGATCCAGTCAAGTGTGATTTGCTTCGAGTTTGAATAAATGGGCATGTGATTTTGGGAAGGCTTTTAGAGGCAGCAAGATAACAGTGGGGATGAGGTCAGTCTTCGGTACAACCTCCTGACCTCTCTCTCTCTCTACATAATCATATCGGCCCCCCATCCCTCCCTCTCTCTCACCCGCTTCCCCCATTCCCTCCCCCTCTCACTCGCTCTCACCTTTAACTCTTTCACCCTCCCGCTCCCTTGCCCTCCCTCTGTCCCTCCCCGCACGTCCCCTCCCGTTCTCCCTCCCTGTCGTCTGGGTTCGTTAGCGGGAGGGTGTTGGCTTGGTGGCCAGCATCTGACCTTTCCCTGTATAATGGCCACAGTGTTCATACTGTAGTCTGGGTTCAATAATGGCCGGGCCGTGTGACACTGAATAGTGCAGACTGGACAATCGTCTGAACGGTCCTGGCTCTCTGTGGCAGAACGTGCAGGAAGCCTCTACTCCCTCCCGTTACAGGCAACTGAAAGAGGGAGGGATGGAGAGAGAGATGAGGGGTGTGAATCTTTCTGTTTACCCCTAGCTAGATGAGGGAGTCCTGCTGCAATCTCATCCCTATAATCATCAGAATTAAAGCTTTCGTTCCCGTCACATTTTCCCGACACAACAGCCAAGCTCCGCACTAAATTTACTCTGTTAGCATAACTTCATTGAACAGAGGTGAGTAGCAAAACAACTCTGTCAGACTGAGCAGAAACGCTACCTGTCCAAGCATGTGCACACACACACACACACACACACACACACACACAGTGTGGACAGATGCTCGGTCATACACATTCACATCTGACACACTCCTAAAACAAACACGCCACTACACCAAATCTAGCCTCTCTGGTACCAGAGGTCATTATCAGTGAGTCCAGCAGATCCACACTTCTGAATCAACACTATTCTAGCAGATTACAATGGACTCCAGTGAAACCGGCACCACAAATCTGGATGATTAAATGGCTCAGAGAGAACTGCACTTTTTTTTTTTTTACTCCATGTAATCTTGTTCTATATAGTCCCTGTTTCCACAGCATTGAAAAAAAAGAATACATGCGATGATGTTGAATCAACGTGGAAAACCGATTGGATGTGGAAGAAGCCATTGACGTAATGGATTTTAGGGATTTGTAAAAATGTTTTCAGCAACTGTAAACCTAAATCCAATGACATGCTTCCAATTCGTGATGATTTCATATTGTGAAGATGTTGGATGACAGCTCAAATGTACAGGAAAGCACGTTGAACTGGTCTCGTAGTCCATTGGGGCGCGGCATTAGCCCTGCTAGGAGACATAATGTCCCATCCCATCACGCTCACATTGATGCAAGCTAATGAAATGACCACCAACCGTATGTGTATGTATGAGAGAGAGGCAGACTCCTTAGTCTGTAAAGCTTAGCCTCTTGACAATTAGGGGTTGTGTGTTGTTAGGACCTCTAATAGAGAATGGCAACAAAACTACTGTCCAAATGAATCTGAAAAAGAATCACACACACACACACACACACATACACAAACAATTGGACAGAATACGGTTTGAATAAAGAGAAGTGCCCCCATTCAGTCAGACTGTCAGTCTCCTTAGTGAGTCAGAATTTGGCCTATAGTGATGCCTTGGTAATAACTGGTCTGCCACCAGGATCTCTATCCATGACACTGTGTGTGTCTGGAAGTGTTCCTATCCTGCTCCCTCCATTACCCACCATTACAGCAGAGCAGTTCATCAGACATTCCCTCTCTCTGAATTTCTCTCACTCCCTCTGTCGCACACTCAATTTCAATTCAATCTTAATTGGCATGGAAAACATTTGATCGGCAAAGCAAAAAAAGTATAATGAATAAGAACAATGAAAACAAAATTCTACATAAAACTGAACTAAAAGTACACACAAGGCTTTTTTTTGTCTTATATTATAAGCTATGTACTGTGTACCAAAAACGACCAAGCAGTTTTGAGTGTGTGTGCAAAGAGAAAACAAATACATAGATGAGAACTGGTTAGGTTCACAATGTTCATGGCTCACTGGCTGCCCTTTTCTCACGGCAACGAGTCACAAATCTTGCTGCTGTGATTGCACATCGTGGTATTTCGCCTAACAGATATGGGAGACTGTCGATGTGTGATTTGATTTTGAAATTCTTTGTAAGTCTTTATAATCTGAGGAAAATATGTGTCTCTAATGTGGTCATACATTTGTGAGGACGTTAGGAAGTGCAGTTCTGTTCTGCCTGCAGCCACACCACAGTAATAAATACATTTTGTAAATTCCCCACATCTCACAAAAACAAAAGGGCAATGGGTTCTATAACAGATTGTATTTTAAAACAGATTCTAATTATGATAACAAGTTTTATGTTCTTCTCGTTGACGTAGAAGACCCTTCTTGTCTCAGGATGTAGCCTCATTGAAGTTACCTGTGGTGATGACATTTCGGCTGTAATATCGTAAATTTTTTGCTTTAGGGCAATAGTACAATGTATATTTGTGGTCCTGGCATCTGGGCCTTTTCCCCAAAAAAATAATTCTGACATACTGAGATTCACTATCAAGGCCCAAGTCTTACATAATTTGAGCGGAACATTCAAATGCTGCTGTAGGCGTTCTCTGGTTGGAGACCAAACCACCTGATCATCTGCAAACAGTAGCTGACTCATTTATAGAAATGTTGATGAGGTGTCCTCAAGCTGGCCCCTGTCTCAGCCCCGGCCCGGAAATGTCTGTTGCTAATTTTAACTGCATACTTATTGTTTCTGTACACCAGTTTTATAAAATCTTGTGAGAACCCTGATGTCACTTTCCTTTCATTTGTACAGGAGGCCCTCAAGCCAAATTTAATCAAAGGCTTTTTTTTAAATCACTAAAGCATGAGAAGACCTTGCTGGTGTTTGTTGGTCAGTCAGGTTGTGCTGGGTGTATACATGGTCTGTTGTGTGGTATTTGTTGGTCAGTCAGGTTGTCCAGGGTGTATATGTGGTCTGTTGTGTGGTGTTTGTTGGTCAGTCAGGTTGTCCAGGGTGTGTACATGGTCTGTTGTGTGGTGTTTGTTGGTCAGTCAGGTTGTCCAGGGTGTATATGTGGTCTGTTGTGTGGTGTTTGTTGGTCAGTCAGGTTGTCCAGGGTGTGTACATGGTCTGTTTTGTGGTGTTTGTTGGTCAGTCAGGTTGTCCAGGGTGTATACATGGTCTGTTTGGTGGTGTTTTGGTAAGAAGTCAGACATTTGCTCACGGTATTGATTTCGGTGAGCAAATATTGCTGTTAATGATTTTGTCGGTTGGGCTGATCAGACCTTGGTTCCAAATATCTGGGAAGAGGCCAGGGTTGAAGATAAAAAGTTCAAGCATGGCTCCAAAGTTAGAATTTCTGGTCTGTGAATTTCATCAACTCATTAAGTGTGCCATCAACACCACAGCCGTTTTGGGTTGGAAGGTTTCTATTTTGTCCTGTAGGTCATTCAGTATGATTGGAGAATCCAGTGTGTTCTGGTACTTTAACAGCTGATTCTAGGTTTTTGATTCTGGGGTCTGTGCAGCCGGTTCTCACACATTCTCCCTCTCTTTCTCTCTCTTTCTCTGTCTCTCTCTTTCTGTCTCTATTTCACTGTGATTCAAATCAATTCAAAGGCTCTTTATTGGCACTGGAAATAGTTGTTTACGTTGCCAAAGCAAACGACAATTGGAGCGTTAGTTAGCCCGGCACAAACGTCGCTACATTCTACATGTTGTCAAGATGACTTTGACGACAAGCCAGGTCACGGTTATGGTAAAACGGTGAAAGGAGAGGAAAGCCCTGGACAGAAGCTGTCTTTGTGTTGCCGTGCCAGCGGCGGATGATAGCGGCCACTAAGCTGGCTGGCAGGACAAAATATTGTTTAGCACAATTTTCTCTGGGTCTCTAATATAAGGTTTTAATGTCAGATGAGTTCAGTTGCAAACACACGCCAAGAAGCGAATGAAAGCAAGCTATGTGTAGGTGCGTGCGTCTCTGTGCACATGCAATGCATCAAACATCAAAGCAAGAGGGAACAGGGGGTGGCTTAAACATGTATAACTATCGCACACCCTAGCGATGCTAGGCTAACCCTAGCCCTGGCTAAACCCAAAGCAGCTTTCATAGACAGTGGGGCTAAAGACAGTTAAACCCCTGGAATCCCATTTCCTAGCGCTGAGGCCAATGATGAAAATTATTTGCTACTTTAGTCCCTGACAATCCCTCCCCCTGCAACAATCAGTGACCCTAACCACAGATCTGAGATCTGATTAATGTGCATGCAGTTGCTGCCTCAACCACTAGGGATGTAAAATGTGTCTGAATCTGGAAGTGTGGTTAGGGACAGCATCATTCCACTCATTCTGGACCTTTCAAATACATTACTGGATGCATTTCTCTGGCCTATGCCAAATTATGTGGTGGGTGTGTGTGTGTGTGTGTACGCTCCTGTGCATATGCATATATAACTGTGTGTACGTGTGTGTGTGTTTGTAGGTGTGTGTGTGCGCTTGTGAAAGTAGCTCTGCGAAAGCCTTCTGCACACATGCCAGCACAAAGTCAGGCTGTTTATGGAAGCCTGTTATATAAGACGCTTGCCTGCGTATTTGAGGTTTGGCGCTGGAGTGAGAGAAAGAGAGAAAGAGGGGAAAAAGATGGAAGGATGGATGCAGGGAGGTAGAGGGGAAGGAAGAGAGAGGAAGAAAATGAACAAGAGGGAGTGAGATGGAGTTTTCTTCTCATTTGAACAGCAGGCTTGTACCCAGCTTGACAGCAGTGATATGAACAGAGCCTGTCCGGGAAGTAGAATTGACCTGCGTTTCTAGACGTCCAGCCGATTAAATTATATTAGAGATATTTTTTAACATACTGGAGTTTGTTCACTCGGCCCATATATTTGGGTAAGCCCAATAATTGAATAACCTGTTTGGGTTCTGCTGGGCTCTTTCGGGTGGGTTCATAATCCAGGAGAAGGAAATCTCAACAGTCTAGTACTGATGTAGCCCAAGGATGTGTCTTGACCTTTGTTTTAGAACTGTGTTTGCACATTTGCATTGTGGCTGGAGTGTGTTCGTATCTGCAAGTGTGTTTTTGTGTCTATAATAGTGTATTTAGAGCCTTGACGTGTGGAGACACACACACACACACACACACACACACTCTGTCTGCTGCAGACTCACTCATTCAGCAGAAGAAAGACCACCGAAGAGTACGCTAATCTGTTGGCATGACAACTGGAGAGGAATATTTGGCTGGCCTAGAAAATATGGTTGAGGAAGAAAAGATGAATGAGCTGCAGTCAGGAGCTGTGATGTCATATCAATAAAAAGGGTTTTAAAGGGCTTCACAGGATTTATTCCCCGTGTGGCAAACAGGTGAATTGCAGGAACAGCGTGTACAATTCAATATGAATCTCCCGTTCCCCTTTTAGCCTCTTTTGTCCACCAGTTTTAAACGGCTTTAAAAATGATTTTTCTGTTATTGGGAATATATTTCAAACCAATTTAGATGGCACAATGATTCCCTACACTCTTTAGTGTGTGAAAGAAACCAATAAGACAAATACCACAGCCAATCACGACACTAGTAAGTAAAACTGTGATTCACCAGCATTCCACTATTACTGCAGATACATTGCACGTTCATGGACACTTTCTGAAACTTCATACATTCAATCAGAAAGACAGATGGGCAGACAGTCTGAGTTGCTTTACATACAGACAGATGGATAAAGGAGAGACAGAGGAACGGACAGACGAAGGAGACAGACAAACGTTGCTTGTAATGCAGACAGACTGTAGCTGGAATTACAGACGGGCAAAGTTGCTTGAATTTCAGACAGCGGAAATTATGATACAGAGATGCCACATCCTCTAGTGATCAAACACCTTTTTAAGCAAATCAACTCCACTTTCTTTAGGCTACACTGTATATCTCTTTATTGATGATTCCGCTCACAGAGTTTGCTTTCAAGTGCAGACACCTTATGGTCCAACACAGCCGAGCAGGTCTTATAGACCTCATACTTAGAAAGAGACACTGTGCCAGCTTTGGTATGTCTTTGGGGCTTTTCTTGTGCAATGCAATATATTGTGTAGGATTTGGGTTCTTTAGAACCTATACCATCGACTTGAACGGTGAGAACAATATCAAACCAGGGCTTAGAACCGTAAAACATGTCTGAATTTATAGTTTAATTTCTACTTAAAAGCTTTTGAGCAGTGCAGAGGGATGAAAACTCCATTCACTGCTTCCCACAGATGATCATAAAAAAACATTTAATAGTTCCCTCAGTACAGTCACGGTGAGAGCTTTAAAAGGGGGAGTGGGGGAGAATTGGGTGAGAGAGGGAGAGAAATTGCAAGAAGAAAGGAGAAGGAGCAGCATCATAAAGGATGTAGAGAGGAAGGTGGGGAGGTTTCAGTGAAGCGAGAGATTTTGCGAGAGGAATGCTAATGGTTTTCTGAGGAAATCATGTAGATTAATGTAAGGGTATAAAAGTACTTTCTGCCACATCAGATTGCAAGACAATCTTCTACATCTTTGGATACACTTCGGTCAACAGCAACAGATCAGGGAAGGCACATATTGAATGAGTCACTGCAGGGCAACAGCAAAACCATGGCAGGCCATACCTGCTATACAGCCAAACTATGTTTCAAGATGAGACATTTTAAGAACAACAAACATAGGTTTTGCAAGCCTAGATGAAACCCGCTGATGGACTCAAAATAAATGTTCAGTGGAGTCTAGAAGAAAATCACAATTTCATATGTTTTAAGTCCAGTAAAAGGCTTCATATGGGCCTGTGAACCCAACTTCCTCAAGGTTTAGTCAGAATGGTATCATGCAGCAACCTCATTTTGTGTGGGTGTCCGTTTTTCACCAAAAAAACTAACAGATTTTCAACTTCTCTAGGTATTTAGGCCAAAGACTGGTTGCATGGCTAAACATAGCCAAAGGCTTTAAGTCTGCAGGCCAAAATACAATCTTCCATACCTTGGATTAGACTCAGTCCGCTCATCTCATGGAGAAAAGCACACCAGTCAAATTAAACTTTACATCTTGTCCAACATCATCTCAGACATGATTTCTTAGGTTTTTGTCAGCCCAAGGTTGAGGAGAGTGGAAAATAACTGGGATCTCTTCTTGCAGAACTATAAGCATTCCAACACTGTGACTTAAATCCAAACCAGGTGAAAGAAAATTATGATTAAGAGAGACAAATGTGACAAACTGCGACAAATATGACAAGATATCTTGAGAGTGGAGGCTAATTTTGTCATAAAGGGTGTTGATCATTGTCTTAGCAGTGTGTTGGAGACAGACAGAAAGACAGACATGACACTGTCCTTCTAGTTCGTTATCCTGTGAAGCTGATCCCCCAGGTGAGTAGTTACTGGAATGAATAAAAGGGGCAATGAGGCTACTTCGACCTGAAATAACACTTTGGCTTTACACACATTAGCAGAGATAGCGTAGGTGCTCTGGGAATGTGTGTTTCTATGAAACATTCAATCAAACCTGAGTGAGTCAACAAATCAAATGCTATAGCAGAAGTGCTTAGGGAGTGGGAAGAAACAGAGAGAGGAAGGGCAACCAAGGAAGAAATCTTTATGTGAAGTGTTGCTTTAAAAAATTCATGGCTCTCCAATTATGCTGAGAGAGAGAGATACAACAGGAGGTGGGAACAGTCCAATCAGACACACGCAAAAATCTTTCCCTCTGCCATGGAGAGAGTGAGAGGATGACCAAAGGACGAGATAATAAGGGATGAGAGCCCAGGGGTTTCTTACTTCACCATGATGTTACAGGGCTACCACCCCAGCCTGTCTTTCAGAGATTCTGATCCATTAAGTACAATGACTATTCATTTCCATGACGTTGCTGATCACAGTGCACCTAAAAGTAGAGTAGGTAAAAACATCTCAGTGATGTGTGTGTGTGTGCCAGTATTCAAAGATTAGCAATCACAAAAAAAAATGTTTCCCTTTATACTGCATATCAGAATGAATGCTGTAAAAATATCTTTGGGGAACATTAATGGTGATTTCACCAAACCATCCAGACAGACTTTCAACTTCTCCTCAAGGCCATTTATGTGAGAAGTGCCCTTCATCTGATACTATAAAAGCCTGCTGCTTAGAGTTAGATCTTTTATGATGGCCAATCAGACTATTTAGGCCAATTGTTCGCTTCTTGAACAATGGAACTGGCAACCCATCCAGTCTGCTTCACTTTAATTACAGAATGACAGACAGCATAATTTCCTCTCACGCTATGGCTGGATGTGCACCTGGCAACGCATTCAGCCTGAAATCACTGCAGTTTCTTTGTTTTGTATGTTTTAGCATTATTTTACAGATTATTTCATCAAATCAATCAAATGCATTTTATAAAGCCCTTTTAACATCAGCAGTTGTCACAAAATGCTTTCACAGATACCTAGCTTGAAGCCCCAAACAGTAAGCAACAATTAAGTTAATGCACAGGGGCTAGGAAAAAAACCCTAGTAGGTCAGAACATAGGAAGAAACCTAGAGGGGAACCAGGCTCTATGGGGTAGCCAGTCCTCTTCTGGCTGTGCCAGGTAAAGATGATAAGAGTAAAATATGATAATAAATGAAAGCATGTGGGCTGTGTCCAGAGTCTATAAACAGAACCAAAGGTCTGCTGCACGACCAGGAGGACGAGGACAGGAACAATCAGATGGAGTGAGAGCACTGGCTGCCGGAATCATCTGTAACACAGCCAAGAGGACTTTGGACAGGGACAGCTTTTCTTTGCCTGCTAAGCAAATGCTTTTTTGTCCTTCCCAGTTATTTGGCAGGATTTTAAAGCAAACTGATGGTATCCTGGACAAGGAAACCTTACTAAAATCCAAGGCATTACTAGTTAGGCATTAAGGCATAGGATGAGGGTTAGGTTAGGGTTGGCAATTTGAGCTACAGTAGCTTGTCTGTTGGATCGGACCACACAAGCCAGCCTTATCTCCCCACGAGCATCAGTGAGCCTTGGCTGCCCATGACCCTGTCGCCAGTTCACCGCTTGGACCACTTTTGATAGGTACTGACCACTGCAGACCGGGGACACCCCACGAGGGATGCAGTTTTGGAGATGCTCTGACCCAGTCCTCCAGCCATCACAATGTATCCTTTGTCAAAGGCACTCAGATCCTTTTGCTTGCCCATTTTCCAGCTTTTAACACATCAACTTGGAGGACAGAATGTTCTATTGCAGCCTAATATATCCCACCCACTGACAGGTGCCATGATAACAAGATCATCAGTGTTAATCACTTCACCTGTCAGTGGTTATAATATTATGGCTGATCGTTATCATCACAACCAAAAATAAAATACTACATTAATTACTGTAGGCCATGCATCCAACTATCTGTTACAAACATGTATTTACAATGCTACTTTCTTAATCAACTTTTCTTTAAGAACGTCAAAACTAACAGCTGTTGGACGGAAATTAGGCTACAGAGCTGAAAGCCAGCGGTTGGGGTAGAACTCTGCTGGCAGCCGTTCAAATGAACGAAACAACCGTACAGTTGAACAATAAAACTGTCAGTCAGTCATTCACAAGTGTTTATCATTACAATCAAAAATCAGCTACTACATTATTTTTGACTTACCATGTGTTCAATTACCTGTTACAAACATGTCTTTATAATGCTACTATCTTGATCTATTTTTCTTTGTGAAAGTAAAACGAGCAGCGCATTCCGTAGTTGGGTAGAACACCGCAGCCAATCGTTCAAATTAACGAAACAACCGTTCAATTGAACGATTAAACTGAACGAGTCAGTCGTTCACAAGTCTTTATTACTCAGGCCAAGGCAGTGGCTCTGTGCTTGTTTTCATCTGTTTTTCATGGCATCAGTAATCAACTAACTAATATTAATTATTATAGTCTGTGTTCACTTATCAGTTATAAGCATGCCTTTATGAAGTTCCTGCCTTGATTTATTTTTCTCTGTGAATGTACATAGAAGTTGATCAGAGAACTGAGCTGGAGGACCGGGTATGAAGTAAGTGATCATGTTGTAGAAACCCGCTGTCAAACGTTCGAATGAACAATACAATTGAAGGAGTCACTAGAAAAAAACACTTTTGAGTCCAGAGTCACTAAAAAGATTTGTTCAAAACGAATGAATCGTTCGCGAACTGCACATCACTACTGTTTACATCTGACCACGCTGTTTGCCTGCTCCATTCTACCCATTCTGCAATTGGGAACCACCTTGGCCTTTCCTGAGTCATATCATGGAAGAATCAATGGAGCAACTTGGTCAACAAGACACACGAGTCGTCTATGCGAGAAACTTTTTACTGCAGAGAACCTACGTTCACTTAGAAGAGGACTGAAGGCGATTCCATCTAGTTATCCAGTGACCCAGTTCAACCCGTGGAGACAAGGCAGATTGTAAGTGTTACTTCCGAATGCAATGTTATAATACACAAAGTACACATTGCCTCCGGATATTCTGGGCAAGGGTTTGGGATTAACCCCCTTAAGCTGCTGTCCGAAACGTCTATTTCAGTCAATTCATCCTCTGTGTATGCTGGTTAGAACAAGTAAGGCTCTATCCCCCAAAGTGTCCTACCTGATTGTATTCAGAGTCAGACATAATATACATGTATTTTCCTTTAGCTCTCAAGCAGATAAAGTTTGACTGTCTGAGGTGAATATCAACGACGAAATAGGTAACTTGCTTTCTAGCTAGCTACTTGTAACTTTTGTTTACTGTAATGTATACATTTACTCTTAAAAACGCTTGTAATGATACAATTGTGAACAAAACTGACTGGTAAATACAGGAAGTACCCTTTTATTTGAAATGAGATTTATATTGCGAAAATTTAAACTTTATTTTGAGAAATACAACATGTTCTTTGAGGTAAACAACACCACTAGTCTTAATTTGCAGCTTGCAATGCAGCTCTGTGATAGAGGTACGAACAGTTTCCATTCATTAATTTTGATGATGCTAATAATGCTAATTACAGACTGGGACAGAGCTGAATAATAGATTGTTTGAATAAATGACTATGTGCATATTCAGGAATATATCTTGGTAAGTGGACTTTTAGACAAATATTAATTTTGGACAAACTATCCCTTCAATGCCTAACTAGCATTGCCTAAACCTAGAGACTATGCCCAATTGTAAATGTTCCCTATTCCTCTAAGCTGGTCATTTATTTGCCTGCCAAAAAACCTTAAGTTGTGGGGTCAATTTCTTTCCAGAGTTTACTATCTCAGTGGGGACTTCCAGTCCCCACATGTACACATAGACCAGGATCACTCACATCTACTCCTGTGGCGTTGGCTGGTTGTCATGGTTACCTGGCAATACTCTGGGATGCACAGACACCGTTGCCATGGAAGCCAGACAAGTAAAAAAAACAAAAACAGAATCATTCACAAAGGCTTTTCTAAAACATGTACCCTCATAATTTAAATCACCTACTTTTCTTTATCTATGTATCTATCTATATCTGACACTCACTCTCTCCAGCTATAACTAAAACCTTTCTATTTCTGTCTCTCCTCGCTTCCTCCATCCTGTTTTGCCTACCCAGTCAATTTTCCCCATCCCCCACTCCCCCGGCTTCTCTCCTTACTACCCTCATCCCTTGTTTCAACTTCTGTTTCTTTCCGCTCCAACCCTCAGATTTTCTCCTCAGCATCCCTCTTTAATCTCTCCTGAACTGCCTTAAGATTTTTGTTTTCAATCCCTCTCCGATTTCATCTAAATCCCTTCTATTCTCCCTCTCTTTGTACTGTCCTGGGTATTGATCCAGCTGCATGAAGCCGCATTCATTTCCTGCTTAGTGATAGTCAGCTGACATACTGCTCTGCTCTACTACACACAGATTAAGTGAAAAGCCTACAGTATGCATTAGCAAATAATTAGAACCAACCGGTTCGTTTCCATTCCTGTTGTGTGTAGGTATGTTTTGTATGTGTGTGTATGTTGTGTGTGTGTGTGTGAGTGAGTCTATGTTGTGTATGTGTGTGTGTATGTTGTGTGTGTGATGTGTATGTTGTGTGTGTGTTGTGTATGTGTGTGTGTATGTATGTTGTGTGTGTGTGAGTGTATGAATGTTGTGTGTGTGTGTGTGTGATGTGTATGTGTGTGTGTGTATGTTGTGTGTGTGTGTGTATGTATGTTGTGTGTGTGTGTGTGTGGGTGTATGAATGTTGTGTGTGTGTGTGTGTGTGTGTGTGTGTGAGTGTGTACCTGCATATGCATGCCAACTGAACAGCAGTGGTTGCATCAGACCAGACTGATGAAAATGAGATATTGCTAAAGGGGCTGAAGTGATGCATGAAGTCATTACGTCGTAAGAAGCTAAGAGTTTTTATTGTTGTGATTTCCTTTTTTTCACTGTCGGTTGGGTTCTTCCAGTAGTATCTGGGACTCGGGTCCCAATTGTCAGGACTGATGACTTGGACTCGACTACTGGTGACTTGGACTTGGACACTGGTGACTCAAAGTCTAAATCCCATTATCTTGAACGACTTGAAATACTTTTTACTTAGCTACCCTTTGCATGGTTAAGAAAACCAAGCTGATCTACGAAATTAAAACCTGTAGTGTTCAGTTTAATAGTAAATCTGAATTCTACCTGATTTTGTCATCTCTAAAAACATCCCACATTCCACATTGTATCCCATTGCCAAGTTATTCTGTAAAGTCTCTGGCTTTTTGTCAGTGAAAATGGCTTGATTCTAGCCTTAAACCGCTCAAAAGATATGACCCTTCATCAGCGCTAACAACTGCATTTCTATAGTACGTACATAGGTGGGACACATCTTAAACAAATAAAGTAGCTATACTGTCTTCCATAAATAGGCTGCCACATTTCCAGACATGAACTTTAATGACAGGGCTGGGTTGTATTCATGTATTTATTCTGCTAAACAAAACAGATTCGTTTCAATTGGGCAAATTCAAGCAGGTCCCAGTCCCTTCCATTTATAATGAATTTGGGAAAACATACTAAAACTTAAATATTTTGTTTGGCCAAATAAACACACCCCCTGGTTACTTAACCACTGCCAGTAGCCAATATGTAAACATTTGTCAGCACAGCAAATAACTTTTAGTTCATGTGGACCCAGTGACTCAGACTTGAGCTGCTCTAGGCCAAGGATTCAATCACCAGAACTCAGACTTTCGCCATAGCGACTCAACTTGTGACTTGACCATTAGGGGCTGGGTGTTGGACTGGACTCTGATTTAGCAACATCAGACTAGAACACAGGGGACCCTGGACAGAACTTGGACTCAAGATTTAATGAGTTGACTATATCTCTGGGTTTTCCTGAATATTACCCTCTTTATACTTCACATCTCTTCTTTGTGCCTCTTTCTCCATCTTGTCGGACTGTCTCTCTTTCCTATTTCTCCTATTTCTCAGCGTGGTAACGATTCACTGATTCTCAACGATTCTCTTGTCCAAGTCAAATAGCAGTGAAACTCTGATCCTCTGACCACAGATGGCCAAGCCAGCCAGACGGCAGTAAAAGAAAAACACAGAATATGCTGGATTTACACTGTGTCTTTTAAGGAAAGACTGAACAGTGTCCAGATAAAAGCTTCTAGTTCTCACATCCAGAGTGGTTGCGGTTGGTGGGTGTCCCTCTGGTTGATGCTTGGCAATGTGAGTGGACTGACTTCCTGCCTGTGTCACAGGACCCCCCGGTCTCAGCTCAAAGGTTTTACTCTGCTATATTATTGTGCCGTGGGAGTAGGGTCAGTTCTCCTTCTTCATCGTAAATCCTTGTAAATCTAAAGAATGCCCCCCCCCCTTTGCTGATAACTTCTTCATTGAGAAGAAATCCACTTACTGTCTTAAGAGGAATGCACTAATCATGAGTGGCTCTGGGTAAGTTAACTTACTTAAAAGCAGCTTACTTGTGAAAACAGAGTCTTTCAAAGCTGCTGACTGAATCATTAGGGGAAATCTCACCAGCGATCACACCCAAGATTACAACAGGGTGACATCGAAAACTGTGAAGATAAGAAGTGGACTGACGGGCAACAGAGAGAGGAATGGATGGATGATGTACTGAGGGATGGAGAGTCGCATGGGTGGACGAACAGATGGAAGAAGGAATGGATGGATGGAGAAATGGATGGATGGAGAAATGGATGGATGGAGAAATGGATGGATGTAACAGTTATTCTCCAACCTTTCGGATTGAAATGTTAAAGAGGAGTGTTCGGGTGGAAGCTACAACCGACCATATCCACGTTCGATCACAACGATCGTGCTGAAGACAAAAGACTCTGAGACAGTCCATGAGCCCTCAGCAACCATGACAACTGCTGTTATATCAGAGAGGGCCACTCGAAGCCAAGACACCATAGGAGCTGGGAGCTTTAACCGAGAGAGAGAGAGGGACAGGGAGGAAGAGCTGAGAGAAAAGAAGAGTGAGAAAAGGGCAGACAGAAAAGAACAAAGAACCACAGTCGCTGCCACAAACAATCTACAGCCAGAAAACACACACACACACACACGTTTGAAGCACTAACACAACAGCACCACTGTCATCACCCCAGCCGCCTTGGCCAGCGTCCTCACAAGCCATCAATGCCTCCTCCTCTCTTCTCCCCCTTTCTCCTCCTCTCTCCTCATCCCCCGATCAAGACCTTGACTGCACAGCATTAACATTCCACTCCAGTCCCTCCGCAAGGACACCCATTGCCAGCTGCCACATAGAAACGCAATGCACAGAATAGTAAACACACGGCTGCCTGCACATCCCACTCCTTACAAACATTGCATTTCTATTGAAACCTCTGCATATCTATCTGCAATCCCATCCCAGAGTCTGCTCTTGAATATTAACAGACGCGGGGATTTAGCTTTGGCAGCAGTGACGAACACGCAGCAAATCTCTACTACATAGGGAATATGATTATGGATGATGTCATTATAGAATTGGCAGAAACCAAAGTGCCGCTGATCAACGAGGAAGCAGGCGCGAACTGGCTGGAATGTGTTGCGCGGTTCAGTCACTACGGCGCTTCCGCTGAGCTGTCGCAGCCCAGCCTGTCGTAGCTTCGCGTAAACCGGCACGGCCGTAGCCGTCGGTACCCCGTACAGTCACCCCTGGTAGCCTACCTGACTTTAAAATCCTGCGCTGTGATCTGGGCCTGGGCTCCAGTAGACGCGGCTTCCGTACAGTAAATCTGAGGGAAATAGAAGCGGTGGGACTGCACGTTTATATCCATAGCGCTAGCTCCCACGCGTCAGACAATACCAGGGGGAGGCGGGAGGCTATTTCTCTAGTTTGTCAATGTCAGTTTTTCGGTAGGTCCGTCCGGCTGTGGCGTGAATTAACGAGAGTGGTCAAAGGTGAGTGATGACATGTCAGGCATCCCCTCAGTTGGGATGTGTGCGAGGCGTCTGTGGCGGGGAGGGGGGCTGGGGGTTCACAAGAGGCGAGCGACTGAGCTAGGCATCCCCCTCCAGTCTCCTCTTTGCAGAAATAAAGGATGGCACCTTTCCCTCTCTCCAGCAATGTCACTTGATCGCCTCCACTGGCTCCTCACAGACACACTGACCTATTTCCTCAGCAGCAACAGAGTCACTCACAGAAAATAAAGAAATAAATGCTAATAAAAGAACAAGGATGCTTCCAGTGACAATGCCTTGTGGAAGAAACAGAAATGCCCTTTTGTCACCACGGTCCATTCATTGCCACAGCAGGAAGATTTTAGGTGAGGTGGATGAGGAAGAAAGGAGATGGAAAGGAAAGAGAAAAAAGGGAACAAATGAATGCTACAACAAATGCTAGAACAGCCCTCAGTCGAGTCTGAGAGAAATGAACGGGAGATGAGATGAGAGCCCTTTGGTTATTTTAGAGAGAGAAGGACAGAGAGAGTGAGAGAGGAGAGCTGGAGTGAGTCCTGGTTCTGGGAGGCGTGGCCCTCACACTGCCTCTCTCCTCTGTGTCTCACTGGATTACCACCTCCCCTCCGCCCTCTCTACCCTCCTCCTTCTCCCCCTCCCCCAGGCTGCTGGTCCTTTCCTCCCCCTCCTCTCTTTTCCTCCATCCCTCCTCTCCTCTCCTCCCCTGTTCCAGCTCTCTGATAGGCACGGCCAGGAATGTGTGAGGCTGCGTGCAGTGTGGGAAGAGCAGAGGGGAGGAGAGTGGAAACGACTGGCGTTAATTCACCCGACGGCTCCGGGCTTTCTCCTGTCTGATTTGAGGTGTCACGCCGGGGCGCGGTCAGAGACACAACCTCTCTGTTTTTCGTACACAAACACGCCCACACTAATATGCAGAGAAACAGAGACAGAGGTACAAGTTATTCTCTGGTTCAAATGAACGTCCAAACCACAGGTATTGGGCCAGTCACAAAACCAAATGCTCAACAACTGAACAGCAGCTTTTTTCTACACAGCTCAATACTACCACAGTAGTGCCTTATTGTCCATTTTGTGAAACTTTATTTTGGTTGGAAGATGAACCTATGTCAGAGCCTATGTAAAACCCCTGATTGGTTCTATATAAAAAAAAATTTTTTACCATAAAGGATAAATTATATATCTGGCATTGCTGGAGAGATTCGTAATCTCATCTGCTGTTCTCATATCAGACCACCACCCTCAATCCTTCTAATACTGGATGTCAGCCTAGGATGGCATCCACATTCACCAATGGACTCCTTCAAAAAAGGAAAAAAATGACTTGATTATTATATGGAGACAGGTTGCCATCTCATTCTACAGTATAAGAGCATACAAGTAGCACTCCTCTAATGAAAAATAGCAATGAGTGTGCAATGTGGTTCTCCCTGTAAGTCCACTGCTCTGTAAATCTGTAAATCACTCTGGATAAGAGCATCTGCGAAATGACTGAAATTGAAATGTAATTACAACTGTATTTGTCACGGACAATTTCATTTCTTAGTGATGCGATCTGACTAGGACTTTTTCTAACCACCAGAAGCGATTTTTGATTTGTTAATATATTATGATGAATATAAAGAGATGCTGTGTATTATGCTAAAACACTCTGATGCTTAATGGGATTCAGTTCCTTGTCTGTGGAGATGCTGTAGCTGAGTCTGTTGTGTCTGTAGAGAGGCTGTGGCTGAGTCTGTTGTGTCTGTAGAGAGGCAGTGGCTGAGTCTGTTGTGTCTGTAGAAAGGCTGTGGTGTCTGTAGTCCTATGTCAGTCTGTTGTCCACTGGGCTAGTTCGTAGCAGTACAACAACATTCAAAACATACACTGCAAAAAATCTCTCTTATCAAGTATATTTATCTTGTTTTCAGGTAAAAATCGAACTATCCTTCAAAATAAGGTAAATTGTCCTTAACTAGCTAAAGTTGTATTAGATAATACTGCTTGGTTTTAGAAAATATGCCTTGAATATCAAGTAAGTTGTGTTGTTCCATTGGCAGATAATTTCACTTATTTCAAGCAGAAATCTTTTCAAATATAGTCACATTTTCTTTTTTTGCAGTTTACTGGTTGATATCATGTATGCTTACTGCATGCTTTAGATGACGTGCAGTTATTTGGAAATATTTGGACACAACACAATTTCCATAATTTTGGCTTTGTACGCCACCACAGTGGATTTGAAATTAAACAACCGAGATGCAACTGAAGTGCAAACTTTTAGCTTTAATTCAAGGGGTTGAACAAAAATATTGTATGAAACGTTTAGGAATTGCAACCATTTTCATACACAGTCCCCTTATTTCAGGGGCTCAAATGTAATTGGACAAATTTAAACAATCATACATTTTTTAATACTTTGTCAAGAATCCTTTGCAGGCAATGACTGCTTGAAGTCTGGAACACATGGATATCACCAAACACTGGGTTTCCACCTATATGATGTTTTGCCAGGCCTTCACCGCAACTGTCTTCAGTTGTTTGTTCATGGGTCTTTCTCCCTTAAGTTTTGTCTTCAGCAAGTTGAATGCATGCTTGATCAGTTTGAGATCAGGTAATTGACTCAGCCATTGCAGAATATTCCACTTCTTTGCTTTAGCAGTATGTTTTGGGTCAATATCCATCTGTGAAGTAAAGTGCCGTCCAATCAACTTGGCTGAATCTGAGCAGACAATAAATCCCTATACACTTAAGAATTCATCCGGCTGCTTCTGTCTTCTGTCACATCATCAATAAACACTAGTGACCCAGGGCCACTGGAAGCCATGCATGGCCATGCCATCCCACTGCCTCTACCGTATTTTACAGATGATGTGGTATGCTTCGGATTATGAGCCGTTCCAAGCCTTCTCCAAACACCCTTCCCATAATTCTGGTACAGCTTGATCTTAGTTTCAGAATGCTGTTCCAGAACTGGGCTGACTTTTTTAGATGTTAATTGGCAAAATCTGGCCTTTCTATTCTTGAGGCGTATGAATGTTTTGCACCTTGTGGTGAACCCTCTGTATTTGCTCTCATGAAGTCTTCTCTTTACGGTAGACTTGGATAATGAAATGTCTATCTCCTGGAGAGGGTTCTTCACTTGGCTGGATGTTGTGAAGGGGTTTTTCTTTACCATGGAAAGGACCCTACAATCATCCACCACTTGTCTTCTGTGGACGTCCAGGTCTTTTTGTGTTGCAGAGCTCACCAGTACGTTCTTTTTTTCTCAGAATGTACCTAACTGATGATTTGGCCATTCCCAATGATCCTGGCATCTCTCTGATGGATCTTCACACTTGTCCATGAAACAGCTTTTGAGTCAATTGTCCAATTAATTTTGGTCCCCTGAAAAAGAAGGGGCTACATATTAAAGAGCTGTAATTCTTAAACCGTCCTCCAATTTGGATGTGAATACCCTCAAATTAAAGCTGAGAGACTGCACTTTAAGCCCATATTCATTATTTAACTGTAACTTGAATATATTTAGGTGAACAGCCAAAATAACAAAACTTGTGTCGGTGTCCAGTTATTTCTGGACCTAACTATATAATGGTATTGTACCAATTAACGGGTTGGGTTGTTTTGAACTCCTCCAGCAAGCAGATCTCCTAAGGTAGTTCAAGGAACCATGACCAAACCTCCTGTCCAGATATTCACACTCTTTTTTTACGTTACTATCAAGTATTAGATGTTTTAGTCCTAGAATAGGCTTAATCCGTGTCTGTGAAACACGCCCTACGTGTATGTTGATTGAGCTAGTAGTAAAACAGTTGGGCCAAGCTGAGCCCTGGGCACACCATACACCTTCCTGACCATCCATCAGCTGTGAGGTCACTGGGTCCTGACACACTGAACCCCACTTCAGTCTAACGATATTATTTAGTTTTACTGACCATCGTGTGTGTGTGTGTGTGTGTGCCTGCCTATCTTACAATACTAGTGAGGAGCAATGTTGTAAACCATAGAAGATTTGAAATGGGAGAATTTTAAGTGAAGGGATTTGGCCACTCCTCACTAACTCTTGTGTTAGAGTTAGGTGATAGGTTTAGGATTCAGGTTAGGAATAGAGTTTAGGATGTTTTTTTTTATTATAATCAATGTTCATAAGGGGTGCCAATATTTGTGTGTGTGTGCTGAAAACTTCTAGAACTGTAAATGTCCCAGTCAGTAATGAAATCAAAAGACAGAGAATGAGACTATTACATAAAAGAAACTGATCAAAAGACAGTAAAGACAAAGATGGATGGTGGGAAAACGAATACAAAGAAAAAATAACAGAGTGAGGAGAAGGGAAGAGAAAGATGGGAAGAACAGGAATCAAAAGACAGGGGAGAGAAAGGGCCTAAAGAGGGAGAGATGAGAGCGGGACCAGGTTGGAAAGAAAGAACAGAAACAGACAGACACAAAACAGGTAGTGAGACAGGAAAGACCGGATGTACCTGAGTAGGTTAGAAGGATAAAACACTGGAAAGAGGAAACAGGGATAATATGAAGAAAAAACTGCAATGGTTGATGTTGTTGCACCCTCCTCCCACATCAGCCTCTCTGGTTAGATGGCATTCTAATCCTTAAAGAGATACACCTCCATCTGTGTGTCTGTCAGAATGCTACTGGAACAGCCAATCATTTCCATGCTGCCTGGGGTATGGCCTTCTGTCTGACACAACACGAGATGGAGGGAGAGAATGAGCTAGACAGGGAGAGAGAAGGAGAGAGAGAAGAAAAAGAGATAGAGGTAGAGGAAGTAGCAGACAGGGAAACCCTGTGGAGGGGGAGGACGAACGCGGATAGAGGGTAAGGAGAAGTGACAGAATAAAGGGGAGGGGAGGCAGTGTGAGTTTGTTTGGGCTGGCAGCCATCCCGTATGGTGATCTCTCACCAAGGTCAAAGACTGGCAAGCCATGGGATTGGACAGGAGGGGCAGCTGCAGCAGCCAATCATATCCATCACCTCAGCTGCCAATCAACACCCTGCCACAGATGATTTGCTAAGAACTGTAAGGGTGGGATTGCCATTCTGCCGGTGCTGTTCAATCCACTCACAGAAATGCTCCTTCCTATTTCCATCAGTCATCCTGCCACTCCTGCGATAATGGCCTTGTTCTAAATTAACATGTGTAGTGTCACACACACACACACAAACACACACACACACAAAGCTAACTGCACATGTGGGACTTTGTAGCAAGATTTAGACCTTGTGATTGAGCGGAACATGTGAGTCACACTCCATGTAATATGTCCACCATAAAGACGTACACACACACACACACACAAGCACTCTCAGCTGTGAATGGCTTACAAACACTGCTTGAATCCCTCACTGTCAGTGTAATAACACTAATGAAGATCTGGCAATACACACATTTCTAGAGGAACACACTGGAAACACACACATTTCTAGAGGAACACACTGTCTCACTTGTCAACAGAACTGAATGGACAGATTGTGGAAAAAGATGACTAACGTCCGTCTTCCCCACACTTATCCCACGACTGCATGGCCTCAGAGCGGAGGAGGAGAGCGGAGGAGGAGAGCAGAGCAGATTCTAAGTGAGATGTAGGAGAGGGCAGAACGGGGTAGGGATACAGATCTGACATGCTGCTCCTCTTACCCCTGAGTCTTGACAAATACAGAGGGAGCTGGAGAGAGGGAGAGAGAGAGAGAGAGAGAGAGAGAGAGAGGGGAAGGTGTCTAGTTCCGTGATGTCCCCTGTATTCATGGGTAACTCACATAAGCTCATCCTATCAGGGGATTGGACCGCAGCACAGACACTCTGACACACAAATAGGCCTACATAAAGAGGTTGAAACACACGAGCTGATCTGTTTTAATTACCACACACACTGCAGGGAGCTTGACAGAGGGGATGTAGGAAAAAGTGTGTGTCTTTGTGTGTGTGTGTGTGTGTGTGTGACTTTGTGTGTGTGTGTGTGGGAGATGAACGGGGGCTTGTTTTCTCTCATTCAACGGCTTGATTACCCGACTCGTCTGTGAGGATTAATCTGACAACGCGCTGCAATAGCCCAAATTGCCCGGCGATGATCTCACTACACAGTAGTGAACGAAGCATGGCCGGTGAACTGTGGCTCAACAGTGTTCCTTCCTGTTCTCCCCTGCCCACCTTAGGGCAGCTTCACCAACTCACTTCACCTTTTATAACCAAAGTACCACCTTCCATTCCAGTATAACATTGTGACAGCTGGACAAGAAAAAGCTTCCCGAAAGTAATACAACCCAGTCAAAAAGATTAAATAGGTCAAAATAGGTCAAAAAATCCCTACCTGATTGCCACAACAGGAAATGAGGGGTTTACCCACCATGCATTTTACCATGAACAGGAATGGCAATATAGACGTGCTTAGGCAATGCACATACTGTTGATGTACAGGACCGTTTATTACTATAAAACATACTTTAGTCAAGGTAAAGCATGCTATATGGTACATATTTTAGTCATGTCAATGATTTTCCCAGGCCAGTAAAGTCGACAGGTTGGCATGAGCAAAGCTAAAACAATGTCCTCGAGAATGTGCACATTCATCAATCACACTGTCAAGAGTGCGAAACATGTTGCCTGGCTACCCATCCACATTCCTCAAGCAAAGTAACGTTTCTGCACCATGATTAGTCTGGATTTAACTCCCTCCCTGACAATTTCTAAAATACCACCCTCCGCGGACATAAACTTTGGATTTCAAATGTTAATCACCTTTAAAAGATGGCTGGTGCCCCTGGCACTGACCTAAACTCTACCAGCGCATACCACTAACTAGTTAGCCCTCTCACATCAGTTACACGGACAGGAATGGTAGAACAGCACAGAATCAAATGCTTTTTGTGTTAAACATAGAAATGGAAAAACGTCTCATCTGTGTATTTATGCAATTGTATCATTTATTATAGCCTTAAGGGCTCTAGTGGTTTAAGCTGCCGCTGGAGCACATTCAATTATGTGGTGTGGGTTTGGTTCTGGCCTTCTTCCATTTCAGGACAATCTCTCCACCGTCTTTCACACTTTCTTGCTTCTATCAAAAAATAATAACCTTTCTAAAATAAATACAGAAGCTTGCAAAGGTTTTCCAAACCCCTGACCGATTTTTACTGAAATTTTACTAATTTACGGAATTAAAAATGGTATATTGAAATGTTATTCTGTTTGTTATTTTATTTAAAAACACAGAGATGCAAAAGAACATTTGTAAAATTACATTGGTTTTATGTTAGGGTATATAGGTTTGATAAATAGGTTGCATAAATATTCAACCACTACATTGATATTTGGTGGAGTCAACGTTGTTTGCAATAACAGATGTGTTTTGGCTCGTACAGATTCATCCCCCACTTTGTTTGCCCACTGACAAAGAAATGATCGGTCTGTAATTTTAATGGTAGGTTTATTTGAACAGTGAGAGACAGAATAACTACAAAGAAATCCAGAAAAATTATGTCAAACATTTTATAAATTGATTTGCATTTTAATGAGTGAAATAAGCATTTCATCCCCTCTCAATCAGAAATATTTCTGTCTCCCAGGTGTTTTTTATACAGGTAACGAGCTGAGATTAGGAGCAAACTAATCTCAGTTTGTTACCTGTATAAAAGATACCTGTTCACAGAAGCAATCAATCAGATTCCAAACTCTCCACCATGGCCAAGACCAAACAGTTGTCCAAGGATGTCAGGGACAAGATTGTAGACCTACACAAGGCTGGAATGGGCTACAAGACCATTGCCAAGTAGCTTGGTGAGAAGGTGACAACAGTTGGTGCGATTATTCGCAAATGGAAGAAACATAAAATAACTGTCAATCTCCCTCTGTCTGGGGCTCCATGTAAGATCTCACCTCGTGGAGTTGCAATGATCATGAGAACTGAGAGGAATCAGCCCAGAACTACACGGGAGGATCTTGTCAATGATCTCAAGACAGCTGAGACCATAGTTACCAAGAAAACAATTAGTAACACACTATGCCGTAAAGGAATGAAATCCTGCAGCGCCCGCAAGGTCCCCCTGCTCAAGAAAACACATGTATAGCCACGTCTGAAGTTTGCCAATGAACATCTGAATGATTAAGAGGAGAACTGGGTGAAAGTGTTTTGGTCAGATGAAACCAAAATCGAGCTCTTTGGCATCAACTTAACTCAACGTGTTTGGAGGAGGAGGAATGCTGCCTATGACCCCAAGAACACCGTCCCCACCATCAAACTTGGAGGTGGAAACATGCTTTATGAGTGTTTTTCTGCTAAGGGGGCAGGACAACTTTTCCGCATCAAAGGGACGATAGACAGGGCCATGTACCGTCAAATCTTGGGTGAGAACCTCCTTCCCTCAGTCAAGGCATTGGGTCGTGGATGGGTATTGCAGCATGACAATGCTAAAACACACAGCCAAGGCAACAAAGGAGTGGCTCAAGGAGAAGCACATTAAAGTCCTGGAGTGGCCTAGTCAGTCTCCAGACCTTAATCCCATAGAACATCTGTGGAGGGAGCTGAAGGTTCGAGTTACCAAACATCAGCCTCAAAACCTTAATAATTTTCAGATCTGCAAAGAGTGGGACAAAATCCCTCCTGAGATGTGTGCAAACCTGGTGGCCAACTACAAGAAACATCTGACCTCTGTGATTGCCAACAAGGGTTTTGTCACCAAGAACTGAGTAATGTTTTGCAGAGGGGTCGAATACTTATTTCACTCGTTAAAATGCAAATCAATTTATAACATTTTTGACATGTGTTTTTCTGGATTATTTTGTTGTTAAATCTCTGTTCAAATAAACCTACCATTAAAATTATAGATTAATAATTTCTTTGTCAGTGGGCAAATGTACAAAATCAGCAGGGGATCAAATACTTTTTTCCCTCACTGTATGTACCAGCATTGCACACAGTGATGAAGTGATAATTGTCTGGCTGAAAGGTGAATTTCCTCCCAAGCTTTTGTTGTTTTAGTGAACTTAATCAGGTGCTCTTGCTGTATTTTGCTGTATTTTGCACAATCAATTTCCTTCAATTTTAACAAGATACCACCGCAGATAAGAAGCACCCCCACAGGGTGATGTGGCCACCAGCACACTTCACTATATGGATGGTGTTAGTTGAGGTATTGGCAGATTACGTCCCTGCCACAGAGTTTTGGACAATGACCTCTACAGTGGTCTCATTTAACAACACAACCTTTTCACACACTGCTGCTGGGTCAAAATAATGCATTCAGATGGTACTGAATGTAACAGAGACCTCTAATACAGGCCAGTTTCATGCAGGGCTCTTGATATGGTTAACTGGTGCACCATTACTCCACTGCTATCCACTGATGCTTGTCGCTCCTTCTATAGGATGATTGGCCTCTCTCAATATTTTACTAAATTCAAATGTGTCAGTTTGCCACATTAATGTGGTTGTGGTAATGAAAGTTTCAGCTACTTATAACACTGTGGTGGTCTATTTTGCTTCTACTGGTCTGTGGTATCATGAATTTCACCCGGTACAAGGGCCAACATTAAGCAACATCGCTGTTCGACAAAAGAGAATTAAACTCTACTAAAACTGATTTGAATCTAAAAGACCAGTCCATGAGTCCAGATAAACAATACCAAAATTTGGTCTAAATAGCCTATGATCTCCGGGGTGCCAGAAATATTGATAACCTATTTTTGTTTTAAGAAAGAAACGGTATAAATAGTTGTCAGAGTTCCACTGATAACCTTTCTAGATTTTGCAACTGTCGATGGACTGTGGCCCCGACAAAGCAAATAAACCTCCAAAGTTCCTGGAATCCAGCCAGTCGTGCCATACAAGGGCACAGCAAATCAAACAGAGCATATCAAATACTCCATACGTGTACCAATGAGTATTAAAAAGGCAGAGACAGACTTACATTGGAATATAATGCTTGTCTAATTTCATAGCGAGACGGAAGATGAACTTTTTCATGCCAGAAACAGTCACAATATAACTGTATACAGTTTAGGTTAAGGCTTACTATAACGTAACTACTGTATGTTAAGCCAGCAAATGTGTATCTATAAAAGTGTATCTATAGATGCTCTACAGATTATCTACAGACTATCAATAACATTTTAACTATCTACTAATCCTAACCCTTACATTATCCTTAACATTTGTCCTAACATTAACCCTTACCCTAAACCATATTCTAAACCAACGCCTAACCTTAACAAGCAGTTGCTTATCATTTGATAGTTGGTTGAAAATATGTTGATTGTAGTTCTATCCAAAGAACATCTACAGAAGGAAATTGGGACCCTCAAAATAAAGTGTAACCCCTGCTTCTTTCTTACCACTATTCAATACAGGCCAGTTCAACAAGTAAAACAATTCCTTGCTAAACAAATTCTCTATCAATTGTACAATTGCTGGAGTGAGTTCCACCGATAAAGTTTCTAAAATTTTGCAACTCTAGTGGGACTGGGGTTCAAACAGTTCAAACAAACAGCAAATGTTCTTGGAATCTAACTGGTAGTACCGTAAAAGGGCACAGTGGAACAAACAGAGCGTATAAAATACTGGAACCATACAAGAACTGCTGAGAAATAGAAAGGCAGACACAGGCTCACTGTACAGAGACACTGTGAGACATAGAGACCTTATAGTGAGACATTGGAATATGATGCCGGCAGTGTGTCTAACTGTTTTCTTGGGCCTTCTCTCATTGGGGGGCTCTCAGGCAGCCCCTCTAACCTGTGAGGAGATCCTGAAACCACTGGAGTTAAGCAGCCTGAACCAGGTACCATCTCTACTGAGATACACTGACTGTCTGGCAGGCTGCCTGCTTGTCTATCTGCTTCTATACCTGCCTTGTTGTCTGCCTACTTGTCAACCTGTCTGGCAACTCCACCTCGCCGAAGTACTAACCGCCGGCAAATGATGGCAGCAGCGCACCCAAACACACATGCTCATCATCATGGTGTCCATTTGAGTTCCTTGTTTTCACCTGCACCTCACAGGTTACTGTGTCATTAAGTTTGAGACTGTGTGGTGCGTTTCGTTATGGTATTAAAAAAGAAAGACAAGCAGTTAATTCTCCGTTAGTCTCTCCTTTGTATACCCTCGCACCTCACATGCCTTCCTGTCTATCTGTTCAACCACTGTAAGGCAGATGTTGTCAGTCGCCTCGGCTGTCCCAGTCATTCTGTCAAATTTGCCTTTCCAACTTGCAGACTCTGGGGATGTGGTCCACTATTGCTGTGAGTTCAGAGAACGTTTACTGGAAGGAAAACCATATCAACAGTGCCTGGATACATGCCTCTGTGGATACTCAGGAAAAAACGATTGATGTCAAACTGTTCTATAACGGTACTCTGGGAGGAAAAGATACAATGTGCATCAGCATCAGCTATAACTACACTCAGCATGACAATAAGACGTGGTCCTCAGTGTTTCTTAACCCTTCTTCTATGGTCCTCCTGACAACATGCCCGGACTGTTTCTTGACCCTGGAGAGATGGCATGAGAATGGGAAGCCCTACAGATCCCTAAAGCTCTTGAGTAGGAGACGAGAGCTCACCGCTGCAGAACTGGACTTCTATAAGAAACAAGTGGATTGTCTGAATCTCCCAACAGCTGTATTCATGGATCCACAGACAGATCTCTGTCCCCTAACAAGCACTACAGCTGAAGAGGTTGTAGAGAGTCTTGTAACTAGGCTAATGCAATTACTCAGCCAAGCTTTTGTGGGGTAGCAAATATTTTACACAGTAGTAGCAGGCAATTGTCACAGTGACCCACTGATCCTGGATTGGTTTGCTGTCCACTATGTGTTGTGCTGTAATCCATGGTTAGTTACCCAGCATCCCTGGAAACATTCTCTGGTACTGTGATCCTTGCGTGTACGACCAAACTGCACGCTCCTCATGCTTCTGCTGTGTTTGTAGTCTACATTCACTATAATAAATGCAGACTAAGATAAGAACACCTTCAATTATTTTGTTTGCTCTCTTTTCGACAGATGCAGAACTCATTTGTAAAACATCAACTGTGCTCAGTTTAAGGACAGTTCTTTTATTTGCCAGTGGACATGCTTTCTTGTCTTTAGTACAGAGAAATAAGAGACGACACATGCCGATCCCTTAGATGATGCTACTGCCATTTATCAGCCAGCTTAAGGCTTACAGACTGATTGACAAAGACAACAAATGTCGTTCCACATTGTTTTCTACTGATTGATTTCAAAGCATCCTTAAAAGGAGGTGAGGAACCTCGTCTCTGGGCTAATTAATAATAATCACATTAATACTTAATATGAATAATTATAATAATTCACTTAATTTGGAAGCACTTTTGAATTGAGAGAGGTGGTTGGGGGTCAGAACTATGGAGGGAGAGAGCAACCATAAAACTAGAATAATTATATTGAGTGGTCATCTGTAGGCCACTGGAAATGAACTCACACATATCAGAACAGCACACAAGGGTCACACAACACTGAAACACACGCCAGCCAACAGCATCCCAAATCAATACGCATCTAGTTGAATCCATGGCCCACATGCTTTCAGTACATATTGAATTGTCTGAATTCACTCTAGAGGTGGTTTTAGTGCATCAGTGACTTATAGTATATAATCTTAATCTTGGTAGTTCAGTTCCTGATACCGACTGGCTAAAAGCTGTCTTATCAAACAATGGCATGACGAAACAGTATTGTTTAACCGTTCTAAATACATTTTCATATCAATTTATAATAGATATAAGGTGCTTCAGGTTTGGGGTGTGTGGCCCATTCATTGAACATCACAAAAAAGGGGAGAAATGGAGGGACTTCAGTTTATGCAATTTAGTCCTTCCTTAATAAATAAATAATAATAATAATGTGCATGATAATAATAATAATACTTTTTGCATATTTCATTGTCCCTAAAACCACATACAGATCCTGGTGTAGAGCCCCCAATGTGGAACTGTCTAGGGATTGAAAAGACACTCCTAATCTGATCCAGATTACAGCCACTGTAATAGACTGTAGGTCAACCAACAACCCCATGATTCTCCCCCAGAGTACCCTCACCCCAAACTGAAACACTTCCAGTTAACCTTCCAATTCACTTAAAGGCAAAAACACTTTTGATTTCCTTACGTAAATCCATGCTAATTCACCAAACTACTCTGAATGGCAAAGAAACGGTTGTATTTCCTCTGTTAAATCCCAACTCCATTGATTGCACCCGAAATGCAATACCAACTGCAGTTTTGAATGTCAAGTCGGGTGGCTAACTCTGCTACAATCTCACAATTATGATGCTAATACAGGCATGTAATACTACTAAATACACTCTTCAGAGATATAGCCAAGGGTCTTCATTCATTTCAACAAAATCCACATTAAGTCCAAATCCCCAGACCTACTTTTTGCAACGATATCGCAGCTCACCTCAAGAAAGACTTAAGAATACCACGCCAAAGGATCAGTTGTTGGGACTGAATGGGGTATAACATGTCTGAGGTAGACTTAAATATGACCGGGCCCTCCTTAAATCCGGATCCCAACCCTCCCCCACATGTTGGAAGGGTTCATTCAGATGATTCATTTCTCGCTCAATTAAGCCCCATTCTCGTGGGGTTCGGTTCAATAAAAAACTCAATTAGCAATGTGAAATTCACTTATGAATGCGACTGAACGCATGTCACCGTGGGTACACCAACAGTTCAGGACGGATTTCAGTTCTCACTGCGGACTCACCCTATACGGAAAGGAACAAGAACAGATATTGAAACGGGGAGAGACAGGGAAAGGACACAGGGCAAATGTTCAAGGCCCTTGAGGGCAAATATTAGCCTGAGAAAAAAAGGACGTGGGGAATAAACCAGGCCACAAAGCACGGTGCTGGGGAGGTGGCGGCATCTCAGGAGGCCTCACGGTGAAGTTTGGGAGGTGTGGCCGGTCAGATGGCCTCTGCAGCCATCGTCTCCCCATCGTCTTCCTCCTTTCAGTCCTCTGGTCACTGGGGGCTGAGGCCTGGTATTGCCTTTTTCTCTCTTCGTATCTCCTGAAGCTCCGGCATCTGCTGCAGCTTCTCCTTCCAGTGCTGCTCCCTTGGGCTCCTTCTATCTTCCCTTAAACAAGGCCTGATTGTGAGCGGTTGTGGGGAAGGGGAAACCGCCGAACAGTGTTCAGGCGCAGGTGGTTGCCCTGGCGGCATAGGCCCGATGCTAATGGTGAAAAGGCCACCCCTCTGTGCCACAACAAGCCACACAGTTGGAACATGATGTTATTTAGTCTGTACCCTTGACTAAAGGATGTGATGGGCTGTATCTGGTTTGAATCAATGGGCATCAAGCCACTGTTGGAGAAAGCAAACCATCACTTAATGGCCTACACACACAGCAGGGGAATGACCATATACCCAGTTGCAAGTTGGTCACAGCACACACACACACACGCAGGCACGATCAGCCAAGAGCACGCGTAAATGCACAAGCACGCGAATGACATATGACGCGCTAACAACACACACAGACAGACATTCACACACACACGTGCACAGTACTAAGCCGGATAAGATGAAGAATTGTTGAACCACAGTCAATGATGCCACCTACAGTACACCCCTAAGAGTGAACATGTTTTAATCCCCAGCCGGAGCCGAGACATTATATCATCGCTGAAGCCGGTCACGGTTAGTTTGGGTAAGCTTAAGCCGTAGTCTGCTTACAGGGTTAGAGAATACAAACGGTGCTGATGAGAAGTGTCTCACAGTGGCGTCCACGACTTGAAATGCTCTGGGCGCCAGGGTGGCAGTAGAGGGTGCCTAGATCAGTAGAGGGTACCGGAGAGGCAGGGTTGGCAGGGAAAGGCTGGGAACAAGGCGACAAGGAGGGCAGTGTGGACTACAAGCTGATAATAGTGGATGGGAAAGAATAGGCGGGGAGGGGGGGGGGCATGGAGGGGTGGTACTGCCCTAGGGGCGTAGAGGGCAGTGACTGACATTGCCCTCCTGGCAAACTTGCACTCCGACCTCAGGAGATGCAGCTTTACAGACATGCAGCGCTTATGCACAAACACTCACTGAAAAATGTGTGCGCACACACACACGCCCACAGAGGAACACACGCAGGCTGCCCAAAGCTCTGCCAATAACAATTAGCTTCACTGTGGGGTTCCTCCGCCTGTAGAAGACCTGTGCCAAATGCTGCCAGTCACCCACATAATGACACGAACGCCTCTGATGATTGGCCAAAGGCCACCGTTCAGAGTAACACTACTCAGTAAGTAAGGCTGGTTGTGACGGGTTGGGGGATTCCAGAAGACAGGATGAACTATCCGTTTTGTTTAGGGTGGCTGTGGTCGCGCATAACGTGCAGATGGGGAACAAGGGACTTCTGGGTATGGCTCAGTGACATGGAATGTGGAAAACTGTAACGGTGTGGACACTTTTCAAACAGTGGGACCTGCTGTTTACAAAAACTGAAACCACAGTCAATACAATACCATTAGCACAAGACAGACATAGCACTCAATACTTCCAGCAAAAGACACATACAGCACTCTACACTATCAACACAAGACACATTTGTCACTCAGCTATATCAACACTAAACACATTTTGCACTCAATACTATCAACACAAGGGGAAATTATTTCTTGAATTACAACTAAACACAGTTAATTTTACTTCATCATTATTTAACCAGGAAACCCACTTAAAGCCAATGGTGTTAAAAACCTGTGTGTGTGTGTGTTCAACTCAGCGTGCTGCTGGACCTCAAGGCATGAGGTTTACATTGTAACTGGGCTTCCCAGAAGACTCAAATGTACCTTGTTTAAATATGGACTTGTAGAAACAAGCTCTGATGGCGTGATTAAACAGCACTTCAAACAAACAAACTTTATTCATATAGCACAATTATTAATATAAAATGCATTTAAAAGTGCTTGTATGTTGTTATTTTTTTGTGAACCTATCAATAGCGTTTCTGATCAGAATACAGTAACCTACAATCCAAATAGGTCCAATGAATCAGAGAATAACAATTCCATTTCAAATGTCTATGTTATGACCAGGGCTTTGGGCCACTTTATTAGGTACACACAAATAGCCAAAAAGCAAATGATGTCGGTGTAACTCAAGAGGTTAAGTTGTTGTAAGACCTAACATTACAATGGGGAAGACGCGTGATCTAAGCGACTATGTCCATGCAATGATTGCTGGTGCCTGACATTGCGGTTCTAGCATCTCATAATCAGCTGACCTGGGATTTTTACCCACCACAGAGTTAACAGAATTGTGCTACAAACAAAAACATCCCGTGAGCAGCAGTTCTGTCGGTGAAAACATCTTGTTAATGAGAGAGGTCAGAGAAGAATGGCCAAAGTTGATGATGCTGACAAAGGCCACAAATACAGAAATAACCACTCTTTTCTGAATGCACTTGTCTTGTGTCCACGGTACAGGCTTGGTGAGTTCTAATAGTGGGGAATGTTGTCTGGGCACACATTAGGTCCCTTAAATCCAACTGAGCATCATTTGAATGTCACTGACAATGTTCATCCCTTCATGGTCACAGTCTACCAGTTTCAAATGGACACTTCTAGATGCAACCACGTCACGAAACACGCATCATATCAAGGTGGTTACACAAACATGACAGTAACTTTAATTTACACCAATTATGTGGCACAGTCCTTGGGTCTCAAACCAACAGAGCACATTTGAGACCTGGTGTAACTTGAGGTTCACCGCATAAATATGCAAATCTGCAGGGACGGATGCAGTTGAATCAGAATGGACCAAAATCACTGTTTAATCAATGGTGTCAATTGAGAACACAGGCGGTTCTAAGGGGGACCTACCCCGTTATTAGATAGGTATACCTAATAAAGTGGCCACGGAGTGCGTTACACATCACGCACACGTGTGTAGTCTGGTTTCTATGACAACAGATCTTTTCCCACCTCAGACCACTCCCTCAACACCACAGAGAACCGATGGGAGAACTGGCCAAGTCCTGGAGACGTTTGCTTGCGTGTTTTATCAGTGCTTGCTCCCCGTGTGCATGAAATGAAATAAACCACGTCCTTCCTATTTGCTGTTTGAAAGGGATAAGAGTTATTCCCCCTGTTCACAGGAAGAATGCACAGCAACACGGCACAATGCTACCTGCCCCGCCTTTCAGGCTTAAAAATAGACTAGACAGTAATTCCAAAATTGCGTTTTTTGTAATAAAAGCCCTATGAAATTCTGAGTGCGTTCAGGACATCACGGAAAACATAAATTATATTTGGTCATCCTTCAACATCTAATAAAAAGATCCTCGAATCTAATCCAGCGTTGCAGCAGCAGCCTGTGCCGTTCATTGTGAATTAATAACGTGAAAGGGCTGTAAAATGAAGCGCATGCTTTTGCTTACCTCATCTTCCTCTCCTCTCCACCTTAGTAACAAATGAAGAACGACTAGTATTCAGTTTCTCTTCTGTCTTGGTTTTTCTATCACACCAGAATATAGGCAATGCAAATATCGTAGGCTTTGGCTAATATTACGCTACAACGTCTACGCCGATGCTACGAAGCCTGCCGGGGAAGTGCTAAGCAAGGCGGATGCTGGAAAGGCGACAGGGTGGGGAAGATGCTACAAAAGGATTCCACAGTTTCAGTCTCTATTTTAAAGCGATTCGCTCTACAGTCCCTCTCGAGGTGGTGCTGGTGTTGTCGGTCCCATTTCAGAGCGCTAAGGAAAGCTGTCCTGACGAAAGACCGGTCGGTGCGAGTGACAGCGGCATTTGAGTTGCCATATTCCCGTTCTCCAGCAATGAGCGTGGACGCGGTAAAGTGTGTGTGTGTGTGTGTGTGTTGGGGGGGGGGGGGGGGTGTATAGACAGAGAGGGAGAGATCGGTTGGCTAAAATATTCAGCACTGACTCACGATGGCTTCGTCTGCTGTGGGTCAGCGCCCTCTCCTCTGTGCGTAGGCCTACAACTGCTCTATCTGTTGCAAAAAAAAAGCTAACTATCCCACCTTTGCAAAAGTATCCTTAGCATGGCTAGTAGACTGTACTGTTTAAAAACAACTGTTGAGATGTTTAATGCATGATGCTAGGAATTGGATTTCCTCGTCAAATACTTATTCAGCCCATTTTGGTAGACTGCACAAACACGATGGCCAGCTGTTGGCCAGTTCCTCAAAAAAGTAAGCTAATAAGCCAATAGCAGAGTATATGCCAGTAATTCCACACCGGGGTGCTGCAGAGCTCATCCAAAATATGTTTTGCAACACACGCGCACTGGTATACGTGATCGAGGAGCCTTGACACCCAGCTGATCATTTGTTACCTTCGGTCAGACTGGAACGGTAATGAAGCAGAGGGTATCATTCCAATAGGAGGCCGTTTCTGCATTCTATCAGAACTGCTAAACCGTTTACCTGGTCTTACAACTACACTCACTGCTCAGCTGGACCATACATGTAGGCACACAGTCACCCATTAGAAATGTTCACGCTTCACCGACACAGAAACACAGACACACAGAGACACTTATAAGCTAATGCTGTTATTCGTATTGTATTGTTTTTTATTAGCCATCTATTTTTATATATTTATGAACATTTGAAAAGGTTTAGTAATTTTGTTCCGTGGTTCGCCTTGTATCCAGTGCATACAACAAATACAGAACCAACATTTCTTTGTTATTTTACAAACAGATATTTCAAACATGTAATTGAAAGTATAGTCGAAGCAGGTAGTTACTAAAATGTTTATTGACTCAACAGAGACAAAGACAATAAAACAGAAACAGGGGGGAAAACTTTCAGTTGACAGAGACAGAAATACTTAATAGATTAAACAAGAGGAACAAGAGAAGCGTGGAAGGTTCTATGAAATAAAACAAACTCCCTATTCTCTTTCTTGGTGGTCAAACAAAAACCGCAAAACCAAAACGTTTAAACTATAAGCCGATCTCGGTCATTACTGACAACCTCCACTTCTAAATCCTTCACGTTGCTATGAACACAAACATCTTCCGAATTTCTCAAAAACAGTAAGCGTACAGGCCTACACTCAACCACAGATCTAAAATCAGATTACCCTCTTCTCAATTCTAACCGAAACCAACTATATCTGAGCCCAGACCAGTGGTTAGCGAAACATCTATCCCAAGTCTATTGCCTAGTAACAGATCTGAAAGTATTGGCTTGGTGATTTGAGGGGGCTTTTGTAATTGGACGCATCCAGAGGAGAATATGTGATTTCATTGTTGCTTTTCTGCAGGGGGAGGGTGAATGGGGGAGGTGCTTTTTTGGGTGTCTCTGAATTGTTGCGGTCCGAGGTGTGGGGGCCTCCTTTGGATTCTGGGGGGGTGGGGGTTCTGGTGGGTCTGGAGTTTGGGACTGTGGGGGCGGATTTAGCTGCTTCAGAAGACCCAGTCCTTCTTGTTAGGGGGCTCAGATAGATCTGCATAGTCACTAAGTGAAGAGGTGAAATGAGGGGTAAGGGTGAAAGGTTGGGGTGTGAGTAGGGAAATTGGGTTTGCAGGGGAGCAGTAGGTAAGGAGTGGGTGAGGGTTTGGGTGTGTGATGGACAGGGCAGGGGAAGGTTGGACAGGGCAGGGAAGACAGATCATGGTGAGAAAATGAAAGACAAGAATAAAACCACAGTTCAAATACAATACTTGCCCTTCAGAAACCAGAAGAGGCCACAGGTTACATTTGAGCTTCTAGTCGGTATTATTCCATAAACCTCATAGAAGTTGTCCTTTCTGAGATTAAGAAAGTGTGTGAGGATCAAACAGCTGGTGGTGTATAATGCTGCCATTTTACAGAGTTAGATTCAAATATCCAGCCGGAGTTCAAGAATGTTTATCCCAGGAGTTCGGGCTGAGGCCTACCTTTACAATGTGTCACACGCCTCGACCCTGCGTAGAAACAAAACAGAGCAGTTAGTTCGAAGTGGGAGGTAGGGCGGCCGTTCCAAACATGTCACTTCTGCCATCTAACAGCATGTTGCAGTAAAATCAATCTAGCCAACAGCTGTTTTCCATTTCATAAATCGTCAGTTCCTCTCCCCAATGGCCCATTATATAGCTCAGTGCTGCTCCCTACTGGTCAGAAGAGTGCCCTACAGCAGTAGTTCCCAACTCCGGTCTTTGAGTATCCCCGTTATTATTGGAGCCCTGGACTAAAACACCCGATTATACTTGTCAACTTATCATCAGGCCTTACAACAAAAATGGGAGGCTTTTAGGAGTATTTAAGGCCTGGAGCTAGGAACATCTGTCCTACACTATAAATGAACTCATGTTCTTACCTGCGTTGGCTGCAGGCTCCTTGGTTTTGCTGCAAGCAGAGAGGGAGAAAAGACTAGTAAGGTCCTGTCACACAAGCAGGCAAATGACTCACCAGTTCCAGAACAAGGATGGACAAGTCTAGCCCAATTGGGCCACAAACTGCCTGTTGGCTTTTATGCACCCCGTACTGGACTTCAGTATACACTAGTGGCTGAATAAAAAACAAGAGTGACCTATAAAACCAAGGTTGTGACTCCCGGTCTGAATATCTTAAAAAAAAACAAGTATAGACTCACAACAGGACATACGTCACATTTGAAGACCATTTCCTGTTCCTGCCAAGGCCTTTGAGATTGCAGTGCCCACCTACCAACCTACCTCTCAGCTTTCTTGCTGCTGGGGGCTGCCGAGGAGGCCAAGGGGCCAAGTCGGGGGCCATGCCGAGCCATCTTAGAGGTACACGGAATCTCCTTCACACTGCCAGCCGGACTCTTCACACCACTGGGCGAGGTAGAGGGAGGAAAACCGAGTGGGTGAAACAGGAGGAGTGATACATTAAAAAGTGAGAGAAAGGCAGGTGCATGATCAATTTGCTGGAATGTGTCGAATGCTACAGTTAGAGAAACAGCACGCCGGTCATACTGTACCTCGGTGTGTTTGCAGGTGACTGTGAGTTATTGTGTACTGTACCTCTTGGCTGACGCTGATGGTGGCAAGGGGCTGTAGTTCCGTGCGGTCGGGGTAGAGGGCAGCGTGGAGGTGGTGGAGCTCTTTTTCAGAGCAACGGGGCTGTTAACTGATGGTCTGGACGGCAGGGCCAAAGATAATGGCCTCGCTACTGGTACACAGACAACACGTGAGTGAGGAGGATGTGTGTATGTATCTTCCTGGGTGTTTTTGTGTATATACAGTCATGGCCAAAAGTGTTGGCACCCCGGAAATGTGTCCAGAAAATCAAGTATTTCTCACAGAAAAGTAGTGCATGAACACATGTTTTGCTATACACATGTTTATTCCCTTTGTGTGTATTGGAACAAAACCAAAAAAAGAAGGAAAAAAAGCAAATTGAACATAATTGCACACAAAACCTCAAAAATGGGCTGGACAAAATTCTTGGCACCCTTTCGAAATTGTGGATAAATAAGATTGTTTCAAGCATGTGATGCTCCTTTAAACTCACCTGGGGCAAGTAACAGGTGTGGGCAATATACAAATCACACCTGAAAGCAGATAAAAAGGAGAGAAGTTGACTTAGTCTGTGCATTGTGTGTCTGTGTGTACCACACTAAGCATGGACAGCAGAAAGAGGAGAAGAGAACTGTCTGAGGACTTGAGAACCAAAATTGTGGAAAAATATCAACAATCTCAAGGTTACAAGTCCATCTCCAGAGATCTAGATGTTCCTTTGTCCACAGTGCGCAGCATTATCAAGAAGTTTGCAACCCATGGCACTGTAGCTAATCTCACTGGACGGGGACGGAAGAGAAAAATGTAGGAAAGGTTGCAACGCAGGATAGCCCGGACAAGTTCCCAAGAAATTCAAGCTGTGCTGCAGGCTCAGGGTGCATCAGTGTCAGCACGAACTATCCGTCGACATTTGAATTAAATGAAACGCTATGGCAGGAGACCCAGGAGGACCCCACTGCTGACACAGAGACATAAAAAAGCAAGACTACAGTTTGCCAAAATGTACTTGAGTAAGCCAAAATCCTTCTGGGAAAATGTCTTGTGGACAGATGAGACCAAGATGGAGCTTTTTGGTAAAGGACATCATTCTACTGTTTACCGAAAACGGAATGAGGCCTACAAAGAAAAGAACAGTACCTAGAGTCAAATATGGTGGAGGTTCAAAGATGTTTTGGGGTTGTTTTGCTGCCTCTGGCACTGGGTGCCTTGACTGTGTGCAAGGCATCATGAAATCTGAGGTTAACCAAAGGATTTTGGGTCGCAATGTAGGGCCCAGTGTCAAAAGGCTGTGTTTGTGTCCGAGATCGTGGGTCTTCCAGCCAGACAATGACCCCAAACATTCTTCAAAAAGCACACAGAAATGGATGGCAACAAAGCACTGGAGAGTTCTGAAGTGGCCAGCAATGAGTCCAGATCTAAATCCCATTGAACACTAGGGAATCACTCCAATACACACAAAGGGAATAAACATGTGTATAGCAAAACATGTGTTAATGCAATACTTTTCTGTGAGAAATACTTAATTTTCTGGAAAAATTTCCGGGGTGCCAACACTTTTGGCCATGACTGTATATATATATATATATATATATATATATATATATATATATATATTACACTGGAAATAATTAAGAGACCCCTGTACCTTTTTCTTCTCATTTCCAAAAAAGCTGAAAAGGAAAGTTTTGAGTGAGGAATAGAAGCTTTAAATTTGCAATGGTCTCTTAAATTTAACCCTTCTGTTCCTCACTCAAAACCTTCCTTTTTGACTTTTTTGGAAAGGAAAGAAAAAGGTGCAGTGGTCTCTTAATTTTTTCCAGAGCTATATATATAAATATATATATAAACAAACAAACAAACAAAAAATATATATATACATGTACAGTGGACATAAAAAGTCTACACACCCCTGTTAAAATGCCAGATTGTTTAATGTGAACAATTCAATTGAAAAACAAACTGAAATCTTCGAAGGGAAATGTTTAAAAAAAAAAAACTTACAATTACCTGGTTGCATAAGTGTGCACACCCTCTTATAACTGGGGATGTGGCTGTGTTCAGAATTAACCAATCACATTCAAACTCATGTTAAATAGAAGTCATTACACACCTGCCATCATTAAAAGTGACTCTGATTAATCACAAATAAAGTTCTGCTGTTCTAGTAGGATTTTCCTGACATTTTCTTAGTTGTATCTAAGAGCAAAAGCGATGGTCTGCAGAGAGCTTCCAAAGCATCAGAGGGATCTCATTGTTGAAAGATATCAGTCAGGAGAAGGATACAAAATAATTTCCAAAGCATTAGATATACCATGGAACACAGTGAAGACAGTCATCAGGAAATGGAGAAAATATGGCAAAACAGAGACATTACCAAGAATTGGACATCCCTCCAAAATTTATGAAAAGACAAGAATAAAACTGGTAAGGGAGGCTTCCAAGAGGCCTACAGCAACATTAAAGGAACTGCAGGAATTTCTGGCAAGTACTGGCTGTGTGCTACATGTGACAACAATCTCCCGTATTCTTCATATGAATGGCCTATGGGGGCCCTGATCAAGTTTACATACCCTTGAATGTTTGGCCTTAATACAGACACACAAGTGAATATGGAAATTAAAGGTGAATTTCCCACACCTGTGGGTTTTTAAATTGCAATTAGTGTCTGTGTGTAAATAATCAATGAGTTTTTTAGCTCTCATGTGGATGTACTGAGCAGGCTAGTTACTGAGCCATGGGGAGCAGAAAACAACTGTCAAAAGACCTGCATAACAAGGTAATGGAATTTTATAAAGATGGAAAAGGATATAAAACGATATCCAAACCCTTGAATAACTTATTAAGAAGGGGAAAATTCAGGGATCTCTTGATACCAAGCCAAGGTCAGGTAGAGTAAGAAAGATTTCAACCCAAACTGCCAGAAAAATTGTTTGGGATACAAAGAAAAACCCACAGGTATCCTCAGGAGAAATACAGGCTGCTCTGGAAAAAGACGGTGTGGTTGTTTCAAGGAGCACAATACGACGAATCTTGAACAAAAATGAGCCTTTACTGTGCCAATGCCACAAAGAAGCTTGGTTACAATATGCCTGACAATACCTTGACACGCCTCTCAGCTTCTTGCACACTGTAATTTGGAGTGATGAGACCAAAATGAGCTTTATGGTCACAACCATAAGCGCTATGTTTTGAGAGGGGTCAACAAGGCCTACTGTATAGTGAACAGAATACCATCCCCACTGTGAAGCCTGGTGGTGGCTCACTGATGTTTTGGGGTTGTGTGGGCTCTAAAGGCACGGGGATTCTTGTGAAAATTGATGGCAAGATGAATGCAGCATGTTATCAGAAAATACTGGCAAACAATTTGCATTCTTCTGCACGAAAGCTGCACATGGGATGCTCTTGGACTCCAGCACGACAATGACCCTAAGCGCAAGGCCAAGTTAACCCTCCAGTGATTACAGCAGAAAAACGTGAAGGTTCTGGAGTGGCCATCACAGCCTGCTGACTTAATATCATCGAGCCACTCGAGGAGATCTCATGCAAGACGACCAAAGGCATTGCATGACCTGGAGGTATTTTACAAAGGCAAATGGGCAGCTATACTACCTGCAAAAATGTGGGGCTTTATAGACAACTATTACAAAAGAATGCATGCTGTCATTGATACTAAAGGGGGCAATACACAATATTAAGAACTAAGGTTATGCAAACTTTTGAACAGGGGTCATTTCATTTTTTTCTTTGTTGCCATGTTTTGTTTTATGATTGTGCCATTCTGTTAAGACCTACAATTGAATGTGAATCCCATAAGAAATAAAAGACATCTGTTTTGCCTGCCCACTCATGTTTCCTTTACAAATGGTACATATATGATCAATTCTCCAAGGGTTTTTGAGCCCAACTGTATATACACTCACCTAAAGGATTATTAGGAACACCATACTAATACTGTGTTTGACCCCCTTTCGCCTTCAGAACTGCCTTAATTCTATGTGGCATTGATTCAACAAGGTGCTGAAAGCATTCTTTAGAAATGTTGGCCCATATTGATAGGATAGCATCTTGCAGTTGATGGAGATCAACTGCAACTGGGATGCACATCCAGGGCACGAAGCTCTTGTTCCACCACATCCCAAAGATGCTCTATTGGGTTGAGATCTGGTGACTGTGGGGGCCATTTCAGTACAGTGAACTCATTGTCATGTTCAAGAAACCAATTTGAAATGATTCGAGCTTTGTGACATGGTGCATTATCCTGCTGGAAGTAGCCATCAGAGGATGGGTACATGGTGGTCATAAAGGGATGGACATGGTCAGAAACAATGCTCAGGTAGGCTGTGGCATTTAAACAATGCCCAATTAGCACTAAGGGGCCTAAAGTGTGCCAAGAAAACATCCCCCACACCATTACACCACCACCACCAGCCTGCACAGTGATAACAAGGCATGATGGATCCATGTTCTCAGTCCGTTTACGCCAAATTCTGACTCTACCATCTGAATGTCTCAACAGAAATCGAGACTCATCAGACCAGGCAACATTCTTCCAGTCTTCAACTGTCCAATTTTGGTGAGCTCGTGCAAATTGTAGCCTCTTTTTCCTATTTGTAGTGGAGATGAGTGGTACCCGGTGGGGTCTTCTGCTGTTGTAGCCCATCCGCCTCAAGGTTGTGGCTTCACTAATGCTTTGCTGCATACCTCGGTTGTAACGAGTGGTTATTTCAGTCAAAGTTGCTCTTCTATCAGCTTGAATCAGTCGGCCCATTCCCCTCTGACCTCTAGCATCAACAAAGCATTTTCGCCCACAGGACTGCTGCATACTGGATGTTTTTCCCTTTTCACACCATTCTTTGTAAACCCTAGAAATGGTTGAGCGTGAAAATCCCAGTAACTGAGCAGATTGTGAAATACTCAGACCGGCCCGTCTGGCACCAACAACCATGCCACTCTCAGAATTGCTTAAATCACCTTTCTTTCCCATTCTGACATTCATTTTGGAGTTCAGGAGATTGTCTTGACCAGGACCACACCCCTAAATGCATTGAAGCAACTGCCATGTGATTGGTTGATTAGATAATTGCATTAATGAAAAATTGAACAGGTGTTCCTAATAATCCTTTAGGTGAGTGTATATATTACAGATACAGTCACGTGAAAAAGTAAGTGCACCCACTGAAAAGTTGTTCTGTACATATTTTATGAATCATATTCATTGTGCAGATCATTCATTAATGTCAACCAAGTCAATGGTGAATACTGTCAATAGCATCACCTCTGCACCCATTATTCTTTCCCTTTTTCTTCCCTTTTTAATGCATAATTTCTCACTCAATCACACAAAAAACACACAAAATACATTCAGGCAATACAATGTAAGTGGTGCGTCGTCCCTTGCTTTTATATTCGGGAGATGTGAGGGCCCACACTGCAGGAAAGCCACACAAAAAAACAATCTGCACGTGGGTTGGTGCACCAGTCTTGAGTAAGACTGTAGCAATGTGTGCAGTTGGAAATCCAGTGCATTTGTTTGACTGACACACGATAAACTCCCCGGACCTGGAAAGCACCACATGTTTGCATGCATCTCAGGTATGTATATTGTGGATTGTGACCAGATGCATGACGGTGCCTGTCTTAGGTTGTTCCGATATCACAGTTGGGATCTTATCAGTCACTGGCTAACAAGTCCTCTTCACTGGCCACACTTCAGGTCAGATATCGGGGACGATTGGAGGATGTAATAAATGTTGCAGGAGTTCTGATAGATATATTAGTTACATTTCAGCATAGTCATTCATTAAGGTAACCCAATTTAACAAATCACACAAAATATTCCTTTCATACCATTAATGTAATTCAAATGAACAGAAATGCAATTTTCCTATGCGGAAAAGGTTCTTACACCCTAAAAAGTTAGTCCCCCATACCTTTGCCGACACATGAAATGGCAAAAGTTTGAATCAGGTACAAATGATTAGAAAACCATTAGAGAGAAATTGGGAGGGTACAGCCTTCCATGAAGATTAGAAATCTGGTCTGGTTTGTTCTTAGCCATATGGGTCTGTGGCCCTGTCTGAAGCCCTCACAAGAAAGATTATTGATGCCAATTAATCTGCGAGGGGTTACAAAGGTATTTACAAGCAATCCGAAGTACATCATTCCACTGTCTGATGGATCATCTACAAATTGGAGAAAATTCTAGACTAGATTTTTTTGGCCTTAATGCCAGTTGCCATGTTTGGCTAAAATGAAATATTGCCTTTGAACAAAAGAAGCATGGAGGCATTGGGGTTTGGTGCTCCTTTATTACCTCAGGGCCAACTTCATATCATACAGTCAATCATGAGTTCCAAATTGTACCAGTGATTTGTTGGGGAGGTTGTGAAAACATCTGTCAAAAAGATTAAGCTTAACCGAACGTGGATCTTGCAACAGATCTTCCAAAATGCACAGCGTTTGGAGCAAAGCCACAAAAGTATGGCTCAAAAAGTAAAAATGGCGGGTTATGGAATGGCCAAGTTAAAGCCCAGATCTCAATCCTATTGGAACGCTGTAGGAAGACTTGAAGCGGGCCGTGCATGCCAGAAAGCCCTTGTACATGACACAGTTGAAGCAGTACTGGAATGAATAGTGGGCAAAATCCTTTCATTTGATGTAAGAGATGTAAGAGTCATAAGAATGACTACAAGTTATATATGCCAAAGGGGGCAATACGAGCTAAGGGGTGTACTTACTTTTTCCGCACTATGAAATTGCATTTCTGTTGATTTTTGATAAATAAATGATTGCAATGATTGTATAATCTTTCAATGTCATTTGTTGAATTAGGTTACCTTTATCTTTCAGTAGTGTTGAAGTGAACATTATGTATCCACTTGTTGAAATATAATTTAAATAAAAATTACCTTTAAAAAAAATGTGAACGTTAGCGCAGATTACATTAGATTTTATTTGTATATTTGTAGGAATGCCAACCTATCTTGGAGAATTCTATTTAAGCGCACAGCATCATCTGTACAAAGAATTACAGACCTTACAGCAAGCACTGTGTGAGTGCGATTACGTGTTCCTTGGTGTACCGCATTAACCAGATGTTGTTGTGGGCAGAGGCCATGGGGGAGGTGCTTGTTTTGGAAGCGGGCGAGTCATTTGACTGCCACATGAATGAGGTCATTTACGAAAGAAATGAAAAACCAACATCTAGTGTCACGCCTGAATAGCCTCAGCTCCCACTTCAGATCGCTTTCGGTGCTTTTCAGCATCTGAAGTGCTGATATTTTGGGGCCAAGGCCACATCCATTGGCTGGCTGTACGTGGCCTTCAGATTGCAGGCATACATTGGGTCGGGGTCAGCGGATGTTGGCAGGCTTTCTATGGGAGAAAGGTGCTGTTTGTATTCTTGAGTGTCGATGCGCAAAACAACATTGGTACGTTTTGAATATACATTTGATTTGTTGACTCAAATCTATGCATGTTTATACCTGTGGGTGTGTGTGTGTGTGTGTGTGTGTGTGTGTGTGTGCGCGCGGTTGTATTTTCGTACCTTTCCCAGCAGGTCCTTTCTTGGAGTTGACGGCCTGGTGCTCCTCGGAGATGTTGAGTCTTTTGAGGACATCTGCCAGGGCCATCTTCAGCAGCTGGATCTCGTCTTCCTGCATCTGCATCCTCTGCTCCAGGTATGTCAGGCGGTCCGCCACGTCAACGCCGCTCGCCGCGGAGCTGCGGTCATCTGGGAAGCAGAACCACTGATTCAGTTGAAGCCGCTGCTCCACGTATCCCAGGCGACGATTGGGAAATTCACGACCGTGCAGGCAACCACAAGGCATTACGGATGCTCCCAGCTGAGCCATACAGATTCTTCCAACTGTGTTTTTCAGACTTGTACTTAATACACGCATACATGGTGACAAATACTGTAGATGCATGCTGTAAAATACTATGGCACACTCAGGGGAGATGGACACAAAACACACATTATGCGCACAAGCACGCTACAGAAAACATAGACATGCCGGAAGCACATACTTCTTTCAGATAAGAACCTTAGAGAACATCCTCTATAAATGGCATCAGTAGGAAAGAACAGGCCTAAGAAATAGTACCCATTTGTACATATATGGATATAAAAAAGGGAATAGAAAACCTGAAATGAACGGTTCTGGGGAAATACTAAAGAGTTCAAGTGAAATACAGCTGCTACTACAAAGAAAAACATAATAGGTGCCCTCTGCACCACAACAAACAGATTAGAGACGTTCCTCCACCATTGGAAATGCATTGAGGGGAGGAGTCAAGGACGATTCCTCATACCTTCCTCCACACCAGACCTCCTTCTCATCCTCCTCTTCCTCCTCTCTTCTAACATCTGACAGACAATATCTTCCTCCATCTGAGTGAGCGTGTCCTCTGTGTGTTTCTCAGTGTTCCAGCGGCTGATGTCTGCTAGGTCTCATCGCCACAGTTTCATCCGCTCCTCCGGTTATGTCACACACACACACAAATCTCCTGTTCTACTTTCCTTTCAGGCTACGGTCAAAACATTACAGGTTTCTCCTCGCTTATATTGATGGCACTTTCTCCCTGGACAGTAGAATTCCAGTCAAGACAGAGTCCATGGTTAGGTTAATGTCTTGATGTTTGGGTGCTGTTTCCCTCTGGCTCCATCCGTCTCTCTGGGTGGGTGGTGTGTCCCGATGTGGGCCATACTGATGTTTACAACATTGTTTAAAGCCTTGATCTGCGATTGGGATCTGGGGCATGTGTATTCTTGTCTGTGTGTGTATGTGTGTGTTTGTGTGTCTGCGTGCGCACGTGTGTGTGTGTGTGTGTGAGGAGGGGTAGTTGGGTTTAATGTTTGATCAGATTTCCCATTCAGCCTAAACAGTGGGGTTTGGAGCGTGTGTGTGTGTGTGTGTGTGTGTAGCACACTGATAATCCCTCAGACTGAGCCTCTTTGGCTAGTGCGACCCTACCCCCACCCTGATAAACCTTCTGTCGAAAGGGGAGAGAGATGTAGAGAAAGAGGGATGTGAAGAAGAGATATGGAGAGAGGGGGCTATGAAGAGATAGGGGGAGTGGTGAAACAGAAAGAGTGAGAAGATGAAATGGGGTGTGTAAGAGAGAGAAAACCATCTGGAGTGCCTGTGCTCTCTTCTTACCCAGTCAGGTTCTGGATGCCTGTCCTGTTGTTCTGCTGTAAGCAGCTTGTCCGGTTCATTGATCATCTGATCCACCGGGTCATCTATTTACAGTAGTACAGAACACTATGAGTAATAGAGCTTGAAGGTGACACACCACCAGTTGCTGCCAGTTCACAGCTTGAGATATCACAGGAGGAGCCAGATGTGTCACGCCAAGACGACGCAATCCAACGACGGTAGACAGAGAGATCAGTAAACTACCCGAGATCACCAACAACCTAGTTTTAGCGAAGTCCTTCATTGAAAGTGGATTTTAGTTTTTCTTACATTAAATGTAATATTGCTTTTTAGATTACTTTTCATAAAAACGGTTAAAAACCTGAAATATTGTTTAAAGACCGATTTCATAAAAGAAACAAATGGTCAGGAGATAATCCCAGAGCCGTGATGTGCCCCTAGGCAAGGCCATTACCAAACTTGTTCAAGGGTGGCCTTCCATAATGGGAGCCCTTGACCCCTGACTCAACTCTCCACGCCTGTCTCAGGGGGAGGCAGCATACTTATGCAAAAACACATTTACCATTCACATATAATATACTCTTAGAAACACCTGATTATTCACCATAAACTAGCCCAGACATAGGGTGACCCAGGGACACATGGTTTCTCCTCAGTATTTATGTAAATCAACAGATTTACACACCAAAAGAATAACCCATAGAATAAAACATAGAATAACCCATACAATAAAATAAAGAACAACCCATAAAATAAATGATATAATATAGCAAAATAACCTATATAATAAAGAAAAGAATAAACCACATAATAAAACAAAGAATAACCTATATAATTAAACATAGAATATCCCATACAATGAAACAAAGAATAACCCATAGAATAAATCATAGAATAACCCATACAATAAAACTAAGAATAACCCATATAATAAATGATATAATAAAACAAAGAATAACCTATATAATTAAACATAGAATAACCCATATAATAAAACAAAGAATAATCCATATAATAAAACAAAGAATAATCCATACAATGAAACAAAGAATAACCCATATAATAAATAATAGAATAACCATATACAATAAAACTAAGAATAACCCATATAATAAATGATATAATAAAACAAAGAATAACCTATATAATTAAACATAGAATAACCATATAATGAAACAAAGAATAATCCATATAATAAAACAAAGAATAATCCATACAATGAAACAAAGAATAACCCATGTAATAAAACATAGAATTGCAGGCTATTCTTAGTGTGCTTAAATTAGTTTTCTTTAATAAAACCCGATCAGCCGCCTGTCTTCCTCAGTGTGCTGCGTGGGGTTGCGTTAACGTGCCTTGGCCTGTGTCACCTCCAGAGACACCATATGGGATTGGGATTAGAATAGCCTGTAATCCCAGCACTGGAAAAAGGAATTAGCAGCACACAGCTCAATCTCTGTTGCTACACTGCCTCAACCAAACAAAGCCATAACCCTGTACCCCTTGGCCAGCCTTCACACCACCGCACGTGCATGCCTACATACACACATGGATGTGAGTTAAACGCATACATTCTCATGCTAACAGGATTACGAAATAGACACGCTACAGAACATAGCAGAAACCCAACAATACCCTATGACAGTAAACATGTCGTCCCAGAGAAATGATGGAGAACACCCATTTGCCCAAAAAGATAGCACACTTGAAGGATTTCTGTAGATTATAGCGCCCCCATTGGTCCAATCAGTGTAACTGATTCCCGATCTTTTTAGGAAGACGCAGAGCTCACCCAGGTTTGATCAAAATGGTTAAAGTGGTGTCTGAGATTGATATCGTATGGGATGATCAAATTAGTTTCCCTGAGCTTGTGTGACATTAGTTAAACTGATCAACAGATCAGGTGCCCGTTGTAGCGCCGCCGTGTGGTCAATTTGAATGTTCTGGCATATCTTGCAAGTCTCCATGGTGTTTGAAAAATGTTTGACCAAGTATATTTCACTGTTTTATATGCATTGTTGCCAGAGCACGCACCTTAACTGCAAGCCCTTAGCTAGCATTAATGGGGATGAAGAGGACTCAGGGATTCACGTTACACAGATGGCCTGGTTTGTAAAAGGCACAAGCCAGATGTCTATTAATTTCAGACATTACGCTGTTTCATACCCACACAAAGCCCTGCTGTTTTCAGTCCTACTAACACCAATGGTCCCATGAGGACAAAAGCTGGCGCGCATAATCTTTTTTTCAAACTTTCAACGTTTGGTACTCCCCACAGCCACGCAACCACACAACAACGCCTCTTATTCTCCAGTAAACTGGGGACCTTGTAGTGTGTGGCGAAGACCCAAAGAACTTACTGAATTGTTTTTAAGGACCTTAAAAAAGCTATTTGGTTTCTTCACCTGTGATCATTTTGCACAACACCTCGGGAATCCTCCACCCCCCCCCCCCAAGATTTCAGTCGTCCCACACCAACACACACCTTCATACCTGTCATGAAGTCAGTGTCTGGAGCCAATAGGGAGTCCTGGCGGGAGGTCCCCCTGAGCGAGGACCTCCTGAGCCCCGTCTCCTCCATCCCCAAACCCTGGTCCACCAACTCCTCCATGGGACTGTCCTCCATCGACGTCCCAGACGCCATGCCGACCTGCCTGGGTGTATGTCAGTGTGTGTGAGGTGTGGTCATATGCAAGGCTGAATCTTGTTCACGCTCCTTCCCTTTGACTGAGCTCAGTGAATGACCTTCCCCCGAAGCCCTCCCCTCCCCGCCCTCTCATCCCTCATTCCAGAGCGGGAGAGGACCGTAGATGGGGCGTGGTGGTTGATGGGGGGGTGATGATGTAATTGAGGAGAGATTAAAGGGCCTCGTAAGCCATCTCAAGCCTTCAGTCACGAAACAGTCAGGGCAGTGGAAAAGAAGGAAAGGAAAGAAGCGACAGAGGACACGAGGAGAGTAGGAAAGGAAGGAGATAGAGGTAAGGAAAGATGGAGGGAGAGGGGGAGAGGTAACCTGGTCTCAAACCTATATAAAACATTTATCACCATGTGAAAATGCATGGTCTTCCTGGGTGGGCATTTCTGTATTTGGGTGTTAAGCAACACATTTCTCCGAGCCATAGAGAGAATGGCTGAGGAAACACACACTCTTCATGTTCCTCACCAAACGTGCATGCATGTACGGATCTTGTTCTGGTTCTAAACTGCTGACATTTTTCACCGTGTCCATCCAGCCTCTCTAAGCCGGAGCGCTTGCATCAGACTGCCAGGCTGCCTGGGTTCTGCAGCGTAGGCTTGGAAGGGCTGATGAGCTACAGAAGATTAGGAAGGAAAACACCATTCATTTAAAGCATCCGAAGGACAATAAGCTGGCCATGGTCATTATAATTACTGGAATTGCAGCTTCAGATGTAGGTGGCCCACTGATCCAAGACCAGCTATAACACGTGGATGGGAAACTCCATCTTACTACTCCCAATGTACGGTTAAACAACAGATGAAAGGGCCTCAGCTACACCTATACTAAGCTCCTTTCTGTTTATTTTGCACTTACTAGATTGGTTTTCTAACAGATGCTCTGCCGTGTAATGTGCCGTGTTAGTGTGTTTTTTCTTGCACTGCTCACTTGCTATGTGGTATAACAAAGCCAGTTGATTAATACCTGTGGTTAGTTTGAGTGCATATTGCTATCGCAGCGGCCACTGCCTTCCACAAACAGATTTTAGGCACAATTCAGCGTTTGAAAATAAAACAAATTGCTCTAAAAGCTATTTGGCAATAGAAGTGAATTTTATTGCAGATTTCCACAGCTTCCTTTAAACTAGAGTGAAAATGACTGAAATACTGAAGTGATGAGTAGGCAGCAGAGTCATTGGCTCTACTCTGGATACTATGTCAGTTATCTGTTGAGTGGGAGTACCTTACCAACGGCGCCGATGCGCCATCGACGGCAGACATGGTTTAATATTGAGGAAGAGGCAGAGTTTAATCCTTTTTCCAGCACCGAGTTGACCGTAACAAACGGAGGTGCCCGTTTCCTCTTCCATTCAGAACCGCTGCCCCTGAACTCTGGGACTCTCTCCCCAAGCACCCCAGCTCTGAATGAATACGCAACTTTAAAAACTCTCCAACAGCACCTGTTCAGCCTGGCCTTCCCACTCAGCCTAGCTCAGATGTTCACTCTTGCTGAACTATGTACTGTAGCTTTTCTTCTGTTTTAATGACATTGTTCTTCAAGTGTCCTTGGGATTTTTCGTAGTTGTTTTAAATTACATTACTACTACATTACCGTTGGGAGCAAGGATTGCCCGTGCATTGATACAACACATTGGGTTTGAGCTGGGTACTACTCGGAAACTGACTGACCATAGGGCAGTTAAGGCAAATGCCCAGCGGGCTGGTCCATCTTCTGAGATCTCATGGAAGAAAACATTTTGTCAAAGAGAAAGTGAGAAATTATTAGTGCAATACTGTCCTGTTTTTGGGTCAGTATTGCAGGTGTAATGTGCTAGCCTCTGGGCTCAGAGCACTGGACAATGGAATTGCTATGAGCAGAGATACACAACATACAAATATGGGCTAAGTAAAGTCCAAAGCCTGTTTCCCAAAGTGGTAGTGTAACCACTGACCTCTAGTGGTCATCGGTTGCTGGCCACCAACATAGTATTATAGCAATAGCCAAGATAACAAATATACATTTTTCAAATGAACACACACAAAAAACACACCAAAGACTTTTTTTCACAAAGGACTTAAACTTTATAAATAGTCTTTCAATGGAACATTAAATCAGCAGAGATGCTAGAGTTCTTTCCAAAAATTCAAGAGATTTTCAGAGAGCATGACAGTAACAATTATCTGATACACACATCCTTTCTCTACTCCAAAAATATCTAGACTTTTAGATCCCCGTTTTTTTAAATATATCAAAATATATATGCTGACATTTAGCAGTAATACAGAAGAACACAAAAAGCAGAGTTTCAGGCCTTGGTCAGGGGATTCGTTTTGACTAGTGGAGAGAAAAACACTTCCTGGGTGTGTGTGAATGTACAGTGGATATCAGAGACCAGGAGTGTCTGACCCGTGTAACCACGGAAACCGTAAGTAAGCCACAACGACTCTGTCCCAATAGTCCCAACGTAATCCGGCGTCTCCTTTCATCACCCACAGGCCTCGTTTAGTCTCCTTCCTGTGTCTATTCTCCCTCACGGTTGACCTCCACGAAGGCCATGAGGAACAGAAACGTTAAAGAGCTTTGGGACGGAGTCACGGTTTACTGCTCTAGAAACGTCACGTGGCTCCCTCTAAGGGCAAAGATCTGTAAACATACACCCTTGGGAGTGAAGCCAATATCCATCTGATTCGCAAGATGGTGCAGGACAGAGGATCACGACCGAGTCAGTATCTGAAACCCGTCCCCTGAATCCACCCGTGAGAAAACGATGAGCCCCAAATCCAAAAGTAAATTAGTTAAATTGGTAGTTTTTCGACGTCACAGAACATTTGAAAAGCGAAACCCCACAAGACAGAACACCTCCGCGAAGGGACGTCACAGGTGTAAAGTGACTCTGTCCTGTAATTGGACAGATCGATTAGGGTAGGGCTCGGGGTGACTCTGTTCCCATGGCAACCACACAAAACTCTAAGGTCAGCCAAGACAACACCGGGTCGAAGTTTCACTCCCCCAACCACTGATCTACACCTCCAACCATATCTATTACTACAAAGGAAGTGAGGAAATATTTGATCCTGGATACATGTTTAGCGTGTAACTTTTAACTAACTAACTTGGTGTCAAGATGTGCTTTGGTCTTATTCACCCATGATGCCCGTAGGCATCTCTAGACAGAAGCTAAATCTAGTGCCAGTCTGTTTCTGCTATACCCACTTTTGCCATTGTCTGGTAGGGCCGTAATACAGCATCTAGCACAAACTGCTAGCTAGCAAAATACAAATGACTACAACCTCTGTGAATCTCGATTCAATAATTTCATCTTGAAAACTCATAAGATACAAAAGAAATAAGAAACAAATCATTTTTGACGATAAGAGTCTTAGCAACATAACTTTTTTCAATTAATTAAACACATTTTCCAAATAAGTTAAATTGAAATCTTTATATATTGTATTGTTTACTCCATTTAAATATTTATTTAATACTTTTCAATATAATCATTAGCTACAGGTCTTGCAAAAATACTACTACGGTGCAATGTCTGTCTGCAAGTGTACAGAAGGTCAGGGGCCACAAGATCAGAATTCAGATATTGTATGTACATGTTATATTTCATAAAACTCTATATACAGTCCTCTTTTAGCTGGTATTTATCTAGTATTAAGAAGGAAATTAGGTGTTAACAAATGCAAATCAATGCAAAGCCCACAGTAAAGTGGAGAGTAGGTTTGTGTCTTAAATAGCTCTTTCGCTCTTTTGATAATAACAAAACATTCTGCTCAGTTGGTAATGTTAAGGAACCTACTTGTAATTTTTCCAATGAAACTTAAGAAACTAAATTGTCATGGTTAAGTAATTAATTGAGAACTACCATGATACCATATGAATTCAAAGAAAATACCAGGTAAATACTGGACTGTAAAATAAAGTGGAACTAAAATATATATTTTTTTCTTTCTTTTTCTTTTTTAGGTAGGGACCTCAGATATCATGTTCCAAACCATTTCAGAAATTAATTAAACTAAAAGAAACACTTCCATTTTTCCTTTTCCTGGAACAATGAGAGGGGTTGTGATTCCAATTCAAAACAAATCTAATATTAAATTAAAAAGAATGTTCTTTTCCATCTTCTGCAATTTACACATACATTTGTCAAAAATAGTCCCTCTGAAAAATATATTGCATATGCCATCTTGAGAAATTGACATAAAATATTTTCAATAAGGAAAGATTGTAAAGTAGGAGAATATATTACTTTTTAAAGAATCTGGGCACCAATAAGAAGAAAATACCTATTGAAAATGTTAACATTTCTACCATATTATAACTTCAGATACAAGCTTTTTTTAGTCTATTTTGGGGTGGATTTCAAACTGTTAGATAGGAGAACATCTGTGATGGCTTTTGGGTATTATTCAAAACGTTGCAGATTAGATGCAAAGTCCAGCAATAGAACATTTGTGGAGCAAGAAAGCAATCCACAGTACTCATTCCTATATAATAACTAAAACCGTCAGACACTGCCATTTCTCTTTGACTAGATGTGGCAGACAGAAGGTTACAAGGCAATGTCGAATGATTGTGGTAAAAAAAAAAAACTGCTCAAAAAATGCGTATCAAAAAGACATTTTTCAGAAGATTCCAACAGAAACCTCTGGAACATCACATTACATTGATCCGCACAGCAAGTTACACCAAGACGCCAACGCATACCTGACGACCCATCTGGACAGAGTGTGTAAACACCAAAAACGCCAGAATGGATCCACTCCCTTGCAGGAATGACTGATCATCATACATATTATTCCATTAAGTGGATGACAGGTAGGTTGGATTTTCGGTAAAGAAATACGCCAAGGGGGTCATCCCTCTTCCTGGAGAGCAACAGGGTATACAGGCTTTTCACTCCAGCCCGACTTCAATTAACAGCGGAATCCCCTAGTAAGGGGTTAGAGCAGGGTCGGAGTGAAAGCCTGCGTGACCCAGGAAGCTCACTCAAGAGTTAGGCAGTCCACCCCCGGAAGTGGCACGCAGATAGTATGCTGGCGGACGTCTCGGAAGGTAAAACCCATGAAGTAGTTCTGCATTGATAAAGTTGCCATAACACAGCCTTAGTTTCCATTCTCTACTAAGCACACAGACAGTTATAATACACAGTATTGTCCCCCGTTAATAATATAATATATTAGTAGCTGAACATAAATCAGAACACAATCATACACGTTCTAATTAAGGAATGGATTAGTGCAATCTAACGAGGGAGGGGGGAGACGAAAGGGGGAGGGAGGGGCAGGAGGAAGAGTGGTGCTCTGCTTTGTGACATCCTTTGGTTTATCGTGGAGAGGGCAGAGCTTGGGGGGGTGGGGGGGGGGGGGGGGCTAGAATAAGAAAGAGTAGAATGGACACATGGACCAGTGGCGTTTTGGATGTCCCGAGTTGGAATGTTGAAGGGATTGACGCTTAACGCTCAGAACGCCTCGGCGATTCTCCGTGTTTCTGCGCAAACAAACCACGGCAAAGTGTTAGGTCGCACACACCGCCTGGACCGAGGGCCAGGTGGTCCCCGCTGAGCGGAGTTCTCTGAAAGGCATCTTTTCAACGTCTTTTCAATATCACTTCAACCGGAGAGATGTCTTTTCAGTGTCCTGTCAATGTCCCTCTGCTCAGGGGGACGGGTTCTGGCTGTTGTCCGTTCTACCATCTGCTGTCTACGGTGTGGGACTAGCTGCCTAAAGCTCTACCTGCAAGTCATAAGGCAAGTCTCGGGGAGCAGCAGGGGTTCAGGAGCGTGCAACATTTCAGTTGTAAGAAGCCACGTTAACATAGACATGTAGAATAAGCAATACGGTCCATTTCCATTTCAACGTCCCGGAGCTTTCCACTCTTCAAACGTCTCCGGAAGGTTGAGCACTGACGTCAGCCCTCCTCGGGTGTCCATGGAAGAGCAGGGTAGGAGTCAGCTTTTCTACTACAGGGCTCTCCAATGGACAGTTGGGACAAAATCACCATGACAATAGTCATTCACAAACAGAAAACAAAACGGGGTCAGGGTTGGGGGTCTGATCTCAAACCACCCTATTCTCCATATAATGAAGGTTCTCTGTCCAAAGCCCTAAGCAGGACATTATATAGGGAACAGGGCATTATTTCAGGTACTTCAGAATAGTGTGTCATCGCCGTTTTCTGTTCTCACAAACAAGCTGAGAGGAAGGTGAGACTTCCACTTCCTTTCTGAACCTGCGCACGTGGTTTCAATGCAGCCCCGACAGGCCGTGCACGTGCTCCAAATGCTCATCTCGATCGCAGTCTTCTCAGGGACAAATACATGTAAAGAAAAACAGAAGAAGGGCTTTCATTGCCGGGCTCTCTCTAAAACAATGACATGAGCCCGGCGTCGCTCTGGTAGTGCAGTTCCTCTCCTTGGTATGGTCATCAGCAGTTCAGTTGGTGCGTGTTGATGTATAATAGGGTCCTGATACAGCAGAACATGTTTACCCGGGACCGCTACCTCTGTAAGTGATGTGGAGGAGCAGATCTCGGTGAAAGAATCCACCTCTCCAAGCCTGTCTGGTTTCAGTTTTGTGTGTGTGTGTGTGTGTGTGTGTGGGGGGGGGGGCTACCGTACTTCTTTACCCGCCCCTTTACGCTTCGTTCTGGGAACTAAGATATCCATGTCCCCCGCTTCAATACTTCAGCATTCAACCTCCAGTTGATGCAATCAGGGGTCAAGGGTCAATTCACGGTCCCCCCACAAAGTACTTCAGGGGTTCCCCCTATCACCCATCGGCCACGCGTGTAGGAGCGTGTGTGCTCGCTAGTGGTGTGGTTGTGTCTGCGTGGGGGTGTGTCTCGTTTCGCAGCCCCCTCCCCCTACTGCAGGTTCTTGAGGATGCGCCCATAGCGGAAGTCGTACACATGGCGACAGAGGTACACCAGTTCCGGGTCGACGTTGGCCGGCACCTGCCGGTGGTTGGGCGGATCGAAGTCCGAGGGGCAGGGGACCACTCTGGCAGCGCCCGGGGGTGCCCCCTCCGCACGCCGCTTCACCAAGGCACAAAATCTGGAGACGGGAAGAAAATCCAGAGAGTCAGAGAGAGTTATTCACAGTTAGAGTCAGAGTTGGAGTCAGAGAGAGTTGAGTTATTCACAACTGGAGTCAGAGTTGGAGTCAGAGAGAGTTGAGTTATTCACAGTTGGAGTTAGAGTTGGAGTCAGAGAGAGTTGAGTTATTCACAGTTGGAGTCAGAGTTGGAGTCAGAGAGAGTTGAGTTATTCACAGTTGGAGTCAGAGTTGGAGTCAGAGAGAGTTGAGTTATTCACAGCTGGAGTCAGAGTTGGTGTCAGAGAGAGTTGAGTTATTCACAGCTGGAGTCAGAGTTGGTGTCAGAGAGAGTTGAGTTATTCACAGTTGGAGTCAGAGTTGGAGTCAGAGAGAGTTGAGGACTCAGAGACTGGTTCTGTTCAATCTCTATATGCTATCTCTGGAATAAACAAATTATGCAGATCAACATTAACTACCATAGCTATGCAGATGATACTCAAATATATAATTGAATGACTACAGCTCAATAAACACAATGAGTCATGGTATAGAGGACATAAATACCTGGATGAATCAAAATTGTCTACAATTAAACCAAGATAAAACAGACATTATTGTGTTTTCAATAAAAATAAGAGAACTAGTAATGGTAAGGAGCTGGATTCTCGGGCCCTAAAAACCAGGGACCAGGTGCGTAATCTTGGTGTTCTGAAAGACTCAGATCTCCCGTTCAGCAGTCATATCAAACCGGTCACCGGCCATCATGGCCATCCTGTTATGCTGCATACAACTGGAATAAACTACCAGAAGATCTTAGATGAGCCCCAAACGTATCAATTTCGAAATCCAGGTTAACAAGCTTCTCTTTTCACGTGCCTATGACTGAGCGCTTTAACTTTACCACACTATTAGCCTTACAGTTTTTATAGTTACATAGCTTCCTCACAGAATCTACTACGGAATCTACCGGTCTAGTAATTTTTTTATTCTATTTTGTTTAAAAAAATAAAAAATCCATGTAAAGCACATTGAATTGCTTATTTTATGTATATCTTTAATCTAGTATTTGTTTTTATTCCATATTTTTAATCTAGTATTTGTTTTTATTCCATTGTATTTTTTTTCTTTTTATTTGGAAAGCACATTGAATTGCTTTTATGTATGAATTGTTCTATATAAATAAATGTGCTTGCTACATGGGTTATATGGAGCACCAAAGGGGTCAAAATGAAATAATCTATACATAATAAGTTATATAAATAAATATATTACTTTAAGTGGCACATTATTATTAAACCATTTTTAGGATGCTTCTTTTTTAAATAATGGTATATTTCATAATAATACATTGTATTTCCCAATCTTAAGATGTACTTCATAAAATCATGACCTATTTCATAATATTGTGACCTATTTTATCATTTAATTGCATATTTTATCATTTAATTACATATTTCAAAATGTAATGGCATTTTTCAACATATTTATTTAATTAATTATTTATATATTGAACTATTTAATTTTGAACCCTTTGGTCCCCCATTGGGTTAGGCCATATTGCAATCTCTTATAAAACTGTGTGAAGTATGTTGACCCTCTACAGATGCAAGATCTTAATTTGACCACAAGGTTGCAGGATAATATGTATTACTGTGTGTGATACCATGGATTTGTAATGGGAAATGGCGATGAGTTTCACAGGGGATGTCTTTGTCTGTGTGTGTGGGCACGTTTTCTTACCTACAGTACTGCGCTAGTGGGAGTACATAGCATCTGTCTTCGATACAGGCCACACTGTTCTCGTCCTGATGCCGAGAGGCAAAAATCTCGTTCTGAAAAGAGGGAAAAGGAAAAATATCAAATCACCACACAATCAAAGGACAAAAGACTTGAGAGGAAGCCCCTTCAGACTATTGACATGCAGACGAGATAAGAAATGGCCTCTTTAGACTATTGACATGAAGAACTGGAGATAAGCAGATGCCTTTTCAAACATTGAGATGCAGCCCAGGCATAGCCGAGTTATTCAGAGTTGGAGTCAGAGGGAGCGGACATATTCAGAAATGGAGTTTGACAGACTTCAGTTTTACAGAGCTGGAGTCAGAGAGAGTTGAGTCATTCAGAGTTGGGAGTAAGAGACAGTTGAGTCATTCAGAGTAGGGAGTCAGAGAGAGTTGAGTCATTCAGAGTAGGGAGTCAGAGAGAGTTGAGTCATTCAGAGTAGGGAGTCAGAGAGAGTTGAGTCATTCAGAGTAGGGAGTCAGAGAGCTGTCCTCACCTCACAGTGCATGCTGGGGTCCCGGCCTCCCTGTGTGTGTTCAGGTCGATAGTACCAGAACAGGCTCATCATTAGCTCTCCTGAGAAGTGGACACACACTGTTAGAACACACACACAAACAAAGTTTTCAATCCCAGTAGGGGCCAGAAACACATTAATCCAAGTTCTATATCCCATCACCCTGAACCTTACCCCAGTCCTAACTCTCAATACCTAAACCTAACCCCAATTCCAACATTAAATGAAACTGGTTTACCCTAAAACAGACCCTAAACCGAATATTGCCTTTTTCCTTTCGGGGGCCAGTTAAAGAAACCTTGTCAGATTTTCTATCTTTGTGCCACTGAAGTATCCCCTCATGTTCATTAATAGGTCTAGTCCTATAAGCTTCTTCAAGAACCCTCTGTGAATTGGCCAAGTATCTCCAGGTGTATATATCCCATAGTTGGACTAATGCCCCAATCATAACCCTTACCTAACCCTGAAGTCAATAACCTACTATTTAAGTGTAAACTTAACCTAGTCCTAATGCCTAATCACAATAAATCTAATCAGTAATGACTACACCCAAACTCAACCCAAATTTTAACACTAGCCCAAATGATTCGTTTTAACCAAATCCTAGCCCCAAGCCGAAACATTCACATTTCCCTCATGGGTTACTGCTGAAGGGTCCTATTAAGATGTTTTACTATCCTTGTGAGAAGAGCGGGTCCTAATTCTGTCGGTAAAACACCTCCACACACACCCACACTGCCTGAGAAAATATTGTTGATAGAATTGATACTTCTGAACTATAACTATAAAAAAATGAGCTCGTAGTGCATTCCAAATGGGAAATAAAGGGCCATTGAATACGTACCAAGATGTTCAGACCGGCAAAATTGACATTGTTTGTCAAAGGACTTTTGATTCTATGTATGTTTTAAATTATAAGCATTTTAATTGTGTGGTTGCTATTGACAATTAATTCAGTGGTTGCTATTGAAAATGGTCTTGCTCCTTGGCCAAAATAAGTTACAAGACCAATTTTAAAATGTATAGCCTATTGTACTACATTCTAATACAGTACAGTTCACAGGTTTAAGGACACCGGAGAAAACTGTTTAAAGCTCTTAACCTTGGAAGAAATAATTTATTTGGTGGGAAAACACTAAACAACATAATAAATACAAATACATTTACAAATAACAAGAATGCATTTTGTTGTCCAAACAATAATTGATTTTGTCAGATGAATAGAAAAAATGTCCTATAGATTTTTATTCCGAAACTTGGCCAGTTGAAGACAGAAAACCCGCAGTGGAAAACCCAAAACTTTGTCTGTATCTGAACAGTACTTGAAAGTCAAAAATGAAACAAAATGAAATCCGGGGAAGTGATTTCTCAGCATCTGGCAAAAAAGTTTGACTCAAAGTAGACTTCTACAAGAATTGGCCATATTGGGTGCCTTGCAGCTAATAAAGAATTCTTGCAATGTCTTCTGCATGTTACCGCTCCATCAAAAGTAGTTTCTTAGATGCATTAATAAGCATAAAATTACTGAACCAGTACATTTTGGATTGTTTAAACCAATTTAGTTTTGGTGTGATCACATCTACAGGCAATCCAAACCTGAAATTCATAACTATTCAAAGTGTGCACATATTTGTGTCTCACCTTAAAGACACCAAACCAACTTTCACATGTTCCTGCTATTCTATCTGATCAATTTATATTCATATCAAATTTGTCAACTATAACGAGCCACCATTATTACTGCAGTCCCCACCACTACAAAAGCCTATTTCAATCCAGAAATAATTTAAAACAAGCTAACAAACCCCTGTTATTTTAGATTATAGGCCTAACTGCATTCATATTTAGATGTTTTTTTAATAAATCGTATTTCCAAACAAAACCCCGGACAGGAAGACGCATCGATGCGCACACGCGTGCAGACAAACAGAATCAGTAAGACAACCATAGAAGAACAAAGGAATGGCAAGCACGCGCGCACACTCAAACGCTCACACACACACATGCTCACAAACACACACACACACACACCAGCCAGACATAAGCAGCATTTCAGACGTAAACAACAGTCCTCAAATAACATCACAGGCAGCTGACACAAACAACCATTCACAGCCTACAACAACCAATACCCAGACACACACACACCTATGATTACAGCCCAACAACAGGTCCAGACATCCTACTGTCTCACCAGATTTGGGGTCCTCCCAGAGCGCTGATATCTTGGCGACGTAGGGCAGGGACTTCTTCCGGGGACCTGAGCGCAGCAGCACCGTGTCTCGGACGCGTATCACTTCGCCGTCTCGCTGCACTCCTTCGTAACACTGCCGCAAGGCCGTCTCGTCCTCCCCCTGAGCAACACAGACGCAACGGTCAACAACAAGGACAAACCAGTCCCCGGCTACATCAGCCACATCGCTACCAGGAATGTGCACGGGACAAGATCTTCCTATCCGGAGAGTTTAGAGTTCTTTTTGGAATAGTATTCGGTTCACCCAAATACATGTTTTTCAAAACAAACGATGCAACATGACGAGCGAAGGAGTGGGTGTCGTTCCCATGAACATTGGCTTGATGGCCGTTCGTGTGACCAAAGAGCGAGCGAGCATACGTGGTAAGACACGCAAAACTTGGCTACAGAACTAGAGAACAATATTTATCAACACATAACCACAATATACCACTTTTGATTTTAAATATATTCCATCTTCCCTCAAATTAGTTAATATTCATCCACTTGCTAACAGTAGACTATGCCGTTTATACATACCGATCAGCCATAACATTATGACCCATCACCTGCCTAGTATTGTGTAGGTCCCCCTTTCACCGCCAAAACAGCCCTGACCCGTCGAGGCATGGACCTCTGAAGGTGTGCTGTGGTATCTGGCACCAAGATGTTAACAGCAGATCCTTTAAGTCCTGTAAGTTGCACGGGGGGCCTCCATGGATAGGACCTGTTTGTCCAGCACATCCCACAGATGTTCTATTGGATTGGATTAACCTGTCGTGTTCCTCAAGCCATTCCTGAACCATTTTTGCTTTGTGGCGGGGCACATTATCCTACTGAAAGAGGCCAATGCCATCAGGGAATACCGTTGCCATGAAAGGGTGCACATGGTCTGCCACAATGCTCAGGTAGGTGGTACGTGTCAAAGTAACATCCACATGAATGGCAGGACCCACGGTTTCCCAGCAGAACATTGCCCAAAGCATCACACTGCCTCCGCCGGCTTGCCTTCTTCCCATAGTGCATCCTGGTGCCATGTGTTCTCCAGGTAAGTGACCCACACGCACCCGGCCATCCATGTGATGTAAAAGGAAATGTGATTTATCAGACCAGGCCACCTTCTTCCATTGCTCTTTGATCCAGCTCTGATGCTCACGTGCCCATTGTAGGCGCTTTCGGTAGTGGACAGGTGTGAGCATGGGCACCCTGACTGGAATGCATCTACACAGCCCCATACGCAACAGACTGCGATGCACTGTGTCCTGAAACCTTTCTATCAGTACCAGCATTTTCCAGCAATTTGTGCTATGTCTGTTGGATCGGACCACACGGGCCAGCCTTCGCTCCCCACGTGCATCAATGAGCCTTAGACCACTTATGATAGTTACTGACCACTGCAGACCATGAACACCCCACAAGGGCTGCAGTTTTGGAGATGCTCTGACCCAGTTGTCATCTAGCCATCACAATTTGGCCCTTGTCAAAGTCGCTCAGATCCTTACGCTTGCCCATTTTTCCTGCTTCTAACACATCAACTTTATGGAGAGAATGTTCACTTGCGGCCTAATATATCCCACCCACTGGGCCCCACCACACTATACCACTTTGATTGACGACTGTAAACAACAAACACGTGCAAATGTCCACGTTATGAAAACAACGTAGAAAATTATAATCTTTTAAAATGTCATGGTATATCATATGTAAAAACTTGGGATTGGAATTTTAATAGTATTTAGAAAAATAATATTCAGTTCTATATATTTCAACAAAAAAATACATACAGGCTATGCAAAGAAACTTGTGGGGCCAAATTGAATACACACACAAGTACACAAATACTAAATTAATTTAGGATATTCGTATATTTGACAGTCCGTGCCCATCCCTAATTGCTACATCAGACTTGGAACAAACGATAAGCCAACTGAAAGCTCAGGATGGTCAGTTTGCCGCTTTGCTTTGACGAAAGTGAACATTCTGTACCTAAAAGGCAGACACATACACACACACACACACACTTGATTCTACACACCGCAATGAACACTTCCTTCTCCGTGGGCACTCCCACAGGCAGCCACCCGTTGGTGGGACGTCGGTGGCTGACCCTCTTCTGCTTGGCCGGAGACAGGCTGGGCGTCGGGGCTGGCTGCTTCTGCAACAGCCTGGTCCTCCCCATGGACAGAGAGCCGTGGGGGGGCTTGGTGTTCTGAGGGCACTCCCTAGCTAGCTTCAGCCGGCCCTGGGGTACACTGCGGTCGGACAGGGGGGTGAGGAGACAGGGCTTGGCCTGGGTGGATGAGGGGGCGGTGGGGAGGGGGCAGCCCGAGAGGGGGAGGGAGGGGGATACCAGAGTGGAGGGGCTGTGCTCGCCTTTGGGGGAGGAGTAACTCTCTGGGGGGAAGAGAGAGAGAGAGAAAAGACAAGACACCAGTGTCAACACTGAAAGTAGGCATCCAGAAAGAAACAGGCTGCTGTTGACACAATACACAAGGCAACATAGACCTAACTAGATGTCACACCACATGGGCCTAACTTAATTCCAATGTCATTATTTCCTCTGGTTCCCTGTAGATATTGTTTGTTTACTGTAATGTACTCAAAGACTGAGGGGAGGGTGACACAGAGAGGTCTTCCGCTTGGAAGACAATAAAGAAATCGACACACAATGAATCAAAACTATGCGAAAACACACGATAATGACAGGTTCTTATTTGCACTCCTTTGTATGAGGCTGTGCCGTTTCAGTGGGTTCAGTCAGCGTATGAAACCTGCCATCACTAGTTACCTCAGGAAACAAGACCTAGTCAGTGGGCAGCCATTCCACTGTCCACCACCTACCTGTCTTGATGCTATGGGTACAACCGGAGCAGCCTGTGGAGAAAGAGCACCCCCTGCTGTTCACTGGCTGCATGGCTCTGTAGGCGTAGCCGCTGACCTGGCAGGCCTCGCTGTAACAGGGCCCCACCGAGCCACAGAAGGCCGGGTGGGCCAGCGTCGAGGCGTGGGACACCGGGGGACCCATTAGCTTGGAGCCAGGCACCCTGCCGGGACACAGCGCTGACGGACCAAAGTTCAGTGGTCGCGAGCCGAGGGCGGTCGATGGAGCCCCGGGGTGCGTGGGGTGGGCGATGTGGACGTAGTAGCTGGAGAAGCAGGCAGGGTCAGCCGAGCAGAGACACGGGTGCGGGCTCAGGGTCAAGGCTGCATGCGGGTGGGCGTGGGCCATGGAGGGAGTCGTCACCAGGCACTCCCGCTTCACAGAGGTCATGGGAGAGTTCAAAGGTCGCTCCTCCGAGTCAGGGTATGCCTTCTGACCCAGGAACAAGGCCAGTGGGTGGCAGTACTCCACTGAGCCCTCCGGGTGGCAGCAGTAGTACGGGCTCAGCTCCGCCTCCACCTGCTCCTCTTTGACCAGGGGCTTTAGCGGGTAGGCTAGCATGCTGCGGGCCTGGTAGCCAGGTTTGGTTAGCCGATGGGTGCAGCCGTCAGACTCCCACTCCACTTTGGGCTCAAAGTTGGACTTCTTGCAGGTTGAACAGCCTCCCTGTTCCGGAATCAACTTCCTCCCCTTGTGTTTAGGCGGCGCCAGGCTCAGTCTCGTTTGCTTCGGTTTTGTGACGACCGTCACGGGGCTTGTGGCCTTGCTGTCGCCCGTCGTAGCAGTCAACGTCGTTCTCGCTCGCTGTTTGCTGGTCGCGGATGTGCTTGTTAACTTTAGCAACGCAGCAGCGTTGAGTCCGGCTAGCCGGCGAGGAGCAGGGGCATGTAGCATCTGCAGAGTCATCATCCCGGTCTCGTTCTCTCCTCTGTCCTGTTTGGCTTGTTTCTTGGGGACCTTCTTGGACCTTTGGCACATTTCTGACTTGTGTGATGTGGAGGCCTTGCTGCTGCTGGCTTTTGGAGTTTTAGGACCTCCGGCCAGGCCTCCCCTTGCTGGATCCATCCCAAAGGTTGGCTCACTGCTGGTGGTCTCCTCTTGCTGTCTTCTGGCCTGTTTGGCAGCCGGCTGGGCTTCGCAGGGTCTCTCCAACAATAGACTGTTCACTGCCTCGGCATTGAGAGAAGCTAGCCGTCGCTTACGTGGCTCCGGAAATGGCGATTCCTGCTTGTTAATGGTGGTTTTTGATTTTGATTTAGTTTTTGGTATCATCTTCTTAGCCGTGAGTTTCCTCTTGGCTTTGTCGTTTCCTTTGCTCAGTTTTTTGCTCCGTTTCGCTTGCTCTGTTTTGACCAGCGGCTGATCGGGCGAATCACTCCACCTCTCGCTGCTTTCCTCTTGTTCCCGGATGTCCTCCTCCAATCGGGTAAGTAAAACATGACAGCTAAGTCCCTCTTCCTCTGTCGCCCCTCCCCTTCCTCGCAAGGGATAGGACTTCCTGCTCCGCCTCTTGTTTCGCTCTCGTGTCTTCTCCCTCTTGTCCATCATCTCTTTAGCCCCTCCCCTTCCTTGCTTGGTCCCGCCCTTCTTCATGGTCCTGCCAAATCGCAGTGTGCGCTCAGGCCAGGCCCAGCCCATGGTCTCACCATGTGGCCTATGGGGGCAGTATTCCCGCCTCCCTGTGCTGCGGCTCTGGCTGAGGGAACCTTTGTTCCGGGCGTGGGTCATCACATGCTGCACCGCTGGGCCTAAGCAGGAGAGAGGTACTGTTAATGTCACTCCTATCAGCTTTGTAACGGCTGACTGTCTGCATTGTGTTCACTGCAACCTGACTAGAACGGACACATTTCACGTAGCAGGTTATTCAATCTAAACAGTATGCGGGTGTCAACGAACGTCTGCGTTGCCAGTAGCTACACTTGAACTTCCTTCTACATAATTTAACTGGGCGCTTTCATCAACAGTGACTTACTATAGCTAGTGCATACATTAATACACCCCCCAGCATCGGTCACTGACAAATGAACAAAGAGACTAGTGAATGTAAACTTACAATAACACTGGTTTCCCGTTCTGCCCTTGGACAAAAAATTACTACATTTTAGCTTAAAAAAGTACACATATTCATCTCTGGCTGAAATGTATGTTTCATGCGTGTTTCAACCTGTCACCAAATTAATATAGTTGGTTCACGGTTAAGTATTGGTATCTGGCCTGTGTGACTTGACTGCCTCTGTCGAGACCAGACAAAGCCAACTTGCAAATGCATGTGCGTGTGCGTGGTTGGTCAAGGTGTTAGGCAGATGTTAGGCAGCAGAGTATAAAAACAGGCAGGAAATTACCTGAATTTGCCCAATAAGAAACGCTTTTATAGTTTCGGTTTTTCACCAGAGTGCCCTAATAAATACAGCCCTGTTAATTTTTCAAACCCGACAGCCCAGTGCTTGAAAACCAGAGGTCTTGTATCTATGAAATGTGATCGTATTAAACTGAAGGGTTTCAGTCTTCTACCTACAAATGTGACTTACTTTTAATGGTTTAAACTGCTAAATATTACAACCCCTAATTTTCCTACAAACTGAAAAAGGCTGCAAAGACTAAAAGCCTGTGCACACTATCATTATACATTGAAGAAAGAAAAATCTTGTAATGAAGTAAACTGTATGCAATGTCCTTTTAACGGCAAACCTATCAAACTGTTTTTACACACAAACTCATATACACAAGTAATATCTGATTATTATTCAGCCATTTTAAACTTTCTTCCTTCAGAACTAAATACTAGTCTAAAAGTATGTGACTGTCAAAGCTGCAATTATGAAAGTAAACATTTGTTGTTGTAGATATCACTTTTTTAATGGTGCGATCACAAACAAATGTCAATATCTAAATCGGGCCACGGGACAAACTTGTTTGGGAAACTCTAGCTCAACCCCTTTCCATATCTACATACCCCTTTCATTTGAACTGGTTTAAATATGTCCCAGTTACATTTTGATCTCTTGTCCCTTATCACTAGCCCTTCTACACACCTGAAATAAATGCAGGCCATATGAAAGCTACACAGATCCACGTCTACAAAAGATCAAGGATGGCTACATAGAACATATTCATACTGCTTACTCATTCTCTCCTATACATCTCTTACCATTCTGTAAACATTCAAGTGGTAGGGCCCCTGGGGAAAAGGCTTAGGGGCCAACATGAAACCAGGCTAACAAGAGACACATACAGTACCAAAGAAGCTACGCATTTTACCCATATGCACAACAACGACAAAAATAACCAGAAATATAATTGGTATATAGGTGATCTATTGCCTTGACAAAGTAAAACATAATCATGTCTCTTAATGGAAAGATTGGTGAAATCAGGATTGGTTTTGTCAAAGTAAAACGTTCTTAAAGTGGTAAAAGGGCAAGAATTCAACAGACATTTGATTGTCAACATTCAGCAGCAGGCCTGTTGATGGTTAGACACTATCTCGATGAGGGTTTGGAATTTTTTTACGGCAGCAGAAACTATAGACACATTATGTCCACATTATGAACAATACACAGAAATAACCTGCAGTTTATGCATATGTATATTTTCGTCAATAACATCACCAACGCTAATCTCATGAATAATCAAATAAATCAAGGAAAATTGAGGAGCGTGACTATAAAAATACGAATGTAATCCGTTTGACAATATGCTAAGCTGATACCGATATCAATTTGGCCCTACTAAGTATTGTCATTAAAAAAGGGATTTCCCTGAATTTCACTTTACATCTTTAGCAAAGAGATCACGGACCCCCAGTGCGATCATGTATAATTGGGCCGAACTTTACACACACGCTTAAGAACATTTGATCCTGCTTTTGCATTTCTACCAAGCAGTCAAGAAGGCAACTTTTCACACGGTATGTTCTTCCATTAATACGCTTACTGTTCTACTTACAAACACTGGATAATATAAGATCTTAAAATAATAATTAACATTGAATAGATAAAACAGTGAAAACAAGAATCCTCCTCATCGATCATGTGATAAGTCGGGGAATTCCATCTGCGGAGGGACAATCTTTTGACACCTTTTGGCATTTGAAACACACAATGAAGTTCACCCGACATTCTAATCCAGCAAATATTCTCCATACAGCAAGTATTCTAAATGTGAAGAAACCAACCAGACATCATAACACATTATTAAATAATTGGTTTTTATAGAACCTACTGCCACTGGTTTCATTCGGCAAATAAGTTATAGACTACAATAACAAACAACAATGTCCTGTGTAGTATCGCGGCTATAAACACATATATTAGATGTCTGTGTTTATAGCCGCGTTTCTTCACACATATACATACATACATACACACACACACACACACACACACACACACACACACACACATATATATATAGATATACACATACACACATATATCAAGCCTAACTCTGCAACCAACTCCGCATTTAGACAAATGTAATTAGCCTAAACATACAGGCTAATTTTCATGATCAGGCATTCACCCACTCATTAACCTATGTAATAACACCTTAACACAGAGACATAGGGACCATGACAAGCAGACCGACAACTTCGATCAAAATATCCCGCACAGGATAAGGTGTTTTAAACTGATGCTGGAGATATTTTGAACACTTTCGATGACAGAATAAAAACAAGCGACGTCAGTTTGTTTGCCATGAAAGGGACAAGGTAGTGTGATGCTTATCTAAATCGTTTCAACTATTAAATGCAACACCTTAGCTTCGCCCTGGTGACCTATTTGACTTCAAACATACCAAACGTCCGATAGCCTACTTGAGGACATCGGGGCCGATATATAGTAGTCAGGCAGCGCCTCGCTCGCTTGACGTTTGTGAGTAGCCTGCCATCCAAAGTAACTGCCATCTACGGGGCTGTGGGCGACCCGAACACACACCGCGGCCAACATAAGGGTACCACAAACAGATATTCCATGCTATTAACGAAAATAACATCGAAAGAACTATATATTCAAAAACTATTTAGTCTAAAACCCAGGGATATCGCATGCTAGCAAGCTACAGCTATCGATTCTGCATGGCAGCCAGAAGGGGTTTCGTTCGCCGAAGCGAAAATAGGTTCTGCACTCCTTTTTGGACGGGCTCAAAGGCAACTTCAACACTCCGCACTCGAATATCATTACGGAAGAAATATTTTTGAGATATTAACTTACACACTCCGTCACACTATGCCTGGAGAAGCGTCGAAATTTTCCTGGACTGGTGTGATGGCTGAACTGATCTCTGTACTGGGGGAGAGCAGGAGAGTAGCGAACGAGAAAGAGAGAGAGGGAGCGAGAGAAAGAGAGAGAGAGAGAGAGAGAGAGAGAGGGAGCGAGACAGAGAGAGTGAGGAGAGGAGGAAAGAGAGATCGAGCGAGCGAGCAAGCGAGAGGACGGTGGCTGCCTGCGCGATGTGCTTTGCTCTTCCTGGTTCGGCTTCAACGATTTGCAGAAAACTTAATCTTAACCAATTGCTATACAGACATGCCTCGCTGACATCCCACTCCTCCAATGGCGAAAATGCAGACTGATTGTTAATAAATTAAACATAATTTTGTAGAATTTGCGTCCCCATACGAAGTGGTTAGAATTAACTTAATTCAACACCGTGGAACGTTGATGCCCCCCCCCCCCAACGCCAGCCTCACCCTGTCATTTTGTCGTGACCACACCACATCCAGTAAACCACAATCCATGTTTTTACACATCGCCCGGTGTGTAGGCAGCTATCACAACAACATTGCTATGAACACCCAATACAATGTAGGGAAACAGTTCATTCCCATTCCCTGTGGTGAAATAAAATAACAACGCTTTTCAGATCACAGTCCTCAATGACGTGACTCATTTGTTTGCCCACACAAACCTTTTTAATTGGTTATGGAAATATTATAATTTTAATCTATAACAAATAATTCCAACACTACAATCTAAGCTCCAAAATGACTTCATATGCATTAGCCTACCGCTGTTACACCTACTTGTTTCACTGATAGCTTTATTACATGATCTACTTCATTATCGACCCAGTCATGTTGCGGATGAATTAAATCATCACAACAATAAGACGTATTCATTCCCAGTCCATGTTGTAACGCACAAAATGTTATTGCTAAAAAATTTACTGATACAAAAACGTAGTGCACTATGGGCCTTCTTTTTGCGCAGGTGTCAGGTGATTAAATTAATCACCTAGGCAGCGATTTTAAATGGTCTCTTTTCAGCTACACAGATATGAACTAGACAGCTGAAAGCAAATTCCCATCTATCCACCGTTGCCTTAATGTGTTTTCAGATTTGGGCAAACTAAGGAGAAAGGAAGCTCCTATCGAGATGAAGGATTGAAGAGAGATGAAGCTGCTGTAGAGTATTGAGATTAACACCCACAACGCTTTGCGCATGAAGGTGAAAATGACTGATTTCACGGCCTTGACATCTAGCCACACAACCAGCAAACGTCACTCTTTCTGATGTATGTTTCCAGAATATCCCTATTGAAGCTAAGATTATATGTTAATATCAGTCCATATATCTGCACAATTTCCATCAGAAAATTAGTTGACGAAAAGGCAGCTACAACCCGAACGTAACTTAAAATAACTAACAGACGATTTGTTAAAGCCTTATTTATGGAGACAACTGTTATTGCCTATTTGTCCTAATACATAACGCCATCTTCACTCGTGGAATAATGAAACACATTTATAATGTCAACTGTTTTATATCCCCAGACTCATCAACTGTACTACAGAAAAGATGTACATGCATGTGTTTTGTAGGCCCAATAACGAGATAATAAGCTGTCAACAGTCATGACTAAGAATGGAACTTTTTAAAAGCTGTTACCATCCGTTTTCAACTCCTAAACAATTCACACAACCCAAGCCAATACATTTTTTAGGGGTCCACTGTCTTAACCTTGATGAGACCTCAGTTATACAAATAAAATGTAGCCTAATGCAAACACTCAAGACAACTAATTGCCAACTTCAGTATCCTCTACACCGAGATCAATATCTAAAAGGCAATAAACGAGTATGTGTGTCTCTCTCTGTGTGTGTGTGTGTGTGTGTGTGTATTAAGCAAATGCATAGAGCTGTAAATGAAGAGACCAAAAAAATTATGTTCTTTAAACTTACAACAAAAATAAGGATTCAAAAGTCTTTGTAGTGACATTTAAACAACACTCCTTTAAGGTGAAATATTAGGCTATCCGACTGTTTACATACCACCTAAAACCACCCCATGGAGTTGTTTTTTAAAGTCTGGTCAAATGTAGGCGAACAGGAAGGAGAAAGCTGAGTGACTAATTCAAATTGGTAATTTCCCACACCACGTATCTGTCACATCAATGCTGTACCATCTCTTCATCTACCTACCTAATTGCAAGGGAACATTTCCAATGCTGTTTTTTCCAGGGCAGTTTTATCAGTGTAAAAACTTTGAAAGAAAAAACTGTCACAGGAATCCATTTTGATTTTGTGGATTATATTTTTATGTATCTCCACTCATCCAATCTGAATTACATTAGCTCATAGACTGGATGTCTATGGTACCTTTTAGCACTAACGCTAATTACATCTGTTGCACTCATGCTAGCTACCATTGGCTGGCAAAACTAAATAATGTATTCTTTAAATACATGGTTGGATGGAAACAAAGAAAAGGTATCCACATGCTCATCTGACCCTTGCCAAAATCCTAGAGTATCTTTTCAAACAGCTTAGTTCAGAGGTCCATGGAGTAACATGGACTCATTGACGGTGATGGTCAGTCTCATGTCCAGACATATTTGCTCTCAACTTTCAGTACTCACTCAAATCCCCCATCAACCTGAGGTATCCTCTAGAAGCCACTGGAAATGTATTACTCTCAACAATATTGTTAAAATAATAATCTACCACAAGCGATATGAGGAAATAATCGAGACACATTAGTGCTGTAGTCAAATGAACGCGATTCGGTCATAGGTGAGCAGTCGTTTTGATTTAACCAATGGTGGATCGATATGCTGGCTAGTTCCTATGATTGTTTCCGCATCACAGTGAAATAATCAAATGTGGACGATTTCAGTGCTTCACATTTGGATGCAAAAACACATTTAGGTCTCACAGAATGAACAAACTAAAGAGGAAATAAAACTTTTGTTTTGGCAATCTTGTACCAGGACTACCCCCTGGGGGACCCAAAAAAAAATCAGACTTCTCATTATTGGTACATTGTAATAAGAAAGTAACAAGTTAGTGTTAAGTGATATAAACTAGACAAGCTTTTGGAAAGACTAAACATACAAGCAAAACTGACCTTTGTAAATCTCAAGTCCCAACATAGATAGCCACTATGAACAAAAGGCTTTGCTGAACCAAAAAAACTACATTTAAATAGACTAATTTCCATTCATACTTTAGAGAGCACTGTTATGGATGTTGTGCCGTTTGTTACGCATGCAGTCTAAAATAGGCATTTGAATCTTAAAAAGATGTCCATCAAAATCCATCATACATATTACAGCAGTCTGTCATTTCAATAGTTTATAACATGTAAGCAGAAGGCATGTTAACTTACTATTCCTTACTTGGGGGCTGGGGGGGTATGGGTCAGAGTCTTCCCTTTTAATATTGTTTGCTTTGTTTTGTTGTTCTTAAAATGAAATGCTCAATAAAACATATCTTAAACAAAATGGCTTATGTAGACTATACAGAATAGTATAAATGGCAAGCCACCACACACTTAAACTTTATTCCTCAATATACATAAGATAATGGGATGTGAACTGTGAATATATCTGATACATTAATTAACAGTTGATGTAAACAATTTAAGAATTACAGTTGCAGCATATAGTGGATATAAAAAGTCTACACACCCCTGTTAAAATGCCAGGTTCTTGTGATGTAAAAGAATGAGACAAAGAGAAATCATGTCAGAACTTTTTTCACCTTTAATGTGACCTATAACATGAACAATTCCATTGAAAACTTACTGAAATCTTTGAGGGCAAAAATAAAAAACTCACAATAACATGGTTGCATAAGTGTGCACACCCTTAAACTAATACTTTGATGAAGCATCTTTTGATTTTATTACAGCACTCAGTCTTTTTGGGTAGGGGGTCTATTAGCATGGCACATCTTGACGTGGCAATATTTGCCCACTCTTCTTTGCAAAGGAAGTCGTTAATAATTCCCACCACCCTGACTAAGACCCCGGTTCCAGCTGAAGAAAAACACCCCCAAAGCATGATGCTGCCACTACCATTCTTCACTGTGAGTATGGTGTTCTTTGGGTGATGTGCAGTTTTGTTTTTGCGCCAAACATACCTTTTGGAATTATGGCCAAAAAGTTCAACCTTGGTTTCATCAGGCCATAACACATTTTCCCACATGCTTTTGGGAGACTTGATGTTTGTTTTTGCAAACTTCAGCCAGGCTTGGATGTTTTTCTTTGTAAGAAAAGGCTTCCGTCTTCCCATCCTACCCCATAGCCCATTCATATGAAAAATATGAGAGATTTTTGTCACATGTAGCACACAGCCAGTACTTGCCAGAAATTCCTGCAGTTCCTTTAATGTTGCTGTAGGCCTCTTGGAAGCCTCCCTGACCAGTTTTCTTCTCATCAAATTTGGAGGGATGTCCAGTTCTTGGTAATGTCTCTGTTGTGCCATATTTTCTCCACTTGATGATGACTGTCTTCACTGTGTGCCATGGTATATCTAATGCTTTGGAAATTATTTTGTACCCTTCTACTGACTGATACCTTTTAACAATGAGAACCCTCTGATGCTTTGAAAGCTCTCTGCCGACCATGGCTTTTGCTCTGAGATGCAACTAAGAAAATGTCAGGAAAATCCTACTAGAACAGTTGAAATTAATTTGTGATTAATCAGAGACACATTAAATGATTGCAGGTGTGTAATGACTTCTATTTAACATGATTTGAATGTGATTGGTTAATTCTGAACACAGCCACATTCCCAGTTATAAGAGGGTGTGCACACTTATGCAACCAGGTTATTGTAAGGTTTTTATTTTTCATTTTCCCCCTCGAAGATTTCAGTTAGTTTTTCAATGGAATTGTTCATATTATTGGTCACATTAAACGTGTAAAAAGTTCTGACATGATTTGTCTTACTCTTTTACATCACAAAAACCTGGTGTGTAGACTTTTTATATCCACTGTATGCAGGGAGATGGGCAGAGTTTAATGTGCTGTATACTGTAGTGCAGCTGTTAAAGAAGCATTCCAGGATTTTTCGTTTTCATTGTCATGGCTCACTGAGGTACAGTGAGGGGGAAAAGTATTTGATCCCCTGCTGATTTTATACGTCTGGAGACTGGCTTGTCCACTCCAGGATCTTAATGTGTTTCTTCTTGAGCCACTCCTTTGTTGCCTTGGCCGTGTGTTTTGGGTCATTGTCATGCTGGAATACCCATTCACGACCCATTTTCAATGCCCTGGCTGAGAGAATGAGGTTCTCACCCAAGATTTGACGGTACATGGCCCCGTCCATCATCCCTTTGATGCGGTTAACTTGTCCTGTCCCCTTAGCAGAAAAACACCCCCAAAGCATAATGTTTCCACCCCCAAGTTTGATGGTGGGGATAGTGTTCTTGGGGTCATAGACAGCATTCCTCCTCCTCCAAACACGGCGAGTTGAGTTGATGCAAAAGAGCTCGATATTCGTCTCATCTGACCACAACACTTTCACCCAGTTCTCCTCTGAATCATTCAGATGTTCACTGACAAACTTCAGATGGGCCTGTACATGGCGTACTGTGTTACCCATTGTTTTCTTGGTGGCTATGGTCCCAGCTGCCTTAAGATCATTGAAAAGATCCTCGCCTGTAGTTCTGGGCTGATTCCTCATCGTTCTCATGATCATTGCAACTCCACAAGGTGAGATCTTACGTGGAGCCCCAGACCAAGGGAAATTGACAGTTCTTTTCTGTTTTCCATTTGCGAATAATCCCACCAACTGCTGTCACCTTTTCACCAATCTGCTTGGCGATGGTCTTGTAGCCCATTCCAGCCTTCTGTAGGTCTACCATCTTGTCCCTGACATCTTTGGTCTTGGCCATGGTGAAAAGTTTGGAATCTGATTGATCGATTGCTTCTGTGGACAGGTGTCTTTTATACAGGTAACGAGCTGAGATTAAGGGCATACTTTTTTAAGGGAGTGCTCCTAATCTCAGTTTGTTACCTATATAAAAGAAACCTGTTCACAGAAGATATCGATCAATCAGATTCCAAACTCTCCACCATGGCCTAGACCAAACAGCTGTCCAAGGATGTCAGGGACAAGATTTTAAACCTACACAAGGCTGGAATATCCTACAGGACCATCGCCAAGCAGATTGGTGAGAAGGTGACAACAGTTGGTGCGATTATTTGCAAATGGAGGAAACACAAAAGAACTGTCAATCTCCCTCTGTCTTGGTCTCCACGCAATATCTCACCTTGAGGAGTTGCAATGATCATGAGAACTCTGAGGAATCAGCCCAGAACTACATGGGAGGACCTTTTCAATGATCTCAAGTCAGCTGGGACCATAGTCACCAAGAAAACAATTGGTAACTCACTATGCCGTGAAGGACTGAAATCCTGCAGTGCCCGCAAGGTCCCCCTGCTCAAGAAAACACATGTATAGCCCCATCTGAAGTTTGCCAATGAACATCTGAATGATTCAGAGGAGAACTGGGTGAAAGTGTTGTGGTCAGATGAGACCAAAATCAAGCTCTTTGGCATTAACTCTACTCACCGTGTTTGGAGGAGGAGGAATGCTTCCTATGACCCCAAGAACACCATCCCTACCATGGAAACATTATGCTTTGGGGGTGTTTTTCTGCTAAGGGGACAACTTCACAGCACCAAAGGGACAATGGACAGGGCCATGTACCATCAAATCTTGGGTGAGAACCTCCTTCCCTCAGCCAAGGCATTGGGTCGTGGATGGGTATTGCAGCATGACAATGACCCAAAACACACAGCCAAGGAAACAAAGGAGTGTTTCAAGAAGAAGCACATTAAGGTCCTGGAGTGGCCTAGCCAGTCGCCAGACCTTAATCCCATAGAACATCTGTGGAGGGAGATAAAGGTTTGAGTTGCCAAATGTCAGCCTCGAAACCTTAATGACTTGGAGAAGATCTGCAAAGAGGAGTGGGACAAAATTCCTCCTGAGATTCGTGCAAAGTGGTGGCCAACTACAAGAAACGTCTGACCCCTATGATTCCCAACAAGGGTTTTGCCACCAAGTACTAAGTCATGTTTTGCAGAGGGGTCAAATACTTATTTCAGTAATTAAAAAGCAAATCAATTTATAATGTGTTTTTCTGGATTTTGTTGTTGTTATTCTGTCTCTCACTATTCAAATAAACCTATCATTAAAATTATTGACTGATAATTTCTTTGTCAGTGGGCAAACGTACAAAATCAGCAGGGGATCAAATACTTTTTTCCCTCACTGTATGTGGGACAATATATCTTGGTGCCACTAATCTACAAAAATATCTACAGCACCCACAAGAAAAACAATTGCCTTGCGTGAAGTGCATATTATTCACCATTTTGGAGCTGAAAATCACGCAAGTTGGCGATTTTGATATTGCACATGTCAATTTCGCAATTTCAATGATAATTCAATTGATTGTGCAGCCCTACACAATAACTATGATTCTTTAGTTGAGACTAATTCTGTAATCCTAGAACTTGGCACTTGTCCTTTTCATTTGCCTTCTGAACCATCTTTCTTAGAGCGTCTTCCCTACACATCCGTATAGCTTACTACTTTCCCAGTGGTATAACGCCTCTTCAATAATGTCCTTATAGTGGTAAGCAGTATTTAAAAATGCTACCACTTTTTTCCAATTCATTATTCTAGACATGGATGAGGCCATTGACGTATGCCCTGACCAGGATTGGAACCATAGACTGACTAGTCACTAAAATGTTCAATTTAGTATATCTTTGTCCCCAATGTGTGATTTATGAAGGTCAAGAGCCATTCATATTCTCGTTTGAGTTCTGTGTCTTTTAAAATTATAATGTTTTTAACCACATTTTTTAACACATTTTTTTTTCATCCCACTGAAACAGTAAGCCTTGTGAGCCACAACATAGTTTCTTAACCTGAGATTCATTTTAAAAAGTAGAATAGTAATGGGGTGTTATTTTGGTTTTATCTTTAGTGGTGCAAATAAGTGTGACTGTTTTTAGATTTAAACAGTTACTTTAGATTTTAAAAGATTAATTACTAGTTAAACAAAATCTCTCAGGGTGAATGTATTATATCGAAACATAGCTCAATATTTGCAATATTTACTTAGTACACTATAATTCAATCATCTTTGTTTAGTGTGCCTATATATTTGGATAATACCGTTCACACCTCACTGTATGTAAGTGTATGCCAAATCTGCATAGAATATTTGCAAGTTGTGTCTCAGTACGCTGTCTACCTTTCACAGCAAGTACAATTCTGGGTATGTGTAAATGTCTTTATCAAAGTAAAGGTGATTCTTATTACATCCACAAAATACAGTGCCCTTCACTGATATTGGCATTCTTTGTAAATACGAGCAAAATCAAACGTTGGAAAACAAATGGCAAGGGATCTGAGACCATTCCTCCACACAGAAACACTCCTTCACCTCTCCTTCAGATTCCAAGGTCCACACTTGTGGACTCTCCTCTTCAGCTCATCCCACAGGTTTTCTATGGGGTTCAGTAGAAGCTAAACCTTGATTCTCTGGCCAGTGAACCATTTTTGGGTTGATTTTGAGGTGCTCTTTGGATTAGTGTCCTGCTGGAAGATTCAACGACGGCCCAGTTTAAGCATCTTCAAAGAGGCAGTCAGGTTTTCATTTTAAATGTACTGGTACTTGATGGAGTCCATTATACCATGTATCCTAACAAGTTGTCCGGGGCCTTTGGAAGAAAAACAGCCAACAACATTAAAGATCCACCACCATACTTCAGTGAGAATTAGGTACTTTTCTGCATCTTTCAGTCTACGCCAAACACACCTCTGGTGTTTGTTCCCAAAAAGTTATATTTTGGTCTCCACTGACTATAGAACCTGGTCCCATTTAAAGCTCAAATTAACGTTTGGCAAACTGTAGGCACTTGAGTTTGATGAGAACTTGCTTGATGTCAGCAAAGGCTTCTTCAAGGCAACCCTCCACAACTAATGTCCGCAATTGTTCAGCTGTGATCCTTGGAGATTCTTTGGTCACTCGAAAAGTTTTCCTCGCTGTGTGTGGTGACAATGTAGATGCACGTCCTCTTCCAGGCTAATTAACATTTCCCGTTTCTTTTAACTTCTTGTTTAAATAACATTTCTGATCAATTTATAATATAAATAATACAACTTTCTAATATATTTGGACATTTGTAACATTATTTTCTCATCTATACAAAGAGGGGAAATACATTCACACACATGCATACACACACACACACACACAGAGACTCACTGTGTAAGTATCTTTAAATTACAGGTGCATACTGACGATGCAAGCCTGCATAAAGCAATCTCAGCCCTATTTGTAGTTGTCTCTCCATCTCTACAAGGTTGCTGACAGGTCATTGGTCCTCCCTAGGGTCTAAAGAAAAACTAACCTACCCAGAATCAGAACCAGACTCATCCTGCTCTCAGGCTGAGTAAAATATTTTCTACTGAACCTGGGTACAGAGACAGGGGAAAGAGTCCTTTACTCCATCACTTCACTGTGCCCATACCTTCCCAGTGCAATAAGCAATTACTCCAGATTGTTTCAGGTATTATATCAACTTGTTTGATCAAATGATCAAATTGTCTTTAATGACTCACAATTTCTATGTTTCTTAACATTCTGCTATTATGTTGGTCCTTAATGTAATTGATTCAAAATCAAAAACGTATTGTTAGGAACAACACTTGCAGGTAGCGGCATGAAAGTAATGGCGTTAGCATTATGGTTAGATTACAGGTAAGGTTAGGCATCACAGTAATTGTGATGCCTAAACTTACCTGACAATCCCAGGCCACAACACCCTGGCAAACAGCCACTCTAATTCGGGGCCACCACCCTAAACACCTCAGATGTGGCAGCAAGTGACCAGCCCCCTGTTTCAGTCCCTAATTTCTTTACAGCAATTATCTATGATGAAGTTTAGTCTGGGGGTTATGTGTTCCACTGGGAGGACTGTCCTCAAGCCCAAACCTGGGGGAGGAAAATTCTAGCTATTACGCCACCCTCAGGACAGGGTATAAATGTCACCGGATCCACCCACCCCCACCGACTCTGTCCCTAGTTATTATGCTGTAATAGTGTATGTTCTGGTGGACTGGGGGGATTAGGGAGTTTCCTTCTAGCCACTGTGCATCAACTCTTGTTGTTGATTGCTCTTTTGAGTTTCTGGACTGGGTATCTGTACAAACACTATCTGATCATTGCTGATATAAAAATACATTTGATTGATTGAATTAAAGTCCTAATTGTTACTTTATGAACGGGGGACAAGGGTCAGTCTGAAAAGTAGGCCTAGGTATCTCAAGGTGTGTTCACACTGCACCTTAGCCTAGGGATAAGACCCTCCTAAGCACTGGGCTAAACAAGTGTTCACACTTACATTTTTGAAGTGGGCTAGCACCACCCTTAGCCTAGGGCTAGCTGGCCCTGCTCTGGAGCAGGGTTAACACCGAATTTTCAGGGCTTGCCCCAGAAACATGTTGACAAAATAACCAGTGTGAAACTGGGTCAGGAACAAAACCATAGAACGTTTATTGTCCAATGACAAAACCTGCCCTTTCACTTAATTTAAATACATACGTCGTAACCAACAGCTACAATGAATTTCTGTTTGGTCCTTTCACTCTGCAAACTTCCGTCGTTTCATTATACCAGCTAAATCGTAGCAAAGTAGTAAATCTTGCAAATATGTCAAAAGAATAAAGGTCGACTAGTCACATTCTCTGCCTCGAGAACATATGTTCATGTCACTGTTTTTCTGTTCTTTGCGTAGTTTTAACAAAGTTGTGAAAGCATGTATCGACAGGTGGGCATCTTGATCAACTGATGTCATAAAGTCATTAATTGAATCGTGGTAGCATAACATTGATCGCGTGACAGTGATGTACATAATTAGATAAAATGTAAAATGGTATTGTGTCGTATTTGTCTGTTAGCCCAGGGCATAGGAATACAAATGTGAATCATTAGCCTAGGGTTAAACCGTAGCCCATGGCTAACGAACTCTTGTGTGAACACAGACTAAACTAACACAGGGCCAGTCTTGGCCTGGGGCTAAGATAGCCCAGGGCTTAGAAAAATGCAGTGCGAAAAAGGCTCTTGTGAATCCTAGAAATGCTCTCTCAAACTTTCCTAGTGTCCTGTTTGACCTTAGGAGGACATGAGCACTTGGACCATGCCTCAGGACTACCTGGCCCGAATGACTCAAAGCTTTCCCTGTCCAAAGTCCTCCAGGTCGTGCTGCAGATCAAGCTGCTGCCTGACAATTCCTGCTGCCACTGACCAGACCACACCTGATTGTCCCTGTCCACCTGGTTATGAAGCTGACTTGTATTCTGTTTAAGGAGTCTGCTCACATGCAAAACAAGAAGGTCATGGGGTCATATAAACTTCACCCAGAACAGTCAGAACAGAAAAGACAACCCTTCAGAGTCTGGTTCCTCTCTAGGTTTCATCTTAAATTTGGAACCTACTAGGGAGTTCTTCCTAGCCACTGTGCTTTAACTGTTGTTACTTGCGCTTTAGGATTTCAGGCAGGGTCTGTAAAAGTACTTTGTGACAACTGCTGATGTAAAAAGAGCTTTATTAAATACATTTGATTGATTGATTTAACTATTAAAACTGCCCCTAGCAGCTGGATTCCAGAGTTAAACAGCAAATTCTCATGTGTTGATACTTGATGTAATCTCAAGTCATTAAGGACCAATGAAAAACAAATCAATGTGACCTCTTCGTAATAGCCATTAACTATTATTAACTGAAAAGCATTATTTTCATCTGTGTACTGCGTCATCAATTATGTGGATAGTCATGTAATACATTTTACAAATCCCATGATATAACACCTATCAAGATCTCAAACCATTCCCAATGCATTCTGCATGCATGTACCTTACAGCATCTTTCAACGCCTGTTTAAGTGTCTGTGCATGTTCTGCGCATATAAAAACAGCCTAGATATGGTTGAGCTGATACATATATCGGGTTGATATATCAGCCATCAGCCCTTCTTTATTGGCCTCTACGGTAGTCACTCTACATAGCAAATCCAAGAACCCCCTTTAGCGTTGACTTGAAACACTGTTGCTGGGCCGCAACCATTCAAACATTATGCTATCTTACTTTAGCTAGCAAGAGTTGATACTGACAAATGAAAGCCATCCTTAACACTTAACAAAAATATAAATGCAACATGCAACCATTTTAAAGAGGTTACAGAGTTACAATTCATATAAAAATATTGAATTTAATTAAGTGAGTAGCCTTTTATCTATGGATTTGACATTACCAGAAATACAGATATTAATCTGTTAGTCACAGATACCTTGAAAAAAAAACTATGGAGTGGATCAGAAAATGGGACCACAATTTCTGGAAGAAAGAGGGACACATCTCAATCACATAAGAGTTGGTCAGGCTGTTGATTTTGTCCTGTGGAATTATGCTGAAACATGAAGTGATGGCTGAACAATGGGCCTCCAGACCTCATTGAGGTCTGTCTGTGCATTGAAATTGTCATGGATAAAATGCAAGGGTGTTCATTATCAGTCGCTTAAACCAGCCCATACCATAACCCCACCGCCACCATGGCACACTCTTCACAGCGGTGACATCGGCACACCGCTGACCCACAGAACACCACACACGTTGTCTGCAATTTGCCCTTTTACAGTCTGAAACAAGCTTTATCCGCAAAGAGCACACATCTGCAGTGTGTCAGTGGCCATGGAATGTGAGGATTTGTCACTGAAGTTGGATACAGTGCAGGACTGCAGTCAGGTCAAGACCTGACTGCAGGCATGCAGATTAGCTTCATTGAGACAGTTCCCTGACAGTTTGGGCAGAACTTCTTCAGTTTCGCAAAGCCAGTTTCATCAGTTCTCTGGGTGGCTGGTCTCAGACTTGAGACAAACTTGAGACATCTGTGACATTGTGTTTTGAGACAAAACTGTACTTTACTCTGTACAGTAGAGCGCCCTTTTATTGTCCCTATAACAGGGTGCACATGTGTAATGATCATGATGTCTAATCAGCTTCTTGATATGCCCTCAGGTAGTTGGATTATCTTGGCAAAGGAGAAATGCTCACTAATAAAAGTTCAAAATGAATATTTTTTTCCTATGCATGGAACATTTCTGGGATCGTTTATTTCATCTCACAACACACGCGACCAACACATGATGCACTTTTATTTTCATTTAGCGTAAAAATAAAGCCATGATACACTCAAAATCTCCTTCCATCTTCCTCTTCAATCCATGTTTAAGTGTGTCCAGCAGGGTGGTTTGAACGCTGTGGAAAACACAGCCTCCAGAAACAGGTAAGACAGACACAGACAGACAGGACGTGAGTACATTTTGTTTAACCTGACCACAAAAAGACGAAATACAAAAGATTGGCTGTTTCAATTGATGTCAAACGAGTGCCTTTTAGGGAAACAGTCTCTACAAACAGGTAAAACACATGCATGACTGTCCAAACACATGCACACCACCGCGCACACGCTCACACGCAGACACACCAATAAATATAGTTAACTTGACCAAATTAATAATAAATAAAACAGATCAAATGACTTACAAAAGTAAATGCACTTCACACAGAGCCCTCTTATGTTGTGTGTGTACCATATGTATGTCAGACTGGTGTAACAGACAGTCTTTTCTTTCCTCTGTATTTCAAATCAGTGTATCTACAAACAGGTTAGCCGCATTAGCAGTGTCATTATTGTGTGTACGATGTTATCTTTGTTGTTTTTTCTGATTGATACTGAAAGGTGAAATAATGTCTTTAGTGTCATTATTTCCCCAGGGCTTTGAAACACAATGTTTGGCACCATGGACAAAAAAATGGCAGATACAGAGAGGAGGGGTGTGGCCATGGATACACAGAATCTCTACATGAATCTCTGCAAGGCGCTTCACCATACAGGGAATGCCTACCAAAGTTAGTCTATAAAGGATTGTTTGAGGATTTTTAGTCCTTTTAATGTTACTGAGAAGCCCTTAAAACTGGAGAAATAGATTTTCATCTGAGGGGATGATCAGGGAGCAGTGACATAATTATAATACAAAAAAACACCTGCCAGCAGGGTTTTTGCTGTCCCCTGTCTAAATATCTTCCACAAGGAAACTTTTAGATTGCACCTTTACAAGTTGGCCAGTCGAAGTGAGAGTTCACATTGCAACAAAATTGTTCAGCTTATGTTAAATTCAAAAAGCATAGTAAGTTTTAAAATAAAAGTCATGACATTATTTGAATATTTCAAATGCTCATCAATCTGATAAACAATAGAAAAGATTTTGATAACTAAACCAAAATAGCCCACAAGCTGCCATTTCCAAGGCGAGGTTAAAGTAGGCAGATCCTAGGAAAAGAGAAGAACAGAGCTAAACACAAGCTAGCAAGATCCTATTGGTATACTGGTAAAAGTAAGTGACATCATTACAGGCTGGTGGAGCAATACTGTAGTTTTGTTTAGGCTATCTTCTAGGGATGCACCGATATATCGGCCATCAATCATTGGCTGATTATAGGCTAAAATGTAACAATCAGTATAGGCCGATTGCTTTAAATTTGCAGTATTATTTCAGATTGATTGTGCTTTCGTCTAAATAGGCATCCAATACCGTCCAGTAAGTCATGTGTCTTATTGTTATTCTTTTTTTTCTGTTGCAGTTTTGTTGTCGATTTCTAATACTTTATTTACAACATTCATATCCAGACATTATATAATGTACAATTAGAAGAAGGGGATGTGCATATATTATGATAAAAATGAAAAAATGTCCATATATTAATAGACTTATTTTTGTGGTTATTTGTATGATTGAATTTGCCAATAAGAAGGCTCATCAGAAGCAAATGTTTTATTTAATTTATGCCTGGGTACAGAAATAACAAACATCTGTATCGTCATTCGCTGACTGTGTTATATGAATATCAGTATTGGCCAAGAATGTTCCTGTCTATGGATCCCTACTAACTCCATAATCTGGTCAGCCCATAAAAAAAAAAAACATGGTGCTGGCCTTGCAAGCACCATGTTCCAACAATTGAGCTGTTCGAGACCCCAGTTACATTTACATTAAATTTACAAGTCTGTAATCATAGACGACTTTGTATTTTGTACAACCTCCTCGATTTGAGTCACCTAAACAACTGCAATGCAAGCAGTCTCAGACTAAAATATGTGGCAAAGAATACCACAGCAGAAGAATACATTTTGCGTATCCAGGAGATAAGCGAGCTGGAATGTTTGGAACTCATGATTGATATCATCTTTATGATGTAAATGGAACTTGGATAATGATGTCACATTTTCTTATGACATCAATGACTGAGTGCACCTGCTTGAGTCGGTGACTGACTATAGTCTATTGGTTCACACAAAATGTTAACCGCTAAATACATTTTATAATATTTAGAAATGTGTACATGTGACTTATCTTTATCACCATCTGTGGACCGTCATGATAAAATGTAAGTCTATGATACATCAATGCTAGATTATGCTAAATAGCTTTTTGAGTCCTGCCCATCTGTGTCGTGTGCACACAGAAAAAAAGGTTCCAAACGGGTTATTTGGCAGTCCCTGTTGGGGGACCCTTTGAATAACGCTTTTGGGGTTCCAGGTAGAACCATTTTTATTCTAAGTAAAACCCTTTCGGTTCCTGATAGAACCATTTCCACAGAGGGCTCTGAATGGAACCCACAATGATTCTGAAACCTGGAAACAAAAATGGTTCTCCCATTTGGACTGCCTTTTTCACCTAATAGTGAGCTGGCACTGAAGAATGATGCGACAAATAAAATAATAGTAACACCGATATTATGTTCAAAAAGTAACAAAGCTTAATACATATGTTATAATGGATCGTAAGGAGGAATAACGCTTTAACATGTACCTATCCAATTAGTCTAACGTTATTCTCCTGTAGAGCAATGAATCCATGTGGGTTAGCAAGTTAATTCATGTGTTTCAACTCAAGATGTGTATTAGGCTATAACTTTTCTTAATTATTGCATTCACAGAAGTCTAGCGACTTTTTGTAACTACACAGACATAAAAACTAATTGAATTCTTAGGGATCATACGATGTCGAGTCCGAATGCTCACTTGGTCTATGGTGGAGTTACATTAGCGCACGCTGGCTGGCTAGCAGCACAGACAAGTAGCCTACCACTCCCCGAAACATCTTCCTATTCTCAAGGCTATTTTCCACACTAATTCGCGCACACACTACTCAAAACAACCACAATAAAGGCATTAACCATTACGCAAAGAACAGCATTATCGAATGGCTAGTTTTGTGGCATTTATTTAGCTCGCCTATCTTAACGAACTCAACGGAGAAAGGAGGCAGCAACGCAAGCTACTCACCCGTGTGGGTCTCTGTGGCACTCTTCTAATTGGCACGCTTACAATCTGCGATGTAGGTAAGGTAGGTTATAATCCAAGCCAGGACACCTTGTTGTTAGAGGTGGATAGCTTGCTTACGTAAATCGTCCGATGCTTGGGATTCAGATTCTGTTCTCGCAAGTGCTTGTCTGACTAGCCTTCAGCGAAAGTCAATGTCGCCGAATTAGATTTGGCTTCCTCGACTCTTCCACTATATTCGAGGAACCCCCAAAAAAATTATCGACGAAAGAAGCAAACAACTCTAAGCAGCATGTTCCACCTATTCTCCGAAAGGTAGCTTACTCTCTGTAACTGTTTACCACCGTTACATCAACTCAAACACGGATCTATTTCCACACACGAGTTCATACAGTTGATTGGGGCGGGCTGAAGTGTAGAGATACACGTAGCTTTATCCGTTTTGGCACTGCGAAGCAGTTTTCAGTTGCGCACCAGTCACAAACAAGGTTGCTTGCAACCCAAACTACCGTAACCTACCCTGTCGCACTGGCTGTAAAAAGTGTAACAACCATCAATCGACCAGGCTTCCAAGCAGTAAACAATTTCAGCAATGTTTTGGCAGCATGTAATAAAATACTACATATTTTATTATCGTAGCGTGTTTTACATAACAGCATCATCCATGAGCGGCTGTGTCGGATCACATGTGAGCACAACCGAGCACAACACAGATAGCATTTTAAAGGGGCACCAGCTTTTGGTCAGGCAACTGTTCAACAGTTAATACCGTTCAGGGATGAGTAAGGGCCATCATGGATCCCTTAATGCAACTTTTATTGGATGCAACTTTTAGAGTAGACAGATCTTTAGAGTTAATCAACATAATGAATCAGCTTACATCTTCTATTATTAACAAGGTGAATATACTCAAACCCAGTATGTTACTGATTAGTTTGCTGTATAAACTCATGTGTATCTTCTTGAAAACGTGTTCTTATTAGTTTATTTCCGAAATTGATCATTTACCCTTTCTGGTGGCTCTCTGCTCCCTATGAAGTAGACACGCGGAGCAATGTTTGGAACATCGTTATTAAATCTTAGTATCAAATCGCTATACCGATAAAACAAAAACGTTAATCTGCTAAAATCTGAAAAATATGTGTCCCTGTCATAGGCACCCATACATTTAATACTTCATGAACCGATCCTTGCCAAGATAACAGCACTGAGTCTACTATAATAACTGTCGAGCCGGGAACACGTAGCGATTCAAGAATACAGAATCCCCCCGGATTCTTCACAACCCTTCATCCTTTTTTGTGGAATATCATCAGCTCACCCTGCAGGTTTTCAGGGAACTAGGATGGTCATCGCTGAAGCTTGATTCGGTGGTCACTGAGCCATCTTGAGTGGATCTGG